>NC_045691.1:13829819-16229819 GCF_003331165.1 Xiphophorus hellerii | reverse complement strand
GTGTGAAACTCAATTTTCTCCACTTCCCTAAGAGCATCCTCTGGTTCAGCATCTCTGGTGTCTTCGCTGTGAACATTGTCAGACTGACCCACCTCTTGATGTAGAACATTCATTGATTTCTCAATCATTTCAACTTCTGTCTCTAACTTTCTTTCACCTTTGTCTCCAAAATATTCATTTTTAAGAATTAAAATCTGCAGGTTTGTATCAGAGTCATTTTTTAACACAGACATCTGATTCTCAGAAGAAGGAATGTGTGGTGATACTGAAGACAAGTCTTGTGAAAGAGACAAGATAATTTTATGTTCAATATCTTCACTCAGCTCTTCAAGCTCTGACCCCCTTGTTTCTACTGATATTGTTGGAGTCTGGGGAGTTTCATCGCTTCTGTGATTTTCAAAAACTTCCTGCCTGGATTCTTTAAAACCTGGTCTTCCCTTATTTCTACGACTAGACCCCAGTTTTCTTCTGCTCCCATTGAAGCTGAAGCCATCATTTGTTTGTTCATTTGTGCTGACAGAACTGTCCTGAACGTTAGAGTTGTGTTCACTACCTTCTTCAAGGGTCCCACCTTCATCCATGTAACCAAGGGTGGTGTTTCCTCCAATTGGGCCACTGATTGATGTTTCCTTTGAAATATACAGGTGATCACCCTTACTTGTCTGATTTAAAGCCTCTAGATTTCTTTCTGTTGTGGAACACAAGTTTTGTTGGTCTTCAGCAGGTAGTAGTTCCTGTTCTGTACCAGAATCCGCTGTATGTTTCAATGTGAGCTCTGAATGAATTTTACTGCTGATTTCAGCTTGGTCAATCACTCCTTCCAAAGCAGTTTCTGGATATTTTAAAACATTATGTGCCACAGTCCCAGGTGTGTAATCCATTTCCAGATTTCCTTCTGTGTTTGTTGGCAGATCCTCATTTTCCTGAGCACGTTTTACAGCATTATCTGAAAGCTCACCACCAATTACTTTATTCTGAAGAGCCCTGTCTTTACACTGCAAAAAGTCAGATTTATCCAATAAAGAATCTTCCTCAGAATTATCAGATAAATCTATTCCATCATGATCACCTGGCTTATTTTTTTTAATTAAGCTCTTCAGGTCAGTCTCAGGATGGTTGTTTCCCATAGAGCTTTGAAATTCAGATGAAAGCCCAGGAGCAGATATTGAGCCGTGAGTATGAACACCATGTGTCACAGTTTCAGATGAGGAATCCATTTGCAAACTTCTTTCTATGTCTGTTGGTGTGTTGTCATGTTCATGAGCTTGTATTACAGCATTATCTGAATGTTCAGGGCTCATGACTTCTTTATTCTGAAGAGTCTTGTCTTTACTCTGCAGAAACTCAGATTGATTTTGATTCTCTGGACAATTTACAATTCCTTGAATTAAACTGTTCAGCTCAACCTCAGGATGGTTCTTTTGTATTGGGTCTTGAACTTCAGATGAATCACCACAAGCAAACACTGAAAACGAGTTGTCATTAGAAACCAATAAGGCTGCATCCTGCTCCATGTCTTGTCTTTTTTCTTCATGGCTGATTGTCTTTGTATCTAATGAGATCTGTGTTGTTCTGTGGGTTTCATCTACTTCATCTACTCTGGTCTTCTCACTGACCTCATCTTTAAATTCGTCAACTTGTCGTCTTGCTTTACCTTTACGACTGGATCCCAATTTTCGTCTGCTGGCTCTGCTGGAGAAGTCTGTGTTAATTTGCTCTTCTGTGCTTTCAGACGGTTCCTGAGGCTTGGGATCCAAAGAAACTGTTTCGATTTGAACGTTTGAAAAAACAGGTTTGTTTTCCTCCATTTCACAGAACATTCCTTCCTTCTCTTGAAATATTTGATCAACTTTGGGTTTTGTGTCATCCTGTTCTATTTCTCCACTTTTCAGATCTAGAGTCTCTGAGATCATTTCTTCTGTAGGACATTCTTCCTGTTTTTCTGTAATATCATCAATATATTTTACTGTAGACTGAGACCTTTCATTTTGTTCAGTCAGATTTTCAGACATAATGTCAAATGTTTTATTAATATTAGTTGAAGTTTCAGAATAATATCCCATTTGAAGACTGTCTTGCATTGTTATTGAATGAACTTCTTCTGGGTGTTCCATCATAAATTCCTCTAAACCAGCATCTCTAGTATCTTCATTGTGAGCTTTATATTGACTCAATGATAAATCCTCTGATTGTTTACCATCTTGAACCAAAACATTTAAATTTCTTTTTTCTACATCTTCTTGATGATTTTCACATTTCATAATTAAACCTTTCAAGTGTGTGCCGGGCCCTTCTTTTACCTCAGGGGTTTGATCCTCAGAAGAAAGAACATGTGATATGGAGATGCTATGTGACCAAAAGATTTCCTCCTCACTGGCTTTACTTAGTTCTTCCTGCTCAGACGTCTTTACTTTAAACAACACTGGCGATGTATCAATGGCTTTTTCTCCTCCATTATTTTCTAAAACATCCTGTTTAGATTCTTTAACATCTTGTCTTCCTTTTTTTCTACGACTAGATCCAAGTTTTCTTTTGTTCCCTTTGAAGTTAAAGCCAGCATCAATTTGCTCATCTGTGGTCAGAGAAGTGTCCTGAAGATTGGTGTCAGTAGGGTTGTGTTCACTACCTTCTACAAGGCTCCCACCTTTATCCGTCTGACCAAGGTTAGCGGTTATTCCAAGTGGACTGCTGATCAAGGTTTCCTTTGAATCATACAGGCGGCCATCCTTACTTGTCTGATCTAAAGCCTCCACATCTCCTTCTGCTATGAAACACGTGTTTTGTTGGTCTTCAATAAGCATAAGTTTGTGTTTGGTAGCAGAATCCTCTGTACTTTTCACAGTGAGCTCTGAATGAATATTGCTGGTGACTTTAGCTTGGTCAACCAAGCCTCCCAAAACTGTTTCTGGATATTTAGGAGTATCATGTGCCACAATCTCAGATATGTAATCCAATTCCAGATTTTCTTCTAAGTCTTTTAGTGGGTCCTCATTTTCCTGATCTTGTTTTACAGTATTATCTGAAAGCTTACCATCCATGATTTCTTTATCTCCTGCAACAGCATCTAAATTGTCCTCAAATTCATCCATGGCTTGCTGAGAGACATCCACTGTATTTTCAGTATCTAACTTGCTTTCATTTTGATTTTTCTGAAAATTTTCACTGTTCACACTTATATCCTCCAAGTCAGTTTCAGAGTATTTTGTTGGCACACAGCTCAGTTCCTTAAAAGATTGATCAAGTGGAGAATTTGGAAGCGATGAGTTATTTGAAACTGAAGTGGTAGTTCTGGGTTCACTGTCTTCAGTTAGTTCTTCCTGCATTAACATTGTTGGTCTCTCGTGTATTTCATCATCTCTTGCATTTTCTAAAACTTCCTGTTTAGGTATTTCACCCTGCTGTCTTCCTTTTTCTCTCTTGCTTGACCCCAGTTTGCTTCTGCTCCCACTGAAGCCGGTGTCAGTTTGCTCATTTGTGCTCAGAGAATCGTTATGAAGAAGAGGGTCAGAAGGATCGTGTTTGGTATCTTCCACAAAGACTCCAACTTTCTCCACCTGATCAGCAACAGTGTAATCTATTTGCTGAGGTTCTGGTTCTTGTAGTGCCACGTGTTCTTGACCTTTTCTCATATCAACATCTGGATCAGGGACTTCCTTAGTCTGAAGACTCCCTGATTTACTCTTATGACTGTCAGACTGACACCCTAAAGTCTCTCCCCATGATTTATCAAATAAATCCATATTGATGTCTGTTTCTGAGTTTTCCTGACTTTCTGGAATATCTACACTTCCTGGAATCAAACTCTCTGGATCCTCTAAGGAATGGCCAGGAGCAAAGATTGAAAGAATTGGGCTGTCATATGACACTGGCAAAATGTCTCGCCTCAGTTCTTCTTGGCTCATTCTCTTAGTATCTAAAATCTGTGTGGTTTCTTCATTACTGGTCTTTTCTTTAACCTCTTCTTTAGAGTGTTTATCTTGTTGTCCCCTACTTTTACTGCCAGATCCCAGTTTCCCTCTGTTGACACTGCTATAAAAGCCTTTGGTGGGTTGCTCATCTACAATCCCAGAGGTTTCTTGAGGCTGTGAATCAAACAAAACAGGATTTTCCTCCCCTACTTCAAATAGTCCTTTCTCCTGGTGATACATTTGGTCTGCAGTAAGTTTTATATCCTCTATATCATCCTCTACTCCTTTTTTAAACTCATAAATCTGAGTAGGAGTAGAGTTTGACTTTTCCAAGTTACTGATTTGTAAAGAATTTGCATCATATAAATCATAACTCTTATTTTTCTGTTCTACACTATGTGTATATTCCAAGATGTTTTCCTCTGTTTGATGCTCTTGCTGTTTGATGGCAACATCATCAGTGCTTTTCCCAGCAGATTCAGACATTTCCGGTCGGTCATTTAGGTTTTCAGAAATGTTTTCAAAATGTTCTGCAACATAATCTGGAATAGTTTCAGATGAATGTTGAATTTGCAGGTTTTCTTGCATTTGAGTTGGATGAAACTCAACTTTTTGCAGATTTGTTGGAACATCTTCTGAAAGAGAATCTATGGGGTCCTCACTGTGAAGAATGTCAGATTGATCCACCTCATACTGGGAAACACCAAAGTTTTCAAACATTTCAGCTAAAATCTCTGAATTTATTTTGTCTTGACCTTTTTTATGACTTTCACTTGTTAATATCAAACTATATGTGTCTGGCTTAGGATATTCAGAAGAAAGATCATGTGGCGGTACCAAACAGACTGAGCCTCTATTTGAAAGAGACAAGATTGTGTCAGCAGTAGTGACATCACTCACTTCTTCATTCCCTGTCTCCTGTATTTCAGATGATACAGTTGGTGTTTCAAGAGATTCATTGTTCAGAGTGTTTTCTAAAATGTCCTCTTCAGAGTCTTTAACATGTCTTCCTTTATTTTTACGACTAGATCCAAATTTTCTTTTAGTAGCACCAGAGCTGAAGACCCCCTTGGTATGGTTATC
Source organism: Xiphophorus hellerii (assembly GCF_003331165.1). Taxonomy (NCBI): domain Eukaryota; kingdom Metazoa; phylum Chordata; class Actinopteri; order Cyprinodontiformes; family Poeciliidae; genus Xiphophorus; species Xiphophorus hellerii. The sequence continues at coordinate 16,224,828 of NC_045691.1, read as the reverse complement.
TGTGGTTAGAGAGCTGTTGTGAAGCTGAGTCTCTGTAATAGCCTTAAAGACTGATGGAAGAGTTTGCATGTTATCCTCCACATGACTGCCACTCTGAAGCATCTGGTCCAAAGAAGTTTCTTTTGTTGCAGTCAAAACATCCTGTTTGACTGCAGTGCGTTTCACCAGAAACAAACTTTGGTAACTATCAGATTCAGATTTCTGGTTTTCAAAGTAAGAACTGTAATCTTTGTGGAAATACAGTAGATCTTCAGTGGAGATATGCTTGTCACACTCGACTTGTTCTTGTGTCAACTTATTTTGATCATACTGATTGTCTTCAACCTCGTGTGAAAGCTTGGCATCTCTGACTTTAGGTGTACAGTGTTGATCATATTTACTTGTAGGCAACTCCTCTGTTTGAAATAAAAATGTTTCTTGTTCAACACCATCATTAAAGTTAATGTTTTCTCTGAAGGCGTTATCTGCAGTAATCTGAGGCGTGATAGATGTATTAACACGTGACTCACATACTGAAAAGTTGCCATGTAAACGCCCATCTTGTCTGAACAAGCCTGAGTCATCAAGCTTGCTGCTGTTTAATTCAGCCACAGAACACAGATTAAAATCTTCTGCCTGTTTGCTGATCATTTGTTGATCTGATGCAGAAGCCCTTAAACTGGTTAGCTCAGGGAGACGGTCATGTAGATTTTCATTGACTTCCTCACTTTGAAGAGTGTTGCTACTCTCAATGACTTCCAGCTTAGTCTTATCTTTAACAGGTTGCGTACTGACATCCTTGGAGCCCAAAATGTGTTTGACTTCTTCTGGGCATAACATGCCAGTTTTATCCTCAGAGTACTCAGCTGTAGTGGCTGAGACCAAGAAGGCAGCTTGTGGCGCAGTCATGTCACGCTCACTCTCTTGAGCTACTTCTTCCTGCACTTTAGGCTGCTTTGTAGCAGACGCGTGTGTTTCTGGATGTTCATTACCCCTGGCCTCATCCTGAACACCCTCTCTAGATTCAACATCTGGCTGTGTTTCTGGGTCATTTACACGCTGCTTCCCTTTATTTCTTCGACTCGTTGCCAACTTTCTTCTGTTCATTCTGATTTCATGTGTCGCTGGCTGCTGTGTCTCAGCTTTTAAGCTGTCAGTGTTAGAGAACACAGTTATTGATTTGGCATAATTTTCTAGTACCTGATTTTAAGCTAAACATTCAGTCTTTGACACTCAAAATAAAATATTTTATCTCCTTGTTGCTCTGAATTGACCTCACTTAAAAAGAAAATGTGCCTGAAGCAGAAAAGGTTGTGCAACGCATTAAGGAAATCACGCTATACAAGCAGAGAAAACTTATGGAGCGATCGTTTCTTGAAAATATACCAGGTGAAGTTCAGAAACTTGGCAAATTTAATACAACATAAACAAAAAGTTTATATAAAGCACCTGAAACACACAAACTGCAGCAACAATAAAGTGAACAAGTCTAGCAATTGACATTTAGTTAATTTGTGACCATTTAAAAACAAAATTACTTTTCTTACCTCCAAAATCTAGCACATCTGTCGACTCATAAACTAACTCGTAATGTCAACTCATCTGCTCAATAGGAGAAGAAGGGGGTGTTTCCTAACTAAAGCTGTTTGACAGTTTCCTGTGTGGGCTATACTTGCAGTCTTAATCATTGACAGTTAACTTCCTGCATGAATAAAGTATATTTTTTCCATTTTCAGTCTAAACTGATTCATTTGGATGAAATTAACACAATGATATAAAAAACTAAACTGACTTGTCAGCTTGGAAAAAACATTTATTGAACAAGTTGTTTAACTGCATTGTCACAAATTGTTGAAGTTGAGAGTCAAGATAATCAGAGTAAATACCGTCTTTTGTGACGAATATACAGTAGGTAAAATACAGAATTATAGGTTGTGTTTAAGGGACATCCTCCTAATAACAGCACCAGTATCTGTTAAGTCCCTGCATCTCACAGTGACCCCATAAAAGTAGAAACAGCCATGAATAAAAACAAAAATCACAAGAATGTATTTTAACAGTTAAAAATGTCTTCTGCTAAAGTAAAGGCAGTATTTAGTTTCAAAACATGCAGGACGAGACAAATTCTTCCATGTGAATATTTATACCCTCCAAAAAAAGAGACCTTTAAAAAAGAAAAAAAAAATTGTCTCGACAGCTGACAAAATGAGAAACATCCCGTCTTTTCTTGTACTTTTAACGGATATAACGAGCCATAAGATGGCAAGCAGCACAGGGTGCTTTAAAGTTTCAAACAAAATCTAAGAAAGAAAAGTGGCACTATAAAAACTTTCCTCTTCACAATCTTTGTATGATCTTGGGGAGCAATCCAGGACCTTCACTTCCTTTCGTGAGACCTGGAACGACTGTAAAACGAATCAACCGGTAAACTATTTGCATTAATAATAACAAGAAGCTTAAGTTCAATATAAATTTGATGTTTTGGCATGGGCTCTACCTCCTTGATCGAGAGAAGGATCGTGAACGCTTACGATTCTTATCTCTGGACAGAGACCGATATCTGCGTCTGTCTCTTGACAGAGACCTGAAAGTCAAGGAAAAAAAAAAATGTCATTCCCCACAGATTAGTACAGCAATTTGAATGATTCTTAATCTTACCTGCTACGACTGCGGCTCAGGCTCCTCCTCCTCGGTGATCTAAGGTGTGCATTATTAAAAATATTGAAACCAAGTTAGGGAAGAGTAACTATGTTTCATGTCAATAATGAACCCTTTGGGTAATGGCTCCCCGAGAGCCATGGTATATATGGAAATGTGATTACACGTTACTCTTCATTTGTTAAGAAGATAAGCTGCATTTATGAACTGCAGCAAGACCAGCTCATTCAATTGACAATTTGTCCAAAGAGCACCAATCATGGAGTCAGATTTCAGGGCTCGAAATAAAGGCTTGCTTTTGGTAAACAGGTTTGTCATTAGTGGACTTCCTGATTGTAATATTAATGTGTGTGCAAAGGTTATGAGGCTGAAACAGATAAAATCTCAAGTGAAAAAGGCTTCAGAGTTTAGCAAAGCAGATCCAACTCAAGATGCCTTGATGTCGAGCCTTTAATATACACCCAGCAATTTTTGCAAGAGAAAGTTTAAAGACTTTTGGTCCAGCCAGTTGCGCTTTAAGCTTTCCACTGAGTTTCCTCTACAGAATACAACTCATGAAACATAATTGTCAACCAGTTTTAAAAACTAGATTAAAAAGAATTTATTAAAAAAAAACTACAAAGAGCAGGATAAAAGCAACTTACTATTTTGGGGGGTTTGGACAACATAGAAATGAAGCAAGGAAGCCAGACTGATGGTGAGGGAGGTCGAATTGCAGACAGGAATTGCCACATGATGCAAATGTTGCAGATATGAAGTTGCTTGGTGGCTGGTTGGAAGGGGGCAGTGAGTAGTTGTAGATTTTTCCTGCTTTATTTTGAGGGGGAGTGGGGTTGAAGATTAGAGACTGATGTAACCCAACGGCTGTTCCCGTTGATACAGCAGATGTGTGGAGACTAGAAAGTGTAAAGACGCTGATTGGTTGATAATTTGAAGCGGACCGCTGTTGATTGGATAAAGGTCGGAGGAAGTAGAGAAGGATGCTGGGAACTGCATGCTCAGGAACCAAAAGGTTGGTGGGACCTGATGACTGGCGGTGGCGCCTGGGTCATGTGACAACACCAGGCTCGCTGGTCAGCCGTCACATGATGCTGAAAGAAGACTAGTTGCCTGACTCAGATGGTGAGAAGCGTGGTGGTGACTCTGCAATGGGGTTCAGTTTTATTAATATATGGAAACTGAACTCAGAAAAAAATAAAAGAAATTACACCTTCAGAAACTTATTTTAAAATTATGGATAAAAAAAAAAAAGTTTGATAAAAGTAATAAAACACCCCATACAGTAAAAATGGTCAACCAGACACCTAAATAATACTTACTGAACTTCAATGCAAATTGTCCACTCATAAAAATTGCTTTCAAATTTTAATTTTTGAACAAATGTGATTCAGAATCTGTACAATAAATCTGTAAACATGGCCATGATCACTAAACATTTAAAAGTGAAAACCTGAGTGATCAAAGTGTTGACCAGAAGAGGTTGCAACAGAGCAACCTCAGGTATTTAGCCTGTGGAAAGGTTAAGTACCTTTAACATCTAGTTACAGCACCTTGCAAAAGTATTCACATACTCTAACTATGCTGGTGAAGATTCTCAGTCATGACATGACCATCCTAAGTACTTAAGAAAAAGCAACGGGACTTCTGTTGTTTCCTGGAGACTTTTCACCTCTAACCCAAAAGAATTCTTCAGTTTTGAATATGACTGGAAGCAAGAGGCATAGAAGTTGCAGTCAGAGCGACAAAAGCTTCTAAACCTGTTGGAAGAAATGTATAAGTAATCCAGTTTGTAGTTTGAGTCAAATGGTCCCTTTTAACATAGCAAACATTTTGGAGAAGGTTCTCTGGTCAGACGATATCAAAACTGAACTTTATGACCTACAGCATGGTAAAAGGCCAACACAGCACAACCAAGGTGGTGGCAGGATTTTAGATTTGAGTCAAAGCAAAGACCTAAATTCAACTGGGTCCTAAGACTGGAAAATTTCCTTACACAAAAAGATCTGCATCTGCAATCTGACTCAACTGCAGCCACTTCCACAAAACTGTGGAAAGCCACTGCATACCCTAAAAATAAAAACTCAATCTCCCACACCCCCAAAAGATAACGAAACAAAAAAAACCTGGACTGTTGCATTAATGTGAAAAAAGTTCAGCAGGTTTGAGTACTTTTGCAAGGCACTAAATACGTTAGACAAAGACCTGTTTCCATAAAGCCTCTAAGGCAAAAGGCTCAACCTGCATTAGACAGTCGAAATGAACAACACAAAACAGACCCTCTTCTTCAGAGCCAATCTGGATTCATAGCCACTTTGTAGGTTTTATAACACTTTTAAATGAATAACAAAAATACTTGTGAAAATGGCCACAGACTTATGACTTAATAGAAATTACAATATAGAGCTTTTATGCTCATAGAAATGCTAGGACTTGTTTTGTGTTAATAATGTGACCTTGAGAACTTAGGTTTGTTTTTTTTCTTCTCTTTTTTCAAGAATTAACCTTGAGGTGAGCCACATTTTATGGGATAATTGTTTCCAAAACAAAGATTTAGGAGTTTTAAACTGGTTCTCCCAAAGGAATTGAGGTGAGCCAAGTTTACGTTTAAGATGTGCAAGTGAAAAGAAAAGAAAGTTTAAAATTAAAATGCATACCTGCGTCTGACTGGAGGACTACGTCTCCTAAAATCATCTCGGGGACGTCTGCTCCACGAAGGAGGAGGACCGCGGCTCCTCGAGCGCTTCTCCCCAGTCGACAGCTCAACACGCACACGGCAGCCACACATGGTTCTACACAGAATGAGTAAGACACACATTTCTTTATCCATTTGAATCCAGGAGATTTTTGACTGGAAATTATATTGGTTAAACATTATGTTTGGCAATGTTTTGTCATAATGACGGCAGATACATTTCCTGTTTGCATAATTCATGGATAGAAAGAGGGCTAGGGAAAGGGGTTCAATATTCAAAACAGGTTAAAAAATTATTGGTGTTTTATTAACACTTTGGCTTCATGTTTTCCCCACAGGGGTGAGCATTCACAACACTGGACATTACCTGCCATCCAGTTCTCTTACAGCATCAGATGCATCTCTAGGATCTTCAAACTCTACAAAAGCAAAACCTGGAGGATTCCTGGCCACCCAAACACTTCTTAACGGACCGTAATACCCAAAAGCTCGTTCTAATTCTGTCTTATTCCCATTGTTTCCTAGATTTCCCACATAAACCTTGCAGTCAAGAGGACAGTCTCGATGAAAAGCGGGATCTGAAAGAAACAGAGAGAAAATATTATTTAACAAAGTCTGTTTCATCTTTAGGATTTAATTTAATGGAAGAATTCAAATACTGAAACGGGTGTTTTAGAATTTGATTTCAAAAGGCAGATTTATAATTAGTAACTAGGTTTAGTGTGTGTGTGTCACATTCAAGCATGAAACGTGTCAAAAGTAAGACGCAAAAGTAAAATCATAACGCTAGATCACAACGGACATAAAACAAAAAAAATGCCTTTATCTATTCTGAAAACATATTATTGATATTATAGAACTTTCACAAATTTTGTTCTAATGTCAATGATAATTTATTTTTTCTTCCTTGCAATACAAACCAACTTACATGACACAGAAATTCTGCAGAACTATTTTTTTTTATAATTTTCACATTAAAACAAACAGTCGAAAAAGGTGGATTATATTAAAATGATACCCTGTTAACAGCAAGACTGCTTAAATTTAAAGATAACATGCCAAAGATTTTTTCCAGAAAAAAAGATTATTTTAAAATATGAAAACTGAAAACAAATAAATATCATACCTCCCATGTCAACAATCAGCTTGTTAGTGCCCTATAACAAGATGATTCTGAAAGGAAAGAAATTGTTAATTTCACACTTGAGGTTTATTCAACTACATTTGCCTCAATTGCAGGAGATAAAATTAAAACATATAACACATTCAGAGAACATGATAGTGAAGGAGGGCAGTCTCCTTCACTATCATGAAGGTTAAAGAAACAAAGCCTTTAACCTTATCTAAGCATCATAATAAAATAACAAAACAAAAGCAAACAAAAATCTGCTATCCAGGAGCAGATTAAGGGTGACAAAATGTTTTTCAATGTCTGGGGCAAACCTAGAAATCAAGCTACTTGACTTAGAGAAAAACAACCACTAGTGTCTCTACTACAAATCAAAATATTCCTGTGCATAATCAGTTTCAGCTAACAGCACTGCAACTTGATCAGATTAAAAATCACTTACTTACTTATCCCAACAAATACTAATCAAACTGAAAATAGGGGGGGGGGGGGGGGGGGGGGAATCTGAAGTTTAAATATTCTGTCATTTTATATACACTTAAATTTTGTTTAGGTTTTTCTCCACTTAGAAAAATGCATCCAATGTTTGGGAATTTTTATTATAGAAAAATAAGTGCTTTTTCTGGAAAAGTTCATTTTTATTTATTTATTACAATTCATCGAAAGGTCTGTGGTAATAAACAAGTGTTTTGTCCCTTATTTTTTCAAACGATGCATAATTTTATTTCGACCTTTACTGATTATACATTGAATTGGAGGGGTTTATGTTACTCAAACAGAATTTAGCATGTCTTCGAAGTCTTTAATTGTTGTTCATAAATAAATATTTTATATCCTTTGATTCGCGTCTCGTTTAGAATGTTTAGCTAATGCAGGTCTGGGTTTTCAAACAATCAATTTATTCAGCTAAAATATCCAAACCAAAATCTTTATCGAAGATAACGTTAGTTGCACAAGTGCAAGCAGAATGAATGAAGCAACTCACCTTAATGAGCGTGTGCGTTCATAAACACTCAGAATCAAACTATGAGATTTAAAATACAAAGTTTAAACGCTCCTTTAAAACGACAATGCTTTTAAAATTTAAATAATCAAAACACCCACATCGGAATTTCCAAAAACCCACTATTTCAAGGCTATGCTAAGAGCTAACTCCACATTAGCATTTGTCACAGTGAGACGAATATATTTACCATGACCCATTGAAGGGTCCAAACAATGTTCTATGAAACATTGTGGAGATAAACAAGAGGATGCGGATGTTGGGAAAAATAATAACTTACCTTTTTATTCAACTAAAAGGTCAGAAAATATTAAATGCGGATTTATCACCACCCCTTTACAACAAGAGGCTGCTATTAGCCTGTTAGCAGGAGCAGCCGCCGCAGAACAGCCAGCTCCGCTTCTTCTCTGCGTGATTGGTGAATATACCGCAAATAAGTATACTGCCACCTACCGTTCAACTGTGAAAAATCCCACAGTGCCTTTCAAAACGGCTTCACATCCCTTGATTTTTTTTCATATAATAAAAATAAATATATTTCATTGTGATTTAATGTGATAGAGCAAGACAACGTATCACATAAAATTTATAATTCTCCTAAAATGTTACAAATGAAAATTTGGAAAGTATAATATGCATCCATATTCAACCCCCTTTACTATTACAAATAAAATCTAGTTCAACCATCTGCCAGAAGAACTCCACTATTTGGTGAATGATGCCCAGACAAAGTAAAAGCCAGGGAAGGAGAAGATATTCAGATTATTATTAAGATTTAATTTATCCTGTAAAGTGCATGACTAAATTAAAGATAGCCACCAACAGCTAAAGATTGGCTCACTGTAAATGAGAAAAAGAACTTTCTAAATTAGGGCTTTGTAACATTTTCTATGTTTGAAAGCAATGCTTTATGAGAAACTGTCACCAGAACACCTTGTGAAAACTTTCTTCTCTAACACATTTGGCAGTACACTGTGTCTTGTAAAAAATGAGATCTGCCTTTTCCTGCTTAACTCATCTCTTTTTCTTCAGTGTCAAACTGACATTTGAAAGCACAGTAGAAAAGTCAGACTGTACCGCAGTGTGTTACTTCACAAATTTCTCCCCATGAAGAGCAAAATTGCAAGCTAAAGACACAAAGAGAAAACAAATAATTTTTTTTTTAAAAACCCAACTATATAAAACTTTATAACTGTCAGAATTATAACCACAACTGTTGGCTAAATGTCTTCATTAAATTCAACATGTTTGAGAACACCAACAATTTCATTTTTTCAAACAGAGTTTTTGCAAACCATAAACTGTTTTAAAACATCTGATGAATAATCCAGTAAATGCTTAATAGGCTGATATTGTGCCCTTTTTATGCTTTCCTTAAGTAAGGTGACCCTAAAGCCAAGAAAGTTCACTTTGGTCACAAATAAAAAGTTATTAAAAATCTCAATTTGTGTGTAGATTTATGCAACTTACATCTGAGTTTTCTACAGCTGTCTTATGTACTTCTTTAAATTAGAGATAATAAAGTGTTGGCTGTATTCCTAAAAAAATAACAACTAGTCCTTTTACTTCAGCCCAAATTATAAGCCTCAAACCATCAACTTCCACTTTATTAGCTGGCAGTACTCACTGCATGCCATCATTTTCATAGAGTGCGCACACCACAGGGAGGCGCCCATTCCCACAACCCGACAAATTATAAAGGAATAGAGAACTTGTTCAGGTCAGGTGGCAGCTTTTTGTGCAGCCCTGGGCAGAGAGCCATATCGCTTTTACTAACCAAAAAAAAGTTAAGCTACCTGAACAAATGATCTGGTTTTAACATAATATGGTAAACATGTTGTCAAGTGATTGCTGGGTAAGTTACTCAGTTTGTAAGGAGGTGTTACAGCCATAATAAACACTAACAGACCTGAGTTGTGGCATAAGGACTTGTACGTGAGGGCAGTCACATATTGTGTCATCTGGTACCATGTTGTCAAAAATACATCAGCAGCCAGCAGCAGAAGTATCCTAGAGTTCCCCAGACCAGTGAGCGAAGGTGATCCTGCAAAAAAAGATGTCCTGTTGAGATATTCGATAGGATTACCAGCGCTTGACGGAGACTGATGGTGGTGCCATTTTTGGGAGACGAGAAGCTGGGTGGTTATATTGTGCAATGGTCTGGCTTGTTGAACTTACTCTTTAACATAGTGCAGGGTGACATGCATGGATGGCCCCACTTATTCATTGGTTCTGATATCAGGCTACCATCACATGTGTGCCCCACATACCGGATGAACTGACAACATGCCTGAGGCAGTAAGCAAATTTTTCAACTCTTACAAGCGTGTAATAATTGCAGTGGGTTTGCCTGAAAGTGGGTCTTCAAATGAAATTGAACTTAGGGCCTCATTCAACCTCAGGTCAGGTGCCTGCCCAGCCACCTGACTTGAAATCCCAGTCAGGCTCTGCTTTCTAAAATGTCCTTGGTAAGTATTTGAGTCTTGTGAACTTAGGTCACTGTTTTGACACTGTTTTTTATGGGCATTAAAATAAATAAAAAATTACAAAACAAAACTTATTTTTCAGTAGAATAAGCCAGGTAAAAAGAGTTCTGAAAGAATCTACCTTGGTTTTTATTTGTTTTTCCACCACAAAATAGTACATTAATAGCAGGGGTGTGTAGACTTTTTAAATCAACTGGGCCTTAGAACTGTTTGGAATATATGAATGTTATTTATTCGCAACTAATACTTAAAATGTAATTTTTTAAAATGCGTTTCTGTTTGTAGTTTAAGTACATCAAAGAGTTATCAGTAGGAAGGATCAATTTCTACATACCAGGTATTTAATCTTAATGGTTTGATCTGTTAATATAGTTAGGCTTTTAAACTCACGGGTTAAACTCCTGACAGTCAAGTTGACCCTAAAATGATATAACACGGAAAACATCTGCCAGGGTTTTAGTGATTACATAAGAACAGCGGTAAGTTAACACACTGCGTTATTGCTCAACAGGACAAAACACAACCAACGACCCCTTCGAAGGGTGCAGGTGGGCGGGCAGAAACGGTTTTCACGCTTCCTGTTCAAAGGCACCTTCATGAAAAAGTGCGACACAGTGGAAGGAGAGAGCAACCGACGTTTTTGCAGATCTCTGACGATAGATCTACGGTGACACCTCAATCCTCACATGGAAAAGAAAAACACACGGCAAAGAAAGATGAGTTCAGCGTCATCATGATAGAGGACACCTGAGTAAAGCTCTTATTTGCTCGAAACCAAACATCTGATGTGTTCAGTGATTTTTTTCAACTTGATTTTTTGGGACAAATCACTTGTTCAAATTATTTATCAAGCAACTTCCTTCTAACTAAAGTCCTGACACACTGTAAGCTACAGTTTTATATTACCAGTGATAGTGAGAAGATGAGGAAATGACAATAAAGCCCTGTTATTACTCCAAATAAGGAAATGTGTCATGTGTTATGAACTGAGCATGAGGACATACAGTCAGTTTTCAGTTTACACGTCTACAAAGCTATATATAGCTGTATTTCTTGGAGGTTTCTAGTAAATTGTATTAAGCCGACAGACGCTCCTATCAAATAGTCCATAGCATGAACATCTCAGCAGGCTAAATACAGATAGAAATCTTGATATACCCTAACTGTACTGCCGTGTAAAGCTTATACTGAAGTTGCACCATGGATGCTTACAGCACTTAATCAAAAAGTACAGGCAATTTGTGTGACATCAGGAAATGTGAGGCGCTAAAACGGGATCAGGCTGTCCTGGACTCCAAGTAGAACAGCATGTTTTTTTTCTTGCTTTCTGATTTTCTAAACGGAGGTTGAAATAAATCATCTCTCTTTATAAAATATCTAGGCATATTCAAACAGACCATATGTTTTTTTCTAAGCTTTATGTGTACACATTAAAATTCAGTTATTTGGAAACAAATGAAAAACTTTCTCTCCAGTAGGAAAATGTAAAACACCATTTAATGAAGATGACGTATCAGTAAAACATTTCTTGCAAAAGTATTCCTAACTTTTTTACACAATTTTTCATAGTACAACCAGGAGCCTTGGTGCAGTCTTGTGGAGTCTTGTGGAGAAATGTCACATTTTATGGCAAACCTATAAAATAAGAATCCTAAAAGAGTGGAGTGCATTTATATTTAGCCATCCTGAGTCATCAATTGTGTTGTAAATTACAGATGCAATTATAACTGCCATTATAGCTGCAGGTCTTTTGGGTATGTTTCTATCCGCTTTGTACATCTACCTAATTCATTCGCTTGATTCCTCTCTGAATAGCTTCACCGTTCCTGCTGAAGAACACTGTCCCCATAGAATGATGGTGCCATTACCATGTTTCACCATGGGGACAGTGTTTTCAGGTTGATGTGGGGTATGGCAGATAATTAAACTTGTTCTCATTTAACCAGAGCACCTTTGTTGTGTTCCCTAGATGGCTTGTGGCAAACAGAAAACGGTACCTCGTATGACTGCCGCTCAGCAATTGATTGTTCCTGCTACACTCCCACAAATGCATGACTAATAGTTGTCCTATCGACGGATTTGTTTATTCATTATCAAGAGCCTCTAGGCTGCTTCTCTGATTAATGCTCTTCTTGCCCAGCCATGTCTTTGTAGGTTTACAGCTCTGTCATTTTCCACTTTTTGGATGATGGATTAAACAGTGCTGGGTGAGATGTTTAAAGCTCCTTTCCTACCTAATCTGGCGTTAACTTCTCCACAACCCCTCACCTGTCTGCTCTGTTCGTTGGTCTTTAAAATGGGGTACAGATTTTGTTCACTAATGTTTTTCCAACAAAACTTCTGAGCCCTGCAACTGTTCATTTTGTTTGGGTGTATCAAGATAAATAGGGCTGAATACAAAAAGCACACCACATTTTTCTAATTTTGTTTAGGTAAAAAAATTAAAATCATGTGCATGTTTTCCTTCCATTCCACTGTTACTTGGACATTTTGTGGTGCATGTCAAACAATTAAAATGAAATAAAGTTTGTTTTTATAATGTGACAAAATGTTAAGCAGCTGTTAACTGGCTTGCAAACTTTTGTGAAGATGTTTTGTTTTTGTCTTAAACTCAAATGTTGAGTGTCATCTTCAGGCATTAAATTGATTGAAGAATTTTGTAATTTTCTAAACGATATATTGTTTCATTAAAAAAATGCTAGAGTACTTGCTGTCATAAAAACTAAACACATCATACATCTTAGAATATCTTCTGTTGCATAGTCTGAGAAAATAGAATGATAGCAAACCTATAAACCACAGCTATATTAGCTTTAAGTTGAGATGAAAAATGTGTCCCCTGCCCCCTTTAATTTGTTTTCAACATTTTCTCAGTTATCTATTTCGGATTCTTGGAAGACAGCCATAACAAGCTCTCTTTTCTGGGGGCAAAAGTTCAGGGATAAAAGGAATCGCTTGGGAGATTACTCCCATGTACGTAACATGGACGCCTGGAACACAAACAAAGAGCATTATGCTGCTCAGCTTTATTTCAGTCAGAGCGTGCTGCTCCTCAGACACTCTGTCCACCTTTTTAGCTTTCATATCACCAAAAAAAGAGAGGAGTTTAGACTCAATTTATTTTCTTAGCACAGATCCTCCCGCTGCCATGGGGTCTCCTTGTCGCTGTTTAAATAAAACATCTTTTTTTTCATACATCCACTCAGGGCAGTGTTTTTCAATCAGATTAGTACAGCACATTCTGTTCTGTTTCACTTCCTGATGACTGTGCACAGCCTCTATCCCTGAATGAACTTACCCTCGTGCTTCTGGTTACAGCAAGGCACTCATTCAGACACACGTACGCTTGCAAACCGCCTGTTAGATTTCAGGACCTTGTACAATACTTGGCAAATGTGTCAAGCAATTGTAATTTCAGTAAAGTGACATTGCTTATTTATGAAGATCTGCAAACATATACACAGAAAAATAGAGTCTAAAAAGCCACAAGTAAGGCATACATTTATAGTTATATGTTGTGTGTAAATAAAAAAGACGCTAATTTAATCGGTCATAATTTACTTTGCCTGTGTCCTTCCATGCTTATGGTCTTCACTAGATCAGAAACAAGATCCCCTCAGTGCTCCAGGAAGGAAAAACAACATTTCAAGCCATGTGTTTCTTTTGAAATCTAACCAGGCGTGACAGTCTGACTCAGGTCACAAAAGTTTATTTGACCTCCTCTTAAATAGTAAGACCGAGGTCAGTGCCAACAAAGCTACTGGGGCAGAGCAGGTCAAGAGTTAGGGCAGAACTCATTTGCCTGAACTCAACTCAGCAGTTCACTGTCTTCAGAATTTTGCTTCTAATTAAGCGTGCGTCTATTTTTAATAGCTGCAAAGAGGTGATGATAAGTGAAGAGGTTGTGGTTGTTTTTCTAGATCACAGGGCCATAGCAGTTCTGTTTCTGTGCTATTTTTTTCCTTTTTTTAACAAAATGTTCTAAAACAAGTGAGTGTGAAAAGCTGCTTTCTTCTGTTAACCAGATGGTCAGGAGGATTACTCAGCTAGTTGACAACATCCCTGTGGGTTTGCAGAATCAGGTTGACATGCGTTATGTCACCTTTGTAATTAACAGGATCATAATGTTCTTCCCAACAGCTCCCTGTTGTCAGCCGGCCGTGTTGTCAACAGTGACACCTGGCTTCAAGATTCAACAACCGGAAATAGGCTCTAAACTGTTCGAAGTTCCCATTTCATACCTTTAAGGAGAATTTCTGATTCATTTCTTGATAAAGATATGTTCACAAAAATGAGTCTAGGTTAGGTTAGGTTAGGTTAAACTTTATTAATCCCATAAGGAAATTAAGGTTATCTGTTGCTCACACATTAATTCACATCCACACAACATTAAAATCTAACCATACTCTATTGTCTTTTGTAAGGCATTTATTGTAAAATAAATAAATAAATAAATAAAAAAAGTTAGTATTGACACACAAACACCAGAATCATTAAAAACACAAAAGCATCACAGCATTACCAAAAGAAAAATGTTTTATATTACACACAACTTTATTTAAAATATCTGCTTAGTACAAGTTATCAAAAACATTGTTACGAGCATTAAGTAAAACAATATCAAAATTGTTTTTACTGAAACACTCTACGAGGAGAAATAATAAAGCTACAGAGTCTGAGTGAAAACAGTGGTTCCTCACATTGATTTTAAAAACAGAAAACTCTTGGAAATTAGATATGCTTCTTCATTATTTTATTACATTCACGAAATTGTATTACAGCTGTTGTAAGAAGTTTGGGCCAAATAAATCCACTTTTATGACTTGTTTTAAAACACAACTATTTAAATTAATACATATTTGTCTATGCATGTCGTGACAAGATAAAACTAAAGTATTACAATTGACCTACATGAGATCTACATAATAAAATTCAACAATTGCACAACTCATTTCTCACACCACACATTCTACAAATGTTAAAATTATTCATCAGCACATTTAAGACCACAGTATTAGGACTAGTGCTGAACAACAAGATGAAACACTAAAAAGAGTGTAATAACACTTTTATTCAGTAACTTTTGGGGGGGGGGGAAATCTGTACTATTAATTTTTACTTGAGTAATATAATTAAGTATTGGTACTCTTACTTGAGTAAAATTTCTGAATACTCTACCCATTATAAGCAACTTCACTGAATGACAAAACAAACATGATTTAACCAAAGATACACCAGACTCAGATACACACCTGCAGAATATGTTGAAGTGAGACTTCTCATTTTTACACCAGCTTTGTTGTTCAAAAGCCATCTGCTGAACCAGTTGTGCCATTTGAAGGTCAAGAAGACCCAGTAAACACTAGATTTGTCACTGGAAGTACTTTACTTTACCCCGTCATTATCTACTATGAGTGTTAATTTCATAGGTTTTATATTGACAAAAAAATATTTTGAAAAGGTATTTCTCACTGCGTTTATCTTTTTAGTAACTATGTTATGTATTTGTAGTGATGTTTCTTCATTTGGGTATGCTATTCACCTCTAGAAACAAGTAAAGAACATATATGGTGAAAATAATAATGAGAAAATGAGACACAGCTTGCTATGCAGTAGAAGCATTCTTACTTATATTTTAGAAGCAAAAACATCACAGATAGTTTTTGCATAAAATACATCAGGCTTTCCTTAGAACATAGTCACTTCTTTGAAATGTCATTTATTACAGAAATGTGCACAAATGTACACGAAGATTATAAATGACCAATTTTTGTTGGAATGGTTCTGATTGGAAGATAAACTGCTGAAAGGTCAGACACAAAAAATAACTACATTTGTAGAAACTCCAAATAATTCTTTGGTTCTGCAACTGAATAGCATGTACTTTGGTGAACTTTAACACTGAATAAGTATCAATGAACATGTACTGTAGCTCTTCAATTGGTTTATGAAAGAACCTACAGCACATATTTTCTCTTTCATATGACATAGTCTTTAGGAAAGAGAAATTGGAATAAGAGGTTCAGAAACCTATAACCTATATTAAACCCAGAAAAACACTAACCAGTATAATGATTAGTGTGCTAACCAGCATATGCTGCTAATAAAACAGAGAAAAGCCTTGAGACAATCAGTGCGGCTCAAAAGTGTTTAATATAAAACAACTTTATAAGAACACAATGATTCAGTATCTTATCACTGAAATAATGGATTTTGATATCTTGACCCTTTCTCTTCCATTTAAACTCTGAGACACAAGGGGCCTGTATCATATATTTTATCTCTGTCTATGGTTCAGCTAAATCAAAGAATGGTTCAACAGCAGGCCTCTGCAAAACTTTGACACTGCTGTGGAAGAAGTTAGACCATTTGAATCAGCTGTGTTTTAGTATGGACACATCTAATGCCTCGTTACCACTGAGCGTGATGGCACTGGTCAGATTGGTTTAATAAGCTACTTTTTGGTTCAAGTTCAGGAGAGCTTTTCCACCGCCAGTTTGAAATGCTATTTTGTCCGTTTCCATGATAAAACCAGTCGGTACAACCAATCTGTACCGCATCATCCCTGGTCCTCCTTCAGTTGTAGGTTCATAGAATAATGGTATGGTACAGTTAGGGTGGAGCTACTGGGGTAGCTCAACACAATTCATTGATTGGGTACAGATAAAAAAGTCACTGTTTGACAAGAACAAGTGCGTCACGTTTGTTGTCAAACTGATATGACTCAACACTGGCGTTTGGATTTAACCGTGCCTGCACTGAGGGTCCAACTGGCTGAGTACCTTGTCGCCGCGATTGTTTGTCTTTGTACATTTGCAGTTTTTCCAAAGTCCTTAGTATTCATTTTGCAGACGATGAAATCTATGTCAAGTTTGGTCTTCTTGAGACTTAAGTAAAAAACTAAGCAAATCCAAATGTTTGCCTTCAACAAAAATGGGGCAGGTTGAAACTCTTTCATTTTTGTGGTTTGCTTTTGGTTTTGGTGCTCTCTGTGCATGAGTATGCTCCAAAACCAGTTGCATGGTGATGTTAATATGCTCCACATAATTAAAGGAGGCTGACAACAAGTGGATTTGTTTCATTTTTAAAAATCAATTTTAGGATATTTTATATCGATTTTGAATCATAGTGCAGTAAATGAAAACTGAGCTTCTTATGCAAATCGATTTACAGGTACACCCCTCGTGGAAACGCTCTTCTGAATCAACTGGACCATAAAGTAGCATACTGAACCACACCAACAAGTGTTGTATCACTCAGTGGAAATGAACCTGTTAGGACACTGGCACTTGAAGACTCAAGATGAACACCCATGGCCTAATTGGTGCACTTCCAGAGAACAGGACTAATTTTATCCATTACGATTATTTACACTTTAAATACTTCATGTTATTGCTTCAAACAAAAGACAAAAATAACATATAAAAAGAACCCTTTGACTCAGAATGAAAAAAAATGTGTCTGAATCAGTAACATGGAAAGTACCTTGACCTACAGTCATGTTGAAGCCTTTCTTACTTGATCTCATCTACGTGTCAAATAAACCTTTGCATAAACCACCAAACAATTTTTCTAGTTTTAGGTCATGCTTATAACACCAACTATTCATGCATACTCACAAACATTTTGATTATGTTTAATAACCTAGGTTCCCACTAGGAGCGTGCTTTAATTGTCAGAATTTACAGGTGATTCAATGTACTATAAACATCTCAGCTTAGACTATAAATTAGACTACCAGGAAACTGCAGGAACATTTATGTGTCAGGGGAGATTCCTTAATGTTTGTCTATCATTTTTTACTAAGAAACTGTTACACAAAATGTTGCTACTTGATTTAAAGACATAATTTTACCCTTAATACTTTAGTGGACTTGTGTATATATATATATATATATATATATATATAAAACCCTTTGACACACGCACACACAAATAACATTTTAATAATGTGTTTTGACACACACGCACACACCCCTATATATATTTATATATATATAAGTGTGTATGTGAGTGTGTCAAAACACATTTATTAAAATGTTATTTATTAATGAAATGGAAATGTATTAAATAACCCCATGGTCACCACTTTTTTGGCAAAGTGTTTTTTGTTACTAACACGTAGGACACCATGCCAGTACAAGTTAATATTTCAGATAAGACTAAGTTCTTTGATTAATCATAAATCAGCTACAAACGGCAACGTTAACTCTCACTTCCACAGTTTAGAAATGGTCTTAATAATCTTTACAACTCCATAAGCCACAAATTAATGCAACTGACTGTGAAACTGTCTTGGTAAAAATGTTCTTTAACACAGAAAATAATGAATTATTTTACTAAGTTAATTTGATTATATCACTTACTGCTTTTAACATTTTTTAAAACTACAGACTCTGAACAATAAATTTATTTTGTCATTATAGCTAACTATCATGAACAGGTAATATTGATATTACCTCTGTGTTGTGTTTGACTATAATCATTACTTACGGGTGCTTTGTTGATACTGTGAATTATTCACCACTACAGTTATAAAATTTAATGAACATTTACATTTCTTTGTTGTTCAATCATCTTGCCAAACCAAAATGTTGACTTTGGTCTGGTAAGTTACACATACAGCTATATTCAATAAATTCTGATTAGGCAAATTGTTCCAGATTACAAGTACTTTTTGAAAAATTTAAAACATATAATCACATACTTGTCATTAAGGCTACATTTCTGTATAACCATTTCTGTATTTTTATTGGTCTGGTGTAATATTCTGATTTTAAATGTCATGTTTTCATTAACCATAATTGGAGAATCATCATAATTAACTGAAATAAAAGTTTTCTTTACACACCCATCTGTGTGTAATTAATCTGTCATGTGACCTTTCAATAACATTCTAATTTATTGAATTAATCTGTACTTGCAACTTGGCTGCTTGAGAATGACTTGAACATTTTAATAACAGGATCTCTTTTGTTGTTCCTATAAAAGTAATTTAACAACAGTGGCAGGATTTTTTTTAATAGATTAAATGGTTGACTTGCAAAACAAGGTAATAAAATATTAAACATTAAATTTCTCAACACTGTGAAAGGGAACGAATCTAAACAAGACTTGAATATGTGTATACTGTTGTCTAATCATAAGGGAGATAAGTTAAAAGCATTAGGAAACTGCACATAAAATAAAAGTACATCCAGATTCATAACTGGGTTCACATGCATGATACATTCTTTTACCTCTATAATAATGAAGATACTAAAAAATACAGATTTACTTGACTGCATGAATTGAGAGAAAGCTTTCCTCCCAAGACAAATCAAAGTTTAACATTCTTTCATAGTAACCAACAAAATGGTTTGTTTTAGTACATTAAGTATCTGCAGCACTGCATAGCTACAAGTGATGTCAGCAGTCATATAAATATTAATATGTGCCATAAATTAGAAATGTAAACCATATGGGTCAACAGCACAATCTGATAACAGTAACAAAAAGAGCATTTGCAAAACTTAAATATAGCATAAGTAAGTAAAGATATTAGATAAAAATGAGATATTAATTTTAAGGTAGAGTAAAGGTGGAAAGGTTTCCTTCGATTGTTATTATAAAATATTCATGCATGTTTCTATTTCTTTGAAACTGGAAAGAAAGATAAGGAAAATTCTTTGTATTTGTCTCCTCTCCAGAAGATTTAAAATGATTTTTTTTATCCATTCTAACCCATGGTTTAGTATTTTAATATATCAATAACATTTGCAAAGAAAAAAGTGATGTCAGCTATTATATGACTATTAGAATGTGCTGTGATCCTAAAAATGTGGTGATAATACAATCTTCTAAGGTGAACCTTAGCTACTTTCAGTCAGGGTTATCATTTGATCAATTTCATAAGTAATGCATTATTTTTTTTCATGTTTTAAAGCTGGAGAAAGTAATGGTTGAGATGGAAGTTAATTTCCAAAATATGTTTATATTATCAGATACTGAAGATATTGAAGTACTTTCGAAAAGACACAATGTTTTGTTTCTAGTAGGAATTATAAACTGTGCTTTAGATTAGACATATTAATTACATTTAATTATATATCAACTTTACAGGGTTACAATATCTTACCAGATACATTTTCTTGGGCACATGCTCGGAGTATGTCTTCTGCACACCAATAAACTTAAACTAAACACTCAACATTTTTAACAGCCTAAAAAAAGCCATGCTTAAATATTACAAAAAGGTCTGACTACTTCGAATTAGAACATGGATGTATGCATGGTAATAATAAATAATGAAGGTGCTGTTTTTGCAAAGGAGATGACTTTCTTAGATCAGTTTAGTTACAAAAAGGACTTTATATTGGACAAAGTCCAATATAAACTTTGCCCAAACTTTGGAAGACAATGATGTTCCATTGCTCCAATTTCCATGTATGTATGTATGTATGTATGTATGTATGTATGTATGTATGTATGTATGTATGTATGTATGTATGTATGTATGAATGAATGTACAGTATGTACTGTATGTATGTATGTATGTATGTAAGATAGATAGATAGATAGATAGATAGATAGATAGATAGATAGATAGATACACACACACACACACACACCCACCTACACACACACGCACACCAACACACACACACACACACACACACACACACACACACACACACACCCACGTATGGGCGGGTGCGTGTTGTGCATGTGTAAAGTTATGCTGGATTTGTTTTTAGATATATTTTCTTCTGTGATGTGTGATTCAAACTCATGGGAAGAACTGAACAAACATATTTTATTTACACTTCATCTGCAACACTTCATAAAAATGTTGGTCTGAACTTTGCGTCCAGATCTTGTGCCCCAGTGTGCCTTTGTGTTTACGCCCCTGGTAAATGAGGACATTTACTTTGAAGCTCTGGATCCAGCCTTTTGCCAGGGAATGTCTATCACTGTATTTTGGGAACTTAATAGGAACGTAAGTATTTGCGTCAAGTTGCTGGTTTAACGAGATTGCTTTATTCTCTTTCTTACATGTTAATCTCAATGCATTAATCCCTATACATTAAATAATCAATTAACGCAATTTTTCAAGTTTTTTAAAAATTTTTATTTGCATTTGTTGTCTAGCTGATATTCCACCCTTAGTTTTTGGACGCTGCTTGTTTCACCGCTGCAGCCTGAAGGCACCAACGCATTACTGATTTATTTTCTTTAAAAAAAATATATATAAAAATACACATACTAAAACAAACGATGGCAATGTTGAGTAAAAATAGCCTTTTTTTTCAGCACTTCCTGGCGGAAACACGGCAGCTAGTACTTTAAAAGCAAGTAGAAAACACGTCGGAAGATAAGACATAAAGGCGGGGTTTTTACCGTCCCTCTCAGACACAGTAATCCGTCAAAGCGCGCGTCTTATCGGGCTCTGAGGTGTACATTTATTTCGGTGCTTACACATCCCCGTGTAGGAGTGCAGGCAGGCAGTGTTGTTGATATGTGTTGTCAGCTGAGCACAGAGAGAGAGAGAGAGAGAGAGAGAGAGAGAGAGAGAGAGAGAGAGACAGAAAGAGAGAGAGACAGAAAGAGAGAGAGAGAGAGAGAGAGGACAGTCTGCTGCGGAACAGGCTGTTCCCGGCCTGGCACGGAACGGGTTACAGGTCAGGGTGTCTATTGGAACACAGTGTTCTCATCAGCAGCGGCAGCGGTACAGCTACAGTACAGCCGGAACATTGTGTTACTTTGTGGCTGCTTTCCAAGACCTGCCCGTAATTTTACACTAAACACCCTCCCACAACTCTACACGTTTCTGCCCCCCCCCTCCTTCCCCGCCACACACTTTTTTTTTCTACCCCCCCCCCAACCCCCGAACCTCCTCTCTATCGCTCTCTCTCTCTCTGTCAATTTCTGACTCCGTGCGTCTCTATGTGTCTATAGTGTCTCCACAGTGTCATTTTGAAGTCAGACAGAGCTGCGTGTGGGGACTACACCGACACAGCCAGTCACCATCAAGTGAGGACAGGAAAAAGAAAGAAAGAAAAAAGGGGAGAGTGGGGTAAAAGACAGAAAAGAGCGCTACCTAAAAACCACATGGGCAGAACACTTAGTACCCAGCTGGATTTAAGATAAGAAGAAGAAGCGCAGACTTGAATTAATAGAGGGAGAAGACGCGTTCAACTGCAGCCACCGGGAACATTTTTATACGTATTATATACAAATAAAGGCGGATCACGAGATAATGTAAGTGCATTTTTTTTCTATTTATTAACTCTGTTGCAGGAAAAACTTGGATCAAGAAGTTGATTTCAAGCCTACCGGCTTTTCTGATTCACGACTGGCAGTGAATGGACACTTGTTATGCGCAACGATTTTATTTCAAAAACACGCAAATAATAATAATAAAAAAAGTGAGACAAATTTGGTTAGTTTTAGGGTTGATGCTAGATTGTTATTTTTTTTTTTTGCATGCGTCTACGTTTGTGTGGGTCCCGGGGGAGGAGAAGGAGGATGAGAACATCCAGAATCCCGAGAAGGCTTAGATGTCTTTCTCATAAATTACAGGTTTCATGGCTACTTCTTAGAATTATAACATTAACTCCGGTACATTGTGTGCTTCATTTTTAAAGCCGTGATGCTTATTACAGGGCAGATTGCAAGTTCACTGAGTAACTCTAAATTTATGGCTGTATTAGATTCAAACCAGGTGAAGAGGATAAAAGTAGAGGCAGTTTTTTTTTTTTTTTTGCACAATTTCTGTCTTTGAAAATAGGCTTATAGTTAATTGAGGTAATACAGATATATAATTATACAGTGTTTATGTCATTTTGTTGGTTAAAACTTAAAAATTAAACTGAGAGGCATATTTGGCCATTAAAAAAAAATCTTTCCACTGTTGCAACATTTCCAAAAAGTGACCTCTGTGAACTTGACTTTACAAAGCTTTCATGCTGAATTGTAACAGGTTGGAGCGAAAAAAGGGAAACCAGACTCAGACCGTGCTTTGGGATGTTGGTGTACAGGTTTATCACACACATAGTGTCTCCACTTGTTTAGGTATGAATCAGCAGCTGAGTACGGATGTGAGACAGAATGTACAGATACACTGCGTGCGTCTCTGGATGTGCTTTTTGGCTCATTGTGTTCTCTTCCCGCATTCCTCCGCAGGGTATCTTAGTTTTTTGGTACATGAAGTCTATACTTGCCATCTTATCTCTATCGTAGCCATATTCACACCCTGTTTATTTTAGTGTCTCACACTTTGATAATACAGCAGATGGAAACCATAGCAGACGAAAAGATCAAAATGGGTGAAATTGGAAACTTTTACTCATGCTGTGGGAAATGTCAGTTATTTAGAGTTGTTGTAGTTGTTTTCTGGTTCAGATTATGCACCGGGATAGCCAAAATGTGAATGTACACCCTCAGTTTGACAATTTTAAATAGGATGTTTTTGCACCCCCCAAAAAAAGATTTGAAGCTGGATCGTACGTGAGGGGGTCTTCGATTGGTGAACGCTGTCAGGCTTTGCCAGCGGGAACTGTGAATAGAAGGAACATTGTGTTCAGACACAAACACACACACAAAGACTGACGCATGCATAAGTTACATCTAAGATGAAATCTATAAAATTTGTAAGGCCATAAAGGGGCTTTGTGGCTGATGGAGGGAACATTTTGTACTATTCTTGCAGATAAACACTTTATTTCTAAGAGAGGCAGAAAAAGTCAAGGAGCAGAGTGACGGGATGCAAGTCATTCAGGTCTTCATAATTTTGATATGTGGGTTGAGGTGTGCAGAACTTGCAATGGCCAATTTATAAGAATCATTTCAAATTTTGACCTGTGTTCAGAAAGACAATCTTGTTGCTGGCTCATCCAGCTGAGGCTTAATATTTATATAATAAAATTAATTCAAATTATTCATTATGAAGGCAATCCCTGCAACAAAATGTTGTTTTAGAGAGTTGTAAATCAAATGAGATTCAGAAAATTGATGCAGCTAATTAAAGCTGCTGTTAAAGTCACCTTGCAAATGTTTGCTGACTGCTGAATTGCAGTCAAAGCGTAGGCCATCCTCTTCAATGTTACCACCTGCTGACTTTTATAGCCAAGATTTTTACTTGCTTCGGAAAACTAGATCTGAATTGTAAGTGTTTAATCAGTGGAAACAGAGAAGCAATTTCCCCTAATCTGTCTTAACTTGAACAAAATTGAAAAAGTCATGATTTTTTTTTTCCCACTGAGAAGATATAATCTCTTATCTTGAAATTTGTCTAATGAGCAGAATATTTAGCATTTCTATAGGAGTCATTTTTTCCATGTTTAAAATAAAGATTCTTCTGTTCTATTCAGAATATCTTAAAAAAGGTTTTTGTCCAGTTTTAGGTCAAATATATGCTTTACAACTTATTCCTCCACGACCTTTATGTTTTCTTGTATCAGATAATTGGCCAGAACAGACTCCTGATGTTGCAATCAAAAATCTAAACTAATTATTGTAATGGCAGCAAAAAAAAAAGGAAAAGATGTCACTACCTAATGAGACAAAAATACTCTTTCTTCTGTCAGATGTAGAGTATCTCATTGTGAAAATAACCTTTTTTGTTACTTCCCAAATGTTGTCAAAATCTAGAAGTGTTAATATCTCAGCTGCTGCCTGTGAAAGCATATTGGCAACCACCCTGCTTGACAACATGCTTTAAACATGACTGTTCTTTTTCCATTGTACTTTCACCATATCAGAATAATTCCATCAAAGAGGACTTAGTTGTTGGGATTGATTTGGGAAAGTGGAACGTAATTGCTGATGAGATGAAAGAGTCAGCATGCAGCAGCTTTAACAGCAACGTGTCATTACAGCTTTTATGGGTTTGGCAAACTTCTGTTTTCTCTTCTCCCCTCCGCATGGATGTCTGTGATGTTGGCAACAGACCTGTCTGTTGGGCTACATACTGAACATTTTTTCGTACAGACCTGTTTCATCATCGACTGTTATGTCACTGCAAGTGTCAAATACTTCTGTAATTTTTGTTACCTCTCACTCCTGTGAAGCTTTACAGCTGGAGATGTTCTCATGATAATGCCAGTGTAAAGGTCAGATTTGTGTGATAAAATTCAAATTGTTTTGAAGTATGAAACCGTTTTACTGGGATGGCAGTGTGTTGATCAGAACAGAGCATCAGCATGTTTGCAAAATGCAAAGTTTTACATTTTCTATTTAATTAAACATTTTTGTTTGTCTATTCATAACCACAGTTTTGGTCAATCAAAATGAAAATAGCTATTTGAAGCATTTAATCCAAAATTTTATTTTATTACGACTTAGGACGTCTGTAGTTTGTCTTTGAAGCTCTTTTGTCTTTCATTAGTTGGTGCTAAAAGTATTTCTAAAAATAAGCCAATACTATTGTTATTCATTCTAACACCTTTGGAATACTCATTATCCTATAATAATACTACTAATTAAAATTCTGCTGTAGTGTTGTTACTAAAATGTGTTTCAAATTTATTCTGGCATGAGCTTGGATAAAATGTTGGTAGTATTCAGATTTATAAACACAAGTAGCAATACTGAGGTAGGACAATAAATTCAAACACTCGAATCAAATTTCCTTCCTGTGAGTAAATTTAGACCCGTCGTTCTGTGCAATAAATTCTAGCAACTTAAAAACACTTCAGCTGCATTCTCAAAACCAAAAATTCACTTCAATGGCATCCAGTAAACACTTACAGCACATGACTAAAAGCCAGAGGGACTTTAATAATTGTGTCTGTCGTTCAACAAGCAACATCCACAACAAAAATGTTACTAACCACCAGCACAACTACCTGCCTATACAGTTGCAATATGGATGTAACAATAAAACTATCCAATAGACTCCCACAACCAGTAAACCTCAATAGATTTTCAAACCATTAGTTTTCTAACTTTTTGTCTCTGCTGCACCACTAACAATATCTGGAACGTAAACAGGAACAGCTCATCTTATTCCTGGTATAGCAGCTAACTGGAAACAAAAACCCCGAAAACAGCTGTTGTTATTGTAGATATACTTTTTTTTAAATTTTTTTAAGTAAAATACTTTATAGGTTTTAGTAATTACGTTATATCTATTCCGGTTTTAGCAAAATGCGTTTGATATTTCTTGTAGTGTTATTTAGTGTATAAATACAATTGCCAGCTATAAAAGTATGGAAACAGATACACACAGGAAATTAACTCAGTGTCTGTAAGTAAATTTGAACTGATGCTCAAGTGCAACAAAAACATGTTTTACCTCCCAACACCTATAGAGGACAGATAATTGAAGTCACTGACACCAATTGAACATGTATAAGGCTCAGTTTTGCCAACTTAGATGCTCTGTTGTTACGTTCAGTAAGTTTTCTACTGGCTCCTTTTCAAAAAAGCGAGTCCCTCGCAGCTTCAGTCAGAGCTGCTACCTTTGGGTCCTGACTGCTAATAAATCATGTATGTGTGAAGTTGCCACTGACTGAGCCTCCCTACAGCCAGCCAGGATGCACACACAACATCTTGTTTGTCTAGAAAGAAAATGATCACTAAGATAAAAAGATGCATTTCTAATTTTGGTTCATTCAGATTATTGCTGCAGATTGTATGCCAAAAAAGGTAACCATAATGTTGTACTGTGACCTTTATTATTTCCTAAATGAACCACAAGGCCAAAAGCAAAACTAGAATTTGCAAACTTAACTAAAGAAACAAAAACTCAAAAATATGTGTAAGAGCTAAAACAAAAGTTCATTTGTGGTTCTACATAAATGTAGTTTTGCTTTACTAGTTTACTGATACTCTTACAATGTTATTGATTTCTCTGTAGTCCCTCTGCCATGGAGGAAAGTAAGTTTTTGAACACTGTCGTATTATAAAATGCAAATTATATTGTACAAACATGGTAATATAGTGTATAGACTTAATAATTATATTGTGTGATTGTGATAATTTCATCCAGATGGTGGATGGCGGTAGTTTCCTTTTATGCTGCATTGAAAGCGAGACTCAACAGTAGGTAGAAGTTTGAACGCCAGGTTAATCTGGGATACATGTGGAGAGGAATGAATGACTAAAAATATAGATAGCCCTTTGTTGAGATTCCTACGTAAACCATGACATCTATGCCTCATGAAATTAGGTAGAGGATTTACATAAAAGTGTCTCGTCAGCCGCCTACTTTGCCTTCGTTCCACGCTGATAGGGTCCATAAATTTTAACAAATGTCTTAATGTACTCACAACATCTCCATATTGAAAACATTCAAGATAGTGAAACTGATGCCTCCCATAACTCTCCACCTGGTCAATGAGGAGGGCTGCCATATCTAGAGGATTGGTCAGATTGTTTCTTCTGTGCAGGCCCATTCTGTTTAGAATCCTTATTGTACTTACAATAACTTCAACAACAATGTACAGCAGCATCAGTTTCTCTCCATGTCTTATAAAATAGCAAAATTTGTAGTAAAACTAACATTTGACTAACTTGGCTTTTACACTAGTCTTCATAATGGATGCAGTAAAAACATACTGTAGACACCTTCTAGATAAAATTATTATCAAGTAGGGTTTGATAATGTGTTTATGCAAGATAATTATCACGTCTGTACAATATATTGTCATGTTTGCT
Source organism: Xiphophorus hellerii (assembly GCF_003331165.1). Classification (NCBI taxonomy): domain Eukaryota; kingdom Metazoa; phylum Chordata; class Actinopteri; order Cyprinodontiformes; family Poeciliidae; genus Xiphophorus; species Xiphophorus hellerii. Next base: position 16,197,241 of record NC_045691.1, on the reverse strand, counting down.
CAATATATTAAAATGTTTATACAATATAGTTATCATGTTACAATGCAGTAGTGTTTAAAAAAAATATTTCTTCTGCAACAGCAATATGCTTCCATGGCACTCTCTGTTATACCTTTATGGAAATGGTAATATAAGCATCAACTAATGTCATTGAGTGACTTTTAGGACTAAATGTTATAACTGAAAACAAGGGTTGTTAAAGTCATTTTCATTTCAGAACTCAAGATCATGAATGTCCTCAAAGGGCCGGTTGTAGCAGATTGTATTGATAAAACACCTTTTCATACTGAAGTAATTTAGCATAATACAAACAACATCTGATTTGATTTGAATAATAAAATAACATCTAATCATACAAATGTTTTTTTGAACTTCTATTTCTGTGGCCTTCTAGAGTCTTATAGCTATGGCCGCATCACTAGATCACATGGACACAAAAAATATAAAAACCCTGCGCAGAGTGAGAGTTCATTGACTGAGGATAAATCTGAAAACTAAAGACTAGAGAACACATTTTTAGTGTCCTTATTTTTATTTTTGACTATTAGATTAAATAAAATTTCAGATTTTTTTGTAAATGGATTCCCAGATGACTTAAAAAGTGAGAGACAATTATTAAAGGTAAATTTTCTAAGCTACAGAACAGTAGTCATTAAAGATGCACCAGTATAAAAATGAGGGCTAGTATGAAAATCTGATACTAATACTGCTGGTATGGCAGTATTTACCAATACTTAATGATATCATATACATTATATTTCTCTACACTTTCAACACCATTTAAAAGCAACCACACCGCCTACATTGCTTCTCTGCCTCTGTTAAACACTCGATAATTGTTCATAAATTTCACTGAACAAATACCACATGGCCAATCCATGTTGGTTTGTGATACTTTCTGTTTAAAAACTGCATAAAAATACCAATGTTGATTGTTTCATTGAAGTGTTTCAGGACTGGTACAAGCGTCCTCTTTTTTTGGAAATCAAAATATGGTCACCCTCTTGTACATAAACAGTAACGAAGGGAGTTTTGGTTTAATCTGTGTTGTTTTTGTTGCTGTTCTTTTCAATGCCGTTGCTAGAGCTAACTGTGTTTTTCTTTGCAAATAAAGCATTGTTTGGTTTTGCTTGTAAAATAGCTATGCTCTTTAACCACAATAAGGCAAGTGCGTTAGTGGGTCTCCATAATCATGGCTCTCTCTTTGCACATGCCCATACAGACTTTCTTTGCCAATGTTTTTTTTTTTTCTTATTTTTTCCTCCATTTTATTTTTGGCAAATCAGTCAAATGTTCCTTTAAGTTGAAACAAATTCACTTCAATCTATTCAAAATGTATATAAAATATTGTCCTACTCTGTTTTTTTTTAGCACCTCCGTGTGCAAGGAGTGTGAATGCAGTGAAGTCCCGAAGGCCTTCACTGCATTCACAGTGAAGGCCTTCACTGTGAATGCATGCTAATGTTATTGAATGCTAATAGAAACATTGCTATATGACCCTGTGGCATAATTTAGCTGAAGTACTGTATATCTGTGTAACTGTAGAGCTTGCTGTTTCGTGAATAGTTCTGTTGTGTTACTGACCAAATGTGTGTACACATTGGCAAAAACAGTGAGTAAGGTAACTGAAAAGATCATATTTGAAATATAGCACAGCATTTAATTAAGAAAATCAAAACCTCAAATTTTGAAGAGGTATATTATGAGCGTATTGATCCATTTCAGGAATATCTGAGCTTTGTTTTTCTTTTTGAGACGGCACAGCTTTATGAGCACAGAGTGTGAGCGTGTGGCTAAGCCCACGCTTTCCCTGCGTGTTTAAGGCTCTCAGAGAGAAGACGTCACTAATAATGAAGAGGTTTTTAGAAAATACACTGTACAAACGTTTGGAATGCCACTCCGCTGTGTTGCATGCGTAGTTTTGGTGCTTGTGCAATACCCTGACATTATTTAGAGAGAGTCAACGAGCACAATGCCAAATAACGTAATTTGTGAGGGAACACGGCTGAGTGAAGAAAGCGACATGCACAGAGTTATGGTTATGTAATGACCTAATCTGTGTGGGGATCAGACAAGGTGTATTACAGTGGTGCTCCTCATATAGCTGTTAATGAGGCATTTTTCAGCAAAGCTATTAAAATGAGTCCAGCTCAATGCATAGCTTCAGAACACATGTCCTTAAAACGTTCAGGTTATATAATGTGAAGATGAAAGTTGTTCATTCGGGCTTGATTATGTGTCGCATTTTATTCGTGGTTTTATTCATGGTTCAGGCCATACTGTTGCAAAAAGGAGTTACATAATGCTTGATTTTCCATAAGCAAAGCTAAAAACATAGAAGAATCAGCAGAGATCAGATTGCTTAACTTGTTGTGCTTGTGTGTTTCTTTGCATCTTTTGCAGTGTTATTGTGTGATGCCCTTAAAGCAGCAATGACCACAGATCAGTTTTTGCCCATGGACGAAAAGTCAGCAACAGCTGTCTTTGCTGCGAATGGTATTGACGTACACCAAGAAAAGATCAGGGAGTTTTCAAGGTGCGCATTATCTTTGCTTACATTTTCTGCATATTGTTTTCAACTTCCTTTGACTTTTACAGCTGCTGCTCCTTTAGATGTTGTTTAATGGAAAATTCTTTTTCCGTCTTTTTTTTTTTTCAGGTTGTGAAGCGTCAGGGACTCGATGGGGACCGGCCAATGATTGGGGACAAAGTGACCGTACACTACACTGGAAAACTGCTTACTGGGAAGAAATTTGATTGCAGCTGGGAACGGAAGGAGCCTTTTTGCTTTAATGTAGGAAAAGGTAGCTGCCATCGGTCATTTCTGTGAAACTTTCCTGAGTCCTTTGTGCTATATTTTACTTTAAATAGTAATTAACAGAAATGCAAAAGTACTTAGTGACAGACCTACTTTTTTAATAGCTGATGGGAATATATAATTTTTTACTTAAACAAATACTAGAGAAGCATTTCCTAGTTTCCAGTCTAGCTTTTATGCAAATATAAACTAATATTCTCTGGAAGTAGCGTCATGTTTCACAGCAAATGTATTCATAGTGAACCACATTTTTAATTTCTTTGTACATTTTTTAATGACTTTTCTGAATCTTTATCCTCTCACAGGACAAGTCCTGAAAGCATGGGACATTGGTGTGTTGTCCATGCAGAGAGGAGAGGTGTGCACCCTGCTCTGTAAACCAGATTATGCCTACGGACCGACAGGAAATCCAGACAAAATTCCTCCCAACTCTTTAGTAGTATTTGAGGTAGGTGTGCCCTGTTGCTGCAGCCTTAGAATAATTATAAATCAGTTTAAGGAACTCTTTTTGTGTCTAAAGCCTGAGTTTGCTGATTATAAAATTAACAAGTGTATCTATTTTAATGCCTCATTAGCTAAACAGCTGCCTTGTCTAAGCTTCACATGTTCTTTAAAGAGCTTTAAAGACACACTCTGATGTTTTAATTAACTGAAGGTATCGAACATTTCAAGAGGAATGTAATTTTGCTTAACATTTCCAAACTTCATATCAGGCATTTTTGTACTATTCTTCTCAATAACACACATATACAGTATGTTATGTTACATTTAGAGGAAAGTAGGGGAAGAACACCACCACAACTGTTAACTATGTGGGGGCGGCAGCGTCGCGTTATGTAGGAGTTTTGCAGCAGGATAGACTTGTGCACTTTCCAAAATAGATGGCATCAAGAGGATAGAACATTGTATGGAAATATTGAAACATGGACAATGACACTAGTGGCTTGGAGATAACTAAATAAATTTAGTTTGGATTGCTAATCACAAAGCCATGATGTAAGTGTCCAGATAACCAGTGTGTAGTGTGTGTGTCCGTGTGTGTGTGTGTTTTTGAGCAAGGTTGCCTATAAAACTTTCTAAATTAGAGTAGCTCTGTCTGGAAGAAAATGACAAAATTTCATCAAATTAATGTGAGACATTTCTGGCAGGAAATTTAAAACATTTTACATAAATAATGCAGTTTAAAAGGCAATTCCACTAAAACTTGGAAAATATATGTAAACTTTTGATTTTTCAGTAGCTAAAAAGATATTCTTTTATTACTGTGCCAAATTAATGCATAAACCCAATGAAATGTAATTTTTGAAATTACACTTCATTAAAAAAATGAGTGGTAACTTATGGACTAAAAACCAATCATCAAGTTCACAGTCACACAGTCACTGGTTACTGTTATCTTCAGTAACCCAGCCACCTGTTTACTTTTACAAAGCTAGATAAAACTTCAGTACTTTTTAATACTGTTCAAAGTATTCAAAATAACATACCATTGCAAAACAGACTTGTGATAAGTTTACCATTAATTTCATGTTGTCTCTGGCAGACATAGGTTTATCCCGTTTTGTTTTAATGTCTGTTACCTGTTTTATTTAAGTTCTCTCCTCCTACATTCACTGAAATGCTAAGTTTTACAGAGATGCGATGTCATACTCTGCCTTACATTATCTTATTTGAGAGAAATGGTGAGAAGAATTTCTTTCTTCTTTTTTTTTTTTTTTTACAACAGATGGAGCTGCTTAACTTTGAAGGAGAGATACTTACAGCTGATGGCGGCATTATGAGGAGAATAAAGGTCAAAGGGGAAGGTTACAGTAATCCTAACGATGGAGCGAGCGTCGATGGTAACCTCAACATTTGTTTTAGAGGTCAATACCTTTACGATTAAATTATATTGTCGGAGGTTGAGTGTGTCATGTTTCGCACAGTGCACCTGGAGGGACGCTGTGGGGACCGGTTGTTTGACTGCAGGGACGTTGGCTTTATTGTTGGTCAAGGTGAAGACAAAGGCATTCCTCTGGGGGTGGACCGAGCAATGGACAAGATGCAGAGAGGAGAATGCTGTTTACTTTACCTTAAACCAAAGTAAGTTTCTCACAGATCTTTAAAGCATGCAAAATGTGTCACTGCTTCCTCTGTGATTTTCTAATGAGAGTGATTCTTGAATGTTTTATTCTGCTGACTGTAAGTTTACAATAACTAACTACAAAGTCGACCAAAATTAAACAAAAATGTGTAATATATACAAATGTCTATATTCCAAAAAATGATTGAGTCAAAACAAATACAGTGGCTTGTTAAATTATTCATACTCCTTGAATATTTTCGCTTTTTAACTTGTTACAAACAAAGACTTCAATGTAGCTTTTGAAATGAAAGGAGTCTCTTTTGGAGCACACCTGCATTTGGGTCAAAATTTTGTGGAATCACAAATCTTTCTTCCATCTTGACCCCTCTGGAAGCAAAGCATCCGACACAGCATAAGCTGCCACTGCCATATTTCACCTGTAGGGATGGTATGTTTGAGTGTTACTTTTCTGCAACACAAAGAAAAGTAACACAAAGCTTGTTGGCCAAGAAGCTCTCTGAAGTCCTCTGAAAGAACACTTTATTTTTGATTTATTGGTGTAAATGGGGATAGATTTCTGATTTTCAAACCTTTTTATTATAAAACAAAAAGATTTAAACAATGTTCAAATTTTGTTCCTCTCACTATTATGCCCTGCTTTGCCTTGTTAGAAATTGCAAATGATATGAAAACCTTTGTAAGGTATTATATTGAGAAAATGACATCATTTTTTTGTTTTCTGTGCAGAAAAATTTATTTATAGTGTGCATGTAACATTTCCAACCTTCTTCAACACTTTTTTTATTCTTTATGAGTTGCTTTGTTGACAGAGATTATGGATTTTTTTGTCACAATGCAGAGATGATAGGAATTAAATATTCCAATAGCAAGATATCAACTGTGTAGGAAAATGTGCTATGCGACTTTTTAAGGATTGCTAGATTTGTTAGTTAAATTGCTTAAACAGTATACTTCATAAGTCAAAAATCTAGTTTTTCAAATTGTGCGTATTTTGTGCTAAAACAGCTGAAATTCATAATTTTTCTAAGAAAACATGAATAAAGAGTACATCACTGCTCAGACAATGGCTAATGTCACGTCACATTAGCAATCGTTGGCGCAAATGTAAAACTCTTAGAGAAACTGAAAACAGACTAGGTACTTTTAAATAAAAAATCCATTTACTCACAGTGGCCATTTGTCTTACTTTCTGCTAAAGCGTGAGAAAGGAGGTATTAGAAATATGTAGCAAAAATGTTTTGCACTCACACAGTAGATATCCTTGAGAGTCAAGGCAGTGCCATAGTTTCAAGTGCAACAAGTGCAACAAGTGCTTCTCAGGCTCAGATCATTAAAGTACTGGAAAGTTTTGTTCATGCATGAATCAGAGCTGTACTTTCTGGCTCTTGTCCTTCTTCAGAGACTCCATCTAAATCTGCAGATTTATTGTGTTGATTTGCAGCAGTCTGTTCTTCATTTAACTCATATATGCATGCATTTTCCCATCCTTTACGTTACTAGAAGCCTTTTGAAGTTAAGCTTAATCATTTGGTTTGTAACAAATGAAATAGACGATCTAGAATGTGCTTCATATTGAAATCCTTTGGTTGCCTCAAAATGCAATGATGTTAACTTTCACAAAGTCTTGTTAGGCTGTGTGCAGTCATTATTAACCGTCTGTGATTAGTTCCTAAACATGATGTTTGGTCATGCAGGTTTACTATCAAACTTAATTAAAGGTTGGTTAATTAAGCTTAATTAAAGCCTAACAAGACTTTGTGAAAACCACCATGATATGTGGTTTTTGCCAGCCACAGAAAATTAGGCATTTTCTGTGGCTGGCAAAAGCAGACCTTGACATGTTGCAACTTTACAGCCACAAATGTCTTTTATTGGGATTTTGGCTACTTTTACGCACATAATTCACACTCCATTACTCCAATGCACCTAAATAAAATCCAGGGCTGATAAGGAATTGAAACTCCTTATATGTATCTGTTGAGAGAATACCTAGGTGGTTTGAAAACATTAAATATCTTTAGAAATTGAGAAGTAGAGGCTTAATATGGAAAAATGTGCAAAAAGCCGAGTATCACTAATTCATCATAGTTACCATTTATGGCCATTAATAATTATTGTTCTGCTTAATTATTAAATTTGCGTGGTTTTGATTCATTTACAGGTATGGGTTTGGTAATGAAGGCAAACCAGAGTACAAAGTTGGACCAGATAAAGACATTGTGTATGAAGTTACTCTAAAAAACTTTAAAAGGGTGAGTGACAGTTTTTACTTTTGATAATTTTATGAATAAAATGCAGAAATGTTGCTTTCAGAAAAATATATCTTATTACAATAATAATAATTTCTCTCATCAGGCTAAAGAATCCTGGGAAATGGACTTGAATGAAAAGCTGGATCTCGTCTCTGGAGTGAAAACTAAAGGGAATCAGTATTTTAAGGTATAGTTTTCAATGCTGGTGTTTCCCATTAAAGTGCTCTAGTTATGTATCTGTTCAGAACTGATCCGTATTTTTCATCGGTAGGCGGGACGGCACCACCAGGCAGTCATCCAGTACCAGCGGATCATTTCCTGGCTGGAGTTGGAGTGTGGTACTGGGATGGAGCAGCATAAGAAGATACAAGACTACGTTTTAACAGCTCACCTCAATTTAGCACTATGCTTCCTTCGGCTAAAAGAGTTCTCTCAAGCAGTGGACAACTGTAATAAGGTGAGCTGCGTTACCCGGATGGCAGTGCACGTCTACACCCCTCCGGCTATGTTTACCTGCTGTTGCATGTTAATGTTTCTCCGTGTGCCTGTGTTTGTGCAAGGTAATTGAGCACGATGAGAGCAACGAGAAGGCTCTGTATCGCCGAGGGGAAGCACGGCTTCTCCGCAACGAGTACAGCCTGGCCATGGCAGACTTTCAGAAGGTCCTGGAAGTCAACCCCTTGAATCGTGCTGCTCGCACTCAGCTTTCCAGCTGCCAAAGCAAGATGAAGGAACATCAAGAGCAGGAAAAGAAGATCTACGCCAACATGTTCCAGAAATTTGCGGAGAGGGACTCCAAGGTCTGTAAACTGTCCATTCTTGGCTAAATATAGTTTAGGAATCATGATGAGGCACATTTTTCCCTTTTTACCCTCCTGAAAAGAAGCTGAAAATTAATAAGTTCACTGTAGTTAAGTAGTGCCGTAATGTAGCTTTAAAATACTTTCATAAACTAGTGCACTGAGAAAGGAACTTACTTTTTGATGTTGGTAAGACTTTTAAATAATAGTTCTTATTTAACTGTTCATAAAATGAGAGTTAACTGCATCAATAAACATATTTTCTGATATGTGCTAGATTTTTAAAATAGTGACCACAACACAATTGCATATATTTTCTCAAAAATTACATAAATAATCCTACCTAATTTTACATATTCCTTGGCATAAAATTTGTTAAACAGCCAGATAGAAATCATTTCAAAACATTTATAAAAATGTGTTAAATTTTACAGTGTATGAGATTCTCCCTTTTCTATTCTGAGATTAATCCGAAACATCTGTTTCAACCTGAAATGTTTATTTATTTAGTTCCTTGAAGGAATAAATCATATATTGTTCTGACACATCCTGCCTGTACTTCTTCAGTGTTATACTGACCTCTAGTGGTGAAACATCCCATGGTGATTCCTGGCTCTGTAGAAAAAGACACAAGTACTCGAACAAGAAAAGAAAGAAACTGTTCAAAAAAACGTCTGATAAACATTGGAAACTTTAAAGTGCTTTGTGCAGTTTTCTTTTAGATGATCATTTTTATGTACAATCAGTGTTTCAAGTATCAGTCTTACCTCTGGCAGTGGTTTCTTCTGCATGCTCATGTTAAATCCCATTTCCTCCAAACAGACTGGGAGAATGAAGAGGAGAAAGGATGAGAGCATGCGGAGCGGCATGAACGGCGAAGTGGGCATTAAACGAAGGCGACGAAGTCAGGACTGCCCATCATAGCAGGAACATTTGAAAAAGGGAGAGGAGACAGCCTCCTATCTCCAGGGAGCAGAGGCGGTGAAAAAGCTGAATAAAAGCCTCTAATCCGCACCTCTTCAACCCAAAATCCAGCGGGACCATTCCTGCATATAAAGCAGAGAGTGAGCTGAACAGCATTTATTTGTCACGTGTACTGTTGGACAGCCTGAACGTTCCTCCCTGTAGGGACAGTACTACAAATATCACAGAGTGAATATTGATATGAACACTTTTTTGTCCAGTTTATTAGAAAAAAAAACAGTACTTTCATTTCTTCTTCAAAAAAACAAACAAAAAAACCACAAGAATCCACCCCTTTTTTAAGTCATTTGGCCACTGTGCTGACATGTGCCTCCATAGTGTGTTTCCAAGACCAGTCTTTCTGGTTTTCAGGCTTCTGACTTGGTATTAGGCCTTTTTAGGGCAGCTGCATGCGTGTATCATGTTTGGGATTCAGACTTGAAGCGTTGCAAAATTTTAAAATGTGCAATATGAACTTTGGATGAAAAAAAGGCAGAACCTGTTATCTCAGTCGTGTTTTTTTAAAAAAAACAACACAATAAATTATGTTTCACCCAACGACCTAGGTTAAGCTTGGGTTAAACGTGGATAAATAATAGGGACAGCTCATTTTTAGACAATAAAGATTTTATAAATTACAGATCAAAATTTAAAAAAAGCACAAACAGATGCCAAAATGGTCCGAAAACGAAGATCTGTATTTTTAAGGCGTGGCAAATTCCTGATTGACATTTGTCTGTAGATATTTTTTAAAATGTGTCAACAGCTGAAAAGGAGTGAAAATTGAGCACTTTGTTTTCCTAAACTTGTTTTGACAATGATAATGCACTAAAATTTATATATCCATGATAATATCTTTTTATTTTTTTAATTTTATATACTTCACCTATCAGAAAGTATTACACAAAAGCCAAGTCTGGTACTGTGATAAGTTCAACTAAATGAGGACAAACTTCTGTGCGAGGTTTAATGAAAGGCACTTATTACATTTTAAGCCACTTGCAGCTGCAAATCTGTTAGTCTGATGAAAACTACAAAATACAGAATAGAAGTGTATTCTCTAAAACTTTAACATCATTTTAAAGTTTATTTCAGTAATTTAGTTTAGAAATTGAAAGTCAAAGAGATTCATAACACAGAATGGTGTATGTAAAGTGTTTGTCACTGGATTTAAAGATCACAGATTATGTTGATGAAAACCCAACATCTTCATCAGAATATTAGAAAATTACATTAGATCCAATGGAAAAATATTTTCTATGCAGAAAATATGGGACTATCAATCAATCAATCAATCAAATTTTTAGTCAGACCTCTTTTCGTACAGTGAAATTTAACTCAAAGTCCTAAAAGGTATGTGTATGTACTTTACAGTATACAAAAAGTCCCAGTCAGGGCTCCTTTAGCATGAAGCCATCATGGTACAGAGGAGATCAGCCTGTGGCTCTGAGGTACTGAAGAAGACCGGCCATCGGCTTATGCGTTGTTGGGTGTGTCTCATCTTCTTCTTGACATACCTCCATATTTTCTGTCCAGCCTATTCAAGCACAGCGATGCCACTGTCAAATAAGTATTGGCCATTTGGCATGGTGCACAGGTGCCAAGTTCGGCTGAAAAATGACATCAGTGTCTCCATAAAGCTTTTTAGCAGAAATAAACATGAAGTTCTTTGACTTTGGACTTGAGAATAAACTGTGGACCAAACACCAGCAGAAGACATGACTCCCAAATGCTCTTCACTCAGGACATTAAGCGACTTGGATTCTGTGCCTCTCTGCTCTTCATCCAGACTCTGGGACCTTGATATCCAAACGACATACTAAATTTACTTTTATTTAAATATATGACTTTGGACCACTGACGACTATCCAGTCTTTTTTCTTATTACCCCAGATAAGATACTTCTGGCATCTGTGTTTCAGGAGTAGCTTGACATAATGAATGCAGCAGTTGCAGCCCATTTCCTGGATATATTCTGTGTGTGGTGGCTTTTAAAGCTTTGACTCCAGCCACTTCATGCTTTGTGAATACCCTTGTCTGGGCTTTCCTTGTGCACCTTTTGGCTGTTGCAGTTTTTCCTTCAGCTCCACTTTCTTTTCTTTTAATGTGCTTGGATACAGCAGACTGTGAGCAGCCAGCTTTTTTAGCTGTGATTTTCTGACCAACCCTCCTACTAAAGGGCGTCAATTATTATCTGATGGATGACTGTGGAGTTCACAGTTGTTTCATCAGTATTTAGGCCACAACATAACATTTCTTTATTAAAAATGATCTTTTTACTGACTTTATGTAATATTCTAAGTTTCTTATTAAGTTCTGATTTGCTTTAAGTCACAATCATCTCAATTAACAGAAATAAGTGCTTTAAATACAACACTGTGTGTTTAGTGATTGAAGACAATATATAATTTAAATTCTCTAGTTAAATTATTGAAGTAAATAAACTTTTGGATGATGTCATAGGTTTTTGAAATGCACCTGTGTGTTATGTTATTAGTGATGCAGTGGTTTAGCACTTAGACCTCGCACAGCAGGAAGGTTTATCCTGCAGGACGCCCAAAGCCTTTCTGTGAGACGTTTATTTCTTGTCATCAGTTCACTCCCACAGTCCAAAGATGTGCACATTAGGTTAATTGGTAAAACCCAATTTAGTTTTAACTTTGTGTTTCATGTCAGATAGAGTAGCTTGCAGTCCCATCTCCTTCAAACTTAAATTATTGTTTACACTCTGGAGCTTTAAATACATTTAAAGAGTTAAACTGAACCCGTGTCCTCTGTAAAAATGGCACAATGTGTTTGAAGGCTTACAGTAACGATAGAACCCGAAACAAAAGGACGTCACCTCTACCTTTGTATTTGGCTTCTTCTTCGTCTGTGTGGGAAACTTTGGAATCATCACAAATTTCTTTAATTTATTTTTCTAGTGATATGAATTATTATTTTTTTGCCTCAGCTCTGAAAATGTTTTTTCTTACTTCATACTCAATTCATTTCTTTTTAAAAACGAAAAAGAAAAAAAAAAGTGTGTTAATGTTTGTGTAAAGGGCAATATTGCACTTTGGTCTCTGTCCAAACAACACTGTCATTTTTGTATGTCATGTCCAAATGTCTCTGGACAATAATATTGAGATGTTTTAGAAACATTTGGCTGGTTCAGAATGAAAACCTTAGCTGTCTTAAAGATTTTGCATAAAAAAAAACCAACAAAAAAAAACCACAGTGACAACATTGTGTTTGTGTGTCTGTATATATTATTGTATCTTGACAAGGTTTCTAAACAGCTTGTTGCTAAATGTTTTCAAGTGCTGCTGCCTCTAAATATTCAAATATTTTGTATAGTGAAAATGAGCATGAAGTACTTTTTCCTATCCGTTTTAATTTGTAGACTAGGATTTACAGGCCATTTTACCAACTTGCAACTAAAAGTAAAATATTTCAGGCTTCTTTTTTGTCACCTTTTGGTTAATTTTAATGAAAGATTCTAGATGTGAAATAAATAAAAAAAAACTGTAGAGAAAAAGCAGCTGGGTAAACTGCAGTGTGTCTGATGTGTGATTGGATTTATCAAAACTGTTGAGGCTTTTCTGTCACAAAATGTGTTTACATGTACTGAAATGATCATTGTCTTGTAAAGAAATGATCCATGTTTTGAATCGGCATTTATGCAAAAGAAATATTTTCTGACTAAATGTGTGTGTGACTCATGTCGTCTTTGCACATCCACGATCACCCGCACACACGTCAGTAAAATAAACCAACTCTTTAAGAGAATAATCATCTGGTGGAACCACAGATTCCACCGCTCTTAAATATGTATAAGTCTCTGTTCAAATGTCAGGATTTTGTGATGTGAAATAGGAGACTTTAATCAATAATTTAAAAATGTTTTAATGTGACATTCACTCAAATTCAGTGGGAAAACTAAGGGCATTTATTTCATTTATTTGAGTACAAAAGCAGCAAATAAACCCTTATATTGCTACTCAGTTTAAACACCTGTTGATTCAAAATCAGCATTCAGTTTCCTGGTTTCCATAAATACCATCATTTATAGTGAATTTGATGAACGTGAAATAATATTTCACTGTCCCAGAAGGATTTTCCTGACATTTGCTTCCATTAGCTACAGTCGTACATCACAGAGAAGCTACAAGTGACCAAAGTTAACTCATTGTGCAGAATTATCAATGAGGTAGAAAAAGAAATTTAGAAATAGATATCTTATGACGAGCTGTTCCCACCACCTGACTGATTTGGAGAACCTTTATAAAATGGAGTTTGGTAAATATTGTAAACTATCTGTGGGATACCAAAAAAAGTATGGATACTGAAATTTAATCAAAAGAACTTTAACAAGATATTAAAGATATGCATATTTATGGAACCAGGTTATTGTACCTATTTATGTACAGATGTGTTTTCAATTGAATTGTGGATAAATGTCACGTCACACGTAAAATGCTTTTGAAATGATTCATCACGGCCTCATTGTTTTGCATCACTAAATTCTGGTATTTTAACAGGACTTTACACCTCTGAGTGGCACTGTACCTCTATACTGTGTGGATCTATTGTGTAGTAAAAGAAAAAAAAAAAACAACATAAAAATAAATGTCTGCATGTTTTGATTTAAAATGACTATATGTAATACAAGTAGCATTTTTTGTTGCTCAACAAATAGTGCTATTGTTAGTTTATATATAAACAGTAGATTGGAATTTAATTTCTCCCCTCATAGGTACAAGAAAAAATCTGTTTATAAAAATTTATTTTGCAGCGATTTCTGTTTAGTTGTGATATCCATTAGATACGACATCCATGGCATTTTCTATCATTATCTTTTATCATTGGATTAAAGATTAAAACCTTTAATCAACATGATAGCAAATCGGAACAGTTTTCTCAATCTTCATTTTGATGACAAACGAAGTGTTTGCTTTATTTAACCACTAGAGGGCAGTAGAACTACTTTTAGAAAGCAGCATATGAAGAGTCACTACTTTTTACTTAGATTTAGTGCGTTTCATTTTTCCTTTTTTAATAAATAGCTAATGTGAGCATATCTTTGATATGATAAAAATACAGTTTTGCTGTTCCAGCAGAAGGTTTGTCTTTTCTTCTTAGAGGAGTGAGTTACTGAAAGTTTGAAATCACTTTTAAACTTGAAAATGAAAAACTGTGATACTGGTGTTTTTTTTTGTTTTTAAAGAAATTTGGTCACTTTCTATCAGTTAAATGAATAGTTCCGATTTTTCGAAGTGTGGTTTTATTAATCTGCTTTTGTTTAATTTTGCCTCATGTATTTTTTTATTGTTGTTGAAGAATTTTTGTGATTTTCATCTGGAAAGGTGCTATATAAATAAAGTTTTACTTACTTAAGTTTTCCCCTGCTTTCAGTATCTTACCTGCAGCAGATAACTCACTTACCAAAGAAAATTAATTGATTTAAAAGGAAGAACTCCAAAGACTAATTTAGGCTACTTCTTGCAATGTATAACTCACAGAATACTAATTATAAAATATGAACTATATCTTTAATAGTCTCCGATGAACTACAAACAAAAGAGCCTGGAACTAGGTGTTTAGCAGTCATTTATGACTTTATTAATATTTTTAAATATCAAACTTTGCTAAACAAAACTGGTAACAGATTAGTTTGAACAGTTCATGAATAATTCATTATCGATTTTTAATGCTGCCACAATTTCTGTCATAATCTGAGGTTCTGAATTGTTGTTACCAGTTAGTTTATAGGAACAGAGAGGTCGTAGGAAGACATCCTGAACAGCTTCAATGAAACCAATCACACACATTACACACAACAGCATCTACACAATGCTTGCTCTTGATGCATTTCTCAGTATCATAAAACCATTAGTCAACAATACTGACACAAATTTTAGTGATACATGATCAAATCACACAAAAATAACATAAACAATAACCTCCAAACAAGAATTTCCAAAGACTAGAGCTAAAAGTTAGATTATGGGGGAAAAAAGATGTCAAAAAATACATATATTTTATATACTAACAGTGATTTATAGTGTGAGAATCAACAGATTTGACCAATTATCACATTCAACTCAAAACTGACATTAACAACTCATCCACTCTGCGATCAGAGTGGCAGAGAGACAAAATCACAGTTGGTCTTTCTTTACATCGTCTTTAAAAGCAGCATCAGTAACAAATACTAGGTAGCTCATGATTATACATGCTAAAAAATGTTATGTTTATGTACTTCAATGCCACATTCCTCTTTAAAAATCTGTTACTGACTTTACATCTTATTGTATTTCTGCAGGACTAACCTAAAGGCCACTTTGCAACATTACATTTATTTAAAAAAATAGATTCTTTTGTCTCTGATCAGAAATCTCTGATTGCCTTAGAAATATTAAAAAAGACACAGTCAGTTATGTTTGTAAACACAGAATTTGACTCAGAGACAATTTACGAGGCATTAACAGTTTAGTCCTTTGCTGTCTTCGCTGCAAAAAGACTGAAAATCACTTACAAGTTCATATGGGCATTAAACATGCTGTTCAACACAGAATACGTTCTACAAAAGGGGAAAGTAGTAGACATAAAAAATATATTGTATTTGCAAATGGACACAACTTCGACATTTGTTGATTGCAAACACAACTTTAAGTTACAGCATATTTAACTAGTTTGTAGTTAATGACTGTAAAAGCATAAGAATGATTAGAATAATTCATTTGTACAGATGACGACAAATTTGTTATTTTTAAAGTCGTTGAGTAAAGTCTAGGCTACAGCAATTAAACATTTGTTGTGTTGTCTTTGTGCAGGATGTAAAAAACATAATGAAAAATATTATATTTTTTACAACAGATGTTTTCTACACTTCAGGAGTTCTCTCAGAGTTTTGAACCAAACAGCAGGTTAAAGTGAAAGTAAAGCACATCAACTCTGATATGTTGAGTAAGTCTGCAGAGATCTTTGCCTATTAGCATTCAACATTCCACATCGCGTTAAATAAACAAGGATGTTAATCTGTGTTGGCACAGTGTGGTTGAAAAAGGTTGACTAGACACACAACTCTTTGTGTAAATGCTGGTAACCAAAGGAGGCTGACAAGTGCAGACTTTCTGCATCAGTCAGGCCATTTGGGTATGAGAAATTGGAACACCAAAAGACCAAAATTTCACATTTATGTTTCTCCCTTTTATACTGCCAACGAAAGAAACCAAAGAAATATAATTTTAAATATTGGTAAGGAACATATGGTCAAACGGAAACAGCTTAAACACCATGGATGCTTTGAAACAGGGAACATAAGCCAAACACTTTCTTAATGGGAAGATTTTTTTCCAACTTTTTTTTTTGCTATTTTAAATCTTATTTTATTCTAGTTTGTTTGTAGACTGCCCAACAATTGAGCAGGGAGTTTTTACCTTGACCTAAAAATCAGGATGACAATTCAAACCCAAAATTATTCATACCCCTGGCAGAGTTAAATGACAAAGACATTGTTTCTGTTAGGAAATAAGATAGTTATCCCTTATAATAATTGCTATGCAGCTTTTTTTTTTTTTTTTTTTTCCACATGTTTCCATTGTTATTTTGACAATTTATCTCTGGTGATGAACTCCAAGTCTTCTTCCCTGGCATCACCCTCCTCTTTGGCTTCCTCCAGGGGTTCTCTATCATTCAAGACGAAATTTTGCCTGACAAAAATCTTAAAAATTACTTAAAGCCTGGTCTATATTGTTAGAATTAAGGGGGCAGTATTGTGCAAAATTGACTTTTTTGAAGTTTAAATCATGCTATGTTATCCCCTCATCAAAAACATGCTTGGATTGTTGCTTTGCCTCTTTAATACCTATTTAAGATATTAAAGAGTCCAATGCCTTTAACAGGTATTGTTGCTTTGACTCTTTTGTATTTGTTTGAGAAATCCTTCAATCTACTGTGGCAGCCATTTGTGGTGCCTAAACTTTTACTTTCACCAAGCGCTGCCTCTTCCACAAAGTTCCTCCTTGGAGCTTCAGTCTTCAAGTCGAGCTTCTTCCTTACAGAGGACCCCTCCCACACGACTCCCCCACTCAGATCACCCAGAATTGTCTGGAAATTGATAAGGTTTCTCTGTTCAACGCAGGTAAAAACAATGTTGAAAAGACAATAAAGGAGTTCTGCTCTGATGAGGTACTGAAGGCAGAGTGTTGGAAAGTGAAGGAGCTTCTTAAAGAGACAGAGACCCAATTTCAAGGTAATAAATTGCAAAGTCAAATTTCTTTTGAGTCATGTTTTATGTATGTACAGTATTTTTAACAAGTGAAGGTAACATAATTACTTGATTGTGCTATTAAATGCCTCTATGTGCCTGGAAAATACATAATTCTGCCCCTTCAAATGTATACTTTTGGTATAAATCTGCCAGGGATATGCATAAATTGCAGCCGTGCCTTGTGTTGTTGTTTTCTGGAAAAAATAAATAATCTCAAGGAATATACAAGTTCAAGTACAGTTACATTAAAAACTATTCAAAATTAGCAACCAAAGCACCACCTAAATTTATTGATTTTATGCCGGTAGAAAAATGTGTCAGCTATTCAGTATTACTGTACGTTTTGATTGCAACAACAAGCTCATGCAACAGCTTGTCTGTGCTGACAGGATCATAATAAGAGGGTTAATATGGTTTGATTTAATGTAACAGGATTTATAAAATGTCAATTTTTTAGCAATTATTTTCCAAGAACAAAACATTTTGTGCTTATTTTTGTTTTAACAACAAACTACATTTTAAACAGCCTTTTAAATTCTGAGATGCTCAACAAAGTGTAAAGTAACACATTTTAAGTGCATTGGTTCTTATAGTGATGTCTTATGAGAGCCTAACATTAAAAGAAAGATAGAAAAACATTGTTTGAAAATTGACAAGGTTTTTGTGCATTTCAGTTTCTATGAACAGCCTTGTTTGAATAAAAATGCAAAGCTGTTTTAGGGGTCTAACTCTATGCCTTAATGATGGTATGTAGGAATCTGTGAGGACAGATTCACCTCGTCAATCCATGTTGCTCTGAGATGGCGGCAGGCTGAGAAGTTCGAGAGCTTTTTCTGATTTGGTCAGAGGAAGGTCTTCAGCTGGAGTGCACAAGATAGAGAATCTCTGCAACAGAAGCACATTAGTTTTAATTGAAGTTTGTTTGAAACTGTTTTTTTAATCTTTGGTGGTATGACCAGTAATTTACCTCCCGCAGGGTGCCAGGAGTGATGAGCAGATTGTACAGCATCCAGAGGGGAACCATGAGTGTTGAGGAGAGAGTGAACCACCAGCCCAGAGCGTAACCCCACCACGGATACTCTATTGTGTTGTCGAACTTCAGAGGGGTGTACTTGACCAAGGAAAAAACAAAAGTGCCCTGAAAATATTAATGAGAAAAAGATAATAAATGATAAGTCTTGGCAACTGATTTGATGAATTTAGTTTCAATATTTTTCTCAAATCTGTATATTTGCTTTTATTTAATAATATTTCAAATAATCAAATACATTTTCTTACTAGTCAATGTCAAAAAAGCAAGTTTAAGCAACAGTTTTCAAACAGTTTATAAAACAGCCAAACTCACACAGTCCTCCACAGCAATTTTGAATGCAAAGTAAATATTTAATTTAACAAAAAATATTTAGCTGCCACCTGGCAAAAGGTGCAGCAGCTCTAAATGCTAAACAATCAGATTCCATGGCAGCTTCATTTCCATGTCATAAGACTGATAACATTGCATCAGTCTTTTTATTTTATATATTTATATGTATTTATTTTGTCTTTACTTGTTTATATGTTGTATGTCTTGAGATAAAATTTCACTCAATATGTACATTGTGAATGTGCAGTGGAACGACAGTAAAGTCTAAGTCTATGTAACATAGACTTTGATATATATATACTGTATATATAGCAAACTGTGATGTAAAAAAGTTAAAGTTATATTTAGAATCTGTATCTTTACAGACAATGAATGACAAACCTAATTAACATGTAACCTTGAAGTATTTACCTCTACATGGAAAACAGAAACCAAACAGCACATTTCAGATCAAACATCTGCAGCTGGATTCATGACTAAATTTGCTTAAAAATATTTAAACCTGACAGGTCTTACAATGCAAAGGCAGGAGGCTGTGCTGAGTTTTCTCATTTTAATTGGAACCCACCAGGCAAATCACTGGAGTGACGTATTTCAAACAGTACTTAATGAAGGGAAAAGGCCGGTATCCGATCATGTCCTCAATGTTGTCGTAAAAGTGCTCAGCACCTGTGAAAGCATGGGAATAAAAACAATTAAGATCCACTGTGAAGAATCTGTGTAAATTTTCTCCCGGAGATGGACTCACCGTACACCCATCCAACACACACAGACTGCAGAATGGCAAACAGAAGCAAAGTCATCCCACTGCAGGCGTAGTAGTCAAACACCTGGAAGACGTACAGTCCTCCCTGTGTGCGATATTAGATATTTTACTGTCATGTTGTAGGAAGTGTGAATTTTACCACATGAGATTTAATCTTACTTCTGTCACCATAACAAGACCAATGAAAAAGCTGAAGACGCAGACGAACAGGAGCAGAAGTTTACGTCGATGGCCGACCAGGAAGAAGGCAGGATATAGGTCAGATATTGACGTTGTGAGAGCTTCCAGACCTACAAACTGAATCACAGACGTCCCGAGTCAAAATTTCTACAGGACCAAACATGCTACAACCTCTGGACAATCTGGAGTTTTCATAGTTTTTCTTTTTGATGTAAAAAAAATCACAATTATATCACTAAAAATACAATCTAAAGTTTTCACAGTTTTCAATAATTTACTTCTTTATCAGAAAGTAACAACCTTGTTTAATATTATCATTTCAAAAATAATTTTCTGATTTATTTTGATCACACAAAGTGAAACAGTGCTCCACCTCACTGTCCAGTCCCAGAAGAATGATCATAACAAAAAAAAATATGGACCAAAGTTGAGGAAAAGGCATCATGGCGACTGCCCGAGGGTAGGCAATAAATGCCAAACCAGGTCCTGCAGAAACACAAAGGTGAACATTTAATCAACCAACCAGCACCCACGGCGATTTTTGCTATGGAATTTGAACTTGCATTTTAAATCTAAACTAAAGTTGTTGTTTTTTACAAGCTCACCTGATTCTGCCACTTTTGATATGTCAGTGTTCTGCTCATAGGCCATGAATCCAAGAGCAGAGAAGATGGCAAAACCAGCAACGAAACTGGTTCCACTATTCAAAAGGCACAAATATACACAATCCCTGCAGAAACCAAACAGGTGTTCATTCAAGTTATTTTCTTTTATATATATATATATATATATATTTTTTTTTTTTACATAAAATATTCCTCATAAAATCTCCGAAAGTTTATCGATGAGTTGTATAACCACCTAAAGCACCAAATATTGTGACCTTTGTTTTCGTTTTTATTAAACAAATAGTGTATTTTGCATTAAAACTATTGAACTTACTTGTAGCAGTTATTGTTGTACTTGTTATAGCTGCCCAATGCAACTAGACAGCCAATGCAAATTGCATAGGAATAAAATATTTGTGTCCCGGCATCCATCCATACCTGCAAGACAAACAGATGCCACATTTTAAAAATCTGTTACACAATATTTGCAATAAGCACTGTGTTGCATATTACTACCTCAGCAAGTATGCAATCATTATTGAGTGTTTATTTTTAAAAGGCTCTCTACTTGTGTGGCATGCCGAGATAGGAAGTTTTTAAAGCAACAGCCAGAAGATTATTCTTGAAGTGGCAAACCAAAATTAAAAGACAAAGGCATGACAGGCTGTTTAAAAACTAAAAATGATAACACTATTAATTATTTCCCTTTTACTTCATCACCATTCTGCTTGTTTGACATGCAACTATTATTTGTGGCTCAAAAAGAAACTTGGCAATACTCCATGTTTACTGCAAAAAAAATGGAATCAAAGATCTTCTGGAAACGGCAAATTGCAATTCAAAGTAGAGAGAAAACCCCAGGAAACCTCTTCTGATATTCACTTCAAGGAGCATTCCCTTTACTTTCATGTTCTTGGTTGTAATAATACACCACTAACAATCAGAATAAAAACAAAACTGTTTATTGCTAATCTGGTTTCCTTTTTCTTATGCAGACTCACACAAAATCTGAATAAAATACATCAATGTTTGTGGTCGTACACAAATGGTATAAGAAGTGTTAACACTTCTGGTCATTTCTGCATCATGCTGTTGTCATTAGGAGCTAAAGCCTTGAGTAAGTCACAAAGAGAATGAGAATTTATTTGAAATCTAAATTTTACAAAATTACTCTTCAATGCAGGTACTGAATCGTGAATAAATGATTTTGACCTGCGGGTCGGCGAGGCGGGATGCATCTGGGTAAAGGTAGAACTTGATCCCGTCCATGGCTCCTGGCAATGTGAGTCCACGAACGAGCAGCACAGCGAGCATCACATAAGGAAAAGTAGCAGTAAAGTAAACGACCTGTGGGGCAAAAATGAGGAGATTTATTTGTGGAGAAACAGTGGACAGTAGTTGTTTTCATGTGTAAAAATGCAAAATTATTTAAAATTCAATTTGAGAGTTACACTTCTGAAATCCTTTAATACGTTTTTTTTTGTTTTGTTTTCTATATTGTCAAAAGGCAGTACAGTAAGAGCTGTTTCCATAAGAAAGGAGGAACGCATCGAGATGAGAGAGAATCTTAAAATTAAGTGTTAGGAGCACGTTCCTAATTTAGCTTAGCACAATCCACATGACTCTGCCCCCGCTGGTACACAAAGACAAAAAAAATATTACAACACACTAAATTCTGATCTTATCACTTCTGAGGAAGAATTGGCATGAGCAATTGAAAATATGCTATCAAAATATGTTGATAGGAGTGTGGTATCAAAAAAACTGCTACGACAGAAAATACATGTTATTAGTTGTAAAGGTTGTTTTCTGTGTATGTGTGACATTCAAACTATTCTACCTTCCCAGTAGACTTCACTCCTTTCCACACGCAGAAGTAACAGATGATCCAAGACAACAGCAGACAGAGAGCCAACTCCCATCTAACACTGCCCAACTCATTGATGCTGCCTGTGATATTTAAAACTCGTCTCCTGAAAATCAATCACACCAGTCATTTCTTCACTATCTTCATGAACAATCATTAAATTGTGCCTTTTTTTTCATACTCACTCCCAAAACTCTCTCACTGGTGAAGTTGCATTCTCAGGTATCGTTAGGTTGAAATAATCCCGTCTTTGATCAAACTCCACACAATTTTCTGCAAAAATACAGAAATTTTGAAAAATATGTCCAAGCAAATGTAGAAACCTTGTTAAAGCTACAAACAGCATAATGCTGTTTTTTTGATAATTATTAACATAACATTGGTAACTTATTTTTGCAGTACATTCTTATTAAGGTTTGACATATTCTTATGCCACCAGGATGTTTGGGACTCTTATCTTTTTTTTTTTGGTTTGTATAATTTATCAACTTTAACGCACGGACATGCAAAACTTTGCAAATTGGCTTGCAGCAGCAGGAAAGAGAACATTTTGATGGTGTTCTTTCTGCCTACTTAGTTGCAAAAAGCAGTTGGAAGATTAGTCAACAGAAACAGAACCAGTATTTCAAGACAATAAATCA
Source organism: Xiphophorus hellerii (assembly GCF_003331165.1). Lineage (NCBI taxonomy): Eukaryota > Metazoa > Chordata > Actinopteri > Cyprinodontiformes > Poeciliidae > Xiphophorus > Xiphophorus hellerii. The sequence continues at coordinate 16,174,640 of NC_045691.1, read as the reverse complement.
TCATGTTAAAGAAAAAGCAGGTACTTTGCAGAAAAGTCTAACAAGGTTGTGCAAAGGTTTTTCTGAAAGCTTGGTGTAAATCTGAAAGAGAAAAAATAATGTGCCACTTAAAGGTTTTTGAACAAACTGCTTAAAACCCTGAGTTGAATGGGAACATTTTGCACATCAAATGCATTGCAGCAGCTGCACCGGGTCAGCTTATGAAAAGCACACAGTTGACATCCATTTTTCTCTTTAACATTTGGTTTTCTCTTATAAGCAAAGAGACTTATTAGAGTTCTGACTGTAACTGCAGATGAGCTGCAAATCAAAAATCCAAAAATCGCCCAAAAATGAAGTTTCTTGTTTTATTGTCTGTTTCATCCTCCTGGTTGGGATGTGGTGGGCCTACCTGTGTTCCAGCTGTTCCTGCAGGTCGCCCAAGGAAGTTCAGAGCTGAAGGAAGAGAAGAGATACAGGAATGCCCAGGCTAGTATCACTATGTAGTAGATACTGGAGTATAAAACAACCACCTGACTGCCATAACCCATCCCTGAAAGAGAAAGAAAAACAAGGTGGTATAATCAGTTAACTGATTTGTTAACTAATAAGTTGCTGAAGCCTTACAACAGATGAACAGATGTTAATATTCTATAGCTCAAAGCAGACTATTTTCATATTGCAGTGTTATATCAGAAACTTTTTATTGAACAAAATCATTAGGAAGCAACCAGCAGAGCAAAACACATGGACATAACATATTTGTAACATGGCCCACTTTTATATTTTTTGATATTGCTTTTTTGTTCTAGAAATGTAAAAATGGTGTCACAAACATAAAGAATTACAGATGGTCATTCATGCAAACCTCATTTTTAAGATTAGATGTGTTCAGAATTACAATAATGTTCCTATTTAATTGTGCTTCAGTTTATTTTCATATTGGTCATTTTACCCTCAAAGAGTGGACAAATTTTCCTCCAACAGGTGATACATCCCTGCTTGGTGTACTGGCCGAGGGATGTCTCCAGCAAAAACAAGGGAATGCCGCAGGAGAAGAGGAAAAGTACGTACGGGATGAAGAACACACCTGAAAAATATTAAACATGTCACTTTATGGCTCTTAACTGCAAAAAAATATTTGAACCAGCTTAGAAGGAATTAATCTAATTTGTAGTTTTATGATTTTTGTTCAAGCTATAATTCTGATTTCAGGATTATCCACATGAGAATTATAGTTTGAGCAAAGAAAATTAGCTATAATAAATTAGAGTATTTTTTTTATTTTTTACATTTGTTTCAAAGTAACATTTTTTCTTTGTGGAGATTAATTTAACTGGATCTGTAGCTTCTCTGTTGCTCTGCCTCTGATTGTAGTTTCTAAATATTGTTGGCTATATTTAGCCAGAATTGTCTGTACATTACTCTTTCACATTTTGAATTGCTAAGCAATCTTATCATTACTAAGGAAAAAAAGCTTTTTGTCAATTTTAAAGAAACCTACCTCCTCCATTTTTGTAGCACAGGTATGGAAACCTCCACACATTTCCCAGCCCTATAATTTGCCCCGCCACAGCCAGAAGAAACTCAATTTTGCTTGACCATTGTCCCCTCAGGGTTGTGGGATGATCAGGGCCCTCGTCCAGTCTGAACCTGACCTCTGGACTGTGGGCATTATCCATTGTGCTATGATGGGAGAAGAACAAACTTTTAAGTTGGGAGACTTATGTTTTTTTTTCCAACCAGAAAAATATTTTATGTATTTAATAAATAATTAAATGCACATAGCACAAGTTGATCTGTAGCATAACACATGTTGATCTGTAACATAACACAGGACATCATGTGCTACAGTATGTTACAGATCAACATGTGTTATGCTACAGATCAACATGTGTCATGTTACAGATCAACTTGAGGACACCATGTCACAAGTTGAAAAGTGTCTAAGACATGACAGCTATTCAGCAAAGCATGTTGCTCTCTACTACATGCACAGTGTGAGCAGTCTTTCTGCATTAGGTTAACAGAGGGTAATTCTTTTCATCAATGTTGCTTTTGTGTGGCTGCTCTAGTTTCACAGTGGGAGCTGCAAGTAGAGTGGAAAATATGTGCTGTCCAACAATGTTAAAAGCTTAAAATCCTGAGATGCTGAAAACAACATTCCTGAAGTCCTTTATTGATCATTTAGGGATCTGAAGAGGTGGGAAGATCACTGATGGATTTATGTTGGCAACGCCAGGGCCTGGACAGTTCTGTATAAGAAACTACAATGTTAATGTAAGAAAGGAAATAGTCAAATTATTTTAAAGAAAAATAAATTGACTATTTTTTCAATGTAAATAGAAACAATGCTGATTTAAACAAAAAAAGATGCAGATTTAATGTTATTCTCAGTAATGTTAAAACAGAGACATGGTCTCTACCGGCATGATAGGCATGGCTCACCTACTATTAATGCAGGTTTTAATCATTTTATTGTCATGACCAATTATCCTAACAGTGATGTTTTGTGATTATGGGAGGATGCATGAGAGTCCATGCATGCACAAAGAGAATATGCAAACTTCATGCAAGACTACTGGCCAGGATTTGAACTTAGGACCTTCTTAGTCCAACTCTGCCCCACACAGTGACCTTAATGGTTTACTGTGTGGATTAAAATTATTTATTGTAATAGAATCATGCATAACTTCCAAACTCAGTTATCTATAAACTCGGTGGACAGAAAGAACAAAATAATACATGCAGTTTTTTATACTGGATATTTATCATTTGGATCTTTGGTTTTTGGAATTTCAAATAAAATGGGAAAATATCTTTCTTGATTGAGATTGCTCAGAATACTTTCTTTAGTTTATTGTATAAACAGTCACAAACTCTTGAGGCATCATTGTCTTGTTTTCTTGGTCTGACATTTGAACAAATTTGCAAATGTGGCTTTCACTTTGAGGAGTTCATTTCCTACAAGCTGTGTGCTGAAATAAAGGTTCGTCTGCCAGTTCTTTAGAACTTTGTGTTTTTGTTTATGAGAGGAATTCCTCTCTATTAGTTTTTTGCTTCAAAAGACTATTATACAGACACACAGCATGTAGCTGCCATGCTTAACATCTGCTCAGTTCATGCCCTACAAAAGGCAACATTGTTGTCCAGTTAAACAACGCAGTGTGAGAACAGAACCGCTCAACACAGGAAGAGTCTTTTCACAGCTGCTATGGGTGTAGTGTATTGATATTTATCTGAATTATGTCAGCGAAAGAGTTCTTGAAGCTGCCTCACACTTTCTAGGTACTCAATAACACAAGCAACCATGCAGATAAAGACTTTTATATATTTATAAAGCATATAACCAGTTCAAATAATCCATGCTGTTAAATTTAAATTATTTTTAATTTTTTAGTTGTTTTTTTTTGCCCCATAGCTATATGCTTCACATGAACAACAGGAAATGAAGGTTTCATTTTGCTAAGCATCAACTTTCACCTCCTGACTATCTAACATCCTACATAATAAACCAGGAGCTCATTTAAAATCCCATCTATAGGAGGACATTTTGCTTAATTTCAGGCAGTCTTACTACATCATGAACACTGGGCACATAGTCATCCTTGAGTCAAGAAATTTTATGATAGTTTATTGCTTATGCTAAAGTCTTAGCAAAACCAACATTAAACTACAATACGACTAAAATGGTTTTTCACATGGTAAAAAATCAACTGTGGAACCAACTAGTGAAAAATAATTTTAATTTGCTACATTTCTATGCACTGTTCACTCAATTATATGAAACTAGAACGATCATAGCACACATGTGAACCAGATGAACATGGCTACCTATCTCAGCTAATAGACTGCAGATTAACATTATTAAAAGAAGCAATTCATTGTAAGTTTGGAGGAGCTGCAGAGATCCACAGCTCAGATGGGAGAATTTGAACTGCTCAAAGTTACCTTTACTTTCTATTTGTTATGTTGTTGTTCTGGTGAAGTCTTGAACTGTTCATATTTTTAAGATTAAGTGTTTGTACATGAATGCCTCCCCAGCCCCTCTTATAAAAGCCCCTTAATGTGCAGTTGCACTTGTTAACACAGCAACTAATAGCCATGCATTTTAGTAAGTTGACCTTTATTGGAAAGTGACAAAAAAGTGAGCAATTATTGAAAAAAATTTAATATTCTACTAAAACACATACAATGGACATGTGGAGGAGGACGTGGAGTTAAAAATTTTAACTCCACGTTAGAATTTGAAACATTTGCAAAGCAATGCAAGTGTTTATCACCATTTTAGTTCTTGACTGAGTTTCAAATATTGTTGGAACATTCCCTCTGTTTTGTTTTGAGTGGTACGGTCACTGACCTCTAGGGGCTCTCTTCATGAGAGAGCTCTTTCTTTGTGTTTCAGCTTTACCTGGCTGCCACAGGTGCAAAGTGTTGGAGCTCGTCAGCCACCCCATAAAGAGCTACAACCAGAGATGTCAGATCCCTTCTTTTTTTCTCTGGGCCTTGATCTGATGTGATCTTGTCTGATTGTTTGTGGAAACTTTGGATGGTTTTGCTGTGAGCATTTTTGTGAAGCATTTAGTGAATAGAACCAAAACTAGTTTTGTTTCTATTCACAGTGGAAGCTGGTAGGGGTTCTCTGCCATTTTGTTTAACTGTTTTCTCCTGTTTTTTTTTGTTTTTTTTTTGGTTAGTCAGGGAGTTCAGGTATTGTACTTTCTTTTCAGTTCTCTTCTAGAAAGTGTTTTTATTTTATAATTAAAAGGGGGATGTTTTGTTTGTTGTTTTGGCCTCGGAGACCCTGAAGCTTAAAAGCTTCCCTGTGCTTGTTGTCTACTGTGACTTGTAACATTGAGTATGACTATTGTCACCCACCTTCAGTCCATTGGATTAAAATGCTCTGACAAAGCCAAGAATCTGGGGTGATCATGGATCCTGAGCTGAACTTTAATAACCACATCAAATCCATCATAAAAATATCATACCACCATCTAATAAATATTGCTAAAATTAGACGACTTACAGTATGTCCCCACAAGATTCTGAAAAATTAGTTCATGCCTGTGTTTTTAGTAGACTCGATTACTGCAATGGCATTATTACTGGATTATCAAAAAAAAGCAATAAGACAGCTCCAGCTTCTCCAGAATGCAAGAGTCCTTACTAAAACAAAAAGAGATCAGCATATCAGTCCAGTTCTAAGATCCATTCACTGGCTGCCTGTTGCTCAAAGAATAGAATTTAAAATCTGCTTAATAGTTTACAAAGCACTTCATAATAGAAACCCAGTCTACATTTCTGATCTTCTTCAACCATATACACCACTCAGACCTTTAAGATCATCAGAATCAAACCTACTGACTACAGAACTAAACATGGTGAAGCAGCTTTTAGTTTTTATGCTCCAACACTCTGGAATAAGCTTCCTGCTCATTGTAAGACTGCCCCTACTTTGAGTATATTTAAAACAAGGTTTAAAAACCTTCTTACTTGAAGTTGTCTATTCTTACATTTTTTAAATTCTATTCTTTCACTATATTTAAAATTTTTAATGTTTACTTTGTCTATTTTTAATCTGCTTGAAAAAAATTTTTTCACTATCTTCTTGTATGTTGTTTTTAACTTTCTTGTACAAGCACTTTGAATTGTCTTTGTCTTCTTGTATGTTGTTTTTAACTTTCTTGTACAAGCACTTTGAATTGTCTTTGGCTGAAAGGTGCTATATAAATAAAGTTGCCTTGCCTTGCCTATTGCATTTCAGAGGTTATGCCATCCTTTGATTTGAACATTAACATTCAATCAGTTCATCCTTGAAAACTGACACCGAGACAGTCTAAATATATAATATTTATAGAAAGAGATAACTATGTAAAGAGAGTTAACACAAACCTAAAAGAAACCTGATATCGGTTGATATCGGTTGCCAAACTCATTTAGAGCTCTCTATTTTTATGTGTCATATGACTATAACACTGTGGCTTGGTTAGAAAACAACTTTGATTGAGCGGTGCTTTATTTTATATTTTTGCTTATTCCAGCTTCTTTTTTAGTGCAGCCGCAGGTTTGATGGGGCAGAAAGAAAGTTGCTTTTGAGTACATTGCAGGTCCTGGATCAACACTCTCTTGGCAGCAAGTGGATAAATTCCTTTAAAATATTTTCCTCTACAGCTTTAGGGCTTGCGTAAAAAGGGGATCAGATAGAGTAAACAAGGATGGTGTTGGGTTTCTGTGGTGCTGGGAAGGCTTTAAAAAGAGCGTAAATAAGCTATAGTGCAGAAAACAGATGTATGGTTAAAACCAGACGTTTACATATACTGAATGAAAAGAAACATATTTTTTCCTCACTGCCTGAAGTTAAATCAAACCAAACTTCTCCTGTTCGTTAGAATCACCGAAATTCTTTATTTTTTTTTTGCTTGATGCTACAGTATTGAGAGAATCTCTTGGATATTTATTTATTAATATCTTTAAAATCAGAAGTTTACATATAAAATGTCTGACTTCAGTCAGACATTTTGGGTTTCCTTCCACAAGCATCTTGCAATTGTTTCCTGGAGTTCTGGCCCATCTACACTAACAGAACTGCAATGACTAAGTCAGGTTCGTAGGCTGCCTCACTTGCACACACCTTTTTTGATCTGCTTACAACTTCTTCATACAACTGAGATCAGGGCTTTGTGAAGTGAAAACACTTACTTTGTTGTCTTTAAGGTATTTTATAATCAGACTGTATGCGTATGGATACTGTCCATCCGGAAGACCCATTTGTGCCTGAGCTTAACGTCCTGCCGTTAGATATTTCAATATTCCTCATGATGCCATTTACTTTACGATATGCACCAGTTCCTCCTGCAACAAAACAGCCCCAAACAATTATGCTTGGGATGGTGCTCCAAGGCTTATAATCTTCAACCAAATTGGTCATAAGCCCAAACAGTTCCACTTTAGTTCCTTTAGACCACAGCACATGTCTCCAAAAAAGAAGGTTTTTGTCCCTGTGTGCATTTGCAAATTGCAATCTGACATTTTTTATGTTTCTTTTGGGGTAATGGCCTCCTCCTCTCTGAGTAGCCTTTCGTGAGGTTACTCACGAAAGGCTACTTAGTGAGTAGAAACCTGCCCTGTTTCACATGTGAAACAGGGCAGGTTTCACTGTGGATAATGACACCGTCTTACCAGCTCCAACCAGCATCTTCACAAGGTCTTTGTCTTTTGTTCTGTGGTCGATTTGCACATTTCAGACCGAAATACTAGGACACAGAACCTGTCTCCTTCCTCAGCGCTATGATGTTGAACATTCCCTTCATGTTTATACTTGCCATGTAATTGCTTTGAACCATGGCTGGAGGGCTTGGGACTGGTTTTATTGTTACCTACAGAATCACAACAAGCTGAATGTGAAATAAAAGCAAGATGACCAGGGTGCAATAATCCATCATCAAATAAAATTAGTTATTATTGCAAAATTGTGTTGCAAGTCAAGTTTAAAACAGTATTTGGTCCTTTGATTTAAAAGAGCACTTCTGTATATTCACATGCAGTGAGGTACAGCTTTTGCTGAGCAAACACATGCAATCTGACCGCAGAAAAATTATTACATTTGCTTTTCAAATACATGAAGAAAGGAAGAAGGGGAAAGAAAAAAAAGTAACTTGTACATTTTGTTAACTAACATCAACCTTTGGGCAAACATGACAACATATTCTAAAAACAAGCAACCCTAGTGCGACACTATCTTGGCTACAGAAGCAGCCTCTTTGAAATAAGGCACAACTTTTCTTTCTAGTGGTATCAGTATCACCACTCTACATGAGAACTTCCCTAACCAGCAGCCGATGAATATGAAAAATGAGGCTCATCAAACCAAAAATATAAATTCAGTCTTATCTCCAAGTTTCTTTGGTCATATTTCTTGTTATTCCTGCTATGCAATTTTTGAAAATCCCAGAGATTCTATTTTTTTCTTTATTTTAATTCAGATGATTATGAAATATCTATTTTTTTAAAAATATGGCAAACTTTGATTACCCTACTAATAAAAGTATTATTAGTAGGCTAATAATGATACTGATACAGTATATGACTATGCACAATCATATAGTCATATGATACTGTTTTTTTACTGTATCATATGACTATTGTGCAAGTTGATTAATTCAGTTTAGAGAATGTATATAAATGGTATTAGTAGTAGTTTATGACAATTATTAATTTAATAATAAACTACATAATATTTTTATTATTAGTTTATCATAATAAACTAATCATAATATTTATTAGTTTATAAATATTATTATAAACTAATGCTACTTCCTGACAGAAGTAAGATTGGTTGCGTAATTTTTTGTGATCAAAAACAAAAAGAGAAGTTTGGTCTGATGTAACTTCAGTGTCAAAAAGGTATGTGGGTTTTTCTTTGGTCTATGTAAACTTCTGGTATCAACTTTACAAATGACCAGACAACTTTGTACAAGCTATTCAGCAAAGTGCATATTATGTAAGATATGTATTTCAGACCTATTGCGAGAAAAGGTTCATTACATGTTTACAGTGTAAGCGACCTGTATTAACAGAATAATCAGAAATCCATTAGCAGAGCAGGTGAACTGCCTCAGCAATGTGTACAATCTGAGCCTTGACAGGTCGTACTTGTATCTTTGGAATATAAGGCATCATTTACCACTATTGCTTTTAGAAACACAGGGCCATTCCTTTCTTGAAATTATGAGCTCATGATTTCAAGGAAGTCTGTGGAAACTTTCCACTAAACATTCAGTTTAGTCTTTTTATGCAAGAGATTCAGACACGTATAAAATATAAAAGTATGTTGACCTGCTATTAGTTAAGTGCAATACATGTGTCTGAGCTGCAATAAAATATATTTACACATTAGAAAACAAAAGAGCACAATTGGTAATGTAAAACGTATTTTCCTATGACAATTAGAAACTTAGAGGAGATCTTTTTTAGAGCTTGATGTGAAGACTGTTCAAATATTTGTTTAAGAAGAATAAATGATTTTGTTTGCTTTTTGCTGCCAGTGTAGAGTGTTGTACTAAACAAGAGAAGTAACTGCCTCACTGCAGCATAACAAGTAACCTTTGGCCTACATATTACAAGCTCCAAGCCTCACTGTACCGCTGAATTGCCAGGGTACCAGCTATGTTTTTGGCTTTACGGCACTGAAATAACAGAAGACTTCACTTGGAAAAGTTCTAAACTAAACACATTATGCAAAACCATGCCGAGGCAATAGAGAAAAATGAAGAGTACCTTAAAAAGATGCCGCTTTAGTTTTGAGTCATGCATCCATTCCAAGAGACTTCATTTGGTGCCTTCAGAGAAAAATACAAGTGCAGAACCCCCAGCCTCACTAGGACACACTTTATGCCCAGAACTGACCATGAGCGAGTCCATGAGGAGGTTTGAGAGAGATGAGTGGTGTGTCAATGAGTCCGAGCCACAGAGTAAGAAGGACAGAGGAAGCAGGGGGTGGGACTGTTTCTGAATGAGCAACTTAAGGCGGGGACTGTTCCAGCAGCCCGGGCCACATGGTCTCGGTAACGAAGGAGATTCACTAGTGAGGCATGCTGCTTACTTGCTTTTATGTAGGCTCTCTGTATGTTCACAAAACTTTTTCCAGTTTTAACAAAATACTTTCGATTTCCTGTACTAAAATAAGAAGACAATCTTTTTTAGAAGTTTTAATAGCTTTTTTCATAGGAATATCTACTACTATTTCCTTAAAATTTAGTAGTTTTGCTGTATGACTTGCAATAAATGTTTTGTGTACCTTTCTACAAGCTTCTCACAATAATTCCTCCTGACAAAACTGCTGAAAGCATTTCTGTGGGGTTGAGATTTTATGATTGCCACTCTGAAACTTTAATTTAAATTTATGGATGAGGTGTGGTGTGTGATCTGTCAGTTGCCTTGTGAGCCAACTTTCTTTTTATTGTTTGTAGATGTAAAAAAGAAAAAAGAAAAAAAGGGGGGGAGTTGGTGCCACCTGGTGTTTGCTGAGAGTAAGAACAATATTTTGTGAATTACCTGCTCCAGAATTTAGATTAAAAAATTGCTTTACAAACTAGAACCACAACACGAACGCATCTGCAGTAAATGACAACTGTGGTTATTTCTAGTTAGGTAGATAAAATAAATGTATATAAATTGCAATCAAAAATCTTTCTTATTTATTGTTAGTTTAAATTTTTCCTATTATTTAATCAGTTTAGATATATGGTAGTGTAAATGTTTTTATTTTTCTTATACAGCATTGTGACGGCCCTGCTGTGCGGTCCTGTGTGTGTGCAATAAACTGTTATCAATAACAGTAAACTGTTTATCAATTAGGCCCTCGATTGTGGGAGGTGCTTCTAATTACGTGGCCACCTGGAAGGAGCGCCGTTCCATTCATGGGTGTGGCTGGCCGACGCAAGTACCAGACTCAGACGACCCGGAGATCCAGGCCTCGCCGAGAACTGGACTCCCTGTTGGGGAGGGTCCAGGCTGAAGGAGCGCGGGTCTATTACATCTTGGGCTGCCGTCTGTGGATCCCCTAGCCTAGACCACAGGTGTCAAACTCCAGTCCTCAAGCGCCGCTGTCCTGCAACTTTTAGATGTGCCTCTGCTGCACCACACCCGAATAGAATAATTAGATCATTATCAAGGCTCTGGAGAACTGATCTACACAAGGAGGAGGTAAATAAGCAATTTCATTCCAGGGTTTTGTACCTGTGGCACAACTAAAAACTGCAGGACACCGGCCCTTGAGGACTGTTGCTGAACGAGTTTGACACCCCTGCCCTAGACAATTAGGTTCTTTTAAAATAAAATGCATCTAAAAGGCTAAAACTTTGTCTGGTTGCCGTGTCCTCCCTATTTTCTGTTGCGGCCAGCCGAGCGGGGCCGTAACAAGCATGAAGAATATACCATTTTTACTTAAAAAATGCTTAGCTGTGCCAAAAATGTTAAAAGACTAAGACTTATCTGTAATTTTGTTCATACAAATGCATAATATATATTATATATAAATTGAAAATATTGGAAAAATATACACAAAATTGGCCTGCTTTTAATAAACAATAAGCTTAAACTTTCATTGGTGGTATTAAATATTAAATGGAGAGGTGAGTTGGCTCCCTCTACTGGTTTTTTTGGAATATGGAGAGTATTTTAAGTACTTTTACCTGGTTTTAATTTAATGTCCTATATGCTAGAACCCAAATGTTTATTTTCTTTTTGTGTTTACAAAATAGATATGAACAACTCAGTAGTAGCATTCAAGTCAACCATAGAAAATTGATTAATTAATTTATAAAACCCTTTGGTATCAGCTGTTATCAGCAATATGACATTCATTAAGCCATCCTTGAGTTGGCAGATTAAATAAAGCAAGATAGCATCATGAGACCTCTTTGTACCACTTAACTTTACACTACATCCATCTTGTAATGTCACAAAAATGAAATGTGATGTTCATTTGGGTTTAATTTCTAGAAAATGCCAGTGTTCCATTTTTACAGGTTTAATGGTTTACTGTTCACCAAATGCAGAACACTGGGTCTCAGACGTCAGTATCTGTGAACTGGAATGTATCCTGGCAAGATTTTAACCTGAAAAAAGTTTGCCAAGTCTCAATAGTTAAAGACTTTCAAACTGCTGCATTGTTAATAGACTTAAACATTTCTGAGGAAGATCTCTTTGACCTGTTGCAAGTTGAAGTCCCACAGTTGTAAATGGAAACATAGTCATAAAACACCAATGTTAAAATTCATTCATGCAGATATACGTAAGCTGTTTCGTTTTTTCTTTTTTCTTTTATGGTGCCCAGGAATTTAAAGTAATAAAATTTTTTAACCTTTGTTACAACTTTGTTGTCACCGCAACAAACAATTTTGAAGGACAGAGACTTAGCCTCAAACTGAAAGAAGTGGAAGCACAATTTTGAATTTAAAAAAAGCGGGTATAGCACCGCAGACCTGTATAGACAGTTTGAACTTGAATCCTGGAAATGGTTTGACTGAAGGTGCTGCTAAATGGGTCCAGGACACAACCCAAAAATGCAAGGCAGAGCATTGTTTCAAGAAACTTAATCTTGATCTAAGTCCTGTAGAGCAAAGGCAAACACATACTCAAACAAAGGTGGTTTAGCATGGCTAAGTAATCTAATATGCATGTTTCTGGGATTTACTAACCATTACTGCGCATCCCAAATTCAAAATCAGCAATTCAAAATAAGTTATTTCTAAGTAAAGACCAAAAGTAAACAAACAACAACTTTATTATGAAATGAAACAAAAGACCATACAGAAAACATATTAGTGGCAGTACAACAAAATATTTTGCTGCCGAAATTATCAAAATTATTTTCAAACAAAAAAGAGGTTAAGTGTGTTGAAGGTTGATTGTAGTACAAGTTGTACTTTAGAGCCTTAGCAGAAAGCCTCTAACATGTAATCAAAGTGTAACTTTACCCTCAGCTTTGAGCTCAGCCCGGCCCACTGTGCTACTCTGAAAAAGGTAGGAAAGAGTACAGATGGCTGATAATATTTACAGGCTTGGGGCTGAAGGGCATAAAGGTGATTCACAACCTTTCATCAACTAAATAGACTGAAGGAGAATCATAGGGCAACTGCACAAAGTTCTGTTTTTAAATGAAACACCTTTCACCTTCAAAATATATGGAAGCAGACAGTAAGTAGGTGAAAGACCAATGGAAATATAGAGCTGTATCTATTAGAGCTTCCTGTTAAGGTTCTAGTCAGATTTAATATAATGCACAACAAAACCTGAATGTGAACAAAGTATTTTGGTAATAAAATTGTGCAGTATTAAGAGAGAGGAGGCCTTATTAGCATCAAAATCACAATTTTTCACCTTACTATTTTTCAATTCTAGTGGAGACAGGTACTCTGAAATAACTTGTGTTTATTCTGTTTCTAAAATAAATCTAAAATAAGATAGCCCACTGTCTGGAATAAGGTGGAGGACATTGAAAATAACTACCAGCATGCCCAGGAGTGACAAGTTTACCCAAAAAGAGGGACTGCAAAATGCTTAAGTAAGTCTCTGAAAACCCTAAAATATCAGTTTGGGACCTGCAGCAGGCGTTTACTACCACTGATATGAAAGTTGATGTCTGCAGCATCAGAAACAAACCAAAGAGGTTTAACTTTAAAGAGAGGCACGCAAGGAAGAACAATTGCCCTCAAAGAAATCCCTGAAGGTCAGACTGAGGTTTAATATAATAAATGTAGACAAAAACTGGTACTTCTGCAATAATGTTCTTGAAAAGATGAGCATAAAACTGAATCATTAAACATAAAGCCAAAATAAATGAAAACAAAACCTCCTATTATTATCCTCATTATCACCACAGGCTGTCAGCCGAGGCCACAGATTTAGTCACAATGATGTAATAGCCTACGTTTCTTGGATAGCAAAAATGGCAATAAAAGAAAGAAGAAAACATGGTTATATTTTTCTGTATGTCTATTGTAGTTCTTCATCTTGTAAAGAGACGGGACTTGTGAATTTCTGCTACATCAGTAACTTAAATTGAATTGAAAGTTTGGATCATAAATGATACTGAGAATAATGAAGATGACTTTTGTTGTCTAGATGTTTACATATAAACAACAACATGAATATGTCAGGATGTTTTGCTGACATGGAGCTGTCTATACAGGCAAAATGTGCAAAATGAAAAAGTATGAATGATCTGCTATTTTCATGTGCTTCTCTTATCTATGACTTCAGGTATGAAATGCATGTTAGGACACGCATTGTTAGAAAAAGCTTGACAACACTGTATAACTCATAAAAGTCACAGAGAGATATTTCTTTAACAGTAAATAGGAGAATTAAATGGTCAGTGCACTCACTCATTGCCGCCCTCTGAAGCCTGATAATGTCCTGGGAGTTTCTCTGTCTTTGTTTCAGCATTTTCCATCTCAAAGCAGGTTTTCTTGGGCCACTGCTCTGAAATCTGTTGGTGAATCTCTGACTGAAGGGCTTGCAATGATCACAGGAAAACAAGTTGTACAAATCATTACAGGGTTGTAAATGAATTATCTTTGGCAGTGTCTTTCAAAGCTATGCCGCACAAAGTTACATAAATACACGGAAATGCAGCTGTGGGCAGATTTAACAGGACAAGACATTTTTCTCTAGCTATTTTTAGTCACAATAAATTTTGTGATGGGTTTTATATTGAGATGCTAAAGTACAATACAACAGGTAACGTACGCTTGTAAACATACCCTTTGAACTTTATCACATTTTGTCACGTTACAGCAAACTCTAATCTATTTTACTGGTATTTAATGTAATGGACCAATACAAAGTAATGCATAAGTGTTAAATAGAAGGAAAATGATACATGGTTTGAAAAAAAAAAAGCATGTCTGAAACTGTGGTACACATACATACTTACATATTTAGTCCCCTTTACTCTCATTCCCCTCAATAAAATCTGGTGCAACAATTGTCTTTTGAAGACATCAAGTCCACCTGTGTAATTACAATGATGATTTCTTGGAGAGTATTGGTCAAATAAATGATATAATGAAGACAGAGCAACACAATGGGGAGAGAGTTGTGGTGAAGTTTAAAGCAGGGTTAGATTATGAAATCAATTGTCCAAGTTTCGGACATCTTACAGAGAGAAGAAAACCTCAAGCGATGTCATCCCACCTAAAGCGATAAGCCAGGCAAGGAGAGTGAATTAACTCTGGAGGAAGTGAGGAGTTATTCAGCTATTAATTGTGCGGCCCAACAAATGTGTGCTTCCCCCACTAAGGATCCCTTGTAAAAATGACAAGAAAAGGAACATTTTTGTAAGACAGCTATGAAAATTCACAAATTTTAAGTTAATTGAAACCTGTAAATAGATATGTTGAAGGCTACAAGAGTCTGTCACTTTTCTTCAGGACAGTGAGTCCAAACATCAATCAACCAACCAACCAACCAATCAATCAATCAATCAATTATAGGGAATTACTACTATGGCATTCATAAATACAATTCATTTTGACTGACATGACAGCAAATGATATATTGATAACGTTACAAACCAGTGGAGAATTGTATGGAAGCAATTGACGAATGCCCAAGGATTTGCAATTTGTTGGAAGGAATGAGAAACTGTAAGTATGAAAAGCAGCGCTGAGAAATGTTAATTCTGATCAGAGAAATGCAGCAAATGTCGAAAGTTATGTTAAATACTGACCTCTTGTGGTAAATAGAAGAATTAGCCTTTTAAAAGGCCTTAATGAGATGCTCAGTGACAAAAATGCTCCTTTACTTTAAGAGTTCAGAAGTTAGGGCAAATATTTCTACCTGTAGATATAACTTTTATTATTTAATGTCAATATTTAGAATAGTTACTTGTCATTGTAATTAAATATGTTAAATATATATTTTTAAATATATAATACCATGATGTAAAAAAGCAATGTTTAATCTCAGTTTTGGAAAAAAAAAACTTATTCTGTCCATTGTGTTCTATATTTAGCGCACCTGTATTGTCTGTGTTGATGTTATGTACCACAGCAAGAAATGAGAACAGATATATGTAATGATTATTTACCATATGTCCTGGTATTCTCGTTGGAGGATCTTGCATACAATAGGGTAATATTGAAATAATCGTTAATTCAGTTCACTACAGCATAAATGCATTTTACTTTTTTTATAGCAATGAGAAAAGAAAGTTATTCTGAACACATTTATTTGTAACAATATTTATGACTTCTGTCTACACTATACCTTTAAAATTTAAATAATTTCTGTGAATATCAGCCACAATGTCACCAATTATTATATTGTATGATCATTTTAGCTCATTTTGTATTTTTCATGTTTCTAAAAAAAAACAACTTTCTGTGGCTCTTTCTGGAAACTTTATATCATATTTTTGACCAGATTGTTTTGTCTGACCATAAATTACCAAGAAACTTATCTAGTATTTCTGTGAATACTTGTTCTGGATATGCAGTGTAACACAAAAGAACAGAGTGAATAGACTTTAGGAAGCCTCCAGATTCAACAGTTTGACATGTGTGTGAAAATAGCGCTGACTTTCCATCATTTTGAGTCAAATGATACAATGTCTGACTAATAAGTAAATGCACTATTGTTTGAAAGAGACTCGTTTCCTTGTATTTAAAAAAATCCATAAGGAGAGCAAGGGGGGGGGGGACAAATGTTCTATATCTAAGGCTTGTAGCCCTTAAGATAAGTTTGAGCCCCTGCACAGGGTCTGAGGCGATTATCTGCCTTATCTGGACAAAACAGTCACTGACAACTGCAAATGTAACTTTGGTCTCTGTTGGTTTTGAGGAAATAGGTTGTGTTAGTCTCAGTGGCCACTCCTTCAGAAACCATGCTCTACGTGTCATGAAGCATCAGGTATTTGATCTTCTGAAGCGACAGGAAAGAACCTGTTCTGCTCAAGGTAAGATAGAGACTTGTGTAACTGCACTAAAAGTTGTTTAAAATTTGACTTTTTGCATGGACATGATACATAAGTGTTATAATATGTTAGTTTCTTATTAGAGAAAAAAAAGAGCTAATTTGGTTAGTCTGTGTTAATCTATTAATATATGTGTGAAGGTGTGTGGGTGTATTATACAGATGGTTAGATTCAGTGAATTTTTATTTGACAACTATGATATGGAAGTTAATGGAGACACAAGAACAAAAAAAAAAAAAATTGATGCACATATACGTACATGATGTGTGTGTAAGCACCAAGCTGATACGGATAAGTGTCACATCGACAAGTTCTTCGACAACAAGGGGGAGCCAGTGAGTCAGAACCCAGGGAAGAAGAGACGGGTTTAGGTTTGAATAACTATATTTATTCCCAAACACAAAAGGAATAAATCACGTTGTTTTCAAAACTGTAAAATAAAATTCCTTTCAGAGCTAAACCCCAAAAACATCAGTCGAAGGGTCCCAAGTCCAGGATAAGATTGTTCTCTATTTTCAATTAGAGGAGTCTTAAAAAGCTGGAATCATGTCAGTCAAATCCAGGAGAAGGAACCTCTTCGTTCCACTCCTAAACCGTCTCGATTTTGGCTCCGTCGTGTCGCACACCGGCTGTCCTCAACTTGTGCCTAGCTCGCCAACGAGCTCCGCCGTATCTCAACCCTGTAAATATAAACAAATGATGTCTATAAGCGCTGCTCGTAGAGGCAACCAATATCCTCTGCGACCCTCCCAAAGAAACCCCGCAGACGGTGCTCACCGATGCGGGCAGAGTTCCACCTCACCCCTATGATACTCTTGTTTTCGGTTTCAGATCAGTTACATAGAGATAAGCGTGAGCATAGAAAGTAGCACTCATCAATCGAACGTGAATAACGCGATTCACCATGGCAACGGGAGGAAAAAAAGAAGCTAGAAGTGCTAATTACTCGCCAATTAATTGATATATATATAGATATATAATTCATATAAAAATTGTCTGAATTTATTTATTTCATTCGTTTTTTTAATTGTTATATAAACAAATAAAATAAAGGTAGTAAGCTTAAGTGAACAGTTAGAAACAAAACTAAATATGCAAAAACAAATCATAAGCAGTCCTTAACGTATTCATAGAAAGGAGAGTGTTTTTTGTTGACGTGGTAGATAAAGAAAGAAAATAAAAAACTGTTATATGAGAAAAAAATATGTACAAGTCCTTCATTACATTACTGATCATAATAAAAATAATACTACCAATGATAATGTAAAAAAACTTTAAAAAAAACCCATTGATGATAATAATAATAAAGAAATGGTAATATTGACAATGGAAATTTGACTGATTGAATTTATGATTTCATGCTGTCTACTTATGCCATACTGAACTTAAATGTATTGCAGATTGTAAATGTATGCTGTTTATAAATGTATTTAACTAATAAACACTGTGTTCATTGCATACTTAATGATACTTATCTAATCCTGACCAAGGTTAAAATGGACCCAAAACAAACCTCCCATGTGAAAACAAAACCAAACCCTGGGGAAAGACCTTTCAGCATTGAGCCAAAAACTCATGTGAGGGACCAATGGGCCACAAAGATGGAGTTCATCCTGGCGGTGGCTGGACATATTGTGGGTCTTGGAAACGTTTGGAGATTTCCCTACCTTTGCTACAAAAATGGAGGAGGTAAATCTTTGTTGTTGTTGAGAGCTGGACATTCACTAGCTATATCCTAATGAAAAGTCAGTTGTCAAAATAAAGTGAGATTTGCATGATTAATGTGAGGGCAATAATAATGGGCAATGTCAGGAGTTAAAGTTTTGCTAATGTTACACCTCAAAACCACCATAAAAGGCGGCCAAAGAGAAGAGTTGGCAAATAGCTATGTTAGTATTGTTTTGTAGAGTATTTCTTGATAAATAAGAATGATTAAAAATATTCAGCACTGTTGACATTATTAAATGTAAGAAAAAAGGCTAAGGTGTAAGAGTCAACAGCAACCTTGTGTTGATATTTCTGAGATACTAATCACTGACTTGTTTGTTTTGAAGGGGTTTTCTTCATTCCTTATGTTTTATTTCTATTCACCTGTGGCATCCCACTCTTCTTCCTTGAGACATCTTTGGGTCAATTCACCAGCCAGGGTGGAATAACATGTTGGAGGAATATGTGTCCTCTTTTTGAAGGTATGTGCTAAAGCTGTCACAATACTGATGCTACCTGGGTAGAATCAAGCAAACATTTTCTAACACAAAAAAGGTTTTGATCAAAACGATTCCATTATAACTGAACTGTATGTTTTGAGCAATTGTCCTGCTGGAAGGTGAGGTTAAAAAAATTTGAAAAAAGTTTAATGGGTAGGACAGGCATGGAAAATATTGACTTGAGTCAATATTTTTCAAGTCTGCTCATATATACTGTATACAGTATATATATATATATATATATATATTTAGCTATAAGTATTCCACATATCTTGCTAAAGGCACACCTGTCTCTCCATAGGCCTGGGTTATGGAAGCCAAGTTGTTGTTTTGTACACCGGGGTGTATTACATCGTCATTCTGGCATGGACTTTTCTCTACCTGTTTTCGTCCTTCAGAACTGAGCTTCCATGGGTGAGCTGCAATAACAGTTGGAATACAGGTAAAAAGCTGGTTTTCAGGATCTTTTACGTCATCGTTCACCTAAGTTTGTTTTTCCCCTGCTAATTACAACATCTCTGCTTCCTTGTAAGTCGCTTGTTTTGAACATGGTCACAATGACACATCCTCTTTCCACCTGTACGCCAACACGACATCTTCAGTCGTTCAGTTTTGGGAGTAAGTATCAGGAAGCGAAACATTATTTCAGATCTTCTGTTTGTGTGCGTTACTGAATAAAGTCTGTCACAGGAGGAGAATATTGGGGCTGTCCAATGGAATTGATAACATCGGAAGTGTTCGTTGGGATCTGGCTCTTTGTCTGCTCCTTGCTTGGGTGTTGTGTTATTTCTGCATCTGGAATGGAGTTAAATCCACAGGAAAGGTACAGTACAGAACTAACAGATTTCCTTTCATTTCTGATTTCTTGTTATCTTGTACTCACAGTCACTGTAATCTTTGTGTATTAGGTGGTGTATTTCACAGCTACATTTCCATACGTGATGCTGGCAGTGTTGCTTGTCCGTGGACTGACATTACCAGGAGCAAAAGACGGCATTCTTTTCTACCTCTACCCTGACCCGTCCCGCCTCGCTGACCCAGAGGTACCATTTTAAACCTGTAAAGCTGTTTTTTTTGTCTTCTAAGACTTAATTCATAAATATTTGGTTTTGTATCTATCTTTTGTAGCAAATGTAATTGATTCTCCACATTTAAAATCCTTATGATTCAAAATATTTTGAAAAGGGACCGTAATCCAGAGAATCCTGGCATATCGTGTTACTAATATGCAAATATTAAGATTGTTATCTTCTAGGATTTTGTGGTAATAAGGGAAGGGCACAAAGTAGCAGCTGTACCAATAAAATAGAAGGTTGGTGACTCAACCTTCTATTCTTCTAACAATATGCACAGATTTCTACTTGGGACTCATTATAAATGACGTCTTTTGCACCATAAAATGCTGACTTCAGATTTTTAAATTGGGCTGATTTTATTTTTTTACAAAGTGCAGTTGTACCAATAAAATAGAAGGTTGGTGACTCAAGTAAATATTCTCACAGGACATGTCAAAATGTAATTACATTCAAGCCCTGACTTGTTAGCGTGTTTATCACAAACTTGTTTTCACAGCACTCCTTCTTCTACAGAAATGTGACAAAATATTAGTCACACTCAGTGACACTCAGTGACTCATAAGATGAGTATTAAGATATGCAGCATGAAACTTTCACAATTGCCAAGATGCAGTGCTTTTGCAGTAATATTATTACACTTTGAGATTTTCCAAATTTCATAGCAAAATAAGTGAATTTTAAGGGTTGTAATTGGACAGACCAACACAAAGTAGTGCTTGTTTGTGAAATAGCAGTCAAATTATGAATTGTTTTCATTTTTTTAGTTTGGCCTGTATCCAGATCCCTCTCTGCTCACATAAATTAATGTCAGTATAAATACAACTGTTCTGTGAAGATGTCTGAGTTTTGTTACAGAACCTAAAAGTTAAAAAAAACAAACAAAAAAAAAACATAATAAAGAACTAAGTGAAAAGATCAGGTTTAAATACTGGACACGTTTAAAGAAGACAAAAGTGGGGAAAGTTATATTTTGGTGGTTTAATAGGGGTGTGTAGACATTCTTGGTATATCAAATTTCATTTCAATGAGATATGCACACTTAGGTCCTGATAACACAACAAAATGTAAATGTTCAGGTATGGATGGATGCAGGCAGCCAAATTTTCTACTCCTATGGGGTTTGCACAGGTGTTCTGACATCTTTGGGAAGTTACAACAAATACAACAACAACTGTTACAGGTAGATGTGATTTTTTTTCATTCAGCATATAATTATTTCATTATGATATAATTAACACTATTTCTTTACGCTTCCTCCAAACAGGGATTGTATTTACCTATGCCTGCTGAACAGTTTAACCAGCTTTGTAGCCGGCTTTGCCATTTTCTCTGTGCTCGGTTTTATGGCAAAAGAGCAGAATGTGGAAATTTCCATGGTGGCTGAATCAGGTACTGGAAGTTGACGATTTATGTTTAACAGAGATTCCAAGTGATAGTGATAAGACATACTAAAGAAACTTTTTGATGTCATCTAACAGGCCCAGGCTTGGCATTCATTGCTTATCCTCGTGCTGTGGCTTTAATGCCTCTGCCTCAGCTTTGGGCAATATTTTTCTTTTTTATGATCATCTTCTTGGGATTAGATAGTCAGGTAGGATACATAGTAATTTTTTATTTAAAACTGAAAGTCTTATACGAAAGTACATCCTGTAATTTTACTGAACAATATCTCTTACCTCAACAGTTTGTATATCAGGAGTCCTTGGTTACAACCATCTCCGACATGTATCCCTCCTTCTTTCAAAAAACCCTTCTACGTAGATTGCTTCTTCTCACAATTTGTGCTGGAGGTTTCCTGGTTGGTCTTGTGATGGTAACGGAGGTGAGTGGTTTGAACAGTTAATCCTTTATCTAAAGTATGAACAAATGCAAACAAAGCTGAATTTACTTCAAAATACGACTAAAAACGGGTCAGAATCTTGACAGACGCTCAAGATTATGACATTGAAAATATTGATATATTTACTGTTATGAAAACAAGTCTTCCTATTTTCTTTCTAGACCAACAAAGAGATCAGTTCATATGATCTGAGTCGTATGAACCACCAAGTTTGGTGTCTACACCTCAAGTAGAGCCCTAAATACAAAACTCTACTCTGGTTTGGCATCTTGGGAGTTTTGGTTATTTATAAAATTGAGAGGTTTAAACAAAAAATTTTCTCAACCATTAAAAACTCACAAGCGTCATTCAATGAACTGTAACAAAATGATTGACTTGAGATGATGTGTGTTGATTTGAATTTTCAATGACTAGATTAATGACAATAAAACACTACATACAACACTGATATTAAGTGGCAACATCGTTGGAAATACCAGTAACATTGTACATAACATGGTCAATGAATACAGTGGACCTAAGGTATTTACAGAGGTGAGGTTAAGTTTCTGAACCACTCATGAATAGATGAAATCCACAAATACTTGAGATACTCTTGGGAATGCTTACATCTGTCTATTCTAATAGTTAAAGCACCAAATATACCTCAATATGCAATAATAAGCACAGGAAAAACAGTCTTTGCACTACAACAGAAGCTAATATCTACAGTTTTCCTTATTTACGCTACTGGGGTACAGCCAATCAGCTCCAAGGAAAATGAATGGTGTTCCTTGATTGGTTGCTTTGCAAAAGCCAAGCCAACTGTGAGCATTGCACCTAGGTATTTCAGCTATTTTTGACAAATTTTTGATTTGCTATATGAAACAATCTGTGAATAGACATTTTCCTGGAGTAATTTGGACTCATGTTATGAAGAGGCATCTGTAAAACTCAAATGAGAGTTATAATAATAATAATAATAATAATAATAATAATAATAATAATAATAATAATGTGTTTCTATAAAGATTTTCTGTAGTTTGTATACAGCTAGAATACTTCGAGTGACGGTGACTGTGTTTTTTTCAGGGAGGCCTTTATGTTTTCCAGCTGTTTGACTACTATGCTTGCAGCGGGATGACACTTCTATTTTTTGCTCTTCTTCAGTCTATCTGTATTGGATGGGTTTATGGTATGCGATCAAACACATTTGATTAACTCAAGTTTTCAATGGCTTCCTCTATTGTGCTGCTGCATGTCAGCAAACTAATAGTATCTAATGTTTCAGGTGCAGATCGTCACTATGATAATGTGAAAGACATGATTGGTTATCGTCCCTGGCCTTTCATGAAATACTGCTGGAGGTACATCACACCAGCTATCTGTACCGTAAGTGTTTATTTTGTGATATTTTGCATTAATTTATTTTTTGTGCATATCAGCTGTCCAAGTTGAGCACAGCTCTAAACAAAACCAACCACCCCTTGGACTAATGTTTTCTCTCAATAGAGGAGCAATCTCAGGAACAGGGGGGAATGTGAGAAACAGGGAAATTAATGTTTTGATTGTTTCCCTCTATTCCGTTTGTTGTAGTTTTTATATTTTTTATTTTGTTTTTAATTATGTTTTTAATTATGTATATATCATGTACTGATATGTATGTAAGCAACAGATTACCCCATAATTTTCTCTGGATTAATAAAATACTGCCTAACCAAACCTGCAGCGGTGCAGGGTTGAGCGCGGACTAGATGCTAGAAACATCCTTGTGCATATTAGGATCCAAATGTAGTCCAACAAATTTCAAAATGTAGAAAATTCTCTGAAGCTTTAAGGTTGCAGTGCATTAAATAAATTGATGTTGTGCTTTTTTGTACCTTTTTCTTCTAGTTCACGTTTCTGTTCTCTGTGATCAAACATAAACCTTTGAAATTCAACAACACGTATGAATATCCATGGTGGGGATACGCCTTGGGACTATTCTTCACTCTCTCTTCGACATTGCTTGTTCCGCTGTGGATGCTGTATGCTGTGAGCATCACTCCAGGAACACTAAAACAGGTAAACATATTGAATTTTGAAATTATTCTATTAATTGGGCATCAAGGCTGGGAGGACTGATGTAAAAAAAAAAAAAAAAAAAGCTTTCATTTACAACAAAAAACTGGCAAACAAAATCAACTTTTGCAGGACACCATCTTTGTCTTTAATATATTTTTCTATCATTTCTACCTTTCTAATTTGTACATTGCACCTGTTGTCATTCTTCTTTATAAGTCATCTTAACTCATACTAAAATGACAAATGGTCTTTCTTTCCTTCTACACAGAGGCTAAAACATCTCTGCACTCCAGCAAAGAATGTACCAGCTGGCACAATAAAGAAAGCATCAAACCCTGAAGCATTTCAGTCATTCACAGACTTGTCCACACTGCGTCCAGCCAATCATCCACAGGAAACAGAAAACACAGTTCTGAGGTCATCCGTTGTTTAATCAACCATGTCTGTCTGTTTGTCTGTCTAGTGAAAATTATATAGATTCTTGGCAGATTTAGATTTAAAAGAGTATCAGTTTTGAATAATAGTAATTTATCACTCTTTATTTCTGTTTGATTAAAAGGTGGCATGTTAAAAATATATATATTTTTTAATAATCAGCAGAAATTTTCTGGCATTACTGTGCCTATTCTTACATTGCTCATCAGTTATAAGCATGCTGGTGATGAGCTTCAAGTATATTACTTAGGAATGCCTCCTTGTGAACATCCTAATCCGTGGCTGTCCAACTCTACTCCTTGAGTGCTAAAAAGTTACATTTGAATTGAAAAATTAGGTAATTAGCATGAACCCAGTAGAACTTGATGGGATGGTGAGGAGATAAATTGGACTTGGAACAAATTTAAAAGTTGTAGGACTTTGGCTCTAGAAGAGTGGAGTTCGTCACCTCTGGTGGGATCTTTAGCTATCTCCACAGATTCTCCATCAAATTCTAGCTGGGCTGCTCCAAAACCTACGGTCAGAACAAATATATTGATAAAATGCGAATTTTTGTTTAAATCTAAATCTGCCAAATATAAGAATCATTTGGGACTAGATCTATTTACAAATCCGAAGATGAAATGTGACATTATGGTTTTTGCTGTAATAATAGTTAAGTTTCAGTTCCTTGTAAACAAGTGGATCAAAGGTTAAAACTAATCCTACCTTATAGAAAGATAGCAAACCCCTGGAGCTACATAGTCTTTTTGAAATACTCATTAGTCAATGGGTCTGAAAGTTGAAATTGAGAAAATATTTCAAGGCAAGGGATAGCAAAATAAAAATATCTTTTTTATAAGAGTTAATAGCATGTGTAAAGGTTTACTGGAGCATGCTTAAATGAAAATGTCAAAACTATGTTAAAAAGAATAACTTTATTAAAGAATAGCACTGTATTCTGTTAGGATACAGAGGTTTTATGAAGTGCTTCAAGAATTACTCTGACTCCCTGTAAGGTTGATGTGTCAGGAAAGAAAAATTAAAAATATATATCAATTTTAAGAAAATAAAATCAACTTAAAGTATTCTTTTTTAATTTCATTTCAAATATATATTATGAAGCAATGAAATACTTTTCCAAGTCATACTTAAATATAAAAGGACAAATGTTCAACCCAGGTTAAATATCCTTCCAGCACTTTACTAAATACCATAAGCTTGCTGCAGCAAACCAGCTCTCCACTGACACTTGAAACTGTGAAAAAACTGGCCTGTAGTCTATTCACAGCTTTAGTCACAGACAGATTAGAGGGTAACGTGAAACAAAACTGTTCAGCCAACTTACACTGTCATGTCATGTTGCACCAGGTGCAGCTGGTGCAACATGAAACCTTTCAAGGAGATCCAGACTGAGAACCAGTTACTAAAACAACACGTTCAGTCCAGATACTAAATACTGTGGCTATGAAATTATGCCACAGCATTGACATAATTTCAATACTGTGGTTACCTACACAGCACACTACCTTTATCTGTATTCAATTCATTCCACTGCCAATGTGGTAAAAAACCAACACAGTTATTAATTCAGAAGAAAAAGAAATACATTACATGCAAATATATATAGATTTTTTACAAAGTTATTTGATGAGTTTTTTGTGTGAGATACTGAGGGGGAAATTGAGCTAAAAGGACTAACTGTAGTATACCTTTTTGGGTGGTTACTCCTTTTTAAGTTGTTGTTCTTGGTCACCATACCATAAAAAGATACTTCTCTTAAGCATAGTAGAGCTTTGCTTACGAAATCATATAACTTATTTTGAATAAAATCTGAAACACAGAAATCCAGAGATGTGTCCGTTCAAATGAAATTAAGCAAAACTGCCCTATTTAATGCTTAATAGTTCTTTAATTACAAACTACTGCTCAGCTCAATCGGGCTGTTTCTTCTTTCCATAATTGAGCTACATAATGACTCATTCCTCATTTCATTGTTTTAAGTTTGTTTTCAGATTGCTTCTCTTTCATTTTTGTAACTGCAAACTTTTGGTTTCAAGTGAACATTTCAAAAACCTTTTTTTATACCTTGCTTGTCTCATTTTCTTATCCTAAACTTCAAAACTGTCTATGAGGGTATCATATTTAATTTCATTTCAGAATATATTATGTTGGGTTTGAATGGAGAATTAAAAAACTTTTTTGGTTAAAGGTTGGACATAAATTATATTTTAATAAATCCATCATGCTATATAATTACATGGTGCCTTCTTTGTCTCTAAACCTGAATGAATCAGTCTTGCCAGATACCCGAATGTACCAGATTAATATGTTCAAACAATTACACGCAATCTAATAACACGAGAATGTATTGTTTTGAAAGGCTTTGTTGGTCCAGAGATGGATGAGTTTTGGGGGTAAATGTACGTATCAAAGATAGAACAAAAGCAAAAGACATGAAGATGCTGGATGAAGCTGCTGAGAGAATTCATCATTATAGTCAACAAGAGCTGAGAAGTCACTCAGAGAGGAAGAAGCCATTACTTCAAGAGGGATATAAAAAGAAAGATTACAGTTAGCACATGTACATAAGAACAAAGTTTAGCTTTTGGAGACATTCCTGTGCTAATAAAACTCAAACTGTTACTGTTTTTGTGTATATTTGGTTTTAAAAAAAGGGGGACGTTTACAAACCCTAGGAGGCCATATCAAATGTGAAGTATGGAGGTGGAGACATTATGCTGATAGCAAATATATCAGATTTTATATAGACAGACATACATAAATAGTTTTTTTAATGTGCTTATTAGACAAAAGGCGGTGCTAAATTTAAATGTTTTACAAAGAAACAGTCCCCCTCATAAATCAAAGACACAATTATGTCTCCCATCTATTGAAATAAAGTTTCATAGAGTTTAGGTGAAGATATCCTATTAACACAGAACTGTGTGCCTCACATCATACACAAGACAATAAAAACATTTAGAGCAATACCCCTGAAACATTAGGGATTTCTTGAGCTATTTCCATCACAAAAAAAATTATACTCCAAATCTGTGGGCATCTTTAACAGTTTGTGTCTGATTTTCTAGAAGACTTCACATAATAAATAACCTTTTATTTTTTACTATATGTAAATAGATGGGGCTTAATTGATTGAGAATTAAATGATTACATTTCTTTGACCGTTATTGAAAAATGTGTTGACAAAAATTCCCCATTGTGGGGTTATAGAGGGTTTTTCTATTATATTTCTATTCTAGAAATCTTGAGTGAGTTAAAGTTTGCCTCTAGAGGGCGCTTCAGCCACAATGGAAAACATTTTAAGAGATCTTTCTTTAATGCTAAAATAAAAATAATCCTTGAGTTTTTGCACACAAAGACATTTTGTGGTGGTAAAAATCAGTCCCCTTACTTGTCAGGTTTATCTTCAAAATATGCAATATGAATCCAGGCATGGTAACAGCACTCAGCTTTTTTACCTGCTCACAGTACATCCATATATGGTAAAAGATATAACAGAGGAATAGGAAAGGTGTGGAGGAGAGAGGGTGGCATTAGGGAGTAATCCTAGCTGCACGACTGTCAAAGCCACTGTGAAGGCTGAGATTAAACAGGACTGATCACGTCATCAGTCAGTCTATGGCAGCAGGGCCTGAGAGACTTCTCTCACATCAATGTTCTTCCCATCAAACAACAAGTGGATTGTTTGATGGTGGCTGACTTTAAATTGAATATTTAAAAGTCACTGCATAGGACTGATTTGCATGTATGTCTAAATTAGTCCTAATACAGCTTGTGACTGAAATAGTTTTGGTTTCTTATGAGTTGGTTTGGTTTCTCTTTCACTTCAGTTTAGTTCACCATGTTAGACTTTCTGCAGACCCAAAACAACCTGACTTATCGTCTGGATGGTGGATCCGTTTTCTGGGAATCCATATAAAAAGTTTTTTCTCTTTATGTTTTCTGTGGTTTTCACAAAAAAATGCAATTACAAATTAAGATTTATTTCAAGAATGGTGTCCTGCCATTGTTAAGTTACACAAGACAAACCAATTCATTTGAAAATTAATTGCAGCAACATCCACAAAGATTTATTTATAGAATTTTTTTTTGTGTGGTTATGTGTTTAACATATTAAAATCAAAACTGTTGATGTGGTGACATAGACTTTTATCTCATTTTGTGCCCGCTAACATTTTTCGGATCTGATCACAGAAAACCTGCCATGTTATGCATGTAATGTGTGTTATTTAATCTTTAAAGTTGTATCTGTTATTGGTTTTCTGTTAACACTTTTCTCATTAACATATTTTTTTTCCAACTGAAAATATTTCTTAGGCAGATTTTTTTGAATGGCTGTTCTTTCTTTCATAACTACCATTTACTCCAGTGAGATTTCTATTTATAAATAAAGTTTAGATGCTTTTACCGATTTTACATTTTTTTGTCATCTATTTCTTATGCACTCATTCATCAATTAAAACACAAAACTATTTGCAGTAGTTTAACTTGATTTCTGTGCATTGCAAGGTGTTCTAGATCACTGTTATGTGTCTTCCTGACCGACTAAAAGATTAGATGTAGTTCTTGTTTGCTTCCTGTCACAGTTTCATCACACTTCGGCCCTACAAGTGTGCTAAGTACTTGTCGCTGCAAAGCAGAGAGTTAATGCCAATTAGCTGTTGTTTATGCGTGACTGTAAGCATGTAGCATGGCACCCCAGTGATCTAAGCTTTTTTTGGACTTCTCATCTTGCTCAGGCTTTTATGTAAATCTCATTTAGCGCTCAGCTCTGATATCCTTATTACAACAGATGTCACATATTTATCTATCTATCTATCTAAAATTATTCAAATTTTAGATAGATAGAATACCTTAACACATATTAAGGTATTCTGTACCTTAATATGTATTCTTATTTACACAAGTCAGATTATAAAAATGACCAAAACATAATGACTGTAAGCAGAAAAGTTAACATTAACTGGACTGTTCAACCCTCAAGCCCTCCACTTTTTCTACTTGCTTTGATGAGATCGTGACAGGACTCTCAGGGAAGGCCTGATACCAGGGGAGCAAAAATAATGGGTCAACTGGGGAAGTGAAAATTCAACCTTTCCAGGAATAAGCTCAGTTCACACAGGTTATCTCTGCTGCTGTCTTTACCTATACAAACTCAAAATCTCTGTTCTCATTCACTTACTTTCCTGTTTTAGTTATCTGAAGCCAAACTGAATTGATTGTCAAAGGAAAATTGCCTCTGTGGGCTATGCCATTAAAGCACTATGAGGTCTGTGTTCCTTTTTACTGTAATAAAATCACAAATCCTATACAAATAAATGAAGGCAATGTCAACATTATCTGCAACCCGTGAACAGATGTCATGTTCGTATGAAGAGCTCTGCTCAATTCAAGATCAGGTGAGTTCAATATCCTCCAACAAAACTGACACCAATCATGCGCTCATCTGTATTTTTTTTCCACCTTGGAGGGCTACATTTTAAAATAAAATATTCTCTGTGCAGTAAGTGAACAAAATACATACAATGTTTTAAATGTCTGCCATGAGATGCAGTTGATAGTTCAGTGCATCCATGACTGGTTTTCCCCAAATATTCAAGCTCTGTGATTTTTAGCCTTTAGCTAAAAAACAATAGGCTAAAATAATCTGAACACTCAACAATTTTTTGAAGTAACTAGCTTGAACAAAAGTAATAGTTTAAATATATTTTGTATGAAGCATTGAACTAAATTTTGATGGTAATTTTAGGGAAATGCTGTTTGAATATGGCTCCACTCTGACAAGCCATTAGCTTAGTCAGTTTCACTGGTAGTGAAAAAAGGTAAAAAATAGTTGTTGTCTCTCCAAATTGAGACTTTTCAAATATATATATATATATATATATATATATATATATATATATATATATATATATATATATATATATATATATATATATATAAGATAATTTTAAAATTCTACCAACAATGGCTACATAATAAGTCTTATTGTAAATAATAAAAAAATCCCCACAGAATACCCCCGATTCACTCTTTGATCTCAGTGTTACACGAGTTGACCTCTTTTCTGTGAACAATTCAGCCTGAATGTAATCACTTCACATGAATTAAAGAAGACAGGTGTCACCCCTAACGTGCACCGTGACTCCTAGACAACCTACTTATCACCTCTGACTTGCGTAGAAGGTGTGAATCCAATTTGTTAGGATTGAAGATTAGGAAGGGCCAAACCCCTCCGGTTTAACAGCTTGCTAGTGACAATTTTTGGATGCTAAGCGGATAAGCGCAAGCTTCTTGGTCTAGAAATCCCACTTGTGGGAATTGGCATTCTTGTGGAAACTCTGCGGCAGATGGCTTCCTGTCAATGCATCCAGGGCACTTCCATAAATCTTTGCATTACAATAACACATATCACTTTCTTTTTGGGATTAAATCTTTAGTTACAGATTTTCTCTTTGCAACAGCAATACATTATTGGTTGATCAAGTTTATTTATTAAACTAAGAAAAGAAAACCTATTTCCAGGGATCTCAAACATGAAAACATTTGATCAAACTATATAAAGTTTAGCTGTTACAGTAACTGAAGAAACAGAGCTAGATGTTAGACAACCCTAAATATCACCCATTTAGAATGATGCAAAAATGTAATGTACTTTATGTTAGTCATCTCATGGCAAACAAATAATAACAAATATTAAGTTTCTACACAATGACACAGAAATATATCATCAAAATAATGAAATTAATCGAATAGAATCCAGTTAATAAACAAGTAAATTTAAGGACATCCCAATGCTAGTTATAAAACAATGCTGTCAAATGAACTTTTCCAGGCATTCATTGTCACTATGGTGGTTATGATATTTCTATTTTCTCTACAGTAAAATTATTGCTATTAAAATTCACTAATTATCATTATTGTTTATATAAACGCCAGTTTGTGCAGAAATATAAGGCATCTGGTAACCTGATAAAAGCAACTTGGGCCATTCACTATATTTAGTTCCATGTGCAATGAACAAACAATTATGTAGCGATAAACTTCTGATTGTGTTTGGTCAAAAGTCAATATTTATGTACATTTTAATTTTGTAATTTAATCTAAATCCCATTTCATCTTGATGACTTCTTACTTCAGCCACTGATTAGGCAATGATTATTTAACCATGAGCTAGAAATGACCAACATTACTGAATCATCGCATACTGCCAAATTCCCGATTATGTTTTGTTGAATACTTAAATATATATCTGTTACATAAGAAGCATATAAGAAGCTACTGAGCTATTCATTAGGTACTAATTATAAATTAGTACTGGCAATTAGTCAATGATCAGGTCAGCTCCCTTTTACCAGAACACATCTTGTTGATTCAGTGGAAAATGTTGCCAACAGTCTCATTAAAATCCAGCTCAATACACATTTTTTCATTTGAAATAGTTTCAGCATCATTTTAATACATAAGAAAACTGAATTTAAGGTCTTTTGCAAAGAACAGGGGCTTAAACTATAAACTATATATAGTATAAACTATACCTAGTGAATACATTTACAAGTCTGTAAAAATGTATTCAATAAATTTAACAAATAATGAAAACTAAGTCCTGAAATGTATTTGTTCAACACTTTTTAATTGATCTGAGGCTTCTATTTTTTTTTTTTAATTGTTAGAAAACTGCTTATTTTCTTTTGGGAGGTTTATGTTAAGTAACTGGCAGCACCAGCCCAGAAATAAAATTTTTTTTCATTGGCTAAATCAGCTCTTTAAAAAAGATTAATTTAGCACACAGTAGCACATTAATATGTAGTTTCAAATATAAGCAGTTTTATACAAAATAATTGTTTTAAGTGCATAAAAATTACATGAATACTCCTGCTTCAGTGAATGTCTAAAGTGCTGGTTTCCTTGAAAGCACGGGGCTCATAGAGATGGCTTAAGTAATTTTCCAATTTTGTACAGTGTAAAAACAATTTGGATCCACATGGTGTAACAAATTTAACTTTAATCTTTGCCTCCAAAAGTCAGAACTTGCTTAATGTAATTTGACGAAATGAAGGGCACTTAAAAACCTACAGCTGTAAAACCTTCTGTTGATAATAAACTAATTCTTTAAAATCTTAATCACTTACAGATTTAAGGGGAACCAAACAGTTTCAGTCAGTATTTATTTTTCTTAAAATGTAATGATTTAATGGGATTTTGAGCATCAAATGGTGTAAGATTACATGTCCACAGACAGGACTTGCATGTAAAGGGATTACCTCAGGTGCTCCCAAACTTTATTCATCGTGAGACAGGTCGGGTAACCCCAGCCAGTAATCTAGTTATTTAAATAGGTATTAGAAACTCAAACAGTTTCTGATACAAGTTTGTTCGCTGAATCCTCTGAATAGAAGTTTTTGTTTTATGTATTTCAAGAAAATATTGGAATGGATATATTTATTCTGTATTCTATTAGAAGCTTTAGCTAATGGATTTCTTGCATACATGGTGTTGCTCTAATAACTGTATTGAAAATATTGCATTAGTTTTCTGGCCAGACAAATTTAAATGACGATCCCAAGGGAAGCAAACAGAAACAGCACAATTTTAGGCACTTGTGAGTTTTTACTAGTGTTCATAGGTGTATTTCTGTGATGCATGTCCCCTATGCATGTCTATTCATCACATAAAGATGAATAGAAATATTTAATAAACTATGAGGTCCTTTCCATTTTTAAAATTCATTTGTGCAACTCAGTTCACTAAGCATTAGGTTTAAAATCTATGGGAATCAGTCACTTCCGGTTGTTGAACCCCAATTGACATGGGGCAATTAAAGGCTCCACTTCCGCCCCCACGAGGAAGTAGAGCAAACCTCCTACAATATCCTAATGACGGTGGTAGTGAAACGCAACGTGTTATCCCAAAGACATTTTTTGAGTCATTTTTGTCTTATCAGCCAACACTGAGGCAAAGACGACAAGCAAGAAAATTCTCCAACAAGTCCTACATCAGCTCTGTAAGGTTATTTGCGGGAAACAACGGAGAAATGAACGTTAAAGCCCAAGTCTTTCCTGCCAGAGGGAGAATGAGGGGCACAAAGTCTCATTGAATGTGAGTGTGAACCCTGTGTTGGACTGCATTTCGCACATACAAAATGGGTGAGTAATGAGTTATATAATACCGGCTTGTGAAAAACTGCCTTCAGGAAAATGCATAAAAAGTTTCTTAAATGTAAATACCGCATTTACTATGACAGCTTGCTTTCATGCTGCCATAGAGCTACCATTGGAATGTACACACATAAAACCAATCAAACATGACTAGCTTCACTTATTGATCTTTAATTTGACAGTCAATAAGTGTCTTTATGACAGAAAATGGGATGTTTATTACCTGCTGCAGTCGAACATGTGGTAGTTGTAGTCGGTCGCAGTTTCATTCAACTGGCATGGACATGAGGTCGGCTGCAGGCCTTGATCAATTTCTTGCTTTATTCCAGACTCCGTTTGGGTTTTGGAAATGTAATGAATTGTATTCCGCCCGCTACACGCTCTGGATAATGACTGTCGGGATTGCATGTTCCCCACTGATAACACTGAACCTTAACTTCCTATTATTTTCCTCAAATTCTCTATGACCGCAGCTTGTTAGCATAGCAATGATAAACCCCAGCTATGTTGACGGAAGTTCATTCCTCCAGATTGGGGCCGTGTACTTCGGGACAAATTGCGACCGCCGATTAGGTCGGTTGCTGACAAACACCGTCGAATGACTGACAGGTGAAGTTATGTCTTCCTTTTATAAATATATATACACACACACATATATATAGTGTCAATTTCATTGTTTATGTTAAAATACGGTCATAAACATGTTTGCATGCACATGCTTTTAATTAAAGAGGTGTTTAATGTGTTTTTTTTTGTGAATCACTTTTCTGGTTGAGTATTTCGGTTTGCATGGCAGAAAGTTTGGACACCATTGATCTAATCTTTTTTACTGATACAATAATCCAGCATTGAAGATTGAGATATTGTATTTGGTTTTTTAAGGGATACAAAGTGAACTTACCTTATTGGGTTTAGGTAACATTTGACAATGTTAGGACTCACTGGTTGTGGCATAAAGGTTTTGCAGTGATAATGGAGGCATTGTGTTTTCATGCTTGTTCTCCCTACGTAATGTGTGAGTTTTACACCAATTTTCTTCCACAATCAAAACACATGTATGCTAGGTTCAAATAGAGTATTTTATGAAAAAGCCAAATAACATAAGTGTTTTTCAACACTACATAAATATATTTCAATGAATAATTGAATTTTTCAAAAACTTCTAGCATAAAATAAAGATTCCATAATAAAATTAAACTATTTTAAACCTTCTTGAATGTCTTTACCAGGGGTGCAGATAAATATGCCGGATTTTTCCTGGAAACTAGAAGCAGGCCTTTTAAGTCTGTAATTCTACTTTGTTTAAAGAAGCCGGATCCCATTACATCTTTACTGTTGGCTTGTACATTACGTCCGTTAATGGTAAACCAATTGATGCTAGTCAAGAGGATCCGGAGCAGCTCAGCTGTTTGCCTCGGGCCAGAAAACACGGATCATGTTCTTATTCAATTAGATAAACCAGAAATCTGCTTTCTTGTTGATTGATTTGCAAATTGCATCTGCTCAAGGTAAGCATTAGCTGGCCATTGGCTAGAGATGCTCGTTTTAATGACAGCCGGTTACAATGTCTGAAAGAATATTGTTTCTTTCAGACATTTCCCAGCTCTCTGCGACTCCCATTAATTAGATTTTTCCGCATCCTATGATAGCTCTAGCTTTAAATATGTATGTGAAATGAAATTTTGTTTATATCTTGATTGAAATTTCTACTTAGGATACTTGAATTAGTAAATAGTTATTAAAACTTATGAGTTCAAAATGAGTTCAGTGAGACATAAATGTGCGTATATCCAGAGTGTTGTAAATTTTAACCAGTTATAGTAGGGGACATGTAAGGATAATAAGCAGACTAGCAGATTTCTTCTGTTCCTGCTAAGGCAAAGGCTAAGAGATCTCAAAAAGCAATTCATCATTGCGGGATCTACATAAATAAAATAAACAGATTATAAATAACATTGCTGACATATATCAGTCTGAAAAGAATATGAAGTCATTTTGTAGAAGATGTCTCCATCTATGGGTAAAGTATTTTTTATACCAATGGTAATGGAATTGATTATAACTTAATTCAAATATTGAGGCAAATATAATGTGCTTACAGGTTCTTTTATGAGTATTCTCTTTATGTTGATGAGAGATAAATGTAAAATGTTATTAGTTTAATTGTAATTGTTTATGCACTGGCATCCAAACTGTAATGTTATTTCAAGAAATTTCATAAATGAAATGTTCACACACAGCACTGATTGTTTCCAGGAATGTCACAGAATTTTTGAATGCCTTTGTCTGTTCCTTATCTTCCAGCTCACCATAATCCTCTGAGCTTAATTAGGAGGCAAATGGACATATTCTTATTGTTAGTGAAGATGTCTCTCCTCTCATTTGAAAATACCTATCAGTGCCCGGTATAAATACACTTTATCAATTCCTACTCTAAAAGACCTCTGAACTGTTTTAAAAGAAGAAAATGGTTTCTATCATAAACTCATTCTAGTTTGGCAGGAAAACAATTTAACTGTCTCACATTGGCAGGAGTTTTATTTTCAGCTGTTGACAATAATTTAAAGTTAACAGACTGATTTAGGTATTTGGCATAATGTGCTTTATCCACTATGCTTTCAGTATCTGTCTGAACAGTGCTCTTTAGAAGTTTTCAATTGTCATTCCTGAATTGATGACTTTCAGTGTAGGGTGCTGAGATCAGACTGGTGATGGATGCTTGTGATGGTGGCTTTACTCCACAGTAAGTGGTTTATGTCAAGATGTATGAGTTGTTCCCCAGGTTGTTCAGGGGAAGGCTATGTTAGGGTACAGCTTTTGACTTTTTAAAGACTTCTCAAGATGTTGGGATGACCAATAGAAGCCTGGAAGGCATAAAAAAACTGAATACTAAATATTCAATGCATACATTTTGTATCATATCTGTTAGAATTAAGGTTGGTTTGTTTGTTCGTAGTTTAATACAACAACACCTGATCGCTGGTGAAGAGGGAAAATCAGATAAATCTGTAACAGTATTCCTGGTTCTCAACAGTTTGGAACCACCGTCCCCTGTTGACGCTGCATGTTTCACTGGGATAGAGTACTAAATGGAGACTGGATGCCAGTTAGTTCAGAGTCCTGGGTTACCCTTTGACTACGTAAAGGACAAAAGCAGAAGTAGGTCGTAGAAAACCTGGCATGAATTACAATCACTTAATGCCAACAATCCCATGTCTGACACAGTAACGGTTCCAAAATCTGTCTTTAGTGATTGGTTTATACTTTAGCAATTTGTTCAGAGAGCCTGTCTGGGATGCTTCCTTCCTGTAGCCTAATTCTAGACCTACTGATAAATCAGACATTAGAGCTTGTTCACTTGTTTTTTTTCATATTTTGTCTTACATCTCAAGTTGATATTTGTCTTCCACTTACTACAGAAATTGTGTTATGATTTAATACCCATTGCTTTTTACTTTACTTACTTTTGGACTTGGACACTTTGGATGTTAATATAAAACTTGTTTCTTAGCCTTCTAGTTCCTCAAGGAAACCAACTCAGAGATTCAGGTTTACAGTGGACACAGACCCTTACTGTGAAATCCTATTTGGGAATTGTTAGCTGTAACCCATCTAAATGGATAGTGACCCAGGGTTGTCAAACAGGGTCCACCTTTAATTCCATTTAAGTCATAACCAACAAGTTGTTTTGCTTTGTTCGATTTAAATTGTTTACAAACCTCATGTTCAAGGTTGGGCGAAGCAACCAAAACCAGAATTAGAGTTAACTAAGTTGGTATGTACACATATTTCCAGGGAAAATTTGTTTACCACTGTCATTTGTCACTTTGAATAAAATAATACCTGTCTAGTAAAATCAAAAACAGACAGAATATACTAGACAAACAGAAAGAAGAAACCTGAAAGATCTTTCTATCATCGACCCAATGTTAGGAAATCGATTCTGTGACCTCATTGGTCCCAAAACTTGCCCTAAAATCTTGAAAAAAGAGATCACTGATTAACGAGTGATTATACCAAGAGATTATGGGCTGAATTCCCAGATCCTCTTAGCTCATCTTCTTATAACGTGCCTAAGGGGTATATAACCATGGCTTCATGTAAGAAGTAAGAGAGCAGAGACAGCTGCAAAGACAGAGCTTTAGGTTTTACTCTATTCTGCTAATTCAAATCACAGCCTGAGAAGATGGAGAATGGCACAGAGGGCAAGAACTTCTACATCCCCATGAACAACAGGACGGGGCTGGTGAGGAGCCCCTTTGAGTATCCACAGTACTATTTGGCAGATCCATGGCAATTCAAATTATTAGCTGCGTACATGTTCTTCCTGATCGTCACCGGCTTCCCAATCAACGGTCTGACACTGGTGGTCACAGCTCAGAACAAGAAGCTCCGGCAGCCTCTCAACTATATCCTGGTGAACTTGGCGGTAGCAGGATTGATCATGATCATCTTTGGATTCACAGCCACCGTATACTCTTCTTTGATGGGCTATTTTTCTATGGGACCCTTAGGCTGTGATATGGAAGGTTTCTTTGCTACAATTGGAGGTAAAGTTTAGAAATATGCTAATCTTTCCTAAGTAAATTATTGTTACCTCAATTATCCTTTAACTGGTTTCACGTCACAGCTCGTTTTGTTCTTTGTCTACAACAGGTCAAGTATCACTATGGTCTCTTGTGGTCTTAGCTATTGAGAGATACATAGTAGTCTGTAAACCAATGGGTAGTTTTAAATTTACTGCCACCCATTCTGCAATTGGCTGTGGATTTACCTGGGTCATGGCTCTCTCCTGTGCGACTCCTCCTTTGGTGGGCTGGTCAAGGTGAGAAATTTACAATAATGGATCCAATAGCATACCCACATCTGTAGGGCAGTGTAGCAAAAATGAAACATTCCTTCTTGTGATTCTTTGTAGCTTTATTTCCTTTCTAACAAATCTGGGTGTTAGATTGTGGATTTTAAAATCTTTGCATAATTTCATGTTCGTTATTTTGCTAACAATTAACCTCAAAAGCTGCTGCTGTTCAAGCAAAGAAGTTTATTTCCTTTTAGCTGGGTTGCTTCTATAACATGCAACCAAACCTAGGGAATCATACTCTTTGTGCATTGCAGACAACCATCACTCTAACTTGGGATTTGTTTTCTTTAAAGTTCCTGATCATAATCATAGATGTACACAACCAAGGAGAATATTATTTATTTACGGATGCACTCATTCAGCAGACTGGCAAGGAAAATGAGATCTTCTGCATTTGGCAGAAAAAATAAAAGTATGGAAGAAACATTGATTATTTACCTGAATTCATGTTAAAATATATTTGTCTCAGACAAGGTCTCCAAGACCTTAGAGGGGAAGGTGGTGATGCTAAAATGGAGGAATTTTAGATAAAAAGTAATTGTTTTCAGCATAATGTGATTTTGCTATCTTGTAATGAGACTAAATGAAGTCAGTGAATTTCTGAAAAGATTTCAGACTTTCACAGAAAGACCTGGTTCACCTTTCAGAACAAACAAAGAAGGCAAAATTGATTAAATACCAAAGTGAGATGACACACTGAAATTCAGCTTAGGCAAGGTTTTAGTTCTTAAACACTTGATTTAAAAATGGCTTAGTCACTCACAACTTCACTTAAGCCACAGCACCTTGTAATTGCTTTTTTATTATTTTTGTTTTAAGAGCAAATCTTTTCTTTTCAAGAAAGTTCATACATAAACACCAACTTAGAATAACGTAAGCAGAGACAACCAGTTGCTTACATTTTGTCTTCTGTCTATAGGTATATTCCTGAGGGTCTTCAGGTATCCTGTGGACCTGACTATTACACGTTGGCCCCAGGTTTCAACAATGAATCATACGTGATGTACTTGTTCTCCTGCCACTTCTGTTTCCCTGTCTTCACAATCTTCTTCACATATGGGAGTCTTGTGATGACAGTCAAAGCTGTAAGTGTTGAAGTTTAAAATATAGTCATTAATATAAATTCCATGTTTTTAATGTTGTGTTACTACAGAATATTACAAACTGACAGCTAACAGATTAATTTCTACACCAACCAGTTCAAATTGCATGAAGCATGTGGATGATGCAGTATTTTTGAACAAATGTATTTTTTCTCAAACTCTTAGTTTCTTTTGAGATTTGTTTAAAAAAATAATTGCGTGGTGAATGTCTGCTGGAATGCATGGATTCAAGATCCTTCAACAATATATGGTGCAAATTGCAAGGCATGTGCCATGAAAACCTCAGATTTAATGCCATGACAATGGTTAATGAAAAACACTAAACAATAAGTTATTTATGGAAAGCAATTACAATATATCTCTTATCATAGGTATTAATGTTTTGAAGTTTTTTAAAATATTTCAACAACTTACTTTCATGAGTTGGTAGCTCGCAAGCTGCCTTGTATGTCTAATGCGATTCATTCAATTCAAGTAATTGAAACATCATTCATACTTCACATGAAAATCATTGCTTTCTCTGTCATGTCTGTTAGGGGGGACATCTATCTGCATTACAAACATCCTTTTTCCTAACTGCAATCTTGATCTTACTGTATAATAAAATGTCTAAAACAATCAAACACTGACATGACCTGTTGTTGAACTCATTTCCAGGCTGCAGCCCAGCAGCAGGACTCAGCTTCCACTCAGAAAGCTGAGAAGGAAGTGACACGTATGTGCGTCCTGATGGTTGTCGGCTTCCTTCTTGCTTGGGTCCCCTATGCTTCCTTCGCTGCGTGGATTTTCTTTAACAGAGGAGCTGCCTTCTCAGCTACCGCCATGGCCATTCCTGCCTTTTTCTCCAAGAGCTCAGCATTATTTAACCCAATTATCTACATTCTGATGAACAAACAGGTCAGTTTTTTTTACATTTTACATTATGTGTAGAATGTTGTATCTAAAAAAGGTCAGAAGAATCTATGCATATTTTATTTTCCTTGAAATTCAGTTTCAGTTTATAATTTTTCTGTGAAAAAGTTAAATAATTATTACTGCAAGTTTGTGTTATGTCCTTTCAGACCAACATAAAATGTGTTTCTTTAGTACAAGTTGGTTTTTTTTTAACATGAAGTCAAGTCATCATTTCATTTTAAAATGAGTTTATTTGTATAGCACATTTCAGCAACAAGGTAGTTCAAAGTGAAGAGAATTAGTGTCTTCCAGAAAGATTAAATATTATTGCTATGGAGGAAAAACACACAATATTGCTATAATATGGTTAACTGTGATTCAAAACTTGAGTGATCTTTCAGATATTTCTTCATGTTTGTATTTCAGTTCCGTAACTGCATGCTGGCAACAATTGGAATGGGTGGCATGGTTGAGGATGAGACCTCAGTGTCAACCAGCAAGACAGAAGTCTCCACTGCAGCTTAATGATTACAGCTACACATCTTCAGACAACCTCCTTCCTTATGTTTTCTTAATTCTGCGTGTTATGGACATGGAAATAAAGAAATGGATTCAAGGCAAACTTTGCTGCAACAAAAGGACTTTAATCTCTAAATACTGGCCTGTGATGTTTTGCTGCACACATTTATGAATATTATCTACATCTGGGAAAAAATAATTTAAAAAAACAACAAAAACAAATAAGCAAAAAAAATAATAAAATAAACAAATTTAAAAAAAAAAGGACTCTAAGATGAGACACAGCCTGATGTGTGTTTCCTTGCTCAACTGTGTTGGTAACATCTGCTTGTGAAATGTTCAGATGGTGAGTGGGTGAGATTCACCTATGTATATTTATGAAATGTGAAATTTTGCATTTGTTTCAGCCTCTGTCGTAATAGCCTGTAAATATTTTCTAAAAAAAGAAAAAGTATAGAGATACAGATTAAATGCATGCATAAAAAGACATATTGGTTTGTGCTTCCTTGTTGTCTATGCAATTGAAAGATGAAAAAAATTATTGAAGGAGCAGGTAAATTGGATCATTCCCACTTGCATCATACCCAGCAGTAAAACTACATGTTTTCTTTCAGTAATTTTTTTCTTGTTTGATTTTGTACTGGTTAGTATGGCTGACCCAATGATGACATGAAATCAATGATAACATGTGGAATGTAACTCCCATTTATTTGCAGAAAATTTGTCTATGGGCAGATTATTTCGTAGAGCATTTTGAAATAGTTGAAATAAAATTCAACTTGGGAACTTGAAACACCAATGCTAGTTGATTCACTATTAGCAGGGTAGCCAATCAAGGAGCAAGATTCATTTTCCTTGACACTGATTGGCTGTTCCCCCAAGACTAGAGGGTAGGAAGACCATGAATGTTAACTTCTAAATTTTTATACGTTTGATATTATATATCAAATGTATATAACGTATAAAACACCTTAACACTGTTAAG
The DNA here is from genome assembly GCF_003331165.1 of Xiphophorus hellerii. Lineage (NCBI taxonomy): Eukaryota > Metazoa > Chordata > Actinopteri > Cyprinodontiformes > Poeciliidae > Xiphophorus > Xiphophorus hellerii. The sequence goes on along the minus strand of NC_045691.1, from coordinate 16,133,057 downwards.
GTGTTTTTTCCTTAACTGTGTCTTACAGCATAAGGGCTGCACAGTGGTGCAGCAAGAGGGTCCTGGGACCAAATCTAAGAGCCGGGGTCTGTCCGCATGGAGTTTGCATGTTCTCCCTATGCATTCGTCTCACATGCTAAAAACATGATTAATTGGTCTCTAAACTGTTCTTAAATGTGAGTGTGTGAGTGCATAGTTGTTGGGTATTTTAACCTGTACATATAAAGAACCACACAGAGAGTAGTATCATTTCAGCCTTTGCAAAGGGGGAGAGTCTCAGTGGTGCCTCAGTACAACTCCAACTTGTCCCCCTGCAGCAGCCTGGTTTTATTGAAAGCAGGGTGGGGGTCGGTAATACAACAGAAACTTAAAGATAAGGAGTAGAGGGGTCTCTCTGAACTAGTTGAAACTGGTTTCTCCAAGAACAGCATGGTCCACCTCACCTTGTTTCCAGCTTCGAGTAGAGAGACAAACTTATTCATGAGATAACTATTTGCAAAACTCTGACAATGGTTATTTGTCCTGTATGTATATGTTGCCTTTGACAGACAGACAACCCGTTCAGGGTGTACCTCCTTCTCACCCAAAAACTGCTGAAAGTAGGCACCAGCCTTTCCCTCCATTTTGCAGGGATAAGCAGATATATAACATTAATGGTTGTATTGCACAAGCACACAACAGTTTTTCTCAGTTGAGTTTTTCTCAACATTTGCAACAGTAAGTGCGTTTCTCAAAACAATTGCTACAAATAGAAAAATATCACGAACTACCATCAAAGGCCAGTCTCTTTCTCAAAATCCTTAGTTGATCTCTTGAAAGTGGATATCTGTTTCAATAAACATGTCAGAGCCTCAGTATGACAAGTCGTTGTGTCACCATGTATTTATAAGACAGTCAAATTAATTTGGCATGTTGTTAATATAATAGTGAACTCTTGAGGGGTGTTCTGTTGTAAACTATGGCTACAGTTTTGATGACATGTTTAGTAAATTGTAATTGTGGGAGCTCAATGGCAAGAGATTGGACAATATTCATATTTACCCTTTTACTGCAATTTATTGGCAGACCATCCTATTGGGACAGGAAAGGAAAATACAGCACTTCAGAGCATAAAAAAAAGAAAAGTAGAAATAGGAACATAAGACAATCTCCTTAAAGCACATGCAGTGCTGTAGGAATTACAGTGCAGTCTTCCTACACCTCCTGGCTTTTTGTGCCCGTTGGCCCACAAACTCTCATTCACATCACAACAAATATCTTCTCTTGTGATATGGTGTGAAAAGAATCTCTCAGTGCCTTTTCAGCCTCTGCAGGCATCTGAATTCATCACCCTCTGCACCATGGCACATAGTAGGACCATAAAGTATATGTGGCTGATGATACTTTTTAACTCCATGAGGACAAAAAAAATTCCGCAATGGGGTCAGAAAAGATTGAATAGTAGGTTGAACGGAAGTCCACCAGCATCCTGTTGTGGGTCGTAAAGCATTGCCTGATGATGTTGGAGCGATGAAACTGATGTCACTCTGCCTCTGCATCTGTTTAGCCTCCTAATTCCTCTGCCAGAGCCTCACTCCTCTTCATCATCTTCTTCTCACTGGCTGTTGACCCTTTCCAAATCTTTGTCCTTCCACTGTCAGAAATGTAACATCATGCTGTGCTCTGGTGATATATGCTATAACCAGAGTTATAGTGTCTATAACCAGTTGCAGTTAATAGCATCTATTAGCTGCTTGCCAGTTAATAGTTCATGACATACACTGTTAGACCTTTTATTGTAATTTTACAGTAACTTACTGGCAACACTGTTGCCAGCAAGTTACTGTAATTACCATTCTACAGTACCTTTACTGGCAACAGTGTTGCCAGTAAGTTACTGTAATTACCATTCTACAGTACTCTTACTGGCAACACTGTTGCCAGTAAGGCAACAGTACCCTTACTGGCAACACTGTTGCCAGTAAGTTACTGTAATTACCATTCTACAGTACTCTTACTGGCAACAGTGTTGCCAGTAAGGCAACAGTACCCTTACTGGCAACACTGTTGCCAGTAAGTTACTGTAATTACCATTCTACAGTACTCTTACTGGCAACAGTACCCTTACTGGCAACAGTGTTGCCAGTAAGTTACTGTAATTACCATTCTACAGTACCTTTACTGTTATGATATTTCACAGTTAATTTTTACTGAGAGTGTGCTTTACAGTTATAACTGCATTACTGTAAATGTAGTTTCTAGTATAATACAGTAATTGTATTTTATAGTAAAGCTGGTCTACTGTAAACTTGTTTCACAACATAATGTCAGAGTTTTACTGTAAATTAAAGTTTACATTTCTTTAAGATAAGAATATTTTACCATAAACCGAAAAATTTCATAAAAGAAATTTTAGTCCAAGTACTGTGAATAACAGGTATTTATTTTCAGCAGATTTGTAGAAATAAAATCCATTTACATATTCGCAATGTCATAAAAAACAATGTCACAATACAATATAATGTGCTGTAAAACAACAAAACCATAGAACACATTTCCTACATCAGAAGAACTTTTATTCCATTCGTCAAACAAAATCAGTGGGATCCATCTTGTGGAAGCTGAACTGTAAAGAATAAGACAGACAATGTGGGAGGTCATGAGATGGTCAGGAAGTTATCTACATTTTCAAATCGACAGGAAGGTTGACAAATTAAGCTGAAGTGACAATGTTCAAATGCATAAAATCTTTGTCATAAAGCAGCATTAAGTTGATAATTTGTTTTAAAAAAATCAATTGGACTGAAGTGATAATAGAAGCTGCATAAAGAATGAGCAGGACTGGCTTCACTTCAGGTTTTTGGATTGTTTATGGCAAAAGCAGTCAGTCAGTCTTCAGTAATTCAAAAGATTGCGTACTACAAATGTCCCCAAGGGGACGATGAAGTACAACAATCTTTTTAGTCATTTTGTTGGTGCTGACGGATTACTGCAAAGGTGTGCCTAATAAACTGAAAACTGCATAGTATAAAAATACACCACACTTAAACGACTACACACTTATACATTTCTGTGATTTATTAAGAGATGCAGCGACATCCACTTTTTACCACGGACACAGAAAAGATGTAGGCTACTCTAAAGGGCTATTGTGTAGGAATCACATGGCATTTATAAATAATCATTAAAATCATATTAAAAAGGCTAAAGTAAAGTCAGAGCATGCAAGATAGGAGGAAAAGACAACAAAATAATAAACATTTACATTTGGTAAAATACTTACCTAGTTGGAAGTCCTCCATTCAAATTCAGCAAGTTGTTGGAAGAAGGTGGTGATCTGGGAGTTGACACTGACTACTTTCCTCTTGACAAGACTTCCCGTCTTGCAGCTTGTACCGACTTTGGCTGTGCATTTGGTACCAACATCTGGATTGATCCTCACAAAGAATCTTTTAACAGAAATAAAATATATTAATTGTAATTTTTAATGAAGACGTACAATACAGCAATCAGCTATGGTTCTTCATCATCAGTCAAACTGTCATTAAATTTAATTCATAAATGGCTTGGTGTAGAGTACTTGCCATTGTATCATCTCCAGCGTGGTGGATGCTGACTCCTGATACTCCAGATTGAAGACAGAATATGACCCAAAAAAGACAGCAAGGACGCTGGCAAAGTCATGTAGTTGCTCAGGCTGGAAAAATACCTTCTCCTCCATACTGACCATCCACCGGGTTGCAGACATCAAGCTATTTCCTAAAATAGACAAACCCTTGTCAGGCTAACGCTAGTGAGTAAAAGTACAGACTACCATAACAATTACATACATTGCTACGAAAAAATTATAGTGATAGAAAATATTCCTCTTACCAAGCATGATTACCCTTGGTGTAGTGGGTAAGGTCATTTCCATTTCAACAGACATCTTGGTGGAAGATACCTTTAAAACATAAAAGGAAAACTCTCTTAAATATGAATTACTGGTAGTAATTTATATTTAAAGGGCCAGTTCACTCAGATTACAACAGGTTTTTGAGAACCTCATCCCGGAGACTAGACTAGATTTTACCCCTACATCCTGCTACCACTCTGAAACAGCGGATGTGAATGACAGTTTGTGGGGCTAAATGCATTTTTTAAAGCATTACATTCCACAAGTGTTCAGTCTGACTTCTACAATGGCGGTGACTCCTGTGCATGTGGGACCTGAATGCAGAAAATGTTCTGAAGGAAGCAGGACATTGCTCTATTCCACATGCAAACCGATAATTAGCTGTGTGTTGATGTTTCTTCACATGACTACAAAATTCTGTAAATTCTGAAGTACAAATGCTGCAGAATTTACACCTGTACATAGTTGCACCTGTTAGTACTGACTTAACTTTAAATTTACAGGAGCATGGTTTAAACATGTGAACAGTCCTTAGGTGTAACCAGGGTTGGAAATTAACTTTTTTGTCCACCTGCCACTGTGGCTGAACCAACTCAAAAAATAACAGAAACTACTTTAATGTTTTTCACCTTTGTCCTCATTTACAGACTCTTATACACTATGTTGGAGATGTAATGGTACTTTAGCAGGCTAACCAGCTGTAGCAAGCTCAAAGTTATAGATTAGGTTAGCTGCTCCTCTACATTTCCAGACTATTTTGTGGCTTCAAATATGTTTGAAGAGCTGTCTTTTTACCTGTTGTCTTGTCTTTTGAAGAGTTGAAGCTATGTTAGCAGTCAGCAGGACAGAACTGCACAGCCACTTGGAGGGAAAAAGCTTAGGAGTTAAATAAAAAGGTCATCTGAAGAAAAGAAAAAAAAGAACAAAGTTAGAAATTCATCCTTGCTGACCTACATAGCTAATCTGCACTTTTAACATCTGCAAGATCATGGTTTAAACAAATGAACAGTCATTAGATGTAAAAAAAAAAAAAAAGAGAAGGGGGGGGATCAATTATCAGTTAAGGTTATATTGTTCGACAAAGGATGTAGCAACAATGCTAACAGACACTCAGCACTGAGCTCATCTCAACCCAAAGCCGCCCGAGGAAGATTAAGCGGTAAAAGTCAAGCTAAAACCTTCAGCGGTAAAATTAGCACCTTAGCTAACGTTAATTCCGAACCAGCTCAAAAAATAACACCATCATATTTTCCTATATTTCACCTCATTTACAGACACGTAACTTATAAGGTTGCAATATGCCAGTTATATAAAACACCAGAGTTAGTAAAGGTAACGTTATTTTACCAGGCTAACCAGCACAAACGAGCTCATGCTATAATGCTAAGTTATAGCATTATAGCATGATGCTATAAGTTACGTTAACTCCATCTAAAATGTACATTTCCAGACTAGGCTTTGGCTTCAAACAGTTTTCTAAGAAGTGGTTTTTTACCTGTCTTGAAGAGCTGAAGCAGTGTGAGCCCACAGCACGGAGACAGAGCTGCACTTGCACTTGGAGAGAAAAAGCTTCGGAGTTTAAAACAAACGTCATCAGAAAACAGTTGGAAGCGAAGCCACGCTTGATGACGTAGCTAGATAAACTGCATATTAATGTTAGCTAGGATGTGAAAAAAACAAAAGTACATGCTCTCTTTCTGCCTTAAAAATATGTTAACCACTAAAGGAGTAAAAATACAGAAACAGGGAACCACGATGAAGCAGCTATGATGACCGTTGGAAATCAAATATAATTCTTACTGTATATTATAAGTACAGCACCACTACTGTAATGTGTAAACAGTAAATTACTGCAAATTCAAAACATACAGTAAATTACTGTAATACTATGTACTATACCCATAATGCAATGCAAACTACAGTAACTACTTGTAAAGATGTCTTATGGTAGGGTGACCAAACGTCCGTATTTCCCGGGACATGTCCGTATTTCACGTCCTGTCCCGGGCGTCCCGGGGTTTTTTTAGAAAGTGAGGAAATGTCCTGTTTTTTAAATTACCTTCATTGGACCATTATATTTACAGGCACTAGGGCACTGCGCACGGCCCTGCGTGTGACGTAATCCCTGAGCCGCGTCAGTGCGGGCAGCCCTGTTCTTGATCAGAAGATAGATAGCGTGGCTGTCAGTACGAAAACAACATACGAAAGCGCAAATGTATGTTTACCTACTATTTACAAAAGAGTTTCCCCGTTTTCAGACCCCCCCACCCCCCTCGCTACAACGTGTCCTGGTTTTCCCAACTGAAAATATGGTCACCCTATTTATGGTAGTTTTACTGGGCATTTTGTGGTATTTAACTGTAAAAAATACAGCAAAGGCTAACAGTGTATGATGACCGTTGGGAATCAAATATAATTCTTACTGTATATTATAAGTACAGTACCACTACTGTAATGTGTAAACAGTAAATTACTGCAAATTCAAAACATACAGTAAGTTACTGTAATACTATGTACTATACCCATAATGCAATGCAAATTACAGTAACTACTTGTAAAGATGTCTTATGGTAGTTTTACTGGGCATTTTGTGGTATTTAACTGTAGAAAATACAGCAAAGGATAACAGTGTACACCTTTGAGCCATTTAAAAAAAACTAGTTGACCATTGGTTAATATAATGTTTCACACGTTTGCCTTCAGTGGAAAAAATCAGGATTCAACTGGACCAATTTACCAATTCAGGACAGATTTAGAAAAAGGCTAATTCAAATTTATAGAAATATTCTTGACATATTATAACAACTTGTTCAAGCATTTGCATGCAAAGACATATACAAAAGATTACGCTTACAGCTTTTCTTGATTACTTCGATGCAGTTGTCAACTCAAACTCCACATTTTCAAAACAGTTAACACAAATGCCTAAACAGTGGCAATCATGGTCAAAATGACTCATTTTGTTAGCAAAAGGCACTATTTATGCCAAAACATTTAAAATATTAAACAAAAGCAAATATTGCCTTTAGACAGCACAACTGGCAACCAAGAGTGCGAACTCTGCCAATCAATCATTACATAATGGACAACAAAAAACAGTACTTGCTTGTCAGTGTACAGTCAATCAAGTCCATTACATCACTTTCCTGCAAGTATACCATTTAAACCTGGAAAGACTCACAGAAAGAGAAAGTAGCATCACAGCCATCAAATTTAAAATATTTGAATATATCTTCAAGTGTGCAAAATACATATCAGAAATTCTACCATTGCTACCAAGTAAAATCTTAAAAATAGACAACTTAAGACAACCAATTGAGAATATAAAGAGGAAACCTTTCTCTGTACTATGACTAAATCCCGTACTTAAATTGACTTCCGTATAGACATTGTGTTATTTTGAAATGCTTTATGCTTCAAACTTTCTCCTATTCCTTCACAAATTTTAGATAATGACACATCGATATTTCTTGGAACAGTAAAAGAGCTTTTAACCCCAATGCAGGCTGTAGATTCATGTATGCAGATTAGGAACAAGCTTAGATGTATTTTAATGATCTTTTGTGTTCTTTATTTTTAGAGTTCAGTTTAAATCCACATGCTGTAAACTTTCATGCATCTATGCTCCTTCTTGTGCTGTAGCTTAGTTATATATTTTCCTAAACAAGATTAAAAAAAATAGCAAAGTTAAATTTACTAACCTAATTTGCCTTACCAGACCTTAACAAAGTGTTGTTTTTATTTTTATTCCACAGATCGTTTCATTCTTTCTGCAAGCCTGTCTTAAGAACCTCAATGGTCTGTCATGTTCTCAGTCTAATAGACTTATTACTCCTGCTAATTGGATTTGTCTTTAAGTCACACTGAACATTTAAAACCACAATTACCCTCCTTCGTAGATGCATACCTCCACCGTTGAATCAAGTTGTCATACACATCTGCTTCCCTTTTCTCTTCTGATGTTATTTTTATCTTATAGAGCACTTTGGAAAAGCTAAAGCTGGAAAATTAAGGATTTTGGCATTAGCATAAGTGTCTTTGGCCTGTAAGACATACAATTTAAATGTGCACATCTGATACAGAGGGATAGAGAAAAGGAAAACCCATTAAAAACAAACAAAAAAAACTATGAACTATGAGGTCTAAAAGTATTTCAGAGCAGAAAGGCAAACAACATTCATGTTGGTTTATGTGATATTGTCTGTCAAGCTGGCACTCTGGAAACCTTGCTGCTTTCAGTTTTGTGCTCTTAATTTGCAGATAGGAGGGACTGCTGCATAACAAAAAGATCATTTGCAGTGGAAGAGCTGGTTGCAGCACCTGCTGCTGGCTGAGAAGAACAAGAACAATTATTTCACAAGTCTCCAAAAATAAAATCAGTGCTAAAGAAAAAAATCAGGTATTTTTTAACCAAAAAAGTGTCAAGCATCTTTTTGCCTGTTCAAACAGACATGAATTGAATTGTGAATATTCCAAGTGACAGGGATTTAAATTTAGTTGAGCTACGCTGTCACATGTAAAGCTCTGTGATTCCAGGTGAATATGCAATATACGGTTGATAACAAGTCACCTAAATTATTACTGGTATATTGGATGCATTTACCATAGGTGTCATAAAAATATTCAACCAAATGAACCCTGGTATCACGGTTTTTGCCCGTTACAGCAACCTGGAGTGCATGTCACACACACTTGTCGTCGTAAAAGACTGGAGTGGTGATTGCAAAGGTCTCTGTGTGAGAGACACCGAATTTATTACAGTCAGGGTCACATATGAATATACTGTTACTGTTTGTAATTTATTGTTCACAGGTACTCCACCCAGTTTGTTTTGGTTTTTATAATAACTTCATTTTTTCATTGTAGTTTGTTAGTTTTTTCAGAACCTAGTTTTTTATTTCTATCTCCTGCCTTAGTCTGCAGTACTAATATTTTTGAGATAAATACACAAAGAAGTATTAACATATTCACTACTTAAAGCTGCAGTGTAACCTTTATTAAAAAAAAGTACTTTTATATATTTGTTAAAACTCGTAAACAGAAGCATTCTGTTTACTGTGTGTTCCTTGAACGTGCCTTTTTGCTAGTCGGTTTACTGTTTCGTTCCTTGTTTTTGCAAAAGCACCTCCAGACATCATCTATGCTTGATCCCAGCAACATCGGTCTAATGGGAAATTCACAAATATAAGCACAATTCTCTTTACACACCGGACTAGACTTTTAGTTTTCCTTCCTGTTAAATTGAAAGGAGCCTATATATGGATCAAGGCAAGACAGAGTAAACCTCCTAGTTTATTTGTTGTCATTATTTAATCTACATATTATGGAGAGGTTATTAATTTTCTCAAGATGATTTATGGCAAAAGGCTGTCATTTTCTGGCTTTATTTTGGTACGCCAGTTTCAGACCTGGCATACTATTATTTTTAAGCAACATTATCAGAGATTTGAAATATGATGTAAAACCATTAATTATTTTCCCCCTAACTGTTATTATGTGGCTAAACTTCTACTTTCCTTTTAGAAGGTTAGAAAACCTCTAAAGACACTTGTTGCATCACAGGTAGCTGAAGTTATCGCCTCTCCTAGATGGGCCTGTCATGTCTTCATGGAGCTTCAGTCTATTGGAGCAAAGCAGAATGGGTGGCTGAGGTTGATTACAGAAACGAAAGCTGCCTTATAGCCTAATTGGAGAGTGCTTTGATTTACAATCTGTAACCACATCCTCATGTTTAAAACAGAGTGCTATACTGACTGCCATTGTGAATATGACAAGAAATATTTTTGACTAAAGTTCGTCATATTTCAAAAAGACATTATGATATTAGTGGACATGCCTCGTACACCCTGCTGAGTAGATAAAGTAGAGATAGGAAAAAATGATCTTCAGAATTTCATGATTTTATTTATGACTACTTGTTTATGACAACCTTGTTCTGTATTTTCAAACATTTCCACCAAATCACATGATGTTGACTAACCCTCAATAAAATACTCAAAAATAACTAAGCAAGTGTCTAAGGAATGTTTGTCTCATGTAGGGATTCCAGTAAGATAGTGTTTTCCTCTGATAAGTGGATTATCTTGATCTAGCTTTAGATTTCTCAGGTTTGTGTTCAGACTTGTTTGAGCAGATGGCCTGATTCTGGAGTATGTTGTGTGGGAAGTGACACCCCCTGCTGGTCAGATGCAAAACCATGTTTTTTTGTAACATCAAAATATTTACTGGAGTACCTTAAATACTGTGCTGAGAGAGAGATCACAAGTAGAAGCACAGGTACATAAATTAAATTCCTCATGCAAAACAGACATTTCAAGTTACTTTAAAAATAAATTCTGATCAATCTCTTATCGGACAAAAAGGGAATTAAGCCTTACAGTTACAGCTTTTTTTACAGTTAGCTTTTTTCCCTTTACATTGTGAGGTTATCGGCTCTTACTGTACCATGACCATTTCCCTGTTGACAACACAGCAACATGACTAAAGAGTATTTAAGAAGTGAATAAAGAATTGTAATGTAGACAACTTTACTCGCCTTTGCAGCTGCAGTGGTCATTAATGAGAAAGTCATTATTTGCATAACAGCACTTTAGTTTATTAAGCTTGTCAGAAGCTACAGTACTTGAAATGGACTCACCATTGTTTTATCAAAAAAGTCAGTCATGTGGTGCTAAAAACATAATACAAAACATCTGTTTCTGTTTGCACTTGCAAATATTTATGTCTGCTTGGACTACAAGATTTGTTTCAAGGGTGAAAACTCTCTTACCAGCTTCCACCAGAATCTTCTCAAGGTCTTTTGCTTTTGTTCTGGAGCTGATACACACACTTCAATCCAAAACATTTTGCCAATTGTACCCAGGAATCATTCTCCATCCTGAATGGTGAAGGTTGAACATTCCCAATTTGGGTTAATCTTGCCTCAAAATCTTTCAACAGATGAACGTGGCACCTAAATGTCAAGTGTTTGTCAGTATTCTTACTTTATTGTTCCACACCTCACCTCAGGGTATGTTACAACTAACCCGGAGTACAGAGTTAATTGCAACAGTTCGCTCTTCGTGTTTGAAATCAGACTATATAATTACTATTTTTGTTGCAGAAAAAATAGCTCTACCACTTAACAGCAGAGGAGACATGTAAGTACTTTGCATTAAATTGTGACTGCACTGGCTTACAAGAGCTCCAAGCTACAAACTGAAATATCTGAACTGTGACATCAATCCCCGGTCTTGCCTATATATTAGAAATGCAACTTATTGAGTTAGTTGCTTCATAGCTTACTTTCATTGCTTTTACAAAAGAAACTTCATGCCCAGAAGAGGTAATAAAGCAATAGAAAATGCTATATATTCCTATGTGTAAATAATATCTAAGAAATTGTATTTATGAGTCAAAATATTTAACATTTGTGCATCAAATACTGGACTTAATATGCAGATTTCAGTGTTATTAACAGTCGTCAAACAAATTCAATAGGTACATTTTATTAGATACATAAGTACTTGTTAAAAATAATGTAACATAAATTTTACTAATATTGTGCAACTGTACACTGATGATGATGAAGAAATTTAAAGAGACAGGAACAATTATGGTTGATTTGCTTTTCTAAGAAGATGTGATGCTGAAGACAAAGGTTCACTATTTCAGGACTGCTGGAATGACTGTCATGTAAATATATTGATTGATTCATTAGCGATTAATACCTTTTTTTCCCTTTCAAATAAAACTCATTAGATTGTCCTTTAAGGTGAGAAGTTTGTAGAAGAATATTTATATATTCATTTATTTAGTAATAATCTTATTTACTTAGTAATAATCTAATGGTTGTCTTTTTTAACCATTCATACTCTAAGTGTCCATCACTGCTTGAAGAAACTATAACTGCCTCTGACCTGATTGGATTAACCTTAGTATCCCCTTGTCCTGCAATAGCCTTGCCATGATGTATCAAAAGCTTACTGTAAGAAGTTGGGAGTTTGTTTTGCACATCAACACACCAGTGGTTAAGAACACCTATTACCTGGTCACCGTATGTTTAATGAGAAAAGAGACTGTGAGATCAGTTTGGTAACGCTGAGTAATTTACTGCTTTGGCAGCTAAAGTGGCAAGTAAAGTGCAAGGTTCATTTGGTAAAAGTGTCTGTGATTTTGTGTTTACCTCTACATCAATGTACATCAATGTAGAGGTAAACACAAAATTTTTTATTGTGATATTAAAAAATTAATATCAGTTATTTGTCCTGTGTGCCTCCAAGTTTGTATGTTCTACCCATATATGCATGAGTCTTCTGTGGCATCCTTACACAGTCCCAAAACAGCTGCTGTAAAATTGTTACTCCAGTTGAGTGCTAGCATTGTTTGTCTTGTGTACTTCTGTGTTGTCCAGTGATCGACTGGCGATCAGTCACCTATCACAATATTTTTTGGGGGTTTTTTCCCCCCAAAAAAATATTTGATCAAATAATAAAACTGAACAATTGTGCAGTTGGTAGCATAATTGCCTTGCAGTAAGAAGGCCCTGGATTCAAATCTTGGCCTTAAATCTTTCTACATTTCTCTCTTGATATCTGTTCTCTCTGGATACTGGCTTCCTTTCATGGAGCTAAAACAAGACTGTAGGTTAATTGGTCATTCTGATTGTCCTTAGTGTCAGTGTGTGCGTGTATGGTTATTTGTCCTGTGTGCCTCCGAGTTTGTATGTTCTACCCATATATGCATGAGTCTTCTGTGGCATCCTTACACAGTCCCAAAACAGCTGCTGTAAAATTGTTACTCCAGTTGAGTGCTAGCATTGTTTGTCTTGTGTACTTCTGTGTTGTCCAGTGATCGACTGGCGATCAGTCACCCATCACAAGATAACTGCTGGAGATAGACACCAGATTTCCTGCAATAGCTGCAGGGAAAAGCGGGTATAGACAATGAAATAATGGTAGAATTGCTGACATGCAGTTTATGTTTTCCATTAGTTTTCAACAGTGCATTCACCTATTAAGTAACATAGGTGAATGTATGTAAAATCAACTTTGTTTTAGCTTTACATCATGTTAAAATGTTATTCCCTCATAAAAACATACCTCCAGTGTTGACTTAGTTCTTTCATGCATGTTTGAGAAATCCTTTAATCTGCCAGGGCACCCATATGGCTGTGTGAAATGCCTGGGTGAACCCAGCGCCACCTTCAAGATGCAGCTCCGAGAAGGAGCTGCAGTCTCCATTCTTCCATCTAACAGAAGCCCTCCCCCATTGAGTTATTTCAGACTAGCTAGCAGCAATTAGCAAACACCTGGTGGAACTATGCATCTGCTGAGCTCATTATACAAGCCTACTTCTCAGTGCAACGCTGGTAAAAAAACACTAGTGGGTTAATAGAGGAGTGATGGTATGATGACTTTCTGAAGGCAGAGACAGAATGACTCTGTCTCTGCCTTCAGAGAGTAAGATGTGAAATTACAAAGTCATATTCATATATTCATATTTGAATATGAATATATTCAAATATGAATATATATATAAACAGACAAAGCTACCTCTAATTTCTTCAGATTGTCAAACCAATTTTAATTTCAAAGTAAATATGAAATGCAGTTTTAAAATAATGATACATGTACTATGGGGAGAAAAAAAATCTATTCATACCAACCCAGCCCTATGCAATAAACAAATTCCCTATTGATTCTAGTAAATCATTATACCACACTTATTAGCAATAATTGCCATCCAGCATTTGCAATACGCAAAGCTCAAGGCTACTTATTCTACAGACGTCACTTTGAGATTTTTTTTAATTTTTTCATTAGCATCCAGTTGACTGAACTTGATATTATATGAAGAGTTATTGATGGTGGTTAAATATATTTGTACCCACGTTTGTTTTCTTGTGTATAGGGGAAACACAAAAAAAACAATATGAAGTCTTGGAATCAGTTCTTACTGTCTGTGTGCAGTGCACAATGCTGTGGTAAAGTGAATAACTTGGATGGGCATGTAATCATACCACAGTTGTTTAAATATTGTCTATTAGGGTACAACTTAACCTCTACTGTTTTAGATTTTATTATAATCCAAGCAATGGATGTGTTTCCAAAGGATGAAAAATAGTTTGTCACAAAAGCCAGGTTGGTTTGAGTAGCTTTTCATCTTGATAAAGAAGATCTTGATTGGAATTGAACAGGTTTGTCTGAGTTTGTCTGATTTACAACTTAGTTTGAAGATGTGAAACATTTACATATGACAAAAAAAGTACAACAGAAGAAACCTTGTACCGGGGCACTTTTTCATGGCATTGTAGCTAGGATATGCTTTAGCCTCCTTCTGCCTCTAAAAGGTAATAAATTAGCCACACAAAATCATTAAACATGGAGAACTCAGCACTCCTAAATTAAAGATTTAATTACAGTTCTATATTATATGACAACAAAGCACAAATGTAGGTCAATGACCTAGATTATATATGATTATATATACATATTTATATAATCCCTTATATAAATATGTGCATGTATCACATCTTCTTAGTTATAAGAAACAAGTAGCACACAGTTTATAAAACCATTGGACAAAACGTTCTCTTCCTTCATTACCGGATGAGAAGCGAATGTTTGGGTGAAGCCGGACTTTGTCTGATCCCTCAGACTTGCCTGCATTTGTGCTCACTGGGGATTAAAAATGCAAAGTCATGGCTAGTTAGCTCAGCTACACAACTCAGACAAAACCTTTACCAAAACCCTTAAATACTGTCTCTCAAAGAACATGACTTATGCGGCAAGTCAATAAAATTTCTAAGTTCAATAAACTTTTCTGCAAATTATGTCAAAATATTAAACTTATCAGTCATGCTTCATCTTTAAGAATTTTACAACAAACTTCATAGTAGGCCTATAATGATACGTGTGCCATATTTTAAATTCATGTGTAAATGAAATCAATAAAGAACATGTCTATGTGGCATTTTTAGTTTACATTTTTAAATGTAATTTCTGGTCTTCGAAATAAGGTATATATTGCAAAGCAACAATTTCCAAGAATGAGTAAGACTGAAGAAGAAGGACAGTAATTTATCAGGAAATGTAGGCTGTATGTCAAGCAGAAGAGAGACATTTAACCCTAAGGTCATTACCCTGCGGTGCTTTCTTAAAGTCAATTATCCATCAGATTTGAGCTGGTCACTTCCTCACAATCCTCCTGTAATCTAATTTTACTAATGTGGGGATAACCCTGAGGAGGTATAAAACATCCACGTCCGCATTAACTACCAGTGTAGGGTTGGCATTTACCACTCTGAAGCTTTTGGCACTTCTATCAGCGAAATCTCCCACTCATAAGGAAACTAGAGATGGCTTGGGATGGCGGATATGAGCCCAATGGCACGGAGGGAAAAAACTTCTACATCCCGATGTCCAACAAAACTGGCATCGTCAGAAGTCCCTACGAATACCAGCAATACTACATGGTGGACCCAATGATCTACAAGCTCCTAGCCTTCTACATGTTCTTCCTGATCTGCACTGGAACTCCCATCAATGGCCTGACGCTGTTTGTAACTGCTCAGAACAAAAAGCTACGCCAGCCTCTCAACTACATCCTGGTGAACTTGGCTGTGGCCGGACTCATCATGTGCGCCTTCGGTTTCACCATCACCATCACATCTGCTCTTAACGGTTACTTCATTCTTGGACCCACCTTCTGTGCTATTGAGGGATTCATGGCAACACTCGGAGGTAAGATGAAAGCAACTAAAAATGTATCAGGAATCATGCTACAGTGGTTTGTCTACACTTAGTAATATAATACCTTTTTTTGTCTTTGCAGGTGAAGTTGCTCTCTGGTCTCTGGTTGTTCTGGCTATTGAGAGATATATTGTAGTGTGCAAACCTATGGGCAGCTTCAAATTCACTGGAACTCATGCTGCTGCTGGAGTTATTTCCACATGGATCATGGCTCTTGCTTGTGCAGCACCTCCACTTTTCGGATGGTCAAGGTAAACCTTTGCTTGATTCAAAATGATTTAATCGAGATTTCTGTAGCTCTTAATTTACTACAAATGAAATAACAATAGAAGTGAATCACCGTAAATAAACATATTAACTACTGTCTTCTTCAAATAAAAACCTAATTTTATTGTTTCATATGTTGTACAGGTACATTCCAGAAGGCATGCAATGCTCCTGTGGACCTGACTACTACACCCTGGCTCCAGGATTCAACAATGAATCTTATGTCATCTATATGTTTATTGTTCATTTCTTCATTCCTGTTTTCCTGATTTTCTTCACCTATGGAAGCCTCGTCATGACAGTCAAAGCTGTAAGTGAAGTTTACATAAGTTTTCTTCCAACTTCTTATGAACTCACTGAAAGAGTTGCACAAGTGTTTTATGACCTTTTACCCTACTGAACTCTGTAGGCCGCAGCTCAGCAGCAGGACTCGGCTTCTACACAGAAAGCTGAGAAAGAAGTAACGCGTATGTGTGTCTTGATGGTGTTGGGCTTCTTGGTAGCTTGGACGCCATATGCATCCTTCGCTGGCTGGATCTTTATGAATAAAGGAGCAGCTTTCACGGCTCTGACTGCAGCCCTGCCTGCTTTCTTTGCAAAGAGCTCAGCCCTTTACAATCCTGTTATCTATGTCCTGATGAACAAACAGGTTGGCATATTCTACAGATACCACAACCTATGTTTTTATGTATTTATATGCAAGTTCTTAAATATTCTCCTTTCTCTGACTTTCAGTTCCGTAACTGCATGCTCAGCACTATTGGAATGGGCGGCATGGTGGAGGACGAAACCTCAGTTTCAGCGAGCAAGACAGAAGTCTCAACTGCTGCTTAAGGACCATATGTCTTAATCACGTCTTCAAGTCTGTGGACAAGTTCCTGAATAATTGCTTTCTGATTTCAATAGTCCACTCAAAAGAGAGAGACTTTTGCCAAATAAATTTATGGATTTAACAACTGTGGACAAAGGAATTCTGTCTCATCTGGTTATGCATGTAAAGCATCAAATGTAAATTTTACTTTGGAGTTTATCTTGTACAGCAGCTGTGTGAATGTACTGTGTGTATGATATGTGAGCACGTATGTTTGAGTATGCGTGGCTGAACTTGGATCTCTCTGTACACCTCAACTACCAAAACACAGGCTGTGAACCGCTGAAAACCTTTCATTGCTGAATGTTCAAGCAAGTGTGGGGTGTTTTCTTGTAATTATGTGAGGGAACATGTTTTACTGGAGCACCAGTGGAATTATTTTTATGTATTTTGTGAAAAACAAACAAAAAAATACATAGTGTTGAGTAGATAATAAATACATGCATCAAAATGAACATTGTGGTGTGTTTATTGAAATCTGATTTTGGAGGTTCTTACAATAGAAAACATTATTAAGCTAAACCATAAACATGTTTCAGAAAATAAAAGTTATTTAATTGTAAGCATTGCAACATAAAATAATTTCTTATTGATTTCAGTTTAATCATTTCAGTGCTAACAGGTAATATTTATATTAAGAGTGATAAGAGTTTACAACATGACTAAACAATAAAAAAAAAGCCATCTCAAACAGGACACTTGCAAAAACCAACTCCATCTAAGAAAAAAGTTCTCATTTAAAGGCCAATCCTAGTTTGAGCAAGCAATGGATCAAGTCTTTTTTTAATTTTATTTTTACCAGAAACAGAGCAGAGATGCTTTTCTGCTTTAACAGTCTCCAGTTTGGAAAGATAAAAAAAAACATTTGCCAATGAATACCTGGCAAGAGAAATAGGCAGGCATTCCATTATGACCTCCATCATAATGTTAATATAGATTGTGGTATACAAAAATAGAAATGTAAAGAAGAGCTGCTTAGAGCACATACAGCCAGATAATAATCTTAGGGTGAAACATCAAAACTAGCAGCCATAAAAGAAATTCAGGAGTGTTTATTAAGCCCCTGAAAGGCAGAGCAAAGAGTGATGGGCATTCTAAAGAGAAAGGATAATCAGAAAGGATTGCTGTTCTTCTAAGTGTGTCCTCCTGCCTTTCAAACGTATACCAAAAACTACAACAAAATACAATTAAGATAATGGGAGTCAGTGGAAGAGGTAAGGAAATGTACATAATGGGTCATTGCCCCTGCAGATCCACTTTGATGGCACCACTGGTGGCTTTTTATTGACACATTTATTGTAGAAAATTATATTTATCCTTGTTAATAATAAATGGAAGAAATTCTGCCCGCATTTTATCAATCAAAATCTTCTAAATGCTGACCAGTTTGTATTTTTTTTGTTTTTATTTTTTTTTACATGTTTTCACTCTTTTGATGATTTGTTGTTGGTGTTGACCTCCGAGTTTTTGATATCGGATAACCTCAATTCACTATCCTAATACTGTATTTAGTTCCCACCACAAATTATCTATCATATTCAAGTCGAGACTGTGACCAAACTGATTCTAAGTGTTGCTGCAACATTCTAAACATCTATAAAAATTTGCTGGAGGAATGACAAATCTTTGGGTAAATGCTAAAAGTAGAAAAAAAAGTTCCTTGAAACATGTTTTATGCTGTAGTTAAGCAATGACTTGCTCAAAAATAACTTATATGTAAGACTTTAGACTGCTCAACTGAGTACTTAGAGGTATGTCATAAGTACCATGCACTTTTTTTCATAAATCTAATTCAATTTAAGTCTCTACCTATAAATTCTGAATTAATATCTCATTAAGTTTCAGTTCATAAACATTTTCTTTGTGGTTAACGTCTGGCGAGATATTAAGAACAAGAGAGGATTTAGAAGAAAGGCCTATGGGATGCTGTAAAATAAATTTGCTATTTTAATTGTTAATTTGCTGTGAGAGACCTGAAGTACCAAGCCCATGTGTTTCCCATCGGATGCTGTGTTATATCCCCCCCCTGAGGTTAAGCTGTTAATGTGCAGCTATACGCTGACATAAAACCTTTACAATATGACATCATAAACAACATAAAATAAATAAAAACGAGGCATGGTTTTACAACTAAATATATAAAGAGAATTACACAACTTGCAACTTTACTGGTGCAATGTCTGTTGGAAGGCTTTCAGCTTATATATCAACCAGATGGTGCCCCCTGGAGGTTCCCACCAAAACTGAAAACATGTCATTTGGCAGCACTATTATGGTGAATATGTTTCACATTATGGAACATCTGAAAGTAACAGTAATGGCTGCTTCATGCTCTGCAGCAACTATCTACAAAATCTACACAGCAGTCTACTCTGAGAAACAGATCTAAAGGGTTTAATTATTTTCAAACATGCATTTCTTTCTTACCCAGTGAACCATCTATATCTTGATGTACCCCTTTATTTCCAGCTGATAACCCGATACTAATTGTCATGCTGTGGCCACATGCACTGTAATTTTCTTCAAAGAGCCTGTTCTGGACACCTGTGTGTGCTTAGTCTCTCTGTCAGGGGGCTGGCAGAGGCGAGTGTCGCCTTTCTTTGTTCTAATTGCTTGGATCAGACAGAATGGGCTGCATGCAGAGGCCATAATAACAAACTCTGGGATGCATGGAGGGAAATCTCTAGGCAAAATCAGTACTGTGAGGCAGGATAGAAAAAAAATCACTGTTCTGGTAGCTACAGCATTTTTCCGTGGTTTGCAGTGTTTTAGGAGAGGTTATGTAACTACAAATTTAGAGAGGTTCAAATTTCAAATTAAAAGTTTGGGCACCCCTCCAAAAACGTCAATCTAGGAAAACAAAGTGCTCAGTGGGTCTAAGTTTCCTTATTTCAAAAAGCATTTAAGTTAAGGATAAAGTTTTTATGTGACAATTAACAAGGTTTTTCTTACAGTTTTAAAACAGAATATAAAGGTGGTACAAAAATGCATACATTGCATTCTCAATGGACGTTGGTAGAAGTTTTTCTCCTTCCAGAGATTTGCTGCAATGCCGCCACAGCAAAACCTCACAGCTTTTGATATGGACTTTGTTTCTTTCCTAGGTATGTTTAGGAACCTTTGTCTCTTCAAACCCTCTCCTTTCTATTGAACAGCTTGGTTCACTGCAGTTCAAATTATTGTATGCCAGAGTATTAGTTGTTTGCAATAAGGATCAAAACAAAGCACTCTTCTTCTGCTAACGTGGTTCTGATATGAGAAACCTCAAAACCTTGAATCTCTCTTAGTTTTTTCCATCCCAAAATGCTCCACCTTACATTATAGTTAGACATTGTAACTCCACATTAGGTGCAAAGGCCTTTCTTTAAAATCCAGAGAGAGCCCAAAAAGTTGATAAAAGTTCAACTTTATCAGCTTAGGTAATAATTTTAAAGTTCATTTGTTATTTAGAGAACTCTGCACCCCTAGAAATCCTAAGTGTAAGTTGTGTTTGAATTTTTGTTTTGCTGTGTTTATGCAGTTGATTATCTGATTTTTTAAAGGTTTTCTCATCTCTACTGGCCTTTTACTGTTGTCAAACAGGCAACTGAGTTAGGAGAGAGGGGGAAAGCATTTGGCAAAGAATGTAAGGAATCTTAATTGAATAAATTAGATTTTCAAGAGATGTTAAGAATCTCTTTGTGTCTTATATTTGTGGTAGGGATCAGTCACTACAGAAGAAAAAATTTATTGAGCCGTTTATTTCATGATTCTGGTCCTTCTGTATAGAAAACATGCTACTATGGGAGTAGTCTGTATATATATTCCTTTATTTAATCAGGTAAACCCCATTGAGATCTAGATCTCATTTTCAAGAGGGACCTGAGCAAAAAATTTGCAATACATAACAATTGCAAACAATCTGTGACTACTTGATCAGTTTATGCATCATTTTGATGTCTTGAAGTTCAACCAAACTTCAAGATATCAGTGTTAATTTTGTGCATTGTCACATTTAAAGAGTTAGATCTATGACAGTCAATGAGCTAAGCGGACTCAGGTATTTGGCCTGTATTATTTTAACGTACTTAACGAGGATAAAATAGATTCAAAGAGGGATTATCCCTCTGGCCTTGCAGTCGAGATAATCCTAATACGCTCTGCAAAACACCCTTTGACAAAAGTTGGAGTCTCCAAGAAAATGAGTGTCCATTATGGTTTTCAAATGTAAACTTCTCACATTTATTATTTAAGAAGACTTTACATCAAATCTCCTCTGTTTTGATTCATTTACAACAGAATTAAAGAGGAACAATGCATTCTCACATAAAAGCAAATAAGAAAAAAGCAGTAACACCTGCTTCAAAATATAATTAGAATCTAAATGTTAAGTATTTAATGACTATGTAAAACAAGATAAAATGACAATTATTCTTAATTTTTCAAATAAATAAAAAACTGCAGTATTTTTTTAAAGACAAAAATCCTGACTTCTTGTTACTGCACAAGTGTTTATCTGTTTACTTCTGACCTTCAATTAACTTGAAAACCAAAACAAAACTACAGGATTTGCAATCAACAGAACTACAACATCTCAGATCTCCAATTGAGGACGCAGAGGAGATACACAAATTAGAATATTAAGAAATCCACCAGTACAAAAAACCATGTAACAAAACTCCAATGCCATATCATAGATATCAATCACACATTAAACACTTTCTTCTACTGATACTGCAGTTTTTATACACGTCATTTCATACTCATGACCCAAAATACAAATCCAAATGGAACATCCAGGAATATCAACTTTTAAAACACAGTTCTAAAGATTGTGATGAAACAATGATCATTAATGTCTTTGTATTTTAAATCTCCAAAAGATAGACTTTCTTACAGTCTTTAAAACCAGTCTTTATCAATATTTCAATAGACTTTCTGATGGTCTGTTCAAAGTCCTTTTTAGCTTTGTTTTCCTTTCCTCTGTTAGGGGAATACTTTGGAGTTTGACATAAACTATTCAGGCATTTATAGGCTCCAAAATGCAACATTTGAAGAATAAAATGCTTTCACATAAACTGAACTAAGAACTAAGTGGTAAAAAATAAAAAAATCGAACAGGTTTGAACCATAAATCTGTACTACCTTTTAGAAGTTCTGAAAAGTATAAATCAAGACCCCTTCAGAATATCCCCAAAAAAGCAGGGCACATTGAGGGAACTTTGTAGACATGACACCTAGGGTACATTTAAAGATTTTGGAAAACACTCAAAGAAATCTGAAACAACTACAGTAGATTACTTGGAAGTTGTAATTTGAATGTTTGTAAAAAAAAAAAAAAAAGAAAACAGTTTTAAAAAGCCTTATTGCGAGTTCAGTAAAAAGTTAGCGTTAAAAAATATTTTGTTTCATTAGACAGCACATCTGCTAACTAGGGATTGACTAACAAAATCTTTCACTTGCTGACCAAACCAAACATTAAAACTATCTTATTTTCTAGTCAATGTCCCATAAAAAGGTATAATAATAATAATCAATTATAACGCCCTTCATTGTGGAAGTATCAGAAAGCTTCTTTGAGCCATTTTAAGTATCATTGAGGTATTTTTAATTTTTTTAATTATGATTTATTTCATGATTTTTACCACAACAATGATCACCATATATAGTGGTGCTCCTTGTAAAATACTGGGACTTTTATTGGGAAATATTAAAGTTTTCTATCTAAGAGAAAATACATGGGACATATGCTTACAATTAGTAGCTCTAACCCTATTAATAGTGCTAATCCCTAATATAAGACATTAAAGACTGTAAAGAGACAGGTCTACTATCATTATTTAATTATTTTTAAATGTTAGTATTTTTGGAGAGTTGTGGCAAAATGATTGCTTTCACAGAGATCTTGTACCTAAAATCGTCTCATGACATTGTGTATGCAAAGAAAAAAAGTTAATGAACTATTTTGTTTGAAAGAGTAATGGAGATTAACTTTAATTCTTTTTAGTTTCGTTTTATCTGTATAGATGGCTATTTTCTATTATCTGGAGGGGTTTACTGTATTAGTGGATTTTCAGGAAAGCAGAGAGAAACAGCTGTGTAGCCCAGTCCTTAGTGATCTTACCTTGTCCTTGAAATCTGACAACTGTTAAATCTAGCATTTTTCCAAGCATATTTTTGAATTACACAAATTTTAACTCCTACATCTGTAAAATTTGCTGATTTCTAATTATCTTTGTAAGTAGTAATATAAGAATACAGCACTATTTTAGCTCACATTATGTTAAGGTCACATCTCATTAACAAAAATCACAGGTCCTTGAGAAGCTACTTTATTCTCTCTCTCATAAATCACTGCTTTGCCCAGATATGTCTCTGGTAAGCTGAAGCTTACTTGTGATTGGTTGATGCTAGCTTGTCTCTCGAACTGTTTGTCGTAGTCCCCTCTTGACTCAGTGAAGCTGTCCTGTCTGAAGGGGCCAAAACTGTCATCTGGCTGGTCAAAGCTGGACTCGCTGTAGAGTCGCTCTCTCATTTCACTGGATCGTTTCCTGGAAGAAGTCCTACTTGGGTATCTCTGGCCAGTCTTGTACCAGCCTGTCTCTTTAAAGACAAACCAAATGTTTCCAGACCAGAGGATTGCATTAAGAAAACCAAAAACCTGAAAAAAAGAAACCATTGTAAATGAATTATCACATTCAGACAGTTTCATTTTTGATTAAATACCTACAGTGGAAGTGTTTAGACGAGACCAGAGAGGTTCCTGAGTGGTTGCACATCTATTTTCCTTCTCTCTACAGGAAGCAATGAGAAGGAGTACCTCTGTTGGGTTTGTGGCTGCCTTGATATCAGTGAGGCTTTTAGCCCAGCAGCAGCTGCTGAGCAGCCACATTAGAGAAAAGGTAACAGTGACAAGAAAATCCTGTTGCATTGTTCAGGACAGAAACACACAAGTAGAAGAAAGTCACAAAAGTCACTTATTAGTGTCATTTTAACACAATGCTCCTGATTTAACTAATCATTGAAATCAAATGTCACTGACCACCAGAGGGCCTCTGTTGTTCTTCAGATACTTGTTCTGGTAGAAAACGTAGACAAATGTTGCAAAGAAGGAGTACAGAAATGCCAAAACACCCACAGTTACGAAAAACTGAGCTGCAGCAGAGAAGTCGCCATTGAGGAAAACAACTTCTTCTCTGCTTGCGTCACATAAGGGAGCTTTGAAGTGGATCTGCTGCAATCTGCAAAACATAAAGAGACAGTTGAGAGCAACAAGTAAAGGTTGTCATTAACTCTGTAGGGAGGATGTGTCTATCAACATTTCATTGGCTTTTGGAAGCATACTCATTAAGATAAAAAAAAGATCTCTTAGGATACTTAAGAGAAATGTAAAAATTTATAATTTAATAAAAATTTTTACTAATACAATATTATTAAAAATATTAATATTTGTATTAATATCCACAAATGGATTAATCTTAAAAATGCACCCATTTGTCAACCACAAATTCTGAAAAAAAAATCTGAAAAAATTATCTGCACATCTTTGACTAATATGACTATTTAATGTCCTACCAACAACAAAGATGTAAGACAGATAATGAATACCAGAATATTCATTGGATACCAGAATAATGAATCAGCAAGTCACAGATGAACCCATTTTGTTTGAATGCAACACACTCACATTCCAACCTCTCATAAAAGGGTACATGAAAGGTAAGGAGAATGGAGATTGTGCATGTGCAACAATGACTGTTTTGAAATGTGACATTTGAGATAAAATATTATTTAAAAATGCACCCCTGACCAAAAAAAAACAACAAAAAAGCACCATAATCCTTATCACTTTAGCTTTATTAAACAAACTTCCTTAATCTGCCCCCTGCTGCCATCAGTTATTTATTTATGAAGCTTGTGTTGTCAAAGCATTACTTCAGTTTCCATCTTCCATTGCCTAAAATTCTTGCATTAAAATGGCAACGTGCTTAAAAATATGCATGAGGGACCAGCTGAGGGGACTGTTTTTACTGCAAGCACAGTTATATAAGTAACACTGAAAACCTAGAGATGTTAAAGTGGGTCGGCATCTCCACTCAGCCTGGTTTAAAACTGGGTGAGCTTCAACAGAGAGCAGCTCTGCTAAACTGGACAACTAAATTTTAGTCTCTTCACGAAACTTTATAGTTAGACACTGTTGATTAAAATTCTTAAGATTATGTAAATATTTTAAGTTTTTGGTTGATTTTATCTAAGACAATTTGTTATACAATTAATAATTTTGTGTCTCCTCGACTTTAAGATCCTCTGTTTTCGAGATAAATCTCTATTTTAAGAGTCACAAAAAATTATTTACCTGAAAGGATAGCCAAAATCAATATTGATGCTGAGGTTGTTCTGTCTCCGGGCAGAGCAGTCCACTTTAACCTGAAGATAGCCATGGTATCCTCCACAGGTGGCAAATGCACAAATGGCAAAAATCTATCAAAAGAACACGTTTTAAAAAGTTTTGAAAGTGTCACCATCTGTTGGTGATTTCCTTGAATGAATTCTCCTGAAGCACCAATTGATTGTGTGAGCTTGCTGCATAATGAATGCACATCAATAAATCAAGTGAGAGATTATTACAGTTCAAAATGAGTTTGAAAACAAAGTCTGAATAATTTAAAGGAAGGAAGATAATTAACAGAGCTGCGTACTGTGCCCTAGAGGGAGCCCACAGCGGTAGAGTCAGAATCTGTTTGTTTATGTAGCACCAAATCTGGTCTCTATCAGTAAGACAGCCTTACTGAGTCAACAACTTTTTTTTTACTTTTAAACAAGAAAAATGCCTTTCATCACCTTTGCCAAACTATCTGATAAAAATAAAATATCATCATGTGAAAGTGTTTATTAATATGTATTAATTTGCAACCTAAGGCAAAAATAATTACATTTACAGTGAATAATCAGAACACACTTGAAAAGGAATAAAGGAAGGGAACTTACCGGAGCAAATATAACCATACACATTTAAAGACCAAAGAGCCTTACTCCATGCAGCGCCGGCAGCTGTAGTCATCAGGCTGAGATGTAACTGATGCAGACAGGAAAACCAAAGCCACTCTTCCAGCAGAGAGGGGTGGGCTGACAGGGGTAGTCTCCCCCGAGGAGGAGCTGGAGATGAGGTCAAACTCTGCATTCAATCATCAATGCTCTTAACTGCAACTTCAGACAAATATTTGCTAAATATAATGGGGTTTTTTTGTTTGTTTTTTTTAATCTGGACTAAAAAAAGAATCAAAAATCTTCTTTTTTGAAGCTCTGTAGAAAAATCTAGAAAAAAGTGAGGCTATATTTACAACATGAAACAAATTGAGGATCTGGGACAGATTTTGATTATATAAATAATTTGGGTGGTCACAGAGTTATTGCAGGCTGCACAGAGCTGATGTGTGTGTAAATAGAGATCAGTGAACATGAGGTCTATATTTGAGATTCATAATCAAAACAGTTATGCTTGTGTATCTGTAATTAATTAATGGTAATTTTTGATGCAAAACAAATGGTTTTGTTGTCAGATTTAGCATTAAGTTAACTGAAGTTTTAATTGGTAGCCCTTTAGAAGTTGCTTGCTGCAATTTTATATTTCAAACACAGTTTACCACTGCATATCAAATGCGAACCTACAACCATTTTTTAAAATTCCATAAATGTTTTCTCTATGTTTTCCTAGAAAATGTCTTGGTGTGCTTGTATAATGATTAGTTCATGCTAACAGCATTGTGTGTCAAAAAGTATCTTGCTGACCTCTTTTGGTGAAAAATCTGTATTACACATTCATGTTTAAGCGTTTGCCTGCATTTCAACCAAAGCTTAAGCCAGGATGCCTGAACATGATGTTTGGTAATTCACAAGTACTATTTGCTCCTTCCTTTTCCACTTTTCATTTTCTATTGAAGGGTATTCGCTTTACTCCCAGGCATATTTTTTAATATTATTACCTAAAGTCAGGACAAATCTATGTGAGAAAGCATTTCAAACCTCTCTCTTTTATAAATAAACCACAAATTGACCTAAGAGTAATAAATAGATCTAAATTAATGTATTTAAGTACATTTTAAAAGATTTAAAGGCACAGGACTTTTTTTTTCAGGTGAACGATATACTGTTCAACTTCAATTCAGTTTAAGACCAAAAAAAATATTACATTTTGTTCCGAAAAAAATGAAATGCTGATTGTGACTCATCACATTCAAAGATGTGTTTTGGGTGGTCATGTTGTTGGCAGTAAATATTTCCTGTAGCAGTCAATCTTGTGATGAATCTGAGTACTGTTGCTCTATGGAATCTTACAAATATGGCAGCTCAGTTTCTGATCAACAGAGGCAATATTTCACAGTAATATGTGTACTGCATGACACCATTAAGTGTTGGCAGTCCACCTCATCTGATCTTCTTTAAATCTCTGTCTGGCCGGTCATACGGTTGGACAGAGAGACATTGAAGTCTGGGATATGATTCTTCCCCATTAGGATGGATGGAGGAGATGATTTGAACTTCCTCTGCCCCTTTCTGCTCTTTGGTTCTGCTCTGCATCTATGAAGTATCTTTTTGTACTCCTCTAGAATTTGGGGTCATAGTTCATACATTATTTGAGATTTTGAGATGCTAATCAGCATCTCTCAGTTGTAAAAGCAATACCCTGTTCCATGGTTGCACAAAAGTAAAAATCTTTCTGGCTGCACAGCACCAAAACCAGAAGGTTGTAACCAGAGAGTCCATGAGTCGTATGGGCCTATATGTTTCATTTTTTTTAATTCTGAAGATTAAACCAACTACGGTTCACTTTTAGAGTTAAATATGTTATATTTTTTAATAAAACGTGTGCACTGCTTAGTAGAGCCTTGTTTGTGTGGACGTCTTGGCCAGGTCAACCCCTGCAAATGAGATTGTAAATCAAAGTAGGGTTTTCCTACTAAAATAAAATAAATAAATACATTTCATTTTAATACATTTTCCCCTGTATCCACTTGTCCATGCAGGGCCATCACCTCTTCTCCAGGGGCAAGCTGGGTAAGAGGTGAGGTTGCCAGTCCACCACAGGGTAACACAGAGATACACAGGACAAATAACCATGGGCATTCACACCTAAGGATAATTTAAAGAGACTAATCAACAGTTATGTTTTTGGACTGGATGAGGAAGCTGGAGAACCCAGAAAGAAACCACACACAAACAGGACAACATGCAAACTTCAAGCAGAAAGATCAAACACAAGACCTTCTTGATTTTGAAGCTCTATGATGGTCTGCTAAACTTTATTCATTGTTTTACATTTATGACCAAAATTCATACTGCTGGCAGATTTAAATTCTTTTAATTTCTCCAACATTTTCTGACTAGTAAAAAGACAGATGTCTCAAGTGGAACAACCTTGAGTCTGACACAGAATCTGTGGAGTTAGCTAAAGATTACAGTGATGGTAAACAGACCTTCTATCCTCAAAGACTTGCAGCTCATCACTAAAGATGAGAGATGAAAGATAATTATTTTTCATGCCATTCAAAAAAGAGTCAATACAGTAACAAGTGTTTCAAAATTCATGTCCTCTTTGCATTGCTTTATTAACTTTTGATAAATGTTGGTCTCATTTTCTAACATTGATTTAAAGAGAATAATTTGAAATCAAAATATATCAGGAGTCTGAATAATGTTAAGATTAAATGTGACTATTCATAAGATCTAAAATATCTGGCGTTTTGTCTTAATGGAATTTCAACATCTACAAAGTGCTTTTGATATTCATTACTTACTGTAAATCTATATTTCTCTGTGATTGATTTATGGTGATGCAGGGTGAGGAGGTAAGGACAGAAGCAGTTTAATCACAGGTGCCAGTGTGAAGGTAAAGTAATTACAAGTATTACCACAGGATTTGATTAAAAATGGAAGAAAAACAAAGCTTTTAAAGACATATCCAGCTCATATCCTGATGTGGTAAGAATTATTTTATTCATTTTACATTTTATTAACTTGGATAAAACAGGAAGGTTCTGAGACAAAACACTTGAACGGATGAACTTATGTAACCATCAGGATCAGCAGGCTATTTATACATGAAATTTAGGTTTATTGTTTTCAATCGATGTGATGGTAATTAGATGTGACTGGATACCCGCTGTTATTTAAAGCAAATAGATCTGTGGAGGTGTTTGTGGCAGGAACGCTGAAAAACAAGGAATGTTACTGCTAATCAGTCTAGAAAAGGTTACAAAAGAACACATCAGGGTGAAGAGCTCACAACTTTAAAACACATCACAATAACTGAACCTGATTAAACAGTGCTAAAGATGCATGCTGCTCTTCTCCAAAGGTCATCACCAAACCTTATAAATCCCAAACTGTTGCAACAATCTGAGCTCCAACCTGAAGTGTTGTAATCCAAGGTCAGTTCTGTTTAACTCTGGCAGATCATTTCAGCTTAACTTGCATATATTTTCTATTTACTTTCTATACAGGCTGGCAATACATCAAATAGAGCTTATTCTGATTAATCCAACTCTTACTTTTTGCTGATTATGATAGCTTGATAACAACATACCTCTAGCTTTTCCTACTTTCAGCACTAAAACCTGTAAAGAACATCAAAGAATTAAAACCAAGTATTCTTTTATTTTATCTTTTAAACTATGTTAGTACACAGTTATCTAAAAGTAATTTCAATCTAAAATTTTTGAGCAATATAAACCCATGTGCACAATAACCTGGAAGAAGTAAAATAGATGAGTTTTTCTGTGGAATGAGATAGAACGGGCTGAGACCTATCAACATGTCATATTGAATGTGTTTAAAAATCTTGATGGACTTGACAGACACCCAGTGAAGGAAACTGAAGACACATGACATGAGAACTCTTTTAATACCCAATTTCTTAATGCTTGGGGCTAACGGGGACATTAAACTGATGTGGCAATCTTGATGAGATGAAAGATGAACCCCGCCAACCCCCAGGTGTGGCCAAAAATATGAATGATCTGATCTTCTTCTTTGCAGGACAAGGATCTTCCCAATTTTTATTTCATCGATCTTGTTTACTTCAGTGTGCAAAAAAGTCCAGACCTATTGTGCTTTACTGCATGTGTTCTTCCCCGCTATATGTTTCTTGTTGTTCTACTGAGGTCTCTAGAGCAACGAAATTTGTACCAAATCCAAGCTGATAATTCTAGCAGCAATAAGTTCATATGTTCATCTTCTGTAAGTCTCTCACATAATTCCATTTTAACTCATTCCTTGTTGTCAATCAGTTGTAGATTTGCTGTACTTATCTTACCATTATTGTTCTGTCACACAATAGTTTATCAAGATGGGTGAAGTGTTTTCACCAGACACAACAACAGACACTGATAGAACGAGGGTTCGAACCAGCAACCCACCAGTTACAAGACAAACTCCTACCACCATCGCCACTAGTGAATAACAATTTTCATTTTTAATTAAAAGGACCCAGTGAAAGTTCCACACTGTTTACTCAGAGGAGGAGCAATAAAAAGGAACTAAAGGGAAATAATAAAACAATTTCAGTTTTATTTCAGATTTTGTATCATTTGGCCCCTGATAAATTAACTCTCCACAGCGGGAAAACGGGAGATTCCTCCTCACCTAGACTTTTCAGTTGCACGTCCATAATATTAATTAAAAATAATTCAAAGCTTACAACTTCTGGCTCCTCCACCAACTTGGAGTTACTTCACTGAATAAGAAACCAGCATGTTTTATCAGACTGGCACCGGAAACTCTTCCAGTAAAATTAACAGGGACAATAATTTGCACTAAATGTATGATTTTGGCCCTACCTTTTCTTTGTACACACACAAAGAATCACATTAACACGGTACTTTCCTAATTACTCTGTAGCGGTGGTTTAGTGCGGGGTTTTCACCAACAGGGGGCAGTACTGAGCTGTTCTGAATAAGAAAAAATTAATCAATCTACAGCTATGTTCTCTTCCTACTTTCTCACTGCATTTGATGTTTCTCCTCGCTGCAGAGTATGGTTGACAAATGAGTGTCCTACATGCAGGATGAGTTAAATACCCAGCTGTCGACTTCCATCTATGGATAATCATATTCTGCAGTTTCTCAGAATACTGTGCTTCTTCTACAGCTGAGAGAATGTTTTTTTTTTTTTTGTCATGTGAAAGTGGTGAGGCTCCAGCATCTCGCCGCATTCATTATTAATGAATCTTTTTCTGGCATCATCTCGCCTCTCTACCCTGAAAACTGTTGGTAGGGAAGAGATGAGCATAAATCTGATGAGAGTCATTGGTACCACATATCAGTCTTACTGTCCGATGTAGATTCTGTTTCCTGCTTTATGGGACTTGAACTCTTTCCTAATATGTAACCAGGACTAAAGATGAATAGGTTTAGCTATGAATATGTTTGCAATTAGTCAATGTTTGTAGCCTGGAGTCACCCATGAATGTCCTACATATAGGCTTTAGAAATAGTTGTGGGTTTTTTTTTTGTTATGAATAGAGAAAAACCTGCTGAGTCTTTTGGGATTTTACCTCAAATTCAATGTGAGATTATTGTCAAAAAGGAAACATGATGAAATAAAAAAAAATATATATATATATATATAAAAATGGTTGGGTGTGGGTGTATAAGACCGGGTTATATAAAAGGATTTGTAGATTGTAAATTCTTTAAAATAGATTTTTCCTGAAGCCATGCACAACATAAACCTATTTCCATCTATGAACCTTTTCTTTTTAATTCCCTAAGACTCCATACATTTTGAAGCTTTTACAAATAAACAATAGCTCCATGTTACATATCACAAAGTATCAGATCCCTCTGGATGCAAACAAATTCCTGGTGAAAAGTGTTAAACGTCATCCTTGGCTGGGTGGGAAGTCCTTTTCTAAGACAGCTACATAATAGCTGCAATGCTGACACTGACCCTAGTTCCATCAATCTCACATTAAAAACGCGCCCGGCATTTAAATATTTCAAAGAGCTCCCCAGTAAACTTCAGAGAGGCTCTGACACTCTCCCTCTCTTTCTGTGTTGTTCTTCTGACAAGCACTTTGATGCAGTTAAACCTGCAGCTTACTGCTGATGACTGAAGACCAAGCACTTGTCTATAACGAGGAATATAGATCCAAACGGCCTGATCTCAAGTGCAAAAGATAAATCTGTGACTGGGAAAAAACTTTGCACCCTTTCTGTCACACCCTCCCACTTGTGCTTCAGCAGTCTGAGAAAATATCCAACATGGAACCGTAAATAGAAAGAATAGCCAGGAGGCTTCATAAATGAGGGAAAGTGATGGAGGGAAGTCATGAATATCTTATTATGCAGAGTCTGTGATGTTGCAGCTGTTTGGTGCGTTTCTCTGGCATTTAAGACAGCTTCGTAGTAGCGCGCATGTTAAATCAATAAATGTGTCTCATTGACCCTATAGGTTGTGCCAGATTTTCTTTTATTTATTTTCTTAGTTCTTTTGATCTGCATTTTGCCATTAGCTAAGGTGTAATGAAAAGAGCATTATCAGGTCAAAAAGACTTTCAGATCGGCTTAAGATAAGCTATTTCTGTCTGAGTATAAGAGTGATTAAAAATGAATTCCTAGCATAGAGGTCAAAGGAAGTTCAAAGCATTTAGCTCATCTTTGAAGTCATTTTTCTTCTCGTGCAGTTTTCTAATTTCTTTCCTCTGAGGTCCATGTGACAGTTATGTCTAAATTTGTGCATACATCTAAAGAAGTTATTAAGCTCCTTCCAGCTCTGCGTGTGATGTCTAATCACCAGAAAAATCCCTCTGAAGCAGACATATTGGACACTTACGTTTTTCCCTCCAATAAATGTTGCACACATTGACTGGTCACTTTATTAGGTACACAGAGCCTGAACTATATTTAGCATTAATTCTTCATAGCATAGATTCAACATTTTCAAATGCTAAATACATTCCTTTATTGTCCATATTGATATGACAGCATCACTGCAAATTTGTCTGGTGTATATCCATGAAAATAATCTCCTGCTCTGCCGTATCTTGATTATTGTCCTTTGGATTTAGAGCTTGTGACTTTGACATTGAGTACACATAACCCGCTGCCCTGTTCACAAAACCAATTTGAGATGTTTTGAGCTTTGTGACAGTGCAAATTTTCCTTCTGCAAGATGCCAACAGAAGACAGGTAGGCTGTAGTCACAAAAGTAGAACGTCAAAAGGAGTCATAACCAGGTAGATTGTGGAGTTTAAACAGTGCACAAAGAAACATCTAATGGTGATTGTAGTAGTATATTAAAATACTATTACAATCAGATTAACCTATTAATGTAAAGGAGCAGCGGTACGTACTTACTGTACATTGGTAATGTCAATCAAATTCTGACATTACCATCTAAATATTGCGGCTGAAATCGAGACTCACCAAGCCATTTTTTGTTATGCCTGTTGTTGCTTCAGTTTCTGATTCTTCACAGACTTGAGTGGCACCCAGTGGGGTTTTCTGCTGCTGACTTAGAAAACCAGACAACAGAGACAGAGGGGATCTAATAAATGGAAGGCAGAACAGAAAGTAATCACACAGAGACCAGAAAATTAACAACAATGCACAAACACAAAACCAACTTGAGACAGGGAATCCCAGAAACAGTAGAAAAAGGAAACAGGAAATAATTGTTTCAACCACAATGGGCAAAGATCATGGATAGGTCAATGTTATAACATCTCTCTGGCCAGTTTTCTAGTGATATGTCCAGAAAGAAATTTAAATTGTGGAGACAAAAGCAAATGGGGAGAATTAGCATTGATTGCTAACAACTGGGTGGTGTCATCTAGGACATGTTACTGTGGGACATTGTCTCTGCTGTACAGAAATTGAGCTGTTACCACATTGTGCAAACAACTCCCCTACCATGCAGCCATGAATGTACTTAAAACAGAAAACAATGCATCAAATAGCTTTGTCCTAACTTCTGGGATTCATATAACTATGAAACAGATTCTTACACATTACAAGTTCTGTATTTTCCCAAGCAAAGCAAACTCATGCAGACTTACAGGGTGTTGGTCTGCAATGTGTACCATGAAGAGCACCAACATGTAATGTGTACACAATCTACTTTGAGCAGAGATGCAGGAGCAGAGAAGATCAGTCAATTATTAATGTTTAAAAGGTTTAAGGAGCTCTGATGCAGGGATTAATGCTTGTCCTCTCCATTGGAGCTAAATGGCGTGAGTCTGAAAAAAAATAAAACATGCCATCAACAAACCACATCATCAAACAACAACAGACATCGTTCTATTAAATTGTCCCAAAGAAAACATCTACAGAGATACAAGACAAAGTTTAAAGCTTTTCTTACTATTTTTTACCTTTGTGTACTTTGCTTTATTTTGTTATTTTCAGTTTGTTTGATCTTGGTGCAGGATATGAAGCACTTTGTGGAGCTGAAAAAATACTTCATTCTCCTCCATAAAAACAAAACAAAACAATCCCCCGAGAAACATCCTCAAGAACAGGCTGTGTGAAAAAGAACATCTGGAGTGGCAGCCAAGTCAGTCCAGCTGTCAGAATCAATTTAATCTTAGAGGTAAAGCATACATGCCTCTTCATCCACTCTGCATATGTAGTTCATTGTACAATGTCTGTCTTGAGCTGTTGGGACAAGATAATGGTGGACTGAGAAAACAAGCAGCACCAGATCAGAAATATGATGAAGTTTAACTAAAGAAAAATCAAGTTAAGAGTTTTCTTGCCAAAAACGCTGGTGGTATATTAATACTACAGGGTTACCTTTATTATACTAAAGTCAAAACATCAACTATACTGTTGAGATTATGGTGTTATTTAAATAATAAAAGGGATATTTGGACTTGATTTTTACTTTTATTTGAACAAACAACAACCCACCCAACTGTTAAAGCACCAGGTACTTGGTTTGAGAGAAATAGAGAGTAGGATGAACAATTTCCAAACATAATGTGACATTTATCAACTGAAACATAAATTTGTAAGAAGTGTAAATAGGAAAAAAGACACTGTAACACAAATGCATAAGCATGCAGACTTGTAAACTAAAGCTTTGCTATGACACCCCTTTTATATTCAATGTGAGCATAAACTCCTTTAGCTGAAGTCTATCAGCATCCCACATCTTGACTTGATCATATCTATCTAATCTATGTTGCAAAAGCCCCCCAATCACTTTGATTTTCAGGGCATCTGTTGTCCACAGATGGATGTTTTCTTTGAAAGAAATTATTTCTTTCTCTTAACTTGACTACTTAGTACATATATAATTACACTCTCTATCTCACATGTACAGTGAGGACTATTTGGAAAGTCCTGCAGATTCTTCTTTACATCGAATATGCCTCTAAATTGCTGCATTCATTTTTTCCCTCTAGTCTATCAGACCCTGCTGCTGCAAAGAATCCCCATAGCATGATACTGCCACTGCTATGTATGACATTGGCCTAATGATGAGCTGTGCAAAGTTTCCTCCAAACATGATGCCTGGCATTCAAACAAAGGGTTCAATGTTTGTCTCATCAGACCAAAGCACAGTGTTTCTCATGGTCTGAGAATCCTTCAGGTGCCTTTTGGCCATCTCCAGATGGCCTGACATGTGCATTTAATTAAGGAGTGGCTTTCATCTGGCCAGTCAGGCCTGACTGGTGGATTGCTGCAGAGACAGTTGTCCTTCTGGAAATGTCTCCGCTCTCCACAGAGAACGCTGAGGCTCTAACAGTGTCACCAGTAAATGTGATTTTATTGGTTTCCTATTTTTAATAAATTTGCAGAGCACTCAAACAAAACAGAATACAAAAAATCCAGTATCAAGCAAGACAATGAGAGCTTTCTACTTCCAGAAAACCAATGAGACTTCACATTTACTACTGATTCTTAAAAAAAGATGTTGTGCAAGACTCTCATAACGCACTGTTCACACTGTTTTTCCCCTTTGAAGCAACAGTGTCATGCTTTTTAACATTTATACATGGGTTTTATTTTTAGAAACTATTTATTCCAGTTTTCTGTCATCTCTGTAG
Source organism: Xiphophorus hellerii (assembly GCF_003331165.1). Lineage (NCBI taxonomy): Eukaryota > Metazoa > Chordata > Actinopteri > Cyprinodontiformes > Poeciliidae > Xiphophorus > Xiphophorus hellerii. Next base: position 16,097,283 of record NC_045691.1, on the reverse strand, counting down.
GACTGGTGGCATTTTTTAATCATTTAAAGAAGTCAATGCCTGTTGCCACCTTTAAAGTGAGACAGTGATCTTGATCAGTAGTTATTCTGTTTGTGACTTTTTTTAATTTTTTGAAGTTTTTGAATATTTTTCTTACAACTTTATCTGCTTTGTAGCTTGTTCTGTGTCCAAATAAACCAAGTTGTTTTGGGATCTCTTTATTTTGAATGGATACCTGCGTTGGAAAATATTGTGTTTTCTTTTATCGCTGTTCTGTCGATTAAATCCAAAAGAAAAATATGCACAACTTAGATTTTTTTCTTTTAATAAAGATAAATAAAAAAGTGTGGTGTGCTTATATGTATTCCTACTTTGATACTCAAATTAAAATCCACTGCAAAGAGTTACCTTTAGATGTTACCTAGTAGATAAATTCATCAATGTGTAAGTTAAATGCAGCTGCCTGTAATGAGTTTACAAGTTAGTTAGAGAATATGAGTGAGCAATATACGTCTCGAAGACCAAGAAGCACAACAGACAGTTTGGGGATAAAGCTTGTGGAAAGGTTTAAGGCAGGGCTATGTAATAAAGCAACATCTGGAGTTTTGAACATCTCACAGAGCGTTGTTCAATAATTCATCTGAAAATGTAAAGAAAATGGCCAAACAGCAAACCTGCCAAGATAAAGTAGTCCACCCAAAGTAATAGTCGAGGCAGGAAGATCATGAATTAAAGAAGCATTTGTGTATTGAAATAGCTCAGTTAAAGTGGAGAGGGTGAACATAATGTTCACAGACACTCTCCATTCAGTCTGCTAATGTTTAAAGAATTATACAAAGAAAATAAATGACAAAATTCTTAATTTTAAGAGTTACAAAGCTGGTAGAGACACATGCAAAAACTTGGATCCATCACTTCAGAAAAATGTAGTTCTGAAATGTAGTTCCAGTCCATAAACCCCAAATGTTTCAGTTTTGTGTAAAAATTTCGAAAATTATGCAGTGTTATTCACCTTTTTTATCATTATGTACTGCAATGTGTTCTCTGTTTCTGATTTTATTTTTAAAATATATATTTTTAAAAAATCTAGAGGTACAAACTATTATGAATCCATGTGTATCATTTTGATTAACAATTGAACATCCTGAAAACAACAGGAAATGTAGCTGTCCCTCATACGCTGGTTTTCAGATTAAGGCTAATCAGTTTTCAGGAAAATGTAGCACCAACAGTTGACATTTTTGTCAACTAGCACCTACTCAGACACACCCCACCCCTCAACAACAAACTGCATGGCAGGAACATTTAGGGATCATTTTTGACATGTTACTCTCTTTGCTCTTCCCTGCTGTGTTCTGTCCTTGCTTTCAAGAACGTTTCCCCATTCAAGCCAGTGAATTCAGTCAGTGACAGTGTATGAGAAACCCTGTGGCAGCCATCTTAGGTGTACCACCGCAGAATGACATGATCTCCAGTACATTGACCAGCGGTGCATTCTTCATTCAGTCTCTCTGCTCCTCTTCACCGATCAGCACCACGGACAGCTCCTCGGCAGTCTCGGTCTCTGGAGGGAGAGGCCATCTCCCGCTTTCACCAGAGAAAAGGCAGCTCTAGTTCCCTCATCTGTAGCTACACTAAATTCCCCTCCTGCCCCTCCCCTCTGCTTCCTTCTCACCTCCCCCTCTCACATCCGCAGCACCGACCGACCAATAAAACAGGGCAAACGCGTAAGCACCGAGTGCTCGGCGCAGGCGGAGAAAGCTGAGCAGTGGAGCAGACTGAACCTCCTCCAGCACCACTCGTACTGCTGACATCTCTCAGCTAAGTACGATCGGGGCCTCATCTCTGTCTCTACTTCGGAAACATTTCACCTTAAATCTCGGGCAAGGGATCATAAGGAAGTGACACCTACTGTCATCTGGGAGATCAGTCTGCAAGGTTGTGGCAGGGACGCATCCCTTCTAGAGCAAGATGTTAGATCCGTCGTCCAGCGAAGAGGAGTCTGATGGGATAGTGGAAGAAGAAAGCAAAGAGGCGATGGCACCTCAGGCCGGGTCCCGCATTTCTCCCAGCAGGACCAGCGAGAGCTCTGGTGGACTGGCACCCAGTAGCAGCCGCAGCAGCGCCCGTCCGACCAGCCCGAGCCCGTCCGCCGTCAGCGAGGAGAAAGAGGACCTGGAGAAGCTGCACAGAGAGGAGGAAGAGCGCAAAAAGAAGCTGCAGCTCTATGTTTTTGTCATGCGATGCATTGCATACCCCTTCAATGCAAAGCAGCCGACTGATATGGCAAGACGACAGCAGAAGGTAAGGCCCCTCCGTCACTACTGAAGGTGGCATTTGTAACTACTTGATGATGAATTGACTTCTTCCAGTCGGCAGATGTTGTCATTGATGACCTAGATAAGCTGGGAAACAGAGGGGGAGGTACGGCCACAAGGCCCATCGGATAGTGAGTGAAGGCATCTCTGTCCCAGTGAAAGCACACTTTGTTTTTGTTTTTTTTGACGCAACAAAAATGTTTGCCATTCTCGAAGCATGACAGGAACATGGAAGCAAAACCCCGGATAGTGAAGGGTCTGGTGGTGCTGCAGAACTGCACACTCACTACACTTCATGTTCCTCCAGCCCTGCAAGCTCATTAACAGAAAGGGCGTTCAGGAATTCGCTGGATGACGATTTACAGCAGGACGTTGTCATTTGTCCTACTTGGCCTGTATCTCCCCTTACAAATGCGTCCATACAGAAGCTACTTGTCCCGTACACTTCGGAGCTATTTGCTTGTCCCTTTAATTTGGCCTCCCAAGGTGACTTTAAGGCACACACCTTCTTAGGATGCCCCCTTACTAGCCTTCTCCCTTTATGGATTAGCCTTACTTCTAAAAGGTATCCTGTCATGTATTTGCCTCAAAATACTCCACACTTTATATTTTAATACTGTTTTCCAAGCAAAACATAGTTAGATAGAAGAGATAAAGCCCCCATCCTGGTTTTACACTCCTGCTGAGTTCCTCCATGCTGGATGCTGGAGCCAGTTTTGGGTCATGTTGTCCTTACTGTCAAAGTCACAGGCCTTACTGTAGGGGAGAAGCCTTCCATATATTGTCACTGTTCTTACTTTTACACCAGAATAGGAGTATGCCTGTTTCTGCGCTGAATACAAAAGCATACATGATAGTTAATGTCATGGTTTATATCTCAAAAACTAATGTTATTTTCTACATAAATCCTGAAAAAGATTAGTTTGGGTATCTAAGTCTATCCTCACATAGTTTATTATTATGAATCATTATAAATGCAATTGAAGCTGCTTGTTTTTTGCTCAAACGGCAGACCATCCTTCCCTTACTCCAGACACTGTTGAGCCATATGGTCTGGATTTTCTGCTGACTCACACGCAATTGCACGTGGGAAGCAGAAACCACCACGTTTCCATTTATTTGTTTGTGGTCCAGTTGAGCATGTAGGTTACTTAGTAATGCACTCTGATTTCTGGTGGCCAACAGACAGTCCTCTGCTGTGCATGAGCAAGAATGTGGATAACAATTTGAAGCTCCATGTCAGACCAGTAAATCAAAAAGATGTCTGCTCCTTGCCTCTAAACAGGCATGCAAAATCAGCTCTTAGAGATAAACTGTGAGGAGTTTTATACATGATTAGATATAGAAAACCTTTTCAATGAAGGTGAAATGAGCTTGAGTTATGAGGTTAATAAGGAAGATTTAATTCACAGAAAAAGTTTGCGTTAATTACATCACAATATCAGTCTGCATTTTTAGTTTAAAGCTAATGTGTAGATATCACTCTTAGTTTTGTATTCATCTTATGATTATGCAGTGCCTGAATTAAAATGGAATAGTTTTCAGTAAAAATGCAATACTTTCATGGTACTAACAATGAAATGTCTGTAAGCCTAATAAGTTTTAGCTTTGATATACCAAAGAGAAGGTTGATTACATTCTAAAACAGCATAACTGTGATTACTGCAGGCACAATAATATTGCCTTGAACAATATTTATGGTTAGTTTGAAATCTAACTAATCATAAAACTTCAACAAAAATATAGACATCTGCCTAATTTGGTTATCCAAGTCATATCCAGAACTATATTGTCAAATCAAATTAGTCCATCACAAACCAATTATACAGGCTGATTAAAATTTAAAACGATATGTATAAATTGTTGTGAACGGCTATCTTTTATGAAGAACCAGTTATAGACCAGTTATGCAGCTTGTAGAACTCAACTTTATTACTCTGCGTGACTGACAACAACTGGATGTACAGCGCATGGTCATCGGTTTGCCCCCAGGCTACGGAAGCCTCACTGTGACATATCACTACATAAATTGGTTTGCTTGATTTTTTATATAGGTTTTTTACATAGATTTATATATAGATTCCATATAGATACATTGTTGTGTATTTATTCTATCTATTTTTAATTGCTACATTTTATTGTTTCTGTTACTTTTGCTCTTTGTACGGTGTCCTTGAGTGCCAGAAAGGCGCCTTTGAAATAAAATGTATTATTATTATTATTATTATTATAAATTCAGTCTTATAAATCAATCCCGTCAAATACAGTTTTTAATGTAAATCAGTTGAAAGATATTCATCTAAGGTTCCTAGCTTTTCAACTGTAGTCATAAAGGAGCTTTAAGTTTTTAAGGGTTAGGGGTGGCACTCTTCCATCATGTCACAATTTGTGATTTTTGCGACAAGAATCATTTCCCCACTCGTCTTTTCTCTGAGTAATGGATTATTGTAGTGGTTTTTTTCTTTCAGCTAGCTTACTGGCAGTGAACAGGAGCAGGTGTGTGTGCTTGGGGTGGGGACAGTTGTACGTTTTGCTGCATACGCCATAGTCGGAGAAAACAATAGCTTTCTCTTCCATCTCAATAAAAATAATATAAACGTCGAAACAACTGAAGAATATGGTAACTTGCAATTTATAGCTTGCCGACTGTATTTTTAAACCAATGTTACCTGTATAAGGGTGATAGTTATGATATTCCACACTTCCACACCCTTAGTGTCTGTTTTAATGTGACAATAATAGGTCCAAGCAGTCAAATGTGTCTTGAAATTGAAGAGAAAGGGTAGTAGCTTTCTTTTAGCCAGCTGGCTGGCAGTTTGCAGCAAGATGCAAAAGGCAGCTGAAGCATCCGCAGCACCGTTTGATTCTGTTTGATTCTGAGTCTTTTTAATACCTTGATAAATTTGTTGTGATGAGAACAATAATAATGCAGTTCAGCTTTTTAAAAATCGAACATTCACCCTGTAGAATCATCATTACTGCTCTTCAGATGTTTCTATGCAACAAATCATCATATAAAATTCTCCCTGCATTGGATCCCCACTTTAATATGTGGCCTTTTTACCATTTTGGCTATTATAGATTAGTCACAGAAATATGATGAAACAATTTATGTAATGAAAAGACTTAAAGGGCCTCAGTGAAACATGTGGAGCAGCTCCACAATAATCCTTTATTAGAAGCTCTGGCACACAAACCGCACCATTGATGGGCTATCACACAGAAACAGGCCAGGCTGCAAACCATGCTAGCTCTGCTGATGCTGCTCCTTAAAATGTATTGCCATAACCTTGTGGAAGGATAAGCCATGGAGGGGGGTTTGGGGGGTAAGGAACTGTTGCCTCCTTTTTGAAGGGCAAAGGAAAATGTTTTTGTTATTTAACGTGAAGGAAGCAGTTCGCCAAACGATGGATAAGTGCTCATGCATAATTAACTGGTGGCACGCTTGTTTGAACACAAGGCTAACCATCTTTGGGCATATTTACACTAATGCCCTAGTCACAGTGAAAAAGAGTAAATTATTGAGATTCTTTGCTCGTGTATAGATTTGTGTTAGTGCAATCATTGTGATTGTGCAGGAGGCTACAGTTTATTCAATCACAATAACCTCCCTAAGTAGCTGAAGCAGAAGTAGAAAGAAATATAAAAACTCACAGGAGATGAATTTTAAAAAATCTGAATTATTTCTGAAGATTTATGCTGAGATCTTTTTTAAATTTGTTTTTTAAATGTTTGCACAGTCTCATTTGTCTCAATATGTTTTGTTTATTTTGTCTTTTGTTTTTTCCATTGTAAAAAGCTATTTTATAAATCTCTTGAGTGAAGACACCCAACCTTAAGTACTGAAGCAGTTAGGGATTTTCTCTTGAGTAATGTATTTAAAAATTAAATGTAGAGCTATCATAGCCTTATTTAACTTTTGCAAGTGAGCACTGTAAAAGAGAAACTTTATTAATTAATTAAATCTGATCCATAACACCAATGTGTTTTATAAATTACAATGTAGCAAATTTTCAGAATATAATTTGACCTACTTCTCTGCCAGCAGGTTGAATCAATGGCTTAATGTAATTAATACTGTTGGCAGAGAAATTAGTGAGTTCCATCTTTAAAGTGGCCTTTGTTTATTAATATGTTAAAGCCCGATAACAGCTTTGCAATGCACTCTGCTGTGACTCTGCTGCATTTGGAACAGACCTGTCCATATGGAAATTTTTCTCACCTCCAAATTGCCATTTGGTCTGTAAAAGTGGAAATCTGGAGTAAGAACAAAAAGTGCTATGAGTTGCTGCTTACAGATAAATTGTAAATTACAATGTGGACAAAAACAGATGAAGCTGTTCTTGTTACGTTAGCTGTTTAGAGAGAGATAGAGAAGGAAGGATGCTCTCATGGATAACTCAGTTACATTATCTGTAGTATCTAGTGAAGCAATGTACAGTAGCTCACTTTCTGATATTTGTCATTTTACAAGCACAAAATTTTGATTTTGAAAATTGATGTTCACAGATGTTCTCCATTTAATTTGATTGAGCTTAAGTTTTGTTTTTTTGTTTTTTAACAAAAACCAATGTAAACATAATGCTAAATTCAGCCCCATATGTTGACCTTTTACAGCCTTTATGCATATTACCTCTCTCTTTTCCACACATGAATTTATGAATTGGTTTTGAAAGAAATCAAAAGTAAATGGATCAAATGACATATAAGAGACAGAAACAGGCCGTTCTGCATTTGTTGACGCCAAGGGACAATGTGACACTGAAATTATTTATATTATTATATACTGTAGGATGTCTTAATGGTGTTGTACCTCAAAAAATGAATCAACCAAGCATGCTGTGCCAGCATTTGTAAAAGTCAGGTTTTCAGTTAACAATAAACATGTCAGTCAACGTCTGACAACCGGTGCAGAAAAATGTTCCCTACTGTTTCACAGGCGATTCTGTTCAAATTTTTTTGTTGCGGTTGTTTTCATGGCATGGCATAAATACTGAAAAGTGAAGGTGTTCCACAATGCTACAGATATGAAAGTGGATTCAAAAAGGGTGACAGCTGAAAAACAGCAGGTGAAGTACCCCCTCACCAGCAATCTGTGCAGTCTCCTGAAACATATCACGGCTTCACAAATTACACATCCTTCACTCTCTCAGAAGCAGCTAAAAAGGGAAAGCTGCAAGATTAAATTGTTAATGTTTTTCCTTTAAACATAAATGGATATTGGGTCCATTTGATTTATGTTAGACTAATTAAAATATTCTGTTGTAGCTTGATTCTCTCTGGCCAATGTAGTGATCACAGAAATAGCTACTGACAAGCAAAAATTACAGCGAGCCTTTGTGTTAATGTGCAGGAATGTATTGGATGCACTGTGAAAGGATTTTATCTACTGATGAAAGCAATAATAATGAGTTATTTGTATTGTATGTGTTAATTAGAATGTGTTAATATAGTCTAAAGCACGTGTCCTCGCAGAGCACTTTTATAATTAACTTCACTTCACATTGGTAGTCTAATTTTAGTAGCAAGTGCAAAAACACCTTCATGTTATGTTGCATCAGGATTTTGAAAAACCTGAATTCAGTTCCCTGCAAAAAAATAAAAAATAAAAATACTTCCTTCAGAGTCATCTCTGCTGGTGAGTTGTTTAGAAATTATTTAAAATCCTGCACAGATATTCAGAAAAAACAAATTTACTCAAGTATGAGAAATAAAATGAAAGACCGAAACACAATTGCACACCAGTGTGTTTCTGCAGATCACCACTCCTTGAAAGGGAAGCAGATTTATCTTCTTGAGAACAGTTGTTGTTTTCTTCACACTGCCTTCAGTGGCTGAGACAGATAGATCTACTGTGTCTTATGATTTTATGTTATACTACCTCATAAGAAACAGTATGATATCTGCTGCCCATGCCACACATTACAGCAGTACTAAAGAGAAGCAAAATGAGGGCTGGTTCCTTGAAAGTAGATGTTAAATTTTTAAAACAGCACGAACCCTTCTAAAATTGCATCCATCGATTTTACACTGACTACTCTGCACACACATCCACTTCACAAGTGTGAAGTGGATGATAGTTATGAACATGTACTATGAACAATTTCTATCCCAAACCATAAAAATTTGAACACATACTAGGGATATATACTTCTGTAATGAAAGACATTCAGTCTGAGAAATGAATAACAAATATTAGAAAGCTTCATTATCTCAGAGACATCAGCCTACATATGAGATTTTGGATTTATGCGACATGCTTTGGCTGCACTGTGGTGCATTTGGTAGTACTGTTACCTTGGAGCAACAAAGTCCTGGGTTCAAATCCTGGCAGGTACCTGTGTAGATCATACTTTATACAACACGATTTTTGACCATTCAGTCTTGCATAACCTCTCTAGACTAGACCATCTAGTCCTGAATTTCCTTTTACGCTTCCTTCTCCTCACCTCAGCCTACATTTTTTCAAAAGAATTTGGGTCTAGAAATTTAGTTGAAAAGACAATAGTTTTGCTTTTGGTGAACCAATTTTGCATTATTCAACCACATGCCTTTGATCATCGTGTCCAATGACCAAATGACAACCGATTTTTAGTTTTCTGGCACAAAAGATTCATGATGTCATTGACTCAAACAAGCTTCCAAGAGTCTTTGGAGGAGGAACTGGCCCACAGTATTGCAGACCCTCCACCTTACTTGGTTGTTGGCACAGTTTATCGTTTCACGACTCCATTGTTGGTTTCTGAGAAGCTTAATCTTGTTCTTGTTTGGCAAAAGCACACATATCCAGCTAAATTAAGTGTTACTGAATAGCTGGAATGCACAGATTTGAATTTAACCAAATTCAAGTCTACCTGTAGAGGATATAACCTTCCTCTCGCCCGTTGACCATTGGAGATAGCCACCAACCTCCTTGGCGACCCTTCAAATTAAAATGTTAGATAATGGATAGCCAAATTAAAGTCCTAAGAGATATTTTGAGGCATCTAAAGATTGTTATGTGGACATGGTAACCACAAGATGTCTCTCTGTGCTATGGTTCACTGACAGTGAGCTGTGGAGATTTTATTACCTCTTTTAGTGTCCTGCTCGCATTGTATGTTGGAAAGATAAAGGAGCAGCTCAAATAATTGGGCCTCCTTTTTATGTTTTTTATCTCATATTATAGCCTAGGGCAGTGGTCCCCAACCCTGGTGCTCAGGACCAATCGTCCCGCGTCCACTCCAGCACAACTGATTCAAACTATTGCATGACTTCTGTAATAGTCATATAATAATAAACTTTATTTGTAATGTCCTTTTTATATCAAATTGAAATCTCAAAGGGCATACATTCTTAGCATGTCTTCAGTTGCTGCAGAGGCTTGTTCACCCATTCATTTAATTCTGCTGTGCAGCAGCAGGTGAACTCCTAAAACATGCAGAGCAGTGGGCAATGAGGATCAGGGGTGGGGACCTCTGCTCTTGGAGAATAAAGAGCCATTGATTACTAATTAAGTCTGTAAAAACTCCTATCTCAAAAATGCTTAACAGGACGATCAGATTGGGATGGGCAACAAGTGTACAAGCAATGTGCCATACCTGTTACTATTTTCTCTAGTCCAAAGCATTTGATAAGACCAAGAGAAAGTATCCATCTATTTAACATACAGCTTCGCTTAGCAAGCAAAGGCCTCAAAGACCGAGGAGTTTCCTGATCGCCTTTCTTGTCCATTTTTAATTACATTGAGTACTTGAGGGCTCCTTTCCAAAGTGAGATTTACAGTGAGAAAGGAAAATACTCCTCTTTACACAACACAGAGGAGACTTGATTGCTGATTCAACAGATGCTGATAGTGAGTAGATGAAAAATGGATAGCTCTGCTGGTGAATGGCGAATGGCATGTATTGAAGAGATGGGGCCTTATATTAGTCAAGTAAATAGAATAACTGAAAGAGCAAAAGATTAATAATTTAGCATTTATTAAATGCAGGAAAAGTTAATTCTGCAATACATAGATTCTGCCTGTTAGTTGGGGACTTTCTGACAAAAACATTTAGCTTCACATCAAAGTTTACATAACAGGAAATTTCATAGTTATGTGAATCCTACGTAGAATGATTTGGTAGTCATTGGGCAAACTTCTTGCATTTCTATTATTAGTCTTTTTTTTTTTTTAAATCAACTCTCTTGATCAACTCTCCTCACATCTGTCTACTTAAATGACAATCTTTTTCCAATAAAAGTATCCTAAAGTAACTTTGTCTTTCACTAAACTGTTTGAATTTGGATATATGAAGAAGATATTCTCTTCATGAAACATTACACTGTTGGAGATACAAAGTTTGTCTGAGAGTGATGATATTCATGTTTTAGACACTACTTTTTATATGAATGGGGTCAAGACAACGGTGGATTAGTTGTGCATACTTGAAACTAATAATTAGACCTACCATACCCTTATCCTTTATGGTCCACATTATGTGATTGGTGGCTATATTCAGTGGTACCTGGGTAAAAGGCAAGTTAAGCCCTGGGCAGTCATGGGGAAAATCAGAGACATACAGGACAAACAAAAATGCACACACACTCATATTCATACTTAAGAGCAAATTTAGAGAGACGAGTAAAGTTAACCTTCATGTTTTTGGACTATGGGAGGAAGCCAGAGTACCTTTGGAGAACCCACATATGCACATGCAGAACATTCAAAACTCAACTGCAAAAAAGCAAACCCATATTTCAAATAAAAGCTAATTAGAATTAAATTAGCATCATGTTAAATTTTTCTCTAGTGGCTACATTATGTTATCTTTTCATATGGGCAGTGTGGTATTTTGGTTCACATAATGTAATACACAGGTTTCTCATTTTCATTATTTTTGATTAATACAGCACTTACACATGTACTTTGTGTGTATTGTTGCACAAGATCCTACTTTGCAAGAACCTACTCACAAAATGTGATACAGGTTAGCACTGAATTAGTTAATGTTCACAGTTCACTTTATTTACAGCTTCAAAAGGATCCAGTTTGTACTCATTTAATTTGTATTTAAATTATACTTTGTCAAATTTGTAATAGTTGTTTGACTTCATATATGTTACTCATATTTTTCTGGGCACATGTACTCTATTTTTTCAAGAATTCATTATTAATCATTCACATTTTTTTTTTAGAAAGGACAAACCATCTGATATTGTGTGCATGTGTTTGTGGAGGTGTGTGGGCGTGTGGGGGTGTGTGGGGGTGTGTGTGTGTGTGTGTAAAAGTGACTTATTAAGACAACATTTTAAATATTTTGGGGGTGATGCCCTTTCCTAAAAAAATCCAGCTCCTTTCAGCACATCAGCTGACTACATTTGCACAAATTTAAACTAATACATAAGGTGTCCCAATACTTTAGCTGTATTTAAATGTACAAAGGTCCAAGACATAAATTAGAAATGAAGAACTCAAGATTTTTCTTCATACTTCCCCCTTCTTTTCTCAGAATGCTGAGATCTGGATGGACCACAGTCGATTAGGATGCTTGCCGAACCTGCCATGCAGGAACAGCTTGGTACAAGTCATTGAAATTGATTTTTCAATGTCCATCATCAAACTTAATGTTAGACTGAAAAATATGCAATGCCACAAAGTTAGTGGTCCACAGAGATGCTTGTGTGCCAGACTAAACCCTTGGCATGCACACAGAGGACAACCAGAACCTGTTTTTAAGAGGAAATTTTAAACAATTTTCTACTCTGGGAAGAGTTTCAGTTTATGCAAAAGTGACTCATTTTACAACACGTGTTGGCTATCCAAAGGAAGGTCATTTAACTTCAAAACAGTGAGCTTACACTTGCCAGATAAAAAAAAAAAGTGGAAAGCACTTGTGCTCAACACGTTCAACAAATTGTTTCTTAATGGATACGTTTGGGTACAACTCGTGAATCTGTTGGGAATTTATGTCTCTTTCAAGTTGATTTCATCTCACTGCCTTTTAGGGGAAATTAAAGGCTCAAGAATTATTTTTGCGATCATGGGCAGTGTTATGGAACACTGATTCAAAAGAAAAGCTGCCTAAAGCATGGAAAGTAGAGGACAAAGAGGAAAGAGATTGTGAGGGAGATTTGTTGTGGCGATTTTCCACATTAAAGACAGAGGAGCCGGGACATGGCCATTACTGCAATCCTCTCTGCCTCTCACTCTGATGGCTCTCACTGAGGCATGAAGAACACAAAGAGCGGCTGCCGAGCTGGCACGAGGCTGAATGTCAGGTAGACGCTCAGCAAGAGTCATCTGTCCTGAGCTTCACATGTTCGTGTCACAACTCCTTTGAACAAAGTCACCAAGCAGCACTCTGCCTCTGACAGACTTTTAACATAACAGTGTTCCAGTTCAGAAGCACTTTGATTTTACTCAGGCTCACAGCTTTGATCTCTAGCATTGGGTGAGGAAATACTATTGACCAAACATGTGTCCAAGAACACATAGGAATAATGATGGGGAAAAAAGGAAGAGAGAAAGATCAGATCAAGAAGATTTCTCTTACAGAATAAAGCTGTAAATCTATTGCTTGAATTATTATTCAGATTGTGTTGTCATTTTACCCTAACATAGCTGGCAATTATGATTTTGGTAAGATTTAATGGTTTTTGTGAACCATTACTTTTGAAATGTCAGCATTACCTTTAATAGAGAGTTACATAACCCCCAAAATGAGACATGCACCAAAAAAAAAGGTTCATTGTCTTTTTTATCTTTATGGATTTTTACAATCCATAAAGAGTAGAAATGTCCTGCTAACTGTGTGATAGAGAAACTTCTGAATCACACAAAAACATAAAGTGAGCGACTTAATATTGTCCATATGTGGTTAGTGGGAAATAGCTCAAGCACTGATTATGATTTCATAAACATTTAAGAGGCTACACTTTTACAGTCCATATTTATGGACTGCTGAACAGGATTAAATGTCATGGTTTTGAAAACTACAGCCTTTTTTATCACAGGATAAAATTGTCTTAATGTTTTATATTCAGTATGTAGTTCTTGTTATCAATAAAAATAAATCTGTTTCCCAAAAAAGTCTATTGCTGTCAGAAAGAAAGCTTTTTTCAACAGATCTCTCACTTCTTAATACTCAGTCATGAACCTTTTTCACACAATCCAGCAACTACTAGAGATAATCATGCATAAAAACAGAGAGCACAAGAGGGGAAAGATGGAAAACCAATTGGATTTTAAAGAAAAGTGAAAAAAGGGAGGATGGAGTAATGTGGTAGCGATGGAAACAAGAACTCAGAGTCAGCTTTATGTTTTATTAAAAAATACAGTCATATCACTGGTATCATTCTTTTTGTTTCATGCAAAATTAAGCAAACTCTTCAAGGGGCTGTTAGGAAGATTCTTCTAGAAGAAGTAATGTTATTAAATCAAAAAGTTGACATAGCTCAGTAATTATATATATTCTGTTGCCTCCTAAGTATCCTAACAAAGATACGTTTAATTTATTTTTCCCATTAAGAAAATGTTCATTCACCTGTGACTTTTTTTCATCAAATGTATATAAAAGCAATTTTCCTATGTTATGCATTCAGAAAAATGACCAAATTCTTTCTTTCCAGCAGAACTGACTCAGTTGTAATGAAGGAGCCACAGGAAAAGAAAGAATAGTATGCTTGTTTCCTTGTTTTTATTCTTGATATTTGCACCAGGGGCAGTTTCCTGCAGTTTCTCTGTTGATGTTTCATCCTCGGTATACTCCTGAAATGTTCTGTCCTCTTTTTCTTTTTTATCAAAGGAGCAAAATGTTGAGACATTTTCTGATGTTTGCTTGAAGGCTTTGCTGCTTATGGGAATTTAGCTGGTAATGCTTGCACTTTTAAAAGTTGCTTACATATATCGGGAGTTGAACTTTTCAAATCTGCAGGCATTTCTGCAAAACCTCAAATCCACGTGAATTAAAGAGCAAAAGAAAAAAAAAAGGACTGGAGTAAAGTGTGGGTGCTGCATAGCTCAGTGGTGGATCAGGCACATCATATACAGAGGCTACAGTCCACAATGTAGTTGTCACTGGTTCGATTCCCAGTTATTACTGCACGTTTTTCCCTTCTTTCTGCCTGTATTCCTGTCCATCTACTGTTGAACAAAGGCCAACTAGTGCCACAAAAACCTTTTAAATAGCAACCTTTTTCAAATATACTTTTTCCTTCAACTTAATTTTTATTAAACTGCTTCAATATAGCATTCTCTGCACAGCCAGCTTCTCTAGCAGTGACTGCGTATTGCTTCAGTCACTTTCCATGGGATAACAGTCTTCTAAATCTTCTCTTTCTTTGTGTTATTTATAAAATGTTCATAACATAAAGTTTCTGTATTTAAAATATGCTTTTTTAATGTAATACTCGAATTTAAAACAAAAAATTGAACTTTGGGTTTTTATCAGCTGTAAGCAACATTCTTCAAAAGTAATATAGATGAATACATACTATGTATCGCTGTGTATATAAAATGAACAAGTTTTACTTTGATGAGCAAATTTATTTTACACATGCAATCACTCAGTGCATGGATGTGTGCTAGAAAATGTTCTGGCTACAACATTTCATTTGCATATGCCAGGTTTGGTACAGAAAGGACAGATTTTACTGTTTTGAACCAAATTTGTACAAAATTTCCTGCAGCTTTTCATTCTACAACTCTATGAACTTCTTTCTGTTTTGCACACTGTCACTGAGTGCTGATAGAGAGGAAGCCGCTGAGCTCCTGGCAGCAAGTCGGTGGTGTGATTATGGATGACTGTTATAAGACGGCGCTTTGCTTGATATGAACACAGTGTTCTCCAGGATGTAACAGCGGTGCCACAGTGACAACGATGACAGTAGTGTGAAGGTTGGTTGTAAAGCGCCAGCGTCTCTCTGTTTTATCCATGCTTGCAGTGTATCAAGCTTTGCTCAAAACATACACTTGGCTGTTTATTAACAAAACGGACAGGTATTTGCTCTCATTGCGTTTGTGTGTTTTGTGAATGCTAGTTTGACTGGGGATAATAGCTTGTGCATCTGTATTTATACAATACTAGATTGCAGAAGCAGTCACTCCACAATCCTGGTGGGGTTTTTTTGTGTTTGTTTGAACAGACTGGCTGCTGGTGGACTTTTTGCAGCTGCCATGCAGCACTTGTTCTGGTACTCAGTGTGTAATCAGATGTGGGCCTCTGCTATTGTCTACAATAAAATGCTATTTGTTTGTGTTGTCGATCCAATGACACCATGTTTGCTGAACACCACCGGTGCAGACTGATTTACACACAATGGGAGCAGTTGGTTTGTAAGATACCCTTTCAATGATGTTAATACAGATAGTATGGTAAATGTTCTCCTAAATAAATTGTGGAGGTTGACCTCCAATTCTACCTTGAATATTTATATATATATATTTTTTACTATTAGTCAGTAAATGCTGTATTTGCCAGTCCAATCCCAAGCATCTAGACCATTAATTTTGGAAAACAACCTAATTTAACGTACCCTCTTAGCTTTATATAATTCCAGAAGAACCTCAAGTGTGAGTCAGCACAGCAGAGGCTTTACTGCACCAACATGCAGTTGCTACAGCTCCCTGTACGCTGCATTCAATTAGCTAATGACTCTACTCTTCACAGCACTGCAAGGGCAGCTGAAACGCTTTCTCACAGGTTCATTACATGTGGATTCAAAACCAAGAAAGAAAAGCAAAATTTGAAAGCCCTTTTGATCATTTTAATTTACAAATCAATCCAGAAATGTATAGTTGTGCACCACACTTTACATCTGTATTATAAGAATTGAGGTTTAAATTTCTCTAAACTAAAATTTTGTGAGCTTAAAACCTGATCTTCATTGATATTGCTGCAGTGCACTGTCAAACAATTTTCAGAGTTTTTCATAAATTTCACTACTCACAAAAAAAGCCATCTGATAAAGTGATAGAAGTGCATGCCACTTGAAGAATTTATTGGTCAAAATTAATCATATTCAGATTTACAAATATAGACCCCCTGCATGTTATTGTTTATGTAAGGAAATTGCGCGCATGTGGACGACGCTGGAGGGCAAAAAGACTATTTCCGTTCACTCAATCAAACTTGGACATGTAGATATTATTCATTTCGTGCTGTGCTCCACAGCGAAGGGGAAACCTGTTAAAAAATTATCTCATCACTGCTATGATGATTACTGCATTTTTCAAACTATAAGCCGCCACTTTTTTCACTTTGAACCATGTGGCTTATAGCCCGGTGCGGCTTTTCTGCGGATTTTTCTTCAACCGCCAGGGGGCTCTTTAGCAGGAAGTGAATCATTGGAAGTCAAAATTAGAAATCAAAGAAGAAAATGCTGCTAGCAGCAGTCCTGACGGAGAAACTTCTTAAAACTCATATGATGCAGCTTTTAAGATGAAGGCTACCGATCTGGCAGTACAGGAGGGAAATAGAGCTCAGCATGAACGAATCCATGGTTTGGCGTTGGAGATGCAGGGATGCATCCTTAATAATTCCAGCAGATTTATTAGGAAAACCGAGAGCAGTGGAGAGATCAGCGACTTATAGCCCGGTGCGGCTTATATATGTACCTTTCCAGTTTTGTTTTTTTTATTGTAAGTGCGGCTTATAGTATGGTGCACTCTATAGTCTGGAAAATACGGTACTTTTAGCTTAAAAAATGTGTCGTTTCACTGTGGTTTGAAGCTTGCATTTTAAGCATAAATGGATAGCAAACAAACTTCTATTACAGAAAATGCGAGAAATCATTGTGTCTAATATTTCCCAGTTAAATGTGGTATTATAATAAAGTTAAAAAAAAACCCATCGAGAACAATAGAAAATCAGTCAAAAGGTAAAAACCATATTGCATGTGGCGTTCATATTAGCTCAGGAACAGTCTGTATAGAGGCTTAAGGAGTTGGTTTCCCTTGGCAAGCAGCTTGCAGTGGTGTTTTCGCACACTAGCGATGGACTCTAGAGTGCAGCGTAGACATGTTCTCTGGAGTGATGAATCATGCCAGTGTTATGAAGGACTTATCAGGCAAAAACAGTAAAAGCAAGCTACCCCTCACCTTAGACTTAGGCATGTATTCCTGTGAGTCATGCAGGTGTTTATTTATATGAAAAAGAATTCTGCCAATGAGCAGCACATAATTATGAAGTGGCACTCAAATATTGTTAGAAATGTAAAAACACCTCGCTACCCTGCTTAGTGCTGTGGATGTGGAACATGATATAATGGAGAAGAGAACAGTTTAAACACAACTCGGGATGTAGAAAAAGGTAAGGGATGCTGAGCATACTATGCACCTTTTTTGTTTATCACACTGTACCATACAGGGCTTTGAGACAGTATCCACACCTCTTGAACATTTGCACATTATATGAGGTTACAACAAACTTCTGTTTGTTTTATTGGGTTGGCACTTCAATAGGCCAGTTAGGAAACCATGCATCCTTTTCCTTGCAATTGACAACTTGTGTGGAGGTATCACATAAAATCCCAATAAAATGCACTGAGATTTGCAGTTGCACAAGAACAGTTTAGAACGTCATGTGAGATATGACAATGCTGTCTACGCCAACAGAAAATAAGTTTTCTTTTTTTAATGTAACCAAATTTTATGATAAAGCTTGTTTATAATAAAAGGTCAACTAAAGGGCATCACAAAAATTTTAATCCAGCCAAAAACGACTGGAAAAATGGACATTTGAAAGCCAATAAAGCTAACAGTTGGAATTATAGAAATGAGAAAACCTACATTTCCAAGAAAAATAATAAAAACTATTTCAAATTTAAAAAAAAAGTGAAACAAAAAGCAGCATCTTAAAGTGCTGTTACACATATAATTGATACATCTGCATTATATCTGCATAAATAGAAAATATACATATGTTACTAGACAAAGAAAATTCAAATAGTAAATAATTCATTACCATGTTTTATTGCACAGCATTTTGGCTGTTTTTAAAGTTCTTTATAAATAGTGAAATTCCTCCACATATACAATAATTGGAATTAAATAATTTTTTTTAACCTGTATGGTAATAAACTGGTCAGAGGGGATTGTTTTTATAGTGTTTTTACACTATGACTGCACGCTGACTGATCTCCATTTTAATCCAAAGCCACAGAGGTCTCCTCATAGAAGTGCAACTAGAGGTCTCAGTCTTTCATAAGTTTCATAAGCTGGTGTTCTGCAACTTTTAGATGTTTAACGCACCTGAATCACAGGAATTATGTCCTTAACTTCCATTCAGGATATTAATTATTTAATTCAGGCTTGTTGAAGCAGAAACAGCCCCTTTATGGACCTCAGGACACCAGACCCATAAAGCCTGGAATTTAAGGCATCTGACTTCGCTAGAATGACATTTCTAACAAGTTAAGTCCTATATATAAATAGAATATTTAATGTGAAAACTACTACCTGCAAGGTGCAGACTGAAATCCATAGTTTAAACTATCTTTTCATAGTTTAAATTGAAAAGAAATTACACTACATATGCATTGCTTCTCCATTGATATGTGAAGGGTGATTAATGTCTACTTCATTGCAGGCAAATGAATCACTTCGTAACACTGCAATCTTGATAAGAGCTTCAGAGAGTCGATCAATATGAGCAAAGCAGGAAAGTGTGTCCTCAGAGTCTGACTTCGCAGATGAAAATGAAGGCATTTTTCCTCATCTATCACCTTGGTTACTAATCACCACAGTTCTCTAATTAGCAGTGAAATGAAAAGCACTGAAGCTGAAAGTCATAAATACTTAATGCATTTGAAGTGTGCTTTGTTGAGGAAGTGCACAGTATCCACCTGGCTCATTGCAATGTGCTGCTTGAACTCTCATTCACACAGTCACACATTTAACAGCTTGCTGTGTTGTCACATAAAGTCAGTTAGGTCAAGTGAAACTGTCAGCAGAATCCGAATTATTAATAGTTTTGACCTTTCATAGTAAAACTCGCTGATGAAACACAAATATATCCTGTCAGTGATGGAACTCAAAGTTCCATCTATTTCATGATTTGACTCACGGTTTTGTAGTTATTTGTCACCTTCATGTGAACAAGGTTAATATAGAGGTTATAGAAGTCCGCTAGCTGTAGAGCTAAAGTTGGAGCTGGACAGTTTTATTGTCTATTAAAATGATGTGGGATTTTTCAAATTTTTCTGCATAGACTAATCATCTACCTTACTCAAAAACGGGAACCCTTTTGGTCACATTACTCTGACAGCCAGCAAGCAGGCTTACACTTGACTTGTCCCACCCTCATTCTTTCCTCTTATTTCTTTCAGGTCTTTCACACCTGATGGTTACTCTGGGTTTCATAATTTCATTTCCAACCAGATGCTTTATGTAGCCCTCCCTATTTGTTAGTTTTGTGTCCAGTCTCCCTTGCTAAATCTATATATAGTAACAATCTATAAAATCCTCAAGTGAGGTTTGAGGGCCACTTCAAAACATAATAGTAATTTGTCACACTGCTCCTGTGAACTACTTAGCTGAAAGGGTTGCAAATGTTTGTAAAATTGGATGAAAAGCTACTACATCTAGGAAAACACCCCTCAGAAATATGCTTTTCTAGTCATTAATTATTTATGAGCATAGCTTTACCTTTATGTGTACATTTGCATAGTACCCACTGACTAGACCCAAAACAACTTGGTCCTTTTTGTAACTGCAACTGTTATTGAATTATGAACATACTAGCAGGCTGGCTGCAAAAACTGAAGGCTTTGAGCTGGCCTAATTAAAATTATAAATTAACTCTGTTTAAGATGTTATGATGTGACCATAAAAGTCTGTTCTTTCTGGAAACTCTCCAAACCTCTAATGTGGCTGAACTAAAACAATTCTTCAAAAAAGAGTGGCCAATGGTCCTCCTCCTACCAGTTTTTGCAAACCACCAAGTACACACAACCAGTTATTTTTCATTTTTCACACAGGGCCAGGTTGGGCCAGAAACTCGTTTATATTAAATTATGATTTAAAAACTGAAAATTTGAACATTAAATCTTTACAAAAAGTATATCATTTAAGTTTTACTAACTAGTAGATCGAATAAACCGCAAACGTGGATTAAATAAAAAAAATGGCTCAGCAGGAATAGAATAAGTTCACAAAGTCAAAGTATTTGATGTGTTTGGTCTTCTCTCTCTCTTGTTGAGACTGCTGAGCATGACTTGACTTCCTGTGATTACAGTTCTCATGAGAAGAAAGTCAAAGTACAACTGAGGCCTGGAGGTTTTCAGTAGGGTGATGTTAGGGTGGCATGTCTTCTATTTGTGGCTTTTTTTCAGCTTCATTGGACCATGATATAAAATGCCCAAAAGAGTTGTTTTCAACTGAGCATCATATGTGTAGACTGTTGAGTTGCTTAGTTCAGGCTAGAGTTAAAGAGGTCACCCATATGGACGATTTCAGGCAACTTGATTGTATGACTGTCTATATTAAAAGACAATATGTAAATTCTGCCTTATAAATGACAAAGGATGAAAAATAATTTTTTTTATTACTAAAAATAATGAGTCTTGGGGTTGTAATCTCCTGAAATTAGCTTCCTAAACTTTGCACAATTTTATAGCTGAAGGCAATTCATTATTCAAATGCTGGATGATTATCATCTAAAATGAAATGTAAAAGGTTAATATATAGAAACCCATTTAGGGACAAAAAGTGAAACCACTTGCTGTTTTTTAAACACTTTTAAATATGACGTTGGATTTTTATTTTAAAGAGAATAAGTCTGACATATTTTTGTGTTCTGTTTTCTCCTTGCTTCCAAAGATCTCCAAGCAGCAGCTCCAGCAGACCAAGGACCGCTTCCAGGCCTTCCTTAATGGAGAGACGCAAATTGTAGCTGATGAAGCATTCATCAACGCCGTTCAGAGCTACTCTGAGGTAGTAAGACACGGTAGTCCACTTAAAACTACTCATTGAAGCACAGGAGCTTAATGCTTTAAAATGAGTTTTTGTGTTTTTACATTGTTGTTACACATCTCTTTTGATGTAACATTCTACACTTTTGCAATAAAACAAACCTAATTTTCTAATATTTTAAGCCATTGTTAATGTATTGTATATTTGATTTATTTTCTTAGTAAATGTTAAAGTATTGTTGAATGAAAAATGTCAGACAGAACTCCACATCCTTCAGCTGTTCCTTGTCAAAATGCCTGAATTGAGAGGGGTTGTGTGGTAAAATGGTGGCGGAAGCTTTTCACTGCACAGATTATGAGTCAGAGCGTGTGGTTGACACAGCCATTTTTTCCAGGCTCACAATTTGATCTGCAAAAGTCATTACTGCCATGCATGCAACACTGAAAAGAACGGCATTCAAAACCTTAACAGCTAATTACAAGATAGAAAAACAAGCCACTGTATTAAACTAAATGATGAGAGCTGGTCACTGTTATTGTTTCTGTTTTTAGAAGACAACTAAACAGGAGCCTGCCTGTAATATTTAAAGTTATTGTGAGACGAGATGCAGTAGGGAGCCAGAAAGGAGACATACAGTACATAATGCCTGCAGTTTAATATGATTTATGGCAAATTTTTAAATCACTATCAACCTGAAATTAAACTTAAAGGGAAATATATTTCTTTACATGGTTGAACATGGTTTCTTCTTGAGATCACTTTCTTGGAAAATATGATAAAAACAAAATTAAAATATAGCGATCAACATGAAGCTCTGAAATGTACTGAATCCTATCAGTTGCAAATACAACCCAGTGTTTGGGATAACAAAAGTCACACAGTTACATAACTGCTTGACTTCAGATCATAACACGACTGCATCAAAGGTTGAAAGTTAGAAAAAATCTAAAAGAAAGGACATTGCGTAATGTAACATAATGTATTTTTTTTATTACAGTGTAGTGGTTTCTTGGTTACTTTTACACAGTACAAGAACCCCATTACATCTAGAAATCACCACAAATCTACAGGTGTGGGCGTGGGAAAGTGGGTGCTGAAAAAGACTATAAGCAGTGCTAAATTGCATTTATATTCACAAGTAGGACTCTTCATGTGCAATAATTCTTGCCCGCAATACATGGAAAATCAGATTTCTAAATACACTGCATAAAAGATTCAAAGTAATGACATTATGGCATTAGTTAAGTGTAAATGTAGCCTGTTTTATGTCAGTTGGCATAACCAAAGTTACTTGTTTGTTAAATACCAGAATAATGGGAGAGATTAATTATTAGAGATTATTTTTTATGCTTTCTTTAAATGCAAAATTTTGCATACATTAAGATTACTTTAATTAAATTACTTGACAAATTATGATGGCATCATAGTGTCATAAGCACGATGATGCCAAAAACAATAAACCGTTATTGTTGAAAAAGTAACGTTTCTACTTTTGTGTTTGTGTGGGTTTTTTTATTTAAAAAAAGTACCTTAATAACAAAGAAAACCAAAACGGCTGACTTAACATCTGTTTCACACAGCAAACCTTTGTTGTTTAGTGAAAAGATGCATAAAAAAAACAATGATAATGTACTCCTGTGCTGTGATGTTTCAGAAGCTGCTGCTTTGTAACCAGAATGGAAGTGAAGAACAAAATGTGACTGTCACATTGACAAATGCTGTCAGCTTGGATGGCTGTTTCCCTTGATGCAGTGACAGTATTGTCTTGCCTGACTCTGTCCGTGTTAGCTTGTTGTTACCACAGGCTTTCCGCCTCTTACTAAATCACAACATGCACATAAACACACACTTGCCTACATGATCATCTAATAAAATACTTTGTCCGTTTTGCCATACCATATCACCTCTGCACTAAATGTTTAATTTGGGATGTGTTGTCTCCAAGTTTATTGAAACATTAATTTTAAATATGCAAATCAGAGATCATCTTCAGAGACAATCCAGCATTTATTTACATATATCAGCAAGATAAATATTAAAGTCTAACATGTGTCTTTTACATGTCCAGGTGTTCCTGAAGAGTGACCGCGTGGCTAAGATGGTGCAGAGTGGCGGCTTCTCAGCCAACGATTTCAGGGAAGTCTTCAAGAGGCACATCGAGAAACGAGTGCGAAGCCTCCCGGAGATTGACGGTCTCAGTAAGGAGACAGTTCTGAGCTCCTGGATGGCCAAATTTGACACCATCTACCGTGGTGACGAAGATCCACGAAAGGCTCAGCAACGCATGACCGCCAGCGCCGCTTCTGAGCTAATCCTGAGCAAGGACCAGCTATATGAGATGTTCCAAAATATCCTTGGCATCAAGAAGTTTGAGCATCAGCTGCTTTATCAAGCCTGTCAGGTAGGCTCTATCTGTTCTATGTGGCACATCCTACAGGCCTACAGTGCAATGCAAAGCAGTTATTTGTATTTTGTCACATTACAACCACAAACATCAACGTATTTTGTAGGGATTTTATGTTAAAATAATGTGAAAAGTGTTGCAAGTATCTACCCACTTTAAACAGTCCCAAGTAAAATCCAGTGCAAGCAACAGCAATCAATCACCTAATTAGTAAATATTATAACAAACCTTTATGCTATTGTTGAAAGAAAGCCAGAAGAAGTCAGATTTAGCATTTGTATGGTGAGCACATGAAACGTGGAAGACTCTGTTCTGGTGAGAGGAGACACAACTGATTTGGCACACTACATGTGGTAAATAACTAATACTCTACATCACCCTAAATGCTATCATGGTGAAACATGGTGGTAGCACCGTTATGCTAGCAGTCATTTTTTTTAACTGTGTGAGGAAGCTGGAGTACCTGGACAGAACCCACACATCCACAGGGAGAACATACAAACTCCATGCAGAAAGATCAGAAGTCGGAAATCGAACCCAGGACTTTCTTGCAGCCCAAAACTGCTGCTTTATTATTTATTATTAAATTTAATATAATTTCAGATTTTGTTTTTTAAATTTTGGTCCAGGTTGACTTAAAAAATTAACTATTATTATTACAAGTTTTCTAAGCAACAGCAAAGTAATTGTTAGTGATGCACTGATATGAAATATTGTCTAAATATTAGACAGTATTTACCAGTATTTCATTTGATCAAAATTTTTATTCAACTCCTCAATTAATTGCCTGAATAATTGATAGATTACTCAATTACAAAATAATTGTTACAACATCCTAAGTGTCTAGATGGGTAACGGTAGTAAGACATTCCAGACTTGTAGATGTAATTGTATCAAAATGTGGTTCTACAAAAGTACACTACACTTATTTTTTTCTTAGATGCTTCTTTCTCCAGCAACTTCAGTTATGTACCGCCTTGGGTGTGTTAATCACCCAAAAGATCAGCAAGATCCATTGAAGTTTTCACATGACAAAATGTGAAAAAGGTAGGAGAAATAAATACTTTTGCAAGACAACATGAGCGCTTTTTCGAGTAATAAATGAATCGGGTTCACCTCCAGTCAAATGATCCCAAATCTGGCCAGTGTTTGCATTATTATGTCCTGTTTCTAATTTACGGTATTACATATTACATTCCTTACTCTTTCTCCCATCTTGGCTGTGATGTTAAACAGAGATACTATAAAATCAAATTGGTATCTTGAGATGCATCCCCTACTACCAGGCCAGTAATACTTTATCATGGGGGACATATGTTGAGATTACTGGAAGATAATAGTGGACTCTGGGGTGCTTGTGTCAGACATAACTCTCCTTCGCTTGCTGTCTTTACTGCTCTCTGTGGGTGTGCTGAAAGCAGCCCTACTGTTATCTTACTACTACAGATTGATTAAAACTCTTATACAAACAGGATGCGGAGAAAACCTCGGACACCTTAACACTTGACACACATTCCAAGGCCTAGTTTGTTTGTTTTTTAATCACAGATTTTTCTTGTTTCCTGTCAGCAGCTGATTATATTGAGGTGGATGGCACAAGCTGCTGTTAAACAAATTAGATGGTTCAGTATTGTTTGAATGTCTCAGTTGGCAAAAATCAATATAGGTTCTGTTCTGCATGAGTGTTCATTAGTGTGAACCTTCTAATGCAGAGGTGCAATACATCACCACAGCCCTCATATCCATTGTGTATTTTTTCTCCCAGTCCTTTGAGGTTCCCTAACCTAGTTTTTTTTTTTTGCTTCCTTTTGTATGCTGGCTGCAAGTGTTACCACAGGTTAGGAATCTGGATGCAGAACACAACACCATTTCTCTGAACATGCCATGCTCTGAGCAATGAATAATGCATTATATATGGTGCAAAATGTATGTGAAGTTTTGCTATGTGATTTGCCCAGTGGTGTAAGAAATGGAATATGGATCATGACTGTGAGAAGAAACACATTTATTTCAAAGAAGAGAAAGTAGAGACCTTCTTTCTTTTTTACATGTAGTACTTCTCCAAATGTTCTATGTATCATCTCAATTTAATTTGCTGCAGTAATGAATATATCAAGTCTTTACTGGTGATGATATCTTTAAATAATATATTTAGTCATATATGGGTGTCTCAACTCAGTGATAAAATGCTCTTTATATAGGACATGTGACATCCCAGTCAGCATGCTACCGAGCTGTTCTTGGATTGGCTTTCACTCAGAGGCCAACTTTCTTAGATGTTGTCTCTGGGGAATTACTATTTTTTGCAGTTACATCCTAAATTGTCAGAAGGAAGCACTGTTCTATTTCTGTCTCATGCTGAAGTAAAATCACCCCTGGAAATGACTAACAGACTGATTAGACTGGTAGAGACAGCTGCTGTGCCAACCAGCCGCTACTCCCTGATGGCTCCACTGCTTGCTTTTTGGTGCAGAAAACTGTAAAAATATGTTTATACACTGAAATTCTTTTCTCAAAAATATGTACTTTTGAAGCAGTTCTTTTAAAATTACATTTCAAAGCAAAATGCATTTTTAAAAATCTAGAAAATCCTCAAAATGATGTCCCACAGTTTTCCTATGTTGGCATGATTGCTGACAAATTGAAAAATATGTTATATGTGAGGAAATTAGGGGGATTTTGTTGAACATGAAGTCTTGCCATGTCTTTTAAAATTTGTGTGTGCTTTCATTCTGAATAGTATATGTATGTTGGGATCGAGGATGTGGAATTCATAATATTCAGCTATGTCAGGATGGAATGTCTTCCTCTGTGGCGACATCACTGTTTCATGCTTTTCCACATTTAAATATCAATTGACCTTATGTAAGTTACATTGTAATGCTTTATAAATACAAGTTTTCAGAGAGTCATTAGCCAAAACAATCAGAAAATTATAAGCTTCAACTTCCAGTTTCAAACATCCAGCTTGCTATGATTAATGAAGTGTTTGCACAGTATAGCATGAGATTATTGGGTGCAGTGTTTGAGGCACAGTTGATTAGATTCTATAGCACTGGTGAAAGTGGGCTTTTTTACATGGTGCATGAGAGATGTGTTTTTTTTTTCATTATCTGTGGCAATGTGTTTGACAATTCTAACATCTGACCATTAAAGTTTATCAGCCTTCGTTGAGTAGCTCATAAGCCTTCTGTAGTTCCTCAAAACATGTGTACCATACAATCAAACTCCAAAGTGAAGATGTAGTCCATTGTATCAAGACCAGGACAAAAACTACATAGCTTTTCCTTAATCTGAGGTTCAGCAATAGGTTTAATGCTGATTTTTTAGTAACTGAAAGACTCTCGCTGTTTATTAAAAACAAGGGGGACCGCCCCCCCCAGTTTGTTACTTCACAGGTGTCCTTGAGTTTACTCCAGGACTGTAGAGACATTATCACCATAAACAACATCCAGAGTTTTTGGCAAAGTCTAACATCACCATTGTCTATGTTTTTATATATATATATATATATATATAGATATCATTTTATCTCTTCTTACTGTAATATATCGCAATTTACTTCTACTTACTGCAAAGAGAAATATTTAATTGTTATTGTTCACAATTTTTTAAACCATATTGCTCTGAAAAATGTATTTTTTCACCATATTTTATAGCTTTTTTCTTATCAGCCAGATTTAAAGCGAAGTCACTCCTCTGCTCACTAAATGACTTCTCAATGGAATGCTGCTCTTTTAAGATTAATGGTTCAGGTATCCTTTTTTCCTACCCACTTAATTCCATTCAGAGTTGTGGGCTGTCTCTGCCGATCAATGGCCAAGAGGCATACAGATAGTAGTCCATCACAGAGCCAACACAGAGACAAACAGTGCAGACAGTCATTCCTGCCCTCACACCTGAGGGCAATTTAGCATCCTCGCTTACACGTAAAGTGTATTTATTTGGATTTTAGGATGAAGCCAGAGTACTTTTAGAAAACCTGTGCAAGAAAATTGAGAGCAAAAATTGCCACAGATTTAAACCCAGGACACAGGACTGTAAATTGTAAATTTACAACTCAAGAGTTTGGTGGTTTAATTATTAAATTATCCCCATGTGTGTATCAAAGTATATGTTATTAAAGTTTATTTGCAATTCAGTGGCTCTAAGTTGAGACATTTTGATGTCCTTTCCTTTTACAGTAAATGCATAATGGTGTATAACTGAGGGATGTTCTTAGTTCATGCTAAAAGGGTCATGGGAGCTTTGTTGCTTGGACCACATGTTAAGGTAAGGGGGTAGATAAAGCTCTGAGGGCAGGATCATTCTGTTCTTAGGTCATACTGTAACAAAACAGTGGTGGCATTTGCTGACTGTGTTTAGCAGCACATTTAAAATGTTCACAGTGCTTTGGTATTATTTTTCTATGTCTTTCATCTTTAAGAAATGAGAAATAATGAAGCCCTCATTGCAGAACTGATAATTATTATATATATTTTTTTCCCCTGATGATAATCAGAAAGCATGTCATGTTTTCGCTCACTGTCAGATCTAGTAAACAAAATCACGAATCCAAACCAATCAGCAATGAGCCATGAGGAACCACGATGGCAGAGGCATTTCATTTCAACCAACTTTGAAATCATTTTCCTATGAGCACAGTAAACACTTCTCAGATTTTTATTCTCTGATTTTTTTTCAACTTGCGATATTTAGTCACCCCATTTGACTCTTCCTCACATAAAATTATTCCCTGAGTCTCAAATGGGTGATTGTATTACCCCAGCCTGAGTGTCAAAGTAAAGCACAAGCACATCAGGATCACGCTTTCCACCCTGCACAGCCATAAATCATGGTCTGTCGCACATCCCTAACTGGCAAACCATCCTCCCATCAGCACTGAAAGAAGGCTCCTCCTTTTCCTCTATAATTTGTCTTGTCAGCAACTGTTAGTTGGGAAATGAGGCCTGAGTTCTCCCTGGCTTAGCCTGTAGCTGATATAATTGCGTAATGGAGCCTCTTCACTGCACAGAGGATTGGGAGAGGATGAGGGCATTGCTATGCCTGCCGAACTACCTCTTCACTGAAAGAGCCGTGGTGCTGCACTGCATGGAGAAACTGCCTCTGACTCTGGACAATGTTTGCAGTCATAAACATTTAACTGAAATGTATCCTTGATCACTGTACCGTAAATGAAGTCCTCTACAAATATGATTAAAAATCACTATCAACACAGTTCAGGTAGTTTTCCATTATAATTGAGCAACAGCTCTAGTGGGCTGGTCGTCTTATAATGGGTCGTCCCAGAATCCAAAAAGTAGTACCAGGCGATCTGTAGTGAACAAAAATACAATACAACAATCAGGACAAGGAAGCCATGTTGAACAGTCTGCTCAGTCTTTTGCTTTTTCTCTGACTTAAAAAGGAAGAGAGCCAGAAAAGGCTGAAGGTGGAGAAGAACAGGAAAGTGTGAGAGTCACTTTGGTGTCACATCTAATGACTCCAACCCCTTTCTTTTCCTTTAGACTAGCCAGCAGCAATCAGTCTGCTGAGCTTATTATCGGAAATTGCTCCTAAGAACAGATGTAAACTACATAATGGAAGAAGCATTGTTGAGATGACATGCTAAAGGCAGAATGTCAGGAAGAACAAGACCTTCTTAACAAGATAGAGGCCAATTTCAAAACGACAAATTTCTTTATGTTTGATATATATATATATAGCATTTTTATAACAACATTTTTATAGACATTTTATTATGCTATAAAATGGAATTTTATGCCTGGAAAGTACATGATGCTGCCCCTTTAAGAGAAAATTAAGATTTTGTGTATTTGGTTTTTGGCTGTCTGGTTTAAGGGCAGCCTCAAAACACTGATGTAAAAGCTCAGTCCTTTGCTACTCCACTTTAAATAGCATTTTAATCTGCAGTGCAAATAGAGCAGTGAAGGTGATCAAATATTTGTGCTCCACAGAGATGAAGAGAAATGCGTGAGTGATTTTGTCTTAGATTTTGTGTAATTGCATCAGTTGTCATTTTATATCAAGAGATATTTTAGGCAGCATTAAACTGTTAGAAATTAAGATGTGGAGAAATTAAAATGCATACTGAGAAGACCATGCAGAGATGCTACATTCACACATATATCTTCTATCCCACACTGCATATTTTAGCATACACACATGCACTCTCAGCACATCTAAATATAGCTCTTTGCCTCAGCTCCTCCATGTTAAATCATACCCTGCTGTCCGGTCTGTGTTCTTCAGAAAAACTCACCCCAGTCATGTTTTCTGTCTGCTGCTAATGTCCCAGCAGCCACCTGGGAATGTGTCATCAGCTGGGCTGTTAAATACCCACCTGCCTCTAACCTGCTGTCATCTCGGCTAACACTAAAGTAATCTAACCTGCATTACATTTCTGCAGCTCTAATCAGTAATAAATGCACATTTTTAAATACGTTTTTGAGTTTGTTATTGTGGGCACCAAAATGTTCCCTTATAGAGAGCATTGACCTTTCAGTTTCAGAGGGTACTATGAGGTTCCGTGGCTGAAAGTTTATGTCATTCTAAGGACAATATTTAACTTTTGATTCCGTTCAGACTGTAGCTATAGAAACAGGCTACACTTCTCTTTACATTTCACACTTCATACTCATTACTCTCATTTCAGAAATTTTGCTGAAGAGCTATGATATAGATGTGACTACACTGAACCAGTTTTTTCTCCTGCCACCTACTTCAGTCTTAAGTTTTCTTGGACATATGGTCTTAGGTTTGTCATGTTTGCTGGAGAGGGAGGTGCACAGATGGGACAGTAAAAATGCACTGTCAGATGCTGACAGGCCAAGCTGCTGATATCCAAACTTGGTACTGACAGTTCTTATGGGAGTGCACATGTCAGATGTCAGTTGCACCATAGTCCAGTGGAGTTCTTTTATCTCATTGTTTTGACATAAGATTGCTAACAACAGTGGGAAATAGGCAGCTGAGGCAGAACTGAGGCAGGAATTCAATTTGCCCCATTATTTCAGCATAATTTTGTCTTTGCGTTCTTTCTGTTTTTCCATATTTTATTTAAGCAACAATCTGTGATCTGTGCTGAATACCACTGTGCTTCCAATGCAGACATTCTGCTGCTGCTGCTGGTGGCAAAGTCTGATTATGTGCTCTACTAAACAGGAACTCTGGGTTATATAGCAGGGTGGCTGTTTAGTGGCCAGTGCTGGTAGCGCATTAGACTTAACTGTCTATGCTTGCTGTCCTTTATTTAAGAGGCATCTGGCTAACATAAGTTCATATTCTGCAGACCAGTGAACAGAATCAAGCCCAAGGTGGTAGATAAGATGACAATAAGAACATGATTCTCTGCTTTTCACCTAAAACAAATGTTGCACATGATCTGATTTTGCCCAGTTTCAATAAGATCCAACACTGCATCTGTTTGACTTTTTCCCCTTGTGTTTGTAACATACTGTACTCCTCCCCTGACTGTATGTGCACTTTGGCTCATTCTCTCTTAAGAGGGATTGCTGGAATGGGCAGAAAATCAATATGGTAAAGGTTGAGAGACAAGGCCTGTTAATGTAATAGGAATAGGTGGAGTACCCAGAGGCTGAGGGAGGTCAGTTCTGGCATGTGTCCCACCAGCACGAGGCCAGAGGAGTTTAGAGTACATTGCATTCAAAATAGAATCAGGTGCTAAGCTGCAGGAACAATGCAAGAAGTTTTTATTTTTATTTTACATGTCTTCAGTTGTTTCTAAATTTGTGATAAATTCTTTTTATCACAAACTATATGAACTATCGTGTTCGTATAGTTGCAATCCAGAGGTCAGTGGACTGGGTTAGGGATTTTTGGACAATTGCCCTAGATGACATCAGAAAAGATGCAAAAATACAATATATATAAAAAAACAACTATCTGGTAGTTGCACCTTGAACATATTTACAGTAGCTTTTGTTCTATTGCAGTCAGTGGAGAGTGGGCACCCTGTATTCTAAGCAGCTGCCCCTAACTTGTTGCTTAGAATAGAGAAACTATTTTATGTGTTTTTTATGGGACTGGAATGCATTATTCTGCAAAAGAATCTTAGATAATGTCCTTCATTCTTTGTGAGGAGGCTGGCACTTCTCTTCATGTACCTGTTAGATAAAATTAAACCATAAAGGTTTTGACATGACGCCACCTGACAGTCATTCTAGGGTTTGCCAGCAACTGACCAATCGGCGGTTGCTATTTGTCCCGAAGTACACGCCCCTTAGCCGGGGTTCGTCATTGCTAAAGCGCTGCAGTCATGAAGGTTTTGAAGAAAATAGGAAGTCTGTAGGGAACATGCAATCCCGACAGCTAAAATCCAGAGCGTGTAGAGGGCGGAAAACAATTTATTATATTTCCAAAACCCAAACAGAGTCAGGAATAATGCAAGAAATAGATCAAGGCCTGCAGCCAACCTCATGTCCAGTTTAAGGAAACTTTAACAGCAACTACCACATTTGCATCTGCCCAAAGGTAACTGGTAGTAAACATCCCATTTTTTTCATAACGATAGGTATTGATAGTCAAATCATAGCTCATTAAGTGGACGTAGTAATACTTGATTTTATGTGTGTAAATTCCAATGGCATTTCTATGGCAGCATGATAACATAGGCTGCAGTAACTGTAGTATTTACATTTAAGCAACTTTTTATGCAAATATTTTTAAGCACTTTCCGGAAGGCGGATTTTCACAAGCATGTGTTATTTAAGTCAGTACTCACCCGGTTTGCACGTGCAAAATGCGTCCGACGCAGCTTTCACTCTCGCATCCAATGAGACTTTGTGCCCCTCATTTTTTTCTCTGGTTAGTAATTGACGTTTAACGTCTGACTTCTCTGTTGTTTTTCGCAAACAACTTTACAGACCTGATGTAGGACTTGTTGGAGAATTTTTTTGTCTGTGTCTTTGCCTCAGTGTTGGCTTATAAGGCAAAAATGTCTTCCATTATAACACTGTTTGTTTGTCTGAGGTTTGCTCTACTTCCGCCTGGGGGCAAAGCCTGTGAGTATCAAACTTTTATTTGAGCTTTTATGCCAATGAAATATTTCAAAGTAGCAATTCATTATATATTTACTACAAAAGCTACATAAAATGTGTGATATGTAAGAGGTCAGCACTCTCTGCAGGCTAGTCATGTTTTTCCCATGCCAAACTCAGTCATCCATGTCTTTATGGAACTTTGTTTTGTGCATTTGTCAACAGTCATGTTGGAATAGAATGGCCATAAAGTGGCCTTTGTCAAGCTTTGCTGATGGTTCTAGAAATTTAAAAGCACAGAAAAGGGTTTAACTTATCCTGCATTACTTATGTTCTTTCATTTGAGAAAGAATTTAATCAATATACACCATAACACTTAAAAAAGTCATCACCGTCACTATCAGGGTAATTTTTTGACTGTTTTACAGGTAATATAACAAAACAAAAAATATAAATGATTTCACAATTTTAACACAAGCCACAATTTATTTTTTAGTGTGAACTCAGACCATGCTGCTCTCTGAAATGGTCCATGTCTCCTTAGGTGCAACTGTGGTGGAGATTTGTCCTAATCATCTCACACAGAACATGTTGGTGACTGGTGACTCACAGCATCAAATGTGACAGGAATGAGATGTTTTGGCTGAGAGAACAACAGAAGAAATACGAAACATAGAGAAGTGTAGAGCAAAACACAGACATCAGGCATCCACTAGTTCATTGTCAGCTAATCTGAAACACTTTTTCATCATTGATGTGGAGAAAAATACATTTCAATTTCAGAGTGAAGATTTTAAGCTAAAAATCAGTAAACATTGTGCCACAGAAAATAATTTTAAGTTAGCACACAGAAATCTAATAAACACTGACTTCAACACAAATCCAATTGAAGTCAAAGCTTTTCTTATATTTGTCATTGACATTTGTTTTATTTTTAGTGGTTGCTTGAGCTTTGCCATTATTGAAAAATGCTTTTAACTCTGCTGATTGAAACCAATAGGAAAAGGGAAAGTTCAAAACACTGGACACTTCCAAAAAAAAATCCCCAGAAAAGTTATGTGGTTCTTTCAGGTTGCCTGCAGTGATAGCAACATATTTTCTATGCACCAAGGCAGAAATCGCTTTTGATTTCGATCTTTTCATGTGCGATGCCACATCGTGCTTCTGTGATTGCAGTCAGTTGGAAAGAAACTGGAGTGCTGATTGGTCTTTTTATAGTCATGCTCCACTATTTTTCATATCCGCTAATCTGTGCGAGACTCTTTAAGACTGCACATCATATTTACCTTGACCGCCGCTTTTCAGTGATTTTGATGACGGTAATTCCAGTCACTATGCTTTTATAATGGACCCTTTTAAGCCATTAAATCATTAGTTGCAAAAAGCCAGGTTGCCACTGTTAAAATGCCAGCTGGAAAAAAAACCCTGCAACTAATATTTTTTTCTACTGGTAACAAGACTAGTTTGACTGAAGCATTTAAATCTGAAACTTTAAATTGAATGTAAAGTTAGAAAGTCTTTATTAAAGAGCTTGCAGAGACTTTGAATCCATGAATGCTTGGTAGTTGTATTTTCTTCTCCGAAGCCAGCTATGAAAACCAAAAATGAAACAGTTATTGATTTTCATTTAAAATACAAAATAACAATTAATATACAAACGATCTTTCTTCTTGGTGTTACAAAAATGGATGTGAGATTACATTTTGATTGGATTTCCTTTTTATATTTAAAATAACAAAATCAAATCCTTTGGGAAAATGCCATCCTATTAGAGGCATTTCTGCACCTGTCACTGCAGTTGCAGCAGACACTGTTTATGTACAGAGGTGGTAGTAACAAGTCACATTTGTTCAATTACATGTAGTAACTTTTGGAAAGAAATGTACTTTTAGGAGTAATTTTGCTTCAGTGTATGTTTTACTTTTACTTGAGTAGTACTATGAGATATTCTTCTCATTTAAGTAAAACGTCTGGATTCACTGCTCTCTATAAGTAGGCTCAGGTGGTAGGAGCTCATCTGGCTGTTGGTTCAACCCCCCCTCTGTCTCTGTCTATATCTGTTGTGGCAAGACACTTAATCTGCTTTGCCTGCTGATGTTGGTCATACGGCCTGGTGGAGCCAGTGTGTGGCAGCTTAGCGTTCTAGTCTTCTGGACTAGATACCGGCCATTTACTTCACTGAATGAGGACAAAACATATAGTCAAACATGCACGAGACATAGACACACACTTTATGTTGAGGTGAGACTTGTTTGTACAGTAGGGTTGTAGTGTTATTTCAACCCATTCTCACTCCCAACTTGTCATATATTGACGCATCGGACGGTCCGTCCTCGTCACATATTGACGCGCAGGGTACCCCTTTCGTGTCAATATGTGACGCGAGGGGTTTTACCCTATGCCTTACTGTAATTTTTGCCCTAAACCTAACCAAATCGTCGGGTTTTGAAGGTTCGGCAGCGGTTTCTAGAACCCTTCGTGTCAATAATCCACGTAAAACATGTGACCTACCCAAAACGTCAACATGTGACGCTGAAGGACCCTGCCCAAGTCGTCAACTATTGATGCGAAGGGTATCCCTTCGCGTCAATATGTGACGCATGGTCAGAAATCGTCCCGACTCGTCAATATATGACGAGTCGGGAGTGAGAATGTGTTGGTTATTTATATCTGCTGAGTCTGTTGAGTACTTAGGGAGATTTTATGATGGTGAACTGGTAAGGTCTTGCTGCAGCAAAGCATCCCCAAACCATGACATTTCCACCTCAGTTCTTCATAGTTGTTAGGAGATTCTTTTGCTGGAATACTGTATTTGGTTTATGCCAGCCTTGTCCTATGTTCTGATGGCCAGATTATTCAGTACAGACTATTCTGTACATGAACATCAGTCCAGAAATCTGTTTTGCTGTCTATTTTCTCTATGGCAGACTTCTCTCTGATTAAGAGAACGATCTTTTCCTATTTGAACATTTTACACTAAGTGACATTTAGAAGGTTTCTTTCTTATTATGAAGGCATGCACTTTCATATAAACACCCAAAAGAGCTCACTGTAGGTCCCATGATGACATTTTTGGATTTTTGTCAGGTTTTTAGCATGCTATGGTCTGCTTTCAGCGAGAACTTTCTTGGACTGCCAGGTTTGGACAGATTGCCATTGTTATGAAGGTCCTCCATTTGGAGACTATTTTCCAGTGGGCTGGCTTATTTCAAATTCGTCTTTAAACCTTTGTCATACTGTAGCATCAAGCAAGATGCTACAGTATGCTTTCTGGGAGCCTGAGGCAGAAGAACATCAAACAAGTAAGGTTTGAAGTTTAAACAAGACAACTCTTATCCAAATGCTGTGTAGATGGCAAGCTTTTCCATTAGGGATAAGCGTTTTAGATAATGGTTGGATGGATGTGTAAAAAAGTTAATCAAAAAAATCATAGCATTGTACAAAGCTATATTTGCTATTCCCCTGAATACTATCTGTGTGTTGTATTTAATTTGTTTAGGAACCAAGCTTGCAAACAAGCATTTGGATAAGATTTGCAAAAAAGCCTTTAGTTAAATCATTTACCCATGTCCCTATTTGGTGTGTTGGAAAAAGAAAGATGAATGTGAAATAATAAAACACTATTCTGAAATTAAAAAATAATTGTGAGCAAAATTAGATTGTTTTATGAAGACTGTTTTCATGACCTTTCTTGCATTAAAAAAAATTGGTTGTTATAAACGTAATAAACAAAGAAAGATTATTTTTATAGATGTAGTAACAGAAAGATTTCTTTGAATAATTAACTAGCACATGAATAACTGATTCAGAATCATTTGCACAGCTGCTGGAAGGAAAAAGGCGATACACTGAATATGAAGAGGGGAAAACTATTGAGTTACTCATGTAGGAACTAATTGCTTTTTTGATGAAGGGCTTATTTCTCTTGTACGAGTTCAGAAGTTTCTTCAATTTATTCCGGTGCCGGCAGCTGCAGCTGAAAACATGAGTGAGGTTATGGAGACATTGCCCACATCAAGGTTACGTCATTAAACATTCAAAAGCTCCCAAAGACTATTGTACATTCACTGAGATTCACTGGTCCTCTCAGTTTTTTATTTTTAGCTGCTAATCCTATTTTCTGTAATTCAGTTCTATAAAGCCATTATAACTCTATTCTGCTCAGCATGCAATTTTGCATCAAAGTAAAAACAATAATGATTAATAGTAAGTGC
This sequence comes from Xiphophorus hellerii, assembly GCF_003331165.1. Lineage (NCBI taxonomy): Eukaryota > Metazoa > Chordata > Actinopteri > Cyprinodontiformes > Poeciliidae > Xiphophorus > Xiphophorus hellerii. The sequence continues at coordinate 16,060,495 of NC_045691.1, read as the reverse complement.
TCAACAACTTAAAAAGAAAAATGGGTTTCAAGGCTGCAGATGTATTATGTATTATTGTATAAGGTGAAACTTTGATTCTTATTCATGAAATGTGAGTAGCGTAGAGAAATTTGTGTAGGATTGTGTTCTTGCTGATTTGGGGATGCATCAATGTGGATTTCAGTATGGGATACCCCCAAGACCCACAGCAGCTCTAATTGTGTATACAAGATTAAGTCTTTGTGGACTTGTGATTCAATATAAAAAAGCTGTCTCAAATAATTCTGACACACCATAATTCAGTTTCATCTCCAAAGTGTATAAACCACTGTGGATTGTAACTTCAAACAGTGAAGAGAAAATAAATCTGCCTTAAATCTGCTGTACTGAGCAGACCTTTTAGGTTTGTCCATTTGTGCACAATATTTTACCGGGCAGATGGAATTAATTTGGTACAAAAGCACTTCTACAATGTGACTAGTGAAACAAATCGATTTAGGCAGTATCCTATTAAAATATTGTTACTACACAACTTTGTACAATCCTTGTGTAAGAAGCTAAAAGTTTATGTGCATATTTTAGTACATAAACTTTTGTTTTTAGTCAAAATTTACTACATTTTTATATCAACAATATGTGTAGATAAGGATTTTATTTCATATTTGATGCAGACATTATTTCTGTGTGAACAAAACTTGGGATTAGAAAGTATTTCATTCTCCTTAAATGACTCGAATGACCTCTTCCTCTTTGTTTATCAATAGCTGGACAATCTGGACGAGCAGGCTGCACAGATCAGAAGAGAGCTTGATGGTCGTCTTCAGATGGCAGACCAGATTGCCAGGGTGAGTCAGACTCTGCAGGGAGCACTCAGATTGGTTTTAATATGCTTTGTTATATAGTTAATATTTCAGAAATATGGTGTCACTAGTATGGACACCATGGTGTGAGCTTCAGGCCACAAATAAGGAAAAATGAATGAAAGAGTATTCTATACTTCAGTAGATGTGGATGATTGCGAAGGGCAATTTGTGTTTTTGAAGTGAAATTATATGACCTGGTCTTAAGAAGCTTTAAATTGTCAAGCTTTTGATTTCACGCTTAGAAATATCTGATTCTTTTCTGTTCTCCCCAACAGGGCGGCAAGTTCCCTAAATTTGTGTCTAAAGAGATGGAGGCCATGTACATCGAGGAGCTCAAGTCCTCCGTGAATCAGCTTATGGCCAACCTGGAAAGCATGCCTGTGTCCAAAGGTGGAGAGTTTAAACTCCAGAAGCTGAAGCGAGGCCACAACACCTCCATCATCGATATGGGCCAGGAGGACGAGAACAATCTCTCCAAGTCTGATGTGGTTCTCTCTTTTACTTTGGAGGTACTATATATTTTGGTTTACCAGCTTTAGCCAAGTGCTACAAATATTACCCCTTTAAGATGTTCATGAAACATCTTAAAGGGATGCAAATCTACAGTCTGCCTCAGCGGGACTAGAAATCAAAACCGATGAGAAACACTTCCCTGCTCCACACTAAGAATAGAAACAGACAGCACACCTGTTCAGACGGTCCACCAGACGCTGTGTGAAGAACAGACTGACGCACACACGTGTGCATAAAAACCTATTTACCTGCTCCTTAATGGGAAATGTGACTCATCTTGTTATCAGCTTGTCTCAGATGAGTTATCACCACAGAACAGAGAGCAATCACACCTCTCCTCCTTATGATGCAGTGCTATTTCAGTCAGTGAGTTCATAATGGCCTCAGACTTACTTCAGTACAATGTTGAAATAAATATTCATTAATAACATGAAAGAAAACATTAAACCTCACAACACCTGCCAAATTTGGTGGACAGGTTTGCGCTGACATCTATTTGATTTATAAATGACATAAGCAGATATTCAATAATTATGGTTCTAAAACCATCATGCCAGGCTTTAGACCTAGCTGGTGTATTAGATGCATATAAAAAATATTATATTATTCTATAAATGGTTTTCTTGGTGTAACTTGACCAAAATTAGTCCAATGTATGTTAAAGCTGTTAATTGATGCACAAAAAATTGACAAAATGTGCCCAAGTGCATTCCCCTGTTGTGAAATCAACTTTAAATTGTTGCAGAAATTTGGCAAAATTGAACATTTTGAGAAGGAAATCTAAATTAAGACAGAGCCTGAGATTTCATTCTTGATAAGTGAGCCAGAATAATAACTGTTTTCTGAAAAACTATCTTTTTAATATTTATACAATATTTCTGATGCTAGACCTTCAGAGATGTATTCAGTAATTTGTTGAATCTCAAATACAAAGGCATTCAAGTTTCAGCAATGTGAATGTTTTCAAGAACTTTTCTATTGCAGAGTACTTTCCTGATGCATCCAAAAATTATTCAGAGACAAGAAACTGTGTGAGCGAAATCTATCAAAGTTTTGATCCAAGTTGGAGAGCTATGTAAAACAGCTGAAAACCTTCAGGCCGACCTGGGGCAATGTTGGTTACAGCCCACATCTTGCACTACTCAGACATCTAAGCAAAGCTCCATGAGCAACAACCAAGGGTCTCACCTGTGATGAAATGCATATAGCAGCAGACCTGCTCTGTATGTGTTATAGAGTACATATTGTGTAGCTCTCAACCCATCTTTTAATGCCAACATGGTGAAAATTCACAAAGCAGTCCAACATTTTCTTTTTGCTGCTGCCTTGCACGAGCTATTTGCTTGGATTCTGCAGTGGATTCACAAAGTGCGTTACACTAAATACATGCTGGAGCAAAAATACACCTGATGGGAGCAAATTGCATCAGGTCCCAGTTAGCCTTTCTTGAGCTAATAGATTAAATGAAGTCATCAGAAATATATGAAAATGTTTATTTGCTTTTCATTTTTATTTCTATTTATTTTTACAAAACTCCAGGACATTAACTGATGAGACATTTCTTACAATTGTGTAACTTAGAATGTGACATTTAAATTTCTGATTGCATTTATTTAAACGAAAAAAAAAAGAATATTCTACTCTAACCTTTTGAAAAATTATATGTTTGTGTCAGAATCAATGTGGAATTTCCTTGAAGTAATATATTCAAACGTTCATGGTTTTGAAAGACACTTAAAAGACATTAAATATTACCATGATGTACTTGACTTATTGTCACACACAGTTATGTCTGTAGAATGGCTTAACAGGATAATATTCAGTAGCAGGTAACAAACTTTGCAGGCATCACATCGACAGTATTGAGCTGAATATTTTATTGAAAGTTGACTCCAATCCTGACAGCACATTTTTCCGCTTCAGGCTGTCCCACTGAATTTCATGGTTGCAGTATCACAGTTACCCTCGGCCATGGCAGAGCTACAATGTAGGCACTGAGCTTATAAAGAGGAGGTATAAGACTTTATGTGGCAGATTATGTCTGCAAGCAGTTTTGAGGGATTGGGAGTTGCAGGCTCCTTCGAGGATAGTAGCAGTTTTCACAGTCTATTTCAGTGGAAAATCACCCAGAATCTATTGTACAGCAAAGACAGAAGCTGTGAGTGTAAACACTCATTGTTGCTCTAGTAGTATTTCTGGATGGATTTTCTGCCTGCTCCTCTGCTTTTGACTCTCTTGTTCTCTGACCTCTCTAAAGAGATGAGTCACTTCTCGACAATCTTCTCTAAGGCTATTCTTCTTCCCAGGTGGTGATCATGGAAGTGGTGGGGCTGAAGTCTCTGGCTCCAAACAGGATTGTTTACTGCACCATGGAGGTGGAGGGAGGCGAGAAGCTCCAGACCGACCAAGCAGAGGCATCCAAGCCGACGTGAGTGAGCACACATGGATGTTTGTTTACCACAGGCATTTAACAAACAATGATGTTTGTAAAATACACAGTCTGCTATTTATATTGCCTCTACATTTCAAGACTCACAACCGTTTGTTAGGGCAGAAAACAAACTCCATTTACATGGAAGATAAAACTAATTAAATTGCTGACTATTGCTGTTTTCTTTCAATAAACCATTTCAGTTTTGTGAATAAGATCCTAGAAGAAACTTATCTAAATGAATTGGCTTTTAAGATGCACTTAAAACTTAAAGTAAGCCTCTGTTGCCAAACTCTCCCACATCTCAGTGGTTTCTCAGCTTGCAGCGATACATTTCCAGCGCTCTTCAGGGGCTCTCAGATGCCTCATTTCCTCTCAAAAGCACTTTGCATGTAAATTACAACATTTAAAAGAAATTGGACTGTGCACTTGCACAATACTTTATTTTTTATTAATTTCCTTTAAATCTGTTAATTATTTGGTCCAAAGCAGAATAATCTGGTGTAACTGAAACACATAATCTAGTTTTACCCTAATTATTCTGGTACTAAAAATGTTGTTTTAGGTGGGAATTTCTAAATATTTAAAGACAACCCTTTAATGACCCTGATTTGCTTAAGCTGTTATAATTTCTGAGATTCTCTATCTGAACCAAACTATTTCAGCCTGGTCATTTTTAATCAGGAAGTGGAAATTGATTGTTTAACTCTGTCCAACATTGGAAAAGTATTCCGGTTTCTTTACGTTTTCCTCTTTTGTCATAATATAATCACTCTATTTAACTGGAATTGTGTGTTAAAAAGAATAAAATAAAAAGAAATATAAAGTTGTGTATAATTGTAAAGTTTATTTAAGGAGGAGCATGATGATGCTGCCTGTTAATTTAGGTAAGTGGACAGGTTTTCGTAGATTAGCAGTAATGCTAGATATCAATCATTTCTCCAATCTTACAATAGGAACATTGTAACATATCCCTGTGTGGAAGTGTCCTGGCTATAAACACTTTCACACCTCCACCCTGAACTTTCTGCTGTCTCCGTTGGTCTTTATGATTCTATTTGTTCACTAACAAACATTGGATTCCCTCAAAGGACAGCTGCACTTGTCTTAATAAGATGATTTCCAAAGGTAACTGGGCTCGATTTTCTTTAAGATTATTAAAGGAGCCTAAATAAAAATGCACACTTTTTAGATTTTGATTTGTAAAAGTGTTTGAAAATCTTGTGTCATTCTCCTTTCACATCAAAGTTATGCATTTTATTGTGTTGGTCTATAAAATTCTCCATCTATGTTTCTGGATGTGATGTGATAAAATGTAAAAAGGTTTTGCAAGAGACTGTACTGGTTATTAATGTAGCTCATTGGACCTCATTCATCACATCTGCAATGTCCAAATTTAGATAAATCTATCCTCTCCTTAAAATAGCTTCTCCATTAATCTCAGATTCCAGAATCGTACAACTCAAGCTATTAAAGAGCCACCCATGAAATATTCATATACAGTAATATAAGCTATTTTTACCCCCAAACGTCTTCTATTGATCCTGCTAATACAAGAGATAAATTTTGAGGAAGGGTTAAGACAGCGATGAGGACAGGATCTAGAAGAGAAAAGTCAGTGAACACTCTGTTAAGACAACCGCTTTACGCCAACTTAAATTACTGAATTGAAAGATGTAGCAAAATAGTTTGGATCTACGCTGCATTTAAGGTTCAGCCTTTGGAAAGTAAATGTTACAAACTTTGAATGACAGTTTCTTGACAGGCTGCATGATGGGTTGAGTGTTTCTATGTAAAGAGCGTACATGCACTTGCATACACACAAATGAAGTCACACAAGATGAATGTTACCCTTCAGACTGCTGCTGGTTATTCACAAACATTAATTAAGCGTGCTCAGCCACCGTGCACTCAGGCTGACATTCAAATTACTGTTATGAATTAACATTGAACTTTGATGACTTGATAGAAGGGTTGATTTTTTTTTTTTTTGTATATACAGTACAACTGCAAGCAGATTTAGCATGCAGAGGATTTGACCCATTTTGCAGGAGGAGCTCCAAGAACTGCTGTCACGTCCATTATTAGACCTTCCATTTAGCGACAAGGTCACCTTCATGCCAGAACGATATTTGCACGTGAAACCAACACAACTCACCACTGACTACCCGCTGTCTGTCAGCGGTCTCTCTGCTCCCTCTCTAATTTTCAAGAGCAGCAGCAGTTGATTATGAAAAATTTTGAGGGAGGAAAATTCTTTCTTTGGATAGAAATTAACATGTTAGAATTTTAATTTGTCCTTACAAGACAAGATTTTAAGCATTTAACCAAACTGTGAAGGCTGCAAAAGTTTAGAATTACAATACTGGAAGCTTAATATTGAATATTTAAAAAAGAATCTTGTCTCTTAAGCTCTCATGGCTACAGTATTGCACATTTCAACTTGTTCTCTGTGTATTTCTGTGTTTTAAATGGATCTGAGGAGCTAGTCTATTAGAAAATTTCTTTGTTACTACTCCATAATCCCTCAGGTATTGTGTTATGATTTTATGTTTGTTTGTTCATTTTTAAAATGCTATTTATTTCAATTGACTCTAATAAAATAGGTTATGAGATTTCATTCGAGTCCCCCTGGAGCCAAAATATGTTGTCAATTTTTCTTTCTATGCACACTTTGTTATTAAAATCTGCATAGTTTCCTTCCTTCATGTCCAAAAGTAGAGGCAGTCATTTTACGACAGTTGATTGTTCTGTCTGGTCCAGTGCTTAGAAATAGGATAAAAGTTTGGTTTAAGCAAACATTTTCAACAAAACATGAATATTGTTGTGTCATTTTTGTTAAAGAATGATCAGTCGATGTTAATTATGATTGAAAAGGGAATTTCATTGGTGATGTTTGCATCAATACCAATAACAGCACTGAATCGGTTTTTGCTTTCGCCCAGTTACTGAAAAAAGTCACAGTTCTGTTTTGCAGCTCAACCATCACTTCCTACTATTTCTCTTGTTAGTCTTTCTCCCTTCATCTGATTAAAATCTTGGAAATCAAAGGGAAACTTTAATTAATGGATAAAACCAGTAAAATAAAACTTTTGTGAAAAAAGAAATCACAACAAACACATTGATCTTGTGTTGCAGGACTTTGAACCAAGTCATTAAGAGTATGGCATTGATTACTAATTTTCAGAGAAAATGGCAAAATAGCAAACAAAAAACAATCAAATATGTATCCACATGGGATTTGAGTCAATTTCCCAATACTTACCCAAATTTACGTTACCCAATCACTGCCTTTTTTGCTTCAGCTTATTTGTCTTCAGAGTTATATATTTGAATACATGAATATTTTACATAAGAGCCCAATTTTAATGGCTGTGAATCAAATCCCGTTTGGATTAGTTGACAAATGAAAAATTACAGATTATGACTTCTGATCAAACCTAAATTATAGTGTGCAACCGCCTGCTGGTTGATGATATTTAATGGAGTCACGACTCTCATAACTGTTTCCTTAGAGTAGGACATGAGTAGTAACTGTTTGTGAAAGCTAGTAGCAATGAACAGAAGTCTTACAGACATGTTTTCAAAGTGTTTGATACATCCTCACTGTACCAACAAACAATGTGTAGCAGTACAACAAATCAGTCTACTGACCCATGCAAGGTGCAAAGAGAAATGCTGGGATAAAACATGGAGTGCATTCATAGTAGAGCCATAAATAAGAACAAATAAATGAAAAATTACACAGTTGTATTGCACATGTCCTTCAAAGAGGCGACATATTGATTAGAATTATAGAACTATTGTAAAAGCTGTTCTTGAGTCATCAGTGTGAGACCTCAGGACTCTGGTTCTGCGGCTCGAGGGCAGCAGCTTCAACACCCAATGTGCTGGGTGTAGATGTGCCCTCTTAGGACAAGAACATTGCAATTTAAACATTACTTGGATTTCTCAGTTGTTTTCCTGTTCTGCCAAAGTTTCCTTTTTGTATCCATATACAAATATATGAATATAAAACTGTAACAGAAATTACACAGTTATATTGCTCCAACGAGGCATTTCGGGCAAGAGGCGGGGTACACCCTGGACCATCACAGGGCGCTAATAAAGATGGGTTTTATAAATTATATTTTAGACATTATAGGGTAAAATCCAATGAAATTCAAGATTTGAATCATTTGTGAAAAATTAAAAGGAGAAAGCATAATGTTCTCAATTATAATTCAGGACCTTAGAAACTGGTTTGTATAAAGTACAATAACAACACAGCAATTTGAATCGCAGTTTTCATTATTATATATATGCAATACTTCAATCGCTAAGAACTGCCTCAATGGATTATTTATTCCGATAAATAATCCAAACACTCCACCCACCTTGTCTGCTGGTGGTGGTGAGTGAATGGCAACCTTGCTTGTGTCAGTCTACCCCAGGGCAGCTGTGGCTACATTGTAGCTCACCTCATCAGTGTGTGTGAGAATGATTGAAAATAGTGTGCAGTTCTTTAGAATCCTCGGACTTGATAAGATGCCATACAAGCACAAGAACTGGAACTACTAGTCTTAGGAAGCCATATTGTTATTTTTCTGTGATCTATAAGAGTGTCTCATCTGTCATTATTACTGTGAGAAGTTCTGTTTATAAAAAAATACAGTGTTGTTTCCCTGCTTCTTCTGAAAGCTGTTTGTTTACAGTCAATGTCCTTCAGCCAACCCTTCAGCCCTGCAAGCCTCACTTTCCACACAAATGAATACCATGTTTTGAAATCCAAGACCTGCTCATGAGTTATAAAAACAGCAATAGTGCATTTCAAGAATCATCATTTGTGTGTTTTAAGCTGTTTAAATCTTTAACTGTCTTTCTCCTATGATAACAGAAATATGTTTCACATAAAAATCAAAAATTTGGAATGATATGCCCAAGCTTGTTGTAACTGTTGTAAATATTCAGGGGCAAACAATGGGATGAAGACTTACTTTTTTTATCGACTGTTCAACAGATGAGATCACTGTGTTATACTGTCATGGAAAATAACCTCTTGAGTGTTTTCTGTTTTGTCTTTCAGCTGGGGAACCCAGGGGGACTTCACCACTACACACCCTTTGCCTGCTGTCAAGGTGAAACTGTTTACAGAGAGTACAGGCGTGCTGGCGCTGGAAGACAAAGAGCTGGGCAGGGTAATACCTCTGTTTACTGACAATTTTAGCAATTACAGAAGATCAAGGATCATGCCAGTGATAACCAAAAATGAAAACAGACATGCAACAGTACGCTTAAAGTCTTGGAGTACGATCACCTTGAATAAAAACACCATGGTTTCACAATAACAGACTATTTATGCAATAACTGACAACAAAGGTTTTCAGTACATTTATCAACCAGGAAGATGAGAGTTATTCATACAACTTCCAAAATATTCTCATAGATGCAGTTGGGTTAACTGTTTTTTTTTTTTGGTATTACACAGAAACATAGTAATAAATAGTATCTTAGTTGGATAATTACTGTAGATGTTAGTTGGTTCAGCTATCAGCTCAAGTAGACCCTGCAGTCGAATTTGTCAATGATTTGCTATGTCTATATTATCAGTTGTAATTTTAAAACAATGTTAGCTTAACCCGACTGATAAATGGTGCTGATGCCTTAACTGTCCATGTTTTTTGCTGCCAGAAATATTTTCAAACAGCCAAATTCATATTTCATTAAGCTTTCTTAAAGCAAGCTGAAAAGCATTGTGCAGTGACATGAGGGTAAGGGGCAGCTCTGTGTTACTCCATGCTTCATTTTGCAGTGGAAAAACTCCTGTCCAAGCTGTTTCATTTGGTTTCTTGTAACCAAGAGAAACATTTTCAGCAGCAGCAAGTGGTGGAAGAGGGGAAGTACTGCATTACTCCATAATCAATTTATACATATATGATGTGATATCTTTTTTGTGCGAAGTGACAGAGTGCTCAGCAACAGGTAGAGGAGGGACAGCATTACTTTATGCTCCATAGAGACGTAGAAAGTTGTGGCCCATCATAGCTTTTACAAAGGAAATATTCTGGATTCAAATATGTATTTTATTTAAATCTCATTTGACTCAATTTGATATAAATGTCATGAAGGAAAACAGGAATGTGTAAAACTACCTTGTATTGTCATGCCTAAAAGTGACAGGTACCTAACAGAGGTAGTTTTGCTGGTATGTGTTGGGCCAATGGTGCCTCAGATGTCCCTGTAGTGACAGTGACCTTGTCTGAGACAGAGTTCTTTGATCTCCTACTGCAAGAGAGTTGGCAGGAAAGCAGGCTTCCTCAAAGCTCTTTAAGTCAGCAAAGAGAGATTAGGCCTCCTCTTTTTCTTCTTCTTCTTCGAGGCAGAGAAACAGTGTTCTTCTGTTGCTTCACCGCATCGCAATTTAATATTTCACTAGAGGCAAACACACATAATCACCAGCCTCTGCAAAGACTAACGGTTGCTCCTGAATGCTGCACAGAAAGACAAAATAAAGACTCTCCAGCAGAAAATCAGAAGAGATCAGTAATTTTTTTTTTTTTGCCATTTGTGGTGTCTTTGTATGCAGGTTGTCCTCCACCCAACACCTAACAGTCCCAAACAGTCTGAGCTCCATAAGATGACTGTGACAAAGGCTTGCCCTGACCAAGATCTTAAAATAAAGCTGGCTATTCGCATGGACAAACCACAGAACATGAAGCACTGCGGGTAAGAGAAAGTCAGCAGCTAAATAAGACACACAGGGATGTTCTTATGAGGATTTAATTTCTGTGCCTTTCCTGTAAAACTCCAACCCTTCTCAGCTCCTTGGCCTCATTTCTTTTCACGTGCTGTGGAAAAATACTGTGAAGTATACAACTCCCCCTGGTGGATGACAGTGTGTAGCTTATATATGGATATCTATCTATGTGTATGTTTGTTTTATTTATTTTTTTTGTAAACAGAGCAAAATGCACAGAATTTTTATCACTATCCAATTTTTTCATTTTTTGTTATTCAGATTTGTTGTATTAAAGGTCTATGTTAAAAGGCTTGTTCAAAGTTCAAAGTGTGTTCTGATCTGTCATCACCTTTACTGCTGCCACAGGTATCTATGGGCTTTTGGGAAGAACGTGTGGAAACGCTGGAAGAAACGTTTCTTTGTTCTTGTGCAGGTGGGCTCTTTCTGAAAAATTATGTTTAGTCAACCTGATGGTCATTACTGAAGCTGTTGTCATTGATATACCTACAGTATATACACTGTATATTGCTTTTCTGAGTGTAGATTTGAGTAAGCTTAGGAGAGATACCATTTTCTTGTAGCTATATCCTGAACTATGGACATCATCAGACCTATGTCTAACTTGAATGGCATGTTCACTGTCTTTCCCCTTTTGAGGAGTAACTAAAAGAAATAGACCTCTGTGTTATGTCATATTTATACCACATAGAATTAGGAAGATATGGATTAATAATTAGTTCTTTGACATTTTGATCTAACTAACATAAAATGTTAAATAAATCAATTCTTTCCATTTATATTTTAGGATTTTGTGGAATAACAAAAAAATAAATGTTTTACAAGTTGGATTTTCAACTTTTTTTGCAATATAAGATTATGAAACTATAAAAAACAAATTTAAGTTTTGGATTTATAAATTGGTTATAAGTAATGTCAAAATCATTCTTGATGTTGTTACCCAGTGTGTAAATAACAATAAAAATTTACCTGTTTTTTGTCTGCTTAATGTGAGCTCTTTAACTTTGTCTCTAGGTGAGTCAGTATACCTTTGCCATGTGCAGCTACAGAGAGAAAAAATCTGAACCACAGGAGCTTCTGCAGCTGGATGGGTATACTGTGGACTACAGTGACCCCCAACCTGGTAAGAATGCACAGGGGAAAATAGAATAAAACTGCAAGCAAACATACAGGTATTTTATTCATTTTTAATGTTCTTTGACTTCTCAAAGGCCTGGATGGAGGCAGGGCTTTCTTCAACGCCGTGAAGGAGGGCGACACTGTGATCTTTGCCAGTGACGACGAGCAGGACCGCATCCTATGGGTCCAGGCCATGTACCGTGCTACTGGCCAGTCCCACAAGCCCGTCCCACCCACTCAGGTCCAGAAACTAAACTCCAAAGGGGGGGCTTCAGCCCAAATGGATGCTCCCATTTCTCAGTTCTGTAAGTAACCCATTGCGCAAAATATTTGGTTAGGCAGAAAGCAGTTTCCAATGCTCTAACCCATAAATGTGTCACACCATGTGCTCCCCACCCCTCCTGCAGCTACAAAACATTCCCGTAGAGCTAACACACAAGCACGCGCACAAATGCATTGATCTCTCACGGGTTTTCCTCCAGCATCTGATGGACTTCCACTCATTGTCACCACTCCCTCCGTGTTTAACGGCGCACCTCCATGCTACTCCATCAGTCGGTTCATTAGGAACAACCAACCTGAAAGAGAAGTCAGCATCCAGATGCTATGGCTATGACCTGTAGAGTCATCACACATAGGATTCAAATATTCAGACCAGCGCCCTGGTTAAATCAAGTTTTTTCCAGACATGAAATAGATTCTAATAAATCTGTGACTGTACTTGTATTCCTAAGCGGTCTCCAGGTCAGGTAGCAAAGGGAAGGTAAGGCTGTCTAAACAGTGTGCCGTCTGTACCAACTTTTGTTTTAAATGTCTCTTGTGTCCTCCCAACCCTCACCCCAATTTGAGAAGGTAATCGATTTTAACAGCAGCAATTTCCTTCCCTGAAATAGATTACAGCTTACTCAGGTTGGTTTTGACCCTTGCACTCATTGCTTTCTTATCATTCTAACCCACAATAACCTGCACTAAACAGACCTCCTACCTATCAGAATTAATGATACATATTAACAATCCCCCAATAATAGATCCTGCTATTCAGAAAAAAAAAAATCTTTTTGTGTGCATCATTCTTTTTCAAATGTATTAAATACAATTTTTATCAAGAGGAAATGCAGAAAAATAATTGGCTAAGTTTTGCACTAATATTAGTAGTAACAATAATAAAACATGCTTATTCCAATGTTTTTGACTGTATAAGACTCAAAATAGTTAAGTTACACAAAATCCTGTCACGTAAGATTCTCTGTTGTTTCTCCATTGTTTATTTTTCGTCCAGTACGTGATCCTTGTTGTGGTTAGTTGATTCCTCTGCTGCCAGCTGTCTGCCATTCAAAAAGCCTCCTCACAGCGGCACAGACTCCCCTCCTTCCCGAAACATTGTGGCAATACCACCACACGTACATGTTTCACCCCCTGGTGGTCTTGAATGGCACTGGGATCATTTTACATGCACAACCCTCCTTACCCTGCTGCAGTGGACACCTAAATAAAGAAGTGAGAGTCATATGAAGACTCCACAATTTGTATTTATCAATTTTCTGGTGCACATTGCACATCAAAATTTATCTGTAGAAAAGGGAAATGTTTGTTTTCTTAATCTAATTTTGACAAAATATTTACATCTTTTTACCACAATGGCATAACACAGTGTTATTTATAAAGTTAATAGGATAAATTAAATTTTCTTTTATACAGTTGAGAAAATATATTTAAAGGAGACACTAAACAAATGCAACAAAGATGCAAAGTTTTTGTTTGATATAGATAAACAATAGCAACAGACCACATTTAGTTTCTGGTTTAGTGCCTCTAAACCAGGGGTGTCAAACTCCAGTCCTCAAGGGCCGGTGCCCTGCAACTTTTAGACGTGCCTCTGCTGCACCACACCTGAATAGAATAATTAGGTCATTAGCAAGGCTCTGGAAAACTGATCTACACAAGGAGGGGGTAATGTAGCCATTTCATTCCAGTGTTTTGTACCTGTGTCACATCTAAAAACTGCAGGACTGCGGCCCTTGAGAACTGGAGTTTGACACCTGTGCTCTAAACGGTGTGCACAAATAAAAACATATCTTCCAACATTTTTGTATGTTTAATGTGACACAATTTCTGAGCTATTCAACTGAAATAACAAGCACATTTTATCTTACAAACGTTCTCCAAATCTTTCAGATTAGGCAGACATCTCTTGTCGAACTCAGTTTTCAGAAGAGCTGACACATGTTCTGTCAGTTTTAGTATTGCACTCATGTTGGAAAACATTACTGTTTTTCTGGTGAAGTTATTATTGTGTTAATTGAAATGCATACTTGGACTAGCAAGTGCTAAAAATGTGATCATTAAATGCAAATAACTCGCAACCAAGTTTTCACTCATATGTTACATTTTCTAATGGAGACCTGAAAATTTTGGGTCAGAACTCGACTGATTGCTTACTATTCCATCCACCTTGATGACTTTGGACTATTTTGGTAATGCTCTGCATTACTCCTGGTTAAAGAACACCTTTTTTGGAACTGTGGGTTGACAAGTTCCAGTTTGGTTCCTTCAAGCCATAAAACATTCTCCCACAAGGTTTAATTAGATTTTAGGCAGGCTGGGGGTTTTCTGTTGAGGGAAAAGGCTTGTGTCTTCTAGCCTTACTCCTTAATCCAGACATAAGGAGAACTCATCAAATTGCTGTCACATCTACAGTACAACACAACCAAAATTTGTTGAAAATTCATGCAGCTCCTTCAGTGTTCCTATTGGCCTCTTGACGCTTTAGCAGCTTCTTCTGATACCTTTGCACAAGGAGATTATTTTGATCCCTTCCATGCACTTCACAGACCTCTGCAGCCTTAGTTACAGGGCATGCATGAGAAAGTGTCAGAAAAATCCTACTGGGAAATCAAAACCTTACTTTAGTTTTACCAGATTCACCATCAATGATGCTTACTACACCTTTTTTAATTGGTATATGTTCTCTTCTAACACGTTTGTTTGTTTTCAGTTGAATTGCATGAGATATATGTCACACGACGGGAGTGGGACACTTTAAATCCTACCTATAAGATAAGATGCTTATAGGTAGGCGTTATTGGCTCATACTGTTCAAGAAGCCACAGCCCTTTCAGTGGGTTTACAAAAAGATCCCAGTTTGCTGTGAGAGTTTGGCGCAGAGTTGTTCTAGTTAGACAGCATCATGACTGACTTTCAAACATAGAATAAACAAGTAGTTCAGGAAATTAATTTCTCTTCATAATGTTTCATTCAGATTGTAACGTCTGACTTTTCTCCATTAGAAAGGGTGAGGCTAGGTAGTATATCTAATGGATGTGCTGCGTTAAGAGCAGCAATAGCGAGGGCAGTCCTGTTATACGCTTCAAAAACACAGATTTATCAGTTAAATTATTTCACATGAAAGCTCTGATACTGGCTGCAGTAGCAGAGGCTCTATCGATCCATTTTTCCAATCTGCTGGTTGGCACACCGCTTATGAAATATTATGATCCACCAGAGCGTGCCAGGATAGACAAATGCCAGGTGCTTTTGTTAAAATAGAACAGTAAGTAGTAAGGATTTCTTGATTTAGACCTTATGTCTGAGTCATTGGAGATGCTGTATCTGCCTTAAAGGTCAGCGTAACAAGCACTATTTTTAACACTAAACAAATAAATAACTAAATACCTCCAGTGATCTTGCGAAGTTTGGTTTATTAAAATTACCAACATTTCGACGCATCATCTAAAAAATACATATATTTAAAATTTTTCTATGTGGTGTAGGATATTTTGGTAACAAAAAAAAAAGTAAAATAAAAATAAAAAACTCCAGAAGAGAAATTTAACAAGTATTTGCTACATTGCAGTAGATTGCAGTGTACATTTTAATTGAGACACAGGAGACAAAATAACATATAACACCATTTGAAAGTTTCAATCAAGTCTAATAACATTGATTGCCTTAAAGACATGCATTATAGAGGCCAATATTGACATACATCTAAATACATATTTTTTCATTACTACTTTCTGGTTGCTTTTTGAAAGTATCAAAAACATAATCTGTGGAATAAATAATGACTCCAGTTCAATCAGTGTCCTACAGAGCTGGAAAAGGTCAGAGGTATGAGATTCCATATACCCACAGTACTTTAAGTAGGACTGGGATATTCTGAGTACTTTGTGTTGTTTTTTATATGAAAAGCAGTAATTCTAGCCTTGCGTGTTAGTGCATTTGGGGTGTACTTCCTACAGCTGGAAAGGACTACCTTTTGTTGATACTTTATGTTCTTGTGTTCTCGCCAGTTTCCCTTTTTACAGTAACATTTGTGTTTGATCAAACTGACAGTACTTAACATACAGCTCTCAGCTCCTTTAAGTACTCGTCTTTTTTCCCAGAAGAAACTAACTGCAGTGGAGTGATGAGGATCGTAAACTGTCTTCTACTCTCTGTCTCTCTTCTTCTTCTCTCTCTGCCTGTCTTCCTCTTCGTCTCTTTTAATATACCTGGACATCTGTTGTTCACACATCCTCACATGTGCTCACACACCACCGCCCAACACACTCTCGTGTTAGTTATAGGCTGTTGTTTTTTCAGTTGTGTTTTTATCTTCTTCATGCTTTGCCTGGACCCTTCTTTAGTAAATTGCAGCTGCTAGGTCAGGGTCTCTCGTGATTTGCTCTCCTCCAGCCTTGTTGCTAGTCTTTATGTTATTCTGGTTTGTCCCTTCTTACCCTGCTGTCTTCTAGCTGGACTCAAGGGTAAGTGCTTCCTTGTAGCCGGCACTGCTCAGATAATCCCCGGCGATTATCTGACAAATGCAACGTTCTTTCTCTCTTCTCTCCCTCTTCTTCTTCCTCTTCTTCTCCTTTTTCACGTCTCGCTTCATGTCTTAGACATTAGCTGATTAATTTTTTTGTTTTTAATAACCTCAGCTTGAGGATCAAAGTAGAAGCATCCATTCGTGCCCGTATAGGATGCATGTATTTTATATCTAAGAACTTATTATTTGACTCAGTAATGATTGACGTTTATATTAAAGCTGTTTCTGCATAATTGCCTTCTCTCTTTTTTCTTATTGGTGGCTGGATCCCTCAGAGTAAAGCTACCCTGTAATAAAACTTGATTCAAAGTTTAGATGGTAAGCTATTTTGTGGTTATGAGGAAGGGGAAACAAGCAGATTTATTTGCCGAGCAAAAACATAAAAATATATCCTATTGTACCATTAAAACGATTCAAAATCTATATGTAAACTCAGCAAAAAAGAGTCTGGAAATATTCTTTAGGTCAATAATTGTAAAATCTGATTAGTCACCTTTACAACAAGATACAGCTTGTAACAATCATGCATCCGTGAAATGAGCTACACAGGTAATTGTTGGTGCAGCATAACACAAAAATATAGCAAATTCCAATGCATTATTCTATCACTGGTATTAACTCTTGTTCAACTTCATTGCTAACTTATTGACTGATCAGTTCATGGGACCAGACGTTTTTTGAGTTTGAGTGTGCTTCATGCTATGTTTATACCTTTAGAATAATACGGCAACTGGGAGTTGTTACCTATGACCAACTTTTGTGAGACTGGTCATGTCAAAGTCAGACGTCCTAGAGTTGGGAAACCAAGGAAAAGCCCAAACAGACTGGTCCCTTTACATCTGCTAGAAAAAAAACCTGTAAGCTTTGTTCTTGAGATTCACATTCAAATTTTGTACAACAGCATCACTGATTAGGAAAACAAGAACTGCCCTTTCATCATGTGACTTATTTGCAGGGATGACAACTGCACTACTAGTGGAACGAGAGAAAGAATGTGAGGCAATGTCACATTAAGTGATGAACTACTCAAAGTATGGAGATGGCATGGAGAATTGCTACACTGATTGTGTGACATCTTTCAATGAGGAAGTGTCATGGTGTGAGGAAATGTCTTTCCTACAGTCAATTCAAAACCTGTCCATCAGTAACTAAAGTCTTCATGCGCTGAGAAATCGCAATAAAATTCTGCAGCCAATGAAGATCTTATTGGCTGGATGTGGGACAAATGAGTTGTTCTAGCTTTATCTTCCTTATATTCTAACCCTACACATGAAATAATCTAGTTCTACATGTATGAACTGTTTATAGGTACCATACAGAACTATTTAATTTTGAAAAACGTATTCAGAGAACTTGAGACACAGTTGTTTTTTAAGGGTAGCATTACTTTCTAAATAGAGTCTACAGTTCTCCCCTGAAGCAGGAAGAGAAAAGAAATGACAGTAAAAAATTTACATAAAATATAAAAGACCAGAAAGTGTCTAAAAGTGAAAAAGACAGGAAATGCCAAAGCCACAAAGTCAGGATCATCACAGACTATGTTCAGAAGTGGAGGAAATTGTAGGAACGGTTCAGGTCTGCTTTATGTGTGAATGAGCAATAACACAGGTACATTCAGCAACTGCTGGTTAAAGATTGGCATGGCACGCTGGCTGTTAAGATTACACAATATGAGGAAAATCTGAAATTGCTATATTGTTGCTGACTGATGTGATCTCTATCGTGGTTAACCAGCAAAAGATTCCTCAATCTTTTCTGTTTTTCATCATAATCAACTTGCTAACTTAGATCAATATCAGATGTATGTTATTGGTCAGCGAGGTTTTAATACATTGTTCTTGAAGTACTATAACCTTCAAAAATTTTCATCAAATGAGTCTTTTGTGATATTGCTCACATCAAAATAGTAATAACCTTTGAAATTTAATATTCAGTAAAGCTCTACTTTGTATGGATCTTGTTTGGGCTGTTGGAGTTACTGAAGTAAAATGAATTAACTATTACAAATGACTGATATTTATGCAGGATTTTCCTTTTTCCTAGAAAAACAATCATCTAATCCTACTAAAAACAGGAGAATATTGCAAGAGACTTTTACACATCCCACATTTAGCTTTGCTGCTTTTGTCATTGTGCATTTTCTTTACAAAATGCAAAAGAAATAGAAGTAAAGGTGACTAAATCTGATTAAAACATAACCCATTTGTTTAAATGTATGTGAGAAATGATTGTCTTAAATAATATTTCCAAACTATTTGGGGACATTTATTTATGTGAGGAGAGGCAATACAGATGCAGTGTTGTTTGAAAAATGTATCCGATGCATAGTAAGTGTTCATTTTTATGCTTTATTTCTGAGGGCTCAATTACTTTTAATTATTTTTTCTTTGAGCTTTCCTTGATGAGAGTTGGCAAATATGTATGCGGAGTATTCTGAATGCCAAAGACAAGGAGTAGCCACTGCCGCCCCTTCTTCCAGTTAAAATACTCCGGACCCCCTCCTTCCTTCTCCCTCTTACTGTAGATGGGCCTGTAGACATAGAGGCTAGACCGGTGTTACGCTTCCCATAAAAGGAGAGGCATCACTATGATTTCTTTTGACTGCCCTTGTTTTGCTTGATGTAGGACAACACCCGTGTCATGTGTCCATACTTCTGTACAAAACGGAGAATTTTTCATCCATTCCTCCCCCTCATCTCCCAGAGAATGATAACAGTTCTGCCTCTGTCGGCTTCATGCTATATTTACCCATGTACTTGCACCAAATTGTAATGCTTTTGCCCTTTTAGAGTTCTCCGGTAGTGGTATGCCTGTTAGTGTGCTCCTTAGAGATCATGAATACACTGCAACATACTCAAGTATTGTCAACTTGCAGATGCGTAGAGAATAGGAAAAAAAGGGAATGCAAATTAAAAAAGAAAAGAAGATAAAATGCAAATTTCAAAAGGGGTCTGCAGATGTGCATGACGATTACAAGCGTATTGAAAACTCCGAACTCCAGCATGTTGGAACCTATAAATGTATGCAAAAGTAATATCATATTCACTTTGGTGATTTTTTTGTTTTATTTATTTGTGGTTGAAGTTATTATGAACACATTTATGTGAGTTATGTTCAATGTTTTTGATTTACATGTCATTTAACTAAACTAAAAGAGAATGAATCCTATTTGATGTCTCTCATATTTCAACCTTGCACACACTTTCATAACCCTCTTTGATGTTTTCTCATCATTTCATTCTTCCACTACAAGATCAATTCTCTTGTCCTAAAGTGACTGTTGCTTTCACACTTTAACAACTCTTTTCTTTCTCACTGTCCCCCTCAAAAAACCTGTCCAACCAACCAGATTCTCTTTCTCACCTCCAATGCATCTTCTTCAGTGTTTACAAGCATTAAGTGTTTCTGTCCAGATATTTCCTTTTTACATTATGACTCACTATGCTTTTTTCTTTTTTTTCCCTCTGTCTCTTACTGCCATCGTCAGTTTCTACTTGTCTCATGTTTTCCTTCTCAGACTGAAGTGAAAATGACTTAAAGATGAGTGTAACTCTGTAGGGTTCCTTCTTATATCAAGCCAGGATGACACCCTCTCTCTGACCCCTAGGGTGACAGTTGTGCCCTGTTGTGTATCTCAGTCCTGACGAGATCAGGTCTCCACTTCCCACATTCCTCCACTGAATTGCCATCACTCATTGTCAGCGTCTCCTGAATGTGAAACCTGTCACTCCCACAGAGGACATGACTGTACCTCTGATCTCCATCACTGTATCATTGTCTCTCAGCCTGTTACAATATTTACAATATAAAAAATATATATTATTTGTAAATGCAGTAGTGTAAACAAACTCACCAGTGGTTAATTTCTCCAAATTTACTGAGTTGCAATGCTTTGCAAAAGTATTCACACTCCTTGAACTTTTCACATTTTGCCACAAACTTCAATGAATTTTCTTTTGATTTTGTATAATGGACTGACATGAGGTAGTGCATGATTGTGAAGTGGAAAGTAAGTAAAATTTGTCTTATTCAGGTTCATGGAGTCACTACTATGCTGAACCATCCTATGCTGTACTTATATCTTGTTAGCTTGTTGTCTCTTGGAGTTTATCTCAGCTTTGCACATCTTGAACTGATTTTTGCCCATTTTGTCTGCAAAGTACAGAAAACTCAATCAGACTGAATTGAGAACATTATTGTACAAGCTTTACTGTGGATTTTGAATTACATTTTTACTTGGACTTTGACTAGGCCATTCTGACAAGTGTTTCTGGTTGTATGTTTAGGGTAGTTGTTCTGTTCGAACTTATTTAGCTCCATTCATCTCATCAAGTGTGAACAGCTTCCCTGTCCTAGCAGAATAAAAGCATTCTTAAGGCATGATGCAGCCACCACCATGTTTCACTGTAGGGTCGGTATGTTCAGGGTGATGTGAGGCGTCAGTTTTCCGCCTCACCTTGCATTTGTATGTTAGCCAGAAAAAAATAAGTCTTGACCAGAGCCAATTATCTCACTTCTGTGATGTGCCCCTACATACTGTGTGGCAAATTTTAAACAAGACGTCTTGAGCTTGTTCTCCAACAATGGCTATCTTGTCTTTCATGAATGCTAGAAATGTGATAGGGAGTTATCATATCATATGGACACATTTTTTACTGTTTCTCTGATTAACGATCTGATTCTCCTTGCACAGTCTGTTAGTTTAGGTGGATGGCCATATCTTGGTAGGTTTGTAGTTGTGCAATAATGTTTCTTTTTATGATGACAGACTGAGTTGATGAGGTGTTCAAGGGGTTAATTTTGCTTTAAACGTCTTCAGAACGTTACATCTGATCTGTCTGCTGTTTTACTTGGTTTTCATGATGCTGTTTCTTCACTAATGTTCTTTAACTTATCTCAGAGATCTTCACAGAACAGTTATATTTATACTGGGATTAAGCTGCATCCAATTTACTCAACCTAACTTTCAGGTATTTGTAAAAACTTTGAAACCCATTTCTTTTTATTTTTGGTTCTAGTTCACAATTGTGTGCTCTCTTGTGTTGACTTTTCGCATACATTTCAGTACATTAAAGATTGTGATTGTAAGGTGCCAAAATGTGGAAATTTTCAGGGAGCATTTAAACTTTGAAAAAAATAATCTTTTTTTTTTCTTTTTTTTTAGCACATTTCAATCTCAAAATGTTTTTGTATTTATTAGGTTTCACAGACCAAGCTTAATGTTTTAGTGGTCTTTTTTTCCTTTTCTAACACAATTTTTAAAAATGTGTATGTTTCTCTTGAAAACAGCAAGACAAGTTTATGAATCCATTATGCAGAACAAACAACAAATTTTAGATTTGTAGAACTCTTAAAAATATTGCTCTTGTAATGTTTCTCTGGTTATACCACAACTTAAAATAATTAGTCTTTCTGGCTTTTTGTTGAGGTTTTTTTCACTAGCACACATTTTTGTCAGGACCTGGGTGGCAACCTTTGAGAATGGCAGAATCTATTGAATGCATACAGACAAATTGTTTATTAAATTTCATCCAGTATTTCTTCAAACATCTTTTAAATCTTAAATGATTTCTTTCTTCTATAAAACAAGAGGCAATGTAACAAAGCAGCATGCATGCACAAATAGTCGAAGCACCATCCCTTTGAGCTTAGCTTCAGATTGATAGGTTTATCCACTAATAGAAAAATTGTAGGCATTAATGCACTCTTTACGCTGTCCAACACAATGCAAGTTGACAATGTAAGCTGTAATTGTTATAATTTGCCCTTAGAAGTAGCTGAACAGTCTTGTAGAGTTGTACTGACGTGTCGCTGTTTTCCTTCACCTCACTGATGTCATCTCCTCTGAACCGTGTGTTTTTCCTTGTGCCGTTTGGCTGGATAGACGCTGACAGAGCTCAGAAACATGGCATGGATGAGTTTATCTCCGCTAACCCCTGTAGCTATGACCACGCCTCGCTTTTTGAGATGTTGCAGCGGCTCACACTGGACCACAGGCTCAATGACACCTTCTGCTGCTTGGTGAGTGACTCTCTGTCAGGTATCATGCTTACATGACAATGGGGGGGGAAGTTTGCTGCTGTGTAGTCTTTTAGTCTCCACATGCTTGTGTGTTTTGCAGGGATGGTTCAGCCCGGGGCAAGTGTTTGTCCTGGATGAATACTGTGCAAGGAACGGAGTTCGAGGTTGTCACCGACATCTCTGTTACCTACGCGATCTCCTGGAACGGGCAGAAAACGGGGCTATTATCGACCCCACTCTTCTGCACTACAGCTTTGCTTTTTGTGCATCCCATGTCCATGGGAACAGGTGTGCACTCTTCTTTTGACCTGCAAGCCACATTTACCAAGTTTGGCATTTAAAAAAAAAAAAAGGAATGTTTTCTTGTATTTCTAAATGAAAACTTGGAATTATATTTTTGCTTAATTGAGCAAATCTGGTTTTGGATTCCTGGATCATGAACCAAATATGTACTTTCTATATTGGAAACACATTTGTTTCAAATAGAACTATTCATTATGCAAAGGTATTTTGTAGGAGAAGGTAGAGTTTTATGAATGGGCTTCTCTATCTCCAGTCAATATCTTACCTGCCAACATTCAGAAATATTAGTTTGGATAAACAGAAAAAGTCAGAGTAAAGAGTTTGGACCTCCACCTGCGTCTGCCAATGCACGCCGCTTGGATTTCATCAACATATCCTTTCAAATACCTATCCTGTTTTTGGGTCAGCTGAATCACTCAGCCTCTTAAATCTTTTGGTATAACCTCTTATGTTTTAGAATCAAGTCAGAAAAGAAGAAAACAACAGAAATAAATCCTTGAACTTATTTCCTTATCGTGATCTGACAAAAAAAAAATGTTTTCCAAGTATTATATTAAAATTTCAAAATGACAGCACATAAAAAATATATCAGATGATTATTTGCTTTAACTCAAAAGAAAATGCTAACTAGTTATTTTTTTTTCCCCTTTCAAAAAGGGGCTTTTGATATCAAAGCCCCTTTGATATAAAAACTTTTACTATCTGTGTTTTTTTCTTCAAACAACAAAATGTTTTAAGGAGAACAGTTAATTTCTCACAAAACACAGCAACAGCTGGGGGAGGGGTGCTACTCTACATGAGCGGAGATAAACCTTCACCTTTTTTTTTCCTCTAGTATATTTTTTTTGCCATCTTTAAGTTTGCTTATATTTAAGTTATTTTGTTTATTTTATGTATTTTATGTTATCAATTTTGTGTCTACATATATTCTTGTTTTCTACCATTTTCTTTGTTTTTCCTTTCTTCTCTGTCCTTTGTTGCATAGTCTCTCACTGTCCATATTATTCATCCTCCCATGCGTCCGTAAAAGTCAGAGAGGGCAGCAGTTACTGGGGGCCGCTGGGCTACGAGGCTCTGGTTTCCCCACAGATCGCCCAAAGCCCAGATCCTCAGGCTGCTGCTAGGCGAGCATGCATATTCAAGTTTAAGCAAAGAAAGAAGTCCTTTCAGAGCGACAAAAGGTGAGATTGGAGAGAAAAGTCATCTCAAAAGGCTTTGCTGTTGGCTTTTAGAGAGCTGGTAGTGGTCCACCAGAGTTTTATATCACTAAAGTCAGATGAGAGTATGCTTAATCAGTGGAGCATCTTAAGCACTTCAGCTGGGTAAAAGTGGATGGGTGTGATCCTCACAGGCCGGACGGACTGAGTACAGTGAAAGTGGATGAGAAGGAGCGCTTTGAGGACATTAAAGAAAAGTTGCGCGTCATTTTGGAGAACCACATTGTACATTTCAGGTAATTAATCGTTTAGCAATTGAACAATACCTACACATGTTTTTTGTGCTTTCATTTAACATTTGGTCTTGCCTTGCAGATATTTTTTCCCCTTTGGTCGTCCAGAGGGTGCGCTGAAAGCCACTTTGTCTTTGCTGGAGAGGGTTTGTAGATACACAAAAATCACCATATAACTGAGAAATAACAATTATTATGTAATTGATGTATCTGGGCTGAATATTTGCTTTCTCATTTAGGTTCTGATGAAGGATATCGTGACTCCAGTTCCACCTGAAGAAGTTAAAGGAGTGATTCGCAAAAATTTGGAGCAGGCTGCTCAACTCAACTACCAGCGGATCAAAGACTATGCTAAAATTGAAGGTAACCAGAAAAAATATATTTGAGCAAAGCGTAGTGGCTTTTGGAGAAAACGAAGTAGAAAGTAGAAAAACACATTGAACACACATGGTTTAATTCCCTTCATCTTCCTTTTTCTTACTACATTTTGAGACCCTCCTGTCACTGCTAGCTATATTATTTACACTTGTTGAATTCACTTGATATATGGCCATTTTGAGTCCATATTCCAAATGATTCATGGCACGCTGATGATTTTTATTTAATAGTGTGCCATCACTTTCTGTCTCTCCGTTCAATAACTCTCTCCTTTGTTTCAGGCCTTCTTTAGCTCTGTGCTGTTCTGTAGGTCAAGTTGGCTTTTGTGTAGAGGTGTGTGAGTAAAAATGCATTCAAATCCAAAGCCCTGAAATCTGTTGATGTGCTGATTTCTCATTGTGCCTTGAGTATTCTAACCTGATATTAGATGGCTGGACCAGTATCTCAGCTTGACTTAGTGTCCACTCTGACTCCCAGTTCCCAGTCGATGCATCTTCCCCATCCCTCCCACTTTCTCTCTTAATATCTATGATTCCTCAAGCTGATTTTGCGTCCCTCCCCCCCCCCCTTCATCTTTGTTCAATGATCCTGCTTAAGATCACAATCTTCTGCTCTCTGTCCTTTGCTGTCTGCTATGCTTTTCTCTCTTCTTCCACAGATATTGCTTTAAATACCTACAATAACATGTTTTATTTAGCTTATTTAAAAGAAATGCTGGGATTGCAGAAAAAGTGGTGGTTTCAGAGTTTGTCAGCCCTGCAGGAGTTTTCCAAAAATACATAAATTATCTGGATTTTCTATTTGCCATTCTTAGAAATATAAAACTGGACAATATCTCTTAATTAGAATATTCAGTTTAATTATTGAAGTATAAACTCTGAATGTTTTAAGTCAAATGTAAGCAGAAATGTACACACTTATGAGGGGTTTACAAACATTTGAACAACATTATCCAAACCAGCATCACCCACCTGCATGTGCTTTGAGACATAACAATGTGACCTTTCTTTATTGGCATGAGCTATTATGAAGAAAGACAACATTAAGGCTTAATTTATCAGTGCTGTGCAAAAATTATGTCACCCCTCATTTCTTTATATGCTCCTACCAAAGAAACTGGCTTTCTTGTTATATATAGAAGTCTTGTTCAACTGTAGTTCTTCAAGTTTTCCAGAAGTTTATCTAAATTTTTCTATGGATTTCATGTGGTTAGTAACTCCCACAAATATTGGTGGTCTACTTTTTTTATTTACTAAAATTACCTTTTTATCTGATACGCACATTTGCTTATTCACCTATGTGAAATTTGTTTGATAATCTGATATGCAAAAATGGAGAAAATGTGTAAAGTGAGAAATACCTTTTTACACATGAAAGCAAACTGTAGCCTTTTGAAAATTAAATGTACAAGCAGAAAGGACAAATTAAGACTTTTGCACAGTGGTGACTTACAGTCTCTTCCCATGTCAAACATTTGACTTACACATAAAAAGTCAAACTTTAACATTGTTTGTACCTTGAAAGAAATCCCCCAGGGTGCTAAAGATACTAAGGCTTCAATCCTTACTATCTTTTCATGCTGTGAGAATTTACTTCCCCTCCTTTCCTTGTGAGACGCCTGGCTCAAAATAAACCAGATGTTTCATTTAACTGCTGGGCTTGCTGCCCAGCACAATGCCAGTTTCACCTGGACAGCCCTCCTCCCATTGGCTTCTGAACTCCAGCCCTCCCACTTCTGACCCTAGCCTCTTGCATGCTACAATCCTGTTTTTTATAGGGAAAAAGAGGGAAATGTATGAGCACCCTGTCTTCTGCTTGGCCTCTCAAGTGATGGATTTAACCATCCGTGAGTACCCTGATCATCCTCTCCCCGCTCTTTCATCCCTCTACGGCCTCCTCTTCTCCTTCAAAGATGCTGCTCCTCCCGCCATGCTTGCTTTTATCTGTGCCTTTATGTGTCGGAGTGAGTGGAGAGCACACCAGTCCAGAAATCTGTGAAGTGCCGCGCTTGAATCGGTCGGGGGTCCTCTTTTAGGCACCGTCTGTTTGTGATGGAAATGAATGAGCAGTCTGGTCTGTGTAGCTTCTTTCTTTTGGTTGGACGCCCATTCCTTTGACTTGAATGCATTTTTAGACTGCTTACATTGTTATCTCCTGCAGTCATTTGGTCTGATCATGTCAGTGCTTTTGCCAAACAGGTAGGCTTCTTTTTTTATTTCCTCTCGGTGGCACCAGCTATAGTGAAGGAGCGTCTGTCGACTGAGCTTTCGAATGGGGAATACAGTCCAGTGTGTGGATTCAAGAGCTTCACTTTTATCTTAACTTAACTTCAATCATATCAAGTTGCTTTAAGTGTCCTGTCTGTGATCACAGTACTTTTACATGTGTCCTGTCTGTTTACAATAGTTCACGCTTTGTCTGTTTAACAAGCATATTGCCACTTTTTTTAATTTCCTGTTTTCCACAGGCTTTCTGTGTTTCTATTTTTTATATTTATTTTTAACTGTGTGACGTCTGTCCGTCTCAGAAATCTCACCTCCTGCAGCTGAAACCACCCGAGCAGAACAACACCTCTGAGTCCCAAAGTACCGTGAAACTAATCACAGAGATGTACTGACTCTAAACATCTGCTTTTTATCTTTTCTCTCCCCTTTTTTTCTTGCCGAAGTTGAGAAAGGTCAAAAGGATCAGAAGGATCCAGGTGATGCTACGTTTAGCTTGTGGTTTAGCTACAATGCACACAAATACAGACACACAATCCCTTCTCTTAGACATATATTTTCATTCCACATGAACTATTTACTATTTTATCACATGAAAAACAAAGAATTCTCAATGTATTCTATGTGATAAACCAACACATAGTAGTTTATAATTGCGGTAGATAATGATGCATGTTTTTCAACATTTTTTCTTACAAATTAATATCTGAAAAGTGTGGCACTCTTTTGTATTCAGCCCTCTTTCTCTGATCCCACCAAATTACAATTAATGTGACTAGTTGCCTAAGGAGTCAGCTAGTTAGTAAATGTAGTTCAGTGGGTTGGGAATAAAGTTATAAAAAAGTTTAAAGCAACTTTTTAGTCCATCATCAAGAGATTGAAAGTTTTTCAAAACTGCAAATCTTGTCTGTTTATCTATACTAAGAGGCATTTTTCAAAGAAAGATATTATTTTTGGAGCAGCTGTTGAGTTTCACAGCTACTTTGGAGACTATTTTGACACAATAGCGATTTGTCAAAGTAGGAGTAAAGCGATTATTAAAGGAGGTCATGGGAACTAGAGTTGATAGGAAGATAGTAGTTGGTGGGAGAAACTAATTACAGAGGAATCCTTGAACACGAAGAAGTTACAAGCTGCTAAAGACTTGAGAATGCCTGTAGGTTATCGATCTAGCTGAGTTATAAAATACTGCCGGTTTGAAAACAGGACAGCTTAAGTCAGAATAGATTCAACTGTTAGAAAGGTCTAGTCCAAAGTCGGTCCGCGAGGGCCAGCATCCTGCATGTTTTAGTTCTCTCCCTGGTGGTAGTAACAACCTATTCAGCAGGTCAATGTTCTCCTTAGACCTTCTAATGAGACATCATTTGATCCAGGTGCTCTAAACCAGGGAGAGAACTAAAACATGCAGGAAGCCGGCCCTTGAGGACCGACCTTGGGCACTATCGGTCTAGTCAAAGTCTAGATCTAAGTCCAGTTTGGGAATCTGTGGCTCCAATCTGACTGAACTTGAGATCCTTTGAGAAGAGGAATAGGTAAACATGTGTTTTGAGTTGGTTCATCACATACCTCCCTATAAGATCAAAACATTTCTGAATGTAATGCAAATCATGTAAAATATTTAATGAAATAGTGAAGCACTTTGTTGACAAATCATTCATCTGTAGCACATCATTCCAGTAGTACTTCACAATATCCGAACATTAGTATGCTTACATCAGTATGCTTTTTTATTAAGCAAATATGGTGATTGTACTACTTTATATTTCAAGCCTGAACCTTTCCAAGACACATAACCTGTTCTCATAAACTGCATCTTGGCTACAGATGCACTGATTATAGCAAAAGTAATACATGAATATTTTGGTATCATTCTGAGAAACCATGAAAATCATAACATAATACAAACTTTCAATAAAGGTCTTACTATATACAATCTCCAATACACTTTTCTCAATGCAAATCTGAAAAAAAATACAATACAAATAGTTTTCATATGATATAATACTCTGGTCATATTTTAAAGTCGAATGTGCTGGTGACTTAGAAGTAGTAGAAGATTAGCTGTTATTCTCAATATAAGCAAATAAAACCTTGCTCCAGGCCTTGAGATGGTTTCATTACATTTTCAGCCTAACTTCAGCAAAGTTTATCTCGCACACTGCAGCCATTTGTCTCATTCTCAAGTGAGACCTACATTTAAAAATAAAACACACATAACATCCAACCATTTGCAGATAATTATCACTTTTGTCAGTTATCTTAAAATGCCTGTGGCTCAGTAAATAGATTGGTTGCTGTTTGATCTTCAGCTTTTCCAGTCTAAAAGCTGAAATGCCCTGGGGAAGGATACTCAGCAGTTGGCAGAAAAATACGCTGCCATTTCTGGAATTTGGAAATACGTACAACTCTACATTATATGTGTAGGTGTATGCATGTCGAAGAGGGAGGGATGGAGAGAGGAAAACATTCCTTCTATAAAATAAGTATAGGAACGGCATATGAACGCTTAGGCAAATATCTAAATTTGACTTTTAAAATGGCATGATAAAAATGATTTATACCTTTCTCTAAAATATTGATTTAAATATTTACTGACAATAAAGCAGAAAATAAAAAAACATAATCTTAAATTTACCAGCTTTTTTTTATGTTTCTTCTGGTGTTTTGACTATTATATTTGATGATGAGCTCCAAGTCTTAGAGACTGCAACAACTTTTGCCATCACTCTAATTTTTAGCTCCTTCCACTCTGGCTAGGCTAATCTATAACATTAATATTACTTTGAGTCAGAAAGAACATGTTGGATAAATTAAAAAGTTGCTTTAAACCTAGAGCCGCCACAGAAATAATTAGCTTTGGGTTTAACTGCATCTCAGAACAAGCAACAGCTCTGTAAAACACAGACCCAAGCCAATAAACTGTTACAACAAAACTCTTCCTGTTTTATGTAGTTACACATTTATGTGCTTTTGATTTAAGATTTCTGTTACCATCCAGTCCCATGTTGAAATTGTACCCATTTGAGCAAACATTGTTATGCTGTTTTAAAACTTCCATTTCACGACTTGTACCCGTCTTTTTAGACTATGTTGCCAATAAAGGTACATCAATTTTGTGCCTTCTTCAAGTGTTTTGAAGATTACTGGTTGATGAGCTAAGGGATACATAAAAAAATTAAACACAAAGAAACATTAATTTGTTGTCAAATCCAGCACCAGCACACTGTAAAAATACTGGTTAAACAGCTCTGAAGTAACCTCATCAAGCAACTAGGAGCAGCAATTTAAATCAGCTACAGGATTTTAAACTAAGGTTAAGAAGAATAATCCAAAGTCTCAAAATCGGATAACATTCAGCAACAATTAGAAAAGGGCAATGATACAAAATAATAAAAAGCTATAAAAGTTATTTAAAAGCTTTCAAGTTTATAAAGAAATATATGTTATTATTTCCATGTCATTTCAGTCACAGCGACTCCAGTAATTATTCGTAGTAAGCATTCCGTTCCTTACATTTCACAGATTTAGCGTAGAACATGTTGGCCTAAAAACCCTGTTTTACTTGATGGATAACTTCTATGAGTACTGAAACATTTTTACAGTGTGTTAATGGAGTATTTTCAAGTAAGCCGTGCGACAGCTCCTTATACAAATGGCTTATTCTAAACCTGTTCACAAAATGCATGTTTTTGATGCCACATTGCACCTCCATCTCAGTGCCACTATTCTTTTGTCTGATACTCTTGCAACATAACTCTGACTATCCTGCAAACACATCAGCTTTGTTGCTCCATGTCATGCATCCCACACTTGCTGGTACCCTTGGTAAAGATGTTTTAAAAGCTCTTATTGCAGTAGCATAATCGCACATTAAAATGGGAAGACATTCACTCTGAGTTGAAAAAAAAATCAGTCTGAAGAAATATATATTTTTACCAAACACTGGTGCCGCACTAATTCACACCTCTGTTTTTATTACTTTCTTGCCAGCCCCTCCTGCTACTAAGACAGTGTTTAGTCTTCTCTCTTAAGATTTCGCAAGTTTAGAGGATACAAAATCCATTCCTCTTTGCACAAAATCTTCAGGTCACCCTTTTTCCTGGGTTTTGCTTTATACTGTTTTCTCCTCAGCCCATGGCTCAGGATCTCTGTACAGTTTTGGTAATTCAGTCTGTGTCTGGTGAACTATGTTTGTATTTGATGAGGCCATTATGCTACTAAAGCCCCAATAAAATACAACAAAATACTGTTAGGTGAAATCTACGATTTCAAGTAGCACTCTAACAAGGTTCTCAAAACTTGTGGAATTGAAACAGCCCCGTAGCAACACAGATCATCCACCGTACTTAACGAAAGACGTGATGATCTTTTCCAGATATTTATGACTTGTTCTCTGAGTCTCACCAGGCCCACCTTTGAGTGTTTGATGCCAAAAGCTCAGTCAAGGTTTAATCTGACTCCAGCACACAATTCCAGTTAAAGTCCCAGTAGAGTTTAGTAGACGCCATATATTGTAGACTTTGTGACCCTGGAGTGCCACTTTTTACTGTAGCGGTGCACTACAAATCTCTCTTGCAGGGAAGTTTGTCATCTTGTACTTTCTTTTAAAAGCTACCAAGTACAGAAAATCTACTTTTTTAAATGACATATTTTATCCTTCTTGTTTTGATGAGGAGCTAGGACAAATGGGATTTGTGCCATATCTGTAAACCAGAAAACAGGAAGTTTCATAGTTATCAGAGAAAAAAAATGTAAAACATACTTTAAAATATTAATTTCATAAGACCTGTCTGGGTATCAATAAGTGTTGCACTGATTATCTTCATAAAAAAACATTTTTCCCTCGAACAAATAAACTTACAACATATAAAAGTAAGATTTTTTTTCAAAATTTAGTGTGAGATTATGCTGCTTTATCACAATATAGTTTAAGGCTTTTCACACATCTTCACTAGGGGAGACAATAGGGGTTTAGGGTGCTGTAAAATGAAAAAATCTATACATTACTTGCTTTAAGGGATATAAGTGGGTAAACATCACAGTGTAAACACTGTGTTTATGCTTTTTGCTAAATTGAATAAAATAAAGGGAAAAAAATTATCCCATATAGTCATAAAACCCCCCTTGGAATGCTTCTCTTTGCTTGACTAACCGCTCATCCCTCACCCTCATCCTTTTGTCTCAGAAAACGCAGGCCGCTTAGTCACGCCTGCCAAAAAGCTGGAGGAAACAATTCGCCTGGCGGAGTTAGTCATAGAGGTCCTCCAGCAGAACCAGGAACACCATGCGGAGGTGAGTGAGAACCCTCTCCTCCTCCTCCTCTCCTCAAAGCACTTCCCCCTCTTTACTCCTCACTCTTATCCCACTCGTCCCACTTCAGAGAGTTAGTGTCATAATAGTCAGCCAGCTATAAATAAAGCTGCTTTCATCTATGGGTAGCAAAAAAAAAAAAAATCCTGCATGAATTTAATAGAGGAAAGCTTTAATTAGCATTGAACAGAATAAGACAAAAAAAAATCATAGCTTAAGTTTAGATGTACTGTAGATTAGTCATATATATATATATATATATATATATTGCTGCTCAGTAATTATTGTAGCTGATAAAAAAATTAACAAAAATATATTTTTTTGCTTTTGAATATGCCAATTATAGTGCTCTAGCTCTTTACGGTATCTTTTTAAAGAAAAAAGATATCATTATTAATACTAAGCATATTTTTTATCCAAAGAAGCATTAAGTAAGAATAAATTATACTTTTTGTTTGAGATTGTGTCTTGTTTAGGACTCCTAAAATCATTTAAATTAATGGTTCTCAAACTCTGATGCAGCCTAATTTGCGGATAAAAAAATGTTTACAGACCTTTTATCAAGCTTTTTGTTTATCAATTTTTCTATAAAAACACATTTTTAGATTTGATCTCTTTATGTTCCAAGTTTTTAATAAATACTTGTTACCTTTTGTATTTTTGGTGGTGTGGATTTAGGCTACTAATATTATGCAGTGAGGATTTGATTAAAACTAAATATATTTAATAAATGAGTACTTCTGAGAACAAACTTAAATTTGTGGGCCTGTCTTACCAGCTGATGGCTGTAGAATGACAAATTGTTGCATTTGAGTTGCACATGCTTTGTCCATGTTCATCATAAACACTGATTATTATTCCACAAATTATATACAATAAAGATCAGCATAATAGGTTGTCTTTACTAGAGGTAGTTTTAATCTGACAAGCAAAAATATTTGAAAAATACACAGTTAATTAGAAATTGCAGTATTTCTCAATGTAATTTTTAAGTATAAGATAAATATTATTGCTTTAAAACATAGAATAAGCTCTATTATTGTTCAACTTTTTCCTCTAAAATATTTGCTAGAGAACAACATGACTATGTGTAGCTGTGTAGATCTGCAGGTGATCCAGTATGGTCTTAGAATATTCAGATAAAGCAGATTTATTGTATCTCTCTGAATATGCTTGACAGGCGGCAGTCACAAGTTCTGGAGATCAATCGGTACAGTATTTATATTTCTTTCTCCTCTTCAGTCCCCATCACAACCCCCTTGTATGGCATGAGCCACTATGGCAAGAGGCACGTTCCAGGCAGAGATTGAACTCATAGCTGCTGTAGCTCTGGGTGGGTTTTAAGGCAAAGATAAGAGAGCAAGCTTGTATAAAAATCTAAAAACTAGAAGCACATTAGCTTTCACAACATGATTGTGATCATTAAGCATGCTCATCAGGCCATAAAGAGGTTTCCTTTTTCTCCAAGCATGCCAAACCAGAAAATTTCCCAAAGTATGCTCCATATGAACCTTTGAAGTTTGATCCACCGTGAACATTTGTTCCCTCTCCATCTGACAATTGATTTCACAGTCCACACTTGTTCAAGCATTTCTTTTCCAGCTTCTCCTCCTCCATCCCTTTCTGCTATCTGTTCTTAACATATAAAACCTTTTCAAACAAATGACTCAAAGTACATTATTGTCCTGTACATCTTCCTGTGTTTTTACTGTCTAATGATTGGTGACTGTCCGAGCAGGGAAAAGAGGTATGTAGCCAAGCTGAATGAGAGCCCCTCCCCCATAATGCTCTGTGCATGTCAAAGCAGATGATTCCACATATCGTACCCCCTCAGCATCAATACACCCCCCTCTGGACTGGTCCTTTAACACTGTTTGACTGATACAGGATTGCAGTCCTTGTGCCTGAACTCTCAGTATGACATAGACTTCTCAGAGTCCTGTTTGCGTCTCTCAACCACTATCAAAGGCTGGAGGCTACACTACCTTTCAGCGTTTTTCTCTCCCTAACCTGACACAAATTTGACCATCCTCTCATTCAACTTTCATGAGAGTATTTTTCCTTGACTGTGGTGGAGAAAGGCTTGTTTGCTGCCTTTTTTTATTTCTAATCAATAGAGCTTTCATGCTTTTTTTTAATTCTAGGAATGGGCAGGTAAGTTGGTGGGTAAGTGGGTCTGTCTGCCATCGTTATTCCAGGTGGTAATTTTACCTTTACAGTGAGATGTTAAAAGTAAAGCATGCAGAACAATTTGAAAGGATTAAGCTTCTGAATTTGGCAACATGTTATCCTGAATGATAAGCAAATAAACCAAGACTGCCAGCTAAGCAACTACTGTCAAAGGGTGAGGAGATTCTGACCATGCCAGAAAATTGTCATCTGAATCTCAAAGACTTTACTTAACTAATTGGAAAAGCCATTCTTCAAGTGGAGACATGCTGTGGGCTGCAGTCTTTGGTGTGCCTATATATAAAGATGTGCATGAGTCACATTCACATCTAGTGGGTTGTGAGACTGTTGCTGATGTGAATGGTGGACCCCCTCATTTTTTTAGCTTCAGAGAAAAGCATGCAGAGAGATCCACGTTTGCATGAGAAAAGCACTTTTGCCTTTGATACTATAGAAGCCGTCCTGAAGATAAGATACATACAGTCCTTTGCACAGGTAGTCATACCACAGTCCTTTGCACAGGTAGTCATACCTGTTGAACATCGTGACATTTTGTCACATTAAAACCACAAACTTCAACTTATTTTACTGTCACTCTGTGACAGATCCAGAAAAAGTTGGACATGACTGTGAAGTGGAGGGGAAAAGATACATGGTTCTGTAATGTTTTTACTATTAATCTGAAAGGGCATCCATTTGCATTCAGTGCCATTTTACTATGATACAACTCAAAAAAATCCAGAGTAACAAATTGTACTCAGAAGTTACCTCAATACTCAATACTGACTCGATTCAATTGTCAGGGATAAACTTGTGTACACCAGGATTAGATTATAAAACAGCATCCCAAGCTTTTAACACTGTTTATGGCACTTCTGCTAACCTATCAAGCCATGGTCATCTGCATATGCTTACAGGCTGGGCAAGAGTAGCATGAAAGCAGGCAAGAGTGGTAACTCTGGTGAAACTAAAAACAGCTGTTAATGTGCAATATTCTATCAAATCAGTTAAGTTAATTTGTATAGCACTTAAGCAACAAAGCAGTTGAAAGTGCTTTATATTATAAACACTCCAAAATACAAAGTCATAAAAACAACACAAGGTTGTGTTCTTGCTTGAGGTTGCAGAATAACATGCAACCTCCAGCTGTTTACAAATCTTATTTTGATTAAGTGGCAAGACAAAAGTCACTCTTGACAGAAATACAAAATTTGTATGAGGTCCTCATACAAATTTTGCTTCAAGTTAAGTGTTACAATGCCCCAGATAAAGTCCAGACCTAACTCCAGGTAAAGAATATGTTGCAAGGCTTGAAAAATAGCTCTTTGTTGATCTGCCCGAGATTGAGTTATTTTGTGAAGGAGAATGTGGGGAAATGTCAATCTGTCAAGATCCTAAAAGACTTACAGGCTCTACCCAAACCTCTTCATAGCTTTATATAAAGCAAATGTTACACAACATGTGTCTTTCCTTCCACTAATCAGGTTTGTACTACTTTGTGAATGGCTGATTTTGAAAAATCTTGATAAGTGTGAGGTTATATTATGACAAAATGTGTTCAAGTGGTGTTTATACTTTTGCAAAGCACTGTTCATGCAACACAACTTTGCAAATCTGTCAAATATTTTTGCATCAATAAATTCCTACCAGTTATGTTGGAATTACTCACTGCAATATGTAATGACAAGCATTCTCAATATACCACACATAAGCCAACAGATTGAATGAGGGTTTAATAAGCAAGGTTTTCATGCAGTAAGATGTAAAACAAATTACACCAACCTAGCTTCATACTGTTATTAGCGCCTTTTAAGACTTAAAACACAGAGAACAGCTGGTTAAGACTAGCATGGAATGAAACCACTTATTTTAAAAGATTGCTTTTCTTTAGGAGTACACATTGTTTGTTGTATTTAACTTTATATTGTTAACCGTTTAGTTAGTGATAGTATTTTAGTCAATACTTGCAATACCTGCTGGTAACAGTTGCGTATAAAGCGTAAACTACTTTTTGGCTAATATGTTTCTAGTTGCTTATTTGCTAAAACCAGAACATTGGCATAAGTGAAAATAAGACTTGACAATGTTTGCTGTTGATAGAAACACAGCTATGTAAGGGTCTTTGCTAATATTGAGATAAAAGCTGTGTTTTTTCTATGTTCAATTAAGTACAAAAATAGGTATCCACACATTTCCAAATTTGCTTGAAAGCCTCAAACCAATGCATTTTGGATCTACTTCAGAAATAAAAAACAATGGTGCTGGTCAAGTGCGCACCAAGTGGCACCTTTAAATTTTAAAGATTTGCATTGTATTTAACACATTGTTTAATTATTTTTGAGAGAACAAGTGGACACTTTATTTAAGAATTGGCTTCTAATGTTAATTTTAATGGTAAAGTAATTTCCCATTTAGTTAAAACAATTTCTCTAACTTTTACTAGATGACTAAACAGAAACAAGGTTTAAAGGGCTTCCAGATTTCAGCATGTTTCTTTAAGCTTAACAAAAGTTCAATAAAAACTGGAGAAGTTAGCTGAGCTGACAGTGAACAACCATGTTATGCCAAGCAAACCAGCTGCTGGATTTAGTTTCATATTTGAAGAAGAGAGGTGAAAGAAGTGTCAGGTCTAAGCAAGGAAGCTCAATGAAATCCCAGTGATGTCAAGTTTAATCAGAGAATACACATATATTTTAACACACCTCTGGTGTTTTCACTTGAGAATCTTTGTTCCTCCTCCTGTAGCTCGTTCAGAGGCTGTATTCACCATGTTTCTCATCCTTCTGCTGTGTCTCTAGGCATTTGCATGGTGGACAGACCTTATGGTGGAGCACGCTGAAAACTTCCTGGCCCTCTATGGCATCGACATGGATGCTGCCCTGGAGATCCAGTCACCTGAGAGCTGGGACAGCTTTCCTCTTTTCCAACTCCTCAATGATTTCCTACGGACAGACTGTGAGCTCCAGCCTTTGCTCATTTATCTTTAGACACTTTTATCTAAATTTAAGGTCCTAATACTCTTATGTTGCATCTTATTTCCCTCGTCTTAGATTATCTGTGCAATGGAAAGTTCCACAAACACCTCCAGGATCTGTATGCTCCTCTGGTGGTTAGATATGTGGATCTGATGGAGTCCTCCATCGCACAGTCTATCCATAAGGGCTTTGAGAGGGAGTCCTGGGAGCCTGTTAAGTAAGGAGCCTGTGTCTTTATTGCAAGGCTGTAGGATGCTTGCACATGCAACGCTTTTATATTCAGACAACAGAATGACCGTGTGGAGGCTGAAAAATCTCAAAGAGCAGCTATAATGTTCCCTCTGACTTCCTTTAGGTTCACTGTTAAAAAATGAGCCAAGAGTGGGCTGAAAAACCTATTTTTTTCTTTGAAAGAAATAGGTTATTTATTTCTGGAAGTAGTTCTTGATTAATGCATGTGCCATTAGTCTTTTTTTTTTTTTCAAGCACATTGGGATCAGAACAACATGTAATATTTCTGTTTTGTCTGTAAACTAATCTTCATAATATGTGCTTTTTCGGTCTGTTTTGTTTCTGTTATAATTTATTTGCCGTGGCTTAAACATGTTAAATGTTGCATTTTATCGCTTTACGCCAAATATTATTAAATAAGATATTTTTACTTTTCCTTTCTTTTTCTTACTTTTACTACATCACATGTTTGTGTCCAGCTCTCTTGACTCATGGGTATTTCCGTATATTGTCTCTTTGATATTAGTTTATGCGTTCTACTTTCTTCCTTCTCCTATTTTCAGATTTTACTTTTATGATGAGTGTTACATGGCTTTTTAAAGCTCCCACACCACTGTTATGGATTCTTTTTTTTGTTTCTTTTTGTCTGTCTTTTCTGCAGGAGTTTAACAAGTAATCTGCCCAATGTGAATCTACCAAATGTGAACCTCCAAATTCCCAAAGTACCAAATCTGCCAGTGCCAGTAGCAGGACTATCAGTTAACCTTCCACAAATGCCTAGCTTTTCAACCCCGTCATGGATGGCTGCTATATATGACTCTGAGTGTGTATTCAACTAGTTCACTCTAGATTTGTAGAGCAAGCAGAGAGCGACTTGGTATGAAGATGACTTTTTTTTTTTCTCGATTATATTTCAATATGCATCAAATTCACAAAATGAAAAATTAAACCTGTTTTCCTTGATGTCAGTTCTTTTCGATAAAGTTCATGTTCATGCCAAGGTACCTCTGAGTTAGAGTAGATGGGATTCTGCTTCCTGAAATGAGAGGCTGCAAGGCTCTCATTTGTCTCAACATGCATGCTGCTGAGCTGAGGTGTGGAGATAAAGACGAAAACAAAAAGAAACATGTAGATGTGCAGCACTGTCCACAATTACCACACTTGGTTACGATTAATTAAGCCATAAAGAAATTGATCTTTTATTGCAGTTGCATATGCTGAATCTGAGCTCATTTACTTAGTGGGGGCAAAGTATTTCTATATGAATTGCATTTTTTTACATTAAGTGATATATACCATAGTTATTGATAATGACACTGCACAACTACTTTGTGCCAAAAAAGAAGGTGCTTACTCTTCACCTATAATATTTTATGAACCTGGAGAATGCAGAAGGATATTTGACCATTCCTCAATAGATGAAAAGATTCCCTCTCATAGTGTCTTCACTCAGCTCATTCCAAAGATTTCTTGTTTGCAGAGATTTAAAAAAATATGAGAATATGTTTGTAGAGATATAAAAAGTTGTTTTTTTTTTTGTCTGGTGAGCCTATTCTGTGTTTATTTGCACATGTGTTATGGATAATTATCCTGTTGAAAACCCCAGGGATGAGTCATTTTCAGTACTCTGGCAGAGAAAACAATATATTTTTTAAATGTCCTGGTGCTTTCCAGCATCCCTTATTTTCCACTGTTTGTTGCCAGAAAGCTCAAACTCACCTAATGTAAGCACATACCTCACCTGTAACCCTAGCATAAAATTTACATTTTTAAGTTTGTGGTGAAAGAATAAAAACTCATTTTTTCCTTCCTGACATGTTGCTGCCATAAAGCCAGACTTCTGATTTTTTGTGTTTGTTTTACCTTTCTAATAATTCTCTTTGCGTGGTGGACAGTTAAACTCAGTATTGTGGCAAGATGAACAGTTGGGATTGTTTGTTATTTTTGTAAGTATTTTTCAAAGATCTATTTTGTTAAGCAAAACAAAATAACTGTTTCTTTGTGGGGGAATTTTTAGCCCGCTGAGTAAATAGACCCAAATCAAAGGTTGGACTTTTCCACATTTATCAGCTGCAACAAAAGATTATTTTTTAAGGTTATGTTTCTTTATAGATCTTTAGTAATGTGTCTATATGTGGAGGTTGCTGTAAATTCAGGATTTACAATGAGTGCAGAAACAAAGATACCAAAGACAATAAGTCTAAATCTCCACTCTACAAACAACATTTCTCCTCTAAAATGACATCCACAGACATTCCCCCCTGAGGACTGCTACAACATGGCTCATGGACTGCTATGTAAAAATTAAACAGGTGCACAATTTATACAACTAAAATGTGTATTTAATTAAAAAAAAGTACTATCCACTGCAGCCAGTTAAGACAGGTTGTAGCACAAACAGGGGCACATCTGGGATGCAGAGGAGCATAACAGCAATGCTCAGCAACATGGCCATAGGTCCATCTCTGACCTTTACCATCTGCTAGTGGTCTGATTGGGATGAAGTGACCTAGCCATTGATTGGAGATGATATAGCAGGGAGGCTCTGAGCCAAGAGTTCAAACCTCTCCATTTTATCACATCTCCCTCTCGCCTCAAAACGTTTCCTGATTCCCAATCAGTTCTGCTCCAGAACAGAAAGGTCTGCATGGTTTGTTTCAGGGGCATCAATAGTCCAGGGTAATGGATGTTGAGAGAGGGCCTCTGATAAGTACAACTTCAGTTTTTTTTTTTTCCTGAACATTTTCTTACCCTCTCTCACATCTACATTTCCCTTCCTCTATGTCTTACAGTGTTAACAGCGGCTGTATCTGCAGTGATTTTACCTGCATGTTACCTCTTCATATATCAATCAATAATCATGCTGTACAGTGTGGTTATTGATTTGTTGCCGTAAACCCTACCCACACCTTTTCACCCATACACTGACTGTCCAAACACATCTGAGCCAGCAGAAGGTGACGTAGACATCTGGATGGAGCAGTCGGTGTATGGTGAGAGTAAAATCTTTGGATGTACAGGAACAGCATCCTCCTCTGCACCTGCCACAACAAATCCCCTTCCGCTTGTCAGTTTTAGAGCCGCTTGCTGCAGCACATCCTTTACCTTCTGACTGATGTGTGTTTGGCTTGATGGCAGTAACGGCTCCGGGACATCAGAGGATCTCTTCTGGAAGCTCGACGCCCTTCAGACTTTCATCAGAGACTTGCACTGGCCGGAGGAGGAGTTTGCCAAACACCTCGAGAACCGCATCAGGCTCATGTCGAGCAACATGATAGAGAACTGCGTCAAGAGGTAAGAAGACTTGCAATGCTTTATAAATATGTGCTTTTTCATTTAACAGCGAAAGTGTGAGTTTTATTGGGATTTAATGGGATGGGACAACAAAAAAGTTCACAACTATGAAGTGAAACCAAAAGTTATGCATAATTTCTGGAATATTTTGGCATTTCTATTTGATCTCTCTTTGCAAAGATTGTGTAAAATCAACTTTTGCTGTAGGTCTGATACTAGCTTAGCACTTTCTTTGCAAATTAGCTCTAATGATGATTTTCCCTCATCTTAGATAATCCCATGAGACACCTTGCATTGATTGAGGAACAGTTTAATTGAGCTGTGGTGAAAAAAACAGCCAAAGTCAAACAAGTTGACACTGACTGCTGAAATATGCCGAGAGCTAAAGCCACAGGAGTTCTCTAAGGGTAGTATTACTTCCTATGTTCGTTCAGCCATGTCTGAAGTTATAATCTGACACAGACAAAAAAGTCAAATGGCACCCAAAAAAAAAAAAAACCACACAAATATGAAGGATGATGATACAAAAGCATAGAAAATGAAGAAATACAGAAAATACCACAGTAAGAATCACTAAAGTTCAGGCAGATTGGCTGGAGAGCACCTGTGAATAGCATTTCCCTAGTCTTGCTATAGATTCTTGTTCACATTGAGGTCGGGACTTTGACTGGGCCATTCTAACACATTAATATGCTTTGCTCTAAGCAATTCAGTTGTAACTCTTATTGTATATTTGTGGTCACATAAAATCTATATAAAATACTTGAGATAGAATTTTGTGGTTGTAATGTGACAGAATGGAAAAGTGCTAAAGGGATTTAAACATGTTTGCAAGGCACTGAGTTATACACATCAGCATATTAATCAAGTACGTTGTCTTTTGCTTGCATTTCAGGACCAGGATGGCATTTGAGTCCAAGCTGACAAAGAGTAGTAAGTCCACAGACTTCCGTATTTCTCCATCTTTATGCACCATGTTCAATGTGATGGTGGACGCTAAGGACCAATCAGCCAAACTATGTGCCATGGAAATGGGCCAAGAGGTAAAACCTCCCACTGATATATTCATGAGATGTTGAAGGGTCATGTTCTGTGTTCTGAGTCCACTTTAATTATTATTTTTTTATTATTTGTATTTTATTTTATGTAGAAACAATTACACTCCCAGATAGATGAATTGATTGAGGAGAGTGTGAAGGACATGATCCAACTTCTGGTTGCAAAGGTACAGAATTCATTTATTATTTTGTAAACAATGTGGGCATATAGAAAAACTAAGAAAGTTTATTTTAAAATGCTTGTAAATCTTCTCTTTTTGTTTGTCAGTTTGTTGCTATTCTAGAGGGAGTGTTGGCCAAAATTTCCAGATATGATGAAGGAACCCTTTTTTCTTCTTTCCTCTCTTTCACGGTGAGATGAGGCTCTATCTCCAACACTTCAAACTGTTTTACTCCTCACAAAGAATAACATTGAAAACATAGACGCCTGATTTTATTTTGCAAGATAAAAGCACCACATATCACATGCAAGAAGTTATGTCCAACATGTAGTCAATAAACTATTTCCTGCTCTGAAGTGTAAAGCACAACAAAAGTTATTAGTTTTTTTAAGTGTTGTTGTTTTTAAACTGGATACATCAAACCTAACGTGGAAAAACAAGTAGTGAACCAAGTCAGGAAATTATTTCACAAGTAATGAAGCCACCATAGAAGTAAATTAAAAGCTGTTCAGTTGAATTTAGATGGGGTTATTTGGACCCCACAAGCTTTTAAGAGTTTTTTTTTCCTGTTGTTTTGGGAACTGACGGTCTGACGGCAAGAGAGAAAGCAGAGAAACCATAACACAAAGCTAAGAAAAACTAAAAGTCTAGGAAAGACTGTTTAGCAAAACTACTTGGGAAGTATTTGTTTGGGAAAATGCACAAAGTGATGGACTCTATGTAGGAAAGAGACATATCTAAACAGAAACAGTGTCTAAAGTATTTTTGATTGAGGAAAAATGTTTACAAACAAATTATCCACAAGCCTAATTTTAGCAGTAGCCCTGGCAGGAATTTCAATCAAGAATAAAGACAAACACTCCACCAGCAGTAATTTCTTCAGGAAAGATTAAAAAAAGTCACACAATTCTTCCTTCTAGTTTTGTCAATTGAAGAAACTGACTCTGTTATCAATTGCTAACTTCTGGAAAAAGCCCACAGGTGTTTTTATTTATGTAAATGAGACCAAGTGCAAATTTTCTGCAAATTGTCCAACACTTAAAATAAGATTTGTTGCCTTTTGCACCTTTGGACGTGTAAGATATTTGTAAGATCTCTGGTATTTGTTGTTAGAGAACGGAGGGTTTGTTAAAACTATGTTCATAGTTTTCAAACTAGTGCAACACAAACGATAATGCCAACATTCTCAATGCCAACAGTCTGACACATTTTGTTCTTATTTCAGGTGAAAGCTGCCTCAAAATATGTGGATGTACCTGTAAGTTCAGTAGCATCACCATTTTATGTTTATAAGTTTATGCTGTTGCTGCCTCTCTGAAAACCGTCCAGTGGCACCCGTTGTGTTTCAGTGTGGCGTCGTCTGCTGAGTCATGACAGTGTTGTGCCTCTGTTTTCACAGAAACCTGGGATGGACGTGGCAGATGGCTACGTGACCTTTATGCGCCACTCTCAGGACATGCTCCGTGAAAAGGTCAATGAGGAGGTGTATATAGAAAGGTTATTTGATGTAAGTAAGATGCCGTCTCCTCCTCTCAGTAAAGGGAGGGACCTACCAAAATGTGGCAAAACAACAGGGCAGAGAGGGATAAGTCCCATTTTGAGACCAGGAAGTGTGCTTCAGCCTGGTGGAAGAGGCTTTTTCTGATCCTCTCTACTTCTCTTCTCTACTTCTCTCTCTTTTTCTGTCTCTTTTCTCTGTAAATCACAGCTGCCCTCTGCATTCTGATGTGCATTGCCACAGTGCTTTTGGGCCTTTGTGTATTTAAAAAAAAGAAAAAAAATCTTTACTTACAAAGAGTCCATAAAAGCATCATCTAAAAAAGGATTATCTGAAGCAGTGCTCTCTGTGGGGAA
Source organism: Xiphophorus hellerii (assembly GCF_003331165.1). Taxonomy (NCBI): domain Eukaryota; kingdom Metazoa; phylum Chordata; class Actinopteri; order Cyprinodontiformes; family Poeciliidae; genus Xiphophorus; species Xiphophorus hellerii. The sequence goes on along the minus strand of NC_045691.1, from coordinate 16,016,618 downwards.
AAAAAAACAGAACTCTCTTTAGTGCTCTAATGCCAGAACACCAACTAATAGATACGATTTTCTTTCACTCCAACACTCCCAGGTTTCAAACATTATGGCACGAATTATATTAGGTGACACTGCAGGGTGTCTCACATAATGGTGGCCTATTCAGAGGCTAACATATCTGGCAGCCTTTATCTGTCAGAGCAATGGTTCCCAACCCGAGGCTCCAAATATATTATATAAATGGTCATTAAAGCAGGAAATACAGGAGAAAGGAATGCAGGGTACTAGTGAGTCCCAGTCTGAGGCTTTATAGAAATCAGTGCCATGTATAATAAATGTCTAAAGATTCAGTAGCTTTAAAGTGCAGTAAAATCTCTACATTTTGTGAATTTTATATCTATTATATTTATGCTATAATTCTACAGCACCTAGATTACTCTACCATAACATTTCTAATCCTGTCATCTCTGGACAGCACATTTTAATCTTTTGCTGTCCAGACAATGCACCACTTAAATCAATAGTTTACAGCTTCTTGATTTGTTTCCAAACATAAAAATGCTTTTTACCATTAACAAGGATCAGTTCTAAATTCATTTCACTCGGGTTGAAATAAAAAAAATAATTACTTGGTCTTTGCCAGCTTTTTCGTATCAGTTTAATTGGTTTATGTTTTCTTAGTTTACATAAGTTCTTGTAATTCCAGAAGTTGCTCTTACTTAGATATTTTAATGTTCCTGTCATCAAAAAACAAAATAAACGTAAGGAATTCATAGCATAAGGTCATCCATTAAGACTACATTTGTAGTTATTATCAAACTTAAAGAGTTCCTTCATAAAATCTTGTCTTTTAAAAACACATTCCTTCATAAAATCTTGTTTTTTGAAAACACATCAGCAAACAAAATTGCCATCAATTAAAGACAACATATGTGGTGTTATACTGATGTGCTTGATCCATTTTTTATGACAACTCATTAATAATTTGGCTTGAAACATATTTCAGTGCAGTTCCTGTTAATGGTTTGTGAAAAAACATGAGGAAAATGTTGTTCTACTTGATGAATTTAGCATTTTTCTCTGAACGATGTGCGACGAAAACATTGGTAGCCATCTCATGACCCTGAGAGGCGAGGAGATACATCAGTTTACACAGTCTCTATTTCACTCTAAATATAGGAACACTCGTTGTTTTTTTATTTTTAAGGAAAACACAGCTTGATTAAAATGTATATCTTCTACAGCACAGGTATGTAAACAGTATACACAAAAATAGGGGTTTTAAAATGTTAGCTGCACAAAATGTAGCTGTTAGTTGAGCATAATAACACTGTGTGTGTTTCTGACATAAAATCAAAGACTATATATACACCAACATCAGGTTTTGAGGTTAATCCAGGGGGCAACATAGATAGATTTAAAAATGGCTTTATTGGCATCCTGATCCAATTTATTATGTGGACAGAGTGAAATATTAGATACCCGTCATGCTTACTCCAACTGTAACTGCAAAAACATCAATGAAAGACAATGAACTAATGAATAAAAGCATCTTATGCAACACAGAAAGTAAGATACACACTCTTGATGAACTCCTGTTCGTCTCAAAATATTTGATTTGATATTTGATACAGCCTTCCCCTGAATAAACACGATTTAAAGTTCAACAAAATAGTTTCCAGAGTTCTCTGTTTTACATTTGTCAGCTCACTCTGAGCTGAAAACCCTCCTCTATGTTTTAGCAGCTGGCCTCTCACCTATTCACCGCCTGCAGGTTCCAAATGAATAAATTATGTGTACACAGAAAAACACACCTGTTGCTCCAAAGAGAAAATATTTCTATATGGAAGACCATATAGCATGCTTATGTACTGTAAATGTTTATTTAAGAACCAGTTGAACCTGATCTGCTGAAAGAATGTCCAGATTTTAAATTCTGCAATATATGCCCATCCATGCACATAGACATGTTTATTAATAGGTACAATTAAGTTTCTGAAACTGTGCTTTAAATATTTAAGTATGTAGTTAATTCAGTCCGCCCTCTAGGAGCTGCAGTCTTGTGTTTTGCCCATTCATCAGGATGCCTGGTGCAGTAAGGAGATGTCAGTCGGTTCTACATTTTTACTCTTTTTCTCTAAAACTAACTATGGAAATATTTTTTAGCATTTCCAGTTAATTGTGAATTTTATTGTTACATTATTTGGTATTTTTAATATTTTATAGTGCAGAATATCAAAATAATTGTTTTTTTTAGTTGAGTACAGGTAGATGCAGTTTTCACAAACATTTTAGACCACTATTTATTTATGTTTGTTTTTCCAAAACTTCTTGCTATGATTCCTTTAAAGTTTTTTGTGGTAGCTCTTTCCCTGATTTACAGTCCAAGCACCTGAATGTGGCAGCATGTCATGCTTAAAAGAATAAGACAATCTGACAAATGGAGAACAAAAAGAAAATATGTCAGGCATAAATGCTAAAGCAGAAGAAAAGTATCTGAAGGGCATGTCTTTAAAAAAATATATAAGATAAAAAATCTCCAGCAAAGATATTCTTCATTCCACAGTCATTTGTCAAGATTTCTTCCAATGTGGCATTTAAGAACGACCTTGTTGGTGTTAAAATACTCCATTATGTCTGTCAGACTTGTTTACTTCATATATTCAACTAAAGAAATGGGAATAAAGTGTGCCTTTGTGACAGGCTGCTGCTAACTAAAAGTCTAAAGATCCAATTTAAACTTGACTCTTTGTGAGGTTGTCTGTGGACAAAATGTTGGCTCTTCTTTTAATGCCTGAATGATTCATAGGTCAGAGTTAAGTGCCTTAATAAATAAAAGGGTCAGGTGCTGAACTAAATACGAAAAAACAGAGAGCTATTCAAGACAAACAGAAAGATTTTCAGAAAGCCAGAAGAAATATCGATCCTAAACACTTTATAAGATTACATGAAAGTCTGACTCCCTGGGAAAATATAAAGAGATTACTTTTTTCTGTTGTTTTGAACAAATTGCCCCACTGGCCCCCAGCTGTGCTTTAAAATTAAACTAAGGCCATTTGAAATAGGAACCTACACTCAGATTAAAGATTATAAAACAGAACAGACTTATTCTGTTCTGTTTTACAAGGCATAAAAACTTGTAAAAGTTTTTATGCCTTAAATTATTTCACGATTTGTCACACTATGGTCTCAAAGCTTAATGTTTTTCTAATGATGATTTATTGTTTTGGACCAACTGTAAAGCTGTACGTAGCTGGGAGAATCTGTTGGCAGGCCAACAGTGCACTCCACAACTTTGGCCTTCATGGAAAAGCAGCAAGAAGAACGACAAAGAAAGTGACAAGAGCTTTCTTCTGCATAGCAGCCAAAAAGTTATGTTTTACTTTCACCTAACTAGAGCATTCAATCTGTCTCAGCTGAAAAAAACATCCCCAGAGCATGATAATGTCACTGCCATGCAATACATTGTGATGGTACGTCACATTAAAATCTAATAAAATAAATCAAACTTTGCTGTTATTATGTAACAAAATGTGGAGAAGGTTCAATGGAAACTCGACACAAGCCGAAAGAGTTGGGAACCAGTGTCTAGCAGAGAGAGCACTGTCTTAACAAACATAATCCTGACGGGATACATTGGCAGAAATGTGTCCTCCATGTGTGATTTTGGTTGACACATACTGCTGTGACGTGTGTGCTTCATGTCATTCAGTGACTGTTTGTACAGAGCAGCGTCTGCTCAGGTGTGTGACAGCTCTGTGGGTAGACACTTTTCTCTGTGAGGCAGTGGCGTGGACGTTTAATGTCTGACAGACGCTCAGAAGGCCCCCTTTGGTTTTCTATTTCTGTGTTGGCTGTAGAAGAAGGAGTCCTGTGCCAGACAAACTTGATAGTTTTTTTGTTTTTGTTTTGTTTTTTAGTTGTGTTTTGTTTTTTGTCCTGGCACAAGGCATAAAGCTGTTGTGAAGTGGGTCTGCTTTTCGTCTTTGAGGTCCCCACGGGGTTACCATGTCTCTCTGTGTTTCATCACTGTTTTCTTTAAATGTGGCGTTTTACCCTTTGTGTCCTCTGTGTGGCCCCAGAGTGCTCTGAAGTCCCACCGAGCACTGTCATGTTGAGTCAAAAGATTTCTCTAAGCTGTGAACATGTCAGTTATGGCAAATTTAAACTGCATGTTAACTAAGCTTTTCTGTTTTTTTTGCTCCTCTTTTGAATTAGATGCATGCCTCTCGATTCATCTGCATGCACAGAAAAGTCATTCCTTGTTGCTGCAAAGGCTCTACTTTATCTGTCTTTCTTTCACTAATTTATTTCAATCCTTTTTAATCTCCTCTTTTCTGATTAACACCATTCCTGCTGCCTCCTTCTGTAAAGGAAAAAAAAAGTGGCACTTATCTCTAGTGTTGCGTTGCGTTGTTTTATCACATTATGTTGGTTGGCATGATTTTTAGAGTCAAATAATCTTCCTGTGTACATCTTCTAGCATGACCCTCCTCCTCAGAGCTCTGCCTCATTTGCACATAGAGCAGCCTTCCTTAGCACGTATTCTGCGAGGTCTGCATGCACTGCATGCTCAACTCGACTGTGAAGTGGACAGGCATCTGCACCTGATCTAAACAAAACCTTCAGCTAAACAAAAACATGCTACCTGACAACCTGCTAACTCCACACACTTCTAATTTGGGCCTTTCCGCTCCTGCATTCCTGCCTACTCACAGGTTTAAAGTTGATTTTTCTTAAAGGTATGATTTACTGTTTCTATCAGAGATGTGTGCTGTTCTCTGGGAAGCAATGAGCCGAAGCAAACCGCAGAAAAAAAGCTCCAAGAAAACAGCACCCTGCTCCCCTCTGCCTGCTAACCATTTACTCACTCTCATCCTATTTTCTTTCGCTAATGAACTCCTATCACGAGTATAATTTCATTTTCCCCCGCAGTTGTTTCGTATCTGCTGTGTCGGGCGTTTCCACTTGAATAAATTATAAATAAAGGCTAAGTAATTGCCTTCAGTAATAGATGGGCCATGCAGATTTTTTTTTTTTTTTTTTACTAAATATTGATTTCAACATTTTCTAGGAGTTCAAAAGGTAATTGCAGTTTAAAACACATAATTCTTTTAGCACTTTATGACTTGCTTTTGTTTTACTAGCTCCCTCCAGCAGGTGCAGAATCAGTGAGCACCTTTAAGAAGCTCTTTCTGAGTCATCTGTGAGGGTTTCTTTGGGAAATAATAACTAGAACAACCAGTTTTATTTGCAGTAGCAGCTGATAGACAGTCGAGTTTTTTTGTAAGTTGTCTGCAGTTGGCGTAGAACATTCTTTACAGTTGTTGACAACCCTGGAAAAGATGTGAAGATCAGCTTTTAAATAAATATGGTTTTTATTGCAGTATTTTAATGTTCTTTTACTCTACATGGAAATATAAATCTTATATTAAGAAACATAATTCTTTTAAAATATCAGATTATGTATACACTATGAATATGTTTCACTGGTGTTTATTTTTTTCATCAGTAACATTTCACAAGGTGGGACCATAAAGGAGAAATTTATTTTTTACAAATTGACTAGAATGACCATCAGCCTGCACCTGCTGTTAAGCTTGTGTCTCACTGTTTTTCTACAAGATTGAAGAAAAATAAAGGCTAAGGAAGAAGGTTGATTTTATGTCTGGTGAAGCATTTTCATCATGATTTGGATCACTGCAATGTAAATTACCCGATAATTACCTGCTTTCAGTTTTTCTGTTAGAGTCCACCAGAACTGTATTTAAATTCTCCTGGCATTTCAAAGAGCTCATGATGCCATGGACTCTAGAGACTTTGGAAGGTAAACAGGCCCTCAGCATCACAGATCCTCAGTCCATGCTTAACAAAGGGAACGGGATTCGCTTACACATTTTCATCTTTTGGATCAAACCTGATCTACCAGGAACCTGGTAGATCAGGACCTGGTGTCCTGGTGAGCTAAGTAGCTTTTAGCTAACTCCAAATGGTTTTGTTTGTAATGATCAGACAAAGAGAATTGTTTCTTGGCATGCTTACCAATCCAATAGTTAGTATGGAAATAGTGTTTGGATACTTGGATAGTATATGGAGGTTGTGTAAATTCAAGATGCCACTCTTTGCTGCAGTTTCAACATACCAGAACACAAACCAGTACTTGTTTGGTGGTTGTCTGTTCCACATGAAAATAAGTTATTTATTTATTTTATTTTATTTTTATGTTTTGAAAACCTTAAAGTATCCGTAATACAAACGAAGGGACTCCACTGACAGAAAGCAGAAAGGCTTATTATGGAGGTGTCCTCTAAAAGTCTAAACTAACTTTCTTCTTTTCCATGCAAGAGATTTTAGTGTTCCTATAATGAGATTTGAAGATTTCTTTACCTCCTTTACATTGCTGCTTATTGTGTGCTTCAGAAAGATACATTTGGGTTTTTGTCCAGCCTTGTTTGCCACATTCCAGTTTATAGATGTTTTAATTATTGGTCTAACTGTAGGAAAGGGCACATTTGGATGAGTGTCTTATTTCTTGTCATTATTTCCTGACCCACAGTGAGCAACACACACCTGTCTTACTTAAATAGAATGTTCTCTGGTCTTTCCCATTTTGAAACTTTGCTAGGTTGCATAATATTCTGCAATATGTCAGTGTAATTGAATAGTATGGTAAAAATTATTAATGAACCATTTCAAACTCTCTTTTAAACCTAAATAAAGTGAAGACCAAATTACTGACAATTCAGTTGCATTTACTAGATAGGAATTATTAGGGAGGCTAATAAGTGTGCTACCAGTTTTTTTAAAATGACGATGGATTTTCTAAGTGAATTACCGTACTCAAATTAAATGTTTAAAGTGTTTTCATTATAAAATCATCATACTGCAATTAAAGATGAATTCATTTTAAGGTTTGCTATTCATATCCTTACCAGAGGTGTCAATAAGTGTAGGCAGGCGTTGTGACTGTATCATTTTCCAATGTTTTAGTTTTTAAATTTCATTGGTATTCGCTAAAATCTTCAGTTAAATCATTTTCAGTAGCTGCTCAATCAGACTTAAGATTCCATGAAAGAATCACTTTGACATTTTTAAAATGCACATATTTCTGAGCCGGATTATATATACTCTCCTCGACTTCTGTCTGTCTTATATCCGAGGCTGGATCCAGGACACACTGGCTTAGTTTAGCATACATACATAAACAAGAAAATGGCCAATCTGTCTCCACCCAGCAGTAACCAAATCCTCCAACTGGGCCGTAAGCTCTTATTGTGTAATCACTGCTGCGCTGAACTATTTCTGAGTAACAATCTGGAGCTTCTTCCTTGGAGACTGTATGGAATGGATCAAAGAAACTGCAAGCTTCTGGAAGGATTTTGTTACTTTTTGGGCAGAGCTGGGCTCAAACTAAGCCACCTAAAAGCACCAGGGATCAGAGCTTCAGCATCTTCTAATTTATCAAAATGAACCAAACATGCTGTTTCTTGAAATACAGCTAATCCTGTGCTTCAAGTTTACAACAAAGATGGAGTAGGTTCAGCAGTTTCCTTGAGAAATTTCTGTCTTGTTGGTACAAAGTGAGCAGTTTCCTGCACCCAGCACTCAATGTGCAGATGCACTGAATTTTTACCCTGTCCATTTAATAATAATTTCTTTACTACTCAAACATTGCAGCAGTGATAGTAAATAAGTACAAGTCATACATATAAACAGATTTTAGGAATTGTCCATGTTGATAGCAAATGGAGACAGACGTTGATCTGAGACTTAGAATCAGCAGGCAACATCTTACCTGCAGTATACTTTGGCTCTATGCCTGAAAATGATGTTACCTACGCTAGAGTTAATATTTGATCCAATATGTTGGTTTTCTTGGATAGAAATCATTTTCTGACATTTTGGAATATAATTTAATTTGAATCAATCTGGATTCCTTGATCAGAACATAAACATAACATTGAAATGAGTTGTAGTTGTCATAAGGTACCTGAAATCTGTTCTGGAACTAGCTGTACGCTGATTAGCCGTTAGCGCAACTCTCCACGCAGAACCTTTTGATGTTTCTGCAAACTCTGAATAAGATCAATCTATCTTGTTTAGCAGTTAGGTAAAATTTGATGATCCACAGAAATGGCTGATCTTCTATAGGAGATAACACTTACCCTATACTACAAAGTTGGTTCAACATATCTCAATTTTTTAAAAGAGATATGCCAAAACCAACTCAAACATTAAATGATGTTTGAGTTGGTTTTGGCAACTCAAAACCAACTCAAATGATAATTCTCTGTCACTGCTTTACCAGGCATTTGTCACTGCAGAAGCTGAGCTGCAACAGATATTTTGGGATATTTTGAAAAGATTCTGTCACATAAACATTGCAGCTCTGACATGTCATTTGCATCGCACATGTGGGACCTTTGCCACAGCATTTACACGGCCGCTCCTGAATAAGAACAAGACAAGAGAAATGCACAGTCTGTGCTGATGAATATTAATTTACTTCATCATGCTGGATGCTTGAAAGTGGAATTACAACTGATAACTTTATTTACCTTTTCATCAATTTGGTTAAGAATTTTCTGACCAGTTGCAGATATTTATTCTAGGACAGAAAGTTAATCTTTAAATAAAAAAAGAAAATAATGGCTCAGTGATGTCACAGCAAAAGGAGCATTTTGACAGAGGAATATTATGAATGATTCTTACCCATATGCACCATTCATAATGGGAACACATGAAGAGTGATTCTCGTACTAATTCCGGCTGCTTTAAATCTTCTTTGCACAGGGACAACAGATGAAAAATGACCTTTTGGGTAATTATGGCCTATTTAGAAAAAATGTTAATTAATGTGCATAGTCTCTACCAAATAAATTAACTTAAATTATCAACAAAGGTAAAACCAAAGCAGTCCAAAAAGCAAGTGCATTGTCTTTTAGTTATTTTTATTGCCATCCAGACTTATATTACATTTAAATTGCCCTGATCCAGAGTAGTTTAGTTACCATAGTAACAAAGCCAGCTAAGAGGTGAACCAATGGTGTTGTAATACTGAAAATCCTGACTTTATCTGGATAAACCACTAATTCTGCTTTGAAGCCCAGCTCCCTGAGAACAAAGTAACAGATTATGAAAAAAAATGTTCTCAACATGACAACAAGATGTCAAGATGACAACAATGAGACACAGCAGCTAACTTGAACTTCTTGAGATTCTTTACATTTTTTCCAAGATGCCATTTGTCCCGAATTTTTGTAATTTACTTTAGTTTTAGCATGTGTTGTTTTTTAGTTTTCTGTGGTTTCTTCTTGTAATGACAATGCTGCATCTAATTGTGGCTAATTTCTAATCAGTTTCCTTCATTCACATAGCACCAATTCACAACAATTTGTTTTCTAAAGTTGGGCTGCAGGACATTAGAAATCTTGCAATGGAGATAATATTAGTAAATTCACCAATGTCAATATCAGGTGTGGAAATAAGCCTATTTTCTTCTTTCCTCTCTTTCTAATCTGTGCTTCTATCACTCTTCAGCATTTTATTCAATGTCCGTGTGTCCAGTGTGAGCATTATGCTCCCATGAGACTGAGTTTAGTTGGACTAAGTTTCACATTAATATGTAATATAAAATTATATAACAGTTGGAATATACGACACAACAATTATTGCACTTCAAACAATCCTTTGTGATATGAATATTGCACCTCGATATTGCGATGATGATGCTTGCAATATGTCGTTCAACCTTGATATTAAGGAACTTTAAAAATATATAAAACTCTGAAGTGAAACTGAGCTCATTGTTCAGTGTACAGAAAGTTTAACAATCCTCCCTGACTGTAACCAGGCTAAGTAAGCCTGGTTACTTAGCTTACTAAGTAACCAGGCTTAGTTACAGGCTAAGTAAGCCTTAGCCTGTAACTAAGGCTAAGTAAGCCTGGTTACAGGCTAAGTAAGCCTGGTTACAGTCAGGGAGGATTGAACAGAGAAAGGAAAACACAAACAGCCTGAGAAAATAGTATTTTCTCTGATAAAGAGGAACAAAGAGAGTAATCATGGCTTATTGTAGCAACAGCTTTATTCAGTGGTTTCTGTCAGGAAAGTCACAGCTGAGGACAGAAACACTACAATAGATGAGCCTTCTATGCAAAGCCAGGAAATACATGTAAAATCAGCAATAATATCAAATAATGTGCATAAAGAGGAGAACATAGCAAAATGGGCAATGTGAGCAATATGTCCACCAGCCTACAGAGGCAGCTCAGGATAAACTCTAACAATAATCTTTACCAAAAGTGAACATTAGAATCACCTGTTAAGCATATTGTGCAAATTCACCTCAAACTGCATCCAGTCCTCATGCAGCCAAGGTGGTGTTAAAGTCTGTTGGTTCATATTCTACATGTACCAAGAATCAGACTGGAAACTCTGTAAGTACATGAGTCAGAAAAACACAGTTATCCCCAATCAGGCATAATAAATATGCAAATTTACATAAATTGTTTGTTCTATTTTCAAATTAACAATCTTTACTTAAATTAGCATTAGCTTAAAAGCAAGAACATAGCTTTTCATGTAAATGTAAGTGAATTCAGATAGTAAAGGTTTAAGTCTTATATTTTTGGTAATAGATTAACAGAGAGAGTATATTTCTTGTAAGAGTCCCTTCTTTTGTTTTTTCACTATTTACAGTCTGAGGTTTTATTAAATCACACATAAAGTGGCCTGCAGAAGTATTTAGACCCTTTGAACGTTTTCAGACTTTGTCACATTACAACATACTTCAATGTATTTTATTACTATTTTAAGTATTGGAATAATTTTATTATTTGAAGAAAAGCATCCCTACAGCATGATTTAGCCACCACCATGTACCTCATGGTTCTGCCTGAGTCATAGGGGAAGCCCAGTAAAGATCTGGTAATTCTGGTCTGAGGAAACCAATCTTCAACATTTTGGAATACATGTGCAGAAGAAAAATAACACTGCACATCCTTATGAATGCACCATCCCCATGGTGTAACATAGTGGAGGCAGCATCATGCTCTGGGGATGCTTTTCTTCAACAGGGATAGGGAAGCTGCTCAAAGTTGATAATAGATGGATTGTGCTAAAAGTGTTAGCGGATGCTAAACACTTGGCACAATTGCAAATAAAAATGACCAACAATGACAAACAACAAATTAGTAGTGCAAATTTGTTAGGAACACACCCCAACGCCTTGGGCTGTAATTGCAACTGATGTTGGTTCTACAAAGTATTGAGTTGTGGGAGCTGAATGCAAATGCAAGCAACACTTTCTAGATCTTAATTTAGCTAAACAATTTTGAAACTATACTTTATCTTCCACTTTACAATTGTCCGCTTGTTATTGTTGGCATATCTATAAAGTCAAGACAAAATACATTGAAGTTTGTGCTTATAATTTGGCACAATGTAGAAAAATGTTAAGAAATAAAAATGTGTGCACTTGACCATTAATCTTGTAATGTATACTGTATGTGTATAGTTGTAGATGTTTCCATGTGTCTTAAAGGTTAGTTCTATGTCATCATGGTGTCTTGAGCATGTGTGTGGGTGTGTGTTTTGCTGGAGAGTGTTGTGTTTATGTGTTTCAGCAATGGTACACTGCCACTATGAACCTGCTGGGGACCTGGCTCACCGAACGCATGGATCAGCAGCTCCACGTCTACCAGCTCAAGATCCTCATCAGGATCACAAAGGTGAGACCAAAAACACCTAGTGTTGGTCAAATGCCCGGAAATCAGTGGCGCTCCGAGCTGACGGATCTCTTTTCGCCCCGCAGAAAAAGTACAGAGACTTCCGTCTACAGGGTGTCTTGGACTCCACCCTGAACAGCAAGATGTACGAGACGGTGCGCAACAGGCTGACCGTGGAGGAGGCCACTGCTTCAGTGAGGGAAGGAGGCATGCAGGGCATCTCGATGAAGGACAGCGACGAGGAGGATGAAGAGGACTAGAGGCTGCGCACCAACCCCCAAGCCCGTCTGTCTGTCCAAAACCGCCCGTCTCTCCCTTCCACCCCCCTCCCTTTCACACTTTTGACTTTAGTCTGGTTACTGATGCATGTACCAACTCAGATAGCCACTCTAGGACCTCTTTGTCAGCTCGACTTGCCTCTGAAGGAACTATTAAATATAAAGATAGAAATTATACAGAAAAAAAGTCTAAATAAAAATGTTAAAAATAACCATGATTGGCAGTTTAGCTGTGTCATAATAAAGATAGCACCTATCTTTGGTCTTCATTCATTTCTAAATTCATTTCTATGTGTTAACTAAGCAATATGGAGAACCATTTGTTTGACAATGTTGAGTGAGATTAATTGGTGTGTCCCTGTCCAATGCAAACCTATATGGCGCTTCTTTGTCGTATTCTACATTCATTAATGGTACATTGTCGTGATGATGAGTGTGTGGACCCTTTTCTTTGTCTTGTCCGTTTTTAAGTGAATGCCAACTGCTTTGAACTGAAAATAATAAAAAAAAAATAAACTGTATCTGTTTACGGCTGATCCAGATGAAGTGTCGTCTGCTCACTGTTGCTCCTCCGACAGTAAGTCCAGACCTGCATTTCCTATCGTGTCGACGCTACGTGGTCTCACCTCGATTACTAAATTAGACGCTCTCCGACAGGAATCTTGAATTTCGAGTGGGTGTTCAGGAGATGCAATATGCCCATAGATCCATTTTGATAACTTGGAAGATTCTATTTTTATTTCAACATTTAAAAAAGGCGTGGAAACAGGTTCTATTTTAATTGAGTTGCACTTTTACAGACAAAAAAAGAGCAAAAAGAATTTTTTTTATTGAAAAAAAAAAGTTGGTCTGTCTTTGTTCTGTAATTGTGTAGAATGAGATGTCTGGCATTTGTTTGGGTCTCACTGTTGTTTTGTATATATTATATAAATATATATAAATATAAAAATGCTGTACATTGCATTCTGAGCCATCGCTGCATGCCTGTGGGTTCCTACCCTCTCCCTAAATGCTTTCTGTTTTCTGTGTGAACTAGCTGGTGGATTCATTCTTGCTTTTTTGCCTTATGAAAGCCAACAGTTGTAATATGCAAGAGCTGTGGCCTCTAAATAAAAATTACTGTACATGTGCATCTTCTGTCCTGATTAACAGCTTTGCCAAACGCAACTGCAGACTGAACCAGTTGTACATCAGTACATTAGAATAGCTTGAGAGAAAATGGAATCTTTTAAAGTAATTTATTTGAAAAAGTGAAACTCATTTGTGGGGAGTCCAGAGTGCAGCTGGGGAACATTTGCAGCCCCAGGAATTATTCTGTCACCAAGCATTTATCAACAGTTGAACAAGTTTTGCCAGCCATCACAGAAAGTTAATAGAGATGGACACATTTTTTTAGGTTAAGATTGTTACTGGTAAAATTATTAAGCTTAATTTAATAACCACACTTTTTTAAATTCATTTTAATTACATAACAGACTTGGTTGCTTCACATTCATATCAGGACTGTTATTCTTTTACCTGTTGCTTGTGCACTTCTTTCTACTTTACAGCCTTTTTTAAATAGACATGTCAGCTTACAAAAATTCTGCAAATCATGCTACAGTTTGGGGCTGCTTTTTCATGAGTTACTGTATCAGTGCAACAAGACATGGAAGTGATTAGCATTTATGTCTGCTGAAGTAAGAAAGCACATGTTGCTTTAATAGCAGCTGTCAAGTTTGTGTCTCTAATCTTCCTTTGAAAGAGTAGGTCAGTTTAGGTTAGTTAATGACCAAAGTTATTAACTAGGTAGTATATACAGTATATTATGTTTGGCAGTGTATGCAAGTTTCTACCGGGAGAAAAATAACACGTCCATCAAGCTTAATTTTGCTCGAAACCCCATTTTCTGAAACACTTCTTACTTCCACTAAACTTTTTATTGATACGCTTGGATCCTGCACTTTAAATATCTACCTACTTCATAAATTATATTTTTCTGGTCAATGACTGTCTGCTGAAAAACTGCCATGATGATGCAGAGTAGGTATCAGCAACTTATACAACCCATTCTTCCCTCTGGTCCAGGTAAATACAATTTGTATAGAGCCACAAAAGCAACATCGCTTTAAAAAAAAAAAAAAAAACACTTTAGATGGCTAAAGTTAGCATTTTTTTCCAATTATCTTTAAATTTTAAAACATTGCTCAGTTATTTAGCATTTTTTGCCAAAGTTATTCAGAGCTACAGTGGAAGGTTAAAGAGCCGTCCACTCCAAATGGAGCTTCACATTGTGAACTCCTGGTGTTGATCACAGCAGGTCCAGAAGCCAAATTTCTGTAGTACATAGATAATTAATTTCTACGAGTTTCACTTTTTGGACTGGATTATTTTAAACAATTGACTTTTTAGTGGTTTTCTGATTTACAGAATGCAGCTGTAGATTTATTGTGACTTTTTCCTTTTGAGAATATATGCAGCACAAATCAGCATAGAGATCTAGATTTCTTATAGACTTTGTGGAGTCCAGAGCCTTCATTACACACAAACTCAGCGTATCTGTTTAAACAGTTATTTATCTAAGTTTTGGTCTGTTTTTTTTTGGCACTTTTCAGCTTCATTGTGCTAGATGATACGCATGATAAGTTACAAGAAATGTGCCTGTAAAACAACACACAAAACATTTAAACTACGCTACACTGTAAAGAACTGCATTCACCCATTATTACACCACTCTTGCATGGCATTTCCCATCATTTATTTTTACACATAAGCGATCCCAGTTCTCTGTCAGCAGGGGGCGATAAGAGATACAGGATTTGTCTTTGACTCAAAGTCAAAGCATCAATCTTTGATGCAGCATAACCGACACCACACTTTAATCATTTCATGATACCAGAGTAATAAAGTAGGATACTGAAATACAAACATGACATGATGGAAGAGAACATTTATAATTTCTAAATAGATTAAACCACTGACCAAGCCAAAATAAGCCAACTCCGTCTCCCCAGACCACAAAGTAAATGTCAGGAAGATCCTCCCAAAATCCCAGTAGGGATTTCTTTGCAGACATTAAGAGAATAAATTTCTGGAAGAAATGAAAGGTAATAAAATTTATTCCAAAAGTAGGTTGGAGCATGAGGGTTTCACTGGCATTTTGAAAGTGAAGTATTACTATTCTTTTTCTTTAGAGATTTCATAAATAATAATAATTAAAAAAACAACAACACACAAATAAACCAGAGACTCAAGTTCAGGGTTGAAAAGGGATTATAATTATAGCCACAAAATAACGCAGAGACGGAATTTCGGCCTGGATAAAATACAATTTTACAGCTTGAATTTGTAACCTTGTTTACTAGAGTGAGGAAAGCATCACAAAAGTAAAATTTCTCCGGAAGGCAAGTTCCTGAGGCTCGAACAGAAACATGCTTAAACTCTGGTTAAAATTCACACCTCTGACACTGGAAAATCTGTACGGAACAATTTGATTTCAAACGCTCGTCGGTTAAATAGATTTTAGGACAAAACCACTTAACATGTCGCAAACTGGAACCACATCTTTGGTTACAAATAAAGCATCAACCCACCAAGAAGGAAAGTACAGTGTCTATAGAAAAGTTTTCACCTCCCTTGGATTATTACTTTTTTTTTTTCGTGTTTTATTTATTCACAGAGTTCTTTTTTTGTTGTTTTTTTTTAAATGAGACACTGATCAGCAGACGCTTATGTCAAGGTGAAAATAAATTCTATGAATTATTGAAAAGTTAAATAACAGCAAAGAATATTTTCTTTATGTGATTAAATTTGGATGCATAATCAAACATTTATGTCCAATGACCGCAAAAAAAAAAATCTAAATATGCCACTACATAAGCAAGGTGGACCCAAAGTTCAATGGGGCCACAGGCAGAAATTAATTTAGTAACTCTTAATTTAACCTACCAGTCAGTATAAACCATCTTGCATGGTTTTGTAGTAGAGTGCTATGAAAAAGCATTCTTTCCTTACTCATTTCTTCTATCATAACTGAACATTACAGATCGTCAAATAAATTTTAATACTGGAGAAAAAATTTCCAGACTAAAGTGAATAAACAGCTTTCAAGTAATGATTTATTTTGTTAAGGGAAAAAGATATCCTTAAAAATCACTTAAATAGAACCTATTTAGTGACAAGTAGGTTAAATGATTTTACAAAGCAATGCATAATGCCCCAATGTAAAGATACTCAGAAACAGAAGAGAAACAAAGACATTGATATTTATCTTTCTGGAAAGGGTTACAAACTAACTTTCTAACCATGTAGAACTCCACTGAACTCCAGAGTGTTTATACCAAAATTACTCCAAGACCTCAACATCAACATCTCATCCAGGAAATTACAGAAGAAACTTTAACATCTAAAGCATAGGCAGATGCTTAAGATCAGGGTTCATGGTTCAACAATAAACAGCAGTCTGAACAAAAATAACATTTTGGAGAAGTCCAGTCAAAGTCTGGACCTAAATTAAATTGAGATGCTGTGCCATGACCGTAAGCAGGTAGGTAGTTTGTTCATGGTTTTTAAAATTCTAAAATGCACATGAATTAACACTGGAAAATGCAATGGATTATGCAAAAAAGAAAAATTCCCAAAGGATAAAAAAAAAAAAGGGTGATTTCCAGTTAATACAACCATTTGAATGGTAGTTTTTGCCACCAAGGATGTCTCAACCAGTTATGGCAATTTCTTCTTCATGATGATTTGGATGCAAGGCTTGGTAATAAATGTAATAATTAGTTGGAAACTGCATTTTGTATTTACTAAGCCTACCATTGTCTGTTGATCTAAAACATTTGAATGTGTGAGAAAAAATATTTTTTCTGTCCTATTTACAAACATACTAGTATCAATCCTTTAAAATCTAAATCATTTAAAGGTTTTATTTATTCAGTTTAAGCAATCTACTATTTTAAAAAAGAACATAGCAGATTTAAAACTTATCTCATTCTTGTCGACACCAAACAACAAGAAAATAATGTTTGAGATTTATTAAGTGTGAGAAATAAAATGTTCTTGGTGGATCCTACAGGCTTGGAGAACGTACGCAGCAGTATTGTTTGTATGCAGCAGCTTAGTTTGCTTGTGCCTCAGGCTGGCTCTGGATTTAAACCTAATTAACATGTCAAAATATAGGTAAAAATACAGCATTTCATGGCAACGTTTTTGCTAAAATAAATGGACCAGTTAGAGACTGGGATGACTTCCAAGGCACTGAATTAAATCTTCACAGGAGGATCAAGTGAAGATGCTCGTCTTCAGTAAACTCAAACAAAACTAACTACTACTTGAATTTCTGCAGGAATGTCCTAAAAACAACACAATGGGGAGAAGTCAGTGACTCATAGCAGCTTGGCAGGAAAAACAATCAGAGGTGTCAACAAGCCCATAAATGATTTGATCAAATGAAATTGATGTGGAAAGTTTTTGCTAAAACCCAACAAAAGAAATTTGTTTTCACCTTGATTTTAAAATGACTCCGCTTGTTGATCAGTGCCGGGAACAGATTCGAATTACATTGCGACAAAACGCTTCGAAATAAAAGATGAAAAACTTTGTGCAGAGTGAATCTTTTTTTTTGTTTTGTTTTGTTTTTGTGTGTTTTCTTGTAGGCATTGCGTTGTGTCGGTACAGATACGCGTGTTAACTGCTGAGCTGTGACTTGCTGAGGTTAGAGAAGCAACAACAAAAACTTTGAAAAATAATATCAGGCTGGAGATTTGCAGGCCATACTTGACAAGCTACAGAACCTCCTTCAGGAATATGGATCTAGTAGTACAGAAATAAACATAACAGGGCTATTAAAGATAATATATATATGTATATATATATATATATTACAAAACAATACAACAATATAAATCCCTGTAAAAAGCAATAAATGTTCACATTAGATGTTGCAACACATTTTAACAAAAAAAAAAAGAAAAAAAAGCCATAAGTACATTTTACAGGACAGCAGTGAGATTTTGGGACATTAATGTAGAAGCAGCTGAAAGTCTGTTCACGTGATAAAAAGAGGGGTGGAGCCTGAAAACTGTAAAAAAAAAACAAAAAAAAACATGCTGGGCTATGAAACGGTGTGATGAAGTGGTTTAAGACTTTACTTTAGGTGGATCGCCTCAACTCATCCTGGTCTTCATGCTTCAGGTTTTGTCTCGATGCGGTCCGAAACCCCCCCCCCCCCCACCCCGAGGTTTTGTTCCACTCGCTGGGTGTAGGCAGTAACACTGATAGTTTAGTGCAAAGTGGACAGAGCTGCTTTTTCCTCATGTCAACTTAAACAGGTGCAAACGCTCAGCAGGAGAACATTAAAGACAAGAAATAAAGGACCGAAAAAATAAACAAAAAAAAAAAAACATAAATATCAAAAAACCTTTTTTATCAGTATAAAAAGTAATAAGGTTATTCGTTTAATCAATAGTCTGGCAAAAAGGCCTCAGAAAAGTTCTTGGATTGGTGTTTTTTTTGTTTTTTTTTTTACAAATTAAGTGCCTGCAGGAATGTCCTCAGACGAGCGACTCCATGCTCTCCGCAGGGTCCGACTCGTCTGCAATCACCACCACTCCGTTAGTGTCCGTGTGAGTGGGACTCAGGCTGCACTCTCTGTTGCTGACCAGGCTCAGCATGGCTTTGTAAAGGTACTGGTACTGCTCCTGTGCAAACAAACAGAAATATTAAAAAGTTAACAAGACACGGTCCCTGTTCAGAACACTAGTCGTGTCCAGGTTTGATTTAAACTGGACTTCTACCCTGAAAAGCGTCTTTCTCCTAAGTAACACTCTCTGACCGTGAAGACACGGAGGTTAGGCCCCCAATCAGTCGCCACAGCCTACAGTAACCTCAATTTTTGCTCTCTTAGCTCTGTGATCTCCAGGGTGAGAAGCCTGATTGATTCTCATGTTGAGGATCGGCAGAGGGTTTTTCTGAGACCTTTGGACCGGTCTCCTGCTCCGATCACCAGGTGGTCTGCACAAACAAGACTAATCAAACTTCTTTTGCTCTGCTGGAAAATAACATCTGTTTAAGAATCATCCACAGTAGTTGCAGGCGCACACGTAAGATATTAGCAGAAATCATAAGCAGCACAAAAATCAAACAAAGCACAAAGTAGTGCATGATTGTCAAGTCAATGCAAAATAAATCTCATTTAAAAAAATAATGAAAAAAACTAAACTGTGTGGGTCTATTTGTGCATCGTGTTCTTCATTTCGTAGATGAATGTTTAGCTCTAAAGACTGTGGCAGGTGTTCTGGGTGTTTTCTACATCCAGAAACAGACATTTTCCACATTCTTTTTCTGCAGAACAGTTCAAACAGAGTGGATGAAGAGAGTCTATAAATACCAGTTTTCAAGTCATGCCAGAGATTCCTAATTGAATTTAGGTCGGGACAGCGACTGGGCCATTCTAACACATGAATATGCTTTGATCTAAACCATCCCCTCTGTGGCTCTGACTCGGTTGGAGTCGGTGTCCTCTTTTGTAGACCAAGAGATGTTCTTTCTGGATTTCTTGCCCTACACTTTGCCATCTTTTTTCATGTCCCTTAAAGAAAAGCATCCCACGGCATGATGCTGCCACAGGCAGTGTTTCAAAGTGATGGGTAGTGTGCTTCCACATGTGTGCAGCGTCCCCTTCCTGACCTGTGGGAACTTCAAACTGAACTTCATCATTATAGCGATTGCTTTTGTCTTGGTACTCTTTTATTATTTTTATAAAGGTTATGTTGAGTTGAGAATGAGTTTCTCGCACCTGAACTGTGTGAATCTCTGCAGAAAGTTTCCACGTGAACAACCCTCACTTCATTTTCAGAAGATGAATTTAACAGTGACCTGTGAGATGCTGGGAACCTTGGGATATTGTTTTAAAAACACAATTTTGTTTTAAACCTCTCCACAACTTTATTAGCTGCCTTCCTCAGTTTTCATGATGCTGTTTGTTCACTAACAAACCACTGAGGCCTTCACAGAACAGCTGTGTTTATGTGAGATTAGATCACATACAGGTGGACAATTTAATCAGCAAACATCCGGCCACAGTTGGAATAACTTGATGTTATCTCCATTTATTCCAGTAATAAGGGCTGAATACATATGTCGCACTTTAATTTTTGAAAAATATGAAAACAACACATCATTTTCCTCCCACTTACCTTTCTAGCTGGTCTATCACTGATAATCTCAGCACAGAATAAAGTAAGAAAAATTCAGACGGTAGGTTTTAACCCCCACAAGATGTTAGCTAAAAGAAATTAGCTTTAATATTCATGTGTGTAGAAACTACTGGCCAACTTACAAATGCTTTTACTGTGGGGTTAATGTGGCCCAGAAAAGACAAATACATATGTTAAACATAGCTTGGTAATAGTTATTTTATAGCTTGCAAAATGCAGCATCTGCTAATATTTGTCACAGTGGGCCTTTAGCTGTTTATCAGACCATATGAAATGGTTACTTGGCCACTTGGGGGCAGCAGAACAGGCTTGAACAAGCCCAACAGCTTCACGAACAAATGTGTCTAGAAACAATCCCTCCACACGGTTTTAGAGAAATGAAACAACAGAAAGTCTCTGTTTGTCAAACTTACTATATCAGTGAAGACCCCCGGCCTCATGAGATTGATCATCTTGGCCACCTGATAGATGTCAACGACGCCCTCGCTTTCCAGCTGCTGAGACAGCGTGGTGAGGGCGCAGAGCATGCCGGCTGACACGGCTCCACACCTAGAAGGAGATGTTCACTGTGAGATCGCGACAGCTGCCAAGTGTTCTTCAACAAGGTTACGCCGGGTGTTCCTCGCTTTAAACATAATGTTGGATTTTAAATTTTATTTCAGGGCTCTGACCCTTTCTATTCACAAACCTAAATAAATGAGCGAAGGATGCTGTGTTATTTATTCCGTCACGACTTCTGAAAATAATTTAATGAGCTGCAGACAGACCGGGAGATATGTCCCATTAATGGCAGATGAGATGCTGCAGACACTGATGCATGTAGGAGGCACATCAGCTGGGAATCTACAAGAGTTTTAGGCTTTTTTTCCCGTCATTATGGGGCATTAAAATAAGTGCTGGTGTACACTTAAGGACTTTAAAACCCAGAGGTACGGAAAGCACTCAAAATTTACTGCATTGCCTTTAATCTTAATCCTACTTGTGATAAACCCCCAGAAATTAAAAGAAGATCATTTGCTTCACTCTAGTCCAAGATACAAACTTAACATAGCAGGTAAGATCAATATCTTTATTAAAATTAAGCAGATTCTTTATTTCCCTGGACAAAACGTTTCCCCTAAAAACACTCTTGTTTCTAAACTTTGGGAGGAAAGGTAACATACTCATCATGCACAATGGTGGGGCCATCTCGAGTCATGGCTTCCTCCTTGATGACATTGATGAGCTCGAAGGTGCTGCTGAGAGGGGCGTCCGGGTTTGGCCATTTGGGGCACTGAAAATGTCTCACCTCCAGAACATAATCATCCTGATGAGAGCAGAAGAAGACGTTTCTCACATTTCCTTCATGTCCAACAGAAATATTTTATCAGACGCATTATTATTATTTTTTATAAATACAATGCCGTAACTACAAATGTACAGCAGATGTTTCTACTTCAGTCAGATTTTAATAAGGAAGCTGCAAAAGGACAATGGATGTTTAGATATAACATTTATATATACAAAAGGGTCAGAATACTTTTTTATGAATGGAAAATTGGATTAATAAAATTCCACTTTTTCAGAGATTTCCAGACTGTGCTAATCTTGACTTTATGATTTTAATTAAAGCTTCCACTCACAGCGACTGAACAACTCCTCATTAACAGTTATCATGGTTAGCAGGTACCTGCGTGGCTTCCAAGATGAAGTCGTGGATGATAATTTGCTCCTCATTGGAGAGGCACAGTCTGTCCTTACTGATGAGAGTAACGGTGAAGGCGATGCAGTTCATGGCCTCTTCTCGGCTCGGCCAGTAAACAAATTCATCCTCGGCCTGAGGGGAGAGCGGTGACGCGCACATTATTTAAATCCTCCGCTAATTATTCATCAGCGTTCCTTCACCGCACAAACGCTTAAATGATTCTATTTTTCATGGCCAGCTCACTCACCAGCCCCTGGTTGTCAGGCAGCATGACGATAATCTGAGCATTGTGGTCCCAAATCATCCTCCAGAAGTCTGTGGTGGTGTGGGGCAAAGGATGCTGGGTAATAATGAACTCATTACTTCTGTAGTAGCCCTGAGTAGACAGAGGTGGAACAGTTAGCCTTTTGCTCAACCCATCATTTTCTCAGCAGAAGCTTAATGGCTCAGGATACAGAAAAGCAACTCATTAATTGTCAACACTGTACCATTATGTAGGATGCATTAATGTAATCTGTTCCTTTCATGCCAGGAAGGGTGGTGAGTCCAACCCTTGCTCTTTCCGCTGTTGAGGCACAGAGAGGAAAAAAAAAAAAAACGAAGCTTTAAATCCCAACCCAAGCGTCTTTTATATCACGCCCGCTGATAATGCACACATTCATTATCAGTCCTTGCTGTTGCCATAGCAACAAGTACCTCCTTTTTCTCCTGACAGGGTGCTGAGAATGCACAGAAAGATTAACTTATAGGATTATGGAAATGGATTCTAAATTTGGAGCAGGAATTGTCTTAATAATTCACACGCTGATAAAGGAAATAAATGTGCATTACGGAGTGACGTGATTGGTTATTTGCTCAACCTATGGGTCCAGAGTGAGGATGCTGCGGTAAATACTCACAGGGAACAACTGAGGAGTTGCGGTTCTTCTCCTTGTTGCAGTCTTTGTGAGCGCTGAAGCACTCGACGAAGCGTGTGTTGCACTGACTCAGCAGCTGGGAGAAAAAAAAAAATAAAAAAATAAATATCAGATTTTGGCTCTGGAAGTCAAAGGAAGTCCAGCGCAAGCACGAGGAATGACACACAACTCGAAATTAACAGCACCACTTCTATTTTAATGACAAGTGTGGAAACTGGGATGTAAGTGACTTTATGTGAGCAATTATTTTCTTTCCTCTCTTGATGTTGAAAGAGCCGTAGCTTGATAAAACATTCATCAAACTTTGCGTAACGCAACAGAGGTGACAGACATGATTTTATGAAGCTAACATCAAAGTCACTTTCAGTCTAGTAGCAGAAAAGCCGCCGAGCGTGTTGCTATTAAGTTTGTGATCAGCGGACCACCTCAGATCCGGCTGATGGTGAGACAGCTCAGGCTGCTTCCACTCACCCTGAATTGCTTCTCCAGCCGTGTGCGGCCGGTCGAGTTAGGCGTCAGGATGCTGTTGACGTAGCCGTGCAGCTTCCAGGCCGGCACCTCCGTCTCTCTGCTGAGGATGGCCTCCATCAGCGCGTCGTGGATGAAAACATACTGCTCCTGAGAGGAAAGTAAGTTACTTCATAGCAGGTTCTTTTTCTATTAATTTTAGGGTTTCTAAATTTAAGTTTCTACAGTATAGGTCAAAAGTAATATATACAGTACCTTGTTTGTTAGGTAACTTACTGTATCATTATATATTTTTAGAACACTATTTGATTTTAATTTGTAATAGCCACTCGTGTACAAACCAAAGATATGACAAATTACGGCACGATTACTTCAGTGAACATTAAGGTAGCTGGTTG
This sequence comes from Xiphophorus hellerii, assembly GCF_003331165.1. Lineage (NCBI taxonomy): Eukaryota > Metazoa > Chordata > Actinopteri > Cyprinodontiformes > Poeciliidae > Xiphophorus > Xiphophorus hellerii. The sequence goes on along the minus strand of NC_045691.1, from coordinate 15,992,961 downwards.
TTTTATGAGAATGTAGACACAGGTGGGTTTCAGGTATTAAAATATAACAAGGTTTTAGAAACGTACAATTTCAGAACTGTGTAATTTAAAGTCGAATCTAGGGATGCCAGATAAACTAATTTTTTCCCCCTGCTGTATTGACCAAAAAGTAATTTACTAAATTTTACAGAAATCCTCATGAAATCAGGGTTAATGTTAAGATGCAATTAAACTGAAGAACCTTTTTTCAGGAGCCAGGATAGTATTCTGGGATAATATTTTTTTCCTCTGGGGCAAATATAGGTTGAAATCTATCCAGAAACAGGAATGCTAAGAAGTTAGAACTTTTTTGGTGAACTGTGAACTAAAGGTGGATTTTTCTCGTGCGTGAAGGAGGCTGAAGATGTTTCGTTAGTTCAATATTTCCAGCCTTTTGCTTCATCCAGTTTATCCTCCTCTGCAAGTTATATTTTCTGTTTTCTTTAAATTGCATGACCAGAGTTCATTTTTTTTTTTGTTTTGCCAACACAACATCTAAAACCAGCTACCCATGCTGAATATCAGTGTTTTACAGTCGAAAAAATCCACCAACCTCACGGAAAGCGTGCACTTTTGCTTTCAAGGGTCTCTGTAGATACAGAAACACTATTATCAAAGCATTTTCAGGAGATTCTAACTAGTAAAATTTGAACATATTCTTTCTGTTTATGGCCTAAGATACCAACTAAAGCAACCACAACTACTCAGGATTGTTAATCATCAATTTTAGTTTGAATGGCTGCTGTGTAGTTACAACAAGAGAGATCTTACAGGGTTTAACAAATCGAATGTCTGTGGATTATTACAAACTGCCTCAAAATTAGAAGTGGTTTTAATGCAGTTTCAGAGTTTAGCAGCTATGAAAATCCAGTAAATGATCTCTTTAGATGACAAGTTGTAATCCAAATTCGGATCGGCACAGTTCACTTTAAATCAACTCAACCTGCACATTTTCACCGAGTTTGGAGAGGCTTTTAACTGCTATGAAAACAATGTGATGGTATTATTGCTGTTTTAGTTTTATTTCACTGATTTTTATCGCATTCTAAACTCCAGAGACGTGCGTCCCCAGACTGCACAACTAGTAGGACTGCGTTCTACCTTTACCAAAGTTTTTGAATAAACCTTAATGGCTGAATGAGCACAAAATATTGCCTTTTTAGAACCAATAAAAATGTTGAGGTCCAGGAAGCTATGTACACATCGACTAAATCCTAAAAAAACCAAAAACTTCAATAGAAATAATAAACAGTACAGATACAATAGGCCTTTGCAGCGCTTTGCTGCTCGGGCCTAATTAGATTGAAGCAGATGTGAATTGGTAAGTACACTAGACTCAAAGTTTCTTTTTTCTTTGTCAGTTATTGGCCCTTTTTACTCAAAGCATCAAAAGCAAACACTATACAAAACACTACGAGCAAGAAGAAAAAAGAGGCAAGTTACCGTATAGCTATGGGATGTTATATAAAACACTTATTAAGGACTTAGTTAAGAATGTTATTAATGGAAGTTAATGTTGACGTTACTGGTCACTTCAACCTGTCATCCTCTCAGTGATATGCTGCAGCAACAGTGAAGAGCTAATGCATTTTTACAGCCTTATTAATGACTGTTTTATTGACCGCTTCATTGTCATTTATAAGGGGTAATTGTAGAGTTGGGGTGATAAAATATTTAAAAGGCTTTATATGAATCACGAGTCAGTTGAGTAGACTTGTTAGAAATTTTTTGGAGAGGAAAATGAAACAATACATATTTTTTAGACTTTTAATTTAAGATTTCCATTTTTCTACACATAGAAAAAAATATTAAAAGAAAATTTCAGACCAATCAGACAATATGTAAATCCATATTGTTGATTTACAGTGTGCTGTTTTTTTCTGCTGCCTGTCTTCCATTTTGCTCATGTCCATGATTTGAGGAGTGCAGTGTTCAGCCTGAGAAGAGCCAGAGTGGGCCACCTCCGGTGTAATACGGTCATCGGTATTATGGAGAGTGTGTAAACGCTTGAACTCTGCAGTGCACTGAAAATTGCAGCGAGCGTGACCTTTACCTGAGCTCTGAGTATCAAACTGAATAAACTTCATAACTGCTCTCCCATCTTAAATCACAGCTGACCTTTAAAAGGAGAAATCCTGGTTTTCCAGACTTCCCAGACGAGCTCGGCCATCTTACCTCAGTCTGGACAAGGTAGTTGCGTTGTGTGCGTATATGTTTGAGAAAATCCAGGACACTGGCTGTGCTTTTGTCCTTGATTTGTTGCAGCATGCTGTCGATGACGATGTACGTTCCCGTGCGCCCGACCCCTGCACTGAAGAGCAGAGCGCAAAGTGGTGTGAGTGGATGTTCAGAGGGAGAGATTAAAAGCAAATCATTATTAATGAGTCTGACTGCCCATCTGGATCACTCATTCAGCCCTGGAGCTCAGTGCTGAGGATGTACCTGCAGTGCACCAGCACGGGACCCATGTCTGCAGTACGAGCCGCTGAGGAGCGGTTGATGAAAGTGAGGACAGGGAGGGTATACTCTGGTACTCCCATGTCAGGCCACTGAGTGTAGTGATACTGGATCACGATGCGTTCATTAAGCTTCCCTTTCTGGTTCCCCTTCTGACCCTGAAGTATGAAAACAAGCAAGTTAAGCAAGGGGAAAATGCAGTACTGATGCTTTACTCTGTTGCCATGGAGCGACAGAATCCATGGAGTAGTAGAGAATTCAGCCTGAATGGAGCCAGAATATTTGAATAATAATATTTATTTTTATTATTAACATATTTAGCTAAATAGAAGTAGTTTAATCTGCTTATTATGATAGTGCATTGTGGTGGCAAAGTTCATGCAATCTGTATCTACTAATAATGCCCTTAGAGCTGTACTTGATAATGAATGGATGCATGGATGAATAGACAAAAGTTTGAACGGATGGACAAACAGATGAATGCATGGGAAGACAAATGGATGAACAAATTAATAGGATGATGCATGGCTGGATAGATGGAGGAATGGATTATCTCTGCAAAACTAAATGGTCAAAAAATAAACATAAATGGACTAAATCTGAACTTAAAGAATAAGTTCAGGTTTAAAAAAAAAAGAATCACTCCTGATATATTGTGTCCCACCACTAGTCACATTTTTATGCAGTGTTTCCTCATCTTTTAAACAACTTGGCAAACAAAAACAGAACAAAGCACCTCCTTGGCAGAAGTAAGACAGGCAGAAATGTATAAATAGCACATCAACCAATAAGCCAACAAAAGCTTCAGAAATAATTAGATAAATCCTTCCTTCTGCATTTATCTCCACACTCTGAGGCTGAGGAATAGATGAGCAGAGATAAATCATACATAAATGTAAAAGAGAGACGCAAAGCAGTCATGAGCTAAAAGAAAGCAGGAGAGGGCAGCGGGTGGGGTGCACAGAGAAATAAAAGAATTTTAAAAGTTGCCTTTGAATATAAATTTAAATACATTTATAAAATAATAAATTTAAAAAAGGAATAAATTAAAAAAAGTAAAATCTGCAGAATTGAATGACAAATTAAATGAATAAAAAAGGCAGAAAAGTGATTTAATAAATAAATTCAATAGTAAAGATACTAAAAGTTAATTACAGCAATTAATAGAGGAAATACTGCCATTTTGACCATTTCTTATAAATTGAATAACAGATAATGTTTGTATTGAGACATTTATGCATCTCTATCAGTCTTTTAAGGAAAACAATGAACACTTAAATCTTTAGAGACAGAAAGGTTACATGTTTTGTTCTGCACTGAGTTACCTTTTTAACTTTCGTATTCCTTATGAGAAACCGGCGCAGAGTATAGCAGGCGTGCACTTTGGTGCTTTTCAGCGTCACCACGATGTTTCCGTACTGCTCGCTGCTCTCCGTTGGCCAGTACTGGTCACATTTCCTCTGAAACACACGAGAGCCAAACAGCAGTGTGAGCGGCGCATGTCTGAGAGCCAGGACGTCTCTGGCGTGGGAGTAAATAGGGTGACCTTACCCTCCCTTTTTCCACCAGGTTGGTTATCATGACAATGATTCCTGTGTTCTGCTCCCACACCATCCTCCAGAAGTCCTCGAACGTAGACTTGAGAGGACCCTGAGCAGCGATATAAGCCCTGGGACGGTTGTAGCCCTGAAATGGGATTATTTGCTGATAAGATGCAATCCTTATAATACATTATTCCCACAAACTAGAAGAAATATGTAGCCGATTTGATATCAGAAATACATGCTGGATACAATTTTGCAGCTTTGACACCTTGCTTGATATCCTAAATAAAACTGCCACATGGTGTTCCACAGTGGGAATGATTCTTTCACAGCTCATGCTCTGATAACCAAGCTGAAACCTGCATTAATAAAAAATAATAAAACATCTAAAGTAGCCATGAGTGAAATGAAAAAAAAAAAATCTAACTCACATCCACATAGTTGGCATTGATGTAATCCGAATGTTTGGCATCTTTTCCTGCCAAAGCTCGCAATTTCACCCTGCTGTGGTCATCTGAAGAAAGTAAGAAGGAGGCATGGACGTTTTTATATTTTATTATGAAAAGGATGAAAACCTGGTATAAAAACATTATTGAATCCCACAGAGGCAGACGTTCTAATCAGATTTCACAGCCGACTCACAGGCTACAATGTTGATGTATCTGTTTTTGTGCTTGTTGTCAGGATGATTGGAATGTTCTGCAGTGATTTTTAAGTCGACTGTGGAGCGCTGGACCTCCTGGGGAGAGAAAAAAATAGACAGAAATGGATTTTATTAAGCAAGAAGAGAGGAGCTAATAGTATTAGCTTGCTAGGCTTCCAATAAACTGTAAAGACTGCCTGGTAAAAACAGGAATTGTTGGGATACTGTTCTTGTTCTTTAGAAAGAGGACATTATACCCCCAAACGCTTTGCATACATAAATGAGATTCCAGGAGTTCAGTGCCTTCATGGTCAAAGACGCTTCAGCAGAGCAAGAGTTCCTTATTTTCCCCCCTACTACACCGTGGTGTGATCACCCACCCACAAAATACAGTCACTTCCAAACAGGGCTCCATCCTGGTGCATTTAGAAACCATGCACACCAGCCTCACACCGCCTGACCCCAATTAGAGGGAATACTCTGGGGGCGAAGCTTTTGCCTTCTTTCTTAACCTAGTTACACAGAAAAAAAATGTGTTCCCATCCAGAGGACCAGCAGAAAGAGCCTTCTCTAATTAACCTCCATCCCTCTGACCGCTCTCTCCATCTTTCTCCAGACCATCTGGTCAAATTTTGTGCCTCCACATACAAACACAGCAATACAGTGATTCCTAGCTGTTGTACACATGCAACCTGGTTTGCAGAGCTTGAAAAATTCACAAACACAATCTGCACTCAGCAGTTTGTCAGACAAAACCCAAACCAGTGTAACCAATTGTCAGCTAACATGAAAACCGAGTCCATTTGTGTGTATTTTAGTTTCACTATTAAAGCATCTGGGAAATGGAAGGATGGGTTAGAGAAGAAGGCGGGCATGGTAACTCTGGAGGAGCTGCTGAGGTGGGAAAAGGACAACAAATTTGTCTTGCTCTATAAATATTGCTTTCATGGCAGAGAGGCAAGAAGAAAGCTTGCCTCTCTGAAAGCTTGCCATTGTGAAAAAATTACAGTTCAAATTACAGTGCAATCCTGGAAGAAAATGTTGACAATAAAATATCTCAGACGAAGGCAGAGACTCAGTTTCCAGCTGGATGGTAACCCTAAAAAACAGCCAGAGCAACAATAAAAGGTTTACATAAAAACATATTTATATGGCTCACAAAAAGTTAGGTACATAAATTTCAGGTGAAATTTCAGGATGAATCTAAAATGCAGCACAGCTTTTACAGGTGAACCTAATATGACAATCTCTAAACTTATGAATGTACATGTTCAACTATTCAACGTTTCACTACTTTTTCATGCTTAATGACAGAATTCACAAGTATTTGATCCATGAATCGACCATTACATTTCCTGGTTCAATCAGACCTCCTCATCATGCTGCTCATGTATTGATATCAAAAGAAGATGAACCTACCAACTAATCAACAGTACCTCACCATTGCGAGGATTGAAACAGGACGTTCTCAGGTTGCAATAGAAATATAGCAAGACTGGAAGAGTCACAGAACGGCATAGATGACCGTTTCATCGTCAGCGGAAGATTAATCCCACTCAACTCTTGACATATTTAATTGAAGTGAGAGACACCAAAATGTTGCAACAGCCCATTCCAAACCATTTACATCACTGTGGTCGCCGTGCTGGATGACCTGCAAGGGTACCCAATCACACCATTTGGCACAGGCGTCATCACCTTGCATGGGCCAGGGAGCATCTATGCTGTTCTCTGATAAAAATCAATTCACGTTGAGCAGAGATGATGGCCGCTGATGATGTTAGAGACGTTAAGGAAACATTATGTAGCAGCCAGATAAAGATGAGGCTTCGGTGGTGGTTTTGGTGGTGGTTTTACAGTGTGAGTGTGAACTGGTGTGTTTTTTGTCAATATTTGTGAATGGTACAGTGACACGCCCAGACTACCTGATCAACAAATACTCCAGTCATTATGTTCCTGCATGATAAACACAGAACTAATTTAATCTTCCTTAGCGGTTGATGCTGCAACCTGTCTTTAAGCCATCGAAAATTTTTGTTGTGGCTTACCCACCTGCCGTTGCTGGTTTGTTGTTTCAGCACATTGTTTGAGACTGAGGAAATCACCCTTGCATGCTTCCACTTAAATGCCCTACATTCATAATATCATATTATTGTAGTGTGAACTTATCACTGTAGAATGACCTAGTCGAAGTCAAGACATAAATCTAAATAAGAAGTTGTGGGAAACACTTAAAATATTATTGGCAAAATACACGTTCCACTCAATCTGTGAAGTCTTGCAAACTAAAGTAGGCAGGGATTTCAGACTTTATATATAAAAGGCCAGAAGAAACAAAACCCAAATCGCTTCCAGCTGTGCTTCCATTGTAAAATCTCAATAAGATACATTGATTTCTTAGGTTGTAATGTGACAAATTGTGAAAAATCTAGGAGGCTCAGTTTGGTATCTGTAAAGGCTCTATTTGCATCATCTGTAAATTCACTACTGTATGAAATAAAGGTTAAAGTAAATAACCATGGCAACATTGATGAAGTGTGAAAATTTACCTCAAACTCCTCCGCAAAACCTTGCATGTTGCTTTTGTAAAGTTCCATGACGTGTTTAACAAACTGCTTGACAGGAATGGCGTCCATATCATCTGTAGAAGATATATACAACACATTCAGCCCATTACATGTTTACTACAATCAGGAACAGATTTTTAGAAAATAGGCATCAATCTTTTAATTTACTCAAATATTGAAACTGATCAGCTATGTTAGACTACTCAGTTAGAGTTATTGTTTTTAATGAGGAACTATCATTTCATTTGGCAGAATAACCCCACAAACACCTATGTCCAGTTTTGGGAGCATCTGTTTCATCTGAGCCAAATCAGCTCCAAATCACACATGAGGGATCTGTGATGAGGCCGGTCGGCGTTGCACAGAACAGCGCAGGGGGGACTCAGCTGTCATGGCTGCTGAGTCGAGCCAATGTCTTAACTAACACACCCTCCCAGCTGAGGCCTGTGGGGCCCTCACGTGCTTCAGTGGTCACAGCGTAAAAGGTGAGTTCTGATTTATTATTCTGGTCATTCATCAAAATGGCTCTGATGCAGAGAAACTGTAAGACTTAAAGGCTGATCTCAGTATTTAAAACTTATCTCATGGGTCGTCCACATTTATGGTTAAATGACATGTTATGTTTCAAATTTGAAAATAAAATAAATGTACACAAACAGAGCAAAGAAATTCAGAGTTTACCAAAGAGTAATCAGTGAACAAAGGATGCAAAGTAAATGCTGGCATAAGCTGCGCTCTAGCTCTGCTATCACTGCCCTGGAATGTCCCTGAGCTTTAAGAGACTGGGAAAGTAAAGTCTGATATCGACAAGCTGCCACCGCACCGCTGCATGGGATATTAAGTGCAAAGAAAAGCCAGTCACTCAACTTCTATTAAGCTACGTAAAGAGTCACTTCACATGTAAATGAACAGAAACTCTGCAAACGAAGGTGTCAAGGTAATGCATGAAGCCCTTTATAAACCGTTAATGAGACAGTGTAGAGGTCTGCCTTTATCAGCTTGATGGGTATTTTTTAAATGTGAGTCAAGTCTCCCATGGTACATCTTAAGTCCACGACACTCTCTATGGGTTAAAAGAGGAAAGGAAACATTAGATTTCATGCAGCTGATTTGAACACAGCTAACCCCCTTACTTATTTTTATCGTGTATAGTTCCTTTTTACCAGCTTATAAAAAATTACCGTTAGTCATTTCACCAACAATTATTTGAATATTTTACACACTCTGAAAACTGGAGGTATTACAGCTGGCGCATTACACTCATTCCTAATACAAAAATGGGAATTTGTAGATTCAAGGTTTCAAATAACTCATAACATTTTCAGGCACATATAAATGGCTAGTGGGACGTGTATTATTTTATTTGTTTGCAGTTTAGCATCAATATGTTTTAGCCATTGAAAGCTCCCCATACAAAAAAAGCATGCTTCACTCTCTCAGTCAAACATTGAATAAGTGCAAGTTGTCAGTAAGTGGGTCAAAAACCTGATTTAATTCTTATGAATTATGTAGACACAATTTGCTCACACTAATAACTAGAAATAACCTGAGTTTTGAGCTCATCATGTCATGACTATTTTTTTTATTATATCGTTATCTCAAAATGATATAAAAATGATCTCAAGTGTGATATAAGGTAATTCTATTTTCCCATCATCTCAAAATAATGAGATCTTAGTGTTTAAGAACAGTTTAATTACATTACCATCTTGAGAGACTGTTGGCCTGAATGTCTCACTAATAGTTGCTGTTTTGCAATATGCCAATAATAACAGAGGTTTCATAATTCTAATACGATAGATATAATAAATCAGTATTTCAAGCTTGAGTTTACTTTGACAACTGTTATGTTATATTATTTCAAGACAATTGAAATAATATAACATATAATTGAAGGTTGTCTGTTGTGATCATAGTTGTCAAGTTGGATTAGGTCAATAAAAAGTTTGATATCTCAAACCTGTCTTCTAGTGGTTATTGTTTTATCCTGTTATTCTTTCTACATATATATTTCTCAAAATATCAAGTAGACTCATGAGAAAAACAAACAAACAGACGTAACCAGAAGTTATTACAGGAGAAACAGCTGCAGTTAGATTGAATACAGAAACGTATTGTCTTCATGGAGTTTATTTATAGAAAGTCAGATTTTGATGCTTTATATATATACTGTATGTGTATAGATATATTACTTTCTATATGTCTTCAATGTTAGAAAATGCCAAAATCAAATTCTATGCCTTTCAATGCTTTTTTTAAAGTCTGTATTAGAAACCTTTATGCACCTTGGTTTAATCCATTGTTTTTATATTAGAATTCCTCTAGTATACTTGCTTTGGAAGTATCTAAAAAAAACTACAAAAAAACAAACAAACTTGAATTACTTTGCCATATTTTGAAGGGGGAAAAAAAACATGTCTTACCTGGTATAGGGATGATTGGGATATTCTCATTGGCCACCACCCGTGGAGAGCTGCTCTCCTCCACATAGAAATGAGCCGTCTGGAAAAATCTCCTGCAGGGCCACAGAGAGATAAGACTCGTAACCACAGCAAAGTAAATCCACACCATCATCACAAATGATGCTTTAAAGTGTATTAGGAAGCTATCCTCAGATGTGCTCTGCCGACATTAGCATAGAAATGTTGAAGAAAGTGACAGGTGCTAATGAAAACCCAGGAGTAGCTGTGACATGGCTGATCGCACATAGCACAGATGGGTTAAACTACGTACATTGAAGCCTCAAATATACATTTCACTCTTGACAATAATTAAATCAACATTGAGGTGCATTATTTTGGAATCCAATCCTATTTGTCAGACAAACTTAGCCTTCAAAACTTTTTTTGCACAATTTTAAAATAAACATTTTAAACAATCCAAGGTTGAAAGTTTGCAAAATGAAAAACTGCCATAAGTCATGATCTTTTAAGAAAGCCTACATTATTTAGCAGCTGATGTTTCAGCTCTCTGAAAGGGCAATTTTTAGGGTTAATATATTCAACATTCAAGACAGCCTTCTCCACCATAGGAGACCAGAGGAAAAAAAATCTACAATTCTAACAAGACTGAAAACAGTGAAAGGGGAATAATTTAAGTCCTGCACACCGTGCAGACCCACAGTCTCATATAACACATAATGTATATCAATAAATTCACAAAAGTCCTAAGATTTTCTGCTAGTATTTCCATAAGTTATCCCTACCTGGACTTGGAGTAGAGGAGGGAGCAGATGCTTGTCATTGTTAAGGAAAGATGAAACAAAAAACAAAAAAGAGGGGCCCTGGTATTCAGATGATGGAGGGGAAAAAAGGGGAGGGGAGAGAGGAGAGACAAATGGGGGAGGAGAGTTTCCACAGATTTGCGTCACTGCCTCCCCGTTTAATGGCTCCCTTGGAGTGCAGATGTGGTCCAGCTACCTAAGCAGCATTGTCAACATCTCCTGACTGACTGGCTCCCAGAGCTGCTGAGGAGTTGACTTAGAGGGAGCAGGGAACTGGGATTAAACAGAGGCCCTCTGCGCAGCAAAGGCATCAGCCGCGGCGAGGTGCTAACAAGGGCTGGGATTTGTTCTCGTTTCGACATATGTCAGAATCTTCTACAGGCACCTCGAGCACCAGAAGCTTCCAGATGTGCATCCTAACCTCAGCAATTAATTCCACTGTGGATAGGTCTATAACCTAAGACTGACTGAAGAAAGCTAAATTAAAAATAAGACAATGCTGTTACATGTCCCTAGCGTCTGTGCTGTGAAAAAGTGTTTCCCCTCACAGTGTTTCTGTTTTTGCTTTGACGCATTCATCATCAAACAAATTTTTATATGAGACAAAGAAGACCTGAGGAAATACATCATTTTGAAATTATGGTTTCATTTATAATGGAGCAGAATGTTTTCCAGTTATATTGGCTCTAAAATTCAGGTAAGGTAAAAGTCTTAAAGCTGGATTGCTGCTTCAGGACCCGGATGACTGGCCATAATTGATGGAGCTAGGAATTCTGCTCTATGACAGAAAATCCTGAAATCCTGAGGGAGGATGTCCAACTAAAATGAGGATTTTCGCAAAGGGTTTAATAAAGTATTTCTAATTCTGAAGCATCAGTTTGTGACTTTAAGCTCAAGTGCACTTGAGTTATAGCAGCAGAACAAATATCCAAAAGCACACCAGCATGTCCACCTCAAAATTGCTTAAAAATTCCAAAAGAAAGGCAAATTGAAATAGGATTGGCCTAGTCCAAGTCCAGACTTAAATTTGATTGAGATGCTGGGCCCTTAAACAATTTGTTCGGGTTTCAAAATGCTTAAAAGTGGTTGCTTTGGAGATCTTCTGGAAAATTTCCTTCACAGGGACAGTAAACAAGTAATTACCAATTATTGTGAATACTTAATAGCAGCTGCTGTCACTAAGTGTGGCACAACCAGTTATTAGGTTCAGGGGGTAATTACTAGATTAGATTAGTTTTTTTGTGCTTATTAATTGAAACCATTTGAAAACTGCAATTTGTATTTACTCAGGTTATCGTTGTTCAATATTGAAATGTATTTGAAAATCTCAAACAAGGTAATTTTTGCTTTTCAGGACAAACCTGCAGTGGGTAAAGACTTATTCACAGAAGTGCTTATTTTTCCAGAGTTTCCAAATATTTATTTTTGCGTTTGAGCAAAAAAAAAACATCAGAAGTCTCTGTAATCCGAGTAACTTTAGCTTTAATCTGCGCTTCATCACCAAGAGGCTACAGTGAAGATGAAGAGTTAAGAGAGTGTGAATTTTATCCTCCATCATGGCCTTTTCCCCAGGGGAAGCAGCCATTGTCTGTGAACTGTCGGAGTTGTCACAACAACAGCTGCTGTAATCTCAAAGCTGCCCCTGCGTTTCTACTCAAATACCACAACTCTCACTAATTCATCCACCGACTGAATCCGCCACAGTCGCCTCTTTTCCAGCTGTCGCTTTTTTTTTTCTTCTTTTTTTGCACCTCCCTGGAGCTGATAGCCAGGCTTTTATTTATATCACAACTTTATTATCTGCCACAGGAAGGTGCTATAAACATTTGGTGTAGTAATCTAACAGAGCAGTTCTATCCAAAAAAAAAAGAGAGAGTAGAAACAAATATAATCTTCCACAAAGTAGCAGCAGTAAATATGTCTGGCACCGACTGAGGAAGTGGTCCGCAGCGCTATTTGTTTCTCATTAACCACCATCCGACATGTGCTAGTGGCCTGGCCTGTGTAATTACTGGAGCTCCAATGGCATGGCTGGAAATTAGCCCAGCAGATGAAGACACAGCTGGGACCTGGGCTGGAGCTGTAGGGCCTTCAGGTCTCTTTCCCTTTCACCCAGTTGGGTGATGGTGCTGTGTGTGGAAGGTGAAGGCAGTAGTGGGGTGTTTTCAGCCACAAGATTGATGCATGTGCCTTTAAAGAACACGCCCAGACTGCGCTGTGCTGATTGGAAAGACTCAGGAATGCATGAGGGGCTGTCACTCTGCATATTGTGTGAAAGGAGAGTGGAGGCAGTGTGGGTGAGGGGCCGATCGGTCTTTCATACCTCTGAAGAAGGCATGCTTCAGTCAGACTTCCATCAAATCGAGACAAGTGTTGTAAAAGCACTTGATCACTGACATGTAAGTGTTTGAACAAACACTTTTCTCAGAATCACTGAGCCTTTGTAATGAAGTTACGCAATGCTTATTGAACTGTGCCTTACCTCCAGTAGACCATCACGATCAGCAGCATGACGAGGCACAGCAGAGTGAGAGCAGACACCACCACCAGGGGAACGATCCACACCATCCGGCCCATTCCTGGGTGAGGAGGAGTCCGCGTCACGTTGGACAAGATGGTTTGATCTAGGAAACAATAAGAATGTTGTAGCCACCAGCTTCTGTCTCGCCACATGGTGTCTAGTTTAACTTCAAATGTACACATAAATAAGGAATAGATGTTTGAACAAGTTAGAAAATACGCATCATGTTGAAAAACAGCATTTAGAAGAACTTTGGTAAGGAGTGGGATGAATTATCTACATATATTATAATACAAGCCCAAAAAAACAAACCATAGAAATGTTACTTGTTTTACGTAGATAAAAAAAACAACAACAAAAAAACTTTATTATTAAAATATATACAGTAAGTACCAGTATGACTTAATAGTATAATTAAAATAGCTTAATTACTGGACATTGCCTGACTGTCCAATAGTTACTGGTATTAGGGTAAACTAAGCTTTTAAAATTTTAAAGTATTTAAACTTTGACATTATTTGGAGAGTTTTTAGTTTTCTCTGGCCATGAAAAAATTAAAAACTGCCTCTCCAAGACTACAGAAATGAAGCCACAAAGAATTAAAAAAAACTGTGTTTTATTGTTATAATCAAAATCTGTGTCTGGGTAAATTCGCAATGTTCAATAAAGTAAAAATAAATTTCCTCAAATTATTATTGTTATCTGTTTATATAAATAGCATGTCCAAACCCCACATGTACACAAACTCTGTGATAGGATGCTTGTGATATCATGGGGAGAATAAACACACATCCTGAAAAATGAATAAACAATGGGATTAATTAATAAAAGATTTGAACCCCAACCTTCTGCTTTCCCTCTTTTTTCATTCTTTAGATTCAAACTCACGCTGCGAATTGTTTCGTACCCTCATTGCAAATCGCATTATTGAGGAAACCTCGTATGCAATCGACTTTCTGACATTCTGGGATTCAAGAAACTTATCATTTCCAACACTGTGATAGAAAAAAAAGATAAAATTTCATAAAAGCTCTGCCTTGAAGCGAACTCTTTTGAAATATGCTTAAAGGAATTCCTTGAGGCAGAACCCCTCTGGCAGACAACCGTCTTCTTCCTTCAGGCCTCTCTGTTGTAGTGACACAAAAGCCTGGAGCTTTGTTTTTGACTGAGATGGTAACTAGTGTATTTACTGTCTTGTGTCAAGTTATTTGTTCTACTAAATTGGCCTTCGTAGATGTTAGTAGTGTTTGCAGAAGTCTGCTTTGGAAAAGTGTCTCCTAGTAACGAAGCTGGCTACAAAAGAAACAGACTTGATCAAAGAGATTTTTGCTTTCACCCCTCTCTGTTTAAAGGGGTTTCAGATGTGTTCGGAAGAAAGAGATGTGCTCACCAGTGTGGACGGAAAATGGCCATTGACCCTTTCCATCACTTCTATTCTTTGGAGATACGGTGGAGCTCTGAGGAATTTGCATCTCTGCGCTGTCATTATGTGGCTCCTGAGTGGAGAGCGTGTTTACTTCAGTGGGTCTCTTCTCCTCGTTTACCAAGCGGTCGTCACCAGAGCTTGCAGGTTCGGCGTCGGCTGTCGAATTGCCCTTTCCTTTCTCTTTGGCTGTGGATGCGGGGGTAGGGATTAAAGGCTCTTTGGGCACTGTGCTGTTGGCCTGCTTCTCCTCATTATCAGGTGAATTCTTGTCCTTTTTCCTTTTTTCCAGCTCTTCTTCCTCTTCTTCTTCTTCCTCTTTCTCGCCGTTCTCTTCCTCCTTCTCCTCCCCCTCACCCGCGGCCGGTTTGTCCTCGGCCTGCTTCTCGCTCTCGGCACCCTGACCCGCCGCCTGCTCAGTGCTGGGCTTCGAAGGTGGGGTGGATGGATGTGTCGGGTTCTGACTGGCGGGAGGAGTCTGCGTGGGCCAAACAGAGCTGGGCAAGGAGGAGATCACCCCTCCACCGACGCCCAAGCCTGCCAGCAAGGTGCTGGTCACCACTGATGCCACTGTGGCCTGGCTGCCGCTGGAGGAAGGGGCCCATCCCTGTGGCCATTGAGACGAGGGAGAAATGTATGCCAGAGGACGTCCAGGTGGACGAGCCAGAGCTGATGGGAGCCATGTCTGCAGATGAAGCTGGGGATATTGTGGGCTGAGTAGGAAAAGCAAAAACACAGATGTGGGTAAACATCAACAGACATTTTATAGGGTTCCTTCACATTTTTCATAACTAAATTTCAGAGTTTTCCACCTTTTATTTGGCTTATTGTAAAGGTACAAATACAAATGTTCAATCTGTATTAATGGCAAATATTGCTTCATACAGTATAGACTCTCATTAAGCTAGGTACATAAAGTATCAGTATATAAACAACATAAACACAAATAAAAGTCTGGAATTGTAAAACTCTTAAATTATAAAATGACATTTTATTGATGATGAAATCTAAGGTATTGCTAGAAACTAGATAAATTGATTAGTTGGGGTGTTAATAACTAAATATATAATTTAAAAATGGTTACTTTTATAAATTAAAAAAAGAATATGTGAATAAAGAGAAGTTGAAGAAAAAGCCAGACCAAAAAAATACATTTTTAATTTGATTTGAACAGATGGAGGCATGGAGGGTTAGACGAATGGATGGAAAAATGAATGGATGGACAGCTGAAATGGACATATGGACAAAAGTTTGGATGGATGGAGGTGCACGGATGGATGAAAGTTTAATGGCTGGATGAATGGATGGATGGATGGATGGATGAATGGATGGATAGATGGATGGATGAAAGGGATAGACAGATGGATAGAAGAATAAATGGATGGATGGATGAATGAGACAGTAGAACATTAAACAAAGTCTGGAAGTACAAATATTTCTCGCCAATCGAGACAGTGTAAGATCCCAGCTTTTAGCATAAATATTAATTTGCACAGGCGTCTTCGGGCCAACTCACCATCCCAGTCTTCACAATGCGAGATCCTTCAAAGATCCTTGTTGTATTTGCTAGAGAAGAAAGAAGAAAAGTTGAGAAGCTTTTAAAAAAAATAATCACATGTGTTTGACATAAAGAAAGTTCAAATCTAGCCAGCAGAGCGAGTGAAGCACTTCAGGGATTAAACTGCGAACCTCTGAACAGCAGCGTCTGACTGAAGTCACTGCGTAGGTCATGCTGACACACTGCCTGCACCCTGAACAGGTAGAGCAGGTCTGGCGACACGTTAGTAATGACCGCTTTCTGCAAAGGGACAAAACAAGAACACATTTGCAACAAGGAAAATTTATTTTGAAGAAGTAGCTAAATTACATTTGAAAGAGTGGAATCTGATGCCTAAAGTGAAAATATATTATGCTAAGCTTCAATCATTTTCCTGTCTAATTTGATATTGTTCACAGATGGATATAGTTACAATAAAATTGTCCACAAAATTGGATGGGTGATTGCTTATGCTGTAGCAGAGCCAGTTCTTTTTTTTTTTTTTTTTTTGTAGAATAATTCAGATTAAGTTTCCAGGGACAGAAAACAGAAAATTGAAATGGAAATGAAAGTGGGCACAATAAGAGACTGCCAACTGAGAGAGAAGTGAACTAATATGATACTGCCACACAGCACCGCATGCACACAGTAATGATTCTTTTAATCATCTGTTTGAAGCAAAGTTAGAATATAAACATATAGTCAATCAAAGATATTTTGGGAAAAAATGACTTATTAAATAAAAGTCTGCTTAGAAGAATAGCTATAGTCAGAAACCAGCCTCAAAATCCTCCAGTCGTACCACCGTGTTGTTTAACTCGCAAAACAACCTTCAAATGTAAGCTTTAAGAACTGACTCTCCTTCATATCTCACGCCTACACAAGCTTCTCCACGGTATAGCAGCTCTAATAGAGAAGACTCTGCCTTCTCGTGTTTTCTGACGAGGCCTCGAAAAACAGAGGATGAAGACCAAGACTGCGGAGATATGACGATTGTGCCAGACAACCCCGGGGCGCAGTGGGCTTGATGGAGAACTAAAAGGTCACTAAATGTTGCTGCAAATTGCCGGTGGTAGCGAGTAACCAGCAGAGGGAGATTTAAACTGAAATGTTTTCTATGTTTAAAATCAGCCGGAGCCATTCTTGTGGCAGGTTTCTGGATGTGTTGGCGAGCCAGACAGACTTCTGAGGGTGCACGTATCTAAGGGAAAGGAAATAAATATTAATCCATCTTTAGCTGAGCATAGCATTAACTTAATTTGTAAGGCCATCCTTGACAGCAAGAAGCCTTTTTGCATATTCATTTTAACTTAGTTGTCCATCACTTCTAAGCTTTAGTGACTAGATTCTAAGTTAAAGATCCCCGCTAGGCATTTTTTAAGACATGCAGCATAAAGATGAGCAGCATGGAAAAAAACTGGGAGTAAAATCCTTTTTTCTCCTCACTAAATAGTTCAATTAGCCGGTTTAAAAATGTTTTTAAATTACATCTCCCTCACTTCTCACAAGAATCTATAAATATTCAAAACTTTTTTCCCTTTTAGAATGGACATGGTATAAGGAAAATCTCCAATGGATCCATCAAACCTGGAATCTGGATACTAATCAACACATTTCCTGTAAACTTGTTTTAAAAAATTATCTTCCTTTAACAGAAAAAACAGATTATTAGTTTGTTGAAATTTTGCCCCATTCCTCCAGACATAGCTGTTGTAACTGAGTCAGCTTTTATGTCTTGTTCAAACACACCTCCTCATCTGTGCCTGCCTATTTTCTTTGGGACTGACATTATGGCTTAATGACTGCCAATCCAAAATATTGACTCGGATGTCCTTAAGCCACTGCATAACTACATTTCCCTAATTTGGCAAATGTTGCTGCTCAATTTAACGACACATGCCCAAGATTTAAACTTTCTGGCTGATAGAAGTATCTGCTGAAGAAGACTGTGGTTCACAAAATGATCTATCAAAACATATCAATGGAAAGTTGGGTGGAAGAAAAGTGCAGGGTGGAAAAAGCTGCTAAAAACACAGAGATAAGACGTGTTGAGCCACTCCTGAACCAGAGAGAACATCATAAGTATCTGATTTAGAGTACAGAGAAAACGTTCTCTTTTAAGATGAAAGTGAAGAAGAAAAAAGAATGAATTTTGTGTTTCATTTGGAAATGAAGGTCCTGCATGGCTTCAACTACAAGGGATTATTGAGTGCCTTCCTTCAGATCATAACCTCTCTGTGCAGCGTTCCGTACCAAAAAAGAGCCACAGAAGCAGCAAGTGTGCAAGATGCCTCACCAGCATCCAACCCGTGGCAATGGCAACCGTGTATTTTGAAATGCATGACCAGTTTGGAGGTACCCGTGTCACCAGGGAGCTGATCCCACCATTCTGAACTAGTAGGTGCTTGTTTTGACCTGGCTCTGTTTATATCTAAAGAGGCAGTCATGCAAACTACGGAGACAGCTGGGGGTCAGAAGGCCTTGAAGAAATGCACAGCTGGGTGTTTGATATTCAGAAATGGAAAGATGTATGACCGGAGAGAAGGCTATATTGTGTGAAAAAGAACATCCCAGTAGGTGCAGCTTCCAGCAGAGAGAGGATTTATTTCTGTAGACACAGCAAATGTCTTAGAGGAATGATACAGTAAGAACTAAAGAAGTATTCCAATGTTTAAGGCAGCAGAGATGAGTTAAGTGATCAGTGGATCACAGATCTTAAAGACTACATTTGCTCTGCATTTGTTATTAAATAAAGTCTGTGGTGAGCTGCCTCTGAGGCCAAAAACCACTGCAGATTTTTTTTTCTTCTTATCGACTGTCCGCATTGGTAAAACAAAAGTGTAAAGACTGCTTTTGTTTGCACGGCTTTGGTCTGGATTAACTTTCTGACCCTGCTACACGGTGCCCGACTTCACAGTCTTCTTCAAAATTTAAATTAATGCCAAAACAAAAACACAAACAAACCAAAACAACAACAGAAGACGGGACAAGCGTTGCATCTGGGTAAAGGCCACAAGGGCTTTTGTCAGCTCATTATACGTATATCAGTTGTGACGCGTCAACGTCTGCGACAGGCCCGTGTTTCTATTGTTAGACAGGTGAGTGACAGGGGAAGCGTCTGGGTCCTCATATCAAGCAACAGCCACATGCAGAGTTCATCACAACCTGTCTCCCCCTTTACACACTGTCACTGATCCGGCCAGCGTCTCATCCTGACAGATGCATCTGAGCCTCTGCACACAAATCAGAGCTGTTCGAGCAACAGCTACTGAAAAATAAGATAAAAGAAGTAAGAATAAAACTAAAAAGTACAAAAAAAACCTGAAATTGTGCTAATAATTTAAAAAATATAATAACTAAATTATTATAAATATTATTGAAATAAATCCAATTAAATAATTGCAGAATAAAAAATACAACAATGCAAGCAATGATGATAATTCTAAAAAATAAAAAAATAAAAAAATCTACTAAGTTAGAAAACAATTTGGTGATTTCTGATAACTCTTACCATGCTCTGGTCTCCTGTCTTTAAAAAAGTCTTTTCATCTGCTACGTCCCGTTTCACCCAGCTGTAGGAGACCATGTAGCTGGTGATGGGGGGGTGGTAGATGGTCAGAGGTCGTTCCCAGCTCACCATCAAGGCTGTCTCATTCAGCGGTTGAATCTTCATGCTCACTGGGGCACTGCTGCACACTGGTCCACAATAAAAAGAAAAATATGAAAAGAAGGCAGCATTAAAGGAGCCCAAAAAAAGAAGAATGGGAAAGAAGCACAAAGAGATAAACAAAAAATTAGCATGAATACTTTAGCAAAATGAGTTTTGTGAAGGGACTGAGTAG
The DNA here is from genome assembly GCF_003331165.1 of Xiphophorus hellerii. Taxonomy (NCBI): domain Eukaryota; kingdom Metazoa; phylum Chordata; class Actinopteri; order Cyprinodontiformes; family Poeciliidae; genus Xiphophorus; species Xiphophorus hellerii. The sequence continues at coordinate 15,973,186 of NC_045691.1, read as the reverse complement.
CTTGACTATTTTAAAAGAGAAACCTCTAAATAATAAAAACATATTTGAAATCTAATAATAAAAACCCTTCTATTGGCTAGACTGTGGTCAAAACCAGTCTCCAAAATGTACATTATAAGTCCTAACTTTGTTATGTATTTCATACATTTCAGATACAAAAGCTTCAATAGTTTTAATGTAACAAACATACAGAGTAAACCTACTTTTGATTATTTCCTCATTTGGATGTTGCTCTGTATAGGTCAAAGCATTTTGCGTGAGAAGAATGAAGAAAAAGAAAAAAAGCAAGCATTGTTCCTCCTCAAGGTGGCAGTGTAGGCTGCAGCATGGACATTGACACAAGCCTCCATCAGTATGAGCAAGAGACTATCTGGACAAGCCTCTCTGCACATCAGGGCAGTAGCAATCAGAAACTGGTGTCAAATGACTATGTGCTCTTAGAGTTTCTGCCAAATTGAAATTGTCACCACAATTTTCCCCATTTGCACAGTGAGACTGAGACGCAAATTATGCACCATGACATGTGAGAGATGAGAAGAAAGAAAGACAGGGAGGGAAGGGAATCAGTCAAAGGCACACAGGGGAGAAGAAAAAAAAACAAGAGGAAGAAAATCTCAGGGTGTTGATTAGGTGTGACAGGTGCGAAATGCATCATAACCTGTTGGATGTTCGTTGTCAGGTTCAGTAGCTCAAGAACAATAATTTAATAGCAGCTGAAGATGTCACTATGGTTTTGGAGGCTGAATCATTACTGTCCTGAAAATCACCTCTCTTTTTACAATTAACACCAGAGTATTAATAACTCTCTGGAAAGCTTTTCATCAGCTCCCGCTTTGCATTTTAAAATATATTGTCGTGTTGTCCTGCGTCTGGGAAACAAAAAAATAAAAAAAACACGTAACTTGTGTTGAATTTATCAGTAAACACGACAGCAACGGATTAATTTTAAACCTCACTGATCCACTGACATCACTCATTTTCTGATTCCAAGAACTGTTGCACAAGATCTATTGAGGCTAAATATGATTAGCATAAAGTAGTCAGCATAAGGAAACCAAAAATGTAAATCTTTTATCGGAGTCAGTATTACAAAAATGCAAATTACATCATACCATTCATGTGTGAATTTATGCAATGCATACTCTAACCTCACAAAAATAATCTCTAAAGCTTCGATCTCCTCCTGCAACACCACTCAGAGCAGAGAAGAGCAAAGCGTGAATCTTTCTCCTGGCAGCATTTACAATGAGGAGGATGAAATGACTGTTGTCAACAATGCTGCTCCACGGCGTATCGCTTCTGAAAACTGTACGATATGTTTCAAAGCAGACCGTGAGCAGACGCGGGAATGATGCGGGGAACATGAACTTATCTGAAAACGCGAAGAAAGGGACACATCTGATTTAAACATACACTAGCATTTTTCTAAACTTTGCAGCGAAATCATCTAAGGGATAAACACCAACACAGTAACTACAGCACCTGTTTTATGATCATATGAAGCCCTTGCTCGAGATACAACTTTAGTCTAAACTGCCTGTCTGAGTCATTTTTTAAAAAATACAAAAACAAAATACCAAACCTGCTTTGGTTTTAAAAGCTCTGAAGTCAGAATTTGCTGCTTCTCTTCACCTAAATCTTTTTTGGAGCCAGCAAAGACAACACATCTAATGGAAAGACGCTCAGCCTTGGTGTCTTTTAAATTGTGCTTGGCATTTTCCACTATATCAGACATTTTTTAATCAGTCAGCAGATGGAAAGAACAACAAACAAAGTGACGCATGCTAAAAATAAAAGTATCTACTTTGACAAAAACAACTTTTCTCTAAATCTAACATTGTTGCAAAAAACAAGGCTTTATACTTAAAAACTGTAGCAACGACCACATCTAAATTCTTTCATGGAACTCTTTACTCTGTTGCCTACATCAGTGATGCCAGGTGGGCCACATGATCAAGTCTATTAATTTTTAGTTCACCTGTTAGATCGACTTTCTTAAAATAATAGTTTTTTTACCTTCCAAGCTCCTGTTGAACTGTTTTGCTTATATAAAAATCAGTCAATGTGACTTAGTCTAACGCTGATATTCTGCTTCACTCAACCTTGGTCTCTTAGCTGCTATAAAAGGAAGTCTCAATTTGTAACATAATATTTCCTCCCTCATCAGCTCATAACATCAAAATCCACTTCTAATTGGCTGATCAGTCGCCCTAAGACGCCTCAGACGAAATTCTAAAGAAAAAGTTTTCTCCATCAAAGACGCCAGACCCAAAGCTAGTCACAAGTCTTGATCAGCCTTAATGGACTGCGGTTGTGATAATGCTTGTTTTGATTGTGGCCCAAAATAAGTGGTCTGACTTTGACTCTGCAAGACAGCGTTGTTCTTCATGACTTTGACGACCTTCTATGACTTCTTTCCAAGTGTGCTAATCAGTTTCAAATCCAAAGTGAAGAATCTCCAGGATATTCTAAAATCTGTAGTGGAAAAGAAACCACTGATATATACTAAACCAAAACTCATGGCTGGAAGCAGCCACTATCTTATTTGCTGCCATCTCTTAACAAAAGCAGATTCCTTGTGGCTTCGAAGGTTTGGGTTTGCCATGTTTGTTTTCCCCCCTTTTTAACCTATTCTCTTAGATTAAAATAAGTATGAATTACACCATTAAAATAACCTCCCTCTATTTTAGAAACAGTACTGATCTTTTGATTAATGTTAATACACAAAGTGTATCTTAGACTTGAAAATGCTTGTTTCTATGCTTGCTATAGATAAAAAGTCATTGATCTTGTTATTTTCTTTAGTTTTTAATTAATTCACAATAGACTTGAGTATTTGTAACATTAGATGTACTAATGTTTCCCTGAACTCTTTAAGATAAATTTGCCTTTTGGTTCTTTCAATATATGTTTATCCTAAAAATACAACAACTTTCCTAACTGTCTTTGTTTCATACTCACTGTAAATGAGCAATTAACTTTCTTAAATTTTGGGTTTCTGTTACACTTAAATGATTCAGATCACCAGATTTAATAATCTAAATGAACACAAAAAGCATCTTAAAAATCAAAATCCCCCCCCGAAAAAAAAATTAAGAATCAAACCAAGAATCTTCTCACTTACATAAATAGAACATATCTGACAATATGAAATAGGGTAAAATATTTCAAAAGCAACACATAAAAAATTAAGAAATGTGTCAGAAAGTCATTGGGAATCCAAGAAGATCGTTGTGAAAGCTTCTCAGGAATGGTCAGAGAACCAAAATGTTTTAAAGGGCTCATGGACCACCTACCACTGCAGGCCTCAATTGTATCAGTTGGGGTAAATTTTCTTGAGCCAACAATAGGTAAGAAACTGGACAAAAATGGCATCCAGTAGGAGAGATCCAAGTATGAAACCACTGCTTAGCAAACACCACATAAGACCTGTCTCACATTTAGCAAAAAAAGAAAAGAAAAAAGTCTTGTGAGAATTATACCTTTGACTATAAAATCCTATAGGAGATGTCTGGCAATACATTTGCTACTTTAAGCATAAATTCACTTTTTGCTATGCAGCAAATCAATAATCCACAGTATACCAACAAGTCCTAAAAACTGCTTGCAGAATGAAGGCTTAGGAGTGTCTTAATTCAAGTCAGTGCCAAAGTCTGAGATGCAATGGTATGACATTAAAAAGCCCATCCCCTCCAATGTGAGTAACATTAAAAAAAATATTCTGCAAAGAATGGGACAAAAATCTTTAACATGAATGTAAAAGAAAATAACTGAATGTTTGAATGGAATAGCTGCCTCCAATGGTGGCATAATGTTAATTTGATTCAATATCCATTCGGAAAGTGGCCATGACCCTCATACCGTTTAAAACTATAAGGCAAAATTTACTACATAAATAACATAAAATATTCCACACATCAGAACCTCAAGAGATATCACTCCTAAAGAAAGAAAAGACTCTTTTACACCTCAGAATGCCAAGAGAGTTTTACATCTGAGACCAAAGAAACACGACTGGTAGACGAACAAAGCAGAAGATAACTAAAAAGAAAAGAGAAGAAGAGAAAATGCGAGATATGCTGGCCCACATTCATCCTGCCCAGCGACATTACACCACAAAAGCAATTTCACAACTTAATTTGTATGGGTCTATTTTAGCAATGCCACATATTAATGATGATTGCTGATCGGCCCTTTTAGAGTGCTCCAACTTCATCACAAGCATTCCCAATCAATTCTCCCCACCAGACACCAACAACACCAATTTAGGGAGCAGCAGCCTTTCTCATTAGTCTCTTCAGTTCCTGCACTCTCTGTTAAAGTAAGCGCAGCAAGACGATCACATAAAAGAACAAAAGACAAACAAAAATACTCTGATCAGGGCTCGGGTGCGGTTGGTTCTTTGTATGTTCTTTCTTTATGTGTTATGTCAGGTGTACCCCAAAAAGCAACTTTTAATCATGATGAAATGTCTTCAGCCAGCAACTTCTACAGTATATGAGTGAAACAAAATTAATTCCCAAAAATTTAAAGATGCTAATGTTAGCATTATAAGCTAAAAAGCACTAGCAACAATTTACTACTTTCATTCAGTATCTGATTTCGAGTAGCTACACAATGTTCTTAAAATGACAAAAGAGATTTTTTGTGCTTTCCATTCCCTTTTTCCCATTTAACAGCAAAACACCAACTGAAGGTGATTAAGTTTAGTTTAGGCATGTTGTAAATCAAATGCTTTGAATAAAAAAACAAAACTCGGTAAAGTACCTCTGATACTGAATTTGAGCTCCTTTCCATTTGGTTGTCATTTTTGTATGAAATACTTTAAAATAAACTAGCTGTGGTGTTAGTGCTTTTTTAAGTTAGACGATGTTTGGGGGCCAGTCCGGGATTTACCGTAACACACATACTAGAAGATTTGCCTAATCATTTGTGGAATACATATCCCAAATGAATCTTATTTAATCAGAAATAGCTTGCTAGCTGTTTCTGATTAAATAAAGAACCAAAAAATGAAAAGACCAAAACTGTGAGCCGGTGACTTACATGTGCTTCTTAACTTATTGGAAAAAGGAAATTGAACTTGTTTATATGGAAGAACTTTTGCTTTGAGTGTAAAAAACTTCTGCCTTTTTCTTTCCATTTCCCTTTTCCAATCTTTTCTAGAGCAATGCATCAAAGTGCTCATTAAACAAAACAGAGGGACCCATTATTAATGTTACCATGAGCTCTCATAAATTTGCATTAATTTTTAATGAAATTTAATTGGAACTTTTAAACTGCTGCTGAAACAACAAAATAAGGAGGACACAAATAACATAAAGTTTACTGGATAAGTATGTTTCCTTGTTACAAAGAAAATATTTCCAATTTCTTTACTGACATCTGCAGATAATGGCAAAGACAAATCAGTGTGAAACACAAAACAGACAATTTGCAGTGTTCTAAAAAATAATAAATAAATATATAAAATAAATAAACGCATTTGAGACATAAAACAAATCTTACCTCTAGAAGCCTCTGTGCTGTGTGGGCTTCCTAATATCTCAGTCAAATCTTTCTGCCATGCATCTTTCACAGCCGACTTAAAAATCTTCCTATTGTTCAGGTCCTGCAGGGGCCTGAAGTTGTTTGTCAGGTACTCGACAGACTTGACGTGGTCCTGTTGTTCCGTAGTGAAGATGGAGTAAAAAGCATCCAGCTGAATGGAGAGAAATGTAGAATAGCTATCAAGGAAAATTTAAGAGCTACTGCTCCTGTGTGTGTGGGGGTGTGCAGGCGTGTGTGTGAGTGAGTCAATGTTCACATGAATGTGTTAAATATAATATATCATGCAGCACTGCATTTGTAGTCACTTGCCAGTAGCTGAATGTTCACAAGTGGAGAGCAGTATTTGCAAGAAACATTTACACCACAGGCAGCAGCAGGCACAGACTTCAATCATCACCCTGGCTACCTGCTGGGCTGTAACTTCTCAATGGGGCAAATTTGTGGCCATTGATTGCCAAGAATGATCTCCTGCCGTGTGCTGTAATGACTACACATTACAGATACTGTGGAATCAATGTGTCCTATGGGTGCTTGGAGAAATGAATTACAGGTTCATAAAGGACTTCTGTGAGCGTCACAAACATTGTAGAGGTGGTCAATAATCTTGCAGTAGAAGTCATTTTTGAACAAAAGATTTGTCCTCATGCAAGTTCATAGATATTCCACTGAGCCCTGCACATTTCTGTGGAACAGAATGCACTAGAGAATATGCAGCTGGGTAACCCAAGAATTGTATGTATAAAAGATGCTGCAAAGCACTGTAGAAGGGAGGGGATCAGCAAAAAAAAAAAAAGCACAGGGCGTGATTTGGCATATATTATCTCTCAAAATCACAAACAGCAATAACAGCTGGAGGTAAAATGTTTTAAGGCACACAGGCAAGTGCTGCAAAATGCAGCATTTTTCATGATCACACACTGGGTGGATACTGTAGAAACACAAATTATTTAAATTGATTAACTTAAACAACCAAGATTGCATGATGACTTGCTTCAGTGTAACACAATATTATATACAAAAGACAATTTCAGTAAAACAGGTATTTAATACATTATCTCAGTAAATATATTTTTGTAAGGGCTATGGAAATGAAATTCACAACAGATGTTGGTAACAAACACAGTAATCTGCATGTACAAAGAAATAAACAAAACAATCTGTAAATTGAGTGAACTGTAACAAAGTTAAATGACACAGGAATATACAATGAACATTGAGTGAAGGAAATAGAAAAAAGGCATACTGAGTCAAGAAAATGTCTGAAATCTGTCAGAATTTAGAAAGCAACGCTGCTATATATATATATAATTAATTTTAGCTGCTTTAGTCCTAATTAATGACCTATAAAAAGATTTCTCATTACCAAGTTACAAGAAGCCTCTTGTGATGGATAAAAGCAAAGAGTTCTCTAAGACCTCGGGTACAGGCATATCTCTAAACTTATAAATATTCCAGGGAGCGAAATCCACAAGCAGAGAGAAAACAATTTCCCCATAACCTGGCCACAACTAGGTGCTCCTCACTGGATTTCTGGTTGAGAAGTAGAAAAAAGTCAGAAGAATTGTCCAAGGGCCAAACACAACTCACCAATAGCTTAAAATACTTGAAAAGCAAGTTTGCTGAAGAACACGTGGACAGGTCACAGAAAGAGCAAAATTTTACTCTCTAAATATAAATGCCCACTCTATGGTTGGAGGAGTGTTACAGTGACGGCTACCTTACCCAAGACAATTTATAAAATCATAATAAGGCCAAGATTTTAAGGGAAGGGAGGCAAAACCAATTTAAGTCTCTACTGTAACCACATTAATGTTGTTGTCACTGCAAACATTTTAAGGACATTCTTCTTGTGGTACCACATTAGCAAGCAAACGTTTGCTTGCTAACTGGTGTCGTTCGTGCGCCTTACTTTTAGTCTGGTGCATTTTAGGTGGACCCAAATTTGCATTTAAGCATAGTAGGGGTCACTGAAGCCAGTGTTGGAATTTTTAATGAAAAAAACTGTATCAGATGCTTTTGAATGCAGCAAAATTGCATTAAAACATTGAAGGTCCTTTGGTGATGCATTCTCTTCCTAAAACTTTGAGAAGAGAATGTGGTCTTACGACTGGTTTCTCCACATATATACAGGGAGACATGATCTAAAAAATATAGCCTTGGAAACTCTCAATTGATTTCAGAAAAAAAAAAAATGAAGGTGCAGGAATGGGCCAGTCAAGAGCTCGACTTGAATCCAAAGTTAAAAGAACTGAAGATCGTATAAAAGTCACCCATAAAACATTTAATATTTGTGAAAAAGAATGAGTCAAATGTCATACCTGAGTAAAACATGCAACAATTTTCTCCGTACAAGAGATAATCTAAATCTGGTATTAACAAATGAGGATTTTCTGCTGAGTATTAAATATATTGCAGTAGGCATGTGAATATTTATATTTTTAATAACTTTATAAACTATTTTATTTAGATTTTTTTTGTATTATGTGAATTACATCAGTTGTTACCAAAATCTGGTTTAAATTGCATGTGCATACATTACAGTGAAAAACCAATACTGTGTGCTCAATACTTATTTTGGCTGCTATATAAGAGTAGGTGCTGTCAAAAGTCAGTAATTGGCTCAACCGTCCTGTTTAATCATGCGCTGCATAGGCAGTCATGGTTTTATATGCAAAGGAGCTGGAGAGAAATGTGCAAAAGGGACTAAGGAGGTGAGGCACATGAGGGAAAATTGCTTGAGCGTTCACAGTGGTGGACTGCAACTGATCCACAAATGGGATCTTAGTGTGTGAGGCGAATACAGCAGTCAAGGTCTGTGGGCGGGGGTGTGTGTGTGTGTGTGTGTGTGTGAGTGGACTTAACGCACCTGTGAGTGGGACAGATACACGGGCCTGGAGAAGATGATCCACTCCACTACTTTGCTGCAGGGCGGAGTGGTCAAAGAGCCGGTGTATCGGTAATAACTGTCCACCGACGAAGGCAGCAGATCCCTCAAGATGAATGACCTCAGGTTGGTCTCCTTTTCTGGGTGAGGCATGGGATTAAAATTTGTTAGTACACAGATCTTTAAAGCTTGGTGTTCTGCACATGGCACCATTTCACCCTCCTTGTGGCGTTTTTACAGCTTTCCTGAAACCTCCTCTCATGGAAGGGCAGTAGTTAAAAGCCTCAGTACTTGTTATCACCCAGGCCAGATCTTTGTAGTGAGATGGGCTGAGAGAGGCGCAAAAGCAGGGAAGTCTGATAAGATGGCCAACCCTGACAGCTGATCTGTGGCTGGGTGGCAGTGCGCTCTGCTCCATGTAACAACTGTGGCTAGGCCACAGGGATTAAGACAGATCATTATGATTAGCAGATTTGTTCTGTTGTGTGATTAAAACCTGGCAAAGCTGAGCAGAAAAAATACAAACAAACAAAAAAAAAACATATAGAGGAAGATGTCTTTATCTCCTGTAAATATGCTGTGTGGGTTATGGAAGTTGGTTTGTTTTTTCCTAGAATTATGATGACAGGATCCTAAACAAAGCTGAATTTACATCAAATCCAATCTCTCACTGCCTATGGCCTTATCTTTAAAGAAACAGAGATTCAGGGTGTGGTTTGCATTCAAACAACAGACGCACAGGAAGCTTCGCCCCTTTGCCTCATCTGTACTCTGAGTCAAACTCAGTATGCACGGCCTTTCTTCTCTCTGTCTTCAGACAGTGTACGTGCCCTATCGCTCCTGGGCCGTCGAGATGCTGATGGATGGATGACTGTGGGATAACGAGCTAGTGGAAAAGCAACCATCCTAACAGGGGAGAAGGCGAAGAGCATTTAGCAGCTAGCAGGAAGGGAGTCCAAAAAGCTGCAGCATTCCATGCCAAGCTCTTTGTCAGCTGGGGAAATGGGATTCTGTGGTGCTAGAACAAACATCTGTGTATATGCACAGCACAGACTCGTGCCAGGCAGGCTTTGGCTCAGGAGTTAGAGCAGGTTGTCCACCAATATTCAGGGCTCACTGCTCAGTCTCTGACCCCTCCAAATAGCATTATGTCCCTGAGCAAGAAAATGAACCCAAAGATGCTCCTAAAGGCACAAGCCCTTTACAGACAGGCAGTTATTATATATCTGTAAATGGAAAAATTAAAATATAAAATCCTTTCAATGATAGAAAGAGTGGGAAAATGGAATGAAAGTAGGGGTTATGTTTAAAAAGTAAGCTTATTATGTATTTAAAAAGTAACTGATGTATAATATCTTGTTTTTCTTTAAGCTACAGAAAAAGCATGGGCCACTAGTTGGTGTTAAGGTATAAATACCTGTAAATGCTGCGCAAGCTAAATTTTAACAGTTACCATAGTTAACAGTTGCAAAGAGGCAAACATTGAGGATTAACACTCCATGAAAACTGGGATTTTTGACCATGTACACGAACGTGAGTGCAGCTAATGCGCGACAACTACTGACAGCTTTTGAACCAGCATATTTGTGCTTACTGAGTCAAATGCTGTCATTTGCGTATCCACACAAGCAGGGGGGGGGGGAGAAGAGATGTAGGTACACACCCATATATATATATATATATATATATATATAAGAAATCCATGTATTAAAAGTATTGCAGTTACTGGAGACTATTTTCATATGATATAACTTGTCTGTTGCATGTTGTATTTATGCCATGTTAATGACCTAAAATAGTACATTCCATAATGGCTTATTTAGTTGTATCTTCCTATGAAGAGAAACCCAACAAAGTTGAGCAGCTAATCAATCACTACATCATACTTTACATTATTATTTTAAATATTTCTGTAAATACAATGATACTTTTACTCAGTGTTATATATTGTTAAATTTGACCAGTTCATATCTAATTCATAATTTAGACATGTAAACCACTGCTCCACATTGAATGTGTTGCTCAAAAAAAGTAAATGTGAGAGCAACATCTCTCTTAGTAAGGCAACTGCAGCTGGTAAGCTGCCTGAGAGAGACATTTGTGACAAGGAGTTGTCCTACCCAAGCAGATAGTTCATCTACTGTACCAACTAATATCACTGTGCTTTTCTTGTGTTATTTTACACAAAGCAGAATTAAAAAGGTGTAATTTACAGACAATAAGCCCTTAAAAACTGTCAGCATTTATATAATTTCAGCAGCTGTTGGAATAATTGCCTTTTTTTGGTCAAATAAAAGCAGTTCGATAGAGTTATAGATTTTTGTGTTAATGGTATTTTCACTTATAGTTACTACAGCCATGTTCCACCCCATACTTATTACAATACAAAAGAGGGCCTTAAGTTTTCTTTATTGCGTTTCCGTCAATTTGAAGTGACCTATTTTATTTTCCTGGGGCTAAAAAACATGTGGTGATAGTCTCTAGAGATGAGAGGCATTTAACCAAGAATATTTTTTATATATCAAGTAGCACACATGTTCCTGCAAGTCCAACACCAAATGTCCATCTCCTTTCAAATTTTAATCAAAATCAGCTGCGTGAAGCCGCTATGAGACTAAAAAATAAAATAAAATAAAATTGCAATACGCTTCCAAACATCATCTTGTGAGTGTACAGTAATGCTTGCAAAATCACTGCCACCATCAGGTTTTAAAACATTGAGCCTCAATCTGCAGTAAATATGCATAGAGTGATTTCAGCCCAGCAGCAGTAACTTTATGGAACGAGCAATGTCATTAAGACTCGTGCCACAGCACATAACAAAGAACATTAATAGTTAAAAGCGAGTATGAGGCTTTGCAATTGCCACAGTCCATGAGAGGATATAAAAGATAGAAACTGGAGGTGGGGAGGGTCTAAATGAGGTTCAGATGTAATTAATAGTTCTGTGTTTATGAGTGAAACACTGTGGAGGTCTCCTCCTGCAGAGTTTTCCTACCAAGGGATAAGCAGTATCTTGCAAATTTATTCTGCTTTTGAAAGTTACACTATTTTTTTTTGGTGGTAAGGCTAATTTAGAAAACATATATTTTCTAATATATATATGTACGTGTAGGACGTGTGTGTGTGTGAGACATCATATTTAAGCAGCTGAATCTGAGAACATCAATATTTGTTTGCAGTACGGATGTCGGAATCCGTACTGCCAGAGAAATGTACCTCTTGGATCACCCACTGTCAAGTACGAAGCAATGTCAAAGGGATTTTGTAAGGGTCAATTGCTTTTTGAAAATCCCACACAAATTTAATTCCTACTGTAATGCTTTGTGATAAGGAGATTTGGGTATGAGGCATGACAACATATAAAAAAATAAATACAAATATTTCAGAGAAGCAAAGAACAATCCTTTCTCCAAATATTAATCTACCTTCACGGATATACTGTTGTTTTTACATTAAGCTAACTTTGCATGAGGGTACTTTTTCATTACTTACCATGGTGCACCACTCCTTTCAATCCCTGGATGATTGGGTCCACAGCTGGGTTGTCTTTTTGCCCAAGCTGCAGCAAATGTCCAAAGACAAAAGGGGATTATGGAAAAGGATTAGGAGAATTGTACAGCAATTTAAACAAAGAACTAAAATGACAATCAACATGAACAAAACACAGGGAGAAGGCATAAGAGCAACATATAAAACGTATTGTAACCAAGCTGCTCTTAATACCATCTAGTAACATTATTGTGTGTATATTGTTCCTGTAATACATTTTCGGTTAGAATTGGTTTAATAGAGAGCTGCTACTGCAAAATAAAAATTGTCTTAAAGTACTATTTTATTAATCATAGCCATGACTGTACTGAATATAAAAGTGTCCTTTTACTTGTACGTATAAACATTCGGGTCCTAAACTGAGGTGCAACCAGCTTCTGTGTGTATGACTGAAACCCGTCATCTTATGAAACGCCACAGCTTGGAGTCTCACTTCAAGTCTGCTTATGAACTCTTTTATGAGCATCCCTGTACAGTTTAACAGTAACAGCAAAAACCAAAATTTTTAGTCAACAGCTACTTTTTGGACAGCACTCCAACAGTTGATTATTTGTGATTGTAAGGCCAAAATCCATAGATTATAGTCATTTATCAAATGATAGATAAGGTGAGACAGATTTTGATTAAGTAGATTGTCATAAAATAAATACAACGCACAAACATTGCTCCTCATAATTTTTCTATAATAAACACCAATCAAGCGTAACATTATGACCGCCTGCTTTATAATGTGTTGCTCTATTTTCTGTCAAAATAGCTCTGGACTCCAGAAGGCTCCATTAGGATCTGTAGGCAGGATGTTAGCAGCTTTAAGTCCTGCAAGTTGTGAAGTAAGGTCTCCATGCAACATGCCATATTTAACAGATGTTCAGCAGGTGTCGTTATCCATTCCTGTCTTCACTTTTTACATTTATATCAGACAGTTACTCTTACTGGAATATGAGAAATAATGTGCTTTTACACTATTCCTGAGTCATTTTTTTGCTTTGCAGCAGGACACACAAAAAGGCCACAACCATCAAGGAATACTGCATCCATTAAAAAGTTGTACAAGATCTGCAACAAAACGTAGGTAGATGATGAGTGTTTCCAAACAGAACATTACTCAAAGCTTCAAACTGCTTCTGCTGGCTTGGCTTTTTCAATATGCTGGTATCATATGTTCCCCAGCTATGCACATCCATGAACCAGACCAGCCCACTTTCTTCCATTCCACCGTGGTCCAGATCAGAAGTCCATGTGTCCATTTTTGATGGATGCTTACCACTGCAGACTGGGAACACCTCATAAGAGATGCAGTTCTTAAAAGGCTCTGACCCCATTGTCTAGCCATCCCAATTTAACCCTTCCTAAACTTGCTCAAACTTTGAACCTTCCCAATTTTTTCTTGCTCCTAACACACCAATTTTGTGAACAAAACATTCACTTGCTACTTAATGTACTATAAACATTAAGAATGTGCAATGATGATGGGATAATCTATAGGCTAAGGTTTCTGTTATGTCTTATTTGTGATAGCTCACAATATTATCTATCCAACTGATCATTAGTCGCCTTGCTTTAGCTGGAGAGATAATCATTTTAACAACCACAAAGCTTAGCTGCAAATTATGCATTCATGTCTTGTTTCTTTAAAATGACTGAGAATCTGTGCTGTGTCATCTGCTGTTAGTGTGTGGTTTCTGGCAACAGCATCTAAAACTGAAGTTTGCAATGGTAACAGACTGTAGTGGGTCTCCTCGCAGTGAGAAGTGTAAGTTTTGCAAACAGCAGCAGCCGTGCAGGCAGGCAGTCTGTCCAGACCATAAGTGTTTGGATAGTTACACACTTTTTGTACTTCGGACGATACACTTCAGCAGACTCAGACTAAAATACATAATGGATAAGACATTATCGCGCAAAGTCTTGGATTAGTTTTACTGATGTATCAAAAGAACTTTGTGAAAGACCTAGCTCTTAGCACACTACTTAAAATGCAAGTGTAATAATTTATATTAATGTAATATTTAAAGTGAGAACATTCATGTTTACTTTTTTCCAATGAAAGCACTTCACATTCTCAGATGGTCTCTGTCAGCATGATCTATTGGGGTGGTATTTTGTGAGGAACCATTGCAGTGATGTAAAATTTACAGGTTAAGAAAGTGGAAAACGTGCTTGAACAGGTGTGAGACAGCAATAGAGCTACAGAAGATTTCATGATGTAACAAAACACAAAATGAAGAAATAATGAAAACAGCAGTACAATATGTGTTTGCTGAAGTACAAGTTGTTCCAGATATAACACTATAAAAAGTCTTCTGTTTTATGTTGAAACAGTAGAGCCTAAATGATAAAAAAAAGTATCTATTTTCTGGTTGTTCAAATTGATAAATACTTCTTGTGTATTTGGGCTATGACTGCGTAGTACTACAAAAAAGTACACAATATTGGAACTATCCAGATTCCCTTGTTTGTACAGTTATAAAATTTTATGTATTTTATTGGGATTTGATATGACAAATCAAGACAAAATAGTGTATATATAAAATACTGTGAGATGAAATCTAGTCTGTCATTTAAAATGACCAATCAGTGAAGAAAAGCAATATAAAGTCTGCAAGAGGCCCATTGTAACTCTGGAGAAGCTCCAGAGTTACAATGGGTTACACAGATAAATCTGTTGTCAGGATAATCATGAGTTGTGTACTTCACAAATATGACCTTCATTGAAAAATAGCCTGAGGAAGGCCCATAATGAAAGAAAGTCAGAAAAAAATCCAGTGTATGTTTACCACAAGCCACAGAGGAACACCAAACTCACCAAAGGATGTCATATGGTCAAAGTTCAAGTTTTGGGCCCATTTTGTAAAACACTGTTGTGTAACTAACACAACACATCACCTTGAAAACGCCCCACTGAGACACAGTTACATGGTGGCAGCATCATATTATAGAGATGCTTTTATTCAGGAGGAACAGGGAAGCTGGTTAGAAAAATAGCAAGACAAATAGAACTAAATACAAGGTAATCCTGGAAGAAACCTGTAAGAGACTGTCAGAGATACTTTACATCTGAGTCAAAGGTTCCCCTTCCAGCAAGACAACCCTAAAGTCCATAAAGGCCCATAAAGCCAGAGCTACTACGGACTTGGTATGGAGCAACGCATATTGAAATGTTACAACAGAGTAGTCCATGTAAAAAACCTGACAAGGTTCCTTCTAGTTTGTGCTGCTCAATCACATGAAGCCCTTCACAAACACTGAGGTTGGTGGTCGCAGCAGGACAAAATGTATCACAAGAGTTACAAATACTTCTGCAATACTCATCGAACCACATTAACGTCTATCTCAGAGTTCTCTCCGTGGTGTGGTTCGCTGTATATAACTGCTCTCACACATACACCACACATCCCTTAATGTAACAGCAACTGAACGTGTCAGTATCACGCATGAATTCCCACACTTCTTCTGAACATTTTGTGAAATTGTGTGGTAGAAAAACGTGACTAGTTCAGAGCTAGTAACACTTATCGCTTTCAACATAACAGGAGTCTGAGCTGCAGCCCCAACATTAACAGACTTGCACACAGAGCAGCGACTGTTTGATCTGATTTCTGATCGGCAGTTGAGAAGAATCCGACAGATGAGTTATTAAATAATGAAATAGCATTGCTATCCAAACTGTCCTCTCCTATTGAATAACCAAGGATAATTAGCAGCAGCCAAAACGTGTAGAAAATATATTTTTTAGCATTTAACCCACAACAGGATGCATAAAAAATAATCACAATGTCCTTGTAATTCTACAATGTGTAGTAATGGTGAATAATGATGTAAAGATTTTTTTCAACATGGTACATATTCTGGGATAAATAAACCTTTACTAGATGGAAGGCTTTTTTCACCTTCAACAAGAAATGTGTCAGGAAAATTAACAGCAAAGACACCAATGTGTGAACAAGCTTAGATTTGATAAACTGATGTACCGATTAAAGATTCACGATTCTTCCAAAAGATTTCCAAGAATCTCTTTAAATTTTATGAAGTAAAAACTTTTAATCTCACAGCATGTTCAGGTCTCTAATGATCATGCAATCCCTTAGGAAGATTCCTTTCTAATCTGTTCAACTTATCCTTAATTGTTGGGAGTGACAAGGATATTTTTTTACCCAATAAATATCTCCAATGTCCTACTTAAGAGACAAGAATGGACAAAACACTGTTGGGACATGGGGACCATTTCCCCCACCGTTACGCAACATTAATTCAGGTCAGTCTGAGGAGAATAATTGTGTGGGACTGAATGCTGAATGTGGATAATATGCACACCTTAGAGGCCTTTAATAGGCCTTTTGGGAGCCCAGCAAGAACTCTCGTCATTGATTAGAAATGGTAAATCTGAGCCAATGTGTGTGTGCCTGCTTAAAAAAAATCCCTCGCACTGTAAACTGCTATTCAGCGGATTGTGTATGGTGGTGCTAATTGCAGTAAGCAATAGGGCTGTCAGGACCCAGTGGAGGCATTTAGGTCCTCGCACACACGCGGTTCATCACTGTCTGAGAACAGACCTACATTACGAAACACCTGTGTCCCCATTCCAGCCTCCATCCAGCAGATTTCTGACCCTTACCGGTATATTATTAGGCTGAATGGTGGGATGCATTGATCACCTGCCAATACTTGTAAAGGAAATGCTAATAGAAATTAGTGTAACACAGAAGAAGGCTCACAAGTTGTGAGTACAGCTTCTAAGAGTTCAAACAATCCCAGCGGTGCTTTTACACTAACCAATAATGTGGACCGATCTTACTAATCAAGACTGAATGTGTCTAGAGTGCCAGGGGACAATTTGTGCTATCTACTAAGCTGTTTTTCAAATACCAAGTATGAACTGAGGGTTGAATAGATTTCTGCAACTAGGAAGTGAAAGATAATTTAGATCACAAATCTATAATTTAATGATCTCAAAGATGTCGTTAATTTCCCCGCTATTGAAATAACATGAAAATAGCTTTACATTCAAATGTTATAGCGGTAGCTAGAGATTATATAAGTGAAGTTTTGTTAAAAAGCTATATAAAAAAATCAATTTCTAGTCTTAAATTAGCATAAACCAAGATTAGTTGGAGCCAGAAGCCAGAGACTAAAACCTAGACTGGTAGAAGTCAATAACATGGCAGAGTTGTACAGTCTTAAAAAAATTCTAATCTCAAGAAGTGGTTTAAGGGAAATATTTTATTTAAGAAGCTTTAAATTGTTGTAAGTTGAAAATGTGTTTTTCACTGGAAGATCATTACTAGCCTACCTTTATTTCCTGTGAAAATCCTTCTTTCAAGGATGAGGAACTGAGCGCACGACTCAGACTCAAGTAAAATTTATTTATGGTTTATAACTAGCTGTGTCATAATGCTCACAATAATGAACACAGTGATGTTTCTCAAACTGAACTCTGCATTAAATGATTTTGGGTTGTTTAAAACAATATATTTTCTCACTTTTAAGCTAGTAAGATTACAAAGTTACCTTTTATTTTCTGAAAAACGATTTATGAAATGGTTTTCCTGTCAACAAATATAATTTTTTGACAGAGAAATAATTTTAATGTATAACCTACAAAAATCCAATAGCATAGGCAGATTAGATGGCACAGAGCTGATGTACAAATGTTAATATCAGTTGTAAAGACTTAAGACTTGACTTGAGGCAAAAGGCTTGCAACTTTGCTTGAAAAAAAGAAACAAGCGCATCTGGTATTTGTGTAAACAACCAACTAATGCAATCCTACTGAAGGTCTAAAGGCACAAAAGTTGATTTAGGATGACGGCAGTCTGCTTTGGTCTGGACATCTTTCAGGAAAATAACTGTGCATAACCTTTTAAAAGAACCGCAGCTAATTTTTTTATTAAATATTCATTTAAATGTTATTGATTTCACTCCTTTAACTCTATACATCAGATTTTATTCTTAAGTTTCAAGTTCTAAACTCCCATTATGCAGATACAGGTGTTTTATAAGCTTCTGGATAAGGACATTTTCCATAAGTGCTCCAAGCAACTAGAGGCAGAGCTGTTACAAAGAAGTTATCCTCAAGAGTGGAGCAATTCCACTGAGAAAACTGAACTGTGGGTAGGAAAATGAACCCTTTATGCATGAGGATGTTTTAACATATTGCACAGTGCCGCTGCGTAGACCACACTTGCACTAGCTGAATGCTAATGTCTGCATGCAATATTTGGTGAGTTCTTGAAGATGTATATATGTCCCAGACGTGACTACTCAGCTTGCCTGAATGCTGAAATTTGCTAATTAGTATGAAGCACAATTAACTGAAATGTTACCAATTTACCCTCAAGGAGAAACCAAATTTGACGCAAGCAAGGAAATTGTGGAACTTGTGAAAGTCGTTTTAGAATTTTGTACTGGCAAAAGTATCTAAACCCCTCTAACCTTTTTACATGTTGACATATTACAACTCCAAACTATAATATAATTTGTTGACATGACATGTGACAGACCAACACAATTACTGTATGGTTTAGATATGAAAGGAAAAACAATGGGGTTTTTTTCTTATTCTTTTTTAAACAAATCAAGGAAATCAAATTTGTTTTATGTGTATTTGTACTGAGTCCCTTTACTCTGAAACCAGTAAATAACATACAGCTCAACAAACTGCCTGCAGGAGTCACTTAGTTAGAAAATAGAGCCCACCTGTGTGTAGTTTGATCTCAGTATAAATAAATACAGCTGCTCCTTTCAAGGCCTCTGAAGTTTGTTAGAGATTATAAGTGAACATATAGCATCGTGCAGAACAAGGAACAAAGCGGGGAGGTGAGAAATAAAGCTGTGGTGATGTTTAAATCAGGGTTAGGTTATAAAAAAACATCCTAAGGAGAGCAATAATCACAGAGACAGCTGTGAGACCCGAGGTACCTCTGAAGGAGCTGCAGAGATCCACAACTCAGCTAGAATAATCTTTCAACAACACAAGCAGTGAACTCCAAAAATCTGGATTTTAAGGAAACTATCAAGATCAAAGCTATACCTAAATAAATTAATAAAAAGCACAACTTAACCCTCTTTGGTATGCATAGCAAAAATATAGAGAAAAAGACCAAAATTGAACACTCTGGCCAACATAAAAAAAAAAAAAACTTTAAATGTGTGATGGAAAATAACACTGAGTACAATATTCCCAACAATAAGATAAGATGTTGGTAACATAACTGTCCTTTCACTGGACAACACCGCTCCACTTTGTGTTGATCTATCACATAAAATTACAATAAAATATTTTTGATTTTCTTGTTGTAACATGACGACTTAAAAAAAAAGTCGAATTCCTTTGCAGAGCAATGCGGTGATGCAGCTTATACCAACAGACGTATGCCTCTCTATATTCTCAGGGTTTGTAAGCAAACTATAGATCTTTCGCTTAGATACTTTACCTCAAAGAAGACAGCCATGGCGGCGATGATGCGTCTTTCCTTCATGGCCGCGTTGAGGCTGTCAAAGTCGTCTGAATTGTAAAGGTAGATCTGCATCTGGGATGGGGAAACAGAGCAAAGACAGCTTTAGGAGTGGACAAGGAGAAGGAGGAGTCCTCTCATCAATCACCTTGGACGCACTGCTGAGAAGCTGATGAAAAGCTGTTTTGAGGGGCAGAAAAGAGGGAGTATTTATCACTCCTATAAATCTCTCATAATCTGTGTCAGTCTTTTTTTGTGTGCGCGCTGCCACTCCGGGAGGCTGCCAAAGAAATACAGCATCCCATTTCTTAGGGCGACCGTTCTCACAGACACAGTAACGAGGCAAGAGGAAAAAGTGGGGGGAATGCCCCCACCCCCTTCTTGTGCAAAGATCTAACAGAATGATACGCCTCTAATCATGACTCCCAATTACCTTAAATCACCCACAACATTGCTTCTGATTTCACAACAAAGCTTGAGGATAATTTAAAACACATCATACACAGAATATATCACATACCTGTCATGGTACTAGCTTTATTCCCAGCAAAAAAAAGAATAAAAAATAAATAATCCCACTTCTTTCATTTCAAGGCAGTCATGTTATGGTGGCACTGATCAAAATCAGCAAATGATTCTAAAAGTAGCAATTGGAGCTGTCAATCATCTCACTGTCAGGCCTCTGTAAATTGAAAAAAATCCTTTCATGTCATTGAACCAAGTTAATTGGCAATAAGAAAAAAAGGACCTAGATGTTGATTTAATTAAAGGCTGGGGTGTCCCTTTTTCTCCCTTTTCAAAGGAAAATCACGGGGCACGGACAGCCACAATTGACTGTGCTGACAACAAATTTAAAATAAATAAGTAAATAAGCATATAATCAAGGATATGTCCCATTTACACAAATTCTTCAGGCCCGAACCAGGTTCAAAATGACTCAATCCAAATAATTTCAGTTAATCAGCTTCCTTCAGAGTTCCTTTAACTGCGGCCTTTAATGGAACTAATTTGTTGTCTGAGAACTCAGCAAGAAAGAGGAATGGCCATTCATCACCCTTCAAATGTTATTAACTACATTACCCCATTAGGGCTGCCCCCCTTAGGCTTCATTTACTCACTGAGAATGGCTCATGTGACCCGTTCTTGTTAACAACACACTTTATAAAACCTGCATTTCAATTATACACTTCCATAGGAGTCAATAAAGGAATCCTGTATCACTTGATTACTCATTTTCTTAATGTATGTTTGGAGAGAGCTGACAAACCCTCAGCGCTGGAGCCGAAGATAAAAATGTTGATTTAAATAAGAACAGACAGGTGGTCTGACAAATCTTTGAGCCCTCTGAAAAGCGCAGGAACGTGCTGTTCACATCTCCAGAATCGCTCTTTAATCTCAAGTCGGTTTATACCATCCAGTTTTTTTTTCTCGCTCTTCAATTCCAGCACAAAGTGAGCGCAAAAACAAAAAAACCTTAAAGCCACTGTGCATTTCCATGTCCCATTTAAACAGCAAAGGTGAAAAACAAAGTCAGGTTTGGCATGATTTCCCAAGACAACAAAATGTAGAGCAAAGTCTGAAAAAAACTACGAAAATATAAGTTTCAGCACACAGAGATGTTATATCAGGGAAAGGCAAATGTATTTCTCCTTCACCACTGAGTCACCAAAGAATTTCATTGTTAACAGGATATATGTTCACACACAATTATCTGTCTTCATTGTTTTTCCAAGTACCTCCAAGAGTATGAGCAAGAAGAGGTGAAGTTAAAAGTCACTTTAGTATGACTGAACAAACATAAAACATGAATTCTGAGAATAGATTACAGACTGAACTTCATAGGAATTTGAAACAAGTTTGTTGGAGAAAAAATATGAAGAGTTTACTGAACAGAAATAACTTGAAGACATTGTATTCAATATCTTCAACATTTTTCTATTGTAATAGTCAGTGTTAAATATTTTACTTTTTAACCATAAAGACAGACCGACTTCTTTAGATCCTTCTATGAAAACCTAATTTTATGTATTTCTAAGAATTATTTTATGAACCATGGATGTGCATTGTTTATTTGTTTAACAACAATATTCATGGTTGGGAAGAGCAGTTTTACAAACTGGGTGATTCAGACAACGATGCACACATCTGCTTTTAAATCACTCATCAGTCTTTCTAAAAGATATACTTCAAATTTTTCAACAGAAATTTACAGTATTGTGTTCCTTTTTTGCAGATATTTTTGCCACTAATAAATAGAAATAGCCTGGTCTTCAAGGGTGTCAAAAAAAAAGATTTAGAAAAAGTTTTGCTTTCAAAACTATTAAAATTGTTCATTGTGGAACAGTTTAAAGTCCTTTTAATGAGATGCCAGAGAAAATGTCAGAGTTTTTTCAGTAGGTATGGAGCAAACGGTGTGTTTTATTTGTCCAGACAAGTTGAAATCTAAATGGCTTCTTATGTTGGAATCTTGACTTGGAAAGGTCCCCAAATAGTCCCAAGGTTAACATTAGAGCTGCACAAATGTATTGTTTTTGGAAAATTACTGTAAGCAATATACATTTTGGAAGATTTGTCTGGACCACAATTAGTGCTAGCTTTATATTTAAGTATTACACATTCAGGTTCTCTATTTCTGTAATATACTTTGTGAAACTCTCTGTCACACCATAATGTTTTAGAAGCACTTTTAATATAAATTTTCTATGTTGTCAGTAGCTAGACATACTTTTTACTATCAAGGAGCAATGTTTTCCTGGAACACAAAGAAGAAATACACTTTTTACTTATTTATCTACTGCAAGTTATTGCATTTTTTCCCAATACTGAACTTAATCATAACATAGTGACACACATCATCCTGTACAACCAACTATTTGAGACTATAGTCACTGTTTTGAGCAAAATGCTATCCTATTGGCTTGTGTTGCAAAATACTAATAGTTATCATCATAAGAATAACCAAGCCTAGCTGGTTACAGTATTTGTAACTAGTACACGCTCACCTTGGGTAAGTTCCAGTTTTTCTCTTCCTCACCTCCAAAAAAGGACAAATTGAAGGTTTGTAAATATTCTAGTTGTAGAAGCTTGCCACCCATCATTCTTATTAGGAAAAAACAAAATAAAAAGATGTAGGCATGGAATGGTTACTGCTTTTGAAACTCTCGACATTTTCACTAGTGAGATGCTAGAGAGCGCAAGAGTGATGACTTGTCTCTGGTTGTAAGGAGCATACGGCAGCTTGCTGAAAGAAGACTTTTATACTTTTCCCTCACTTAAAGCAAAGACAAGTTGGGTTGTTGGAAATACAGTATTCCCAGTCACAAATATATATCCAGCTACATAAAGATCTGGTATATTTATAAGAAGAAACAAGAAAGGCACTGGATTTCCTGTTCCTTTTGTTTGAAATAAGCAAAATTGGATCAAGTTATAAATTTTTACGTGTCAGTACTGTGATGCTGTGAAACTGTGGTAGTTTTAATCAAGTTTTAATCAAAAACTGAGAATCTCACACAGGCCCATGCCTACTGATGAACATCAGAAGGATGTTTGTCGGGTGCAGAGACTTGCTCCATGAGACTCTAACATGAGGCAGAGCAGGGTATCAAACCCTAATTTCTCTAAACACGTTTTAGGTTTCAATTCTGCGTATTATATCTAAATTTTCATCATTTTCTTCACATACACGTGTATTGAAGCTGGTGATTTTCTTTCTAAAAGCACAGGATTTGGTGCGTGCAGCTGGTTTTCATTTTCTGCATGCGTTTCTTATAGTGCACTGCATTTAGCTCCTGGGCTCTGCCTGGGTCAGTCTTGACTCATCCAACACTCTTCCATTTCCTACTTTTTCCTTGCTTTCAGTGGAGCTTTTATCTTCCTTACTGTATGCCCACAGTAATACTTATTCATATGCTCTTAGTGCTGGTTGTGCAAACGTATACCCTTCCAAGGTGTGATTTGTAATCCATGTATAATTAATCTAACCTCAGCGACAACCTAATACATTATAGGAAAAGATCTCCCTGAGGATCCCTGAGGGGAGAAAAAAAAACTCCACACTTTCATTTGTCATAGCGCTGTTTGAGTGAACAGGTGGTCCATCTATCGATTTCCCCACTTCACTCCCAAGAAAAAGAACATAGTTAGATTAATGTCAAGCTCAGGGGCCACGGGCCAAGCACTCCATTGGGCACTTTCCTTTTTTGGGAGGAGTTAAAGATATCTAAGCTAAAAAGCCAGATCTGCTCCATAACATGACTCATTGAAACTAAATTTGTCTTTCACCTCTTGTACACATGCAACCAATCTGTGTATTTTGAAGCTTCAGATAAAACCCCTTTCCTCTGCTGTGAACAAATATGCTTGACATCTGACTCAAGGCTGAATGTGACTCATTTGTAGTGAAAGATAATTAAAAAGAAAGCTTGGAGAGCAGTTTTAGTTCACAGATAATAAGTCTGGGAGATCAGGCTTCTTGGTCTGCTGCTCATATCTTGAACAAAACACACGTTACACAAAACAAAACCCGACCTCTGCTATGAAAGGATACTGGCTACACTGAGAACAAACATTTATACAAGCTGTATAACGTACACAATTCAGCTGCACACATCCTGTCAGATTTAATGTAATCTGAAATATATCAAATTGTTCAGCGTCGTAAATTTGAAAAATGAAAAAAGCAACTCTTACAAGATGAAGCAGTCAAATGGCTAAGGGCTAGCTCCTACACAACCACATTTCCCTTCAACCATTCATCATTTCATTTTACTTATACCTTCTGCTTCACACTGTGGAATAATACATCATGCTTGATTTATGTATTCTGACTTATCAATAAGAGAAAATTTTTAAAAAGCAGACCTCCAATTCTGTTGCTCCTGTGGTGTGTCATGAGTATCTACATGTGTAGTTAACAGCTACAATGGCAGAAGTTGCTTTGTTGTCCCTCTTGTATGAAAAGTCGTGGTAATGTTTTTTTTTTTTTTTTACACACTGGTGTGATGGAAGTTGCCATGAGAAGTGTTTGCTGACCCACTTTTCCCTCCTCAGCCATCATCATACTCAGTGCAACAGAAATCCCATCTAGGATTGCTGTTCTTTGTGTGTTGCTTATAAAAGAGTTATGGCACAAGAAGATGGGGACATATCAAGCTGGAATAATGTAAGCAAACCTAAAACAATGATCTGAAACAATAAAGACACTAGGAACACAAATAACAACAACCACAACAACAACAATAATAATAATAATAATAATAATAATAATAATAATATAGAAGAATCTAGTAAATAATTAAGTCATTGGCCTCTTACTTGTGTGCTTTTTTACAGTCAGGTAAAATAATTCTCCCATTAGTCACTGAATACTTTGAATACTTTGTAACAAGGTAAAAATGTGTCTAAGCATTTTTCTTAAAGGGACAGTTCGGATATTTTGAAGTTGGGTTCTGTTGACATTAATGGGTAAGGATGGGATGGTTACTATTGTAAAATAGATATACCAATTATTTTAAAAAAACCCTACAGATTCAAAACTACAAAATATTTTTGTCATAGAAGTTTAAGTTAATTTTAATAAGATATAATACAAAACCCTTGGAGTTACCCAAGTCTTCTGCTGCTGTATGAAGCATAGAGCAACAAAGCACTGCTCCACTCCTCGGTTGATGTGCACTGCTGAGCTACTAGCTCAAAGGGAAATTATATTCTTCCTTGCTTGCAAAAAGGACAAAACAGAATTATTAAGCTAACACAAAAACTAAAGCAAAACTAAAGCTGGCAAGCTATGCATTACAGGTCTCTTAGGCAGCTGACCACTGTAGCAGATAACCTGACTAATGAACCAGCTGATATCATCTTGACATACTAGCATTAAAAAAAAACCCTAACATACAGCACAACACTCATTAAAAACTGTTGCTAAACTGAAAGAGGTTTTTGTTGTTGCTTTTTGCAAAGTCAGTGCATAGAGCAGTATTACTATATGTAATAGTCAAAATGTAATTATAGGAATAATTGTTGAAGTTTTGTTTTAAATAAACATTCTTTGGTAATGTTTTACATTTTTGATTATTCTTTTGCAAAAGGTTATTATATCATGGGAATTAGATACCGCATGTTAAGATTATTCTAGTACAAAAATATGTCTTTTGCATTCCTTGTTCATACCAACCTATGTTTCATTATGAGCACAGAATAGCTGATCTGGATCAAAAAACTCTCTTAGCACCTTAACTTTGATAATGCAAACGAGTCCCTCAGCTAATATCTAGTCAAAGTGAGACAAAAGGAGACTTCCACAGTATCATATCACCTGTACTCTCATAAATGTCAAAGTGGTTCATGCAAACACTGTATTATATACCTTTAAACCACCAACACATTTGCTCAATATGCTTACTGCTGCAGCAGTTTATGGGTATTTGCAGAGGGACCATGGTGGGTCGCAGTTTGTTGGATTGACCTCCACATGCACAAGCAAATATTTCAAAATGGAATGTGTAGACCAGAGTAACCAGTAAAGAAGTGCCAGGGGATACAAAAAATATGTGACATTTGCATTAATATTAACAATTTAGACACCAATTTCACTTTATCATTTCACCCCTCTGACATTTATACCTTTTGGTTGTGGTGTTATTGCTGCAATGACTGTGTGTACATTCATACCAGAGGGACGTTTCCCGCCAGCAACCAGCAAGAACGTGTCCTGTATTCTACTCAAATGCAGTTTTAAGCCTATTTTGGGTTGATCAGTGTGTCATAATCTTCAAAATCGTGTACTCATATTTTATTTAAATTAACTGCTCCAAACAGAGATCACAAGCAAAACAAATGGGAAAACTACTTATAGATAATTACTAGTTCTAACCTCTTAACAGAATCCTATGAAATTTAAATTTATCCCAGTTCTATTAGCAGATATAACAAAAAATTGACAGAAGAAATAAACATAATGCTTTCCCAACAGGGTTTTAAAATGTGCATGCATATTATATTAGGTATAATCAAACTACCACTGAGAAAAAAAAGTATAATAGAAGCCAGCTATTTAAACACTCCAAACAAAAGCAGACACACACAATCAAACCAAACTTCTCTTGTTTTAGGTTGGAAGGCAACAGAAAACGTTTGACCCAAGTCATTGTGGTTAAAAGACAACTACCCTCCATACTGGCCAGATATATGTAAACTTATGTATTTGAAGACACTCACAAAAGGTTTCTAAGAAGTGTTAGTGCAAGGTTATTTAGCAAACAGAAATAACTGTGATAATTCTAAATGACCTAAAACAAGAGAAGGTTTGTCTGATTTAATTTCAGACAGTGAAAGAAAAATTGCATGTGCCTTTTTATCTGGTGTATGTAAATATCTGGTTTCAACTGTATTTAAGTTCTGCCAAATAATTGGAGCCTGATTTTCTGAGTTTCCTAGTGAGTTCAGGCTGTGGGCTTTCACATTGTGCTTCAAAGGTTGCTGAATACCAGAGAGGCAGGCCCTGTGAAAAAGCTAGGGTCGCTTCCTGGCCTAGTGTTGGAGGCTCTGCATGCAGGTGTAAATTAAAGTCTCAAAAGGGATGGTGTTGCATGCTCTCTTTCAGTGTTACTTTGACTGAAGCATGACACCGACATTTTCTTACAACCTCAATAAATTGTATCAACTTGTAAAAAAAAGAAGGAAAAGAGCATATGTGTCCTTTAAGCATGTTTGGTCAAGGCTTGCCGTCTTGAAAACTGGCAAAAGCTGACTATTTGAGTCATTCACCCTCCTCCCAGCACTTATGCTTGCTTACTTTCTTCTGCTTGCTTGCTTGCTGACTAGTTTCTATGCAGTCATTTGCAGCATATGGTGTCCAGGTGTTAAAGCTTACTCAGGCTGTTTAGACACATTTCCTATACGGCTATAAAAAGACACATCGCAGAGATCACCATCAAGCGAAATTTAGTTTGTTTCTCTCATACATAAAAATTGTGTGGCTTTTTTTCTCCCCTTCTCCCCTCTCGAAACAAGCTGAGCTATTTAATCCTTGACATCTACCCATTTGCAGGTATGCATTATACGACTAATTTATACCGAGAGAGCAGATTAGCTTTGGAATCCATGCTCCTTCACAGAGAAGTCACTGCAGAAACCTTGGTCTACACACAAAGACAAGCCTTGCAACAAAAATCTACATTTCAGATCTATGAATTATGTACCTGGAGGGCATAATTTTCTTCTTCTCTTTGCTTTTTCTCCCCTCCCATCTTAACAGCAGCCAAATTGGCCATTAAAGTAAATTCCATCATATTATTTAGAAGCACACCATCAAAGGCGCCATATGCACAACAGCTTTATAATGGCTGTATATAATCCAATGCCCTTTAACACTACGCTGAACACAAAATGATGTGGCAAAAATAAATCTAATTACCCAGCCATTCAGCATCAAAAAGCTGTGGCGGAAGAGAAGGCTCCAAAGAAGAGGGCTAAGAACAAACAGAAAGACGCTGCTTGCCTCGTCTTTGGATTTACCATGGACAGGAAGAAAACCAACAATTTCCTGTTTTCATACACTATTAAATGTACACTAATTAATATGATTTTACATAAAATTGTTGAAAAATAAAACAACACGGACTTTAATCCTACTGAATTTAAAATGTATGAGACATATTCAAATTCAATTTAGAAAAGAAATACTACTGTAAATTATATTAAAAAAGAATAAAAGGCAGTTAGAAGTTATTCCCTGAATGACATAAAAAAGAGTGAGATTTGTACTTTAATCCATTATTCAAAATAAATCATAACTGAGGATTCCAGGACTTTATACCCTTTAAATCTCTTTTATAAGAGTTTTTGATGATTTTTGTTGCTTTGCCTTTATTACTGGCAATCTGTTCCCCCGTTTCTCAGTCAGTTGTATACTGCAGCTTGAGTGATTCCTGTAAAAGCCTCCACAGTCTGATAAATTCCCACATCTTTGAAAATTCCACAAACCCAATTTGCAATAAAAACCTTGCACAAAGCAAAAAAAGAAAAAAGTTGTCAAAAAGAAGCGGTAAAGGCTAAGATTTTTTTCACTCATTTCTTTATGAGGTCGTCTTCCAGTAAATTAACTGTAATCTCTCTAAAAATGATTAAATTAGAAATTAAAAATATGTTGCAGTTTATTAACACTTCTCAGAATCCATTAACCAACACAACTCTAAGCAGTCTGAGTATATTGCACTTTTGTTAATATGGATTATCTTTCAGTCTTTCAGCTTTATGCTGTATATTTAATCTTATTTAAATACTTTAGGTCTTAGTACTGGCATACATCAATGATTATTCACAAACTAAATGTTCAGCATGCAAAAATGCTGAACTTTGCTAATGCATTCCAAGTATTTTGAGTTTATACTTTGCATGCTAATACAACATTCACCCTGTTGGATATGGTCTCACCACGGTGGATGCCTACAGCTGACACACAGATTACAGTACCAAACATGTTAAAGGTCACTGGGAGTGCTGGGAACACACATAAGAAAGAACCAGTGAGGAAAATGTGAATTTATTGTATCCATATAAAATCCTGAAGCATTTCTGTCAATAATGATGTCTGCTGGACAGCATTGCATGGAATCAGCCTTCCACATGGATGTGAAGGCTACAGTATTTCTATATTTAAATAGCTGTTTTATTGGATAATACTCAAATTATCTCAAATGATATTTTATTAGATGAACACTTGAAACATGTCACTCTGTATGTATGTGTTTTTTCTTTTTGAGCTGAAATGCTACACTAAGTGAAAATAGTGACATTCTAATTCAATGACACGTACATAGATTAAAAGCATATATTTTGTTTATCCATTTACATAAAAGTGAATTGAAAAACTGACCACAAATAGATTTTTTTCTGCTGTTTGATACAGTCACTCCTCAATCATTTCTGTAAAAATAACCACATTTCTTAGCTACTTCTGTGAAATGGATTTACTTTAAGGTCCCCTAATGGATTTTGTATAAAGTTCAAACATTTGAGTATCTTGGAAAAGAAGTAAAACTGTGAAAGGCATCAGGATATTCTCTCAGTTCTGACACCCCTGAGCTTTTGAGGGTTTAAATACCAACATTTTTAAAGCACCACTGAGTTCACGACTAAAAGGTTTCAGTGAAATCTACACACCAAAACGTGCCTTAACCTTTACTTTAGGGTTCATTAATTAAATAGTTTAGGAGGAGTATTAAGTTATAATCTATTTGAACACCGCACTAACGATTCAGTGCTGACCTTCAGTACTGAACCTTGGACATTTGTCAAACTGTGTGTAGCAACATGACGTTTTACCTCTACGGGGAACCTTCTGCCATTTATGCTGTGCTCTGAGCCTGCTGATCCATTACTCTGGCCCCAGTGAAACTCCATCTTCTCAGCCTTAAAGCGCCCTGGCAGTCCAGCGCCTCTTACAAAGTAGTCATCCTTCAGCAGCACAGCAACTGGAGACAAAGAGGGATGGAGAAATTGAATCAAAGACAGATATTCAAGCACACTTAAAGAAAGGCAGACGAAAGAAAATTATACTGTCGTATTGTGTTTAATTAGCAAATAAGCTCATCCCAGGATAATGGTAGCTTATTTTTGTTTAAACATTTATTTTTCTGAAATAATTTTTACATTTGTATTACAAACAGTGGATCTTTTAAGAGGAAAGAGGAAAAAAAGCCACAATTTGGTATTGTAAGAGTTAGCCTAAACGTCTATATGCTTACGCAACTTGGTTTTTCAGCTTTCTCTATTACTTATTGTTTTCAGTTGAACTACAGGAAAAAGTTCAACATTAAAATATCAACACAAAAATATATATATTTATCAGATTCTAGTTTTATAAGTCACAAAATGTGTGTTTTAACAGGGGTGAGTACTCTTTTCATAGGCACTGTTTTAAATATCCCATTGTTTAAGACCTATGTTGTTGATATTTGATAAAACAATTTATTTTCCAATTTATATATATATATATATATATATATATATATATATATATATATATATATATATATATATATATATAACCACAACATTCACGATCAATCTGCTTTTGTTCCCTGTGCCATTCACGGTATAAATGGCCTAACAAGCTGTTGAATCTCAAATATTCTTGACTTTGTGTGAAGTGAGGACCCATGAGGGCACAAACCCTTGCAGAAATCCAGAAACCTGACATGGTATGTGTCTTTAAGCCTGTGTGAAAAAAATCGTTAAATGCAACATTAGTGGCGTGCACCTCCACAAAGATGCTTGTGATGTGCTATTCAGAGAGCACTAACATGCTTCCCCCCAGTGTCCTTGAAATCCCTGGTTGACTGCGAGAAGTGCAGTGCACAGGTTCAGTCAAAGGCACCATCTCTCTAATTGTTGCACGACTTGTAAGGAAGATACGATGGCATCCAGATGCCTTGTGATCTTTATCCACATGGTAGTTTTTTACAAGGCTGTAATGCAGCTGCTCTGCCTCTGCAGAATAGCAGGCATTTTCACATTTTCTCTCATCTAATATCATTAAGACCCACTGCCTGGTATAAGAACTTTTTCAGAGGATTCATTTTTTCTGTTTTATATATAATTACTTTTTTTTAAACTTCATTTGGTCAAATTTTATGTTACTCCTGAGTGTATTGACATTGTATTTATACAATCACTACATGCAGATAAGTAAGACTTCAAAAATAGTATCCAACAAAGATCATAAGCAAACATACGGTTGACATCTATTAAATTATTCATTGTCATACAGATGACTGCTGGGTAATTATATCTGTGACTCCCAATGCGTGAAAACTTTCCAGGCTTGTAAAATAAAAAAAGAAACACTAATATAACAGGCATGGTTTATTAGATAAACATGGGCACGGGCTAACAAGATATGATGCTAAAAAAAAGTTATGATCTCTTGGTTTTCATAAAATTAGATTTAAAAAATCCACTCACAGCATGCCATCGCTGTTTACATCACAATTCAATATGAGAAGAGACATCAGCGGACGGGAATAGCCTGATCTCTGGACCCAACAGTAAGATAAATATGATTTTCATCTGAACTTGACTCGGAGCCCAGTGCAAGTGCTCCAGACAACACAGAGGACATACTGGAAATGTAGACAAGATGATGAAGATCAGAGATCAGGGAGGGGTGGAATGGAATGGGAAAGTCTATAATGCCTGAGCAAGACCCGCTTTTCAGTCCAAACAGATGATAGCGTTTAATATCCTGTATAAAACCCAGCTATAAACAGAAAACACATTGTGGCAAGCCTGGGGCTGGCTCTTTGAATGTTGACAGTTTCATGCTGGTTAGTGCAAAGACGCATGGAACTATTAAGTTCAAGTCCAAATTGTCCATTTGTGATGCAATTGTAGCTCAATTTTGCTGTGTTTGAACTTGGAATGTTACGCTTTCCACGACTTAGATGACTGAGAACAGGGTTAGGTTAAAAAACAATGGGGGACCGTGACTGAGGGTTGCGTGGAAATCAGTGAGAGTTGGTCACCGTTTGCTGATGGGGGGGTGGTACCTTATATAGCTCCCAAGCACACCACAAAGGGAATCATAGCGGTGATAATCCTGTTGAATTACACTGCTGAGAGTGTTTCCAAATGGGGTTCGACATAATAATAGACACGACATTCTGTTACAGTTTCCCATTACCACAAGCAGCACCTGCAAGCACTTTTACATTAGCACAATTTGACAAAGGTATCAAAAGAATGTGGAAAGACATGGCAAGAAAACAGACAAGAGTCCTTGAGAAGCCATATTTA
This sequence comes from Xiphophorus hellerii, assembly GCF_003331165.1. Classification (NCBI taxonomy): domain Eukaryota; kingdom Metazoa; phylum Chordata; class Actinopteri; order Cyprinodontiformes; family Poeciliidae; genus Xiphophorus; species Xiphophorus hellerii. The sequence continues at coordinate 15,940,951 of NC_045691.1, read as the reverse complement.
CTCCTTGTATTATGTAGAAAAGCTGTCATAACTTTAGTTTCCTCACTCCCTTCTGAAGAGAAACTGTGAAGGGAAAAAACAAGCATCATGCGGCACTAAAAAAACAATGTTTCTGCAGCCTGGTAGAAGATTTTACTTACTAAAGCTAAAAAGGTGGACAAAGTTCTGACAGAACTGGATAAACTTAAGAGTATGTTTCAAAATGGATCAATCAGTCAAATGGCCATAGGTCTGAATAGGTCAATTTTCTCTTAATCTGAATTGCTCTATTAAGTACAAGTGAAAAGGTGGGAAAAATCTGACTTTCTCCCACCAATTAATTAAATGCAATAAGACCTTTATAACCATTGTTGATATACAAATGTATTAACCAGCTGAAGGTATTGTGGTACACTTTTTTGATTCATTGGAATCAAACCAATCAAGGAACCTTAAGCTCAGTTTTTGTTTTTATGTGAGAGTTCTTGGCTACAATCTGAATTGATAAATCAGAGACATATTAGAATCAGGCAGGAAATTGGCCCAATCAGATATTTAATTTAAAAAGTGAAATAAGTGAGCATATTTTCACCACTGCATAATAGTAAATCGAGATCAGCACTTAAAAAAAAAAAAAAAACACAACTCCTTTTCATCAACATAATGTCCTTGCCACTCTCCCTGAGGTTTCAAATCTCAGTCGCCTTGTAAAGAATATGTAAAAAATAAAAGACTATGAAAATCAAGCCAACTACCCAAATAGTTTAAAGGTAGGCAGGGGTTAAATGTATGGCCTCTAAAATGTCACCAAATACCACATTTGAAAAGTTGTTAATATTGTGATGATTATTGTTATTTGATGTATTGTACAGCTGTAGAAGAGATGCTTAAAAACTGAGAAATTGAAGCTCAAGAGTTTCTGATTTTTTTTCCCCCTGAATCTCAAATATTATAGCTTTTTGGGATCAATAAAGTCACATTAGCTGAGCAGCTTGAGAATTGATACTGATGGAAGAAAACTGAAAGCTCTTTATTTTCATATTGTGAGGAGGAAAGAAAAAGGATAAAAGACATCCTTAGAAATGAAGATAATGCTAATGCTAATATTGCTAACTGCACTAATTGTGCCCTTGGCTTATATACAATGTTAAAGATAGTTTAAAATGTCACTTTTGAAATTACAGCAGGATCTTTTGACTTCAACATGGAACTATTTATGACAGAAGGCTACCTGTAAGGCTTCTGTATAGTTGCAATAAATTAATGAATAATTGAGTCATTTAACACATTTAACTATAAATCAAAACTAATATTTACTTAGAATGAAGAAAAAAATAAACCTTAAAGAGCTATTATACCTGTCTTTGTTAAAGAAGATGGAATTACTGTTTGTAGTTTGTTCAGATACTTCTCTCCCATATTTGGTCTAATACATGACACTTTTATTGTTAGGAAATAATTCAACCAGGAACTACATGACATATCTTGAGCGATGATAACTGTGGCTATAGGAGTGAAATCAAAATCCAATAAAATCAGAAATCAATAAATGTTCCCATTATTCTAAACTGTACATCTATAAAATTATTAGTTGAGGAATTTATTCAAGACCTCAAAGCAAGTCATAGAGAATCATGTGGCCTAATTACAATTGCAATAATGCAGTGGGACTCTAGTTAGCACAGCCACTGAAAATTGATCAGTCTCACATTTAAAAGCTGAATTAAATAAAGCTTTATTTCCGTGGTAATTTATCTGTCAGCTTGCTGTTTCTATTCAGTTTGTTATGTACCTTGTGTTTCAGCTCCCAGGGGATTGCAATGAGAATTTATTTCTACACTGCTTTCTAAATAGTAGAAAAGAAAACCTTTCCACCATTCAGATGCTGACTCAACTGAATACACAACAGTGGCAGCACAACTTTGTATACTTCTGCAATTTGAAAATGAAGGTAAAGTACGTGAAAGAACACAAGTTCAATCTCAATGAAAACTGAGAAAAGAGAATTTATAATGTAAAATATATTAGTCCAAAAAAGCAGTGCATAGCTGTGAGTGAAAGGAAAGTGATCCAATTATTTCTGTCCTCCTCTTCACTCCTTTTCCTTTAATCAGAAGGTGTGGCATTCATGTGTATTTGCCCCCCGTTTACTCAGATGCCCCAAAATATATGTTTTTGTTAACAAACATCAAACAGTCAGGGAATCAGCAAATAGAGTCCTCCTGTGTGTAATTTAATCTCAGGAAGATGCAGCTTTCCTATGAAAGCCTCAGAGGTTTGATAGAGAAGTTTGACAAATACCATCTTGAAAACCAAGGAACACGGGAGACAGATTTGGGAAAAATGTTTTGTAGAGGATTAAAATGGGGTTAGGGTGTAGATCATAAACTTTGAAAATATCAAGCATACTCAAGCAATCAAATAAAAATGGAAAGAATATGGTCCACTGCAAACTTACTAAGACATGGCTATCTACCTAGACTGAAGAGACAGAGAACAAAAAACATTTTAACCAACACACAATATGCTATAGCTAGGAAAAGTAACACTGCAAATCCACATGACAGTGCATTCCTCATAACAAAGTAAGGTGGAGGCCAACAACTTCTCCACAATGAAGCATGGTGGTGGCAGCATCATGAGGTACGGGTGCTTTTCTTCAGCAGAAACAAGAAAGCTGGCAAGAGTTGATTGGAAAATGAAGGGAGCTAAACACAGAAATCCTAAAAGAAAGCAAGAGCTAAAATGGAGTGACTTAAATAAAATTTATGTTATAGCCCAGTTAACACCCCAGTTAATTATTTGATTCTTACTTGAACCAAGTAAGATTGAACGTAAGACTTGAAAAGTGCTATTCACAAATGCTCTTCATTCAGCAATACTGAGCTCAACTATTTTGCAAAAAGGGCTTTAAACACTAGTATTCTTGAAGAGACGTATCCTGAAAGCCCCGGAGCTATTATTGAAGTGAAAGTTGGTTCAACAAAGTATTGAATCAAGACGTGAATACAAATTCACATCAGATTTTTACTTATAAACAGTTTTGAAAAACATGCATCACTTTCCCTCCATTCCACATTTATACAACACTTTTGCAAAAAATTTTTTAAAAGCTCAAAGGGTTTGTGATACTTTTGCAAGGCACTGGAGATACATGATATATATACTGCTCAAAAAAATAAAGGGAACACTTTAAGTGTTAAACACCTGTTTAAGTGTTCCCTGTATTTTTTTGAGCAGTGTATATCATGCATATATATATATATATATATATATATATAATGAAAAGAATGTTAATGCATTTTTTTTTTTTTTTACAAATCATTGTGGTGAACAAAGTCCCCGACTGTAAATGAGCTTCTTCAAGACGTTCGCCTAACAGGAGCAAGCTGGGGTTCAGTGTTTTGCCCGTGGGCACTTCTACATGAGTTCAGTAGGAAATGTGGTCTGATATTATCTCTTTTTAATGTTCACACCAGTATTATGTATGTTTTAATGTTCTGTGTCTCTCGAAACAACATGACCAGGGCGTTTTATAATCCCTCTGCTGTCCTGACTGAGATCAGATGAATCTAGAAGCCTTTTTACCACGTCTACATTTGACATCATTAGCCAGATTATAATTGGTGCTCTGTCGGCTGATCCCTCGCTTTACATGAGGATTTAGTCAGCCTGTGAATGAGGACGGCCCACTTTTAATCATCACACAAAGCAAACCAGGGGGGATTGAGTGTGTGAACAAGAAAACACAGATTGTCAGTAAACACATAGGATAACGGATAAGTTGTGAGGGAAAAAAATGAAAAGAATTTAAAGTAACTCAAACAGATTTACGGATTGGCAGAAGAAAATAGGTGTGATATTTTGATAAACAAAGAGAAGAGAAAAGAAGATTTGAAGAGAGAGGAACCTTGTGTGATGAGGGATGAGCTGAGCTCCTGTCGCGAGGCGAGAAAGAATCTGCCAGAAGTATTAACGTGCCAGCGCTACTTAAGCTAAAGGCCCACAGCATGAAGACGACGAAATGATGCAGGAGATTTTTCAGACTGAAAGCATTAGGTCAGGAAATAACTATCCATCACATTATCATAATTGTGCAACTCCTTTGCAATAGACCAAAAATCCCTGATTCTGCTGTTGTTGAAGCGGGGTAATCCTGTGTGCAACACAAGAAAAACTAGGGAATGGAGATGCTCGCTGGCCTTGGGAGTTTCATTAGGAATGCGGCCCTGGGTGTGTGTGAACCCTCAAACAGCAGAGGAGGAATTAGAAGCTAAGCCAAAAAGACCTTGAATCACAGCCTGTGAAAGATGGGGAGTGTGTGTGAAAGTAAATCCTTGATCAATGCAAATGTCTCTGGAGGCTTTCGAGTCCTGCTGAATTTGGTTTGAAGTTGCCTGAAATTTTACTGAGACGTGTTTTTGTTGAGGAACGCAGTCCGAATGGCAGCTAATCTGCTCGATCTCAAAGCAGGCCAAGGCACAAGGGAACGTCATGTAATCAATCGCAATGAACTTTTTAAGATCTGTTCACACAGCTCTTAATTACAAAGCTGACTTTTAAATAGTGTGAGTGATGTTAATGCCCCTTTTGTGACAGATTTGAACAACTCAATTCTGGCACACTCCCAAGAGGCTTTGGTGATCTGGGGTTAGGAAAACATAAGACTTTCAAACCACAGAAACCTTTTTAGCTCATGTAACTTTCAAAGCCTTTTCCCGTTTGTTCATAAGGTTCTAGAGGGACTTTTTTCATTATGGACTCTTACCTCAGAATGGAAGCTATCATAATGCAACTGTACTATGACTGGTCGAAACACCAGTGTCCTCATGTAAGAGTTTTGAGGGTGACAGTTAAAGGGCTAATTAGCTGATCTGGATGTGGCATCATCAGTTCCCATTTATTCTAATTTTCTGAGACACTGAATGTTGGATTTTTACAAGAAATAATGTCTTGGAAAAGCTCCCTATGTGTGATGATTACATAAGGATATATTTCACTTTCTGATATGACTTACAAAAAACAGTGCTTCTTTTAAGCAATATTCTCATTTTTTAAGTATGTACTGGAAAAAATTTATTGTAGGTTGGTTCAGAGTCGAGTCGAGAGTACACAAGGTTTTATATTGTGGCTTCAGTCAAGAATTGAATTGAATTTCTTCAAGTCTAAGACACAAACACATGTGCACAATGTTTTTCCTGAGCATATGGGTTACCAATAATGCAGAAAACTTTGAAAACGCCAATGAAATGTCAGCAATGCAATAAAATAAAATAACAAAAACAGACCTTGACAAAAGAGCTGGGTTTATGTGTTTAAATTTAATGCTGAGGTTTTGTGATTTTTATCCAATTGATAAAATTGGAGATGAAGTAAGGGATACCTGAAGGCCGTTACTTCATCTCAACATTCGTATCTGTGGTATGAATGCAAGAAGAAGAAAAAATCTTTCAAAAATGCACCTTAAACCCTTGGAGGGCTCTTAGGATTGCCTGGTTTGAAAAAGTTATAACACAAAAGATTTCTACCAAAGAAATATATGAAACTTTGAAAATTAATGACACACGTAATTTAAAGGTGATCGACTTTCATCTACATCTTTCTCTTTTGGCTTTAACTGGGATTGTGCACAGCCTTGTCTTGTTGCTGGGTTTCCTGACTCAAAACTTTACTGTTTTTTATCAGTCTTTCATCGTTCGGTTCTTAGCCTCAGCAGGCAACAGTTTTCTGAGAAAAAGCTGTAACATGCAACAGCACTCTGCAGGATTGTCCCCAAATGGGAAAGAGACACAGTTGGTGGCGGGCTGGTGAACATGACGGCTCCTGAGAGCAAGACATTTCCTTTAGGACATCAAAAACAAGTCAGGTCAAGTTATACATCAGCTTCAACCTCAGGCACCGCTACTGAGGAGGAGGAATCAATTTCCCAGGATGTACAGGGATGCTGAAGATGTGTAAGTACAGATAGAAAGCTAAGATTTTAAAATACAATCAGGAATACAGATCAGATAGAAACATATGAATTACGTCATCCTACTTTTTTGAATGTATATCCTTTTAAAATAGATAGTCAAGAAACCCAGGAACATGAACTCACAATGCCATGACATCATATTGATGATATTGATAGGAAAAAGAAAACAGCATGAGGCAGGAAAATGCAGCAGGCTAAGTACAGCTGCATAAGACATCAGTGGTGTAAGATAAATGGGAGCCCATTAGTGCTGAGCTTACAGCACTACCTCAACCACAAACTGATGGCCAGAGTGCTTAGATACACTAATGTTTCACATTATCCTTAAAAACAAGAGATTCTCTGAGAACTCAGCTGATGATCAGAATCAGACAATTTTACACATGACCAGCTCTGGCTAGTGGTCAGCTAGTTAGAAACTAAAAATCAGATTTCTTTATTTCTTTTTTTTTGGTGAGCCCAGAGGACATTGTACCGTTAACCGGCTTTTTCTAATAACAACAAATTAGAAAAAAGAAAAAAAAGTATTTTCTACTATCATTTATGTAGAAAAAAATGGTTTCTACATACTGCTACTACTGCTAATACGTACTACTACTGTTAAGCAGAGAGTGAGACTTCAAGCCAATTTATTATTAATTTCTAAATGTTACAAAAAATTGGGGCTGTGCAACACTTAGTCTGAATAGTGACATAATATCAGTTACAATTAATTCATATGTTCTCAATTCTTTTCTTTCTTTTACATTATTGCAATTTCACCAACTCTTATTCTTAACTCGTAACTCTTAAAGTGTGCATAAAATGCAGTTAGACATCATACAAGTGGACAAATACATTAGGCAACTTGAAATATATCCAGCTAAACACTGCATAAAATGTGCAATAAATGATTGTTCATGATGGAAAATGATTCCATTTTCCATTTACTGCAGCTCCTTCATAGCTGCAATAAATGTATGAATCATTCTTGCCAACTTCTCAGAAAGAAAAGTAGCCATTTGCTGTCTCAAATGTTGCAAGAAGTTGCTAGATAAAGTCACTGAGTAATTTTCATTTTTGGTCATGTGTGATTAGGGAAGTAAAAGAAAGAAATACTCTAAATATTTAGAACTACAAATACACTGTATGAAATCATTTAATAATGTCAATTTAGTAATGTAAATACTTTGCCTGAACCCACAAAAATCTAATTTAACCAAAAGACACTTCATACACAGTGAAAGAGGTGAGTGACTGACTGAGGCAGGGATTTATTTGAGTGTGACAGCTTTTGGGGAGGAGGAGGGGCCTTGGGACATTAGGCAACATAATAAATTATTTTTCAAAATATTTACATTCTGTGTAAATCAGAGCAGGATCACTGGTAGCTTTGCGCGTGTGAAGTAATTGATATGTAGAAACAAAATGGAGTGGGCCTTCTCTCTGCCCTGACAGCAGGCTGGGTTTGCTACAAAACACAGCTGCCGTCAGATAAACCACCTGCAAGTTCTTCAGAAGTGGGAGGGGCTCAAGGCAGCACTAAATGCTTGCTGTAACTGCAGTAGGATTGGATGTTGTTGCCAAATTCTCCATTAACACCAAAAAAAGTTACTAAATTTGTCGCTTGCTTAAACGTTATTTAAAAAAAAAAATCAATAAAATCGCTAAGTTGTCAACAGTGCATATAGCAGTAATTTGTTTTTTTTTCATATAATTTAGACACAACTGTTATTTTTATTGGAACTTGACGGAACAAAAAGGAATATATTGTGCATTACATTTTCAGATGCACAAAAAAAGGTTTTTATCTTTCTTTGAATAACCCACTGTTAGGTGTAAAACAAAGAGTAAAGCAAAATAATGTGGAAAAACACTAAAAGTTGCCAATAACTGCAGAAGCATGGTGCAGTTGATGCATGTCACTGTGGAAATATACAAACTCATATTCATGGAGAGACTTTTTACACCAAAGAAAAAAATTCTTAATGGTGGAAATTGTATGTGCTGGAGGCAGAAGTGGAATTTCAAAGTCCAACACCTGGCATATTTTTTTGGATTTTACAAAAATAAGATAATATTGAATTGAAATGCATAAAAATATTGAAAGTATTTTATTTTTTTTTATACCTTTATAATTCATCACCCTTGTTCTATGTAACGGAAATTTTACCGAACAACACAAAATATTTGAACAGAATCTTAATCACTGCCTGTAAAAAAAACAATCACCAGATGCTGGCACTGTGTGGAATGTGTTGTTTAAAACTATCAGATGAAAAGATCAATATTCAATCTGCTTACAGGCCAAGTTTACAATTTTATGGTCAAAATTGGTAGCCTTCTTAATAAAACACAAAATGCAAGAACACCACACTGAATATTAATAAAATATGGTCGTAAAGAGTTGGTTCATTTTTCAGACAGTGTTTAATTACTAACTATTTAAATTAATTTTGGTTATATACTGTATAATTAATGTCCATTCAGACATTCTTTTTTTGCCATTTTTGTTGTTTTCTCCTTTCTGTGTGTTGCTAAAAATTGAAATACTGAAATTTAAGGAATTTTGAAAATGATGACAGACTGGAACCGTGACCTTGAGACGATGTACATAAAGCTTTTATAATCTTTACAATGTTTCAAAAATAAATAACATCAAAACCACTTTTCCTGCAGTATGAAGGGGAAAAAATCCTCCTTTACCCAGACTTCTACATGTGACAAAATGTAGTGCATGATCATCTTCATTTTAGGTGACAACAACTTTAAAAAATAGCCACTGTGCTGTAGAAAATACACCCCAGAAGCAGGCCACCTATATAACAAATTATTTCAGGGTAGTCGAGACCACAGATACGATCTGCTATAGATGTTTGGCGATACCAGAGTGGAGCAGTAATGTGACAGGAAATTAACCTGCAGAGACCGCATAGCATTCAGCTGATTCAGTTAGGCTATACATAATTTCAGGTCATGTAGTCTGGCTTCGTAAGTAAAATGGAATAAGAGAATTAGAAATGTCACAGTTATGGTTAAGGTGTCCTGCAACTGGAGCAATGGGATGGGTTGGCAGGTTGATTAACTCTTATTTTTGTAGACTGACCTTCATACAGTAATGGGTCACGTGTGTGTAGAAGTGCACTGCTGTATAATGAGTAGCCTACATCACGATCCACAATTCTCATGCAGATAGATAGTTGTAACATGAAAAGTGCTGTGAAAAACTATTTGCCTTCCTTACAGCAAAATGGCAAACAAAAGATAAAAAATACACTCTTCTCTTCAGTCGAACTAAAAGTGAATCAATTTCAAAATACGGTGATGTGAATTTGTTGCATGTTAAGTTGACCTTTTCAAAAAGCTATTGCTCTGCATCATTTTGTAGTAATGCGACACCACTTTCCTGACTTTCACGGTACTTAGAGCCATTTAAATCTCCCTCTTGTAGCGCATGTTCCCAAGTCATCTCACTTCTGACTTTGTAAATAATCAGCCCGCTGCATTGCTGGGCTGTGTCAGTGGCCTTGGTTGTCATGGAGGCTAACAACTCTCATTATGATCAAACGCAAAGATGACACTGCTCTGAGAGAAACGGTGCCAAAAGCAGACAGATCAATTAGGGTCAGAGTTTTCAAACCAGTGGTCCACGGATTTGTTGAATTAAAGAAAAGAAAATGGGGCAGTGATTTGAAGTAGCAGCTAATTGAGTGAGATTCCAAATGTGTCCGTAAACAAGGTTTGCAAGCTGCATACAAAGAGAGGAAACAAGCAAAGGGCGAGGACAATGAATGCAATAATAAAGGGATAAAAACAACTCATAAGCCTCTTTCAGTCACACAAATCACATAGCAACTGAATGTGTCTGTGTCTCACTAAATGAGCATAATTGTCCTTTTCTGCAACATGCTGTTACAGAAATTTGACTAGGTCTGAAGTAATAACATCTATTTTCAAAATAGTCAAATATGCTGCAGTCAAGTACCGTATTTTCCGGACTATAGAGCGCACTATACTATAAGCCGCAAGCTACAAATTTAAAAAAAAAACAAAAAAAAGACAGAAAAAAAAAAACAGGAAACATAAGCCGCTGGTAACTCCGCCGCTCTCGGTTTTCCATAAGGATGCAGCAGAGGGCAGCAGAGGGCTGCGTCCTTAAGTAAACCTGCTGGATTTATTAAGGACGCAGCCCTCCGTTTCCAAAGCCGAACCATGCTTTCGTTCACGTCGAGTTTACGGCTCTATTTCCCTCCTGTACTGCCAGATCAATAGCCCTCAACTTAAAAGCTGCATCACATGAGTTTGAAGAAATTTCTCGGTTGTGCCTGCTGCTGGCATGTGCTTGTTCTAATTGAAAATTAGCAGCTTTCTTCATTTCCAATGATTCACTTCCTGCTAAAGAGCCCCCTGGCGGTTGAAGAAAAATCCACAGAAAAGCCGCACCGGGCTATAAACCTCATGGTTCAAAGAGTAGGAAAAAAGTAGCGGCTGTAGTCAGGAAAATACGGTAGATATGGAAGAAAGTAAGATGAGGTCTAATGCGCAAATGCATTAGCAGGAACGACCAATAAGCTTGAAGGTCATAGCAGTACCAATTCATACGTGGTTATCCAAAAATATGAGTCGTGCAAAAAACAAGAACACAAGCGTTACATTTGTGATTGTGTATCATGACTATACTTCCTGTTTATTCTTCTGCTAAAAAATTGAGAGGAGCAGATTTGTAGGCAAGTAGGACTTATGGGACATCATAAAGAAAATCAGCTAAAGGGAGTCTAAAGTTAGCAAGTTACAGATCTTTCTTTGCAGTGGTGGAGAGGTTCACAGACGTGACACTTTAACCCACATTTCACCTCAACATAAACTGTCTACTGAGTGTTATTTTGCTCTTTCAAGGTATGTTAACACGTCATTAATTCATACCATCAAATTCACATTTTTATGTAGTTAATGTTCATCATTAAACCCTATAACTACTTATGAATATTTGAATAAACAGGAATAAAAATAAATTAATCGTTATAATCCTTCATTTTTATAGTTTTTGAGGAGTTATTTTGTGAAAGATGTTTTTATTTTAAATAAAGAATAAAATCTATTTGGCAATTTCTGGCAGCCTTTGAAGATGAATGGGCAAAATTAAGGGTTAGTTTGTGCAAAGGCAGTGGTGAAGTAATAAATGTCAAAGTCACATACATGTCAAATTTTTTTAACGAACAATAATTTAACAATGGTCATAAAAATGAACTACATTGTTTTAATATCTTTGCAGAGATACCTGTCTTCATTTCAAAATAAAATAAAAAAAACTTACTGGTTAAACTTAAATAATTTAAAACTTAAAATTGCCAGGTATAACTTGAAACATTTTTAACTTCATAAATGTTCTATTAGATGTAAATGTAGAAGTTAAAAGCACCTTAAGTGCAGTCTGTGGTTTAATGATTTCATTGGCCAACAACAATGTATTGGCCTGTAAGCTTTCCTGGATCTGGACCCCTAAATGAACAAGGGTTTCCAGAATAATTTCTTTTTAACAGTTTCTTGATAAAATGGATTCAATTTAAAATAATTTATACTACTGTTTATTTGCTCATAATCATTATTGATCATTAGAGATCCCCACCTGTCTTTCCAGTGTTTTTCATGGTGGTCTGGTTGGATGACTCTATGTTGAACTTGTCGAGCTCCAGCATCTGGTATTCGTCCAGCACCAGAGCTTGTTCATCTACAATATCCACAGGAGACTGGTCCTTTGCAGCACACTCTGGGTAAGAAGCTGCCCAGCCTCGAGGCCCATGGCTTCCTGCAGAATAAAAAGGAGACACAAAATGATATAGACTATCCACAAGTTAGGCTAATGGAGACTAGTTACCTCTAATAGAATCAACTCTAAATTGCTGCTGCAGCCGTCTACAGGGCGATGAAGGCAACATGGTGAAGAAACAGTCAAATGGTACTTTATGTTAGTTATGCTGAGATTACAAAGAAAACACATCAACTGAGTGTTGATAATCCTAGTCTAGATTACCCATATAAAGGAATATCTTTGTGACAACCCCTAAAACTAAGGTAGAAAACCAAGTTAATGCACATTCCTTTAAGTTGTTTTAAAAATTAAATAAACATTAATCAATAACTTTTCTAACTTCATATTAATGGTTCATGGATGTTATATGCAGCTGAATAACTTCCTGTACAATCCCTATTCACTCTCTGCTCTTTTAATCCTCTATCCCCTACAGTGGCACTTCAACAAAGGAATAATCCACAACCGACAGGGGTCCCCTTGATCTCTTCCAGGCTACAATTGGCCAACGCAACAACAAAAGCTGAGGGATCAGGGGAACAAGAAGGCATGCGTGGATTTCAACTTTTCTGGGTTAACACAATATTCATGATCTCATTCCCTACAGATATAGGACAACTTTGCCATGAGCTCATAAAAGAGATATGAGAACTCCCAGTCACAAAAAAAGGGGGAATCAAGGATGGCTTTATGTCTTGCTATGTATAAACACCTTGCAGCTAAACAGAATGTGCCCGACTCCTTCAAAGAGACAATGTGATCCAGGATTATTTTGAAACATGCAGATTTTCACCACTTCAACCAGAGAACAGCACACACTGGATGGGGAGTGAATGTATACACACATATCTCGTAAGGTTCTTTATAATTCAGTGAAATACTTACTAAGGAGATTAATTAAGAAAATTAATCAAACACTACCACCAGAAAATATTCGCACCTACTTATTTTTTCACCTTTTGCCACATTTTAGAGTTCTCCTAAAATATATTGGAGTATGTTTTTTTTTTGTTTTTTTTTCTCAAAAATATACTCTGCTGGACTCTGAATAACTGAATATAGGAGACTGGTATAACTTTTTGATTTAACAATTCACTGCGTTAACCTACTTCAACAAGAAGAGGATGAGTTTCAGGAAGGAAATCATGTGATGTCATGGGAAGTTAAAAACACTAAAGGTAGGCAAAAGAAGTTCTCTCAACGCTGCATCAAGAGAGGATCTCCTCTTGGACCCGTCATTCATGTGGATGAGGTCAACGACAAAGGGTGCCGCCTGCCTTTCTTCTTTCATTTTAGTTTTTTGTTTCAAAGGCTTTTTCCAGCTCTGGTGGCTTTTATTTGACAATTATCAGACAGGAAAGTAGGTTGTGAGAGAGGGGGAAGACATGCAGCAAAGGTCAACAGGCCGGGACTCGGTTCTGTTGCAGACCAAGACCTCCGAACATGGGTCACATGCTTTACTCCTGCACAATCGCTGCAGGAGTAAAGTAAAGTAACTTTTGATCCAGGACCTCTGGATCCAAAGCTCTTCAGTACAATCCTTGGTCTTCAAACATGTACAGCTCTGGAAAAAAATTAAGAGACCACTTTATATGATCAGTTTCTCAGATTTTACTTTATATTTTTGAGTAAAATGAACATTGTTCTTTTATTCTATGAACTACTGTCAACATGTCTCCAAAATTCCAAGCAATTTTTTTTTAACTTATTTGCAGAACATGAGAAATGGTCAAAATCACAAAAAAGATGCAGTGCTTCTAGAACTCAAATAATGCCAAGAAAACAAGTTCATATTCATTTAGAAGCAACAATCCTAAGGTTTTAACTCAGGAAGAGTTCAGAAATCCATATCTGGTGGAATAATCACAAGGTTTTCAATTGGGTTCAGTGCAGTGACCTCATTTTTTTCAAGAGCTGTATGTCTCTGCTGAACTGTGACACCATTGCATCGTTTTATTGATTTTTTTTAATCTATTTTTACCTATTTTCTTTACAGTTTTTACTTTCAGTAGTTTTAGTTTAATCATTTTATGAATGCCTGACTTTATGTAGACCTGTGCCTGAACTCACTCCTTTGTTATGTTGGGTGTGTGCTTCAGAACACTAAAGTTGAAAGATAAATCACTGCCTTAGTTTTGGTTAGTATGGACATGCGCTGCCACCACCCTGCTTTACAGTAGAGATGGTGTTAGCTAGAGTAGCTGTCTCCAATTTTCCCAAGACATGATACTTGGGAATTTGTATTTTGGATTCACCGAACGAGAGGATTTTGTTTCAATTTGTTTGACAATCTCTAAGGAGCTTTATAGCAGGAGTTACATTTTTAGCATTGGAGAAAAGGATGTGAATTCTTGTGTGCTTATTTATTTAAACATTTAGAATTACCTTATAATCTAAGGTGCCCAACTTCTCACCTGTTGAGCACTGGAGATGGGCACCGCCACCCCTCGCAGCCCCACAAGTGATAAGCATGTTAGATAATGGATGGATGGATGATCTTATAAATGTTTAAAAAAAGTCTGAAAACAAAACTCTCTGTAGACTTTTTAAACAAAAATTATGTTCAAATCAATTTGTGTATAAGTCTATGTTGTAACAAAATGTATAAAAATTGAAGGGGAGGGAACATTTTCTGGTGGCACAGTATCTGTCCACTGGTGTACAGACAAAATGTCAAAATCGTGTGACACATAATTTGCAATATAGTGAATTATAAAGCTCTGAATTGGGTTGAGTTTTACAGTGCGTTTGAGCTGCATGTAAAACTAATGACTGCATAAGAAAGCAGGATTAACTTTGTCAGCGAGGACTATAGATTTAATAATATTTCTGCACCAGCAATGTCACAGTATCTCATAGCCTGGGATACAACACATTATAAATTAAACATTAATACTATGAGGCAATTTGAAAGCCGCTTGCCAATCATAACACGGAGGATTTACATAACATGGAGCAAATGTTTACAATTTTCAGATAAAAGCCTTATGCCTACAAAAGTTTCTATTAAGGCTTTGTTTACAAAAATACATCTTCAGTATATTCCATTCCATTTGATTTGAGCTCGCGTTAGCCACAACGCAGCTTATACAAAATAGAAACTGTGAAGCCCAGTTAACTGCCTGCGGCACTGTTGCACGATATTTTGGTTCAAAGATGAAAGCTCTTTGAAGCAATATATTTTTTATATCAACAATGAAAGAAATGACTCACTCTTATGTAATAGCCTAGCTACTCTGAGGTTAATCTCACTTTGAATCAACAGCCTCATCAAAATGTAACAGCTGAAAAAAAGTCAATCATCCGACAACAGAGGCAACTATAAAAGGCCACAGTGTGAGGTTTGAGAAACCAGGACTAAAAGGGATGGGATCGCAGAGAGGCTGATTCCACTGCTCCATGGGTACCATCCAATAAGATCAAAATCACTTTCTATGTTTATATCTTAAAATTTGCTGTACTTTAACCAAGTATGAATTCCTGTGTGATAACCATGTCAGGTATGGCTTGATGGCCAAGAGTATTTATGTTAGAATAAACATACATCTTAATAAATTCTTCAATTGGTTCATACCAAACATATGATGCCGTTGCTCCAAAAATGCTCTTCTTAGATCAAATATTAAGTATGTACACTAAGTGTGAATATTTCTCCTGACTGAACTGAAGCTCAAACTAAAAAACTGGGACATGCTTATTCTGAAAAATACCAAAAATAAACTAGTCTAAATCAATTACTTAGGATTATTATCAGTCCCAATTATTTATTTTTTTTAAAATGCGTAGTGTCTCCAGCAGAGTAGTCTGGATTGTATTTCCAACAACAGCTTTGAAATTGTTTGGCTGACAAATTTCAAATTTATCAACAACTAAGGACTATAAAACTTGTCATCTCTTTATCCAGTCATACATTTTCATCTCTGCTTTCCATGTTCATAATGTTTCCACCAAATTTTTGAATTTACTACCTTTGGTGTGCAATAAATAAGTATTGAATTAATGTTTAAAAAAAAGACATTTATTATTGGTTAGCATCTGGAAATTGAATTATAGGACTTTGAAATTGGCCCTTTTTAAATTGCTATAAAAAGCAAAATGTAAAAAGAGAAAAATGAAACAGCTGTTTTAATTTCCATATATTGTTTTCCAAAATCAAAGAAATAATCAGATTAAGTTAGATGCAGATCTGAAGCTTTTTTCAAACTCCAAAACACTGAACAAAAAAATTCTAACTGAGAACCATTATAATTCAGAGAAGTGAGTAAAACTAAATTAGAGATATAAAAAAAAAAATTATCTTTTGCTAACTTTCCATTCAAACACAAATTACATCCCATTTAATGCTAGAGGGATCTTTCTGCCTTTTAGGAACAGAGAAGGAGGTGCAGTCCTAAAAATCAGATAAGTAAGGGTTTGCACAGCAGTCGATTAATCTGCCTCATTGCCATTCATCAGAATCAGAGTATAATTTCAGGGTTTAGCCTTTCTCACTGCAGCCAGGACTCTTTACAAGTCTGAGGTGAAGAAATTTAAAATAATTACATGTTCCAAAATGTTGTGTGAAATATTACCTACTACATCAGTCTCCAGCTGCTTCTGGCTTTGGTGAAACACCACCATGTTACCCATTTAATGTGCTTAAAACCTCTTATAGATGCAGTGAAACTACTGAATTAAGTAACTCGGAAACATTTAGAAAGTGTTGCACAAGGGGATGTATGATTGCAGTGTTTTGTTAGTAGCCAGAACACAATTGAGCTAAAGAAAATGACACAGGTAAAATGTCTGAGAGGATAAAAGAGACAAAAGATCACAGCCAACCGTCCAGTGTTCAGTCTGGGGAGATGCTCGGTCCAAATGACGCATCCAGGAATAAATCATTTGTTTTTTAACAAGCATTGCAATTCCTCCCCTTTTTTTACTTTATCTGCTCTCTTTGCGCTTTCTGTCAACCCTGAAATCCAGAGTGGGAGGCATTAGGAATTAGACAGGCTGCAATATTTTGGTGAAGAAATGGTCCAGGGGCCCCTACATTTACTGCCCCCTGTTTAGGATGAGCAAAAAGCAGCAATTGTTTTGTTTCTTGGTTATTATTTTTGCAAATGTTTTGATGCTGCAAATAGCAATTAACAAAACTTACAAAATACAGCATATGCAACTGCAACATATTAAAGTGATATGTGTTTTAATCATTAAGTTTTGTGGTTTTTTTAAATAAACCATAACATCTGCGATGTGGCCATTGCAGATTTGAGTCTTGGCCAGCTGACCTGTACTGCTCGTCTTCCCTCCATTTCACAACCCGGTTTCCTGTATAGCGGGTTGTATATCTATATACATTATTTGTATATAGATATACAAATCATCTATATATTGTACCATGAGAAATTGTTCTTCTCCTTAGTTTGTTTTTCACAATAGTTTTAGATCAAACAAATCAAACAAATTAAAAAAATAAAAAATAATGATAATAATAAGATAGCCCTTATGTATTACGTGGAAATGGTTTTCCAATCCAACCTAGCTCCAGCTGCACAGTATTTGCTCCCAAAACCTAATAACTGGTTCTGCCACCAATGGAGGGAACGGCCGACTTTATTTTAATTAATTTAGGCACATTGTGGGGGTTTGCGGTCAACACTCCAGCATTTTATTTGGATCAAAACCTAGACAAGCATCTTCAAAATGTATTAATGTTATTTTTAGCCAGTCAGAGGGGGATATACTGCTTGTTTTGTATTATTAACCTGTCATCAACTAAGGAAAAGCATCTAGGTCCAGAAAGAGACCAGACCATCACAACACCACAATGTTTGACTATAAGCTTAATGCTGTTTTTCTAAAATAATGTGCATTATGCTATTTGTGAAAGGACACAAAAGGTTCCACTTATGTCTACAGTCCACAGAATAATTTCCTAAGTCTTAGAGACCATCAAGACGTTGTTCTCACAAATATGAGACTGATCTTTTCATTATATTTGGTGTGAAGTAGTTTTGGACTTGAATCTTTCCCCTGGATGCCAAGTTTTACCCAGTCTTTGTTCTTATTTTTAAATTATGAATGCTGCCCTTAACTGGGGGAAGTGAGGAAATGTCGTTCTACATTTTTTGTGACCTCCTGGATAAGTTTTTGATGTTTTCTCGATTTGTAGGTAATAGTTCTCACTGTTCTATACTGGATTCCCAAAGCATTAAAAATGACCCTTTCCACACTGACAGATTTCGACTTTTTTTTTATCCGTTTTATTTTCTTTTGATCTGTATTTTTAAGATATTTCTTGTCTTCTCATTTTCTTTGTACTAATTTCATCCCTAGAGTGTTGCTCTTCTAAAGTCAGGAAACAGATGAAAGAATATGTCTCCTGGCCTAAACCTGCCTGTATCTAGAGTTAGAGTAATATTTTCAAAGTTTAAACCAGCTACACTGGATGATGGTCATGTGTATTTTGCCATTATATATATGTATGTATGTATGTATGTATGTATGTATGTATGTATGTATGTATGTATGTATGTATGTATAGCTGGAAGAAATAGTAAAGGAGCTCACTTATAAACAACTGCAGCATTTTTTTTTCAGACTGAGATCTTGCTATTGCAATAAACGATGCATTTATTTTGAGGCTTTTTTTCCCCACATGTTTAGCAAGGATGCCAATAAATGTGGAGAGAGCGGTATATTCCCTTAGGCCTCTTTCTTCCTTTATAGTTTGCTCTACATCTGCAAGATTTTCTGTTTAACTTCTCCAGGCTTTAGGGTCTTTTTTTAGAGCTTAGTTGTGCTTTAAAAGTTCAATCAGCTGCTTTTACATAAAAAAAATAAAAAAAATTAAAAAAAACTCCAGTTGGCTAGATTCTCATTCAAACAGATTCTAAAAAGTACTAGAAGCACCAGCAGATAGCAATTAAGCCATGCAGCATCAAAACCAGCATAGTAAGAACAAATGCATGTTTTAGTAGAAAAATTCTCAGAACAAGATATAAGGAATATTTAGAGGAAACAGAATGACCAGAGCGACTTCAACAGGATGTCATTAAAGCAGCACTTGAAGCAGCATTCAAGAATGGCTATTTCACTTTGTCTGATATTCTGTTATTGGATAAAATGAGTGTTCTATTGTACAGTGATGTTCTCCTTCCACTTTCAGCAATACAACTCTCATTGAGGAAAAGTTATTCATAGATTATTGTGTTTTTGCTCAAAATATGGGAACTCTGTTCAGTTTGCTCAGGGAACCAAAAGGGTAAATCTCCCTTAGTTGAACAGTAGTTGGGTAGTACAGTAGTCAGCTGTATTAGTTTACAATGTGTTGCAAATGTATTCATGCTCAGTGAAACGCTTTTATGTGGTACAACCACAAACCTCAATGTATATTTTAACCTATTATTGTGAAATAGAAGGAAAATGATAAGCTACTTCCAATGTTTGTTTTCTTTAACAAATCAAAATACTAAATGTGTTTTGTGTGAAATGAGTGAAAGTTTGTAGCACCGCTTTACACTAAAATTAGGACTGCAAAACTTTGCCCCAGTCTCAACTCTTCATCAGCTTCTAAGAAAGGCTTTTCTTCAGGACTGTCCTATATTTAGCTTCACCCATGTTCCCATAGACTTTGAACAGCTTTCCCACCTGTGTTGAAGACAGCATGATGCTGATGCCACCATGTTTTATTGTGGGAGTGTTATGTTCAGGTTGATATGTAGGGTTATTTTCTCTTCACATGTAATGTTTTGTATGTAAGCCCAAAAAAAATGCTTAATTTTGGCCAATACACCTTATTCCCCAGATTTGCTTTGGCAGAGTTTAAATGGGCGTTTTCACCGTTTTTTTTCCCTTCTCAACAATTGTTTTGCTAAAGTCACTTTTCAATAAATGTCAGATTTTTGTAGAGGACAACTTAAGAGTTGGGTCAACAGATTCTGCCACCTGAACCTTTACTGCTCATCTAAAGTTGCCATGGCCATTTACACTACTTCTCTGTTTTACAGACAATTTTCTGTAAACTTACAGGTACTAAACTCTTTCCGTCTAGTTAAATTCTCCACAACTTAATTGCTGACATAGCTGGTGTGTGGAGCTTTATGAAACTAGTTTATAATCTGTTTCCTAATCAGGAATTACTTCTAGATATCATTGATTGCAGTGGATTTTAATAAAATGCTTAAAAGTAAAAGTTGGCTTAATATAAATGTATATAATATAATATAAATAAAACCACAAAACAATTTTTTACATCACAATTACAGCAATTTTGAAGTATTTCATCACATAGCATCTCAATAAAATACAAATAAGTTTTTGGTTGTAGTCAGACGAAATAGGGAAAAGTTTAAGGGGTGTGAATACCTTTACAAGGCACTGTAGACATGGCATTAAATATATTGTTCAAATTCTTACATGAGCAGTAGCTACGAGACGTGAAAGGAGTAATTTCCACACAGTGGCTCATAAATTTAATTATATTGTAACCTCTACATGAGTTTGATTCAAAGAATAAATGAGTACAGTTGTAATCAATAAATACCAAGACAGATTGATTATTCGGCTTGTTGAGTTCCACTGGCTGTAACATGTATGTATTTAATTAAAAGTTTTGCTATAAGTTGGATCTTATGGCTTTGAAACAAATAAAACTTCCAGTTTAAGGAGAAACATGAAAATAAATTGTGGGAGGGAAGTTTCTAAATAAATCATATAGTGCGATTCATCAACTCAGCTGTTTACAAAAGGAGCCAGCAGCCTCTAACGGCAGAAGATGAGTGACAAGTGGCTCATTTATGCGGTCATGTGTCCTTGACGGATCCACACAACACTGCATTTGTAAATGCATATTGCATACAAAAATAGCTCCTATATGAATTTTAATACAACAGGCGTCAAGTCGGCAGGAAGCAATTCAGTACACTCATCTCAAAACAAGCAGCCATCGGCTACAAGAAACGGTACGAGGTAAACTCATTTGGATTCTTGCAGGTCTAGTTTTAAAACCTTCACTTTCATTTCAATTTAATTCATAGATTAAAGCTCTTATCTGCTGCTATATCAGTCGCAGCTCATGAACTAGCAAGCATCATCTACTAATCAGATATTTAAAAGAAAATTAAATCAAGCCCTCATCAAATTTTAATACACACTAGAGGTAATATGGGTGATGTTTGTAAAGCTATATGTTAATTTTGTTATTCCGACCTGCTCGAGGCTTTCCTCTGAGTGATGTGACACCACTGCCTGCAATCTAGTAGTTTTAAATAAAACAGGCACATGTTTCTCTCAATCTGGCACTTTCAGTTCCAGACGTCATCCCATTAACCTTGGGATAAACAGCCATGCCTGCGCTTCCATGGCAATGCTGACAGAATGGCAATTGCCTTGTCATTTCCGTTTTGTCCCTCGCGGTGAAGGCATGCATGCTGTATGCCGGCTGGCAGACCTCCCAGAACTGGCACAGTCGCACTTGCAAAAAGAAAAAAAAATAAAAATCCACGCTGATCAGTCCATATGTATGAGTAGCACTGACAGGAAAACATGGCAGGCAGAAGACCACGGAGAAGGGTCACGGCGTTTGCATGGATGGAGTGGTGGTAAGAAGATTAAAGGCGTTGTTGTTGTAAAATAACATCACCAAATGCAGGGGCACTGGATAACATTTTGAACAACATCCCTACTGTCAGCTTCAATATGCTGACAGCACTACAGATGTTGGAAACAGCCACAAGACAGCACTGGCTAATATCAATTGTCTAGGTTAGATAACTGATGTTTTCAAAGAGTTTTACAAAGTTCAGACAGGCGTTGGCAGAAGGGCTTTTCGATAATCATTCAACTCCTTGCAAACAAAGAGGGGGAGAAAAAATAGAAAAGATTGCTTTTCTTGTATCATCAAATCACATTAAAGACTGTTCCACTTACAGTGGATTAAAAAGAGAAATGTGTTTTAGATTACATGGAACTCATCAACTGTATAAAGCTACAAAAGACTGCAGGATGCAGCAACACGCACTAAAAATAGGCTTGGCTTACCATTCATTTTAAAAAACAAAGCTTAGCTAAGGAAATGAAATAAGAAAGAAAACCAAATTACATGGATGGTTTGAGATAAATCTCACAAGATGATTTCTAGACTGAGCTCTGAACTTTAACCTACCAAATGGTACAATACTGTCAAGAGTTTTCTGCATAAATTGAATACAACATTACAAATCCTTATTAATGCAAATCCAGAACAGCAGTAAGAAAAAATGTAGTTGCTCTTTTTTAAGATGATCATTTACATAATGTCTGAATCAGTTTAGTTTCAAGTTTGTCAGCAACAAGGACGTCTAAGTGCACAAGAAGTACCATAGTAATTAGGTTTTTTTTTAAACCACACTGACAGCAGTCAGAAATCCTCCAACACAAAGAAGTGAAGAATAGTCAATGCATACACTTATGGTATAGAATAACTGCACTCAGCTGCCACAAACTTCCTGAATCAATTTTATTCTGTAACGCAAGATCCTCAATTTGATGGGTTTTACACATCCATTGAGGACAAATCAATATTGATTTAGTTAGTATCGTTTCAGTTACAATATCAATATTGTAAAAAAAAAATAATAATAATAATAATAATAATAGCTTCGATCTCGTCTCAACACATATAAGTTAAAGATTAAAGTAATGCCATTCTGAGTCATTTAGCACACACTACATTTTTGGCCACCTCTGATGAAGATGTCTTATAAAGCCTTAAAATATTTTTTTTTTTGGGAGAACCCAGAGATGCCACTCTTTGTTGTTTTGCTTTCCAGATTTTTTTCCCCACAGTGTGTGGTGCCGAGATAACATTAAGGCTTTGTCCAGCCATGTTTGTCACAGTTCCATATGTGTTAAACTCAATAATTGCTCTGATCACAGACATAGGCACGTTTAGGAAAGGAACTATTTTCCTGCAGTCATTTCCTGAAATATGACTGTCTACACACATCTGCCCTGCTTGCTCGATTCAAATCCTGGCTTCGGGTTTTTCTGCATGGAGTTTGTATGTTCGCTCAGATATTCCGGATTCTTTCCACAATCTAAAAACATGACTTAACTGGTTTCTCTAAATTGGCATTAGGAATGTGTGTGTGTGTGTGTGTGCATGGTTGTTTCATATGTGTTTCTGTGTTGTCCTGTTGCCCACCCTGTAGCCCTGCAAAAGTAAGCAGGTTTAGAAGACAGGAGATGGATGGAAGCATTAAACCATGAACTACTCATTAAAAGTTCCTGAACTCTCTGATACACTTAGAAAAAATAAGTGCTAATAAAAAATGCTGCAGCGCACTATGATATCTGAATATGGAATATTTACCTCATTGACTAAATGTACTCAAATTAATGGTCTAGTTTTTTTATTTAGATTGTACTGCTGCAATGAACAATTATGCTTTATAGATTTTTTTATACTCCAGTAGATATGAGAGTCATTTTATTTACATCTAAACTTAACGCTGTAGAACAAAATCAAGAACTAAGGCAAACAAATACAGAATAGTCATGTGAAAGCCCTTAATATCTTGTTCAAACAAAACAGAACTAACCAGTAATTGAAAGTATAGAAGAAAAAAAGAAATCTGTTTCTTTTTTTCCCTTTTCATTACCTGCATCACATTAAAAAAGCCATTTTCTTTTGCTTTGTCAACACGTCAAACAGAATTCATTTTGATGAACGTTGTTCTAGGTTTAGTTGAAACCATAAAAAGATAAGGGACACATGTTTTAAAGAATAAGTGGGGCAATGCTGCTGTCCAGACTTATTTAATTATATTTATTTTTCTATTGCAAATTCAAAACAAATGTTATCTAGAGGCACTTTGTTTTCAATTCTACAGAAATTCTAATTTATATGAATACAGAAAAATCAAGTAGTCAGATATGATTGAATAGCTCACAGTCCAATGTAATCCTAAAAGTAATATGACTACTTCAGTTCATTAGGACAGTTGGTCATAATATATCTATGTACGCAAACCTGGTCAATAACACTGAGTAATTAATGTTGCTGCAATAGCTCATCTTGAGGAAGCATGTGGCAATAGTGGAAAGAAAAAACCTTGCTTTTAGCAAAACCTGCAGCTCAGCCAAGAGTGAGTAGCACTTCATTTTTGGTTCAACAAATGAAGGCCCCTTATCTACTCCTATCTAGAAACATACAGGACATGTGGTCCATGATGAATGGTAAAAATAATTTTTGAACAAAAATATAATCTTTTGAACATTAAATCTCTACTTTGGTGCAGAAGCCTGATAAATGCATCTCTAGCTTTGACCTTGTGTGTTTTTGAGGTTGTAAAAACACAAATAAATAATAAATTAAAAATAAATAATAAATTAATGATAAGCAGCACTGCTTATTATAATTTATCATTTATAGCAGATTCAGCTGCTGGTATGCTTTTTATCCCACTATTCATTTTATGGGAAGTTAATATTTGATATAAGTTGTATCCAAAATATTTTTAGAAGCATGCAGATAATTTCCAATCTTTTCACAAAGTCAACAGTGTGTCCATTTTACAAATAACTCTAGAAGCAAACTGCGGTCCTGTCTTAGTAAAATGCAAAACTAGATGATAGAGCTCCTTTGCACAAAACATGCCAAAATACTTCATCCCTTCTTTCCAGTGTCTCTGTGTCATGCAGATCTTTTTACATGCTTCCTGGCAGCTCTGTGACCTAATGGCTGAGATGTGACAGAGAAAAAGGAAGAGAGCTCAGAGCAAGTCGAATCAACTGGGGAGAGAAGAGAGCAGATCCAGTTTACTGAAGGATGCTGACTGAGCTTTTAGCAGCAGAGACGGAAACTCTTTCCACGTCGGGCAAAAGCAACCAGTCACAGTCTACAATTTCATTATCGCTTCATGGATTTGCTAATACTTACACAGAAGCCCACGTCCTTCATTTGTACCGCCAAACCCATCTGGGAGTCTAACAGGGATTTTAGCCACTCACACAGAGGCTTCTTGACAACAAAAGGAGCAGTGGGAAACATACATCTAAGTTAATAAAATCTGATTTGGTGTATCTGAAAATGTATCAGACTGCATGCATCTACAATCAAAGTGAACAAACTCATCATGGCAAAACTAGGGCAGCTTGGTGACTGACTGCTCCAGTCTAAATGGGGTCACACTGCCAAAACTACAAAATGTTCAACAAGGATGAAATAAGTGACTTAACAACAATGCAACTAAGAACATTCCCCGCCTTTGGGGAGATTACCGCTGCTCTCAGAAAGTTACTGTAAAAGAAAAAATAAATAACTAACTAAAATACGTTTTAACAGATTTCTTAAAAATAACTGAAAGAGTGTTTGGAAAGAGAATCAAGCACTCATCAGCCACAACAATTACACTTCTACCTCAAGTGTGCAGAGTTTTGTATTCATGAGGGACTCTACTTTCAAAGGAATTTCTCGTCAGATTTCTTTGCTGGCCAAACTGCATAAGACGACTCAATTATCAGTGAACCATGAAGGTAGAACCATAACGCCCTCAGTGGGCGTCAGCAGGCTTCAGAAGAGAAGTGGAGGAATATGCAATGTAGATCAGTGAATAAATTTCAACCACAAAAACATAAAAGGACAAAATAATAGTAGGACTTGCTTCCTTGCTGTTTCAAAACCTGTTTTCTCCATGTTGTCCTGCATCCTTGGATCTGAATGAGATCTGAGGGGAGAAACAGTACTTGACATATCAGCGCCGTTTCAAAGAATGAAAAAAAGGCAATCGAGGGTCACTGTTGGATCCACTCTCACAGATGCATGAGTGAGTCCTCGGTTACACTTCACCAAATTAAATGGGTCTTTATGTGGCCTTGTCAGTTCGGAGAAAAACGAGTACACAAAAAGTAATGTCTTCATTCATGGCCCTTCAGTAGCATAACACTGAGAAAGCCACAAAAAGAAAAAGCTGAAAAAATATTTGACATGCTAAGAAAAGAGGAAAGCTCACCACAGCCACATTTCCATGAAGCCAATTTCTGACTGTACAGCATTTCCTGTAGCTGTATTGTTTAAACAACATAGTGTGTACAGAATATAGGGTAAAAATATACAAAATTCCACAATATAGTCCAATATTAACAGTCAAATTCCTAAGATTGAAACTGTTTATTCAAAGTGAAAGAACAAATCAAAACTAACTTAAATAAATTATTTTCTACATGTAAACAAGTAAGGGACAGTTAAAATTAGGGACACAGTTTAGCCTAAATTATTCATAATCTTAGCACATCTAGATGTAATATAGTGTCATTTGAACAATAAGTTTATGTATGAGGGAAAAAATGAGAAAAGCATCTCTCATAAGATAAAACTATATGAAATATATTTTTTATGGTGTGTCAAATTATTTAAAACCTTTTTAAAAATATATGACCTTCATATCTTAAAATAAACAAACCAGTAATAATACTGAAATTTAGTAGAGCTGCACCAATCAGTATTTCACTTTATGATTTTTGGTTGTACAATTTTAACCTGCAGGCAACAATTTCACCTTAATATCAAACCAAAGTATGAAACAGGGAAGTCTCGTTCTCTCTCAAGACTCAATGAACCACAGACAAGTATTGGCATGTCACTGAAATACAGTTTTCTTTTAAATAGCATCTTACATCTCTGAGCTTCTTTTCACTTCATTTACACCCTTAGTGATATAGAAAAGTCTTCTTCCCTAAACAACATTCATTGTGAAAAGTGTTGGCATAGATGAGTTATCACTGCAGTATTGCACTTATTTTCCTCATATCTTTTTACCAAGCATAGAAGGATCAATGAATGGAAAACAACCTAATTCTAAGGTTTCCAACTGTTCAGTCAATAGTCAGAGCTGATCATATTGGAAACTAGCCAATAATAGCATCTCCAAAATATTTAGCTTCCAATATATTGTATCTCATCAGTGACTGGACCATATTGCCAAGGCTCATAAGTTATACGTGTCAGATGTTCCACCTGCCTTATAATGCTATGGTTCAGTCTGTAAGTGTAAACATCCGACTTTGGTGCATGGCTTAATATGAAAACACCAAAATCACACAATAACATAAACAAACATTAAGGCAGATGCAGACTAGCTACTTCAGCATTCAGGAAGGTATAATTACTGTTTTTCCTACGAGCAACCTGGTCTGTGACAGCAAGGGCATCAGTTGCTTGTTTGAAGCAGCTGCTCCAAAGCAAATGTAGCAGAGGAAGTAGTCTAAATGTAGAAGACATTTGATTTTTTTTTTTTTTTTACCCTGTCTTTTTTAGTTACATTTAGTTGTCAAAACATACCGCGGCTGCTATATTTCCATGAGCTTTTCTGAACAGGAAAATGTGTAAAACTTTTCCTCCACAGGCTGTACAGACAGTAAAGGTGAACACCTTTTCTAACTACTTCAAATAAAAAAAGATCTTTGATGGCTCTTGTGTTTGCCCCCACTGCCAACAGTAGAACATTATGTGTTTTCTAAACAGCTAAGACCTTTCAGAGGTGCACAGGCAGCTCCACTTCTACCCACTTTGCATTCGTCTCAGTGGTTTGCTCGGAAATAGGTGGCCAGTGATGGTGCAAATTCTCATCTTGATAACTACTGGTATAACAGCTTTAACACAGACACTAGACAGAATCCGAACTCTGCTACAAAATTTTGAGGGGGCAGTCCTGTTACACTGAGAGCTGGAAGATTGGCAGTAGTAGACCGGTTCTAATTTTCATAGCTTGTGTTTTACACCTCAGAGGTCGTGGAACTATCAAAATGAATTTCACAAAACAAGACCTTTAAAAACCTTACGTCTGTCTTACTCGCTGAGTGCCATCTGCCCGTTCACCTAAACACAGAAAGTAACAAAGTCTGAGAAATTATTTTAGAACTAAATCTACCTGGAGTCATATCATATACAGATCTAATGTGATGTGAACACTTTGGCCACTTTACTAGGTACATCTGTTCAATTGCTGGTTAACACAATGAGTCAATCACATGACAGCACTCACTACATCTAGGCATCAAGATGGGATGATTTCGGGAAGCTCAAAGATGGCATCAAGTTGGGAGAAATGAAGTTTAAATGACTGACCATGGCACAGTTGGTCAGAGTACTTCAAAAATTCCTGATCGGCTACGACTGTCGCATACAACCATCTCTGAGGTTTAGTGTGAATTAAATTTCTTTGTTGAATGGGCAGACTGATTCAAAATGAGAGAAAGGCAACCGCAGCTCAAATAACTACCTATTATAACCAAGGTATGCAGGATACCATCTCTGAACATGTTGAACCTTGAAGCAGAGGGTCTCCATGACCAGAAGGCCACATCGGCTGCCCTTGTCTTAGGAAACAAAAGATACAGTTTGCATTAGCTTACGGAAATGGAATAATAACAGACTAGAAAAAACATTGCCAAGTCCAATGAGATTTTTAACTGCAGGATTCAGATGGTAGGGTCAGAATGTGGTTTAAACAACGTGAAAGCAAGGATTCATTCTGCCTTATAACAATGCCTCAGGCTGCTGTTGGTGGTCTAAATGTGTGAAAGATATTTTCTTCTTATGACTAATTGAGCATCATTTAAACACCACAGCCTGATCAAGTGTTGTTGCTAATCATATTCATCCCTTGACGACAAGAGAATACCCATTTTGGCTACATTTAACAGGATAATTTACCTTCTCACAAGGTTCAAGTAATATCAAACTCGTTTCTTAAGTATGACAACGATTTCTCTGTGCTCCAATTACCTCCAAATCTAAATCTAAACTAAGCACCTCTGGAATGTCATGAGAAATCTGCAGAAATGACATAGTGCTATAATGTCAGTATTGACCAAAATCTGTTAAGTATGTGTTTTTATCGACTTGTTGAATTAATTCAGTTCTAAAAGCAAAATGGCTCTGACTTTAAATAGCTAAGGTGTACTGAAAAATGGTGCTTGCTTATTATAATTATGCCATAATGTGTTCGGATGTGACAGCCTTGACACTCATTGTGTCGTCCGATGGTAGATACTGAAAAGGAATTGTATTTCTAAATTAGCCTCTGTTGTAAACCTTAAATTGTGACAAATGTAAGCAAATTTTCAAAACCAAATTTGGTTTTGGTTTTTGGTTTTGACCTGGTAGGTCAGAGTGAATATCCAGATGTACTTGTCCTTGATCATTCTCTCAGTGCATGTAAGCTCTACATGACAAATATGCTCCTTTTTTACCTGTCAAGCACTACTTGCATTTTTTTTTTTTTTGCTGATCTATTTTTACTAAAGCTTTGCACGCTTGCCACACAGTGGGAATTTCTATCATTTTGTGTGAAACTACTAAAGTATTAACTTCCTTGGAGTTACTGCAGAGACATCAGCTGTGGCAGATGATTAAAGGTCTAGTTGGGATAGCTGGCAGGGGGTTCAGATAAGATAAGTACTTTCATCTAAAGTGTAATGTCAAAGCCAGAGTAACATAAAAAGCAGACAAGATCCAATAAATCATCAGATCCAATGGATCATCACTAATCCTCTGCTATCTCAACTATCAAAGTAAAAGTGCTCCAGAGACATTTGGGAAGTTGAACTTGCCTTTTGCCAATGCAGCACATAAGTTATTGACCCATGTTACACAGGTTTAAATGTTTCTTTTTAATAACAACAAATTACTTCAGGATGTGAGGATGACTAATTGGATGCAAATCTTGGTAATTAGTCTAGTCTTTTCATTTTTAAATTATGATCCCCATTTTAGAGCATCTGTGCTTCCAGGGGTGGTCCAATATGGTGCTCCACATAGATATTAACAATCTGCGCCTATTATTGGGAAAAGATCTGCATGCATCCATCAAAAGTAGAACTACAGCCAGAGTCAACACTGTGCCTCAAGCCACCAAAGCCGTTTTTCTGCTTTTTGACTATCTGCCACAGACTTTGTAGGCCAAATTAATATCTTGTACAGTAACAGTGAATCTTCCAATACCAACAGTCTTCCTGCCACTACATCAGACACAGAGTGTTTAGGATTTAACATGACTTTGTGTGAAAGCTGAGCTCTCCTAAAAACGGTCTGTTTTTCAGGCACTACACATAGTCATGTGATTCAGCTGAAGAGCACCATCCAAAAGTGGGCTTTCCTCCTTAGCTTAAAAAAACCCCAAAACTTTCTTCTAAGTTTCTTGAGAGAAACTTAGAAGTTTCTTCTTCTATAATACCTATTGCCATTATAAGGACCAATTAGCAGTATGAAAACAAAAGCTACTGATGTACAGATGTATAGGTGAGATGTCTTCTCTCCTGAGAAGAAAATACTTGAAGCCAATAAAGCAATGAGGCTTTAACAAAGAATTATGGTATGCTAAGACTGTAAGATTAGACTAACCGACCTAAGAGACTTTAATAGGTTAAGCCCATTGTTGTCATATATCCTCTGTAGTTAAAAACATGACTATGTGCAGTGGCAGGTGTAGGGCTAAGATAGTGATTATTAATGATTATTTGATTATTTTTTAATAAATACTTTTATTGTCATTGCTACAAACAGCACAAAATACAGGAAATTGGCACCTGCAATTGGTCAAATGCAAATAAATTCATGAGGTGTTCAGACAATTTGAACCACCCACAAACCACAGTGACACATTTGCTGATTGAACAAGAAAACGCCATTCAATTTTTACAAATGACCTGTTGGGAGCAGCAGTGGGCCTGAGTTGCTACTATCAGAAGAAGAAGGCACTGAACACCATTGTGATACTGCAATCCTGATGTAAAGAGAGTGGCAGAAACCACCCACTTCACAAGGATGAACCTAAATTTAAAGGAACAGTGGATGTTAATCAGCCCAAGGCTATAATGTGACACATTTACACATAGACGCTCATTAATTTATCCCATTCTTATTATCCATTCGTCTGTCCATTGCTTGTAACTTCATCCTTGCAAGGTTGTTTTGGGGGCTGGAGGATTGTACCTCAGTGTACTAAAGCATTGGGTAGAAGCCGGGCTAAACCCCAAACATGTCGTTAATCTATCCCAGAGCAACACAGAAAAAGACAGGACAAACAGTTTTGCAGAGAGACACTCATTCCTATGGGAAATTAAGCCAGACCAATTAACCTGGATGCTTTTAGAGTGTGGGAAGAAGCAGGGGTACCCCGAGAGAACCACTCATTCACTTTCATGCTGGATAGCAACAGTGTTACACCTGCGACCCTGTGCACCCCCATCCTTATCATAAAAAAATACTCCTTCCCTTACCCCACCTCTTCACCCCTGTCCTTTAAATGTATAAACTGGGGATTTCAATAAGAAGAATCAAGGATGCCAGTGAGGTTATTGCTTAGGTTTTGATCAGAGCAACCAGTCAATAAATTATTTAAGAGTCTGAAATGGAGATATACTTTCGTCATACATCAGTATTTAAAAGTACATCTTCATGGTATCGTTATATTTATTTTACAGTACAATTCTTGTTACAAGAAAAAAAAAACATTAAGATAGTTTGGTTGTGTTTGTCTTTTTTTCATTTATTTTGTTTTATTATTCAGAAATGCAGTCAGAAATCAGATCTAATTGGTGATTAGCAGGTCAAATACAAAAATCTCTCATTTTGTCTTCCATTCTCATCAAATGCATCACAACTAAAAACTCCCACCACATTAGGTCAGTCAACATTTTACCCAGCAGCACATGCTTGCATTGTTTTAGTTTAATAAAAAGCCTCAGGCATAATAAAATTGGCTGTGGTCTTACTTCTGCCTTTTTTGGGAAGTATTTCTTAAACAGAGACAGAATACGGTTTCTTCAATGCTAAAAAATATAGCTGGTCGCCGCCGGCTCAACACTCGGACCAGATAAAAGGCATACACAATACATACACAACATGTCCACCTAATATGCAACAGAGATGCTCTGAGATCACAAAACACCCAACTGAGGAAGTATCACTTTGTTCTCTGCAGGAGAGACTATCTGCATGGCAAGTAGTTTTTGGCTGCTATAACAGTGTTAAAATTGTCATATTAGAAAATGCCACAGATGTAGGCGGCACAGAGGTGTGGTGGTTGGTAGTTGATACTGTCGACACACAGCGGGAAGACCTCCGGCTGAAGTCTCAGCTTTGTAGGACCTTTGTGTGAGAAGCAGCATGTTGTTCCTCTGTCTTTTTTCAGGCCCTCTGGCTTTCTCCCACAGTTTAAAACACCGTATGTTGTGTCAAGGGGGGATCCAAAATTGATCAATCCAGTGAGTTGTTTGTCTTGTGTATCCCTGTGTTGTCCTGTGATGGACTGCCAACCTGTCTACTGTCCACCCTGCCTCTCACCAAGTGACAACTAGAT
This sequence comes from Xiphophorus hellerii, assembly GCF_003331165.1. Taxonomy (NCBI): domain Eukaryota; kingdom Metazoa; phylum Chordata; class Actinopteri; order Cyprinodontiformes; family Poeciliidae; genus Xiphophorus; species Xiphophorus hellerii. The sequence continues at coordinate 15,908,883 of NC_045691.1, read as the reverse complement.
GAGGCTGCCTCCACCTCCACAACCTTGAAAAGGATAAAGCAGATCTGAAAAATGAATGAATTAAATTCTCCATGAACTGCTAAAAGTAATAATAAAAAAAGAAAAACATTAAAGGAAGTGATCTCAAAATATAGCTTGTAAGCGTTTTGTGTGCATGTGCGTGCGCATGTGTGCACGTACCATCTTCCTGTGATACTTTAAAGGACCTGACACTGACTGACAGGTAGCAGTGAGTGTGCTATCACTGCCAGACACAGCAATCTCATTTACCTTGAAATGAGCAGCTTCTGGTCTGCCACTTTGCAGTGAAAAGAGTGTGTGGTGCGATCAAAGTTAACAGTCTTTAGACTTTACCTGTCTGTCAGAGGTTAATGTTGATTTTATTTGATTCTGTTAGGGTGTAAGGAAACTGCAAGAGCTTTGAAGATGAAGAACAATATAGGATGCCAGTAAAAATCCTTCAGCTACTGTGCAAACATGAAAAAAAATAAAGAAACGTGTTGAAAAACAATTCACTAAATAAGTATTTCAAATTAAAATTGCTTATTTAAAAACGTTATCATGGAGAGAGAAGAGAGCAGTCCATAAGCAAGGCAGTGATAAGTTGTAGAGTTGTATGATGGTAGGAAATGAATGCAATGGTGGAAATTATTGCTAAATATTGTTGTAAAAATATTGGTTCCAATAAATAAAAATTAAACCGTTGGTATAAAGCAGTTTATTAACAGTATCGCTGTGTTCAAATTGTGTGAAAAAATTAGCGGCCTAGACTCCGGAAATTATGATAATTTTTAAAATTCATATGTAATTATCTACATTTCAGAGACGCGATGTTGAAAGCGATCTGGCCTTTCATTAATTGTATGCCATAATTATCAAAATGAACATAAAGACTTGAAATATGAAATATATATTTCTGTGTTCTGCAGTCAGCAGCAATTATTGAAATAAAATTGCTTTTCAGTTATATTCAAATTTCTTGAAATACACCTATACATCATCCACAGATTTTTTTGTAACAGAAAGTGATTTTACTAAGTTTTCTTCTAAATAAAATGTGGAAGTTTTCTCACATTTGAACATTCTCAAGTTTACATATCTTGAGCAGACACATCCTGCTGGTGCTTGGTGGAACAAGCCAGCTCCATATTACTTGCTTCAGTAGCTTTTGCCTTCAGTCTGGTCATCAGCATGTAGAATGCATACTCTATTGGATTTAGGTCAAAGGACCTGGCCAGTCAAAAGCTCTCTACTACTTGCCCATAAAAACGTTCCTTGTCAGCCTGTTAATTTCATGCCATTGTTCCGATTCTTCAGCCCTCAAATTCGTGGATAATTAACACAAAGAGCTTCCCAGTCCGGCACAGTCCACAGAATACAGACACCATCAAACATGCTGACGCCTAAGGAAGCAGCACTTAAGCCGAAGAGCAACTGTTACATTTTATTCCAATGTGCTTGAGCAACAAATGTTGAGGCTGTTTCCTAATACAGTCTCAAAGCGCTGTACATTTTTGATCTAATTGAATTTTTAATCTGCTTTGGTTTTATGTTACATAATACTTTCTTTTAAGGCATTTTCTAAATGCAGACGTGTTTTGTTACGCAATTAGCAGCGCAAGCACAACATCATACAACACGCTCCACCCAGCCATTCAAGATCCAAGCTTCCGCTTCCAGTCTAAGTCTGCAGGAGAGGGTGGAGGCAAAGACAAACAATCCATTTCTCTCCGTGTAGATAAGTGTCTCTGTAAATGTTTTATAAGACAAAGGACTATTAATATGTAGCCACTGATTTCAAAATACTGACTGTGCTGTCTAAATTGATCTTTTTTATGTCTTTTAAATGACATTTATGTATTTTTTGCCTTTACAACAAACAAACTCTTACAAGTCAAACTCTCGACTTTGAAATCCATTTATATAGCTCGTATTGCAAAAAATATTAACTATACTCTGGTGACAGCTCCTGGCTTAAGGAATAGTAAAGTCTGAAGTAAAAGCAGCCCCAGAATCATTCGTTTCATAATGAATTGCTTCCAGCAAAACTGATGATATTTCAGTCCGACTTCAAATGCGTTTACTGGGAATGGGTGAGAATTTAAAACCATTGATTTCAGGCAGTCTTGCTGAGTTCTGAGAAGAAGGCATCTGATAAGAATGGCGCCACGGCCGTCTCAGAGCCTGAGCTCAATCTTTAATCAAGGGTCATTGTGTTCCACACAGCAGCCCCAAACACATAAAAGCAGGTAGAGGAAGTGGTAAATCATACAGGCATTGGGGTCTAATTGGCCACCAGAATGAGCCCCAGCCAAAATATTGTTTTCCCTTGGCGCTATCTGCTTCCATCTCGTGGTCTTTCATAGAAACTGTGGCTTCCTGTTCAAGGGTGTTGGCCGCTGCATAAGTACAACATCCCCTAGTCTGTAAAAATAATCTCCAGGACCTTGTGTAGAGAAAGAAAGAGGGACAGAAATACATTCTGTCCCCGGAGGAAGAGCTTCCCCTCCAATTCAAAAGGTTTAACAGCTTCCTTTTTAAATTGGCAGACAGCCAGCATGCAAACAATTGTTTCTGAAGGAATCTGTGGATGATCGACACACTTAACTGGATCTTACTATTAAAATTGTCTTTTTTTTTGAAAAAAGAAAAAAGGGATTCAACACATGAAAAAAGACATTCTTCATTTTAAAGCTAAAATTTATTTTAACCTCTAAATATTCAAGAGGAGGAAGTAGTCTCGGGGTAGTAATAGGTACATTTTATTAGTATGAAAAAGTTCATTTATTTCAGCAATTAAATAAAAAAAACATGTTATATAGACTCAGTAAAAAGGGATATCTTCAAATGTTTAGTTCAGACAGTTCTAATGACTATGGCTTAGAGCTAACTATCATCTTCATTGTGTTTTTTAACTTGCCTGTACCTGTAAACTATAACTGAAACCATAAGATACTAAATTACAAAAAGTGTTGCACAACAAACGTCACACAGCGAATACTGGAGAAAGACAAGATTGCTTTATGGGTCACCACTTTCTTTGTGTCCCTGTTTGTTTTGCCTCCCAGTGCATCTGCTGCTCAGCAACAGGCAACACAGGTGACTGGAGACGCAGCAGCAGGTGGACAGCTCCCAACATCATCCTATCAACCAGCTGTAGACTGGAGTGTGTCAGTAATTGTTTACGCACTTAAGATAATTTGCTTAGCTGATAAACTTCTTGATGCACCGCCGTAAACAAGAGTTAGCAAAATGCCAGGCATGTTCATTGTTTTCAAAGTTATGCCTTTCAATGTGTTTGAACAACAGGATTGTTGTGCTAATTATTGTATTGTTTTAGTCAGGCCGTTGAAGAACGAGATGCGATCCGGATTTGCATAAAGCAAGCAATATGACACTTATCAAAGATTACATAAGTAGTTATGTTGTAAATAACCTTTTGTTACATTGTGAAATGAGGTGGTGTTTTTCTCTAAGAAAGTAATCAAGAAAAAACAGAAAAAAACGTGTAGACATTTTGTCAAACATTTTAAACACAAGAGGACAGGTGATAGATCGATCAGTCAGTTTATGCTGACACTAGCTCTGAGAGTCCCCAATGCACCCTCCTTTTTTTTTTATAGCACAGCTCAGAGTTTGGATTAAATCTGATCCATGTTTGAATTGAGAACACTTGATAATTGTAACATTTGTTATACGTTCGTTTTAATGTTCCAAGAAGATTAATTTGTTCATTATTTTTGTGCATTCACCGTATCAATAGATGAACCAACAAAAGCAGCCCTAACATCACCAAACTAATACAAAGCCTGAAACAAAGCTTCATTTAGTTGATGGAATATCGGAACGGAAAACTGACCAGTAATCGACTTAAAACCCCTTATAAGATGCAAACATGTTGATTTGTAGATACTGAGAGGCATAACAGTGTTTGTAGCCCCAGGATATTAAAACATCTAAGCAATTTAAGTGTGCATGATTCCATTTCTATTAGATTGCAATCAAATTGAACAATACCACACAGTTCCTTCATGATCGCCTAAGAAATTGCCACAGCATAAGAGGATATTGTAAAAGAATAATCTGAACAGTAGTCAATTTCACTTCCAGGCTTTACCTCATTATAAATCAACATGCATTTGCTGCTGTTAGACAATAAACCACACACAACCTCTACCAGGAAAAAAATGTCACCAGTTAGGAAAAGAAAGACTCCTTCCTGAGGGCATTTAATACAGTTAGAAAAGGGCAGCCAGACGTTTGTTCCAATCTACAAAAACGTGCACAACATCACCTATGCGTTAAGTAAAAGCCAGTGCTGTGTTAATCATTTGGACTTCCCCTTCTCTCTACAAACACAGTGAATCAAACTATTACACTTTTCCCTGCAGAGACACATATTCCTGTTTATTGCCTTTCAAAGCCCACCTTTATTATAGCTTTTGAAAATATATATATTAAACGCCCTAAAGAAAAAAAACATATTGCATTACTATAGCAAGAAATTATGCTGATGCATTTACTTTAAATGTCAGAGCATCACCACCTTTGTGTACTTTTGGTGAATCTAGGACTGTAATAAATGCAAATTGTTTTTGCTGACATTTTAGAGTCATATTAGGTGCACTTAACTTTAATGGTTTATTTTTAGTTCAAAAACACTATCATAGCTGAAATAAGTTTGGAAGAGTTAGAATAAAAAAATATTTGAACAAATATTTTCTGCCTCTGACACTGGTTCGAGTAATTTAGGGATAGATTTTCAGACAGATGCATCTTAAACTAAGTAGCTCTGCCAGAGTTTATTTCAGCTATATTTTGAAAGTCCAAAATGTTAAAGGAGGGGAGTTGAAGTAGTGATACTAAAATCAAAATCTAAAGATTGAAAAGTTTGTTGCTCTTAGCTCTCCAACAAGATGAATCCTCTGCCCTCCAGTGATTGTTACAATTAAATATTAAATGTATATGAATAAGTATGCAAAATGGATGACAATGTCATTGTGAATAAATATTATTTTTCTTTGCTATTTCTATTAAGGTGAATGGAGATGTTAACTAAAGGAAATAACAGCATTCGTACCATTCTGTCTTAATTGTGACATGCCTGAAGGAAAATCTTTACCCTCCTACATAAAATGCTCAACTCCATAGATCACACTGCACAGCTGTAATATGTACTTTACTCTCTGTGCTGCTGACAGGGCTGAGAAGGTTGTTTGTGTTGAAGATGAAGCCATTTTCTGAATAAATTGTGATATGATGGTTCGTTTCTTAGGCAGCCAAAACATTTTTTTTCCTGATTAATGTATGTTAAAAGAGTGCTATTATGTAAAAGCAACTTTTTTTAGCTTTATATCATGTTATAATGTTATTCCCTCCAAAATACTTGGAGTATTGCTTTGATTCTTTCATGGTATTTGAAAAATTCTTACATTTTCTGTGGCAGCCAGTTAGGACTCTCTGTTGCTTCTCCAACTATGCCTCCACCTCACAGAGTACCACACCCTACGCCTTTCCCACTCAGCTCCACCAGACTAGTGGCAGCAGGAGTTAGAAAACACCTGAGCTGTGAGTCTGCTGAATTCATTACAAAAACTATTTCACAGACCAACGCTCCAAAGAACAGTTCTAAATGACATAATGCAAAGGCTTTGTTGTGATGATGTGCTGAAAGTAGAGGACCTGGCAGAGTAGGAGCTTCGGCAAGGGATAGAAGTCCAATTTCAAGGCATCAAATTGCGAAGTCAATTTTCTTTCTAAGTTATGTTCGATATAGAAAGCCTTTTTATAACAACTCAATGTAACATAATTATTTGATTGTGCTATAAAATGGCACTATGTGCATGGAAAATACATAATACCGCCACTTTAAGCTAAAATTTTGTGTAAATACAGACAGACCAATATCAATATAAGTTTACTGTGCAAATAACACTACAGAACCAATTGGGCTTACAACAGCTGTAAAGGCAATCTAACCTTGTTTACCTAATAATTGTAATTGACATTTACTGAAAGAGTCTGGTCCCTGAGACTCAGAGGAACTATACTGCATACATAAGATGTCTTTCAAAATATTTTCAGCTAATTTACTCAATTTAGCAAAGGATTAGACACCTTATGTTTATCTGGATAAGGACCAAATTTGAAAGAGGAGGGTTACGCACAACCAACCAAATAAATAGAAGCTTTTTTTTCTCGCTTTCAACTTTAGAGCTGGCAGTTTTCCCTGCGCATTTAAAAGTTGTTTTTCCTACACAGTCTAAAGGAGTAAATGTTTCCTCTCTGGGTTTTGCCCTCTGAGTATCGGTGCAGACCGACATCAATCCAACGCTGCATCAGTGGAAGGAAGCCTCTTGCTAATTGTAAACAGGAGAGGGAGGTGAGCAGCCTGTCGAGCAGAACACAGATCTCCTCTGCAGAGTTGCAAAGTGAAACACTGATTAGTGACGCTACATTACTCTGCTTTGTCCAAGGGCAAATGTTTCATATCAGCTAGCTGTCGGAAAGTGGTGCACACCGACATCAGCACTCATAAATGTCCTGCAGCTGAGTGTGATGGACACTTTAATATCACAAATTTTGATTCCACTGAAATCACAGTCAAATTATAAGCGAGGCAAAATTAGTAAATTGGCAATTATTTACGTCCCTGAAAGATGCAGATGAAGATGAAAAACTGAGGCTTAAGTAGATGAATGCAATAATGAGTGAAGCCATCTGTACTATATGCATTTATGTGTATTATTGTTCCTCTAAGCAAATACTAAATAATAAAGTTCTGTTGAGTTTAGCTGTGCACCATCACATAAAAGCACCATCGCTAATTTTTCACATCATCCTTTAAACCTGTTCCAATTGTTATGCCCTTATTAGAGAGCACCCCATCTCAGTCTGGAGCCATCACCTCTTCTATACCCCTCATATTCCATTCATGCAGCTTCATCCATTAGTTTAATTAACTCTTTGGCTCTGGGAACTTGCACTAAGCTATGGCTTCAGCACCTGGCTATTAGAGGAGGCATACTGTGACCACTTTCTCGACTCACTAGCGAGAGCAGAACTTTAATGATGATAATGCCCCGCTGGTCAGTCTAAATCACTTCAGTCCAATTAGAGGAACCAGGATCTATACATGCTGTTCTCTTTGTCTTCTGTCAGTTTTAAGTACACATTTGGTTATGTCAGAGTAAAACTCCCCAATTATGCCCAGGAGATTAGGATGTCTATATAGCTATTTGTCAAGATGTGCTGGGTCTCTCTTTTGGCCCAAATCTGTGCTTTTTGAATCCTGTCCTTCCATCTTCCGTTGTACTGAAATAACTCTTAATGTTGCTTTTTATGGCATCTAAGCACTTTGAATCACTGATGCGCCAATCAATCAGCCAGTGATCACAGTGAGAGAAACTTCCCTTGATCACCTCTGACCTGTGATCCACATATTCTATACTGATTAATCAGATTTCTTATTTCTTGTTTATGAATGTATCACAAGTCTTGACACAACGACTCTCAGTTGGACTTAGATCTGGACTTTGTCTGAGTTACATGTCTACAATTCCAGTGTAGTTACTGTATGTGTCTATGCAAAAGCACTATTCAAGCCACTAACATGTTTTTTTTTTGGATCTGGTACTATAATCTTAATCTTGCAAACTTAAATTAGTCCCGTTATTCTTTTCCCTCTTAACAAAGGTGTTCTTTAGGTTCTTCTTTCATAAAAGTCAGATTTGCAGAGTGTTCAACCAATAATGTCAACCAGACCTCTCTCACCTGGATTGTGCAGCTCATCTGGAGTTACCATGAGCCTATTGGCTCCTTCTCTGATAGATTTTAAGGTTATAATAACAGCATAGATTTTAAAGTTAAAGTAACTAAAATACAAATGTGTTTCCCCCGTCAGGAAAACTCCAACACATTGTCCCCCATTTTAGGCAGTCATTCTTAAATTTTATTACTGAATTAAAATTGAAGAAAACCCAAATGTTTTCTGTAAAAATGCCTTATTTCTGCATCTCTATCTAAATCTTTTCACCACCCAACATCTCCAACAACAAACTGTGGCTGGGTAAGGCAGGATATATTTGCCAGATTGCTTTCTTAAACCAGACATTTGAATGTTTCAATGTTTTCAAAGCACATAATTTAAATGGTAGTCATGAAATGTACTAGCAATTTAGGAAATCCATGAAAAGATACCATGATGACAAGGAGAAAGGCAGTGTGCATGTTCGCAGTGGCTACTCTTGGATCTTTGCAACAAGAAAAGGCATTTAGAATTAAAAAGGCAGTTCCAATAGATGATGGAGAGAACTACGAACAGCTGCAGATCAACCTGACTAAGAGTGGACGGATAGATTGAGCCATGCTTTGAGGCAGAGCCAGATCACCATAACCAGGTACAGCTTAAAGCTGACCTGCATAAAATAACTACACCACTGCTTTTTCTGTTCATTCTGGATAAGGGTGGAGTATGTATTGCTGCAGGTATACACATAGCATGAGCACCCACAAGTTAGAGACTGCTGTGATTTGTCTTCTGATCCATTCCATAACAACTTCTCTAAATACATCTGGAGGAATTGCTGTGGACTGGGAGGCACAGCAAGGTCATAGATGGGAAAAGAGATGGTACAATAAAATAAAGACAGATAGCCACTCAAAGCATTAAACGCATTATGTGCAGAATGCAAAAGCTTACAGCACAGATAAAAATCATCAACATTTTTTGCATCCAAGTCTTTTTGCATCTACAATATTTAAAGAAATAAATTCACACAGTGTGATATGCCTCTAAAGATTCATGTAGCTATGTAACATTTAAGCATTTTTATGATCTTTTAATTCTTGTAGCCTCTTTTTCTATTCCCCAACACAGCTGGTTGGCCCTGGGAAAATAAGCAAATTTTCTTAAAGTTACAAAAAGCACATTTTGCTTTATAGAGCTTTATTTAAGTAAGTTAGCATAGTGATTACATATCATTTTAGCAGTGGTGAAGTATGCCTGTTTGTAGTAGTTGCATCCATCTTCTAACATCTGCATGATTGTCAATATTATCTGAACGAGTGTATTATTTACTAACAGTTCAGTAATTGCAGGTTCACCTATTCGTGGATGTTTCTGTGCAATGCAAATCCAAATTATTTATAGAAAACACACCTATTTGTGGATCTTGATGTAATGCATGTCTAAAATCTTTTGAAAGAAAAAAGCAGTTTGGGAAGCTGACATACCTAAGTGTAATGCTACCTTACACACTATTTGTTGGGGTTTGCAAACCAGCCAGTCCAGGTGTGCCCTTCAATTTCCTTGGAGCTGATTGTCTGTACCCCCAAAAATGGAAATAGAGAAGACTGTAGATATTATCGACTGTGGTAGTGCTAAGCCTGTTTTCACTGCATGTATTTATGCTAATTAAGGTGTTTATAATGTTTGAACTATTAAAATGGCCAGTTATGTGTTTTTAGAGAGGATCTCAAGTAATCTGGATTTTTGGCTATTCACAGGCAACTCAGGTCTCTAAATCTCACATATAGTGGGGGTAAACTGTATATCTTTTTTTCAATACATTATATGTACTTATGTGACATCTCATTCTTAACCCTAGGGTATTTAATGTCAGCTCAGCGTTGCAGCTATGACAGCTTCAACTCATCTTGGAAGGCTTGCCACAAGGTTTAGGACTGTATTGATGAGGATTTTTGTCATGTCTATAAGGACCTTGCTTGGTACACTAGTGCACAGTTATGTTGGAACAGAAATGTCCCCTCCTCAAACTGTTCCCACACAGTTGGGAGCATGAAATTGCCCAAAATGTCTTGGTATACTGAACTAACAGTTCCTTCGAGTGGAACTAAGGGGCTGAGACCAACTCCTGAAAAACATCCTTACACCATAATCCCCTCTCCATCAAACTTTACGCTTGGCAGAATACAGTTAGGTAACTTCTTTTCTCCTACCAACAACAATAAAAAGCATCAATTTCAACAATAACCTCAAAATATTTGAAAGTATGATTGATGCAGTGTTTTGTGCTGCTTAGCTGCACAACTACACCACTGAATGCAACTGATGTAGTAAATAGTTCAGATCAATTTAATTTATTAAAGGGTACATTTTATTTTTAAATAAGTATTTTGTTAGAGCAAAGTCAAAGCAATCTCAATAAAACATATGCGAATTTTATGAATCCAAGTCTAACACTGAATTACTGTTGGAGCTTTGGCCAAAATACAACAGGGCAATTGACTTTGCCATCCCCAAATTAAAGCAACTACAAACTGCTAAAACTGTGAAAACACATCCTGGAGACTCCGACTCCAAACGTGTCATCATTCACCCAGCAAGCAGCTGGTCATTAGCTATGAAGGGCAGAGGGGGCAACGGTAGATACCTGCCAGAGGGGCCACATCCTAGGGACTGAGGGACGTGCTGCTAGGAGAACGAGTTGACTGTGGGTCACTGTATAGCGATAAACCAGGACAAGCATAAGGAGGCTGCTGTCTCCCAAGGTGACAGAGGTTATGAGGCAAACAGAAACCTCTCACATACCTGTCTGTCAAAGCGCCAGCATAAATCCATGATATGAGGCTGGGACTAAGGACACCATTAGCTACATTCAGCTGCTAAAGGTGAAATATTTCCTCTCACACAATGACCCTCCTCAGATGATACAATGCATTGAATTTTATTCCATTGGGCTGAATATATTATTTTGTCAGAATCGCTCATTGAATTGTTAGGGCCTTCGATGTAATTTTATGCTGTAACCAGCAAATGTGGGGATAATCAAATCTCCTTTGCCCTGAAAATAGAAGCACATCTGCTGTCTCACAGGGAACTTACTGACAGTATAATCCATGTTTGTTTTATTTGATAAGTGTGAAGGCGGGTCTGTTGATTGTATGTTCTGGATTGGATAAAGTTGTGAATGTACCTTAAGAAATGCATGGCATGCTCAATCAGAAACTAATTTTTCATCAGAAAGTGTGGATCAATTAAATAAACAATGTGTGCACAAGCAGCGTGGGGTTGATAACCACCCATGCACCGCCCTGACATTGTAATTACCTCCTAGAGGATTATGAGCTATTGTATTTCTCTAGTGCTCCAAAAATAAACAGCAAATATGAATAAAGAAATACTAAGACAAAGACATTTATAATGAAAAGAGACCACAACAAATAATAAAATGACAGCAAGTGCAAAGACCACTGAACACTAAACTGTATCCTAAACAATTCTCAAGGTATCAGTTATTGCTTCAGCGTCTGGGGAAATAAATACTGCAGAACGGCTGTGGAAAGCCTATGTTTGAATGATAATGATTGCATAGAACAGGTCAGGGGGTCTCCACATGTAATAGGTACCTTCCTTTTCTGTGCATGAAGTCCAAGCTAATCCAGTTATTAATGTGAGGTATTTAGGACAGAGACCAAAACATACACTGTCTTAGTATAACCTCCAAAGCAGAGGAAAACACCAGCTCGAGCCAAATGATCTTTCAGATTTGCATCCGTACACTTTGACCTGAAGTAAACAGACACATATCTATTTACTCCAGCAGTGACAAATTGGTCGGTACAAAATAAAAATGTATCTCCACATCTTAAAGCAATAATTCTCTCAAAGGTCCTGTTAATACCTTACTGTGTATAACCTTTTACCCTCAGTAAATAATTTTAGATGCCTGGGGCATAAATTAGTTGGTCCAACAGCAAGTCAGAAAGGTTCCAAGACCAAAGCAGACTTCTACAATCTCACAACTCATACTTGAAAAATATTACATATGATTAGGTGAACATGATTACAGAAACCTTTAAAGATGGAGGTCTTTAAAGGTCTCCTAGGAACTACAGTTTCCAAGCTTCCACCTCACTGAGCTGCCCTTCCCCACAACTCCCCCACTCAGCTCCTTCAGACTAGCCAGCAGAAATTAGCAAACACCCAGTACAACTGCACATCTGCAGAGCTAATTATACGAGTTACTTCTTAGTGCAACACTGGTAAAAACGTTAAGAAGACTCTGTCCCATATGGGTTAATAGATGACTTCCTGAAAGCAAAGTTTCAGGAAGGGCAGAAATTTTTAAAGAGAAAGAGGGCCAATTTCGAGGCATCAAATTATAAAATCAAATTTAAGTCATATTTGATTTATATAGTGTTTTATAACAACTGAAAGTAACATTTACTTCATTGTAAATGCACATTGTGATACAAGATGGCACTATATGCCTAGAAAATACATAATACTGTCCCTTCAAACATTTTTCACGCTCCTAAAAAAATTAAACAGATGCAAGTGATTATTTTAACAGGGAGATTTTCTTTTAATATAGCTGCTTACACAGTGCCTCATCTGTACATACAGTACTTTGCAAAAAAACTTTACTTACTCTTTTTATAATTTCTCATCTGGCAATTATACTTATTTTTAGCCACTTTCCTATCAAGTATAAAATTACTCTAATCCGGGGGGGGTCCAAGTCTAGTTCTCGAGAGCTACCATCCTGCAACTTTTAGATGCATTCCATCTCTAACATACCTGAATCAAATGAATGGCTTGCCAGAAGGCCTTTGCATAGCTGAGCTACTGCTAGTTAGTAGGGAAGTCAACCTTACTACTGCGCTAGAGTCGGCGCTATCGCTTTAGTAAGAAGGTTATAGTGGATTTTCAGGCACTTTGTAGTTTAACTTTGTGGTAGCCTTTGGTTGAAATTCAGGCACTCCGCGGCTGTTGCTGTAGGCCCAACATATAAGATGCAGCCACCTGGAGTTTGCCTGAAGGGCTGAACTATTTGCTGCATGTTTCTCCTGTTCTCGTTCTGCTGACCTTTCTATGTATTTACAGTAGATAAATGCCAATGTCACAACAAAATACACACCCTTCCACCCCCCAAACTAGAGAAATAATCTGGTAGTTCCCAGTAAAAATAGATGTATGCTCTATTTCTGGGTATATGTTTCACATAGAAAACTCATTGGTGCAGCACTGCATCCTACCATCAGCTCCTATGTAAATAAACAACTTCTGTGCAAATACCAGCCCAATGCAAATATGTCAATTGTTTAATGGTTAAAAAATGTATCCACATAAACCACTATGTAATTTTGTGAATGGAAATTGTTTTAAAACCATTGAAGTCCAATTAGTTCTTGATTCTTGTTAGCTTCAGCTGTCATGGCTAACTCATCTGGATTTATGTCAAATAAAGACACCATGAAAGCCATAACTATGGGTCACAAAATTACTGCTTCAATAATTTTTACAGAACCTCTCAGAGCTATCCCTTCACCTGTTCTACTTCTATCATATACAAATGGTTTTACAGTCAACGAGAGTTTGGATTTTTCAAAGCTTGTGAGCGGCAGAGTGTTCTTATGGGACTTTTAGCCTTAGGTAACCCAAAACTGCTAATTAGGCCACAAATCACAAGACTGCACATGGCCACATCCCCAGATGAGAGTGGAGCTAAGCACAGGGAGAAGACATTTTACATCAAACCTTAATCCAGACTGTGTCTCACTCACACTCTTCGCTACCCAGTAGCATCCACAAAGAAGAAAAGCCCGCTCAGAGCTGGTATGTGGCCAGCATTAGGAACAAGAGATGAGGGGGAAAATTAAAGAATAGAAGGGAGGGGGGAGCTCACAAAAAGCAGAAGAAAATTGATTCCTGGGGAGAGGTGAATGCTGGTGAAGATTGGCCAAATTCATTTCAAAATTAAAGATGCTGGAGGCTGGTCTCTATGTATGAGGACTAATAAAAAACACACACACACATATACACAAATACAATTCCTAAGAAACACAATAATTTTAAATTGTCAGTTGCCCCTCAAAGATCTTGTTTGTCATACCTTCCTGCAGACAAAAGCTCTAAGAAATGAAAACTACCTTTATTTTATTTTTCAACATACAGAATTGAAAGTATGAGCTTGGTGATGTTACAAAAGGAGCTTACGGTTGAAAAGGCAAAGACAGTGTTGTACACATGGATGACTGACAAAGTAGTCCTTTGCCTTCTGGCTTTCAAGTTTCTCTCTTCAACTGAATGTTAAAAATATACTCCAAAAAAAACCAAAGCAATAAAAAATTGCTCAATTTATTTTCAGCTTACTTTCAAAAAGCTGGACACAACTAAATCAAAGCTTCTTTTGTAAATCCTGCTTAATGCATGTGTAACATTTTGATCTCTGAGCCTTGAAAAGAGAAAAATAACAAGAGATTGGCGAGTAAATTTAATACAGCATGAAGGGTTTAGACCGGTGCGGATTTTAGAAAGTAAAAAGAACAGCTTCTACCCCAATAATTTTGTGATACATCTACATTATTTACTATCCCTCGCAGGTATTTGAGCTCGCACTTAAATGAGTCATGAGACTCTGGAAGACAAAGGACAAAGGCTGAGTGATCTTTCCTTTACCTGTTTGAGAGAGTATGAGGCTGAATCAATCTGAATTTACGACAGCATTTTCATTCTTTGGGGAAAGATTTCAGTCCCAGTTGCTTTGGATTTGAAAGTCATAATTGCAAATAATACAGTGTTTGAAGTTACTTATGAATAATATGAAGGTTTTGTTAAAAAAAAAAAAAAAGAAATTCTCTATGAACAAAAATGTATGGGTTTGTTTAAAAAAAGACAAACAAACCATATCACTCACTCCTGCAGGCACCATTAGCCTGGAAACTAATTCAATATAAGACCAAAAAAAGAAGGCCTAAACCACTCTCCTCTATTGCAGTCTCTGTTCTTGGCTTTCCTACTCAGCAGCTATTATTCTTCCAGTTCTGTAAATGAGGCAGGGACAACAACAGCTACCTGTTTGCAAAGCAAGCATCCTTAAAATTTAGAATCCAGACAGAAATCAATAGCAGCAGTGTAACCGACTAATCCAGAGATAGTAGTATCGGATAAATGATCTAACAAGACCAGGAAAGTATAGGTGATGCAGCACAAACTTAGTGGAATGGAAGTACATTTTTACATACATACATATATTGTACATACATACAGTGCCTTTGTTGTTCTTCATAAATTGCATTTTATTCTATTTTCAGTGTTTTTTCTACAAAATATTTTTCTCATTTCCTGCCTCCAGCCATTTCATTTTGCATTCACCTTGGCTGTAATCCTGTTGAACCTAGCAGCTGGTCTTTACTTTTGAATTATCCTGGATTACTTAACGTGAGTCAGGGTTACACGAGAAACTTCAATCCATTTCTAACTGAACAAGCAATTATAAAAAAATGTTGCCTCATGACATAAGGATAAGCTTGCACACCTTTCCAAACAGTGCCATCATGCCACCATTACGACCTTACCCCTCAACAGTTAACTCCTCACCTCTCGGGGGATGTGTACTCATTATAAAGTCAGTCATCATGATTATGAGTTTAAAAATTTTTGCTGAGCCGCTCTCGAGCTCATTTCAGCTCATCAGCATAACCACATTAGAGTGGGAACCTGTGGGCTGGCAATCTCGCATTTCCTCAATATTGCAGTCCCAGCAGGCTGAGCATGTCCACATCCATTAAGTTGGACCTAAGCCACCAACGAAGCCTAATATAGTGCCACGAGGCACACTAACACCACGCGACACCTGAAATTTAATTAATTAGCTTTACACAACAAACTGTCAGTTCAACACATCAATCTGCCCTAAACAGGGAAACTGGAAAATTTGGTTACACTTATCATAGCAATTGTGCTTTGGGGGTCCTGTTTATACACATATCAGAAATGAGGGCCCAGGATACCCATCCTCTGGACATGCCACTGTAACAATACAAACAATCAAGTCAACAAAAACTCAGTTTACCCAGTGTGCAGGAATCTCTAATTTATTTCCTTCCATAATATATTTACCTAATCTAGGAAAGGAAACAGATTGTCAGAGGCAGTGGGAAGTAAGATGATTTGGAGCTCAATTCTGCTAAATTGGTTGCTGCCAGCGTGATACATCATGGAGAATTAAGATGCCTCTCCCCAAGCACAGAACTTCAGCAGCCATATTGGCACATCTGTCAAGGGCCCACCCCTGACAGAGACAAATTGACCAATTCTGGCACACAAAGGCTGATCCAAAGTGCTAGCAATAACCAAGATGAATAATGAGCCAACTCTGGCTCCAGCAAAATTCATTTTTAATAATTAGTGTTCCTGCACCTCTCATTTTCTCAGAAAATGAGTGGAGGTACATCTACAGGTTTATACAACACATCAGCAAGACTGGAGGGATACAGATGATGTTGTGTGTTAAGCTTCCATCATCACATAGAATGACTGCAACTTGAAACGCGGGGTGGAAGATGGATGAATCTCTCTCTGTTCTCCCAGGAGCCGGAAATTAATCAAGTCCAGAGAGCGGTGTGTGGTGTGGGGCTGCTGTAAAGAAATGTTTCAGGATGAGCAGGATAAAGTTCAGAAGGTCAAAATAAAGGAGGGAAGAAAGGAAAGAATGTTTGGTGGCACCGAAAATTGCATTTACTGACAGGCTACAGTCCACGCCACAATTTTCTGTATGGAACG
The DNA here is from genome assembly GCF_003331165.1 of Xiphophorus hellerii. Lineage (NCBI taxonomy): Eukaryota > Metazoa > Chordata > Actinopteri > Cyprinodontiformes > Poeciliidae > Xiphophorus > Xiphophorus hellerii. The sequence continues at coordinate 15,892,352 of NC_045691.1, read as the reverse complement.
AAGTGGAACTCGAATGCCAGTGAAAGGGTGAATATTACAAAATGTCTGCTTTTCTCTGTACTTGACATCTGGCAGTGAAGCTTGTTAAAATACTACCAAAATGAACATAGGGGAAAAAAATAAAGGAAAAAATAAATAAATAAATGCAGGTGTTCTATGATTGTAATGGATTGTGTGCTGCATTCGAGAGCTGCTCCAACTAATTGATTAAGAATATAATTAGTACTCAGTAAAACAGTCAGTCACAATGCTTATTGAGTTACTATTGTAGAAACGTCTACCAACTTGTGCTGGAGTACACAGAGGCCCTTACTGTAGTATGCAACAAGAATTCATAATTGTCTGTTGAGTTGAACAGATTGTAATTATATGCAAATGAATTGTGGTTGGAGGATAAGAGCAGACTCTCTCCCATGGCTTGTAGAGCACCAAACACCTGAGATTTTACCTCTCACCTACCAGCACCACTTTCCTCCAGGTCCCTTCAAAATACCCTTAACACACCTGATCCCACAGGTGGCACAATAAAATCTCTAAAATACAAGAAGTGTAAGACCTCGTTAGTTGCATTGCTAATAAGAAGTCTAGTGAACATATGCCAATGTTCTCCTTTTGAATTATCCTATCTCAGTTATTTTAAAGTACAGTCAGGGTCAAGTCAACCCTTTGCCGATTTGTACACACATTTCATATTTGCGCAATACTATTTAATCTCTTTTATTGACCTTTTCACATCACTAAACAAACAATGTCACACACATACACTTACAGGAAGACATTGGACTTTATCATTTTAAGTATTTTAATGGATTATTGTGATAATTTCTCACATAAATTAACAAATGTCATGTAAATTTTAATTCCGTTTTTCCAATTGTATATATACACGATTGATAATGTTGTTCCCACTTGTGCGCGTTGATTCTTGTGAGCAATAAGGATTCAAAACAGTATAATTTAATTGTATTAATAAAAATAATTGTTTTTAGAGTCAAAGAACCCATTTTCTTACAGAAGACTGTAATTAGATTAAAATAAAGTACCTTAAATCATCAGTCAGTACAAGGTATTCTGCAGGAGATAGTATCATTTGGTACTTGCTGAAATCACCTGTATCAGGTTTGTAGAGAGGGAGAAGGCGGTATTATGTACTTTCCAGCACATGCAACATATCTGTAACACAATCAAGTAATTATATTGCCATTGGTTATTATGGAAATGTTGCATATATAAAAAATTATTTAAAAGAACTTTGACTTTGCATTATATGCTTTGATGCCTATAAAATTGGCCTCTGTTTCTTTAAGAAGCTCCTACCCTTTCCGACACTTCCTCTTCAGCCAATTGCTGCTGCTGCTAACCTGGTGGAGTCTGTGTGAGGAAAGGTGTTGAGTAGGAGGAGTATGCAGTATGCAACTCACTATGTTGTGACTGCATGGTATGAAACAGATGATCTGAAGAAAAAAATTTAGCTACTTTTTTTCTCCAAGTCAGTACTAACTTGGAACAACCAATCACAGCCCGGAGTGGAGTTTTAGTGTTTGTCAATCACAATCTTGTGTGGCGCCACTCATTGCCCTCCCCCTTTAATGTGATAAAAAAAAAATGCTGAATAGAAAGCTGAAAACAATTCAACCTTGAGATTGACTCAACAAGATAATGAGACTGACTATTTAATATCTTAATCACAGTACAGCATCACATGAGCTAAATCAGTAGAGAAATCCTATATTCTGTCACTAGACGGCATGATAAATTAAAATTAAACTAACTGTAGCTGGCAAGTATTTCATGAAGGGGTTTAGCATAAACTGCTCTCCAGGTTTAGATCCAATTAGACTTTATTGTCGTAGAACAATCAGAGCAAAACTTTCAAATAAAAAAATGAAACAAATCTTATGAATCAAATCAGAGCGAGAGCTATCTGAGGTACTTGCAAAGGCAACTGGTTTTAGCATATAAACTAGTCTTTCTTATCTAGGAAGAAAAAAACAGTTTTCATCTTTATCCCAGAAGACTTCTTCCCTGCATCCCTGGATAGAAAGCCCCATGCTTTACCCTCCAAGCTTGTCCCCTGTGCTGCTGTATAGTCAGGGAGTTTTGCTTTAAACTCAAGTGCTTCTCGTACAAGGAGGTCTACTGGGAGCAATCCTCCTCTCGATTCATTACCTCCAGGAGTCAGGGCTCCTTCTGCTGGGCACCATGACAACATGGCATTGCTCTTTTCCCCCAAGCCTTTGGAGGTGGGGGGTGGGTGTTTTGGGGGTTTACAACATCAGAGACAAAGTGCACTCCTTTCACATGCACCAAACTAATTTAACATGAATCCCCAGGTCTAGCACGTCCCACCTAGCTGGACAATCTACAAGGGAATAGAGACATTTTGAAGTTAGTCTGAAAAAAACTTTTCTCCAAAATCATTCAAGTGTTTTATTAGAATTTCTCACAGTAGCAACATACAGGAAACCTCTAAAGATGTCTCCTATAAGAATAAAACTTCTTTTCATGAAAAGCCCGGCAGTCCTCAAGTATTTTTTTTCTCCTGGTCATATGAAGACAAGCAGACAAAGAGTCCTCCTGTCTTACTGTCATTCGGCTGCATACAATGAAAAAGACAGTTGCAAAATATTTTAGGAATAATAAAACAAGTCACAGGTTGGCTTAAAACAAATATCAACATTAAATTACAAATGTCTGAAGGACAAAATTGCAAAAAATTGCAAAATTGCAGTTGCAAAACAAATACTTAATTTGTAAATTTCTTTTATGTGATGGTTCAATTACACTGTAACAAATATAATAAACTGGTAACTGAATCAATGTGTCAATAAATAAATCCATGAATAATAAAATTGAGAAACAATTAAAAAACATGTTTCATAAAATGATAAAAATCAAACAAATTTCCTATATTTACTGGGGCACAGTCCATCAAAAACAAATTTCAAACAATTAATTCAAGAGGTGCCGCAGCATAGAAGCAGGCAATAATAAAATTAATCAATCAATTTGCTATGTCAAATTTTAAATAATGACTCCCAGAAAAATTGTGTATTCTAGAGAGGACTTTGAAAATGTAAATGACTATCAAAACACTTAAATTATTGTGTGCAATTCTAAAAATATTTCATCATTATAGTAGTTATCTTTTGTAAATGTTCTTTTCACAATTTATGTTTTACATTTTGATACTTTTACCCCTGGTTTAGCAATTACCATGTCTGTTGGTAAAATAAAGGAATCGCTAGCTCCCTCTTTTGCTAAACTAGGGCTAAGAAATGGGGAGTAGGGTGCAGACCTCTCCATATTGCCCAAGCTTAGCAACTCCGTTTACTGAGGACCTGAAGGAAGCAGGGAGCTTTGCAGGCAGCAGCTTGATTGGAATTCCAAGGCTTTCAAAACAAAAGCCTGGGAATTACTTTTTAACAAACAGAAGAAAGAGCAAGCATCAACTAGAAGGATAGGGATTTATAATACTGTCCAAGTTGGTAAAGCTAAAGCACACTCAGCCGGAATGTCAACAATGACTGCTTTCACGTTTGAACCTACTTCAGACTGATTTAAGAGTATGTTAGAGTGTTTGAGTCAATTGTGCTAGAACTATACAAATAAATTCAACTTACATCTCACATAAGTAATCCTCAAATACATAGTCACTGTGAATTTTCTTGTGTGGGATTTCTTCTTATTTGATTTTACCTGCTCCCAAATTAAATGATTTTTTTCAAGCAGAAGGTTTATGAAAGCATGCGCTATCCCACTTTACAGTGGCCTCCAAAACTACCAGTACATGTATCACTTAGTATAGATGCAATTAAAATAAATAATAAAATTTAATTTTTATAGTACCAAAGTACCAAGTTATGAAAAATCAACATTTATCTAAGAACATTTATTCAGTGACGGAAAGGAGGAAATAGTTCCCTACAAAATCACTGGCATCGTTATCATATCCTATACAATAAACTTTACTGAAGCACACTTAATGAACAACTTGCCTTGCAAGATGATAATGGTTTCAATAAACGTCAAATTCCGAACTTCCTGTTTCTCTTTCTTTGCTACTATTTGAAATGGGACATGCAAGAAAACATATCACTCAATTAAGGCAGATCTGTGTTGATATTTATATGTGAGGAAATGTGTGCAGGTTTGTTTTGTTTTTCATGCGGTAGCAGATTACCTCTTGGCCCGGTCTCCCTCAAAATTAAAATCTGTTTCTAAGGACTCGATGATAAAATAAAGGCTTTACCAGGTTTTAGTAGTATTTCTATGAGTGTGATTATACAACAACAATAAAAAAGGATTTAAGACTTTGTACGCATATTTATTAGAGGTGCATCAGGACAACACAGCATAAACATAAAAAGGGATTAAAAGGAGCAAGAGCGGCATGCCTCTTCAGATGTGCAAGCTAATTAAGTAGCTTACATTTCAAGTTAGGTGCTATTTTACACAAAGAAATGATGTAAAAACTGTGTAGCCTGCAAAGTGTTTACTTTCTCTGTACATTTACCGCTACGACTATAACTACTTTGTTGCTATTTTTATTTTTGCTTAGTACTTCCTCCACTCTGAACATCTGAAAAAGATTCACTTTAATATGATTTTTTTAGCCAACATGTTTTAAATTTTGTCCAAACCTAAATTTTGCAAGTCCACTTAATATCCAAACGCCTCTGTCGCTAGTTTTTAAAAGTGTGTCAACACACTTACTGGTGCTTCATAAGAAGTCTTATCTCTGTGCAAAAATCACACTAAACATGACAAATAATGTTTTAGCTATCACAATAAATGTTAATATGTGTTTTGTTTTGGGTTTTTTTATATACCAGCAAGTGCCTAAAATGCCAATATGTATAATCAACTTTTGTTCTTCTGTGAAGAAAAAGTTTGAGCAGCAGCAGAACTGAGGGTTAATTCAAAGCCAAAACAAACAGCTCTGGCAATCGAGTACCGTGAGTTACCTAATCTTGTTTTGTATCCTCTAAAGTACTAATTAAGTTGGATCAACATAGCAGTTGATTGAAAATGACACTTCATTCACTTCATTATGTGAGACATGAGTGGAAAGATTGCTAATGATCACGGGCAACCTCAGTGAAGTGGAATAAAACAGTCGGGCTGAGGGGAAATATAATCCACACGTATCAGACAATTGCAGGCTCTTTTGGTGGCTGCAGCAGCTTGTCAAGGTGGCTTCCATCCAAACGTACACAACTGCTGCATGAAAAACAGACAGCAGGAGCACTATCTCTGTGAGGCACTACACTATTAGTGAGTTGTTAATATGAAAAATCACCCAGATGCAGCGCCTTAAGCTGTATAATCAATTTGTGGAGGTATACATCATTAATTCCTACATTCAACCTTTAGTTTAAGCAGTGGAAAAACACTGAGTCTTAATTTCAACACAGCCGAGCAAAACTGCAAGAAATAATCCAGAAAAATGAGAAGTGCCCGCTTTTTACAGCATTTTTAAATTTCAATCCATTTTTTCTGATCAATACTATATACTTGCTGAGATTAAAGTAATAAAATTAAATCTTTTATTATGGATTGACTGCTTCACTTCAGTCTAAATGACGCAAGTTAATTCAGGTGCAATCTCATAATGCAAAGAAAATGAAAATCGACTCATCTTTGGGATGTTAATCTGCATTTCTTTACATCGAGAGCTGGCATGTTTTCGTATTGTTTTTTTTCTTCTTCTTCTTCCATTCCAAAGTGCCGTTAGACAGGGATCAAACTTAATGCTTCTGCAAAGGCACATTAAGGTACTCCTCACTGCTGTGCTGTAATTAAACCAGAACAATAAATCAACAAGAAAGCGATCAGCGGCAAAACCAGCCCGGGTATCGGCAAAAAATATAAAAGCAGCGATAAAAGGAACGAGTGAAACTAACAGAGATGATGTGAAAACCTGCAGAGATATATAAAAAAAATGGGGGGGAATGATGCATAGCCCTGTTCCTGTGGGAGTCTTATGGTGAGTATGATATCATCCCTCTTATGAAAAATGCCTCCACATGTGCACTCAGCAGACACAGACACACACAAGCTCGGGGCCTGCCTTAAATAACTTTTAATCAAGTTTCAAGGTGTGGGTTTCAAGCCTCCTTGCATGGAGGTTCATAATCAAAGCACACAGGAAGGAGACATGTCACGGACAGATAAGAGTTCTCACTGCATTGTGCGCATTACACCTTTATGCTGAGGACTGTGTGACAAAAAGGCTCTGAAACCCTAAATAAAGTGTTGCTGCTCAACAAGCAACACCTCTAACAGATGTCTAATAGATGGACAAATATGAATCTGCAAACTTTGCAGTGAAAAAAAAGAGAAGAATTTCAATCTAAAATAGACATCCAGCAGCAAAATCAGACCTGAACTAAATGAAGGACTCAAAACTTACTTTCTAGAGCTCATGTTGCTCCACATTCTTCAAACATCTCTCCCCTGCAGCAATTGATGCTGGTGGGCTACACAATGAATAGAAAAGAGAGGCTTGCTCTTCTATATGTTATGCGTGTCTAGCTCTTAAGGGTTGAAGCCTGTCTTGCACAAGTACGTTCTAGCTTGAGGCACACGCCCGCTGCGTGCATTTCTGTTACACTCACTTGCACAGAGCAAATGCCCTTAATAACCATTTAGCTGCTAAGGCACGCTGGTCTGTCTCCCAGTCACAGCCTTAGCCGCTAATTACATTCCCAAAGTAATGGACAGTTCTGTGTTCCCTCAATGCTTCCCTTTTTTCCAGAGCACAATCAGCCAGCTGCCTTCGCGAGTGGGACTTGGTGGTCAGTGCAGACATGAAATGAATGTCCAAAATTCAACTCAAGACAGGCAGGGTTTTTTTTCTTAAGATAAAGTTCAACATTGAGTTTTTTGGGGTTTTTTTTTTATAAGATCTTGTTTTCCTAAGACTTTCAGCTCATTTATTGCTAAGCATGCATTCTTCTCTGCACACAGCAAGCACAAGTGCCGAGTATAAAAAAAATAAAAATATTAAGCCAGTCTGCAGCCTGGTCTCCTGGTCTTAAAATAATTGAATAAGAAATATATCATCAACATATAAAACATTTTATTTCTGTAATCAAATTCAAAAAGTAACATTTATTTTAAAGACGTTCAACAGAGTGATGTATTTGAGCATTAAGATTTACTAAAGAAATTTAAAGTTTATTTTCTCAGAAAATAATTTAAAGCCAATAAAAAAGATACATTTTTACATTGAGAAAAATTATGTGATGGCCAAGTTATGCATTGTGCAATCATGAAGATTGCTGTCTTGACAGTTTTCCAGCAAACATTCCCTGATAATTTCCACAAAATAGGTTAGCCATATAAGATTATTGCTTAAGAAGTTGGCTATTCACGACTGTATCCAATACAGTTGGAAAGTTGACCAGAAGGGACAAGTGTGGTTGTGCAACTAAATATTACGATCCATCAAAATAAAAAATATAACTCAATTTGTAGATTCAGCACACACACAGTGATATATTGCAAGTGTAATTATGACTATAACAGCTAGTGAAAACCCCAATTTCAATTACTCACAACCCTTAAATATCATTGATGACCATTAAAAATATATGGTAATATAGAAATGCCTACTGAAAAGTATGTTTGTGTACTTTACACCTAATAATTTGCCAGGCTAATTTTGCAACAGTTACAGTGTCATTGCAGCATGGAGGCAATCAGGTCTGGCTCTGCTAGATGTTAAGGAGCCCCTGGTTGCTTTGATAATGGCCTTCAGTTCAAATCCGTTGTTGTGGTTGTGGTGTGCATTATTTTCCTTTTTGACAATACCCCACAGAGTTTCTATAGGGTTTTTGTGAGGAGAATTGGCTAATCAAGTACAAGCATTACCATAGTAACTAAAGTATGGTCTTTTGAAATTGAGGGCCGGCTGTAAAGTCTTCCTGGATTTCAAAATAAGCATTTTCATAAAGCTTGTTCGTGAAGGGACGCGTGAAGTGCTCTAAAATTATCCCTGTTGCTTAAAAATCTTTTGCTATCCCACTTTATCCTTTCACTTGACTTTCCATTAATATATCCTGCTTTCATAGATACAGCTCTGTGAAACGGCATCTTCTTAAAAATAACCATGCTGAAGGGTGTCAATGGCTGTATTATAAACAACAGAGAAGTTAGCAATCATCTCCCAGATTTTGTAAGCTATAACATATTTATGTCCTTTAAATCAATTTTAAATCTGTCTTATGCTAGTTTATTTTATTTATTCAGAATGGGACTGGGGCTTATGTTGTCTTCTAGAAAATAAATCTATCAAATAAAAAATACTGTCAAGTTTTTGGTGGTTCACTACCTCAGCTAATTAGCGGGGGGATTTTATCATCTCGATCTGCGCCAGCTGCCATTTTTATTTTAACCACAGCCACTCACCCAAGCCAAAACACGTTTACTGCCATCATGTTGAATCATTAAAAATGTCCCTTCGATCAGAGAGAATTCATCCTCTTTGTGATAAAATAGAAGGCAGTATAAAAGGTGGTCTAGTCTGACCATCTACACATACGTTTTGTGCATAAAGGATTTGAGAAAAATAAAAGTGTGTTTGAAGTGATTAAGATTCTTATTATCGAGTCCACATACCTTGTACATAGTGAGAGAGCTGTCATGGTTGGATAGCCAAAGCAGACAGTCTTTCACTGCCTCTACCAGACAACTGAGGCAGCCGAAGGCCACTGTTAGGAGTGACGTGAATACCAAACAAACATGAGTCCAAACTGAGCATACCTCGTTTCTCTACTGTGAAGTGCACAATTTTCTTCTCTGAAACCACTGATTTTCTCTTTTTTACTATTTTACTCACAACTGCAGCACCCAAGACAAAATATTCCATCAGTGTAATAATTTTCAGAGCTCCGATGCACTCCAGTGGCAGTGGGACTGAGCGCATTATTTGCAATGTGGTGTTTTTGGACCTGTAAATACAAGTGCTCCTTCCCTGAGCTGTTTCAGAGAGGTGCCCTCAACCAGAGCACACAACCCAGATTTCCCATCGGCACTGCCTGATAGTCGACCCTGGACTGTGTTTGCATGGCTGTGGATGTTTGTGATTGAGAGAGCAGAGGTGTTCTGACAGAACATGCCTATCTGAATTGCTTACCAAATGAGCTACCTAAAAATTAAAATGAACATCATAAAATATTCATGTTGTAATGAACAACCAGTAACAAATCCACATAATTACATACAGTGTATAAAAAGGCCCAACAATTTGCTAAATGTCAAAATAATGCTAGAGAAACAACTGCAATTTTTTCATTGCAGATGTAGAAACAATAGAGTGACAATACATTAACCTGTTTAGTTTCTCTAAATTTTAATAAAGTTGTCACAATGTTTTATGATGAAATGACAATGGGAGATGAAAATGAGGAAAAGTGGGTCGCAAAGGGTGCTGTTGCCAATCTCCAGTGGTCAATGGGCGAGAGGCGGGTTACATCTTGGACACGTCGCCAGTTCACTGCAGTTCTAATAATATACTAATACAAATACTATCACCATTTTGTAAAATGTGTGGTGGTTTTTTTTTAAGTATTATTACAGAACAAAAAGTTCTGTAATAATACATTTGCTATGCTGAAGAGCTATTTTTCTCTTCCGGATACAGGATTTCTTCAGATATTTGCAAATACTATGTTAGAAACTATGTTCGAACTAATATTCCAAATTTCATATCTCTCCCGGAAGAAAACAAATTATGCAAAATTCTGCTGGGCTCTCCAGGATCGAAAAAGTTAATCACTAGTTGTGTTGACGTCTTTGCAGAGCGAATTAACTTTACCACAGACTCCTTGAGGGCTGCATGGGAGGAGGAACTGGGTTTGCGGATCAGGAGTGAGGTCTGGGAGGACGGTCTTGGGAGGATTCGGACGTGCTCTATCAATAGTTCAAGGTGTTGCATTGACTTCACTATTCTAAAATTAAACTGCACAAAATATTTCCTTCGACATCTTCAAAATGTGATAAATGTAAGTCCGCGGATGGGTCCCTATCTCATTTGTTCTGGACATGCCCCAAGCTCTTTCATTATTGGTGTGAGATTTTCAACTTGTTTTCTAAGGTTTATGGATGCACGTTGGTTCCTGACCCCCAGATTGAATTGTTTGGACACTCTCCTTCTTTGAGGAACTGCAGCATTTCTATGCAAACGACGGTGGTGTATGGAATGGTAAGAGCCAAAAAAAGTACAAGGTTCCTCAGTTTAAAATGTGGTTGAGCGACTTTACTGAGATTCTCCATTTGGAGAAGTTACGATATGTTGTGGGTTTCTCTAATAAGTTCTGTAGTATCTGGCAGCCGGTTTTGGACTATCTTTCTCGATCCAAGGTCGACCCCGACACTCGCTCAGTTTCTTAGTATGCCACCTATGCCCTTACGGACAGGTAATACCATCCTTAAGCGTAAATTGTACTCAATGCAGTGTAATCAATCCTTTGGATAATTTTCCTGACTTGCTGTTATAATTTTTTTTTTTTTTTTGGGGGGGGGTTATTGTACGTCGTTATTACTGGATTGATAAGAGTATACTGCTTTCATACAGGATTTTGTTACATATATGCATGTATGTAAGTCTGCGTGTAAATGAGTATGTGTATATGTATATATATATATATATATATCTATATATATATATATATATATATATATATATATATATATATATGCTTCATACTCTCATGTATGATATATGTATGTTATATTCTGAAAATCTAATAAATATATATATATAAAAGTATTACTACAGGCTGAAGGTAATTAACCAAACGTGGAACCAGGAACAAAAAAATATTTATCAACATAGGTATTATTTTTAGAAGTGGTGGTATGTTACATGTTAACAAAGTAGACAACTGCTCAATATTAACTGACATCTCAGAGAAATATGTGGTTATAAAAAATAATATAAGCTGTTTAATTGACTTGATAATAAGTATTGGTGAAGTTCAGAGCAACAGTATGGAGTTTCTAACATCACAGTTATCACATAGTGCTAAAATAGCAACTTTATTTCAAAACAGTTTTACCAACTGGCTGGCAAGTACAGCAATGACAGCACCATGTTGCTGTAAGTGCGTTTGTGTTGAAGGGACTGGTGCACTTCACACAAACAGTTGGCAGCAAAAAAGGAAGCTTATGCTAATACTAATGAGACATTAGCATTAGCTATGCTAGTAATGTTTGCTTGCTAACATTTGGAGCAATACAACTCAACATACATCCAAATTAGTGACAAACTGGTTGTAGGACAACAAAGTGATGGTTTGGTGGCAGACATTGCAAAATCCTTATCTCATTCCTACAGAAACTGAGTGGCCATAGCTGAAATGGTGTGTGTAACCAGGGCGGTCCACAAATCCTGACTTGGTTACAGCAGTTTTGTCAGTAGGAATGGGTGACAATTAAACATAATTATAACTAGGCACTGTGGAACTGCAATGCTACCCATTATTAAAGAAATCTATGTAAATAAATATGAGAATAAATCACCTATTTAGCTTTAAGTATTCTGACTATTCTATTGTAATCCTCTTTTAGTTTTCTCAATTCTACAAGAAAATGAATGAATATTTCAAACCTTGGCAAAAAATGTCAAATTCTCACACAAATTCTATTCACAAACAGAAGACATTTTTAATTGTAATTTCCATGAGGTGTAAAGTCTAGTTTAATCTAATACCAAACAGTGAAAAATAAATGTTTCATGTCTTTCATCCAGTGTAAGAAAATACCTTATTTCAACTGCACATGCATACATTTTTGCGGTTTACATACCTAATTAAACATGCAATAAATCCATTTTAAGAGAAGTTGATTCATTATTTATAGTTAAACACAGTAGGCTACAACATAATAATACGGCATTAACATTTGGAACATTAAATCACTTTGCCATATGCTCAGTTTCTCTCCCCAATGCATTAGTTTAATTACGGTTATTAGGAGTGATGAAAATATACGGCTCAGGTATGCATTATGTGAATACTAAAACACCTAGATCAGCCTCTCTAGATATAGCAATAAGAAGGGAGCAAAGGTCTCTGCCAAAACAGAGGACAAAAACAGGGATGTGAGAGACAAGCCAGAGAGGTTGGTGAGTTATTTTCTCTCTGTTCCAGGCTCTCTGGCCATACCAGGAATGAGAGCTCACCTGAATAGGACCAGTAGGGGTCACCAGCTGTCCTCCTCTCCCTCATTACGCCGGTGCTCCCAGGACGGCTGCCTCCAGTGAAGCGAGGTTGGTCACCCGATGCAACTGTGGGGGACAGAGATGGAGGTCAGGAAATCCACTGGGGCAACGGGAAGTTTACGAACAGAGGGGAAACAGAATCATTAATCTACTAAAAATGTCTGAATAAAGCATCTGGTGTCAATGGAATTAGCATATGTATCTGGATATAGAAGGAATAAACAACACATCACCAGCATCATCAATGACCTTGCTCACACCTGAAGCAAACAGACCGCAGCTCAAAGATAAACCACACAGTTATGGTTGGTGTGGAATGACTAATGTAGACATAGAAATAAGCAAAGAGACACAGTCACAACTACAGTTCCTAAGGAGTTTGGAACCTTTGTTCCTAAGGTTACAAACTCCCCTCCCCCTGTCCCTATGTACCTAATCAGGTTGGGGATTAAAATATTCCATTGAGGGATGGGTCAAAGGGTCAGTTCCCACTCATTTTATTTTTACCTAGACATGCGCGACTTAACGTGCTCATGTGTGTCATGTAAAACATTACTGACCCTGGAGAACACTTCAGCATACTTCTTCACAATCTTCACTGATTGTGAAGAAAGCGCAAAAAATATGATGAAGATGTAATGATTTCAAATTACTGTTGGCTACCGGTATCAAGGTACTCAAAGGTTTCAGAAAGTTACACCTTCATAATTAATACAATGAGTTGACATATTGTTTAAATTATTTTAATGAGATACCAGTAAAAGTGCTGGAGTGACAAGAGTTTTGTCTGACTGTAGGGAGCAGAAAGTAACATTATGTCCCTCTCCTCCATATATTTCTGAGTTGCCTGAGAGAAAAAAAGTTTCATATATTTTTCAATCATATACAAAAAGACAAATTAAATAATTTTTTTTTTTTAGATATTTGTAATAATAGTAAAAAAAAAAAAAAAATGAATAATATTATTTACACTGAATGGTCCCACTGGTCAAAATATTATCAGAGACCATTTCAAGTAAAAATTTGAAATAAGGAACTGTAGAAATTAACACAGTATTAAAAACATATGAGATGTTAAACATTTAAAACTAATTTAACTGGAAAAAAAACTGATCACCAATGGAAGGTGAAGAATTTCTAGTAAATAGCACTCATTGTATGGAGCCAGACCACTATTACTATTATTTAGGCAAGGCTCCTCTAAAACTACAATTGGTATGCTATGGGTAGCATGTTTGTTAGGCTGCTGACGGCAGGCTGTACGTAAGCACACAGCACGACTAACAGGTTAGCTAATGTCAGCTCATTACACAGCAAACTGAGTACAATTCTTAGACCAATAAGCATGTTAACCTAAAAACCTCTACTAAACTTTGGCAGATTTTAAACTTTTTGTTCTTTTATTTGTCAGATTCAAATTAATACGGAACATATGTTATAGATTTGACTGCAACTGTAAGAATGAATATTAGGGGTGCACCAATGTAAAAACTTGGGCCGGCATCATTTGGTAGCCAATATTTTCTTGTTACTTTCAACACCATGTAAAGACTGCCACCTGCCTATATGGTATGGATCAAGATGCAGTCACAAGGGACTGCTTAAATCCAATATTTGACGGGTTAAAATACATCAGGTGTCATGCAATCACGCCAGTCATGTTAATCACACACTGGCCAGTTGGATTACTTTTCATTTCCTTTTATTTACCAATATAGATTTTAGTGATCATGATACTAAACGTCGTGTAGATTGGTCAGGATGTCAAAATGATGGGAAAAAAAGGGGGGGGGAAAATATCTGTTTTAAATTCTTCTAATATTATGTGCCATAGAATATTTTTTTTATAAACTTTAAAAATGCTGCTGTTTTCATGCTATCAACAGTAGTTGAGGCTGAATCCCATTTCCCTTCTCGACGTTTTGGAATGCAGTGGTAGTTGGCCAATACCTCCTCACTGTTATAAGTTCACACCTTGCATGCCAGCACAATAGTCAGATTGTTGGACGGAGTCTCACTGCAGTAGATGCCCACACAGATTACTAATGCTAAAGTTCATAGAGAGTGTTGAATGTACACATGAAAAAGACAGTTCAGAGTGAGGAATTTTTGATTTATCATAACTGATAACATCATTGAATTATTTACTAAGGATATTGCACTACAGTATTTTCTCACTTTTGTCAACAAGTTAATTTACCTGCAAAATTAACTAAAAAAGCAGACTGGAAATTGTGAAACCTTTGGCAAAGGACCACACTGATGCTACAGATTGAGATTATAGTTTATAAACCTATATATTAAACATTCTCCCAACATGTTTATGTGCATTGCAGTGTTTCTGCAGAAAATTTAGCATCTGCCTTTAATTTTTTTCCACTAGAGTCTTGAAATAACAGGTAAGATCCTTAACCATAATCAGTGATTACAGTTAAGCATTTAATTTTATATATAGTTTTGAAATCAATCTATTTGCTAAGTTGATCTGAAAAAAGAAGCAATGCAATGCATAGCATCACAAGTGAATCAGCGAGAGAAGCAGCTTTGAACAAATAGGAAAGAAAAAAATCTCAGTTTTCAACCCAGGTGCCATTTTGGCACAAAGCATTAATGGGTGATAATTACCACCATCAGGGCTTTAGAGCTCTGCAGAAAACAAGTGGAGCCTCTTGAACAGCACGAATGATTGTTTCCTGCTTTTTTATAGTCAGAATCCAACACAACCTTTATAGAAGCACTTCAGCAGAGAGAAGAAAAATAATGAAACTGGGTGGATGGTCAATATATATGAATAATTGTATGAACATTTCAACAGTCTCCATACAAAAACCCCAATACAATAACTAATTAGTAAAATGCAGGCCGCCTGTGCAGCCAGGGGTGTAAGCAATCATCCTCAAGTCTTTTAGGCACAAATGTCTCTTTTACTTCGATGAAAAAAAAAAAGCCCCATGAAATCAAACATTGTCAACAGAATTACAGCGAGTGCTAGAGGCACAAATTGTCCTTTAGCATCCACACTCCCTACAGCGTAGCCAGAGACTTGCAACAGTCAAACTCACCGGGGAAAATTCACTCTGCAAAGGCTGAAGACAGTGCCAGTGGAGAAGAGGCTGTCTAGCGGTTGTCATTGTCAATCAGGTGCACAAGAAAAACAAGAGTGTTCTCTGTCGCTCTAAGCAGTCAGAACTTGCAATTGCATTTAAAATCTGGACATTGGCTAATATTTCCCCCTGCTCTTATATGGAGGCGAGCAAATTTGGAAACATAGTTTTTTGTGAAGAGAAAGAGCAGAAAAGGCTAAAACAAAATCAAATAATCATCTATGTTTAAATGGTTGTAAGTTTTTTCTATTGCTTTTTTTTATTTTTATTTTTCTAAGTTTGACTGGTTACAGATTTTACTACGAAACTGTGGTTGGTTTGTAAATCTTCACACTGTTATCCTTTATAAACTTGCCAGTCTGGCACAATATTTGATTGTATTCAAACCACATAAAAGCCATTTTAACAAGCAATCTATTTGTGTCTTAGTTCATTGTCACACAACTCTAGCTCAGTAGAATTTTTGTAAAATTTGCCCCAGGTTTAAATGCTTTAAAATTGCACACCCCCAACTTTGTAACCATGACAACTGTTTTCTATCACGCTTGGCACCAGTCTCATGAGGGTTAATGTAACTTCAGAACAGTGGAAAAAACCCCTGGACGCCTCTGCTACCTTTATAATGCAGGTTATATTTGAAGTTATCAACTTGTCAACACATTCAGAGTACTTGCAAGTAGATTTTCTTTCTTAGCTCTAAAAGACAAATAATGTTATCATACATTGGTAATGATTTTCAAATGTTAAAGCAATTGTTGCACCATACAAATTGTATACTTTTACTCACCGGCTTCGGATGATAAAAAGCTGCATAAATTACTAGAAGGTGGCAGAAATGCACCAAATTAAAAGTATTTAACCATTTGGAAGATGTTATTTTTTATAAAGCTAAGCATAGTTTTTGCCTCCTGGTCCTAGACGGTTATTTCTCAGAGCTTGGTTTCTTATCTTGCTATATTTGTATAAAAATGTGTTTTAGAATAATATCAGAGGTGCAGTCAAGGATGAAGAAGATCACAGGCTTCAAGCAAAAAGATGATCAGATAGATGGAAGTGTGGACAGAGTAAATGAGCTGAACACATTCTTCAATAAGTTCAGTTGAGGAACAAGCTCATCATCCTCCTCTCCTGCCTCCAGCCAAGCAGACATCCCAAAATCCTCTGACCCACAGCTTTCCTGTCAAGTCCTAAGATGTTTTATCCTCCATCTCAGTCATGGACTCTTCTGCTTCTACAAGTTGGCCATCAACCGAACCAGAAAATGCTGCTGCTCCCTTTGCTTCCTCCTGCCAGGTTTCTGTATCTAGAAGTCAGGTGAATAGGCAGCTGGAGAGAGGCTGCAGGTCCAGATAGTTTTAGCACCAGAGTCTGATAGTCCTGTGCAGAGCAGCTCTGTGGGATTCTGCAGCACCTCTTCAACCTTCACTTGATTCACGAGAAAGTTCTTTTTTTGTGGAAGACATCCCGCCTGGTTCCGGTACCAAAGAAAACTGACCCATCAGTTATCAATGACTAAACCCCTATTGATCACATCATGAAGAGCTTAAAGAAACGGGGACATGAAAAGGCTAAACAACTTGATAAAGAAGGCTGTTTCTGTTCTGGGGACTGCTGAGTAACCACTGGACATACTGGCGCCAAGAAGGATTTTACATACAATGAAGAAAATTATGGGTAACAAAGAGCATCCTCGTCATTAGACCGTCATAGAAAAACAGTGTCCTCAGTCGGAGGCCTCTTCAGATTTGCAGCAATATAGACTGCTACAGGAGCCAGAAGTATCTACAACTCTTTGTACAGCATGAGTTACTACAACATTTGACTTCCCTTTGGGATCAAGAAAATATTTTTGAATTGACTTTTCCTAACCTTTAAGTGGAAAATCATCGCATCTAAGTGAAATAGACTTGAAAATGTCCCTCTGTGTGTAATTAGTTCCTGAAATAAATAACCTTTTCATTAATAATCTCAATTATTAAATAAGAATTTGCCAACATTGCAATCAAAAGTCTCAAACAGGAACGTCCATGGTGGAAAGAATTTTTCTTTTCTAAGTTGAAAACAAAAATGGAGCAGAGGCTGATTAGTCATATTCAGCTCAGTAGAACTAAAAAAGTAATCAATGAGCCAAAATATTTTACTTTGTACTTTAAAACAACTTTCTTTCCACACAAATTTGATGTTTTCTATTCCTTGCACCCATTCTGATGGTTTGTTATGATGCTGGATTTTGATATATTTTAGTAGCTGAATTAAAATGTGTATTTTCTATTTAGCATTTTGTTTTCTGTGAATCACTTAAGTACGCTATATTTATGATTTTTTATATACATTTTTATAGAGTGGTCTACATTTGAATGAACATATACAGTATATTTCTTTGTTTTAGCTTTATTTATACAGGTAAATCACATTAAGACATAGGGACCGCTTCACTTTCACACTATGCTAAAACAGAGTACAGTCAGTATAATGTATAAAATAACTCACCTAAAAATATAATAAAAAGAAATAGCAGTAAAGCCCTAGAAATAGTCTCTGGTTCTCTGGCCCTAAAAATATATTTAAAAGCCTTCGGTTCAATTAGGCAGCACTGCTTCAGGTTCAGCTGAGGTTTCCTGTAAGTGCACTTCTTCACACTTTAATGAAAGCATATAATCGTTGGTTGTAGTAAAGGAAGAAGATATCAGGAAAAAATTTACGTTCAAGAAAGTTCACTGTTCTTTGGTTGCAGTAGATGTTATGTTTTTTTTTTCCCGACAAAAATCAATAAAACCATTGTAAGTAATCTTGATTTCACCACTGACCAAAATGCTCAGGGCTATAGTTGTTTTTTTTCATAATCAGGCAGCACTAATGATACCTTTACTTCCTGGTTGGTGACAGCTGGGCTTGACCAGCTTATTGAGTTTATCAAGTCAAAATTCAACAGTCTACCTGCATCTCAATGACACACTTTGAATGATGCTGATGAAAAATGTACTAACAGTGGAAAAGTGTTTTGGAATGGGACTAAAGAAAGCCATCGATAGACCTTTTCACTCAGTGGTTAAACACTACAGTATCGACTTCCTTTATGACTACCTACTGATCCCCTTTGCTAATTCACCCAGATCAAACTGAGTTGGGTCAGCCCTGCACTCAGAAAAAGAAGCCAGTAGCACAAAATCAGCAGAGTTAACAGAAGGGCTTCTTGTAGCATACTGTTGCGTGTGCCACCTCCCACTTTGCACATAAGCAAAGCTGCCTCCCTAACTACTTCTGTTACAGGCTCAGAGGCATGTGGGCGGTGGATCAACTTTAACCTCCAATCCGCCTCTGTGAACACTATGTTGATGCGCAACAAAGGTGCAACGGGACTGGGTCGAAAGCGTTGCACGAAAAAAGGAAACCTGCATTTAATGGAAAAGACCTACAATAAAAGAGGAGTTGACTTAAGGTGTCACACATACTACCCAGCCTTGACTCTCCTCCTTTTTTTTTCTGGAGGTTGAAGAAAATTCTCAACATTTGAGTAGAAAATATTAACTGCTTGATTAGTAGCTGGGTTTTATCGGTAGATTCCACAAATCCCGAAACAAAATAATGCGACATAGGGCTATTTCACTGCTCGTCTGGCATCTGAACAAAATTATATCTGCTTCTTTTCAAATATCTCCTTCTCCGACTTCAAAATACTTGCAAATAAGGACTAGAATAGCATTATTCTCTTTTTAGTTTTTGTGAAAGAAAAACTCCTTCGGTTTTGATTGGCATTCTAACCTGGTTCAGTTGTCTAGACTTCAGAAAAGTGGTGAAAATACCCTTTTAAGATTTCTGAATATGCATGCGTTGTTAGGACAAAAACTAAAACACTGATTAATAAAATGTCGAAATTGTACGAAGCAAATCAAGGCTAAAATGTAATTTAAATAAAAACGTCTACAATATAGTTGTTATCCTTAGGAAAGGAGAACAAGGGGAAAAGTCTGTAAAGTCCAACATTTTTCCACTCTATTGGATTTTTTTCCCACACATATCCATGGAAAATGATCAAAATAGATTCCATACTTTTCAAAACAGGCTAGGAACGCTAGGAATGAGCAAACTATTCCAAACTCACTTCTGCTCTAGCAGTTAGGATAAGCATGACCTGCAAAACTGAGAAACTACACTGACATCAAATATAAACTCAATCCCTCTCTCTCTCACACACACACATGCACACGCACCCAAACACTTCCAGCCCATTTAAGATGAGCTGAGCTCTTACTAATAGTTGCATCATTACCAAGGATTAATTAAAGTAAGCACAACATCCAGCCAAATCTTTTCTTGCACTTTAAGTCAGCACATAACCGTCTCCAAAAAAATGCCCTCTACCAAGCCACGAGACACTTGCACCCTGTTTCCCCAAATCAAATTCACTGCTTGGAGGGAGGTCACCGAGCCTCCTCCAGCACAGTCATAAATGGCTGCTTTATTATCAGATGTAGCGATTTATTACGGCGATACATGGGTTAACCTGAAGTGTGAAACGGAGAGGGAGGGAGGCTTGGAGACTGAGACTTGGAGCATATTTGAAGGCAGGTTGTGAAACAGGAGGGCTGCACAGTCTTTGATCAGAGAGCATAGGAGACAGCACCATGTCAACAGTTTACACACATCCATGTCAGCCATCCCCTGTGGGCAAAGGATTAAAGCCACAGCATTTCTGATGGAGCAGAGCAGACAACGAAGTCGGTGCTGGGCCTGAAGGAGACGGAGGAGCTCTGCTGCACTCAAACAAACACGCATAAATCTGAAAACACTGCTGAATTATGTAGCTTAACAAGTAGTTTAAATGAGACAATACATACAGCTGCTTTGGCCTGGGTTCTTACTTTGATATTGTTTTTTTGGGAACCAGCAGACAAAACAAAAGGGAAAAAAAAGATTTCAAAAGAGCTACAGAAAAACACTTTGTACACTGTATATTCCTGCAAAATCATTTTCCTTTTCCATCGCCCCGAGGGCTGTTAAATCATCTACACCACCATTAAGCCCCACTATTTGTTCCATAATATCACACGCAACAACAAGCCAAGAACCCCTGAGAGCCCTTGAAAAACAGCAGCCTAACAACAACCACAGGAGCATTTAACTTGCATTAGTCATTGGGGGACAGCGTTAAAATATCAATCACTGATGTTAGGATCAGATATGTGGCACATTTACGTCACAAGCAGGACTTTTTTTTTCATACTCTGAAAAGCAGCTGATTTCTCACTTTTTCACTCAAATTACAGGTCAGTGTTTAAAAATTTGAAAATGATAGAAAAGTGTATTTATTTCATCAGTTCAATTCAAAAGTGAAAGTCATTTCAAGATTATAAATACAGTCACAAATTTCAGGTATTTATTTTGGTTACTTTTGATTTTGGCTTAGAGCTAAAGGAAACCCTTGTTCTCAAAAAGAATATTAAATAAGACCAAAAAAGAAATATTAAAACAACTACTGTGCAGTATCTGTACTCAGCAGTCTGTTTTGTTTTGGTTTGTTTTCTTGCATGAAATACTGCAATGGTGCAGCATAACATGGAGGTGCTCTTTCTGTGGCTCTGCTAAGGTAATGCTAATCTCTGGATGTTACTGACCAAAAGGAGCTAAGGCCTAAAAGGCATGTTGGAATGCAGAAGGAAGCCCAGAGTACCCAGAGGAAACTCATGGATGCACAGGGTGAACCTGCAAACTCCATAGGTCCGGATTCCAAGGCAGCAGGGCTAAAAACGGTCTGTTGAGCCAGCTGTCAAATCTGGCTGGAAAATGAAAACTCTATGAAGTCAGAAGAGGAAGGTATGATGTGGACCAAAATAGGTGAACACATAGACCATGACAAAAGAGAGTGGCTCAACACCAGCAGATCACACGGTTCCACAAATCATCAGTGATAAAATTAAACAGTGACTGGATCTTATGTGTCTAATTCAAAATAGTGATAAACAAATGATAATTACCAACCACCACTGTAAAGTCAGTAGTCTTCACATGGTTTTGTCACCTACAACAGAACATTAGTATCTTAAAGAAATATATATATTTCTTATGTTATATTCCTATTTGCTGAGAAACTGATTTTTCATTAGCTCTAACTCATAATCAGTAAAAGTAACAGATGTAAAAGCCTGAAATATTTCCTTATAAACATACTTTTGAATTAAATTACAAAAATAAACTTTTTCATGATATTCTAATTTGTAGATATGCATTCAATAAAGATGCAGAAGATTCCAGAACCCACTTACTGTGGTCAATTAATGCAAGTGTAGGATGGAGCAGCCCACCATGTTGACCCGGTTATTGATAGAGAAAACACAGTTGGATCTGATAAGCAAACTAGTCATTTCACAAAAAAGGGAGGACCTCCATAAGCAGCGTTGAAAAGCCTTCACACAAGGAATCATCAGCTTATCTATTATGCCAACATGTCAAGGTATTTGGCTTAAAAGGATAAAGCTTTCAATATTCTATATGTTTGCATTTATTGCCAGATCCTCTGATAACATTGAAACCCCCTGTCTTGTATAGCAGATTGTATTTTTATTCAAGTTGGATTTTATTTATTTATTTATTTCAAAAAAGTGGGCAAAATACACAGTTTTATTACAAGTACCACTATTTTGACACTGCTGTTCTAAAGCAAACCTGACACATTAAAAGGGGTAAAAAGTGGTCTTGTGAAGAATCATATTTCAAATAAACCACCACTGATAACATTTATCCGTTGCAGCAGAGCGACGTATGCTGGGACTTACTTTAAATAACTTGGAAAGCCGATGTTCATGTGAATGAAACAGCATGCGATAGTGTAACGATGTAATTTTAACAGAATTTCATTAAACTTGAGATCTCCAGCCCAGTGCTCTATGAAGCTCATATCAACACGTGTGTATGATGTACAGCTCCCTTCACATTTATTCATGGTCCTCGTACATATGGGTCAGAAGCCTTCAAAGAAATTTGTATTTTATTAAAATAACATGATGTCAAACTGAACATGTTCTATACTTCTTTCCAAAGTGAGCTTTGCGAAATTTCTGACCTCCATTACTATTCTTCTCACTGTGCACAGTAGTAAATTAAACTTCTCCACTCCTCTGGAGTTTTTTGTCACAGTTCCAGTTGTTTAATCTTTAATCATCACTATAACTGGAGATATTAGAAAGTCTGGGTGATCTACCATTGTCTTGGAACCTTTTTTTTTGAAGATCAACACATATTTAGGTTAAATTAAATAACGTTCTAATGTTTTGTCTATGTTGGAGAGTAGCTCAGATAAATGTTACAGGCAAACAGGAAGTGGAGCTCACAAATTCACTTAAGAAAAGTGCATGTTGGAAATGGGTAAGGTGCAATAATTTAATAGGATTTGGATTTAACATCCTAATAAGTAGAGAATAGATGATTTCACCAACTGAATAAATGTACTCAAAGCAAATGCAGAATTATTCTAAATATGTATGTTAAGTGATGGTGTACTAAAAAAAAGGCAGGTTTGTCTGCAGTTTGTGACTCAGAAAGATCAACACAAGCATCTTATTAAATGACATTCCATCTTGTCTCAATTATACCCAGATTACCTATTTATTGTTTCTACACACAAAACGCAATAAAGTATAAGTAAAAATGCTACATATTGACTTGTGTTATGATTTACTGCCCATTGTGGCAAATCATTTCATTTTAAATAACATTTTTGTAACTTTTCATTTACTAAATAAATTGTAAGAAGTCAAATTAATAGTTTAATTTTTGGGGGGGCAATTTTTTCAGTATAATATGCTACCCAGAAATCATTTTAATGATCTTCCTTAAAAGGTTTTACTTTTTAATCATGTTTGATTAAGAAGAACGGACTCATACTTTAGGAGAGTCTGTGCCTGCTATTGTTTTTCCCTTTTAGCTTTGAATTTGAAAAGATGCAAATAATTCCCTTGTTGTGTGTCAGCTCTGGTGTTACATTATGTTCCCCAAAATCCATTATCATTTAAAAGAAGATCAGTGCTTTATGGGAAATTACATAAGCTCACTTCCATTATATACTGAGGCACTCTCACTAGTTCTGAAAAATAAAACAATAGTTTATGAAAAAAAACTGACAACATCTCAAGGAGCATTTATTTTATTTAATAACATGTTTTCCCATTATCTCCACATCTCTAATGAAGTCAGCATGATTAATTGTGTGTTTATGCAAAGCGGATACTTCCAGGCACATCAGTGTTGTCACAGTTTTGACATTCCGCCTCAGCATTGTCCTGCTTTACATTCAGGCTACATACGGCCATTTTGACAGCAGTTGCTGCTGGAGAGGGCAGCACAGCCCACATCCGTCACCCATCTCTGTTTTCGCAACTCGTCCCTATAATTAAGTGCGGGAGAGAATGCATTTCATTAAACTTACTAATTAGACAAACTATGGTCTAAACAGCGTTTACATTGCTCCGTCTGAAATCATGTAAAGCAGAAGTTTTGCAGACATCACGAGTGCATGAAGGGAGGAGTTATGATCTAAAATTGCTATGTATGAGGAGGGAGGAAGAAAAAAAAAGTGCATACGGCCAGAGACAGCTGCTGTCTAGGACAAACTCATCTCCGATGCAGAGTGTCAACTGTGAAATATAAGGACATCTGCTCCGTTTGCTGTTAAACTCATATCTTTATGACAAGTACACCTAAATTTCAAATGTGCTCTTTTTAATGCCAAATACTTCAGTCTATCTGCAGTGCATCAAGACTGCAAACCAAAGTGGTAAAAATGGAAGGAATAAAAATCGATGCCTCTTTTAGGCAGAAAAGCTCTGGAAGGAAAAATAAATAAATAAAAAAAAATAAGTGGAGCTTGATCTTGTAAGCACACGCGTTTCTCGTTCCTCAGCAAGTGGGAAATGTTGCAAGATATCCCCCGGAAGTGTTCGAGTCACACCAAGGACCTCGGGAACACGAGAAATGCCAAGATCAGCCAGAGATATGGCACAGAGGGAGCCGGGCCTCGGGGCAAAAACATCAAACTATGAAATAATAACACAACAACTCAAATCCCAATGCAGATATTTAGACCGGCACAGCTAAACGCAAATGAGCAGTTTCAGCAAAGAGGCATCCATCGGCATCCCTGGGCCAGAGAAATGGAGCCGTGTTACAGTAAAATTAAGCCAATTAACTTAGTGTTAAAAATCATTTTCCTCGACTGATAAAAAAAAATAAATAAATAAAAAATCCTTCACATCTCCTCGTTGTCATTTTTTTTGTAAGCATGAGCATATCTGTGTACATGTTCTCACACCTGTCAAGGCTTTTTGTTCATCGTGGTAATTGACAGGAAGTGCTACTGCATGTTTGTCAGGGCATCAGAGGGTGCCAACAGCCTCAAATACTAATTCATATTGAGATGTGGAGACAAGGAGACACAGTGAAGAGGCAGAAAGTCAAAGCTAACTTTTCAATATGTCCGGAAACGAAGCCAAATATACACAATTGTGAGCACTGTGTGCACTGCTGCCTTGAATTTTCTCCCGAACAAAAAACACAAAACAAAACATTTTTGTTTGTGTTTCATTATCGAACTTGAACAACAAAGCAGTAGAATAAGAGGAAGGGCAAAGGAGGCACAGTTGACATTCTCATTATGCCACACTTGCTCTGCAGTCTTTTGTCTAAACTTATCTGGTGAAAAACTCGATAAGGCCATCTCATTATAATCAAATCCGAACGTGTCAGCAGCCCTCAACGTGACCAGAGGTCAGATGTCTGCGTTCACAAGGAGTTTTTTTCTGCTTTCAGAAGAAGGTACAGTGCAATGGTAAAGCATTTGCTTCCTTACAGATTTTTTTTTACTCCACCTAAATGTCTCAGATGAGTCAAATAAATGTTATATTATACAATGTTAACCTGAAGAAATAGCAGTCTCAAATTCATGGCCCTATTTATTAAGGGGAGTAAAAGTTTTTTAAACCAACTTCCACTATGCAAAAAACAAATAACCCTTGTAACTAAATCATGACTAAACTGGTAAAAATTGTGGTTCATAATTACAAACCAGCCCCAAGTCTGATTATTGCAAGACCTATAGAATAAAAACATATCAGACAGACACCAAAAATGGTGGTGATAGTGTGATTTGTTTTGCTGCTTCAGTATAAAGACGACTAGATACATTTGATGGATCAATGAATACTGCTCTCTACCATAAAACCTCGAAGGACGATGGCCAATCAGTTTGTGATCTTAAGCTTGAGTGTACTGGGTTATATACAACAGAATGATGATTTCACAGTATATGGGAAATTTCACTTCTTAATGGCTCCAATAACAGAAAAAAATGCAATTGCTCTTGTCAAAGTTTAATTAGGTACAATTTACCCACTGTGGCGTGACCCTATACAGGTCATTAATGCTAATTTAAGAAAAAGCTCAAATGCGGCTGAATTGAAACAATTCTGCAAAAAGAGTGGGCCAAAATTATGTAAAAGATTTCTTGTCAGTTGTGACAAATGCTTGATAGCAGTTATTGCTATCAGGAGTGGTACAACCAGTCATTAGGTCTAAGGAACAAGTACCTTCTTGCCTAGGGCCAGGTTGGTTTAGACAACTAACAAATTAAATTGTTCTCTGAAAACTGCATTTTGCATTTACCCGAGCCATTTCTCATATTAAAATTAGCTTGATTGTCTGAAACAATTAAGAGTGACAAAAATCAAAATACTGATGTAGGCTACCCATGCTAAAACAACACACAAGATGTGGAGTTAGAAGGCCTTGAGTGAGTGACGTGTCATGTGTGTTGCACTCGTCCTAAACCTTTTACCACAAGGGATAAGTGAGACACACAGTACATCATGTGTCAGACTTTGATGGAGAATGTGGGCGAAAAGGTCTAGATGAAAGTCTCAAGTGTATTCCGTCTTCCTTAAATACAAAGAAGAAAGAAAAGGGAAAAGAAATACGCACATCCTGCCATTTATTCCCCGTTTATAAAGGATCCTGGTAAAGAACAATCAGTCCATTGTCTGACCAACTTCTGAATTAAAACTGCATGACTTCCTGCTGAGAAGTAAATGTTTAACATAGCCAATTACAGACAGGCTGGATCTACAGCCGATAGCTACTCTTGAGAAAAGATGAAATTATACAGTAAATCTTAACCATGTCAATCAGCTGGCAAGTCTGCTTGCAGGCTGATGCTTGTACAGTGAATTAAATGCATTAAAAAGCTGGTCTGGTTACTGATTGAGTGCATCAGGAGCCCTGATGAAAACCATTAACAAAATTACACAAAAATCAGACTTGTGATCTCTACTCGACCAGCTAAGGCTTGTACTTCTCACAGTCTACAATAAACAACTCTCAAATCTGCGTCAAGACACGAGACTGGCAGGACTGTACACAGCAGCCTGGACGGAGTCAGGAAATTTTACTGACTAAAGTGAGTTTTCAATTTTCAATATGTGGCTATTGGATCACTTAAGTGCCAAGAACTTATGAGGTCATTCTTCAAAAGCATAGTGTGCAGTCCTGCATGAATTGTCTAGTTATTGATTCTGAAATATATTCAGCAGCCTCTGGTGGATACATTACACTCCTAACACATTAGTAGGGGCTCATGAGTGGAGATGGTTGATTACTGGCAATGTAAATGGGTCCATCTAGGAGCAAGACACTGATACTAGCAGGTCAGCTGAGCGCTCGCAGCACAGCGCGGCCACCCAGCCTGAAAATTTATGACAGCGGAGCTACTGTAACATGATTTAGAAATAAGCATCAGCAAAACAGTAAAGCATAATTGTCAGACTGTGAAATACGACTATAGTGCGGCTGAAAATTCACTGAAACGTTTCGGTTCAAATTAAATACCAGTAGAAATATGCCTCAGTGAAAAACGTGTGTCTGGTACTGATGAAAAATACCTAACCTTTAGGTCAGTGTTAGCAATAAATAAAAAACACTGCAACGAGGCCTTTGCATGCATCACTTCCAAACAGACTCGTCATGCCAGCCCAGGGCCATACAAGCAGTAAAAACCTCCTCCCTTCCTCTTTAAATGCTCTTTGATGTCGGACTCTAATCAATACTTGAAGGCTGGATTTAGAAACGACAGATAAAACCATGATGAGTACTGCACCTGATACTTTTCCTGCATCCTCCTTTGTATTCTCACTAGTGTTTAACATCAACTATAACCAGGGTGGAACAAGGTTTGAGACAGGACTGAGAAGGTGAAATTTCTTATATTTTAAGCCGGAAAACATAAGAATTTTTCAAATTGTCAAACATATATAAGTCAGAATCAGCTTTTCAATCAATTTTCAAAGGATTGAAAAATGCATTATTCTGGTCAAAGAACAAACCTTACACCACGATGACATAATATCTGTAAAAGGGTTGCTTTGATGCCTGTCATTCAATGTGGTTGTAGTCAGAAAATAGATACTTTTTCCTGACAATAAACACCTTACAGGAAGATGTGAAATGAATGCACGGTCTCTTACTGTCAACACAAAAACGGATGGAGTGAGCACTTTTGCTATAAAGATAATCAATGCAGGAAACTTGGGTGAGATCCAAAGAGGTACACATATGAAAATTCTAGATTTGTCCTCACCAACCAAAAACCAGTCTCTCTGTTGGAAACACTTTCTGCCCCAGGATTAAACCACAAAGCTTGACCACAAGTGTTGTTTGTGAGCATAAACCTTATCGTGTAAGAAATACTTAATGGCATTTCTACTTTTGTGTGCTCTGTTAATACAAAACATCTGGAGATACCTGAAGAGCTCATTAAATCGAAAACAGCTCTCTAAAAAGGTTCTCCTACATGTTTATTCCTTAGGAAGTTGTAGCAGAATTGCTTTTTTCTCCTAGTATCTTAGCCAAATGAAAAGAATTCAAGGGCCTTACTTGCAAATTGTGTGCAAACAACATATTTGGCTGTTGGGGCGACTCTTTACTTTGACATATTATCATGCAACCCTACCTAAAACTACATAAAGGTCCTTTCAGGAAACGTTGTACTAATCTGTCATAATAACACATTGTTTTCTGCTACATTTAAACTTAAAGGAGACAGAATAAAATCTGTGCTCTTCACACAGAAAGTTGACACTGTCATAGGTGAATGTCCCAGCATGAACTGAGCATCAGCACCCTATAGAGTCTGTACAGCTTATGCCACTGTCTACTTTCACCTTGAAAATAGAATAATTTTATCTCCCTCTGCAGCAGTGTAAACCTGATATGAACAAGGTATTTTCAAATACAAAAGCATGAATAAATGTACAGTAGTTTAGGTGATTAATTACAAGTTGTGAAGTTCAAATGCATAATTTTTATGATATAAATTATAAAAATTCCTGTATTTTACTAAAAAGATCAAATCTTTTTGTAGCTAATTAGTGCCCACTGTTTTGTTTCCAACTGAATAAATGTAGTAACTATTGGCAATGGGATCACTTGTCACATTGTTGTCAAGTAAAAGAAAAGGACTCTAGTGACCGGTCAATGCTTGCATAAATTCATGTTTATATCACTGAGGAATATAAAGTTTCCAACGTATACAAAATTGTTCTAATTAATTTGGGACAAATAATGATGAAAAAAGAAAATAATGTGGCAAGCTCTAATGAGGTGCCCACTAATTAACCAAAAGGGATTACAAAATTATTACAGTAAAAATAATCTCCTGCAACGCATCACTCACAACAAACGAGGACACCTGCTCAGATCACAACTCCTTGACATTCGCTCTCCGGTCCTGTTCTTCGATGCACAGAGAGCAGCTAGGTTGTTTTCTGATAAACCATCAAGAGACACTCATAAGTGTTTCACATCAAACACACAGAGGCCACTCTGGCACTGATCTCGTCATCTCCATGTAGTTAAATTTGCAGAAAAACAAATTCCAGCCTCCTAAATGTACGAACCGGTGCACACAGGAGCAAACAAAGACTGAAAAGCAACATTCAATTGAGGGCCACTTGGCTCCAAGTCAAGGCAGTGATTCAAATCAAATACCACACCACAGCTGTGTGGTGAAGCCATCGTCCAACCTGGGCCTATAGCTGCCAATCTTTCAGACTTAACAAAGATGGCCATGGAAAAATCATGTGATTCAGGTTCAAAGTAAAAAAAAAAAAAAGTTTAATGTGCCAGCTGTTGTAACATTTCTAAACAAGCTGAAGTAACACACTTTGTCCAGAACAACAAAAAGCAAAAATAACTTTTAGTTCAAACTGAAAAGTAATCTTGTCAAACTATTTAACAATTGAAGTCTTCAACACATAGTTTATAAAATAACAGACATACTGAACGAACTCAGATACTCGAGAAAGTCTGTTCACTACTTGAAATCTGCTTTTATTGATTCTTATTGATGCATTTCAAAAGATGCTTTATGAGGGTCTAAATACAAATAAATAAATGACATTTTAGAAAACACTAAAATACTATTTATTTCAGGGTGACCCTGTTTGTAAATGTAATATTGTCATCTGTGGCATTTACAAACTATGAGTGCCATGTTGATTCAGGATCATTTTGAATAGAGCATGTACTGTAAAATATACATCCAGCTTTGCACACAAACATAGTAAGTTACTTTTACTGTGACATCCTCTAGGTTTTTCCTTTTTCTATACACCTTTCTGTACCATACTTTCTATGCTTTCTGTACTTACTGGTTCGTTTTCTATACTTGCTGATTGACTAACCATGTAAGTAAGTCTAGGAATACCATCACATGGTCAAATACAGTAACTATTAGGTTAAAACTGCACCATATTTTGTGAATATATCTTCAATGCAATATCAGTCTGTGCAATATTCATATCGCTAAGGACTGTTTGAGTGCAATAATCGTCTGCTAATATATTCTGACTCTTAATGAACTTACATTCTACATACTACTGTAATGTTTAGCCAGGATAGAGTCTCACGGCAGCAGATGTTTACATTGGGTACAATGCAGAAGGTCACAGAGTATCGGAAGCACAGATGGGAAAGAGAGAAAAGAAGAAAACAGACGCATACTGCAATTTTTCAAACAGACTTAAATAAACATTTAGAATAAATACTATCTGAAATTAGTAGCGGTTTTCAAGTAAACTTTACTATTACAGAGACTATTATACATTTTTTGCAATATTGTTCCTTGTTGAATCAAACAAGCTGATATTATGCAGTTAGCTTTGTCCTTAACATGCTTCTCGTAACTTGCCAATTGTCATCTTAAAACTTTATATGAGTGATGAAAGTAACAACTGTAATTTTCATACGTCTGTGTTTATTTATATTTGTGTATGTAGTAGCTTCCTTTAAGCCAGTTGACCAGCAGTCAACAGACCCTGGTAGTATTGTGCTGTGCCATAGTCGATAACTGTACAATTCTTTTTATATTGCTTCCAATTAAAAATACCTTAGGACCATAAGAATGATATGACATAAGAATGTATGATTTTAAAATTGTAACAGTTTAAAACATTGCTTTATCTTGAAATAATTTATTAATCTCTAGTGAAGGGCATACAAAGATGTTAGGACCCTAACAGATCTGTTTTAACAGATTTGGTTTTGCATACCTACTCAACTTTTACCTTTACAGTGACAAAAACACACAACAAAAACAAAAGTGTGATGAGGCTCATTCAAAGCCTTTAAATTGGAGCAGAAGAGTGGCTGCCATCTCCTTTTTCTTGACCCTTACTGATGGGCATGTGGAGCAATGATTGTTGGAATCCCTGAGTGATTAGTGGTTACCTTGGGATAGATCTGTTATGCCGGGAGAAACACATGTGCTGTAGGTGTAGGCCGGCTTTGACAACAACATATGGCAGCTGCCTTCTTACTTATAGTTAACACCAGCGTTTGACAGATAAGCACACAAGGAGGAATTTGTATGACAGCATGGCAGGAATTATGCAGGGATCAAGTGGAAGGTGTTTTGTTTGGAAGTGTTCAATAAATTCAGCTGTTGACTCGTTCGTCGTAAAACTTCACTGACTGATAAATACGAGGGTCTTCTTTGTTGGGAAGCATAAAACAATATGTTTCTGAAATATGGAAATGTCAAATGGAAAGGCCATGGTATTCAAATCTCAAGTTAATTAGGGTTCCACTATGAGGAAGGTTTGGATGTTTGTGTTGAAGAACAGAAACATTTGCATTCCCTAAAGGGGAGCATGTCAACAGGATCGATAGGGTGGAGTGTGAACTCCTGTTCTTGCTCCCAAAACAAAAAAAGCATTGAACTCAGCAGATCCTCTTCGCTGGAATCTTCTGAAATTAGCCACCAAAATCTAATCACCTGCTTCCTCCGTTATTTTCACAAAAACCCCAAAAAAATTGTTCAAGATAAAATGATAGTATTTGATCATTTCAAAATGTACCTAACTACTTGATAAATGCCTAGAATTAGCCGAGATACGATACAGCTTTTACGTAACATAGTTAAACACCAATTATCCTATTCCTTCCATTGATGTTTTTAGTGCTTTCTCTCTGTGTGAGGTAGCCGAAGTGTGAGAGAAACAAACAGAACATCAATCTCACTCGAAACCCAATGCCTCAGGACTGATCTCAAAGAGTGTTAACGAGGAGGAATAAAAACATTTGACAAGGATTTCATGAAATCAGGACAATAGAGTGGACACAAGAATGTAAGTCCTTAACTACAACTACATTTTAGTGCAGAGGATGTTTTTCTTTACAATTATTTATAAATACCCCAAAATAAGGTATCTAATGGTGAACAAGGTATTACATTATATGTAAGCACAGAATGGGTCATAAACAGTGGTTTTACATACCATAGGTTGGTGCTTTGCAACAAGACCATCATACGTACTGGAATAAATATTAGTATATATATAATTCTTAAGTCATATTCAGTAAAATATCATTTAGGCAATAATGCTTTTAGGCTAATAATATATTATTATTATTATTATTATTATTATAGGAAAACCTTTTATCCTCTGTCATCGGTGGCCATGCTAACTGGACTTAGCATTCAAGATGGGCTCTGCTGTCGAGGGGGAAGCTGTATCATAGAAGAGCAAGGTGTCTGGAGGAGTGAGTGGCGTGTGCATGGGCATAATTGACAATGATCCTACCTCTGATTGGTTGTTTCTAGTTAGTACAAGGAGCACTGGCAGAAGGCAGAAGATCTCGATTTTTTTTTCCACAAATTACCTGCATCATGCTATATATAATTAAAGTTTTAACAAATATGTAAAATTATATATTTTTTATAAGTGTTACATAATGCAGCTTCAAGCAGGGTATAAAAAACGTTACGGTTTCAATAATAATAATAAGTCAACACAATATTATGCTGTGATAATCAGCACATTTAATATTTTTTTTATGGCACTAGAAATACTTGTTACTTAAATAAAAACAATTGTAATTTTCTTTTTTGTAGAAAATATTGCAATACTGTAGCGATTTTACTTCAGGATATCATACATTAAGGACCTCATACCAGTTCGTTCCTACTCTGGACCATTAGAATTGTCAGTAGAGTGGATTATTTTATTTTAAAAAAAGACTGCAGTGACCCAATTTGAACTCCAAATGACCAATTTTAATACTAATAAAAAAAGGTATACCATCGATTTACAGAAGAAGAGGTAAAATTCTGTTTCCATACTTGTTAAATTTGTGCAAACATTAAAACTTAAATAATAAAAAAACACCTTGATTTTTCATTCAGGCAGCTCATTTTGCATTCAGCACAGCCCTAGCAGCTTGATAAAACATGTGTCAACTAATCCCATATATTTAAATAATTTCAGCCATAGTTCATGACGGGCAAAATGAGCTTTGTCGAGGAGATTGAATTCGTCTTTCCTCACATCAGAAAAAGGCAATCTTAACTGACGTCAACAACAAAGACTCGAGCACAAAGAAAACACACATGGTGCGTTGACCCACAATAACACAATAAAGGAAAAAGAAGCCTGAAGCTTCCATTGTCTTCGCTCTCTACAGGGCAACAGTGACTGACAGTTCAGCTGTAAGTAAAGCTGACACAGTATCACATCGTGGCAAGATTGTTAAGGGGAGAGCGGACATAGCAACTGAAGGACAAAGGACATTTATTGATATGGCCAAGTCCTCCAGTGTAGGAGATGTCCTTTAGTGAAAGTGTCTTGTTGCCTGGATATTAATCACCATTGTCACGTAGCACAGGAAATAAGTACACTAGCTTCCCCAATGGCAATTTTCTTCCCTTGTTTCAAATCCACCTGGTCAAATCCAGTTAGTCTGTGTGTGTGTTTTGGGCTTAATGTCTCGGAGACAGATGAAATCTGTCTTGATCTGGAGTGAAGTGGCTGTGAGTCATCCTGAATGATTAAAATGCTACTGTGACCAGCTTCTGAGTGTCTTGGCTGAAAGACTAAGTGAACTCAACCGTACACATCACGTAATGAAGTGATGACTGATCGCCTCCATTAACATAAGTTAGGCAAATAAACAGCTTAATCACTGTTAACGTCAACCTACTGAGATTATCTTAGAAAATAAACTGAGTTATAACAATTTCAATCTCACATCAGCTGGAATATTCCACTTTAAAAAACCAATTTCCGTATTTCCAGGCAGGGCGATCACACTGCCTGTGTCAGTAAGGGAGCTAATATTCAGCAGGCACATGACGTTCTACTTCACTCCAGGCTCTGCTCGCCATCTTGCAATGTATTTATACTACTAGATCTGCCTTTGCCAGACTGCTTTCTCTGAAGCATAAATTTTAACAGGGAATATGTAAATACACATTGATGAAATGAAATGAATGTTTAATGACATTTTTCATTTGTTATTAATTTTTTCCACACAAATATGAAAAGGATGAGAGCAAATGCCGCAGTTGTTCCCTGAGATATTGGCAGCTGTAGTAATTAAAGCAAGTAAAACACAGTCCCAAAGTACTCCTGGCTAGATTGATTAGATATGAGCTGGGAATCTGCGTCTCCTATAAACCTGTAAAAACAAAAAGAAAACCCTAAAGCAACTGCCAACATCTTTGGAAACATGGCTGCTACAGAACAGGCTGCTTGAGGGTGCTCCATTTCTGAAAGTTATGAAAATCCCAAAAGAGACATGACAAAGCCGTGGCACAACTGGAAATCGATGTAGCCGGTGGACACATAAGCCAGAGAACTGTTCTCACATATTTGTTCCTCAGGCTTTCATGAAGAAAAGAAACACGTGTGCAAAAGCAAAAGACAAAACTAAGCAAGTGCTCTTAGATTGAGGATCTGAAAAATGCTAGTGTAATTGCAGCAAAGAAAGGAGGTTACAATAAATTCATATCCGATAACTTTTGCTACATATACTAGTGTACCCACTAATCAACTGATGCCAGTCAAAGAAGCAGTATATGGAATTTAGTGACATCTACCTGTGCAGTCATAAACTGCAGCAAACTGAGACCTGGTGTCATTAAATGTAGTTACGGACAGAAACAATCCAGTTTCACATGTAGAAATAACAACTCATTGTGTCATTAAAAATATGAATCAAAGTAAATGTTTTATCTGAATTTCAGCAGCAGATCAAATCCAATTGAAAACAGTATAACTACATAAATCATGATATTTATATAAGCGTCAGTGCAAACATTTGCCCTAAAACTACCAGCTTAATTTATTAAAACCTTTTTAAATCTTAGGTGGTTTAACAAACAAATTCTTTCTTCTGGCCAGACAAAGAATTAGCGTTTGCAGCTGTGTAGGACTGCTACTGTTTTTATGGAAAAACCATGAACAGAGGCATTTTTCTGACCTAAGGGCCACATTAGGGACATTAGATTTTCCAAGCTGACGATTAGTAGTCTACAGAATGCCACACTGTTTGTTTTGTTGTTTTTTTTCCTCATTTTTAAGAAGATTTTGTGACACTAGTAGCCTTTGTTTATTAGTATCTTGGCATGAAGAAGGGCATAGAGAGAAAGGGGATGACATATAGTAAATTCCTCAGGGTCGGGTATCAAACTCAGCACAGATTTGTTAAGGACTGTAGCCCTCATTGGTGTACCCTTGTGTGTGTGTGCAACAATGGAGGATTATGCGAGAAACAGACAATTTTTGGATTCCTAAGTAAAAGCTGCACTATAAATCATCATTGCAATATCTGTGTGTGCATTAACAATATTGCAAAGGACAGTTTGGAACGCAGTGTTTGTTGGTTGATATTTCAAGTTGTCATGAGTACACACTTTGCATGCCAATAAGATATTTAGCTTGTTGGACAGAGTCTCACTGCCAAGTTGACCACATCTCAGAGATTATGCTAAAGCTTACAGAGCATGTTGGAAGCAATAATATCACAGCAGCCCCACTCTTGAGTACCCCTGGGTTAGAATTTATTTACAAATTATTGACTTTTGCCCTGCATCATAATAGTGAGTTTATCATGGCCTGGGGACACACACCACTGTTAGCTTTTGTTTTTAGAATGATGAAACCTATTTAATGTTCTGTGAATTTTAGCATTCGATGCACATAAGAAGCAACCAAGCTACTCATGGGTTTTTTTTCACTCAGTTTATCATTACATTAGCACTGTAACATGACCAATCATTCTAAACATATGCGTAAAGTACTAACTACAGTTAGTGTTCATCATATAAAAGAAATATTTAGCAATAGCTCAATTTAGAACCACTGATCATTTTACAAAAAATGCATGTCTATGTAAAAGTTATGTGGTAATCACCATAATCTGTTTGCTAAAGATATGTTGCTAAAAACACCATCATGTGAAACAAAGGGTTGTTGCATACACATTGATTGATTCATATAGCACGTAATCTCAATCCACTAAGGAGACTGAAGTACCTTACAGTAAAAATTCCATCACCAGAAAACTATAAGTAGAAATTGGATAGAAAACTAATAGAAAAAGAATGATAGGCGCAATGCCACCATGCAACATGGTTTTATTAGTTTGCCTGAAAAAGTAAGTCTTGAGCTTAGACTTATAGATGCCCTAGTCAGAGAAATACAATGCTGTGAAAATATTTATTTTGTCTACAAATAAAATGACCAAATCTTTAGCTTTGTCCATTCATAATGACTACATGGTACAAGAAAATAAACATATAAAACTTTCTGAGTAAAAAGCACCAAATCAGCAGGGGTTTTTTTTAATCAGAAAATAAAACTTCTGCTGAAAAAGAAGGTTCAACACCTTGAAAAATGTGATATTAATAGACCTCATGTACAGAAAACACTTTAAATAACCAAATGTATTTACTAGGCAACAGGTTTTCAGAATTAATATTTTTTCCAGTGACAGTGTGAGATAAACTGGCAGCTGAACTGATCATGTCAACTGATTATTAGCAGTGCAATTCCATAGATGGCAAACAATTACTACACCACAATATATATTATAGCAAACATTTTCTCTTCCCATTGTCCAGCAAAACAGCACTGTGAAATTATCTAACATTCCCAAATACACTTTTGAATAAATAGAAAGTTGGCAAACATGTTGAATTAGCAACAAATTCTGGAAACTAAAACATACACTTGCATAGATTCTTACTCTCCTTACAGCAGAGAGATGATAAAGGCTTTTAACTGCTTTATATTCCATCTGCAGGGACACTGAAAAATGTATTCTCAAACCCCCAAAAAGGAGAAAAGAAAACCATTCTCTGATTGGAGCAATAATCTTAAACCCTAAATCAATTCCTTATTGTGTTCATGAAAATGTGTTTTAATTTCAAGGCTGTTCTCATTGCTCTTATCCCATTAGGACCTGAAGATCCTTTTCCAAGTATGTACAGATGCTAAGTGAACTAAATCTGCTTCACAATAAATTTATTTGTGCTGTAGCATAAATAAACTTAACTTTTAATTTGTTAGTGAGTACAGGCTCTGAGAGAAGGTGTGGAATAATAATGGGCATATCTCGTTTTACAAGCTGTTTCAGCCAAATGAAGCACATTTTTCACAGCTGATCAGTTCGAGGTAAACATGCTGGGGTGTTTTTTTCCCAAACCACAATGGTGATCACTGCTTAACCACCATAATAAGGTACGAGTTGCGTGCTGAGTCTCAGTTCTCTGAAACCAGGCAGCTGTTATAAAAATTTTAAAAAATAAATTAAAAAAAACAACAAAGTTATCACCCTTACAGTTTCCAAACTATCACATTTAGAAAATGTTACTGGAAACAGTAATGCATTGTAGTGTGAAAAGTTTCACCAGTTTAATTAGGAAGATAAATAAGCTAGTCATTAAATGTGAAAGCAGAGAGGGAAGGATGAGCATCACCAGTAAAAAGGATCCACAGCAAATTATATACACACCAGTGAAAAGTGATTACAGTTGCAATGTTTCCCCATCGGACCATTTAGTGGGTGGCACAAGCAGCTGGTGGAAAGACAACACGATAACGGCAAGCTGAGCCCATATATGATTGAGACTGAGCAGAACTTAGTGAGGCTATTTTAAAACCACAACTGTTCCCTTTCTAAGAGTTTATGCCAGCATGATGCACATTGTGCTAATTATCAGGAGAAGATATGAAGGACCTGGATGATAATGATGGCGCTGCCTACATCAGTGAGATCCAGACAGCTGGCATCCTGCTGGCACAGCAGGGTGTCCGGACGTCACTTAGTAAATTAATAAAATGTTTGCCCACTTTGTATCCAGGCCTGTCATGGTTACCAATTAATCATATTATCACAATTATTGGAGATAATCATGATTCCATTATGGTCATAATGGTTTTCATACACAGAAGCACATTTTTTCTGACATTTAATGATAACTGGCAAAGGATCAACACTCTTCTAAAACTCAATTCATACCTGCCCAGTGCTGTTGACATGGCATGCCTACTATTTAGATTTTTTTGTTACCAATTCAAAAGAATATAGATTTTTAACCTAAATCCAAATCAATTTGAAATGTTCTTTGAAAAGCAATTTTTCCCTATTAACAGTACCATAGAAATAGCCATTATATTTATTGAATAACTGACTCTTTTTTTCTATTTTGTTTGCCGAGGTCCTTGCATGCCTAAAATGAATTGCCAGTAATATAAAAGCCCATTCAGTGTAATCCTTTTCTGCATTGCTGTATTTTCCTTGCATGCTCCAAACAGGAAGATGATCATTGGCTTTAATGAGCGCAACAGCACTGTAATTGCAACACTGTCAATTAAAAAAAGGAAAGACGTTTGTGTTTGCCTAAAATACTCTTATCAAAGGCTGAGAAGGGGGCGTCTACAATTTACATAGGCTGAAGTCACATTTCTAACTCTCCCTTGCGCTTGCTTCCATGTAAGAGGAGTTTAGAAGCAGATTTTTAGGGATTCACTTGAAACAAAAGGGCATAGGCTAAAAATCACATTTACTAACCTCTGCATGCTCAGTACTAATAAAACATAATATTGCAAAATTCTTGTTCAATATTGATGTAAAGATTTCAGTTGCAAATAAACCACTTCTTCTTCACTTCTCTATACCTCATGTCCGGTATCATATTTATATTGTGACACTTTGTTATTAATACATATTGTGCAGCAATTTTATTTCCTCTGTTAATGATACTTTTCATGGCGTGCAAACCTACTGTCTGCTTTGATGTTAGAATACATCAATATATGTTTTACATTGAGATTGTCCATAAGCATAACAAAATAATACTGTGATATTTCTTATTTAAGATATTGTCATAACATTTTATACATAGACTTAGCATAAAATGTAAGAATATTTGTGGTTAGCTATTTTATTATTCGCTGTAACAATGCTTCTCAGCAAGAAACCAAACTTATACCATTGGAAACCCTGTTTATTTGCCCTTGAATGATGCCACGGTTGTAAGAAAAATGCATTAGTGGGAGAGCAGCAGAGTTGTGTGACAGTTGCATCCATGGTTTCTTTTCTGTAGGCTAATGTAGACTCTCTTAATCAGTGTCCACTGTCATAGCTACCAGGGTACTGGCATAACACAAAACTGAGTCCAAATCAGTTACCAATGATTATTCTTTATGGCAAAATTAGATTAGCGTGCATCTACCTGTTTATTTCAATGATAGAAAATATGCAAATGTCATTAAAAAAAATACTGCTTTGCATTTGACACTGTATGGGTTCACCATGTGGATCAGGCTGCCATGATTTTTTGGGATATAAAACTATGTCAGTTTTATATGACATATATAGACATACTAGAATTTTGTCTCTTAATGTGCCTCTTTTCGTTTTGTCATCGAATATTTACCCTTTATTCTTATGTGATTCTCAATTTAGTACCAAAACGTAACACTTGAAACAGAAATGGGTTTAAATCTTAAGATAAAACCTGCTAGGTTGCTTAAATGAAGTATGTATAATTTAAGATGAGCCATTTCATCTTTGAATTTACAACATTTCCATTTCAGCTTTACGTCCAGTACTCTATGATGGAATTTGAAAGATTCATGTCAGTCAGCCAGAAACGACACAATCTATCAGATGGCAGTGTTCAACTAGATTTGTCCTCTTCCACCTTCAAGCTGGTCAGCTGGGCAGTTTGTATTGCCCCCCCCCCATTCCTCCTCTCTGTGCAAGACGTTTGGTGAGACAAGCCATATGAGAAAACCCAGCTTTTAGGGGCTTGTAAAGCCTCCAGTCAATAAAGCTGCAATGTGAAGACATGAGGACGTGGAAGTTTAGAACTAAGGGATTTTAAAGTGGTGGTGAAAGGGGGGTTTGTCTAGGAGAGGAGGCATTCCACTATGTTAGCTTATAGCTCATATATATATAGATATATCTATATATATATATAGATATATCTATATATATATAGATATATCTATATATATATATCTACATAGATATAGATATAGATATATATATATATCAACCACTGATGATACATAAGGTCCACACAGTCTAGCCTCCCTACATTTAGAAAAATGGATGATCAAACAGAAATATGTATTTGAGATTAAGTGAACATGCAGCACTATGAAAACTCTCCATGAAAACTGTTCATAAAAAGAACAGAAACTTTAAGGGAAAAAAAAAACACTTGGCAGGTGATCGGATTAACCATGTTTGAACTTACACCAGTAAAGCCAGCTGGTAACTTAAACACTTGCCAGTGGGGAGAGGAGCCAACATGTCTTTTCAGTCAACAAACGCCTTCAGTGCAGCCCTCTTAATGACAAAGTACTCTCAAAATTACTGACTGGTTTTAGAGGAGCTGCCACTGTTGACTGTAATCACACCTAAATCCAACTGAGACTGTAAATATTAATCAAATCAAACATCTTTTAAGTCATATATCATGGGTAGCCGGAAAAAAAAAAGATATCAAATGTTGAAACTAAAAAGTGTCACTTGGGGTTTTTTTTTGGTTTTTTTTAAATGCATGTTTGCTTTGCATTTGAAAAAAGAACTGGCAACAACAGAGTCACAAGACAAAAGGAGATGTGTAATGCAAAGAGGGTAAAATAGGAAACCACAAAACAAATTGGATCTATTCCTAAGAGGTCAATAACATGAATTGGTATCAAGAGATCAACCCAGAGAGATTGGCTGTATAATGAAAAATCCCTGTATTCAAGTGACGAGATCAAAATACAAAACTGAAAGGCGGTGATCTGTGGGTTTTCAGGGGGCACTACATGTAAAACAACAACCCTGGAGTAGACTCAGGAACTCTCCTAATAGCTATTGCTGTTGAGAACATACAATTGTAACATAAACACACAAGCAAGGTCAACTTCTGCATGCAGTAGACAATAGAAACCATCTTGTCAATTTGCTAGAATAAAATTTTGAATAGATGAACTCCGACCATTTCAAATATATTTGTTCAAGCCATCAATCTGGAATAAGTCAGGAACAGCATTATTAGTCACAGTAAAAAAAAAAAAAAATAGAAACAGCATGCAAATAATGATGTCTTTAAAATGGGTGGACACTCACAGGCTCCAGCTGCGGAATCTTGTCTCTTAAATGCTTCCTATCTACCCCAAATTTCTCATCTTGTTCTTTATTTTGATATTATTTTCTCTCTCTCTAATGCATGGATTTTTTCTGTTTATTAGTATTTAGCGTTTTCCTTTTACAACAACATCTGAACTTTAAAGGAAGAATGAGCATTGCTTGGCCAATTGCACAATTTTTTAATTCCTTCGGCACCAAGGTTACTACTCACCGGGCTTCACTCAATATGCAAAGCTACTTTAAACAACACACAGAGATGTTTGCAGTATGTTTGTAATGCATATGCATGTTTTATTTAGATTGTCCCAAAAACAAAAAATATGGCTAAAAGAACCAGAATCTTTTTGGATATTCAAACACTCAAAACTCTGCTTTGTGCCATGTTCAGTAACTCATTTCATATTTTAGAACCTGGTCAATACATTCCAATTAGAAATCCGCCTATCAGGCTTTTACTGGCTGACACCAATTTCCGGGAATCTCAACGTCAGCCCTGCTAACTGTGATAACCTAAACCCTCTTCCAAAGGAGTATAATACATGTAAATTAATTTGAGTAAACTTTGTTCTCAAATTCATCAATTAAATGTAACAAGCACTGACCGTAAAGAGACAGAAAAAAAACACTGCAGGTTCTTTGATAAAGGTAGTAGTTTTGAATTCCATCACAAAAATGAAGGGATTACAAGATTATCCTCATTTATGCATCAAAGCATATGCCCATTTATTTTATTTTTTTTACAAAACTCAAAACAAAGTGCATCAAAGAACATTGTGCTCGTTGATGCACTTACCGACTGAAAAGACAAAGAGCTATTCTAATCATTTAATTAACAGAAGGGCAGGAAAAAAAGTACAATTTTTCTGGGGGTCACAGGTAAAGATTGGTCACAGGAAAATTTGCTGACTTTGATCTTTAGCTCATTGTCTTATTGGTACATTATTAACTTAAATCTATAATTATTCATTTGACCTTTTATCAAAAAAGAACTAATAAATCATTAAGCATAAACCCAAACTGAGCAAAAATATATCTGCTTCTTTACCTTACCCTTTATCTTTTATCCATTCATATTTATTAAACAAATGGTTAATCAGTATTAAACATTTGTTTAATGTTTGAATAGCAGAAAATGTATGTTTTTTCCCCAAATTCATAGGCAATAAGTAACATATGAAACTGTATTTTACACAGTTTTCAAAATAAACTTTTGCTTACATTGTTTTTGACTTGATCCTACATAGACATTTCCGTTTTGACACAATTTACTTGTGATTTCCAATTACATTTAGTCCAGCTGATTTTATTTATTTTGTTTATTGGTATACTTTCTATCATGAATATTTGTGCAGTGATTATTCAATAACCAAATATAATAGATTTTGTTCTACTTAAAATGATAATTTACTTACATTACTTTTTAAATGTAATTATTCTCATGTTGACAAGCTGACCAAGTAACTTCCTGAAAAAAACACCTGTATCATCAGCATGAAAAGTAATTTTAAGCAAATTTGACAATGCAACAATCACTAGTGTAGAAAGTAAATAAAACTGGGACGTATGAGACCTTGTCGGCCCCCTCATGTCATCTTCAACATATCTGATTTTGCATTATTTAGCTACACACACACACACGCACGCACGCACACACACTATCTTTCATCAACAGAATTCTTAAGTCAAGTGCATGCGACTCCTGAAATTCCAGATTTTTAAAATTTATCCCAATAACATTCCAGTAAAATGTTTGCAGTGCTGCTTTTGATGTGGAAAACATTTTTAATCTATTAACACTCCTCTTGTATAACCCTTATTTGTTGCAGCTCCGTCAACCAGATTAATGTCATTATTGTTGATATTCCAAACCAATACGCATGTTTATTTAATAATTTATGTTTTCCTACGAGGGTCTCATGATATAACCTCGAGTGAAAAGACAACAGTAATGAATTACATGATCTAACTGCTTTTGCTTAAAACCTCACTGATAGTGCTGCAACATGTGTCAGAAGGTCAACATCATGCTCTATACAGATCCAGTTTCCAAAGAAAAATTAACATGATGCTCTACAATCCACTACGATCCATCAGAAAGTGATGATATTCCAAACACAAACCTAATTCTGGCGCCGTTGCAGGTTTTAGGTGCTCTCTTCACGCCTCTTTCTTTATTCAAGTGGATGCTTACCATCACCACAGAGAGGTTGGCATTGTTAAAATATTTGGTCTCTGTTTTATAGAGGTGAAGACATTTCTAGAAATGATGCTAAGACTTTTAGAAAGTGCCCTTAGGCTCAATTCTTGGTCTTATTCTTTATAGCTATAAGAAAAATGTTATTGCCAGTTTCGTACCGTGGTGCAGGTTTCCAGGTGTATGCTGATGACACTGTATGTATCGAGTAAGATATTCCATCTGTTTCAGCACAACTGTCTTGGTATTTGGAGTCCATTGCAGGGCGGTTTATAATTCGCTGTTAAGTATTAAAGGTCAAGAAATCTGTGTGTGTTTGTCTTCTTCTTTCTCTGGACTGGTCCTTTATTAACAGTAATTTATTTGATGGATATTTTGTCTTTATTTTTATGAACTGTTGGATTGGATAGTTTTTCGTTTTGATGGTTCTGTACTTGTATTTTGAAATTGGTATAAAATTGTCTGTTTTTCCGTAGTCCTTACAGAAAAGGACTAAAAAAACTGGAATTGTTTTTGGAAAACTATTTAAATCTTGTAATTTGCATGCATAAATGAAATGACCAAACAAATATTATTTAGATGAAAATACATAGAAT
This sequence comes from Xiphophorus hellerii, assembly GCF_003331165.1. Taxonomy (NCBI): domain Eukaryota; kingdom Metazoa; phylum Chordata; class Actinopteri; order Cyprinodontiformes; family Poeciliidae; genus Xiphophorus; species Xiphophorus hellerii. The sequence continues at coordinate 15,848,252 of NC_045691.1, read as the reverse complement.
TATTGTCCAAATGATTTATAAACATAAAGGGTAACTTTTATAGATTAGTTTTTTAAGACCGTTACAAATCTAAAAGTAAACCTGCTTTGGAACAGCTGCGCAACAAAGGCAACACACACTGATCTCCAACACAGCACCTCTAACTAGTGGTTAGTAATATGTCACCATATCTTGTTATGTACAAATAACTCCAGGACTGTTCCCTTGTATTGGTCAGACTTTCATTATTGTTGTAAATGTTGTTTTCTGTTTTTTGTTGGTGGTGTACGGATAATAGTTCTGGTTGGAACACTGACTTTTTTTCTTCCCTGTACACAAAATGTGATGTTATAGAGGAGACATCTCGCTGTCAGTACGCAACCTAAAAAGGTTGAATGCTTAAGCATTTTATAGTGTACATTGCAGATTGTTTCCATCCCTTAATAGAGTATAAATAACAAAAAAATGTCATACTACTCTCGTTGCTTTTGTGTTTTTTTTGCTACCTAATAAGAACAGAGTATTCTTTCCACACATAAATAGTAGACGCAATGTCACAATTGAGAAAAGCATGAAATTAGTTTATAATTGTAAATCAGATAAATCAGATGTTTTTATGTTTTGGCATCTGCTTTCTGGCAATTTTGCATTATTTATAGATGTTATAGAGAAGTTTACATATGTTCAATTCTAAATCTAAACCTAGACCACTTTTGGACTTAGTCTTACTTGGTCTGAACCAAGATGAAATACAAAGTTCTAAATTTGGGCAATGCATGGACCAATCAGTTACTTATGCAGATTGAGATGTAGCTGCAATATTGAAAAGGTGTATTCCTCAGTGGGAATTTGCATGTTTAAACGAAACTTGTGAGTACGGCACCAAAACTAACTCATGGGTCTGTGTCTTCCTAAAATTAACCCTGCTTGTTGCAGTATATAAAATCAACTAATAAATTAAGTTTACCAGGCCATCGACGTATGCGGGGGGATGGGGGGGGGTGGGGGCATTAATCGCCCCTCATACACTGAACAATCTATATTCTACCCAACAGCGCTGACTATCGCCCCGCCCCCCTCTACCTCAACACATGACCGCAAAATTACAGGTCGACTTGAACTAGCCACAACTACAGTAAGCCGGGAATAAAACTTGGGCCACCTCATATGACGGCGTCCAAACTAACAAAACCCTGCGGCTTGTACAATCTGATTAATTCCACGGGGATGTGAATAATGGGGGTGGTGTCTTAAAGAATAACCTCTTTAACAGATCCCTTTATTGTGTTAAAGAAATTCCGCTTCGACTGAATAACCCGACGTTGGGTCGCCGAGACGAAAAGGAAAAAAAGGTCAAAGAGCCGGCGGACACAGATTCAGCTGTATCACGTTGACGCAGGGATAGTTTGCGCCACACTCCAGCTGCATAATCAATAACATGCACACAAATCACGGAGGCTGAACGTGTCCAAACGTCGGACGCTCTTTTAATGTCGGCTCGGCCCAGCAACCGAACAATTCAACAAAGCGTTACCCGTGTGGGGGGCGACAGGGGGAATCCTGTTTCGTCCAGCAAAACTGGCGTCAACAATAGACAGCGAGTCTATCGGCTAAATACATAACAGCTAAAAACCCTTGTTGCAAGTACTTACCGGGTTGACAGTCTTTGTGTTCGGGCAAGGTTAAAAACAGCAGGGTTAAAATCCACCAGTGACTCGGTTCCCGTATTTTCCGCATGTTAGACTACTCATCGAGAGCAACAAGAAAAGGCAACGGGTGATTAAGTTAGTCTTTTTTTTTTTTTACCCCTTCTCTCCTCTTCCTCTTCTTCTTCTGCCGCTGCTGCTGCTGCTTGTCCTTTAGAAAGAATCACACGCACACACTGAAGCCGAAGTTGGCACGGCGGCCACGAAGGCAGAGCATCAAAGTATAGAAACGGTTTGACGGTCACAGGATACAGTCACTGATTTGAAAAAGCCAGATTCACTCGCCTCCGGACCGAGCACGGGCTGCTCTCCTTAGCTTCGAGGAATAACGCGGCGAGCACGCAGAGGCTGTGCGAAAACAATTCAAAATCTCTTGTTGTTGGAGTCCTCCGTGTCTGCAGCGGGCTTCCACATAGCGACATTCCCGAAGTGTAGGGAGAAAAAGCAGGAGGAGAGGGAGAGGGGGAGTCAATCGGCAATCAATCGCTGTCTTTAACTACAGGAAAAAGTGGTCGAATATTATTGATCATACGCGGTCATTATTAAGTGATTATCCGCGGCGTCAGCGAGACCGAGGTTGCAGGAGAAAAGTGTTGCTGGAAATGTCCCATTCTTTTGGTCCAGGAAGTAGTCTTAGCGGTCAGGCGTGCACGGATATGTGGCTACTGCTCTGCTCTGGTCCCATCCTATCCGGACGGACGGGGTGTAGGGGTGTGTGTGTGTGGGTGTGTGTGTGTGCGATAAGAGAGAGAGAGAGGGGCATGGGAGTCTGGACGGGGCGGGCGCAACGGAGGCGGTTCCTGGATCTGCTGAATGCAAAATGACAGGGAACGGACCCAGAGGTTATAGTTTCTAAGATGTTGTGATAGGAAACACTTCAAATAAATACATAAATACATTTCTTGTCTAGGACTAAGCACAATCTGCACTGGATCCAAGTGGCTGTCTTATAAATTGCAGTTAAAAATACGCAGCAACATCCAGATTACCACTGATTTAATTGCAACGTTTTGGAAGTGTGCAGTTCTACATTTACCTCAGATTACTTTATTCCCCACTGCTAGTTAGGTTTACTGGTAAAATATATATATATATATACAAGCAGGCACTTTTCTTCACTAAACAAATTAAAAACAAAACAACTTAAATATATCAACAAACTAATGCTAACTTAATTACTCTCGGAAGAAAACAGTTTGAGTTACTACATTTAAATTACCTTTGAGATTTATTTGGTGTTATTAAAAGTGGATTCTCCAAACTCAACACAAAATGCCAGTTTTTAATGAAATGCTTGCAGTCTAGGCATATTTCAACTCCTTCATGCACCAGCTAGCTTTCCTCGCTAGCTGGTGCATGAATCTTAGCCCACCTTTCAATGGCAAAGGGTCCTTGGGTCTCCATGCTGCAACTATCAACATTAGTTTGAAAATAGCATAATCTTATGGCACTGTCACACTTTTTCCTATCTTGTAAAACATTCTGACATTTTGAAAAAGATACATGTCGTAAGTATGTGTACCTTTTTTATTCACTTCCAAAACCCTTGTTAATGGTGGAGATCAATGAGGTGGAATTCAGTGTTCTGCTGCATCATGCCCAGGTGTATTACTTTTTTGTGACGCAATCCTTTTGTTTTCTTTTTCATAATTAGGGATATTCTGGGAATTGAATTTCAGAGAGCTATAATTACACCCAAGTAGTTCAGTAAATATTTCAGATGGTAAATAATGCCTTAGGCTTCAGATTCAACTGCCCCACCTCCCAAGGTAAATAAAACACACATATCCTTGTGTGGGATTAAACAATGACTTTAATGGGTCATAGCTGCAACTTTTGAGTTCGCTATGTAGCAGTAAGTGATGTTTGGTAAACATGATGTGTGTGAGCTGGAGTGCCCATGTTGAAGTATTTTTTTCAACATGTAAAAAAAAATCTGTTCCAGGCAGGCATTTTTCTTATAATCAGATTGTTTGTACTACAGTTAGTGTTGTAGTCAAGAGCAGACAAAGCTAAGGATAAGATCTTAACTTTGAAGGAGGGTACACCAAGACCAAGATAAACCTAACGAGAGACCATTTTCAAGACCATTCCTCTGATGATCACAAAATAGTTCTTCATTCAAACACTTGGAGATTATTGGCCTGCTGAAGCTCACCATAGGGTGTACCTATTACAGGACTCCAGAGCAAAGTGGTGCCTAACTAAGTTGTATTATGTTTTATTGGCACAACATTTAGGTGAATGCACACTTGTGTGTAAGCAGACCCAACTACAAACCACTTGTCCAATAAAACTGACAAGGTGTTGACTAGTCAAACAGACCAAGTACTTTGAAGTGTGCAAACTTACAGTTAAACATTAACTTCCTTGGCTGTAGTAGGTCACTATCTACTAAAGGAGTAGTAATCATTCAAGTATCCATGTAAAGTGTGAATATGACTCATGAATTTCATGAACTTTTTAAAAATAAAATGTAATTTTTAAGGAGTTCATGTTTTGCTAGAAGCACAAATACATAAAAAATAATATGTAGAATGTGGAGCACTGTATGCTTACTCTTTTCTAATAAAATATTGGTTAGTATGGTATTCTTTAATACCACACATGTTAATCTAAAAATATATGGTGTAAACTGTAGACCCTACAGTACTGAAAGCTTGTTGGTTATATATTAGCACCAATATTTTCCACCAAACAGTACATTTGAGCCAAAATCTAAATATTTTATTGTTTTGGACTGGATGTAAATTCTGCTATTTTATACTGAAGAGGAGAGAAAAATCTATCTTCTGTTTCAGTCTTCATCTTGTTTCTACCCAGAATGTATTTCTTTTCCAACAATGTATCTTTACCTGAATTTCTTGATGATACTTTGACTTCAGATAGAAGTCTTGTATTTGTCACAGTACTTGCAGTTTACTGTGGGCCATCTCTTATTGGCATGCCGGTAGTCACTGGTTGAACCTTTGCCATTTTGGCTCTGCTTTGATCCATTTGAATAGTAGTTTCTGTTTTGTTTCACAACTTTCTGATTTTGGTCTCCATATTACAGCATATGAGATCATTTTAGCTGTGCAGCCTATTTTTTGTGCTTCTTTGTATATTGTTTCTTCTTCAGCAAACGTTCTGACCAAAGAATATTGTTTTTCTGAGCAGTTTCTGCAAATACACATTTTACTTTACAGTAAAGAGGCTCTATAATATTTGCTGACTTCATCCTTACATAACATCTGCATATTTAACTCCTGTTTGGCACTAAGTTAATTACCTCTCTGATCAAATATCAGACTGCTGATGTTTTAAACACATCCCCATTTCAATTAATGAAATCAGCAGTGTGTATATCATGATGACTTCTTCTAAAAACAGTGACTGATTTGGTTAGGGATGTTGGACCGCTCTTATCTCAAGCATAACTGTATACTGATTTAAACATGATGCTATATTTGTGTGTGAAAGCCCTGTCTGGGACTCTGAAAAAAGCCTCCTGCAAATTGTTGCTTCCCCCCAGCTCCCATTATTAAAATGACCCCTCTGTGGCCACACATGATGCCCCTTTGCTTCCTGCTGGGTGAATTGTGAATGGAATACTTTTGCAGTAATCATCACCTGGAATAGGCTATCATCGCGTGGCAAGTGTGTGTGTGTGTGTATGTGCCGATTGGAGAATTACGCATCCATACTGGTGATACTCCCTTAGGTAAATGTGTAGTCAGTGGTGTTCTTGCAGAACTATCCAGCTGGACATTTAATTTGAGGAATCTGATTAAATTTCTCATTTAATTACCTAGTTCTCTACAGGGCCATTGAGGACAGTCACAAGGGCCCTTTGCTTTTAATGTGGGCCATCTGCTTCCTCTCCAAAATGCCTACCTTTTCAAAGACCACACAGCCTCGTGGGCATCCTCGACCATGATTCTCCAGGCTGCGCCACCTCCACACACACAGTGAAGCATCACCGTGCTTAACAATGGCTCCATAGCTGAGTGTTTCCTCACCGATCATGTGCAATTAACCTGAGCAGAAGTTTAGCAATACTCCTCATCAGATTCGTTTTCCATCTTGTTCTGTCAGATGCCAAAGAGCAAAGGCAACTCTTTGATTTATCAGACAGAGTCCAAAAGTGTTTTGTGCAGTGGACCCAAAACAGTGACCCCTTATGTAGCTGTAAATCTCTCCAGACCAAAACATCATCAGAAAACATCGGAAACAGCCCACTTTTCAGTGAGCCAAACCAAAATGTCACATGCTATTTTTATACTCTGCTAATCAGTTAGCATTTTTTTTTTGTTGATTTTGGGTTATCTTTTTTCTCACTTTGCCTTAAGTGGCACAAAACAGTTGGTTTTAGACAATTGGATGGGCACTTTAACTATCTTCTCCTTTTAAAAATTTAAATAAGATTAAAAAAATGCAAAAGCTTAGAGAAAAAGAGATAAATCACTGAAATGAGCAGGTCAATAAATTTCAACATTAAATTCAGGGACACATAATTACCTTGAGCTCAATTTGTCAGAATCCATTTTCTCCTTTCACAAGAAAATTCATTTTCATACAGTCAATATGTGAACTCTGAAAAATATTATACTGTTGAAATGTGATTGTAATACAAGGAAAATAAAGGACCAACCAGTCAAAGGGGTCTTTGTGGAAAAAGCCAAGTTTCCTGGAAACTGATGATACAATGGCTTTGAAAAATAATTCATATTTTTCAGAACATCTTCACATGTGATTTCCACTGAAATCAATGTGTTTTATTGGGAATTTATTTGATAGACCAACATGATGATAAAGTAAAAGAAAAATGCTTATTTTTTATAGAAAGCTTAAAAGTATGGGGTTATGGTACTATTTAACCCCTGTGGTCAGTAACCACCTTTCATTGCTAATTCAGTCTTCTAAACTGTCTTCCCCAGACACAAATGTAGATCTTTAATCATCTTTACAAAATACCTCCAACTTAGTTACATGGAGCCTTGGCGGCTAGGCATTTTCGAGCTTTGCCACAAATTCTCAGTTGGATTTAGGTTTTGACTTGCACTAGGCCCAGTATCTCATGGATATGCTTGCATCTTAGTTAGCTCTGGCTGCATTTTTAGGGTAATTGCCCCAGGGTCACTGCCCCTGTCTTAATGCCTGGGGCAGTTCTCTTGTATTCTGCCCTGTGCTTTACTCCATTCTTCTTCCCATTTACCTGCTTCATTGTCCTTAATGAAGAAAAGAATCTGCACAGCATGAAGCAGCCACCACCATGTGGGAATGTTGAGTAGTATGGCACACAACATTCTGAATGCAGGTTAAAAACCTTAATTGATTTTCTTCTACTTTTAATTTTTCATTTGACCAATCATCCTCCTCTGGTTTGCAGTGTCCTCTACATGTCTTGTGGCAATTATTTTTGTTTGAACAGCCATGTCTTGATAGATTTTCAGTTGTCCCAGGAGCTTTTACATTTTTGGACTATATATTGAGATATAACTATGAAATATAACTAGTTTTCAAATGGGAAATTACCTGTTCTTGCATACGCTTCATCAAGTCCAGAGGAACCCAAAGCGCTTCACACCACATTCAGTCATTCAGCCATTCACACACAGCTGGTGGCAAGCTACTGGATAGTAACCACAGCTGTCCTTCCAACACCACCGGGCTCTCTGGCCACCACCAGCAGGCAGGGTGGATGAAGTGTCTTGACTAAGAACACGACAGAGTCAGACAGAGCAGGAATCAAACAGGAAACTCACCAATTGAGGGACAAACTCCTAAAACCGTGGCCACCGTGATGCAGTTAGATACAAATCTTCTATAACAAACTTTAACCGTAGTCTGTTTACAAGGTGACTTTTGAATGTCAAGAGTAAATTGAGCTGATTAAAACTGCTGGCACACTTAAAAAAATTTAGAAAATATTTTGAAAGCAAGTAACATTTTACTTCTCTTTAACTATCATGCACTGCTTATTGTTGATCTATTACACAAAATACCAATTCAATACAGTGGAGTTTGTGGTTGTATTGTGACATATTGGGGAAAAACACAGTTGAACTTGAGCATCTCAGGGTTTTTGTGAAACATTGTTAATTTCTTTAGTAACAAATAGAAGCAATTCTCACAGAAATGCTCTGCTCTTTATATGTAAGGTTTTATAATAACAGAATTAATCAACAATCAGAAAGACCTAATGAAAAACTTGTTAGGGCTATTCCTTGTTTACAAGATTAGGAGCTTTATTTACCCATCCACCCACAGCTGCTTAGCACTCTAAACATTAAAATATTTATTGCACTCAAAGCAGAAAAAACAAGTAGATGACAAACCATTTCCAGTTAACTGTTCATTCAGATTAAAATGAGGATATGTCACCTTTAGAGTGGAGATGGGGTTCTTTGAAACAAAGAAAACAGTCTAAAGGGAACCAGTCCTTGGGTTGCGTAAAATAACTAATGAATCATTCAAACCCCAGGAGAATGGAGAAGAAAAATGAATTCAAGTAAATATCAACATGATTATGCAAAGTTGAAAGTGATAATGGCTTCTAAAACAGGTCAATGATCCTAAAAATAAAATCCATAAAGGTCATCTTTAGGTACACCAAATTATCCTTTTGCTGTCTGAACAAATTGCAGAGATTAACACTGATGCATCACAACAAGGTCCTAGGTTCAAGTCTCACCTGGGGGTTCACATGGAGTTTGCTTTTTTTTCTGGGTACTCTTCCCCCTCCTCCCCCCTCTATTCATAGTCTATATTAAACATGCACATCAGGCGAATTTGTGATTCCACAATGTCCTTATGTGCGATTGGGTGGATGAATGGATGTCTGTCTTTGTGTTACTCTATGATGTACTGAAGCCCTGTTCTGAACATATCCCAGCCCTCGCCCATTGCCATAGGCACCAGGATCCCCCTGGGAACCTGAGCAAGATTAAGCAGCTTTAGAAACAGGATATATGGCTGCAACTCAAACAATCCTGGAAATCGCACAGAGCTGTTAGACTTTTGTAAGACTAATGAGCAGAAATCTTTTGAAAGGTATTTGAAAGACTTATAGAGGGCAACAAAAAGTGTTTACACTCAGTGGTAATTGGCAGATGGGGTGTTTTCACCATTTACTATATAATAAAATATGCTTTAGGTCCTTTCTCATCATTGCAACAATAACCTATGGATATATTTATCCTAAAAATATAAACAAACATTATACTTTTTATAGGTCTGACCATAAAAATATGCTTTAGGCCCCTTTCTCATCATTGCAACAATAACCTATGGATATATTTATCCTAAAAATATAAACAAACATTATACTTTTTATAGGTTTGACCATGAAAAGTCAGACCTATAAGCTATTCATTTAGAGAAACAGATCTTTTGACCAAACCTTTGCTTACTATTCATTGCTGTTTTCCACTCACAACATTGCCTTGCAGCTGTTTTGAAATCAACTGCAATATAATCGCAGCTTATAGATTCAATAAAAGTGGTGTTAGTGTTCCAGCATGTGTGTGTGTGGTTTTAATCTTAAATAAATAGTTTTCAAACGACAGTAAAACAAAACAAATGGGTGGCAGGCTTCTTGCGGTAACTCCTAATATGAGAATATTAAAAACAATATGAGTTTTTCCATTGGATGAGTGTTTGTTGTCATAATTTTGCATCTCAGTCCCTGTTGAAACTTAATTTTCCTCTATATAGGAACATTTGTGCCCCCACATTGCATGTTGTGCACTGTTTATTTGAAAAAAAAAAAGTCAAAAGAGGTGATCAGGCAATAAGTTGCCATCTATATCACACTTTTTCAGTTATTGCATAACCTGGATGTCTGACTAGGATGTTGATTGCTTTCGAACACACAAAAGCAATCATAGGCAATATAGGAACTACAGAGTCACAACCATTACATCTTCTTTTTCCTATCGGTATCATGCCGAGTTTCATGGTGCAACCTAGAAATATCAAAGGAGAGACAAACTAGCCTCTGCTTTGCACAGTGTGCCTTTGCAGTTCCCAGTAGTTGTATGAGGCATTTGTAATGTGCGCTGCGACATTTGACAATCTAATCTTTTTTTCACCCATAAGGAGCTGAGACCCCAAAGGCATCCTAACACTCTCTCTGACACTTCAGTTGCGCCTTGGATTAAGGAAGCAAAGGACAGCGGAAAAACAGTCGCCGAATGATTCATGTGAGTCCAGCCATGACACCGGCATTGTCCCACAGCTATCTCCTTCTTCGGTGCCATTAAGTGCTTTGAGAGTCACACGTGTATTATTTTTTCAAACATATTTCACATGTTGACAGTCGCTGCATAATGTACGACCGCGTGCATCAATTATGTAATGCAATTCAGGCTATGACTATATATAATTTATTTGATTCTCAATCTTTTACATAATTTAATCAAAAGCTATTTTTATAATTATTACTCTTCCCAAATATCTATTGTTGCTCTGTCCTCTAGTTTCTCTCATCGACGTGCCGTGTCCCTGCATCGAATCTTTGCCACATTAATGCTTCAGGAGGGTGTGATGAGTGTCTGTCAGCTGAGGCAGGACACTTCAAAAAGGATTGCACTCAAAAAGTGCAAAGAGGGGTTCAAATTGTAGCCTCAAGCAAGCCAATAACAGTGTTAAAGAAGACATTTATATATGTAAGTATATATATATACTTATATATGTATATATATATATATAAAATGTGGGATTTTTGTACTGGAGAGCTTAAATTTGTCTCTGAAGTCACAGCTAGCTAAAAGAAATTCATGGAAAAACATAACTCTTTTCTCTTTGGTTTGGGGCACCCTGGGTTTGACTGTAAGTCATTCAGTGAGCTGTTAGGATTTGCAGAGGGCTGGAACATCACACGCCAAGCTTAGGAAAGAATTACAGAGACTCCTCCTTTTTTTTTTTCCATCTCCGCCAAAACTCAACTTCAAACAATGCCACTTCACCCAGACGGCAAAGGTAGGAAGCTGAAACTCTTGCTATTACCTGCAAATTCTAGCCTGCACGTGCAGCCATGAGAAAATGAAAGAGCGCCTTTTCCAAGTGTAGCGTTTCGTGTACAGTCATGTCAAAATATTAAGACAACTTCTGATGACTTTGTTTGTTTTTGCAATATATTTTGATGTGAGGATAATTAGTATAAAAATAAAAACAGGAAGTAAAGACAACATTTTCCATAAATCTGATAAGCAATACACTTTCTGTTTGAGAGATCAATTAGAAATAAATTCCCAATTTAAAATGGATACAATTGCACAAAGATGTATCACATCAGGTTCACACGATGAGAATAAACAAGTTCGGTGTGCTCCTACATGTTAAAGTGTGAGAGAACTCAATGATGAGATTGAAAGAGTTTTATTCGACCTTCGGCAAGAACATTGTGGCAGCTTATGAGTATGTGAAGGATTTCCAAAGATCTCAGAGCAATTTAAAATCAGATATTCCTCTGAAAGGAAAATTTTCTCAGCATGGAGTACATTCAAATCATCTGCCATCTTGCCCACATCTGGTCATCCAAGCAAGTTTATACTGAATACAGACTACTAAATGTTAGAAGGAGCATCAAAGAACACAGACTCTTGCTGCTATTTACATGAATGTACAAGCCAGAACAATCAGAAAGAGATTGCTCAAGTTTAAATGTCATGAGTGGTGTGCAAGGAGTAAACCTAATCCAGAAAAAACTAAAGTAAAGACAATGACTTCTGGATTAATGCTGTTGAACAGACGAGTCTGAAAATGAATTATCCTACTCACCAGAACAGAAGGACACGCTTTTCATAAACCAAATACAGCTTTCAAATCATTTGTAGAACCTGGATGTGGAAGTTTCATGGTCTTGAGAGATTTTTCTGCAGCAGAACTTGGCCAATTCACCATCATAGAACATAGATTCATAAATTATCCTGTGTATCTGAGGACGTTTGAGCATGTGAAACCGTCTGTAGGGACAATTTTAGCAGAAGCAGAACTGGACCATCACAATGACCTAATCACATGAGTATAACCAAGAAAGAGCAGTTCAAAAGTGAAAAGTCCTGGAAATAGTCCAATCCCACATCTTGATCTCATAGGGATTCTTGTAAGGTGACATTACACAGGCAGTACATGCAATAAACCACTCAAACATCTCACAGCTGACAGTACGGAGAAGGGGTGACTTTCCTCAGTCTGACTTCTAGATACAGCAGCTTCAGAAAGTGTCTCACTGAAGGTCATTCAGCCAGACAGTGGGAACCAGCAAGTTCTCAACTTTTTATTCTGTTAAAACACATTTTTGTTTGTGTGCGTTGTTGCAAACAAAATAAAACAACATTGGTTATTGTTATTTAAAGCTGGGGTGCTTTACTTTCATGAAAAAAAATTAGCAAATTTTACATAATTGTTAAACTGTCACTATCTTGACAGAATAACATGTGACAGATAATCTGTGAAAAGATCAAGCTCCTTCCAATGCTGCCTTCTGGATAAATGTGCCTTTCCCAGTCAAAAACAAACAAACAGAGCCAGGAAGAGCGTCTTAGTACCGTCAATCATCCTCGTGTATTTGCTGCTCAGTGTGCAAACAGTGGGCAAGGAGAACTGTTTATCGGTTGTCATTAGTGGCCATGCTAATTAGCCAGAGCAGTCATTGTAAGCTCTGCTGACAGGGAGAAACTGTAGCATAGCAGAGAGCAAGCATGAGGCTGTGAGCAGCAAATACACAAGGGTGACTGACAGTGCTAAGACACTCCTCCTGGCTGAGTTGTTTCTGACTGAGCTGTGTATTTCTGTATTTCACTGGGAGAAGCCAGAGGAGCTTAATTTGACATGTGGCTGGAGCCCGTAAGATTAATACAAAAAGGAATAACTACAAAAGGAAGGGTGATTGCAGTGACTCTCTAAACTACAACTGGCTGATAATAAATGAATTGCAAACAATATTAAGAGGAGAGCAGTGGAACTGTGCTTTTGTGGTATTTTGACAAAATAATATTAGACACTTCAATAAAATCTAATTTCTGCATAAAAAAAGATGAAAACTTGCCTTTTCCAAACCCAGCATGTCAGATATCGGATGCAATCCAGGATTATATTTAAAGCTATTTGAAGTGTTTTTCTTACTCCTTCTTATTCAAATTTATTTTGACCTTTTTTCCAAATAACTTTTATGAAAAAAGGCTGAGCTATATTTGCTTTTGAACCCATTATTAAAAATAGTCCTCATTGTTCCATGAGTTTCTCCAAGCCAAAATTCCTAATACTGACTCTGAATAAATAAAAAACTCAAACAGCATGCCTGTGATTAAATCATTTAAAATATTAAAGGACCATACCTATGTTTGTGCTCGTTGACTGGAGCCACATTATTCTCACATTACTGCCAAGAATTTTTGATGTGTTTTGCTGCTTTCTTGGCAGTCACTGGTTTCATTTAAAGTCTGCATGGAATGACAGACAACTTAATCCATTACAAAGAACATCATGTCTGATTTTATTTTCGTCAAAGTCATATTATGTTGTGCTGAAATCCATGGGGAGATTTGAAAAAGTCTGCCTGCGTGATGCATCCGCATGCTTCGAGAAGCCGGTTGCCAAACAGGGCCGCATTCATGATTTATGCTGACAGAAAGCTGCGAACACAATCAATGAGCAAACACGTCCAGATTGCAAAAAGAAAGTATGATTTAGTTACTTTATCAGCCACCAGCTAAGCCCTGGATGATGAGTACACTCATAAGAAATTAAAGCTACGGGTTTTGCTTTTACAGTTATGCATGAAAAACAAGTTGTACCACGGAACCGATAGATGTTAAAAAAAAATAACCAACAAGCTGTATTCCCTGGGAGCAGATGGATCCCTCTGAAGTGTGAAAACAGGAAGGTAGTGCTCCTTTGTGGCATTTTGTCGCTCTATAGTCCTTGCACCGATTATTGATTAGATCCTGCTCGTCATCTGTCTTCCCAGAGTGTGAGGATGTCCCTGCCAGGCGGTCTTAAAATAAATAAAATCAAATCTGACACTCCATGTACTCTAAGTGTTAGCTAAGCCACCTCAGTTCACTTTTTCACAGTTTGTTTTAAATCATTAGAAGATCATACATTTGATTCATGCGCGCAAATTGCTTCATTCATCAAAGTAATGCTACACTCTCAAATGCAGAGAGGCTTTGCCATGATGTAATGCATTGGTGCGGCTGACCCAATTTTGTAGGCCGGAGAATGATTTTCTTGTAATGCAGAGATAACGAGGAAAACGAGGAATGTTTTAGATATGGGTGGTCACTTTCACATCAAGTATATATGAAAGAAAAGAAAGAAAGTGTTAAGAATGAGGATAGGGGGGAAGCTAAAAAAAAAAGGAGTTGACGTGAATTATTTGAGGGTGTAGTAGTTGCTATTTGAAGCCAGTAGAGGGTGTGTGCAAAATTCATGTTGCCATTAATCAATGCAGTTCTTCAAACCACCTAGGACCATCAGTGAAGCTCCTGAAGAATATAATAGACTCATTTTTCACTGAAAGGCAACAAAGCCCGGCATTGCACTTGTGGATGATTCAATAGCGCCCCCAAAAATAAAAATGAATGGAGTATCAGTGTGCTTAATATGGTGTATTGATGCCATAATAATTTACTTGATGGTGTATCTGTAAAGCCCTGCACACAGGTGTGTAGTTATTTTCACCCAGCGCTGTCTAATGGCTTTTTGTTTGTGTGTACATGTAATCTCAACACACACTAACACACATCTTTTTTCAACACAGAAAGAAAATGGACAGCGTTTTTCATTAGCCAGTAAAAAAAAAAAAAAGACCCAAATTGTGAAACAAAACTAATTTTTTATCCCCCTTCTTCTGGTGATAATTATTTTACAGCTAACTGTACCGAGGATCAATTTCTATTTCACAAAGCGCCATGTGCACACATTTTCAAATCACAGAGGGTTCTCGAGCATTATCACCATCACCTGACATAACAGCTCCTAAATTCTTCAACAAAGGTGCACACATGTAAAAATTGGCCTTATTAAACTAAAGTTAATGAAAAACTTATGTTGAACAGTGAGTACAATGCTTGTTGAGACAGATGCCTTTGAATCGTAGCTACAGTTTTGTCACACATGAAGTAATAATTCCCTCACCTTGACTGTTAAAATAGGGCTTAGTGTCAGAAATACAGCACCCTCCACAATTATAGGCACCTCTGGCAAAGATGTGCAAAAAGCCTTAAAATAAATTCAGCTTTTATTGCAGTGGCATAATCCCAGACTGAAAATCAAGCTGCAGTGAGCTTTATATGAGACCTTTTTTTTAAAACATGCCTTACCATCCCTGCCATTGTGTGTGGTGTGGGCACACTTTTGTCCTCATCAGGCCTTCTTATTTGTTTTTTTTATTATTGCCTTGACTATAGACATGGGCTGATTTAGATAAGCAGCTATGTTCTTGACTCCATTTCCTTATAGAAATCAACACACATCTCTGAATGGTTGCTCTGTGTTCTCTTGTCTTTCCCATGTTTAAAAGTGGGAATAGAATTGTAAGTTAAAAGTCCCCAGACACTGTGAACCTCTTAAAAATAAGCTCTAGATTCAAAAGACACACATCTGTTACTGTCATATATTTCATAAGAGTTTTTAATCCAATTAATCTGATGGAAGTATCCTCTAGTGAACTGGGATTGGTTTCTCGCCACTGTAGCCACAGGTTTAACTTTTTCCAAATTGGCATTTTAATCTAAGTTGACTTAAATTGAAATGCAAATTATGGTCATGTGTAATTGATTTCCCTACCTGTGTACTGATGCTGACCACAGTAATTTTATTTTCTGATGGCTACTTCCAGTAGAATACTGCACCATGTCACAAAGCTTAGGAATGGAGGAAAAAATGTCTTCATGGATGTGTAGCTGACAAATCTGCAACAACTGTGTGATGCTACCATGTTAGTGTGGGTGAAAAATATCAGATGAACATTTCCAACACCTTCTTGAATCCATGCAGTGAAGAAATATGGCAGTTTTAAGATCAGAACTACAAGCAATCAGGACCCGATAAAGTGTGAATGTATATTTCAGTCTGACTGGATGTAAATTGGATCTGCTTGTCTTGTAAAATGTCTTGAGATGACATTTCTTTTGAATTGGCACTGTGAAATGAAATGAAATTAAACTGGATTAATACGGATGCCAATAATTGAGGTGATGGTGATTTTGGAAACATTTATTTCTTGACATGGATTTTTTTCCCCATTAAATAAATGTATTTAATAATAAAATAGATTTTCTAAAAATTTCATAGTGGAATTCCTCCAACAATGGAGGAATTTATTTTAATGGTTTTTGCTTATCTTTGCCAGGGTTACTTGTAAATCAGGAGACTGCATTATGCTTGGGTGGCTGGACTGTGGTTGCCAAATGTCAGATCTGATTATATCTGCTTCAAAATCCTGCAAATCTGAAAAAAAAAAAAAATCCTAAACCAAAACAAACTAAAAAACCCCAAAACAAGGTAGCTTATTTTTTGAACTAGATTATGCTTTTACCTCCATGCTCTAATTGAAAAAAGCAATGACAATCCCCAAATTCCCCCCATGTCCCAGCTCATTAAAATTAAGGTTGCTCTGACTTTTGTCAATTATTCAGAAGTTGCAGCATTTATCTCCCTACTGTCTCCAACTGACGTCTTTTTAGGCACAGAGCGACTGCCAGAGCTGGCAGATGTTTGTACACATGGCCACACAGCACAGAACAGAATAAGCTGTCACAGTAGCACGCCCTTGTGCAGGAAATCAGCTTGTCAGCATTATGGCAGAGAACTGCATCATCTGTGTTGTACACTACATCCATAACGTGATTTCAGCATGATGTCCCACTTCAAGTGTTTCTGCTTATGGGCATGTTTAAGCCTTTTGTGTTAGTTAGCAACTATGCACATGAGGCGGGAAGATCGTCATAGAATTACAGGTTCAACATTTTATCCTGTAAATTCACACCTACAGTGGTGTCCTCTTACCAAAAATTACAATTTGTAATGAGACTCACTTGCCCGATAAACATTTTATTACATCAATGAAATGGCTAATGCTTGCACTGTGCTAAACTTAACAATAAACAGGGACTCTCTTTTAAGAATAAGAATTGCAGATTTTCTGTTTTTCTAAATAGATTAATTCAATTTTATCAACTTAGCTTGCACTTCAGTTAGCTTGAGGGAGGTGAGTAAGTTTGTTCCTCAGTTCGACTTCACAAGAAGGTTTCTAATTGCTCCTGTTGGCTCCATCTATTATTTAAAATGCTCATTGTTGATGTAGTCTGAATTCATAACAGCATAAACAACGGGACGGCCAAAATAATCTTACAGTCAGCACTGACCGTAAGGTCTGTGGTTGGGATTTCAACTCCTGTGAATCTCCCATATTTTTCCAGTCTCAACTTTCATTGTTTTTTAATTCATGACTTTGTAGTCACATAATTAACAACATTGAACTGTGTGGATTTTGTTTTCAGTTATTTTGCTGCATGAAAATCATAAACCTGTGTTCTCATTCATTATTACAGCAAAGAGCTAGTTTAGTGTTTACAGAAATGTAAAAGTCAGTCAGTTAAAGTGGCTGAAAGGTTGCACAACATATGAAATTCAGACCAGTAAAAACATTTAAACTTAGGGCTGATTAAATTTATACACACCAAAAACTCAAGAGAGACCTAAGTCAGTCAAAATAAAAAGGATGACCAACCCAACCATTTTCTTGCAGCATCCGGCCCACTTCCTCACCCATTACAATGCTTTACCTAAAACTTCAAAACAGGACTAACAGTAACTCTCCAAAAACACAAGATGGACTCAAAAGTGTAGCTTGGTGTGTGGCAAGCTGGTGGTTGTAAGAAAGAGGCGAAGCTTAGATTCAGGTTAATCTAATTCAGTGATAAGAGATGACTGGATAGCCAGCCATTCCAATGAGCCCTGGTAAAGTAAAGCTCATTTATTAAAAGTACAACAAGTTGGGGGGTGCCATGATGGGGTGGGGGGTGGCGCGGCCCATGTTTGGGGGCCTTGGGTCCTCGACACGGCCGTCGCGAGTTCGACTCCCGGACCTGGCAATGTTTGCCGCGTGTCTTCCCTCCTCTTCTTCTCCCCTTCCTGTCAGCCTACTTTCATATAAGGGACACTAGAGCCCACAAAAGACCCCCTGGAGGAGTAAAAAAAAAAAAAAAAGTACAAGTGGGGACCAGTTGAAATGTATTATTCTAGATTATGAACAGATTCTTTAGATTGCAGCTTGTAAATAGTAATCTTCATTTTACAAAATAGAAAAACTGGATTTTCAATCATTTATTTAGCATCCAAATCCCAGTTCAAAAACCTTGAACCCAATGTAAATTTAGGGAGCTAAAAGAAAGGTGAAATCTGTCATGATGTTTGAAGTAGGACCCAAATGCAACAGGCTGGAGTCATGAGGTTAAGTTGTAAAATTTTATAAAAAAAAAAAATGAGAGCAGAACTTACAAAAATGGATAAAGCCAGAATAAAACAAAAAGTAATCCAATCCAAACCAGAGAGGAGACACTGAGTGGGTAAGGAGAAGTAGTGACAAGATGAACCAGCAAGGAGTGACTGAGAAAGCAGCTTAAATACTGGGGAGGTAGAATGCTGAACAAATGAACTGGGCTGCTTGCTAACAGGTTGCAGATGTGAGTGGAGGGAGCAGGAGCCGGACTGAGCAGAGGGACAGATAAAAGTGGTATGGGGGCGAGGGACAATACAAGGGGAACAGAAAATAAATCTTACACTAAAGAAGAACTGAATTAAAGGAAAACAGGAATAGGAGTGTTCTAACCCAAAATAAGAAAGTAACATAAAATAATAATGAAACTCATGGTGTGATCACCATCCTCCTCTGACCTCAACCCTATTGAGAACCTTTGGAGTTTCCTCAAGCAGAAGATCTGAGGGTGGAATGCAGTTCATATCAAAACAGCAACTCTGGGAAGGTATTCTGACATCCTGAAAAGAAATTCAAGCAGAAACTGCAATAATTGTGCAGGTGATATCAAAGAAGGGATCCTATGTTAACACGTAACTCAGTCTGTTAAGATGTTTTTGATTGAAATAGCTTTTGATTTTAGTATGTGACCACTTAATGCTGCACATTCAAAGAATGACTGTTTGCAGTTCTATATAATCCATAAAATGTTTAGAAAATAATTTGGAATTAATATGCACAGTTTTTTATTTTTTGAGTTTTTGAGTTTTTTCTTTTTGAAAAAAATACTCATGGGGAGCTTTGTTCAGTAAAATTAGATTTTGTACTGTAATAGTTCATGATTTGAAAATTATACTGACCATCATTTGCATTGACCATTTAAGAACATCTGAGAAAATATCACTTTCATAATAATTTGGAACACAGTGTAAACATGTCTCACCTTTTTTATTGGTTTTTAAATAAATCCTGATGAAAAATATGGCTTTTTGACAAAAATTTACAAAAAAACACCCTTTAATGTCAAAGTTAAAAGTGAAGGCAATCCTGGAAAAAGACTTGAACTTAGGTGAAGTGTTATCTTTCTGCTAGATGACTCTAAATATGCAGCCAGAGATAAATTGGAATTATTTAGATCAAAGCATATTCATGTGTTAGCATGTCCTAGTCAAAGTCCAGTCATAAATTAATTAAGGAATCTATGGTAAAGGATGTGAAAGTGTCACATAATTCTGCTTTGCCAATCCCCATTCTCAAAACATTCTTGGTCACAACATTTTAAGTCTTTTTCTAAGCCTTAAATAATTTGAAGCCAAAATGCAATTGAGATGAGAATGAAACAGCTAAACACTGACCTTAGAAATAACTTTTCAAAAAATGAAACTTGCAGTAGGTAAACAAGATAGGTGAGGGAAGAAAATCTGGCGGCATCTGTTCCCAGCATCGAGACCTTTCCCAATGCAGCGGCAGTGCCAAAATAAAGCTTGAGTGTATTTCTGAGAAGCACTTCAGTTTTTGACAAAGTGACTTGGGAATAAGGACGGTGGTGAAATCCAATACTTTATTTTTTTTTGGTTGAACTGAATGGAATGACATGGAAGTATCTAAGTAGCAGCCATGGGAAAGCTTGCATGAATTCACCTGAATCATAAGACATGGCACTTCAGTGCTTTATTCATTATTTATTTTAGTGCATAGGATGCTTCACGACAGAGAGATTATAGCCCCATATTGGCTTTCTGCACTAGTGTTATGTGAATTAATGAGCATTCATTTAGATAGAAATGTTTGCAAGAGGGTGATGGCTGGTGACAAGAGTGTGTTTAGCAATTTTTTTCATTCCCTTCTGTACGATTATAAACATCCCACCTGTGCATTGATCATATTAAGAAATCAACATTTTAAGGAGGCAAGAAGGCAAGTTTAAACGTTTGCCTTCAGAAACGTTTTAATTCTCCCAGCAGAATCACATCGTAGCTCATTGCGAACCAAACAAGTTTTTTTTAATGAGGCTAAAAAAGTCTGCAGAAAGCCTCAGTAAGTAATTCTTTTTACCATTTGGCTGTTCTCCGGATTGGTTTGCCGGACCTTTGGACACTGCATTTCTGCCAAAGGCGTAGAAGAAGTGGACATATGTGACCCACTGATTTGTGGACTTTAATTTACAAGCTGCAGCTTGACAGATGGGATATCATGTTAAAACCGCATATTAAGTGAATAGAAATTGGATAGCATTAACAAAATAAACATTTACTTAGTGGGAAAAAAAACTGAAAACAGAATCCCTCTGGGGTTTGTTTGTCCAATTATAACCAAGGAACAAGCCATGATTATGGTGAACTAAAATTTGATTAAAACAAGCAAACTAACAGCAAAATTGTCTATTCAAAAATAAAATGTTTACTCCACCAGCAAATTATAACAAAATAACACACTGGAATCAAAAAATAAACAAAAACGTGTGTGCTCAAGTTCACAAGCGAATTAACCTTCAGGTGTGCCTTCTTTCAAAAATGCAAACACACAAACCTCTCTGAGAAACTAGCAGACATGACAATCACACCAGTCAGATTCTTGATCATAACTCTTCACAAGCATTAATGTCCACTTTGTTTTTTTAACCTAAAAACACAAGGCACTGATCAGGCTAACTAAACAACCCAATAAAATAATAATTAACATCAAAAGAAAGAAAAAAGTACATTAATTTCTAAGTAGAGACAATGACATTATGGTAATGGGCTCTTGGAGGAACTAGTGGGTTCTGGGGCTTTATGCTGCATGGCTGTACAAACCTCAGGCATACTACAGAAACCTAATTTAGAATTATATATTTTTCCTCTGGCTCCTCATGTTATTCATCTGTTATTTCCAGGAATTGGTGAAACCTGTTCTACCTTCAATCTGGTAGCTGATAGAACAAGCAATGTTTAGATGCATGGAGCAACTAAAAAATTTAAGATAAAGTTGGGCTTTCTTGCTGTGCTATGTTAGCACAACAAAAAGGTCCTGCCTTCGAATTCTGGCCTTGGCTTTGTTACGTGGAGTAGGGGAAGATTTTAAGACAGGCAATATGGCTCCCTGCTAATAGGGCGCGGGAAAGACAGCATGAGCCCTTTTTAAAAAAAATTATCAGTCGGATCTTGAATAAATTTCTATTTATCATTTTCTGCTTTCCTCCAATCACACAGGAAACGTAACAGATCCAGGAAATTTTACCCAGACATTCCTCCTCCCAGGGCAAATCTCCAGCTCATTCTGAAGGAACCCAAGGCGTTTAATGGCCACAAGGGATGTACAGCCATGTTCAGAGATTAGAACACCCTGTAACAGCCTGTGTGTTCTGCTAACTGTGATGGAAGCTGAGCAAGAAGGAGGAAACCTTTGCTCTCTAAAAATATCATGAAGTCCAGACTAAAGTTTGATGGAGAGAACTTAGACAGGACTCCAGGAATATTATTCTGTAGAGAAATTAATCTAAAATAGAAAAACTTTCACTCATTACCTGCTAAAGAAAGGCACATAAAATATGTCCTTCCTCAAAACCTGTAAGGACTAAGCAGGTATAGAAATTTGATGGATGGATGTTTCTTTTCAAAATCATCTCCCAGTTACTCCTAAAAAAATTGCATTTTTAAGCAGGAACTATTTTCCTTTCAAGCCGAGGAGAATTTATGGTCCATGTGTTTGACATACTAAACAAAAGGTAAACAAAAGGTAAACATATGGCAAAGCAAAATATGCATTGAGAGGCTCACTTTCCCTTTAAGCTATTTATACATCGGCTTCACTTTTCATACCCCATGGCTACATCCATCTTATCCTCAAGGTTACATTGGCTTCTACCAGCCAGGATCTCAAATTGAAATGTCTGCGACTGAATCGCTTTGTAGGTGACGTAAGCTCCAGGTTGTGACAAGGGAGAATAATGCTTGAAACAAAAAATGACATTATCTCTCGTCCTGATGATTTTTCCAACTGTGAAAAAAATAAGTGCAAGGTTAAATCAGCTCCACGGCCTCT
Organism: Xiphophorus hellerii; assembly: GCF_003331165.1. Lineage (NCBI taxonomy): Eukaryota > Metazoa > Chordata > Actinopteri > Cyprinodontiformes > Poeciliidae > Xiphophorus > Xiphophorus hellerii. Next base: position 15,826,073 of record NC_045691.1, on the reverse strand, counting down.
CGAGAATGCTAATAATGCTGTGCGCTATGCCTGAATGATGGAAATCTTCTCTAATTACTGAACAGAAACCGAAAAGCCTCTCTGGTTAAAGTCATGTGGTGAACATCAGAGGGAAAGGTGCGCTAGCGTGAGATGATGTTACATGCTCCTGCCAAAAAAGAAGCCATACACATATAGGTGTAAAAAAAAAAAAAAAAATCCTATCCTAAAATGCTGGGCTTCTTCCTGGAATAAATGTAACAATGCAGAATGCAGAACAAAAATATAGATGGAACATAGTTCAGGGTTTAAATTAATCACACAATCCCAGATGAAAGTGCTGTTAATAATGTCTGTAAAAGTATGCAAAATGTAATTTATGCAAAACCAAGGGATGAATATTTTACCAAGCCTTCTTAAAAAAAAAATCTCTCATGCAAGTATGAAAAATCACTAGCCAGAATCTGAAAGCAGCATAAGGGAAAACGCAGCCAAATAGTGCTGCTGGGCAGGTGCCTGCAGTTCCATTTGAGCAAAGCAATTATGAAAATTGAAGTTATGCAGATGAACAAAAGGATTACTAATGGGAAGCGTGTCACTGTCCTCGGTTCATGTTGCATACGGTTAAAAGAATAGAACATAAAACAAAATTTATTTGGTAGAAAGCACAACTTTTGTTTGTTTTGTTGGCTTGAGAGAGAGGGGAGGTTTAACTGGAAGTGGCTAATGTCCACACAGTGCTGTGAAAAAGTATTTCCCCCCTTAAAGATTTCTTCTTAATTTTTCAAATGATCAAGCAAAATTCAATATAAACAAGATACAGAATATTGTTTCCAAACAATTACTTTATTTATAAAGGGAATAAAATATCAAAACAAAGCCAGCTCAGTGTAAAAAGTACCTAATATATTGTTGTATTATCCCTTTTTCTGCCAACACATTTTTGCATTTACAGGCAAAGATGTTTGTAACAATATGGAGGAAAATGCCCGACTCTTCTCTGCATAGATGTTTTAATGCAGCAGCATTGAAGGATTTTTGAACATTTACAGACTGCTTAATGTCAAACCCCGATGACTCAGTTAAATTTAAATCTGACTTTTTACTAGACCACTCAGATTCAATTGTGTTTTTGATTATTGTCCTGCTCCATCACTAAATAATGGCTAGATATTTCCTCAGAAATTTCTGCTAGAAAGCAAAATTTACAGTTTCCATCAATTTTGTCAAGTTCTCAAGGTCCTGAGGTAGCAAGGGCTCCAGATCATTTCACTTTCAGTGCCATGTTTGACTGCAGGTATGATGTTTATTCTGAAACGGTCAGCTTTACTTTAGATGTACCCAAACGTTCCACTATTACCTGGAAAATCCACTGAATATCTTCCCAAAGGTCTTGGGAACAATCAAGATTTTTATTTTTTTTTTTGCCACATACGAGATAGGTCTTTGTGTTCTGTTGGGTCAGCTACGATTCTGGCCTTGAAACTCTCATGAAATCTGACTTTTGCTGACACAGATGAGGCCTTTAGTGCTGAAGATGTTCTAGGTTCTTTTGTTGCTTATGAATTGTTTATGTGGAACAATTTGGTGGGCTGGCCAGTCCTGGGAAGGTTCACCACTGCTTCATGCTTCTCCATTTGTTGATAATGACTCACTGTATTTCACTTGAACCCCAAAGCCTTAGAAATTGCTCCAGAGGAATCTGTTCTTGAATTTCTTTAGATCATAGCATGATGCTTTCATTTGCCTGTCACTTTGCTGCTGGAACACCTGAATTTCTGCACTAAGTTACAATAATAAATCTTTATATTCTATGTTATGCTTTTTGAAGTGTTTTTGCCTACTTAATGTTGTCAGGGAGCTTCTATTTAAGTTTAATTTATTTATTGATTCTTCAGAAATGGCAGAAACTATCCCTGGGTGTGGCGTGTGAAACTGAACTCAGCTTTCCAAAAGATTTTGTCATTAACAATTATTTGTGATTTAACAAGGAAGACCATGTTGGTTTATAAAGGAATACATAATTTTTGCAAACTTTATGTACTTTAGTTATCATTTTTATATATAAAAGTTTGTTTATTTAGTTAGGTAAAGTTTATTTATATGGCACATTTTTTTCAACAAGACAATTCAAAGTGCTTTAAACCACAAAATCATAAAAATAAGGAAACACTTCACAATTGTCGTGTCATCTGAAAGATTTTAATGTGAGAAAATTGCAACCATCTTTGTGAGTGCAAAACTAGCAACATATGTCAAATTCTACCAGAGCAACAAAGACTTTATTGATTCTCTTTGCCTCTCTCACAACCAGGACATGGCCAAGATGCACCTGCTGACGTTCATGGGTGTGGCGGTGGAATTCAGAGAGATCTCCTTTGATACCATACAGCAGGAACTGCAGATCGGAGCTGATGACGTCGAGGCTTTTGTCATTGACACTGTTCAGACCAAACAAATAAATTGCATAAATTTGCAAGGGACAAATAGTTTGTCATGTTATTGCACCTAAAAAGGGTTGTTCCTACAAAATTTACTCAAAGAAAGAAAGTAGAAAAGTAAATCAGGTTATTTGACAACACACAGCAAGGTCAAATTGCTTACAACACATTCAGAAACAATATTTTCTACACAGTGGACAAGAAAGTTTCTTCAAACCAATTTTATCTATTTTAGTTTAAATATTTCATGAATGCAATAGTAAACAAAAAATTCTCCATTAAATGGCCCAAACTTCCAACCTATATCCTGGGCTATAACTATAACAGAGCGCTAACTTTTGCGCCCACAAGGTGTAAGAGCTGCTCTTCCAGTTTGTTAAACAAACTGTACTGTTCCTGTTATCGATCACTTTTGACTTCACCTTCCACATCTGTTCCCGTTGTTTCTCCATCTCCCTGTACTTCTCGATCTCCTCATGCATCTTCTTCTTCAGCTTACTGTCTGCTGGGATTGTCACATCTGTCACAACCTTGCACGTCAACCACCACCGTGTCTGCTTGGTTGGCCAGCAGCTGCTTGTCAGTCTGGAAACTTGAAGTCCCCCCTGGATCTTCGCTTTGTTGTTCTCAAACACTGTCAGTGGTTGTGTCCCAGCGGGACTCAGGGACTTCTAACCCACACTCGGCACAGATGTTCACGTACAGAATCCCAACCACATGGGTACAGCTCATTTTGGTTAATTACTCCCTTTTTTTTCCATTACTATTTCTGAGAGCTGTTGCAAATAAATTCAAATTTTATTGTTGGAAGTGTAAGAAACCTTGGAGCTGTTTAATTCCCAATCAAAGGAGCTTTGATTTGAGCATCAGCTCACTAAATACCAAATTTTCCAAGTACTTCCATCGTGATAGATATTTTGAAGTAGGAGCACAGCAGGACTTAAATATATATATATATATATATATATATATATATATATATATATATATATATATATATATATATATATATATATATATATATATATATATATATATATATATATTTTTTGCTTTGCTATGGGTGGATTTCAAACCTCAACTTCAAAAGTCCAGATTTAATTTGTAGATAAGATCAAAAGTAGAGAAAAATAGTGATTAGCCACTCACATTTATTAAATTTTCTTCTACCTCTTAAGCAAAAGTAAATAACAGTTTATGCCTATAATTGTTTGTTTATGATCCTAGGCCACTCTAACCTTTCACAAAATAAAACATGATCAGTTCAATTTCATAAGAGTTTTTAACTTCAACTTGATCAACTTTTTTAAATTAAAGTAAACTTTAGGTGCAACAAGACACTTACAGTTAGAATGCATCCCAATATTGTGTGTACTTTTTAAAATTATAAAGCATATTTGCTAACATTAAAATGTTTCACCTCAAATCTGTAATGTATAAAGATTCAAGTAAAAACAAACTTCTTACAAAACTCCTCTAGCTTATGAGCATATTTTGTCCACTGTTTCAAGAAGTGTTTTGATGTTTAAAATTCTATATAATATTGCTAATATTATATAATAATATATAATATTAGCAATATTATATAGAATTTATATATAATATATAATATTAGCAATATTATATAATATTGCTAATATTATATAATAATATATAATATTAGCAATATTATATAGCCTGATTTCTGAGGATATTTGAAAATCTCATTTTCCTCTCATGATTTCTTCATTTTTTTTGGCAAGGTCACGGCAAAATGACATTTGCCAAATGTGACTAAAGGAGCTATTTTCTGATTAATTAAAAATTAGAAACTATACCTTTTCTTTACTGTGGCTTTAAGTCGCCAATAATACCAATCACACTGTGATATTTTTAAGTAAGTATATATATTTTTAGTTTGCAGCCTACATTTAGATTTCATATTGTCTTGCCGCTAATAGTATTTTTCACTTCTTTTACTCTCTTCTCTGTTTAACTTTTTTTTTCATGTCTTCGCCTCCAGAGTAAATTTGTCTATGTGGGATTTATCTTTGGGATTCCTGACACGCTGAACATATCTTATTCCTCACAGCCAACGTGTGACACTGGTAAGCCATGTTACCAAGCAGTAAAGTGTGAAATTAGTGTATACACTCGTATTCAAAAGGACAGAAGATGTGCTATTATGTGAACATGGAAGAAGAGAAACCCATTTCACCGTCATTGCTGCTGTTTAAGCCTAAAATGGTCTCATATTGAATTATAACTCTGATAAACTCAGTGAATTAATTAAAAAAACACATAAATTTGTTACATATGCAAGACTGCATTTCATAATATATTTTTTCCGTGTGTTACATTCAGTACAAACATTAAGCACAATATAGTTAAGTATCTCTTACCGTGATCCTTATTCCAACCAAATGCAGACGCCTGGAGCGACCATCCAGACACCCTAATTTGTTTGTTTTTTTGCATCGAGAGCTCTGCAATCGAGCTCCACTCAGAGTCTCCCCACCTGAATCATTCCCGGATTGATGCATGCTGAAGATCATTTTCTAAGCTACTCATCTGTGTGGTGGCGCACATCCAAAACACGCTTTGTTTTAGGTCCCACAGAAAAAGATTGATCTGAATCCAAGAGTAGACAAATAGAAGCGTTCCCTACCTCGGCGCCAAGATTAAACTACATATTGAATGCACAGAGTGGACTGAAAATAAATCAGGCTTTGTTGTGTGGAAGAGACGCATACATGTCCCACGGGAAAAACCGAAAGCTCAAGACATGCAGAAGAATTTTAAATTTAGGCAAACACACGGAGGTGCAGGAGTTTTTGGTACTGAATGAGGGGTTTTTTTTGTTCTCTTAACTATGTTGTCCAGATGTCTTACAACTGTAGACTTAGCAGTCAGGAGACATCCCAAGTGGAAATATGTTAAGTAAGATAAGGAAGACAGACACGCATTTATCTAGTTTCTGAGTTCCTTTCATTGCAGAAATCACTCTGAATTTCTTCTGCACGCTGCTGCAACAACAATAGAGCCTTACTCTGCAGATATATGATACAGGCTTGCATACAGATTATAGATTCAATACAAACTCATGATGGCAGGCCTGACAGTTGAGAAAACAATACACTCCTGCTGCTCCCAAAGCCTTTGTTTTATCGACCACCCTCCCTCCGCAGTCATTGTGAAGTCCATAATAAAAATGCATCAGATGCATCTCCCTGTCCTCAGCAAAACGTCACTCAGGGGACGGCATCTAGACCTTTATGAGAGCTAATGACCCACGGCTTTTAGAGTCCCACTACCATCAGCATGATTAGGTTCAATGTCTGCACTCAACCTTTCGTTTATGCGCCCTTGAAGGAAAAAAAAATGGCAAGTGATATTGACAAATGAACAAAGAATCTGACTCGGATAGCAGGGATTTTATATTCAAGGTGATGTTGCCAACAACACTACCTCCACCTTGTCAAGAGGATTTTCACAGAAATTAGATTTTGGCCAACGCTTCACTCTTGACACCTCCTGTTAGACATTTTCCTGCAGAATACACACAGGATGTGATTGCGAGCTACTATAACAACCATATGAAATGTTTGGGGAACCATTTATGAACACTAACAACACCAGCTTTTTATGCATTCTTAAATGTCCTAATTATGAGCATTTTTAAATTAGCTAATGAATATTAGGTCCTAAGATTGTTGTTTTTAATTGGATACTTTGGATGTTTGGAGAAGGTTTTGGATAGCAGCCAGGATCTAACCTGCAGAGCCATCTTGACAAACTAAAGTAGCAAACATTCAGGGAAGAAAAGTGGACCTCCACACCCGTACATGCATGAATCCCTCTGGGAGGGAGGATTATTATTATTTTTTTAATTTTCCATTTAATATCTCTTATCTTTTGCAAAAAACAAATCTTTAAAGAAAGATTTTTTTGGGGTCCCATTTAAGCACGGGCTGGTATGAGATTGTTACACTAAAAATAAAGCAAAAGGACAAATACACATTTACGTAATATTGTATTTATCTAAAATATCGGTCATTGCAAGAAAGGACATTGTCAATTACATTGAGTCATCACAAATGTTTGTTAAATAACTAAATGCCACAGTTCCACAACAAGTTAAAAATAAAAATAAATTGATCTAATGTCTTGTATTTATGATAAAATAATGTGCATTGTATGAGACTTACATGTCAAACTAAAAGTACTTTTGAAAATGACATGCTTTCAGCAGGTACTGAATATACTTTTCTAAAATCCCACATTTCTCAATTGAAATGTTTTTGGTACTGGTCTGATGTAATTGTGTAATCCTAAATGTTGGATTTTTATTAGCTGTAAGCGGAAAATCATCATAATTAACAGAAGAAAGGATTGAAAACATCAGTCTGTGTGTCACTAATCTGTATAACATGCTTTACTTAGTAAATGGAGTTGCTAAAATAGTATTGCTTATTGTTTTGACTATTTATGTAGTAATACTGTTGAATTGATGTGTTTTATTTATTGTTTTTTTTACTAGACTTAATTAAATGTGCTAAATTAAGCCACTAGTTCTGGTTTAGTTACTTACTCTGCAGATTATTTGTTTTTTTTCTGTTCTTCTCTTTACAGAGTAACACAAGCATGACAGATTGAGATTAGCTGGTTAGCTTTGTATGCTAAGTGCTCAGACCTGGACTTGGGTTGTAAACAGATGTTGCTTGTAGCCTTCCGACTGTAGGTTTAAAAGAATGTTACTTTTTTGTGGCCCAGAAAAAAGCTATGAGAAAAAGCAGACAAAACCAAATAAATTCTTAAGAATAACATGACCCAGTATGGAGAGCATCTACAAAGAGCATGTGATCAACAAGTAAAAAAAAAAAAAGGAAAAAAAAAATATGATCAACCCTCTTGGTCACTGCTTCAAACTTCTTCCACGGGTAATGGCTCTCTCTGCCTCTTTTTACTAAAATAGATCAAAGGTCTCATTTGAACCACAGGCTATTAAGCTACTAAATACAATATATGTATGCACTGTAATAGAGGAAAAGCCTAGATGGTCTGTATGTAGTTGCAATTTATTCTTATATTTTGTATCGTAACCTAGGTGACTGAGGCAGCTGTCAGTCAAATTGTTCCGGTGTAGTACTCGGCTCGGTCCGGCTCGTACTATGTATGAAATCTAAGAACAGCGACGCAGAGCTGAGCCGGATTTTCTCATAGAAAATTAATTCGGCCTGGGTGGACCGAGACCATACCAGTTAGAGACGGTCTAGTGGAAAAGAGCATTTAGATACACCTATGCTAATACCACAAATCAATTTCCTAATGCGGACAAATAACGTATTTAATTATGTAAGAAAAAGTGATGGTACTGCTGTTTTAATAACCTATAAGTGAGAGAAAGGATTAAAAACATTTTTTTAGCCAACTGACAGGCAGTGTGCAGCAACAGATAAGGGAAGAGCAACACATTGATGTTAAATACTGTATTCAGCTGGTCACTTAAGCGGTTTTAAAGCTTTGGTATCACTCAGTACTAGCAATCGGCCCATGCATTGCGTCGTTGTTGCAACTAATATGATCTTAGGGAATAATCGATTCATAATCAGATCTTCAAGTTTGCGCAGTTCATACAAGTCACTGTTTCATGAGCCATTACAACATTATTTACTTAGAAGGATGTTATATATAACAATTACCAATAATGTTCCAGCTGATATATATTTAGTTGATAAGTAAAATTAAAGCACAATTATTTTTCTCTTTAGTTTAGCGTTGTTTTGAGATGTAAGCAGTCTCCATTGGCACTAGATTCTCTCTTATGAATCATAGATTAACTCTGCTGAAAGTTAATCTCTGTTTCTCCAAACTGAGGTTGTTCAGAAAGCTGTGCAGGTAATATACTGACTGCTACAAACTGTTCCACTGAACTGTCATTAACAGCAGTTATCGCCCATAATTCCTTTGGCTGTATTTTTATTTATTATTGAATCTTTAGGAAACCCTTTGTGACATTCTACCGTTTTTATATATGCTAAAAATAAAACAGGGTTCGAAAAACATGCTTTCTACCTCTATACAAAGAGACTTGCTATATATGTTTCTGTCTTTTGACCTTGCAAGATGCTTGGGTGCCTCAGTGCTTCAGATCAGAGGACAGTCCAGTAACAGGTTCATTAAAACACTTTTTGTTTCATCCTAACCTGGGTCAAGGATGTAGCTCTGCAAGTCTCTGTCCTCATTTTGCTTTTCCTGTCTTTGTATTAAAACAGTAAAAATCAACCATACAAGGCTTTCTGGTTTCCTCACTATCATTAGCCTAAACAAATCAGAACATTTGGATGGCACTGCCACTATTTCCAAATACTTTTTTAAAATGATTTTTTGTAGCCTGGAATGTTTTCACCCTTAAGTTGTTTTTACTATGCAGCAGGTATGACAGAGAAATTACTTGAAATTATACAGTCAAATATTAAACCCATGTTAAAAAGTGCAAATCGGAGAGAGATACTCCAGAGCTCAGATCTAGCTCAGTCTAATATGATTGCTTGGATCAATATTTTTTGTCCCTGATATCAATCCAAGTAATTTAAGATGAGGCATTTAGAGAAGCAGAAAATGCAGCACAGATCATTTGTCCCAACTAACGTTTCAGCAGGATAGCAATAAAGGGACCTATTATGAAAAATAATACTATGGTACAGCTGTATAATTGACATGACACCACTCGGCCCCATACGGAAGTAGAACAAACTTTTGACAAACAAACACGGTTATCAGGTGAAGGAAGTGAAGCTCATTGCATCACCTAGTGAGGCATTTTTGCCTTATCAGCCAACATTAGCCAAAGAAGATAGGCAAATTATTTTGAACAAGTTATCTGGCCCATAAAGTTATTTGAGGGAAACCTTGGAGAATTTGATGTTAAAGCTCAACGGTGTGAGGAGCAGTAAATTGCTTTTGCAAAAAAATGAATGTTTCATTTAAGCGGGGGAATTCTTTTTATTTGTTTTATCTTCAATATCCTGTGATGGATTTTTGATCTCTGGCTGTTGAAATTCATTTTTGTTTGTTAAATAACACGGCAAAAGAAAAGTTTAATCGTGGCGTTTTTGTTTTGTTTTATATTGCATAAAAATTGTCAGCAGTCCGGCAGTATCTTTCGCCTGCACAGCTTTCGGGCTTTAGACCTAGAACATCCAGAGATAACGGTGTTGGTTATTCCATATTGTGATGTTATGCTGCAATTATTAGGCTGTCTTACTGCTTAAAATTGGCAACGCGGAAGGATATTTGTCATCTATCTTATTATTATTATATTTGTTCAATCTTCAAAATATTTGACCAGCCATATCTTCTGTCATTATCTCGATGCCTCTTTCTTGACATAGTTGTGTCAAGCGCGACTATGGGTGAGCAATTATTTAATAGTACTGAACTATGTTTTGATTATGCATGTCAGGCTATGCATGAATATTTGTACCACATGCCTGAAAAATTACTGCCTTACTGTGGTTATCCATTGTTAACCACAGCTCACATTTTTGAACCCAACTTGACACATTATTTCTTTGACTGAACCTCTAAGCATACAATATAATGATGACAAAAACCTTCATATGAACATGTATTTATACCATCAATTACTGTATTCAGCCACTCATGAGGTTGACCACAGGCATTTTTCCATCTTTTACAATTTTACAGCCTCAGATTGAGTTGTAGTTGTTCTGGGTAAAGCATGTGCATATTCCCCACTGACGTTTAACAATTAAACCAGATTATTTTCCTCCAAATCTCTATGACTGCAGCACATTTGTAATAATAGACCCTGGCACTTCAGTTCAGTTCAGTTCAGGTTCAGTTCAGTTCAGTTCAGTTCCTCCAGGTGGGGTGTTTCCTTTGGGACAAATTGTGGCCACCAATTAGTCAGTTGCTGACAAACCCACTGGATTGATTGACAGGTGGCATCATGTTCATCGTGCATCTATTTGCCAGTCATTTTCAAGTGTATGAAATCCAAGTGCAAATGTTGAGTTGTGGGGCATGGTCAGCATCAGTGTGACAAGTGACAAGAGGCCCTGAAACAGCTCATTCTGAAATGAACTCAAAATAGGTGGAATCTGAGAATGATTTCGAGCAAAAATGTAATGAAGATGTTCTGTATAGCCTTTAGCAACTTGTTCAAGGAAGCATAGTAGGTCGCCTCTAATATCATAATCCTACTTAGGTTAAAACATTGAGCATAATGTCATGATGCTATTTCACCTAACATTTGCACAGCTTTATCACTTGCTTCTAAATTATTATTACATAATCCAAGCCAACAAATGTGGGACAAATACCACGTTTGCTTGGGAGAATTTAAAATATGTATGTTATAAGCTAAGATTTTAATATCATGGAGACAAAAAATATGTTTGTTTTACACATAACATTCATTTACTAGTGTGTTGCATTTCCCAAAATCCAACTGCTAAAGTTTCAGTCCTTCCTGTCATCAGTGAGTCTGACCCAGTTACCACAGAACAACCAGCTATTATGCTAATACAGTTATTGAGTTCTTGGCTTTCACTCCTTTTCAGTAACAAGCTGGTGTTTTTAAAAGGGTTTGCCATATGATTAATGGAAAGCTCATTACTAAATTAAGAACAAAAATCATTACATTTATATCAAGGACATATACTGTTAACTTACTATTTCTATTTGTCCTTGAAAAAAAAAAACTTGAGGCTTTTATGCATGTGTACTTTAGGCAGTTCACTAAATTATGTCACATGAAAGGACCATCCAATAAACCCAACCAGTGTTTATTGTTTCCATTATGTCTTTACATTTAACTTTCTGACCTAAATTGAACTACTGAACTTTACTGAAGCTATGTGCAAACAAATATTTTACAAAACAAGTGAATGCAAATAAAATCACTGTCAAGATGCAGTAATAAAAGTTAAATATTAAATAAATAAATATTGACTCAAGGCCTTGTCCTTTGTTACAATCCAGTCATTCCACACATACAGTGCTTCAGTTCTATGGAAAACACTTCTAAGTTGTATGTTAAACTAATAACACTCATTTTAAACAACTAGATCACCTGGTCTGAACTAGAGATGATGAAAAATACCCACAGAAACCCATGTTGTTTATGAGTAAGCCGTTTCTTTAAATTTACTTGGTTAGGCAGAACTAGAGGCTGTGAAGACAAAGATAGGTTAATATGAGCTGCTTCCCTTGGCTGACGGTTAGACTGACAGCAACAGAAATGTAAATATATAAGCCTTCATGTCTACTGTATGCCCACAGTCAATGGGCTTACCCCAACATTGAGAGAGGGAGAAAGAGATTGAGAGAAAGAGAGAAGTTTTAAACAAAAAAAAAATCTCTTTAAATCCCAAATTCTCTTGAACTGTATGGCTGGGTCAAACATTTTGGATACCCTTTCAACCTCCAAGCTTCTCATGAGAACTTGGTTGAATTTTGTCCAATTCCTCCTAACCGAACTGGTGTAACTGAGTCAGATTTGTAGGCTATCTTGCTCACTCACACCTTTTTTTTTTTTTTTTTTTAGCTCTATCCACAAATTTCAGGATTTGTGGTTGTCATTCCAAAACATTGACAACATCTCTTATCTGTTGGTTTTATGCTTGCTGTCACTGCCAGTCCTGGCAACAATTCTCTAGAGCATGTGGTTTACTGAATTGCTAATCTAACGTTGGCTTTGTTCTGATATGACCTGTTGATTTTTAATTCAAGTTGCAACATATATATCATGTTTCAGTTAAATGTGTCTGGAAATAATCTACAGAAAAATGAGTTCTCCAGCTTTGTGAACATGGCCTTTTACGTTCTAAGACTACATGTCTGATGCTTGAGCTGTGCTCCATGTTCTACAGCAGACAATGCAGTTATTTTGAATGATTTATATTTTGTTAGATCAACAAAACAATATATGAGGCAACTCAGTCACACAAAAATAGGCTATTTTTTAAGCAGTTACACAAACCACACAGCTGTATGGGCACTTACATAAAATCACAGAGTGCACTAAACAATGAGCTGTCAAATTGAATATACACTGCTCAAAAAAATAAAGGGAACACTCAAATAATGCATCCTAGATCTGAATGAAAGAAATATTCTCATTGAATACTTTGTTCTGTACAAAGTTGAATGTGCTGACAACAAAATCACACAAAAATCATCAATGGAAATCAAATTTATTAACCAGTGGAGGCCTGGATTTGGAGCCACACACAAAATTAAAGTGAAATAACACTACACGCTGATCCAACTTTAATGTAATGTCCTTAAAACAAGTCAAAATGAGGCTCAGTATTGTGTGTGGCCTCCACGTGCCTGTATGACCTCCCTACAACGCCTGGGCATGCTCCTGATGAGGTGGCGGATGGTCTCCTGAGGGATCTCCTCCCAGACCTGGACTAAAGCATCCGCCAACTCCTGGACAGTCTGTGGTGCAACGTGACGTTGGTGGATGGAGCGAGACATGATGTCCCAGATGTGCTCAATCGGATTCAGGTCTGGGGAACGGGCTGGCCAGTCCATAGCTTCAATGCCTTCATCTTGCAGGAACTGCTGACACACTCCAGCCACATGAGGTCTAGCATTGTCCTGCATTAGGAGGAACCCAGGGCCAACCGCACCAGCATATGGTCTCACAAGGGGTCTGAGGATCTTATCTCGGTACCTAATGGCAGTCAGGCTACCTCTGGTGAGCACATGGAGGGCTGTGCGGCCCTCCAAAGAAATGCCACCCCACACCATTACTGACCCACTGCCAAACCGGTCATGCTGAAGGATGTTGCAGGCAGCAGACCGCTCTCCCAGGCGTCTCCAGACTCTGTCACGTCTGTCACATGTGCTCAGTGTGAACCTGCTTTCATCTGTGAAGAGCACAAGGCGCCAGTGGCGAATTTGCCAATCCTGGTGTTCTCTGGCAAATGCCAAGCGTCTTGCACGGTGTTGGGCTGTGAGCACAACCCCCATCTGTGGACGTCGGGCCCTCATACCATCCTCATGGAGTCGGTTTCTAACCGTTTGTGCAGACACATGCACATTTGTGGCCTGCTGGAGGTCATTTTGCAGGGCTCTGGCAGTGCTCCTCCTGTTCCTTCTTGCACAAAGGCGGAGGTAGCTGTCCTGCTGCTGGGTTGTTGCCCTCCTACGGCCTCCTCCACGTCTCCTGGTGTACTGGCCTGTCTCCTGGTAGCGCCTCCAGCCTCTGGACACTACGCTGACAGACACAGCAAACCTTCTTGCCACAGCTCGCATTGATGTGCCATCCTGGATGAGCTGCACTACCTGAGCCACTTGTGTGGGTTGTGGAGTCCGTCTCATGCTACCACGAGTGTGAAAGCACCACCAACATTCAAAACTGACCAAAACATCAGCCAGACAGCATAGGTACTGAGAAGTGGTTTGTGGTCCCAACTGCAGAACCTAATAATGTCATGGATGACAAAAATCTTCCAGTGAAATGCATGTAATAAATGTATCACACAGTAATTATTAAACAAATTTTGTTGAACAGTATTTTTTCAGTCGTTTCTGTATTGGTAATAGATAGTTGGAAGGTATGTCTAAAAATATCAGTAAATAGCATTTCTTAAATAAATGACTATATAATGTTTAAATTGCAAATAAAAATTATACCTTTCAGAAAAGGTCTGCAATTGTCTTCTTGTTTTGTTTCTTTTTTCTGTAATGTGAGAAGTCATTTGAATCTCACAAAATTCATCCTGCTAAGTGTTTATAACACTCAGTCAAATTTTCTTGGGTTTTTACCATAAAACTAAAGTTGTTATAAAAAAAAATGAAAAGATAGGAAAAGATATAATTGAGGTGTTACAGAACAAGCTCATTAACAAGTTGGTAACAAAACAAAGCACTTAAAAAACAGTGTAGTTCAACAGACTTAGAGTGTGTATACTTAGGTCTGCAGGGAAAACAGGCTCATTATAATGAGCATTTGTTGGCATGAGTGGAAATGGTGATCCTTTAATCAATGAAAAAAAATCCTTTATTCTTTCATCCGATTTATTGATATTCCAATTGCACAATGCCCATGCATATTAATGCTGCAGTTGTTTGTTAAATGCATCTTAGTGATACAAATTTATGGTAACAGAATGAATTATGGATGTGATCCCTCATGACTGGTTATACCTCCCCCTGACAAGAAGCCCATGTAACAATTAGCACCTCATACTGATTTGGGAGTAACAAAGTGCTTTGAAATGCGGCAAAATATAATGATTATTGCCTCATTTGCTACCTTATTTCCCCTTTTCATTAGACGTTATGCTCAGTTATTGTAATAATAAAGTGATAAGCTTTTGGCTTTGTGATAATGCTTTTTTTTTCCAAGTTCAATTTAACTTATTTTATTGATTTTAGTCAAGGGCCCGTTATACCTAATGTCTCTCTACTAGGGAAATATCAGCTTTTCTTCCACAGCTTGAGATATCGACCACTATTTAAAGTGCATTATTAACAATTAGACCCTCAATTCAGATTCAGATATATTTTATTTGCTAGATGAGGCAAATTTCTAACATGCACATGCAGCTGCAACAGTTTCACAGCCAGAGGGGATTAGGAAGAAAAAAAAAAAAAAAAGAGTTCTTCCAGCAGCTCGATCATTCTGAACCTTGGAGTGCAAAAACGTCGACCAGATGGGAGTAATTGGACTGAAGGAAAGGGTGGTCACTCTCTCCTACCACTTTCATTGCTGTATGATCCAGACAGTTCAGCTGAGACCCAGAGGTAACTGGCAGATCACCAGGCCAAGCACACATACAGCTCCCTCCACATTTATTGGCACTCCTTGTAAAGATGAGTAAAATGCATTAGAATAAATTCTGCTTTTACTGCAGTAATATAAACTCAGTGAAACAGTTGCTGCAGTTCTCAGTGATCTTAAGAGGTTTTTCTAGTGCTTCCCTTGTCATCCTCCTCACTGTGTGAGGTGGCAAGATAAACGTGTGCCTACGTCTAGCCTGGTTTGTCACAGGTTCTACCTGTCTGTAAATATTTGCTCTGACTATAGATATTCCCCACTTAAGGTGAGTAGCCATTTTTCTGTAGCTTACTAACTTGACTTGCACGCCATTTTCTCTCGTCTTTCTCATTTTGTAGAGTGTCTAAAAGCAGCAGGCCTCAGCATCACGTCATATCTAAAGGTACATCAAAAAATTTGAATATTGCAGAAAAACTTTACAAGTTTTGTCACTCTCAGAAAGTGAAACTCATATATTACGTAGCTTCATATATTACAGACTGAAATATTTCAAGATCTTGTTTATTGTAAATTATTGAATGGGCAAATTTAATAAGTGAATTCACTCTAACTCAAAATACCTGCAATTGTTTCTGAAGTTTCTAAATGGTCTCTCAGTCTGGGTCAGTAGGCGACATCATGGGGAAAATTGCTGACATAACACTTCTCTAAAAGACACAAAAAGTCACTAAAGGTCACAGAGTGTTGTAAATCAATTCCCAAATTGAGTTAACTTCACAAGGAGTTAACTAACCAAGAGCGACTATGCACATATGAATCCTATTTGAACCAGATACTATGTCAGAGGCATCTTATCTGGGCTCCTTACCAGGAGAAATAGATTTGGACTGTTGCTCAGCGGTCCTAAGTTCTTGCTTTAGATGAAAATAAACTTTGTATTTCATTTGGAAATCGAGATCGTAGAGGCTGGAGGAAGAGTAGAAAGACACCGAGTCCATGTTGGTTGAAGTCCAGTGTGAAGTTTTCACAGTCAGTGATGATTTGGCAGCATTTAGCTATTAGCCTCCTCAGCTCTGGAACAAACTCCCTAAAATCCTGCGATGTGCTCAAACTATTGGTTCCTTTAAATCAGAACTGAAAAAAAAAAGACCGTTTACTGCAGCATTTGATGAGTCTTAATAATAAACTATTCTCCCGATCACTGATTGAAACATTAGACCTAAGATTATATTGGCATTTTAACATTTGTTTCTTTTTATGACTGCCAGAGAGTGAACGTTTTTGTTTTTTGAATGTTTTTCTTTTGATTTTAAAGTACCTTCAATTGCCTGGTTTATAAATGGTTGTTGATAAAGACATTTTAGTACCTGGTTTCAACTGTAAATAAACAAAATCAATACGGAAATGTTTAGACATCATGTGAGAAAACTATCACTGTTTATTTTACTCTAGTAGGACATTTTTCTAACTGAAAATGCATTAAAGCAGTCATACTGAGTAGTGTGAAGGATATGACAAGAAAACCTAACAAAATCTGTTCCTATTTAAAAAGCATACTTTTTTGTAGCAAACATGCTGAGTAACAGCTGCTTCAACAAAAACTTACATGTGAAAATAATTTCAAAAGGGAAATCATATTGGCATTCCAATAATATCAAATAACCCCCCCCCCAAAAATAGCATATTAAGGAAAAAAGTAAATAAATATCCCTTTCTTCTTCTCATTCACCTAATCATAGTCATAAAATTGCCGCGCACATAATATCGCCAAGAAAAGAAATTATCATACCCTTCATCTGAATAGAAATCTTAGATTGCCTGTGGTAATTTTCTGTCTATTTTCAAACATCTTCTCATTAGATTTGAATTGTGGAGATACGTGTTGTCACCACACTCGAGCTTTACACCCCACACTGTCAAATTAAGTCAGTGAGTTTGTGGGTGCTGATACAATTTCAACACTTTTCACTGAGTTCAAAGCTGGACTCTTGACAGTGAGCTATGGTACTGTAATGGAGCCAAATCTGAAACGAAACTCACCGTCCAAAGTAATGAGAATAATAGAGTAATAAGCAAAACAGCAAATATGACAAATAAGTTCCCATTTAGCCCTTAAATTACAAAGAAAAACCCCAGAAAAACACATTTTACTGTGATTTAGCTGCTTCTGCAAAGGATGTGAAATGAACGGTGCTGACTATTCATCTGCTCATTTACAGAATCACTCAGAATGTAATATACAGATAACCAGATTTTATCAGAGGTGGCCAAACTTAGAAGTGATTAAATTTAGATGCTGATCAGAGTTTGGTAACTCGGTCCAAGAATTTCTTATTCAGCCTTGGAGGAAGTCTGCATTCTAAGCTATTTGCTAGTTCACCATTTTCAGATCTGCTGAGAATCATAATGGCAGTCACACTTCCATTCAGGCATAATGATATGCACTGCAAAATAACACTAACGCTGCTTTTAGTGATTAACTAAATTAGCTTACAATAAGGCTTCGTGAACAGGAGCAGTGAGCAGTCTATTTCTGCTATAAACATTTAAACAGTCACATTGAAGCTGTTGTTTAAGCTTCGAGGTTTAACTTGTTTAAAATGTATAGATTTTAAACTGTGGTGTCTTGAGAGTATACATTAAGAAAAAAAAAACTGTTCAAGATTAACAGTGCTTCTATTATCACACAGGATGTGACACAAAATCATTGCAGTTCTAATTCTATTGTGGTTTTTTTCCCCAGGATTTGCATGATGACATTTGAAGATGCTCCTTCAATGCAATCACTTTTTGCTTGTCACAGGGTTTCTTGTATGTAAATGAAGTGTAGTTTAGTTGAACTGATCTAATTTCACAGTGTTATGATCACTTGGCCTCCAGACTATCTGTCTCTTTACTGCTGCTTCACCAACGCTGGCATCCCAGGTTCCGGCTCCTCTGCACGGCCTCCAGACTCCTGGGTTCTTCGGCCTCATGAACTTCCTTTGGTTATTGATGTATTCTTTTTGGTTTCTTGCTTTCCTTCTGAGGCCCCCTCTGCCAACCCTGGATGTTTTTTTTTTTTTCCTGGACCTTGTTTTAAGGCGTCTGGCAGCCTCCCTTGCGGGTGGTTTTGCTACAATCCCTTGTTGGTTGGACATTTAGCTTGAGTTATAATCTTTCATATATCTTCCCATTTTTGTTTATTTCTTGAGACTCTTGTGTTTTGGATTTGTTTCAGTAAATTAGTATTCATTTGTTTCCTGTTTGGGTTTTCTTTTTCTCTTCCATTTTCTTTGCTTTATTCTTACATTCAGCCTTCCATTTGCTCCACTTCTCAGCTGTTAGTTGTCTCCTCATTTGCCCTACCTGATCCCTTCCCCAGGCTACATTCATTTACCTGCAATTAGTTCTTTTGTCATTCCCACTCCCACCTCTGTATAAAGCTCACTGTTCTCATTACTCTCCACTCACTCCTTTCGTTACACTCCGGCTACTTCCCATGTCAACTGTTGGTCCTGTGGTTAATCCTGGTAAAGTATTGTTCTTTTCTTCATTAAAGGAAGCAGTTCCATCTAGCTCACTGCACTTGGATCCTCTGTAAACTAAGCACTATGACACACTTCTGCCTGCAGCTAGGTTTTAAAGCACATGTAATAACAAGGTAAAACATTTCCAGCACACATTGTATATTATGTATCTACTGTGTGTTTCTACATCAAACAATGACTTAGAGTAAATGACTTTCCAACACATTCTGCTCTTAATGCTGTAGCATAAATTAGGTGATCTGTCAATAAACAGTGTCGGAACGTGGTGAAAATCTTGCAAGAATCACCATCATTGGTGGTTTCAAGAACCATCACTGGTGGTTCTTGCAACAATGCTGTCCTGGGTGAGTGCCCTTCTATCAGCAATCCACAATCAGAATGAGAAATTTCTATGCAGTCTGTTCAGATGCCCCACAACTACAGTATGTTGCCCATATGAAAACTGCCACTGAAGATTATTATACCAAATATATGCTCAACTACAGCAAACTACAGCTAAAACAGTCTCAAGTTTTGCCACAATTATCTGAAAATTAATCTGTCATGACATGCTATGCAGATAATCTGTCTGATGAAGATTAATTTATCTCAATGTGCAAAATGCTGAAGTGGCTGACACACCTGTGCAGTTGGACCTACTCTGATTATGTCTGTTTCCACACAGAAGGTGGTGCGTCATTTGGAATGAACTGTGTATTTGTTGCTCAACCGCAAAACAAGGCGGCTCTGCACCGAGCTGAGCAATATGTAGACTGTAGTGCACCGCCGAGCATGCTGCCCTGATGTCGTCGGGACATCTCAACTCTGAGACAAACTGGTACATATCTACATGAACAAGGAGGAAGGAGAAGCACGCAGTAAGTATCTGAATCTTTTGACACAAGATTAAAGACATATTTGAAGGAACATATCTAAGAATTTGAATAAAAGATGAGTTTAAAAGAAATATGTGAATTTTACTTCACAGTTTACTCTGACATCAGTGCTTGCAATGTGAAGGTGAATAACGATACTTTTATCAACACCTGATGTCCTCATTAGCATATTTGCGTCCCTTGTGTTCCCTGCTCACTACTTTTCCCTCCTGCTTTCCAATGGGCAACACAGTAAATGTTGCCTTTTATAAATGCTTACCAGATAAAGCCCACTTTGACAGAAATTGCATTTAGAGAGAGATTTTGTGAGTTGACAGGAAAATATCGCAATATTTTGTCTTCTCAAGATTCAGTAGTACGAAATCTCGCCACACCCCTACATCCCATGCAGGGACCATTTTTCATAAACTATTTAAATGGGATTAATAAATCAGTGAAGACAGCAAAAATTGTGGATTCAAAGTTATATTTCTACATTTGCTCCATCATTTTATAACATAGTACCTATATTTAAAAAAACAAACAAACAAAAACTTTTCAGGTACCTACAGTTCCCCCTACAGACTGAGTGCAAAAATTGCATAAATTTTTTTGCCTTCCTTTCACACTGCTAAAGATATACCCCAAAAGAAGTTTGTTCTTTTGTGTCACTTATCCTCGCCACATTTACAACAACATGGTGACACCTTTGTCAGAGGTTCAGGCCTGTTGAGTTCCTTCATTGTTGTGTTTTCAGAATTTACAGCAAGCAGGAGCATCAGGAGGCTAAAAGATCTGAATCAGACGTTTTCTGCATACATAAATATATCTAATAACTTTAAATTTAGAGCATATTGCCATTTTCAGTAACTGTCTTGTTTTACACTTGTTCCCTGGATAAGAGTGGGTGATTGGTAAAAAAAAAAAAAAAAAAAAATTAAAATCTCGACTTTCCTATACATTATCTATGTCAAGATTTCATACTTATTCGCACCAAATCTTGCTATGAATGTATTCCTAAGGATTTAAATAGAGAATCTGCAATGACAATAAGGAGATGGATTAATGTAACAGTTAAAAAATAGGATGTGGAATACAGTCTGAAATGCAAAACCTTTCAAATGCTCAGTTTTATTTTAAAAAAAACATATAAAACACAAATTTAAACTCCATACTTTTTAAGGCTTACTATTGTTCCATTCTCAGTTTTAATTCATTGTTGCAAAAGAATTGCTAGAACAAAGTGCCTGTTTTTCTAACGCCACCTGGGTTAACGCATTTTCATACCAGGGTTGCTTAAATCAAGTATTTTCTTTCTGTGGCACAAAAGCTCACAAAGCCTACATCTAGTTTCTTTTTATGAGTTTGAGCAAATGGTCTTTCTATATGAATAAGTTGATTCATTTTTGGCTTGAGCATGGAAAAAAGTTTGCATCTAAACAATCACATCCCCTCACAGATTCATGCATCTCTATTGTGCTGAGATAATACCAACTGTGCAGGAAGAGCTAAAAAACCCACCCTAAAACAGTTACATAACTATGAATGACCATGGTTCAACAATGGAAATTGGATTAAAGGGGATTTTTTTCAATATTGTTACTGAACCTAAAGCACACAGTATTCTCTACCATATTTTGAATCAGCATGGCCATGACTTACCATGTAGGGAGAAGTAATCAGTTTACAGACCTTCTGCTCTACAATTAAGCACTGCTGAGTAATTATCCTTGTTGTGCTTTGCCTTTTTCTACTTTATCTGATTAGGAGATTGATCCAGGCAGGAGTTTAAAAGTCCACCTTCCAGAAGAAACATTTCTGCATTCAGTCCAAACAGGTTAAACCTCAACAATTCATATTCACAGTTCACCACCTGACATTCAAGACTTAATTTTCTTTCACGGCATGAACAAATTAAATTCATAATTTATATAAAGATATATTATGAGTCAGTTAACACATTGTGTCATCAAAGAAGTAACTGTTGTTCTGTGTTCTCTTTATTAACACAAACTAATCAAAATTTGCTGAATTCCTAGTGAAAGAGCCCTCTTTAGCATATGTACATGTTTTAGTTGTCAGAAAGCAAAATGGGTCTAAAGGTCTAAGTGAAAATTTTGCGATTTAGATCCACGTTTTAAACACAATGAGATTGGCGTTAATATTTAAGAAACTACAAACAGAATTATTTGTCAGACAACATCGGAGCTGTAATTTTTAATTATACTTATGTATGATGGTTTGATAGGAAGCTTAGAAGTGACAAAATGCACTGAGATGCATCTTCATGACTTGGTTTGTCTCTGCTTAATGTGGAAAACCACAGCTGATCCCAGTCCCTGCCTGCAGCAGGCTCAGCATAGCAACACCTGAAGCAAGATGTAGAAACATCTGTAAGTGTTCATGGTTAAGTTTAAAGGAGGGTTAGAATTTAAAGGAGGGTTAGAGGTGTTGAGGAAGACGCTGAGGACCCAGGTTGGAATGAAGAAGTGATGATTTAATGATCCAAAAAACACAATAATCCAGGCAGCACAGATGAGCGGAAGGCTAATGCTCACAACTAGTAGCAACTAGAAATACATACAACTGAAGACTGACAAGACGACTTGACACAACCAGACGGCTTGCCCAGACAGATTAGACAAGACAAGACGAGGACCCGACAAGGAACAACGAACACAGGTGGGATTAAATACACAGGGAGACAATCAGAAGAAACAAGGAACAGCTGGGGACAATCAAGGGGTGGACAAGACAACACAGAGACTCAATTAACTAAAAAAAAACACAAAAACCTAAATTAACAGAGAAAAAACCCAAATGCTCACATACCCATAATAACTAATATATGTGTATAATAACCTGACTTTCACTGGAAACTGGAAACATTCACCAGCCTCAACTTTTGAGTAGAAATACTGCTCCCTTTTTCTGCATGAAGAAAC
This sequence comes from Xiphophorus hellerii, assembly GCF_003331165.1. Taxonomy (NCBI): domain Eukaryota; kingdom Metazoa; phylum Chordata; class Actinopteri; order Cyprinodontiformes; family Poeciliidae; genus Xiphophorus; species Xiphophorus hellerii. The sequence goes on along the minus strand of NC_045691.1, from coordinate 15,803,582 downwards.
TAAAACCTACCTGAGATTATGTCAAGTCTTTTGTTCACTCCTGAAATAAATGCCAGGTAATCCAAAGTTTATAACAGAAGATAAAGTAAGACGTTACTTGAATGCATGCACTCATTTGAATGCATTCATGCACAGCACTAGGTAAAGGTAGATTTATTTGTTATGTTAGTTGTTCTGCACAGATACATATATTTACTCTATAAACTGGTGGAGGTGGGAAAACATCCAAACTTGTGCAGATTACAAAATTTATGTCAGACATTCGAGTGGGCCCCCAAAAATCCCATGAATTTCCTTTAACTCAACCAGTTGAGGATATTCCACCCATCCATCCTGAGCAGTTCTTTGCTTCTGTGCTTGGGATTGTCATCCTGCTGAATGATGGAACGCCATGCTGTGAGTTTTGATGGATTGTGCTGAATCTGAGCTCACAGAGTCACTCCCATATACTGTGGCGTTCATCCCGTTGATTCTCTCAGCAGTGGAATCACCTGTAAATGTCATCAATAAATCACCAGGTGTGAACAGTGAGGTGATGCGCTATGGATCATGCTCTTCGTTTTTTGTTTTTTTTTACTTTACCACTTCCTGCATCCGTTTTTAAGGTGCATTGATTCAGCAGTCCTTAGAACTTTGTTCTAAGGACAAAGTTACTGCTGCTGAATAAAATAATCTTTTAACATGTTGGAATTTTGTTCAGTGACTTGTCTTCTGAGAATTTGATAAGAAAATGTCATCTTGATCAAACATGAACATTATTTACTCCCTGTTCAGTCATGAAAATGATTCCGTAATAATATGCAAATTACTTATCTGGTCATCCATCCATCCATTTGTACTTATACTTTTTGAAAAGCATCCTCAAATGATTTTGCTACTGCTCTGGGTTGTTAGAGGCCTGTTTGAAGTTCAAGTTGGCATCCAGCTGAGGCGCAAAGGAGTTGATCAAATGCTGCAATACTTAAAGTATGTAAGGCTGAGTGGATAAGTAAATTGATAAGCCTCATTCCCAGCCAGCCAAAGAGAAAGGAGGAAAGTGAAGATGCAATCCCAGTAATATGATCTCACTGCTTAATGTTACACCTCTCAAGTAATACTATTTTACAAGTGCTTTACTTTGGAAAAGTGATCTTTGTAGGGAGAAGCACAAATCTACAGCCGTGGTGCTCCCAGTGTAACAGCTGTTTCTGCCCTGGTGGAGTTTTTCTCTCATGGTTCTACACGCCTTCCCAGATAAGTCATTCCTAGGGTGTCTTTCTGCAGCCGAGAGCAAGAATGATGCAAAGGTTATTGGACTTTCATCGCTCCAGACGTGATGTGAATGCAGTAAGCCGTTTACTGAAGTGGTAAGAAGGTCAAATGATACCTTCATATATTACGTGGCCATCCGTCAAAAATCTGCAAGCAACTGTAATCCTGTTCTCCTGCATCTCCCACCACTTGGACAGAGTTGGAGATGGAGGCTTGCAGAAGTGACAACTGCCTCTGCCAATGTCTCAGTAATCACATTCCCTCCCCCAAAATTTGTCATCCGACCCTCCACTTTCTCTCCCAACACAAACTGAGCGCTCACACGGGATGTGCCGTGATATATTCATGGTTTCCAAACTATATTTCTGTGCTGTTAAAAAAAAAAGAAGCCCACTCATGCTTCAATGTACGTTACATAAATGCATGGGATAAGATTCTTTTTCCTCATGATGAATGGCTTATCAAGGTTAAGATATAAAATAATTACTGTGTAGTACACAAATGTGATAAAAATAGGTTATAATCTGCCATTCATCATGTGCTGGCATGTGTTGATCACAGTGAGGCTCAACTCGCTTTAATGAGCAGAGTTAATGCTTGCCAAAGTCATTGTGCCTGCCATCGCTAAGTGAGGCTATTACCGTGTCTAATGAAGCTGATTTGGTTTTTAATGGAGTTCACATTATTCTATTCTAAGCTGTTATTCTTTCTATATAAAATTAAAAATGGCTTTCATTGTGCAGATTTACAGGGAGCAATGCTTGTTAGATGGGATCTAGGGTAGCTGCAGTCCCCCTCTGCTTGTGCTGAAGCATCTGAAAGCTATTCCACTGTTGACTATCCCCCTGTGAGAGCCCGCGCAATGCTGAAATGCAGGGAATTTGCAATGGAATCCCATTAGATTGATGGTCCCTCCTTTTTTTGGTGCATGTTTCATTTCCCTGTTGTTTGCCACTTACGGCAAGGCTATATCTCAGTGCAATTTGCCTGTGTATGGGTGAAGTTTTGCAAGTCTAATTTCTGCCCTTGAAGTGAATTACAAAAAGCGGTTACAGCCCTACAGTGTATTTGCATTTGAATCATTTAATATTTCACCGTCAAGGGTCGTTAATCATGTTCCTGTTTCATATACAAATTGTGCATCAGAAACGTGAAGGGACAGGGACATGGAGATGTAGGTCACATGGGTGATACTCTTAATTAATTGTGCGACCAGTTTCTAAAACTCAACAGAAACTTCAAAAACAGTCACAAATTTTGTCTGCCTGCAGGGCTCGGCAAAATGATTCATTATCCTTGAACTTTTTTTTAGAATTTTTCGACAATTCATCCACAAACTTCAATTTTATGTGGTAGACCAACACAAAGTAGCACATTGTGAAATTGGATTAAATTAGTTTTCTTCATGTATTGCAATAAAAATCTGAACATGTTAAATGCATACCTGAGTCTAGAAAATCACCTTGCACTTTCTGCAATTCTTTTGGGGATTTTTTTGCCTGTACCAACTTTTCACATCTAGAAACAAATGTTTACCCTTTCTTCTTTGCAAAGTAGCTAAATCTTAATCAGACTGGATGGAGTAAGTCATGAGCAATTATTATGATGTCTTGCCAAAGATTCTCAATTGGATTTTGATTTAAACTTTGACTTGGCCATTTTAACACATGAATATGCTTAAGTCTAAAGTTTTATTTCAACAACAGATATTTCCTTTCCACTCTTTTTTAAATCTAAGTCTCTACATCTCTTCCTGAGCCCCAATAGGACTCTTTTCTGTTTCTCTGTTTCTCTTGCCAGACCTGTTAGCATATATGTGTTGGCATGTTGGTGTACTGATACAATTTTCAAGTTAATAGATTAAAAGGTGGTCCTTCTGATTTTAAAAGCTTGGATTACTGCTTTATGAGGCAATCCTGCTCTAATATTCTTTCTCCCTGACCTGTCTGCTTTGGACCTTGGTCTTAACGATGCTATTCACTCATTTTCTAAAACAAACATTTGAAGCCTTCACAGAGAAGTGGTATATGTACTGAAGCTAAATCACAGACAGGTGAACTACTAATGCGTTAATTAGTTGTTAACAAATAGGAAGTAATGTGGGAGGAAAAGGTGCACCGGCAACATGAGAACTGTCAAGTAAAAGCCACTCAAAAATTTAGAAGAATTTCACAAGGACTGAAATCTCAGCGAATCAAGAGATGCCATGCACAGATGAAACCAGAAATCAGGCCGTAGATTTCTCGAGCAAAATTTTTTCAGATAGAAGCAAGGTTTGTATTTCATCTGGAAATAGAAGGTCCAGAGTCTGGAGGAAACTGTGTTTTCTGAAGTCCCCTGTCAATGTAGCTGTCTACAAAGACATTTTAGAGCACTTTTTGATTGCTTCTGCAGACAAGATTTATGGAGATCCTGATTTAGTTTTCCAGCTGGACTTGGCAACTACAGACTGCCATAGATACCAAAAGCTGGTTCACTGACCATGGTGTTCCTGGTGTTGATTGGCCAGCAAATTGGGCTGACATGAACCCCAGATAATCTATGACGTAATGACAAGATGGCCTGATTGATCTTATGCAACATTCTAATATCTCAGACACTGAATTTTGGGTTTTCATTATCTGTAAGTTAGAATAATCAAAATTACCAGTAATAATAAATCTATGAGTTTCATTTTCTGAAATGAGGGACAAAAATATTGAATTATTCGCAATATTAAATTTTTTTTTAGATGGTCTTGTTTAAGATACACAATGTGGTAAAACACTGTGGTTCAAACAACAGACACAAATGCTCTCATTTGTAAGTCTCTGGCTTTAGATAATCACACAGTGTGCAAAGATGACAGTAACATAACAGCAGCCTGACACTGGGAACCTGGAGCCAGCTCATTTAGCACCACACAACACCCACAGCTTAATTAGCTCTGTCAGTATCATCTGCAATTCAGAATGTTTTCACAGCATCTTTTTGATGCTTGGCTGAAAGACACATTTTGTCTGTAATTTAGCTGGCTACTAATCTAATCATTACTATATCTTGGGAGTGTTTTCTCACTTTAGCGGGCAGTTAGCTGTGATCTGACGACCGACATTAAAGCCTGTGACTGCACTATGCTAACTGTGTGACACATTTGAGGAACTAATTGTGGGCGATGATTAATGCTCAGAGTTGCATAATTTATTTAATTTAGCTTGATCCTGCGGATAAAAATTTAGGAAGTTTTGTTCTGAAAGGTTTTTTTCTTGTTATTTTTTACCAAGCTGTTATGTTAGCCATTAAAACTTAGCTGAAGAAATATCCATTTATGTTCACTCATATCCTCTTTCATTATTCATTGCAAATAGGAACAAATTAATTCAATGTTGGGGTTATTTTAACCTTGTAGTGTGGGTGTTGAACCATTTAAATTGAAATTAAATGGGCCAAACTGATAGTTAAAACCAGATTTTTACATGCATTGTGTGTCTGTTATTGAATCAGACTAAATTTTGTCAGTCTTAGGTGAGTCAGAATGATCAAAATCCTTTTCATTTCTCACGAGAGAGCTGTTTTGCTTTTAAATTGCTTTTTTAGGTTGTTCAAATTTAGGAGTTGATTTGAACTGAAATTATTCAGGCTAGAATAAGTAACAAACATCAGATGTTGATGTCATGGCTTTGTAAGCCTCACACCTGAATGTAATGGAGACACATGGATGTTTTTAAAGGCATCACCTAAAACACACAGGTTCCTTGCATGATGCAATGGAAAAAACTAAAGAAATTAAACAAGATTTGGACCAATCAGAGAAAATGACATCACTCTGAAAGCCAAACAACAAGCTACATTTCAGCTTGGAAATCACTCAGTGAGCAAAGAGTTGCATTTTTGAAGACATGTCCTGTGGTCTGATGAAACTAAAAACAACCATTGTTACATTGACACAATGGTTGAAACTAGCAAATATGAAAACACATGGCAGCAACTTGTTTGAATATCTTGATGCAGGAGGGACTGGTGCACTTTGATGGCATCATGTGGTAATAATGAAGGTAGTTAAATAGATTTTCTAACTGGACTATGACTCATAAGTGTACAGCCAATTTTGTGACTGACTGACATGCACTGAAAGACAAATCAGTGATGGAGAACCCATCTTGTTAAAGAGGATGAATCAAAATCCCAGCAAACTATTGAGAAAATCAGGTGGAATGATTCCCAAATCATTTGATCTTAGTTACACACTTAGAAAGGATTGTGATCCTATTATTAAGGATATTTAGGTGATCCTAACTGACCTTAAATATGACCTTTTATTTGTCAGACAGCGGAAAAAATCCTTTTCAATAGTGTGTAAATACCGGCGTCTAGTGGTGCTCAGAAAAGAGAATAGCTAACATTTATCAGCAACAACACTAACAAACATTAACACGTGATTGATAATGCCAATACAAGGCAATATTCTGCTTGGAAACCTTTGGTCCTTTCATCAATGGTATCAGACCCTCTCCCCATATGGTAACAGCTCTGCCAGATACCATCATCCTTTATCAGCAGGACAGCATGGCCATTGCTTTACCCAAAACTGCTCAGAAACCGTTCCAGAAGCAGAATATTGACCATTGACCCAGCTTCCTAACTCCCTAAATCCCATTCCAATTGAGCATAGGTGTAATGTACAGGAACAGACTCAATCCATAGAGGCCCCACCTGGCAGCCTATAGCACCCACAGGACCCACTGCCAACATTAGATGCCACAGGACACTCTTAGAAGTCCACAACTCAAGGGAGGCCTATGTGTTATTAAACAGGAATGTGGTTTCAGTGTTGTACTTAATTAGCGTCTTTTCACATCAAACGGGAGCATAGAGATTAAAGATGTTATGCTTGCTTTTCAACAAGGACTGGAATGAGAAGGTAAACCTTTGCTTTAGCAAAATTAAGTGCTCTTGGTCTGGATCAAAGTGAAGTTCTGTCCTTTTCTAGCATAAAACTCTTTTTGGGGGAAGGGGGTTAACACTTTCAGACCAATTACAGGAAGTTTCTGCAGGCTATCATTTGGACCAGCAAAAGAAAAAAATGAGCACACAGGGAGTGGAGGAGAACTTTTTAACTGAAATATGTCTGACAGCCTGACAAAAGCACACACACACGCACCCATACATACAACACACACACATCGAAAGAGAAACTCAAAAATACAGATACTTCCAGGTATTTCTGTGGGAAGAAAAAGGGAAAACATGTGAAAGAAGAGGAGTGCTCTGCCAAACAAGGATGAGGAAATTGTTTCAGTAATCCATAAAACGAACACATCTGTGTAAATATATCTGGTTAATCTCCTTAGTCTTTCAATGTAATTTATGATTGAGTGACACAAACAGCTAGAGGAGGAGTCTCTGACCTACTCGCTGTTCTTGAGTTGCTGTGGTTACAAATCTTTGCAACATGACAGCCTCTATTGCAAGAGTCGGGGGTTTGACAGCTGAGCTCAGGCACGGCGGAGAGCGAGGGGACGGATCCTACATGTAGTCATTTTTAACCAAAGTCAAATTTCTTTCAAGGTTGTAAATAGATTCTGTTTCATTCGCAGAGAATATCAATTTGTGATATAGAAAATGTCATACTAAAAAAAAATACTTTTCTCAGGTTCATTTTCACAAAATAATAATAATAATACACACAATTTGATAATCTTTCAAAAATGATAAATCAACCAGAAACCCACTACTTCTTAGTGTCGATCTGCCAGTTTAGACTTGAAAATGTTTTCATTCTGTCAGTAAGTTGGCTTCTGATATGACATATAACAGACATGTTTCAAAAGATAATAAAGCACTGTAAAGAAATTTCAACTTAGAAAAACTAAATCTGTTATTTTTCATCCTCCTTGCCATCACTCTAATTTTACCTTCCTACACGGATTCTATGTGATATTCACATCAGGACTTGAACCTTTCCACGCCAAAACATTATATGGAGGGAATAATGTTTGGCTCAACTCTGCTCCAGCTTCACAAGAAGACCAAACACAAGACCAATGGATCCACCTACTACTTGCATTTCAGATATTACATAATGGATGGTGGAGAATGTTTGTATTCTTGTTATCACTGAATAAATAAAAACATGTATGGCCTAATTTTGCTGTAATTTTTCAGATGCTTAAGGTTTGTCACTGTTTACCTGTCTTTTGTAATGACTACCGATGCACATTTGCATGGCTTTTTTCATGCTGATGATTTGCTGTATTTTTTAAAAATCTTTTTCTCTGCATTTGATTGTCCACACTGGAAACACTCCCGGGCTCATTAGCCAGTCGACATACATTTTCTAAGCCTTGCTTCAGTGTTAATGTGATTCTCAATTGCTTTATCTCACATCAAAGCCGAGGAATTGGCCTGATGATAAAAGCATTCTCCAAAGAAACTCTTTCTATTGACTTTTAAAGATCTAAGTGGCTCCCTGGAAAATTAAGCATGATTATTAAAGATTAATAAATGCATTGTTTGAGGCAACTGTAGGGATGAGGTGGGACTTAAGTGGTTTGCATCTATGATTTGAAAATGACAGCTACAACAACGTGTTAAGCTAGAAGGTACATCAGTTTTATTTTCCACTGTGTTGTACCACCATGGCTGACAGCCTATTTAATTATTTTGAAGGCACATAGTTGGTTCTGTCTTCAGTCATGCTCCGCTGCTTCAAGTTCATGAAATTTGGTGAGGTACTGCTTACTCTCTGGAAAGCAAAGATCACTGAAAACCTCCTCCAGGGCTGTCTTCTCAAAGAGGATCTTAAAAGAAACCATTACAGCCATTATGATTCCCTTTTCAGTATTCCAGAACCTTTCTTCTACTTCAGTAAATTATTTTATTGTAATGTTGTCTTTTTTTTTTTGTACTATGCAAGATAATTAGCTCCAAAACTTTGGCCATTTTACAGCTCTTCTTTGAAAGTCAAATGTGTGAAGACACAGGACGCATTTTTTTTTTTATCTACTACATACAAGAGTTTCCAAAAGCCAAATCAAAACAGATTTTTTCTCTCTCTCTCGCTTTAATTCAGTCGCCCTGACTGGGAAAGAAAATCTTTTAACTGCTCCACTTTAAGATACACGATGCAGGTGATTTCTTTGCCATGGTTCAAACGAAGGTCATAAACACTTTGATTTGCTGGTTTGTTTTCTGTGCTTCAGATAATCACATTCTGCACTGTATTTGGGGAAAACAGAAACATAACAGCCGTCTTATATTTAGACCTTTATCCAGCTCATTTACTGCCACACGACACCCACAGATAAAGAGAGACTCTTTTTGCTGCATATCTGAACATCCTTGAAAAAAAGATCTGAAGGCTCAGTTTTGGAATTTCAGACGTTTACCAAGGACGTGTTTATCCGCAGTCTTCCTCACCACCTCATTGTCGATCCAGCACAGGTTCAATGAAAAAATAAGAAATAAAAATGAAACTTTTTGTTTGTGTATGTAAAAACACATAAAAAGTCTTCTAGTGCAGCATAGTTTTACTTTCAAAGTAACATCCTTCACTGTGAAATGTGGCTTCAGTCCAACACTGTTTTGTGTTGTGGGGGCTGAATTCAAAAGATGACAACAAGAAGAAACTACCTAGCAGGCGACTACATGGTGGTGTTTGTAGGAGCACTGCGGCCTTACAGCAGGAAGGTCTTTGGTACGAAAAACATGGATGTTTGGTTAATTCTAAGCAGGTTTATATCTGTGAAGGAACAGTGACCTGTCTGAGGTGTACTGTGACATTTAAAAGGTATATTCCAGTCATATTGGTTTTTTTGTTCTTGATTTTTTTTTTAAACAATTTCTTTGACACTACAGCCTTCACTTGAAAGTAATGTGACAGGAAGTTGGCAGCGAGCAGGGGCTACGACATGTGGAAAAGGAACCGAGGGAGAGAGTTGAACTTGGGACAGGTACATCAAGTCCATAGCCTCTGTATACAGGGCGTCCGCCTGAACCACTGTGCCATGAGATTTGCCAACAGAGGTTTATAAGTGAGGGCTTTCCATAAATTTGACACTAAAATATAAATAATTAAATTAACAGATAAACCCAGTTTGTTCCTCTGGATCAGTGCTCCAGAATGGCTAATCAAATATAGCAACAATGACCCAATAACTTTGATTAATATAAGGCAATGTTATATATATTATGCAAATGCTCTGTCTATAGAAATGAAGATTCACTTTAATCTAATTATACCAGAAACTTGAAACCGAAAGTTAAACTGACCACACGACCTACCTTCTGATTTATTTCAAGATTTTTGAAAGAAAACGTTCATTGATACCAACAAACATGTCAAAAAGGAAAATAGTTTTACTTCCTCTGTACTTTTAAAACATTACTGAATAATGTCACAGCTGAAAAGGGCAGTTTGCTATATATCAATTATTCTTTTTAATAACATTTTTATTTGATAACTTATTTATTTGATATTTTCAACTATAAAAACAAGCTACTCTATTAATCTCTTGAATACAAGCAGTAGTGTATTAATCACTGAAATAGGTTCCTAAATGTGACATTTACAGCTTTATTTTCCTACTAACAGGGCTGCTCTAAATTAACTTCACCTTGGTTCATTGAGATTTTGAAATTATTTCAATTTGTTAATGAGAAAATAATTTATACCACTATATTTGATCTATTTAGACGATGGCTTTGAGTGCTTACGGAAATTTATTCATAGAAAAGAAACCATTCAAACCAGCAGTCACTTCTACAGTTTCCACTTAGTTGACGTTTTAGAATACAGTAAAATCAAATCTATTCAGAAATTGGAAAAGATTTTTGTCTTAATGCTGAAAAATATCATTGTTCTTGATTTAAGCTTGATGAAAAAGAACAAATTGTGAGTTTCAAACCCAAATATGTACCAAACCTTAATGTTTGTGACCCTTACACTACCATTACCTTTGTTTCAAGAAAGAAAACTTTGGCACTTTGAGATGTTCTTATTCAATTTTTATGACAACATGAGATTGTTGTAAATGGATAATCACATAACTAACTTAAATCTGGTAAAACAATCCTTCAAGTAATGCATTTAACTTTCCATGTTCATTTTGCAGTCATACTGTGTTGATTCCCATCATTTGCCAACTGAACTGCAGAAACAGGAAGATATGAAGTGAAACAAAGTTTACAAAGACCCTTGTCTGATTAGTCACACAGGTGTAACTAATTGCTTTAATTACATGGCAGCATTACGCAACAAAAATAAAGTCATGCGTTAATGCACCCGTGAGACATTGGATACTGTAAAAATAGCTTTCATTAATCTGATTCATTAGGAGTGAGACTCCATGGTCCTGTAAAATATTTCACTGGAAACATAGGCTGCAACAATTTTCTAATTTATGGTGCATCAACTCTGACCCCATAGTGTGCAGTAGCTGTCAGGAATACTTGAAAATAATATATTATGTACTTGAGTATGCTTACTTTGAAGTGAAAAGAAAATGATACATGAATGTAAAAAAACCCCTCAAAACATTATATGTTTAAAAAAAACACAGAAAGGGGGATTTATTCAACTACCTTAACACTGACACCTTTAAATAAAATGTAATGTCAGTATTGTCAATATAAACACAGCTGTTCTCTTAAGGACTCAAGAGGCTTATAACAAAAAATACTGAAGAAACAACATGAAGATCAAGGAACGCAGCAGACAGGATAGGGATACATTTGTGTAGAAGTTTAAATTAAGGCTAAGTTGTAGAACAGGTAGCATCATGCAATGGAGATGCTTTTCTTCAGCAGAGGCAGGGAAGCTGTTCAGAGTTAATACTAAGATGGATGGAGCCAAATACACAGCAGTATGGGAAGACAATCTGTTGGAGGCTGCTAAAGACCTGAACCTGGGCAGAGATTCATCTTCCAGAAAGACAGCTCTATACCTCACATCTCCAAAAGAATGAATTAGATCAACGTTGTTATATTAGCAAGGCCCGATCAAAGTCTAGACCTGAGTCCAATTAACAATGAATAGCAAGACTTTAAAAATGGCATTCACACCTGCTCTTCAATCTAGAGTAGCAGAGTATAACGGGTAAAAATGCCCACATGTGCAAAGATTTGCAGCTTTCAGTAATGTGGTTCTGCAAACTACTGACTAAGGCGGAGTCAGTAGAAATCCACAGTACATTTTTCATATTTGAAAATTGCATATTTCTTTCTTCCATTTCACAGCCATGCACTTCTATGTATTGATATAAAATCCAAATAAAATTCATTGAAGTTTGTTGTCATAAACCATGTACAAATTGAGGGGTACAGTTCCCATCAATCTTTCCATTCATCAATCCTTTCATCTGTCCGCCTGTCAAACCTCTTTCTTACAGTCTGTGGATTTTGGCGGTTCGATGCTGAAAGCCTGTCCACGGCAGCAATACTTACCCTAAAATCATAGTCAAGTTTAGTATTTGTACTTTAAAACTGACTAAAAAAAGGACTGAGAAGGCTTGAAGTCTCAGTCTGGAAACAACTGGAATGTCGACATGAAATTGTAAATAAATTATGCCTGTAATTTCTACATTACACCGCCTTTCACACACCACCAAAAGTCATGAGAAACAACTACTACCAAAAGATCCAACTACCACCTATACAATTTTTGTCAGATCTTTTTCTCCTTAATCTGCAAACCAATGAAAAGTGGAGGCTGCTGATTCACTCTGCTTTGTCTGAGTCAAGTGCATGTTTGTGGTGTTTTTGCTTCACAAGAAACAGAGCTTCACACTGCTAAATTGCGGTTATTTAATGTTAATGATCAACCGACAGCAATAAATGTTCATTTGCTAATGAATATTTAACTGTTACTTCATAATCATTACCGAACACAGGAAGATGCTGCTGTAAAGCCGCAGTAAATTCACAGTAGTTTGTTCCTGCTCTGTTCCCTTTTTTTATGATCCGGGTCAGCAGATGTATTCAGATAGCAAAATGACAAGCAAATACCAAGAATGACAGTTCTCTGACAGACAATCGAAGACAGACACACAATGGTCATCAAGCAAACATGTCCATCAAATTCAAAGAGAGATGAAGCCAAACTTGCTCCCAGGAGTTCCTATTAGCAGGAAGGCCCTGTTTTATGTGCAAAGCTTGATGTGGGTGTTTAAGTTTAAATTAAAGTTTTGTTGAGACGCTTACAGGAAATTAAAAGAAAAATGCAAATTTTTCACCTTCAACTGGTTGATAAGAATATTATCATACTACAGCACTTCACGCATACTCTGACTAAATGCATGACAAATAAATGGACATAGAAAATCCCCGTTGTTTTTTTATATAAAAACAAAATTATACAATTCATTGCGTTTTGTCTTTTTTATTTTGCTAGAATTTGGGGTGTGAATTTTAAAATTAGATGGAAAAAATAGAAGTAAAATTTTCTGTTGCAATGCGAAACACAAACCTCAATGTTAAAAAACTGATGGATTTCCAATTGTATCCAAAAAATATAAACCAAGGGTTAGCTCTTTATTGTCTTAAAATCACCTGGGATATAACGACTCTTACAGTGTTACTTTGAAGTCAATTCATACAGCTAAAACTAGACATCTAAATACAATGAAAAAAGAGAAATATTCACCCTTCGTTCTCTTTGTTTGGAGTTAAATCAGACTAAACTTTTTTTATTTTGGCTCAGATGAAATTGCCAAAATAATTTGCATTTGGTAAATGCCAGAAAACATAGCAAGAATATGTTTACAGATTTTTTGTTGTTATTTTTTTTGGATTTCAGAAGTTTATTACACATTTGGTCAGTATCAGGAGTAATTATCTCTGACCAGGAGCATGTTTAGCTGTATGACTTGGGTCAAACCTTTTGGGTTCCCTTCCACAGGTTTCTCACAATAATTTACTGGAGTTCTGACTTTCCTCCTGAAAGAAGTGTCCCAGGTTGATAGGCTGCCTCTGTCACACATGAAATTTCATCTAACCTCAACTTCTCCATAAGATTGTCATGTTTTAATTGTAGATAGATTGAGGACCCAAATGCAAAACAGAAGAATGAGTGAATGATGTGAAAGTTTTAATGAAAACAACAAACAAAAATTTAAAAAATCCAAAAGGAGTCAGGAAAGAATACAAACAAAATCCAAGGAATCCTAGAAGGAACAAAACGAAAAATCCATTTGTACTTATTCAGTGGTGCCGCTTTTAATTTTCCACTGCATTGATGACCTAATCACTTCCACTAGCTTAGCACTTTTTCCTTGTGAAGCTTTTAACACTGTATAATGTACTGGGAGCATATAATGGGTTAAATTTGCTGACACAGGTGTAAGTATGATTCTTTTCCACTGTGTTGATTCCTTGCACAGTTTTTTGCATCCGTTTTACTGCTGAGAGTAGACATTTTAATGTCCACCATGACAAACATTGTTGAGGCTCCCTGAACTCCCACTTGTACTCCAAGTGATGTGAAACAAGATGCAGAGAGTTGCAAAAGTATTGCTACACTTTGAACTTTTTACTTGTTGTTACATTATAACTGCAACATGGTAGACAAACCAAAGTGGCTGTGACATGGAAGAAAAACAAGACAAAGTTGTTGGAAATAATAATCTCTAAATTGCAACATGACTCTGTATTTTGCCCAGGTCCCTGGAGAGAACTCAAGTGTGCAACAGGGTTACATGTGAACTACATGCTGAAAGACCCCAGGATTTTTTCACTGTAAGATAACAAAGCTAACAATGCTCCACCTTTTTTAAGCTCCATCGCCACGTGTGTCATCATTGTTAATTTTTGTTAGGGTTCATATGTAGTACTAGTTTTCATCCAATGCTTGATCTGCCTCTTGTTTGTTGTATTCATTGGTTTTCATAATGCTGCTTGTTCACTCATGTTTTCTAACAAGCTTTTGAGGCATTCGCAGAACAGCTGGATTTGAACTAAGATTAACCTGCACACAGATGTGGACTCAAGTTATTATGAGACTTGGAGCTGAGTCAGACTTGAGCCACAAAATTGATGATTATAGACTTGACTTAGTCAAATAACAAAAGACTTGGACGTTCCCATCAATAAAATCCATTTATCTTTTATTTTTTTATAATGGGTCAGTTTGAACCCTAGAATTTATTCTCACTTATGATAGAATTACATTGGTCAAAGGACTTGGCTAAGCCTCAAAATTTAAGGTTTGGCACTTCAACTAAATGTAGGACTGTCATGTCTTTGCTTTGGACTTGACTTGGATTTGCATGTTTCCACTTAGTTCTTAACGTGAGACTTATGACTTGTAAAACAATGATTTGGTCACTGGTGGACTCTATCAATTAGGGCAGTGGTCCCCAACCCTGGTCCTCAGGGACCGCTGTCCTGCATGTTTTTGATGAGTCCGGACTCCAGCACAGCTGATTCATATGACTGCATCACCTCCTTTGCATTCTTTCAATTGCTGCAGAAGCTAGTTAATCACCTGTTCATTTAACCCAGGTGTGCAGCAGCAGGGCTACACCTAACATGCAGGGCAGTGGGCCCTGAGGACCAGGGTTGGGGACTATTAAATTAGGGGACTTTTGAAGGCAGCCTGTAGCACTATATTTTATTTAGAAATTTCAAAACAGCGATGGACACCACTCTTTTCAGATTTTTATTTTTTTTTAATGTAAAATGTTGAAAACCACGTTTCATCGTCTTCAATTTAAATTATGTTTCACTTTGTCAGTTAATCAAGGAAAAAAATTCCAACAAAAATTCATTATGTGGTTTGCAACATAAAATAATGTGGAAAAAGCTGAAGGGCTGTAAATACTTTTGAAAGGCTCTGAATTACTCACCAGCTTTCAGCAGCATTCTCACAACATTAAAAGTCCAAAACAGGTGCATAGGACAGGATATAAACACACAATGGTGGCGGCTAGTATTCATTGCCACAAGGTCTCTTTGTCTGACCCTGTTGCTGCACAAAATGAGTCCTGCATGCACAGAATGGAAGTTGAGCAGATGCTGCACATTCCTCGTCCTCCGCCTTATAGACGTAGACAGTGGAGATCATCTAGATTCTTCTCCAGCCAACAGTCTTTGATGGTGCTGATGAAGGGATTCCAGGGCTGTTAGGTAGCTGTGGACTGATGAGTTTTTGAACTAGCAGATCTCAGTCCAGATGACATTCATGCAGAAACAGATTCTTTTTATTTTTAAGTTTTAGTCCTACATATTGTGTTATTGCTTTGGTTTAAATGTACATGTGGTGAGTGTAACATTGATCCAGTAAAATTTATCAGCTTATTTGGATTTTAGGGACAGTTGTAAAATTATTTTGAAAAGTATTAATCTTTCAAGAAACATTTATAAGTGACTTTGTGTCAGTATGCTGCCAGATATGTGGGCAGAAACTGTGTGGGCTTAATTCACTTTGTGCAAACCTCATTTTATTCTCACCTGTTTGCAAGTGAGCAAACTTTATTATGTTCGACTGATGCAGAAATGCAAAACTTCCTGACGCTTGCGATGCATAAAATTAATATTATATGCTAATTAATTAATAGAAAATAATAGGATGGTATCTTGATTTGATCGTGAATGAGATGGAAATACTCTGCCAATGTTACTCAGCTCTGCTCCTTTGCAACTGTTGTCCACCTTTTTTGGTCCAGATAACTTGCACATTCAATTAATACACACATATTAAGGTATGTAGCTCCACACCATGGTTGTACCTGCACCATGTTTTACCTTGAGGAAGGTTCTGGGAGATCCTAGTCAGGCCCATATGTTGTCTTTGACAAGAACAAGGCTTCCCTCTTGCAAACCACCTCCTATCCAAGACATATGGAGGATACATGATATGCTTGTCACTTGTAGAATATATGCAGTTCTCGCCAGAATTTCCTGCTGCTCCTTGAGTTTTGCTGTCAGCCCCTTGGCAGCCTCCCTGACCAATTTCTATCTTGGCCTTTCATCCAATCTTGACAGACAGCATTTTTTGTAAAGTAACTGTTGTGTATACAGACTATGAATATAGGTGTGGAGCCTCTTTTGCACCCTCCTCCTGATGGATCTTGTCTTGGTTATATCTCTGCAAATTGTCTTCTGCTAAAGATGCAAATGAACTACTGGAAGACATCTGAACTTTACTTTTGGTCAATCAGATTTACTGTAATTGATGTCATGTCTGAATGATATAGCTGGATTAAAACACACATTAACAAAGTAATAGTTTTAAGAGTTTTTTAAGTAGTAAGGTTCTTGCAACTTGTTTTTTTTTTTTTAAACTTGTGCTACATTTGAGATATTTTTGAAATGATTTTCAAAATATTGTTTTGTACACTTTTGAAATCCATTGTACATGGAAGACACTTGATAAGACACTCACCCTTTCAACTTTGTTATGAGAAGCAACCCGTCAAATTTTTGTCAAAGAAGCTATGGTCCTGGCATCACAACAAATTATTAAAAATTTATTTCGTCTAAAACTTTAATATTTATAGAGAAAGTGGATTCAAAATCAAGAACTTTACTGGGTTTACTGGGTTTTATTCAGTACCAGCTACAAAATAACAACACAAGAAAACAACACAAAAATTGCTGGCTTATTATTATATCTGAACAGAAGTTTAACCGTTACACAAACTAGAAGATGAAACTTAACTCAACTACTTTATCGCAAATTGTTCCTAAGCTGTTTTAGTTAACTGTTTTGATGTTCACAATATCAATCAATCGATCAATCTCATTACGCCTTAAAGACCTATCCAAAAGAGCAAATACTTTCTTTCCAATTCTTTCCTTATTTTCAGTGTGAGTCGCTGCCCTTTCTGTAAACCTCACAGGTCGCTATGGACCATAGTTCTGCATGTCTTTACCAACAGCTGTTAAAGTCAAGCAGGCCTTCTTTCACAAATGACAGTTGTTCCAATCTTTGGATTTTGCTGGGACAGGATATGAAAATCTGTTATTAAAACACAGATTTAATAATATACCTTCCTTAAGATAGGCTTCTCCACAGTGGAATTGGAGAAAAACAAAACCCATCGTTGAAGGAACTATACAAAACATTAAGCATACAGTTCTGTTAATATTTTTTGTCTTTAAGTTCCCAACCCTTCCCAATCCACAATCACCAAACAACAGATACACAGTCAAAACAATATGGGATAAATATACCACAAATTTCACCAAGCATGCATTCCACATGCATTCTATCAAACTTTTTCCAATTTTATTCAAACCTGAAGTAAGTGATCATTGAAATCTTGGCTAGAGAATCTTAAAACCTGTTTGTGCTGTACATGTGTGGAATGGATATCCAGGGATTATTTAAATCAATGACACAGAGGCCTGTGCTCCACATGCCCTCTTTAGTTTCCCACATGAGTGTGAAGCTTTTTCTTATGGATTATTCCTCATTTGTTTCTCTTTGCCACATGTCTGTTCCCATTGAAATTCAAATGTAAGATGAAAAGGTTAATGACCTGGGGGAAATGACGTCAAATAAATCTTCACCTAGTAATGCTTTAGTCAAGCTCAGGATCTTTGTGGTTTGAATTTTGAGGTGGGTAATGTCAACATTATCACCGCCTCGTAATGCAGCAAAGCTGTAACTCACAATAGGGGTAAATCCCGGGGTGTAGGTTGGGGCGGGGTCCGAACCCCCCAATCTTGGAAAAGTCCAGAAATGTCCCCTCCAAAGAAATCATGAAAGAAACTCTTCAATATCACTATAAAAAGGGCAATAGAAACAAAGATCAAAGTAAATCTGCTATTCATCTAAGAAAGAAAGAAAAATTAATTTTTAGGTTCAGCCTATTGTTAGAACAATGGTTCAGTCCAAAGTGTAGGAGGAGCAACAGCAGCGCTGCTGAGCTGCACAGGCTCCGTTAGAGCCGCTGAAGTGAGGAGCTACCTGTTTCTGTGGCTCTGCAGCACAAACAAAAAACCCTCCAGTAAGTAAATACTTAAACCAAAGGACATGTAATACGTTTTATTTACTTTCACTGCTCAACAGGAAGAAACACATTGACAATAAAAATCAGTCCACAGTTCGTTATTTCATTACTTTGGCTGAATCATGATAAACTTAGCAATTACAATCCAATATATTATGCAGCTCTATTTGGCAGTTAGACTATTCTTTTTTGGTTAACTGAATAAAAAAATGACAGGGCCATTTCCCAATGGTTTTAAGACTTTGGGACGCCATCTAGGTGTTAAAGAATTTACTTTGACTTGACCAATAACCTTCCAAGGTCATTTGAGATAAGAAAGGTGAGACTAAAATTACCATCTGAAGAATGCTGAGGCGCTACAGAATAGAAGTTTGCATAGAAAACAAACATTCTAAAACCACGTATATTGCATCATTGCACCACTATTTGTTTGATCTCACTAAAGCAAATTAAAATGTTAATGATGCTATGATGGAATGGCAGCCTGACGAGGGTGTAACTCACTTCTTGTTCTTTGAATGCTCTCCATAAGCATTGCTCCCCCTTGCAACATTGAACAGGATTAGGGAGGTATATAAAATAGATGGATGAACACTGTAGTGCCAGATTGTCACTTAGCTTCAGTGATGTTTGAAAATAAATTCTTGTCAGTTCTCATTTGACTTTATGAGAAAAGATGGTTGGTAACTGCATGACACAGCTCAAAACATTTTGAAGGATTTTTCTGCAGGGCAGATTTGTTCAACTGACAGGTAAGACTGATGAATGCTTAGAAGGAAGACATCTAATTAGATAACGTTCATAAAGGTAAAAGTTATTTATGGATGTAAATAATTTTTGTGAACTATAATTACTTCGAAGTGTCCTCATTCGGTTCCATCACTTCTCACAGCTAGGTGTGGTAGTAGCATTACCCCGCCTTTCATTTTGTGTCCATGGGAAAGGAACAGGAGCAAACTGGAGGAAGTTTGTTGCTAAGAAAATCTAAATGACGAGTTATTATTCTCTGTAAAGGT
Source organism: Xiphophorus hellerii (assembly GCF_003331165.1). NCBI lineage: Eukaryota > Metazoa > Chordata > Actinopteri > Cyprinodontiformes > Poeciliidae > Xiphophorus > Xiphophorus hellerii. The sequence goes on along the minus strand of NC_045691.1, from coordinate 15,784,384 downwards.
CACAATTACTTAGAATCACAGTAGCATGAAGGAGTGGAGCGATTTTACTTGGTAAACTTGATATAGCCCATTACATTTGGTGGAGGCAGCAGGCAGCAATTTATAATATTGTGCGAGCTGCCAAGAGAAGCCTAAGTCTGTCTAACAGTAACAGGTGTGTGAGTTAGATGTGTTGAGCTGAAAACAGCTTGTGTTCATTTCCTACCACAGCAGATGGAGAGCGGCTTACTCGAAGTGAGCGGGGTCATATGCGAGCATGATTATTCAGATGACAGTGAAGAAGAGAGGAGACGGAAAGGACCCGTTTCAAACCCACTTTGTATAAACGTCCGCATTTATTGGCCAGTTTGAACATTTAAAATCTTGTCACGAACACAATGAGTCATCAAGGAGAGCTGTAAGTGCAGTTGCCCAGATTTAGATCATTACTTTTAGTTATGGCATGATGCTGCAGTGGTAATTGCGGCATAATGGACCATTAATGTAAAAAAATGTGTGTGTTGATAATTGTAGCGGTCTGGTGGAAAACACACAACAGGACCGTAAAGCATATTTTATTTTGGTGGTGTTAAAATGATTCACTATTGTGTGTTTTTTGTTTATGGCTTGACATTGTGTAACTTTGCATTTTCTATAAAATCAATTACTTTTTTCCCCAGCGCTCTAAATGTGCCAACGAGATGAGTGGGCGAGGTGTGATAAATTTGATAGGTGGTGAAAATGACGGTGAGTGCTTTGCTGTTGACATTTATATATGATTGTGTTTTGGGGATTTATTAGGACAGGTCAGTGTTTTTAGCCCAGAATAATCAGCAAAAACCTAGCAGGCAGCGTTCGAGTCTCAATTAGGCTGCAAAACACTGCGTTTATAGGAAAAATCAAAACAACCAGTATGATAAATAATTTAACACAGCATGCAATGCTCTGCACGGTCCCCACATCACTATCTCATTGGAATGCATAAAATAAGATATGGGCCTGCCTGTATCCTCTTCTTCACCTTAGCATTAATTGTTAGACCAGATAATGACTTTGACCTTCACTGGTGGGTTGTTGGGGTGTATTGTGTGCACCTCCTTCGTGAGTGTGTTGCTTTAGCAGACTCAGAGGGTTTTTGGAACACCTAAGATAAATAAAAAGAAATTCCTCCCCTCTCCCTGCCAGTTTTAAATCTTTTAAACTAAGTTGCTCAGAAAGCAAGAGTATTCAAATAAAGCACTCCTCTGACTGAAAGCTCCTGTAGTGAAATGCGACATCAGATAAGAGTGGACAGGTGGGGATAATGGAATGTGTTAGCGCTGTGAATACAAGGTTACTCTCTCTGTCTATTTAAATGGGGATTTAGTTGGTTTTAGTCTTTAGCCACATGCATAGAGAATGTATGCAGCGTATGCAAAGTTGTTGATTTTTTTTTTATTGCTGGAACCAAATTCAAGTCTACTCTAAAAATCACTAAATATGTGGAAGACTTGATCTGCCTCTTACTTCCTCTGCCTTTGACTGGATGCCTTCATTAGATATGTTGGTCAGGTTTTGGACATGCTGGTGAGCCATTTTCACTCACATATTCTGGCCCAGAAATTTTCCAGAGAGGTGTTATGGAGAATTATTTGGGAATCCAAATTTCTGTGACATTCATTTAAACCTTTTTATAATACTTTTGCAGGGAGGTATTGTGTAAAATCAACTTTTTGAGCCTTATAGCATGTTATGATGCTATGATGAGATGATGAGACCTGGAGTGTTGACTTGATTCTTTCATGGATGTTCAAAAAAAACCTTGGACAGCCATTTAGGGATGCCTAAATGCTTGTTCTCACAAAGTGCCACCTATTTCCACAAACCACAAACAAACCCAGCTGAACATCCCTCCTCTGCATCTTCCCCACCCACCTCCTCCAGACTAGCAGCAGCAGTACTTAGCTAGACAGGTAGATATGGTCAATGATATGGTCAATTTAAATGCTACAACATAAGTTGTAGCATTTAAATTGGTTCTAAGAGAGCTCTACAAAATATCAGCCATACAATTTCACCACCAGCATCCCGAAACCCTTAGGGACACAAGGTAAGATGGATCCATGTGATGATGTTCATTAGACCAAATTCTGACTCTGCAGTCTTAATTTTGCATCAGAAGTTCTGCTACTGTCACATTTTATTATATTACACTGTTTTTGTTAGTTTTGACTGAGTTGATTACAACAGTAATATATAATAGAAAATAAAAGTTTGTAGAAGAGGTTTTCATAATATGTAGTTGATCAGATTTAATCAAATTTCCTTACAGTAGACTTTGAACAAAAAATTATTTTAAATCAGTGTTATTCAAAGCCTCTGTAAAACACTCTCTTGTTGAATTAAAATGAGCTGTCTGTAAGTCAATTTATACTGGAAGAGGAAAAAACAACCAATATTGAGAAGCATTAAAATAGGCTTCATCTAATTACACTAACTTTTATAATAACTTTCCATAATTGTTCTTATTCAGTATTACATATAGATGTAAAACATAGAACTCAGTGAGCTAAATATACAAATTAATACAAATTTTACAATAAAATACAGTTTGTAGCTAAGTTTTTCTTTCAGTGTACTTTAAATTCCATTGGTTATAAAGTACGTAACATATTAAATGTGAACTATAATACTTTCGAAATATCCTGATTTCACATGGTCACTGGCCTCTCAACAGAAGAAACAACAGGCTTGTCGCTGACTGGTGTCCTTTATTTTTTCCTTTGATATGTGGCAACTGTAGCTACAGATAGTGTTGGCCAGCTCTTTTTTTGTCCTACACACCCACTTTTACTTGAAATCTACAATATGCTGTCCTGTTCAGGCATCCGGACTGAGAAAAGCCTGAAGAAAACCACAGAAACATGAACAGAATGCCTAAAGAACTTAGAATCAAGACCATTTCAAAGACTGAGAGAACCCGATTCATCAGTGGCAGCATAAAGAGGAAATACCTGCAGTTTTAAATGTTTCACTGTATTACAGATCTATGTAGAAACTGTCATGAAAGAACTCCATCTGTCATTTTTGACATCCTGTCAACAAAACACATAGATTTCCACATTCTTCTTTTTGCATCACGTATCCCCCCCTGTCCCTTCAAGGATGAGGTTTCTTCTCACTCCTCAGGCTCTTCAGGACTCAGTCTCTTACTATGAAGGGCATGTATTTACAAGCAGCTCCACCAAAAGATTTTTAAAGGACATGCTGTACTTTAGAAAATCTATAGTGTTCATGTGTGAAAAAGGTTTTCACTTCAACACCAGGAAGAAGTAGATGAAGGTGACATCCAAATGCTACAGGGGACATTGTTTGGTTGAACCAAATCCAGTCTTGCACGTCACAGTTTATAACACAGAATGTTTATCCTTCATTGGACAAGCATCTTCTCCAGGCAACATTTCACCAGCGGCTGTAACCCAGTTTTTGGTTACATGCTGAAATTAAAGATGATAGCTATCTCCCTTCAGTCATCAGTTGCAAAGTTGCACCCTCATACTCTACTCCAAAAATAAATAGCTTGTCATAAATATTGCATTGTATGGCTATATACTGTATGTTCTCTTAATATAGGAAGTGAACATTATTTGATGTTGCATAATATGTGAGTGAAAAAATAAAAAAAAATGGCAAAAAATTCTGTACGAAGACATACTTTATATAAAATGGCTGTTGTACCCTTCATTGTTTCATTTAAAGTTGACACCTTTACCACTTTAGGCATGTAAGCTGAAATCAGCTGAACCTCTATTTCTTCTTGAATGTGTTTTTCCTCTCATCCAATAGATTTTGTCAGTTCAAAACTGATTTTCAACAAGCATTTTCAAGAAACAATAAAAGTTGCCTTTAGTTCAAGCAACACAATGGTTTGTATTTAAAATCTCTAAGCAGGTGTTGTTCTGTATTTTATGTTGGTGATTTGGGGATTTTTAGTAGCTGCTATGATGATTTGCCATTCTAGCTGAGAAACATATATATGTAAGGTTTCCCAAGTATGATCTGGTGGCTATCTCAAAGTTTTAGATTTATAGAGGAGAGACTTGAGGGTGCTACACAGGAGGCAATTGGAAAGAGAATGAAGTCTAAACCATCTCTCTGATGATTTAGACTGATGTGGGATTTGGAAGTTCCTTTAAAGTAATAGTGTGTTTCCTCTTGATATTCAGGTTTTCTCCTTTAACAGTGATGTTAGTTCATGTTTTATTTCTAAACTGACTTTATATATGCCTCAGAGTGTACATGTCTTTGTCCTGTTTGTCTCTCTGCTACAATAGACTGGATGACGTGTCCAGAGGATATCCTTTGTTTTGCTTATTGACCGCTGAGATAGGCTTCGCCACCCACAATGACCCAAACTAGATGAAGCATGAATGATCTAATATCTCTTTGTAAGATAATTAGTGGAACATGTTACGTTGCCATTAATGGACTTGTCTCTTTAACTGCTAAACTGAGAAGAAAAGGTTCAATCCTTTTTAAACACATTTCCAAATTACAAATTAAGATATTAATTCTCCTAAAAACAAATTCTGGCTGTTTTTTAATTTATTTTTTTTTACATTTTATATTTCCTACATATAAACTGTACAATCTTGTCAGATAAGGGAAAAATACATTGAAATGGTGAGCAGCATAGAGGAACGATGAGCAAAAAGATTTCTCAAACTCAGTGTATATGTGTTATGTGGCAAACATAACACGTGTTATGTTTGCCACTGTTACTTGGACATTGGAGCAATGACCCAAATGATAACATTGTTCCATCTCATGTAACCTCGACATGTTGGATGGTTGAAACTGAAAGTAAGACTGATCAATTTGGGTAATGCTATATGTGGATGCACTACATCCATCCATTTTTCAGCACGTTTATCCCTAATGGGGTTATAAGCAGTGCTGGTGTCCTATCTCCAGTGGTCAATGGGTAAAAGGTGGATACACCCTGGACAGGTTGCCAGTCTATCGCAACCTGTCCAGAGACCGACAGGACATGCCGTCATGCACACACATCCACAACTATCAAGAATTTAGAGAGATCAATCATCCTGACAGTCATGTTTTTGGACTGTGGGAGGAAGGTGGAGCATCCGGACAGATTCCACACTACTGTTCCTAATATACAGAACATATACTACTTAAAGCAAAGTTATGTCAAAAGTGATACACATACAGTATGTCAAAGATGTGACAGGACTTGATGTTCCACAAAACTGCCCTCATATCTTTACATTCAAATCCATGTGACAGTAGTGTTACTCAATATGCCAGCATACATGAACAAGAACAAATCTCATGCTAAAATGGTTCAAATTGTTATGGTCAAATGAAGTTTAGCATGTACTGTATATACCTTGCAGTATATACATGCATATACATGCAAGCAGATGGTCAGAGGGGTGGACCAAAAAGTGATCTGGAAACATGGGGAACAGTATGAGAGAAGTTCAGAAATAGAAAACAAAAGGGTAAGAAATTTAAACTGTTCCTACTTTGGTTGTGATGGAAAGTGAGCCAGGGCTGGGCTTGCTGATCTCTGATGACTAAGGGCGGACAGGTGGATGAGTTATGGAGGAATGAGCTGAGATAAGGGACCAGCAGAAGACTCTTGGAGGGAAGGCTTAATAATTTCTTGCCGTTGTCATAATAATACATTCATAAATTACATTGAGAGATTATTTGTTTTACAGGACTGCCAGCAAAAAGGGGGATAGCTCTCCTGTTTTGCAGCAAAAAGGTTCAGACCTCAGCTGGCTGGCTTGCTGTATGGAGTCTGCCTGTTCTACTGTTTCGTTTTCTGCAGATAGTCTGTTTTCTTCCTACATTTGGTCACTCTAAGTTGCTGTTTTTGCATGCGTAAATGTATATCCAATTAGTCCCTGTTTCGCTGTTTGATGCACTGATGACCTGCCCATAGTGTGTTGTCCAGCACCAAGAGATGCTGAAAGGATAAAGAAGACATAGAAAATGGATAGTTGTCATTTGGACATCATGATACTAGCATGACATTTTTGAAAGTAATAGTGACAACATATAAGGGTCATGTATTACTCAAGATAAGGTTTAATTTAACAAAGCTTACTCGAATGGAAGCTAAGGGAAGTTTCAGGAGGAGTTTCCAGGACAAAAGGAGACACACGGCAAGAAAGCTTAACAACCACAACCAATGTTGGACAAACAGACACTGAGGAATCATCTGGCTGGTGCATGAAAGCTATCGGAGAAAAAACAACCACCACAGCAAAAAAAAAAAAATACGAGATTCCATTTGTAAATATTGTAAACAAGACATTAATCTTTTCAATCCTACCAACCACACTGTCAACCAGGTTTGATAAAAGATCACTATTGGCTTTATTTTGGAATTGCTTTCAAAAGCCTAATCAGACAGAAAGACTTGGAATTACCTGCTGACACCATAAAGACCTGCTGGAACAAAAAGATTGAATACGTCCTTAGAGATGCTGACGCTTGACTGGCAGTCTATTGCAGTCAGAGGTGCTTTGGAGCCAGAGCTTGGAGGCCATTAGGGGTTTTAAAACCGTAACACTATTCCATGTTTGGCTTTTTCTCATGACTCCATCCGTCTTTTATATGCCGTCTATGGGAAGAAACAATTCCCAGAGAATTTATGAAATGGATGATCCTCAGCACAACAAACTGCAACACAATCTGGATTTAAATCAGCTTTAAATTCATCCAGCTCCGCTCTAGTCTCAGTGGTGTTTGCTGTTTCTTTTTCTTTTTCCCTGATTTATATTCAGATTGTATCAAATAGATAGCGTTAATATATAAAGGTCACTTATATACTCACTTGTGAGCTGTAACTCTCATCCACTGGCACGCAGTTGCACCAGTAAGTAGCCTGATGGTCGTTTCTAAAGACAAAGATTGCGTCGGCTGTACTGCTGATTAGATATTGACCCCCTTTGCTTTGTAATGACACAGACTGAAACATTGTGCCGTTGTGTCCTTGAGCAGAGCGTTTAATCCAAAGACTGTACACTTGGTTGAAATTAAAACAGTTTCACTCCACTGTGTAGGTTGTACAGTATGTTTACCATGTAATGTCAACCAAATGGCAATTCATTATGAAAACACACAAGATAAGCATCTATTATATTATCATTTGTTTTGAAATGCTAATTAGTAAACATTTACTCAATATGCATGGGCATGTCTGTGAAAGAGAACTGGAGATGGCGTGCATAACATCAGGAAGTTATTTTGTTTGTCAAGGAGGTGTCTGGAGTGAATAAAAATGTAATGCTCATTTGCAAACATAATTCAATATAAGATGCAGGAAGGCTTTTTATTGAGGTTATATAACTCCTGAGTGAATAAGCCAACCTTGGATCAACTGGATTTTGTATGATAAATCTTTATTCACCAAATTATCACATAAACAGCTTTACCTGATAGTCTGTGTGACCATTTCGGTGAGAAACTATCAACTTCCCATCAATGATGTTTTCATTTCTGCTTTTCTATTACCCTCGGCTGCATTATCAATCCTCCGAGCAGCGTGTGAGATTGACTTTTTTGTCACGGCGCATTCACAGATGCAGCAGCAAACAGCACTGTCGTCCGCTATCGCAGCTCATTCAGGATCCGTGCCCGTGTCATATGCCGCCTTCTCGAGATGTTGGCGATTAGCATGGGCTGGCCTCATTGCTAATGACATTTCAGAGCCTATACTCTAATGGCAATACTCGATACCGCTTTCATTAATATTCCTCCCACAGTGGGACTGGGTCAGGGGAGGGTGGCAGGCAAGCGAGCAACATGTCTGAAAAAATGCCAAAAGCAGTACAGCTGTCCACTTTTCCGAGGACTTTGAATGCCCCTTCAGTCATCTCAGAGTCTCGCCCTCACCGCCACTGACTTACTGGCTCTATACGACGTCCACAAACGGGTTGCGATGAATTGCTGAAAGATGGGAAGGGGGAGGCGAACTACAAGCAGGCAGGTCCCTTCTACTATCTCAGTTATTTTTCCTCCGGAGATACAGATACAGAATATGTGATGTGAGTAAAGAAGTTATATACAGAGAGAGAGGGTGGGCAGCTGGAGAGAAGTGCTATTATGATACTCTTAAAAGAGCTCTTTTCCTGCAGCAACAGCTCCCTGAGAAACAAAAACGGAACATTTCTTTTGATGTGAGAACACAATGGGAGTGAAGACAGAAAAACAGTCGAGGACTGACACATTTAAAGGAAGCTCATCAGCCTGTTTCTCTTAATCTCCCTGTCATATCATGTCACAAAGTTTCTTTAGAATACTGTCTCTCCTCCGTTTCCTGGACACAACGCCATAATAATAATTGCTAGACAGTCACAGTAACAGATGCTGACAGGTAAGGCGACAGATGGCTTTTTAAAGCCCACCAAGCTCGGTCAAAGGAAAAAATAAAAAAGATAAATAAATAATGCTGTATCATGTCCGTGATTAGGAGCGGCTTTTTGCGGTAGCATCACAGTAAGCAAAACCATTAGCATTTATTTTCACCACTAAGATGGAAATTCACGCTGGCAACGTGCCCATCAGAGTGGCATTTAACTCAAAACAGGTGCATGAAATGCTGCTTCTGATGTTGAGCCATGGAGACACTTTAAGACTTTAAAAATGAAAACAGCAAACCTGTCCTTTAAAACTGACCTTCACTGCAAGTGTATGCGTGTGTATGTTGGTGTGTGTGCGTGGGTGGATGTTAGGGGGTGGGGTGATGCTCAAAATGGTAATCACATATCTCATTGCATGTATAATGAATCACTGTGAGTGAAATGGGCAATCAAAACAGCGGGCGCCTTTTTTTCCAGCTTGTGTGGATAAAACCGTTTGTCTGTTTACATTTGTACGCATTGGGATTAAGGTTTGGCTTTTTCATTAAACTGAGTCTAGCAGGAATAACTTAACTATCATCTGTTCAAATATGTAAAAAAAAACAACAAAAAACCAAAAAAACAGACTCATGCTTTTGATCTGATCAGCACATTCTTTGTTGATCACAAACAACTGAAATCAAAGGATAATACAAAGAGAGAATTAACTGATTTAATATATTTTAAATGTTGATTGACATGGGTGTTATTTATTAATCAATTCAAATATATTAAATGTTAATGCACAAAAGCCTGTTTTATCTGACAAACACTTCAAATGCACCAAAGATATTAAGCAATACTATTTTGTTTTACAAAGAAAAACCTCTCCACTGAGTAGCAAATGGGCTTCATCTCCTGTAACCCAGGCAACGTTGGATGATGGAAAATGGAGCATTGTAAAATGTGATGAATGTTCTGCAGGGGCCTATGTGAACCCAAACCATTATGTTTTTTTTTTTTCTCTAAATCTATCCAAACAGCGATGAAAACAAAGGTAAACATTGTCTAAAATAATATAACTGAGAGATAGCACAGTGATGTGATGATAGAAACTGATGTTAAAAACATGGTAACTTTGTCAAACCTTTTTACTGAGCTAAACATCCTGAGTCTGAAGCTATTACCCGTTTCCTCCCCGTACTCTTTAATGCTTAATACAAAGCAGCAAATGCTACAATTTAAAGAAGATTCAATTACATTCTTGTAACATGTTGTGCAAACTATATAAAACATAAAGTCACAGAGATTTTTAAAGTTTGCTTTGACATTTTGTTTTAATTCATAATTTAACTGAATGAAATTCAGTCCTATTATAACAAAACAACTTCTTGATTCTGTTCACATGAAACGGAGTCGACAGGCTTTAGCCGCCTCAATAGAGTAGCTAAGTACTACTAGTGTGCCCAACATACAATTTAGGTTTAATTTACTTTTGTTTTTTCTGTGCTTTGTCTTCTGGATTGCTGCAGAAGAACCTCATGTAACATGCTATCCAGTTTTCATTTTGGTTCAATAAATGATAAAATGAAAAACCTTGTGTGCTTGTTTTGTTTTGTTTTTTGTTTTTTTTTAATGAAAAAACAACCTGCCTGAATGTCCACAGATATGAAATATACCCTGAAATTCCCTAGTAGGGAAGAAATGGACAGAATGGACTCTGACCTAAATGTGGGGTTTTGTAGTTGGAGGATATTGAACATTTATGCCTGGTTGATTATCCCAAGCATATTGTTTGTTTCAGTTACCTCCTAGTTTAATTATATCTGTTGTTTTTAAAGTACGCAACCTGTATTTTGTAACATGTTTTTTTTGTGGGGGAAAGATGTCAGTGCTAAATATCAGTGTTTTTTTTAAGACAATGACCAAGACAATGATAAAATAGTCTAACCTTAATGGAAATATTTAATTTAATGAAGATTGTATTGTTGATTAATGCATTAAATATCTTCACAAAGTCTCCATAAATATGGATTTAAAGCCTTTTAAAGGATTTACAATGGTAAAGTTTGAATATTGGTCAAGGTTTAAATTTTAAGCTACAAAAAAGAAAGCATAACCTTGACTAACCATCAAATGGGGGTAGAAACATCCCCAGCATTGTTACTTTTTCTATTTGACACATTTAACAGGCTTGAATTAATAAATATCAGTAGATTATTAAAAACTTCTGCCAACTTAAAACCAATGCTCATAGAGTTTTAAAGGTTAACTATTGTAACATTGTAATAAATTATGCATTTTGACAGCAGGTTGTAATCCCAGTCAAAACTCACCTTTATTTCTTTCCCCTGGGCATGAATTGGGAACTGTGCAGTTATTTTAATATTTACTTAATGTTCTTTTGGTCTAGTTTTATTGTTTTTAATCACACTCTGAAGCAAAACTTGCATTTGGAACTATTTCCCTGTCAGATCTGGAGTTTTCCTCCAGTAAAAGGTCCATCTGGCTGCATGCAGAAGCTTCAGAAGCCACGTTGTAATCTGACTGAAGTTGCTGATCATGCATAGTGTTCACTAAAGCCAACAGATCATCCTGAACCTCAGATCTGAGTGATTTGTTCTCACCATCGTCTTTATGGCCAATTATTTATTTCTGGTTAATTTTGAGAGCAGTTTTTAACATTCATATTTGATATTTATTGCTTTGTTTTTCGCTGATTGTGTTCATAAATAATTGCAAAGTTGCTGACATAGAAACAGATCTTTGTCAATTTCCTTAAACCTATTCCACTTCAAAAAGGGACATTCCTTTAAGAAGCGGAAATATCATCAGATGCTTTTCATATCCTTGTTGTTGTGTACAGATCATCATGGTAATCAGTATTGTGACTGTTTTGTAAAAAAAATGGTTGAATGTATGCAAGGATTAATATTACAGTATTAAGTTATTACACATAGAGTTCCTACACGATTTAATCCAGTTTTGGCTGCTTTGTACCTGCATGAGGACTAATGCCTAAAGGTTTTTTTTTAAAAAAAACATTTTTCTTACAGTCTTCTGTAAAGTGGTTTAACAACTCTAATTAGATTAGTCTAAAAGCAGATGCTCACCTAGTTATTTTGATTAGAGCAGAAATCATAATGTCACATTTTAATCATGAATAACTACCTTAAATGGGACTCAGTACAATTAAATTGCATTCTAAATGAAATCATACATGAAATTTAAGTGTTTCTATTACTACTTACAGTATTTCCATGTTTCTTGAAATAATTAACTAATGAACTCTGACCATTGCTTAATCACCATATGGTTAGTTTACAGATATTGATTGGAATAGGAAGAGACAAAATGTTAATGAGTAGGTGAAATGGGTGTACAAACTTGTAAAAATTGACCCACAGGTAAAACATTTTATATTATTATAATAAATAAGAATTTTAGTAATACTTTTAATTCTGGTAATTAGTCGCATACAATAACTGTGTGTGACTAATACACAATGATCAGTAATATAAGTAAATACATCTACAGTATACTGTATATTTCGACATTAAAGCACAGAGGGTATGTATATCCTGTTTATTTTAGAAATACAGTATATGAAGCATCTTGTGCTTTTGCTGAGCGAGTAGAGGATATTAGCAACATTCTCATTAACACAAAGACTTGAAGCAACTAACGTAGTTGTGTTCATATTTAGAAACCTACCAGACGGTGCTGTAACCTCGCTGCTTTTGTATCAATTAGCAAAAGTACATGTAAAGTGTTAATGATCAATCTTCAGTTTCCCTCAGTTTGCAATTTATTTTGCAGCTTTTAAATCTGTAAGTCATCGTCGGATGAAAACCTATAAAGAAGGTTCCAACATACCCAGTTCTTACTTTAAGATTCTTTTTAACAGAAATTCACAATACTTTTCAGAATTGCATCTTAAGGTGATGTTTATCTGTGAGTCTTGAAACCTTGAACTCAACGCCAAAGTGTTGGTGTTGTGGCTGTGAGACAAACTTATTGGTAAGACTTCTGAAAATGCAGCAGGACCTTGATTGAAGATCGACAGGCTGACCCACTGACCCATTACCAGAACAACTTTACTCCGTAAACAGTCTCCACAGAGGGAATATTTCACCACAGTTATCCACAGAGGAAAACTCTGCTGCACCAAGCTCCACTGACAGCAAGCAGGATAATTGGCTACTGTATGCCCCAGCGGCCCTTCAGTGGTGTTGTCTTGCTCCACCAGAAATTAAGCAACAAAAGCCCTGAAAAAGAGGAAGACTCTCAGTCTCAACAAAGTCCAACCAAAGAATAAAAGGGTTGGAACTGAAATAGTGCACAACAGTCTTACTTACTATTTTTCAAACAGATGCATTTGATTTGTTTTAAAATGCATTAATTGTTGTATTGTTAGCCAGAGTTAATCGTCTTTAGATGTTTAAAAAGCCATATTTGTATCAACTTGATGAGAGTTTGACCCTCCCATATAAGCTTGAGTTCAGATGTTTGTAGAATAGTGTTGTGAAAGTCTTTGATCCCTAACAGACTTTTTTAAAAACTTTTTTTCCACACTTGTCTCAAATCATCAAATTTATTTAAGATCAGACAAAGAAAACCTAAATAAATACAAAATGCAGTTTTGAGGAAATTATTTTATTATTAATAGAAAACTGGTAAAATAGACCCTTTGTGAAAAACAGCTTCTCCCTTAATGTAAATACAGATTTTGACCAAGACATCCTTGCAGAATAGTACATTAGTCACAATGAAGGATTTTTGAGGGTGACACAGCATTGCAATTAGAAACAAGTCTAAACTTTGACTAGGCCATACTAAAACCTTTCTTTTGCTAGGGATTTTCAGAGGTGGAATATTCCTATTTTACTAAAAGGCTGGATTGGTTTTACACCACGTGTAACAGGAGAAAAACCTTTCAAAAGGCGCAACTTCTGTCTCACCAGCAAACAGAATTTTTTCCAAAGGTCTTCTGGGCCTTTTGAATGTCAGTATTGAATCATCAGCACTGACTATAGCATGAAGTTCTGCTGTGCCTATTGATGGTCTCTTAGATGAGTTGTCTTTGAGGTATCCTAGCAGGCTTCATGACTGTTTGGTTTCCTCCATTTCTTTGTGGTATGCTGGAGTCCAAAACTTATTTTGTGTCATTTTTCAGACAAAGGATGTAAATGACCTTGTTTCTTATCTGTTCAGTTCAATTTTCTTTAGATCGGAATACAGAGTGGCGCTTTTTGAAATCTTAATAGTCCATTTTATGTTGTCTGAAGGTGCTATTCAAGTAATTTCTTGATTATACAAGTTTGGCAAAAGAAACGTTAATGGTAAGTGGTCTGCACTGGTATAGTGCTTTATCTAGTCCAGCCACCCCATTAATTAAAAAGATTAAGACAGGATTATTTCTTTCAAATAGTGCAAGGTTGGTTTAGATAACTGTCTCTCTCTCTCAATTAATTAAACCATTTAAAAATGCATTTTGCATTTCTCAAACTCTCAGATTCTCAGATATAAAACATTTAAAGAGGACAAAAAGAAAACCAGAAGCAATCTAAAAGTAAGAACATTTAGTTTAAATACACTTTGTTTATATGTAGTATTGGGCGCTTCTTGTGTAAAATAGTGGTTCTAAATTGCCTCCTTGGAGAAGTCGATTTCTACGTGTTATCTTGACAGATTTTTAAAAAGCTAACTAAGCTTTCTTCTCAAACTTGCTTTTCCTGTCCAGTGACCACAGTGCATGTTGTCATTTCTAACATCTACAGTATGTATTTCTTTAAAAAGATGTTCAAGTTCCTTCCCATAAGCATGCTATTAACTTTTCCCATTGTGAACAGATACTTCAGGGTAATTATTTTTGCCTTGACATGTATAGAAATTAGAAGAATCTCATAGGACAAAGCCCTGCAGCCATGAGAATGCTGCAAGTAGCAAAATGCTCACAATATTATTTCAGTCCTACATAGAATACTTATTAAATATGAATAATCATTTGAGGTATTCAAATAGTACTTGGCTTTTCTTACTGTCGTGTTTGATCTTTAGCTGTCAAACACCTTTAAACAATTAACTGATTTCATTATCTACTCATTTGATATGCAGAGCTCTTTGTTTTGTAAATGCTCATTAAAACCTCGCCTCGGGTTATGTGCGCAGGTAGCGGGTCTGCTGTTGTTGCTCAGAGCAGAATCTGTATGAGAAAACCTGAAAAAAAAAAAATTCATTACCGAACCCCAAGCGAGCCCTTTGATGCAGGAATCTACAGCTTGGGTAATGTCTGGGGGATAAAGTCAATGTGCTAAGTGAGGTCCACTGAAAAAGAAATATTACACTTCAGAAACAGTAGCATGATGACAAGTCGAGGGGAAAAAAAAAATGCATCTCTATTTTTTAAAGGAGTGTTGTTTTTGCCTTTGTGTTGGTCACTTTAAAATTCTTACCCAGGGAGAAAAAACTGGATTTAACTTTTTAATCTCAACTCTGCAATTGCTAAGAGAAATGGGTGAAGTGCTTTCATATGATTAAAAAAGTGTTTGGCATAACCCAAATGCAACACACTCAGGAAAAATGTTTTTAAAGATTTATTATGGCATAGGTTGAAGACGGATGATGTCAGGAGGGCTGAAGGGTACTGGAGGCTGAGAGAGGTGAATGAACTGCTGGCTGACCAGCCGGAGAGCACGGAGGTTGTGTTGGTTAGAAAAAGGGAAGCTGTTGATAGGAATGAGCAGGCAGACCGGAGGCTTGGAACATGCCGGCGTGGGTATTATAGTGGGATTCTGAGGCATGAGGAAAACAGGTAGCGCAGGGTGCACAAAGCTGAAATAGAAATACCAGACCATGAACAAATAGGCACCACAGTGAGAGGACAGTCTTAGTCAGGGGTGGAAACTCAGGATAAATAAACTGCTGGGGTAGAGAAGGTGATGAAAGGAATCAGAAAGTCAGGGAGAAAACATGGTATTTATGGCAGAGACCATGACAGAAAGCGAATTGATATAAATCATTTCTGTGCGACCAAACTACTTTACTTTTTCACACAATACAGAGCAGCAGACGCCAAAGAAATCAAGTTATATTCAAAATTTCTGTCTTATCTCTCCTTCTTATCTGAAGGACACAATTATAATTCAATGCTTTGGGAGATGGTGGTCTTTTGTTCAAATCCCTGCTTTAATCAGTCTCTCATGCGTTTAGCCAGAAAATGTTCTGGGAAAAATAAGGGTCATGAGCAAACCTGCTTTAATGAAGTATTCATCTTTCAACTGCAGATTCACAAGAGACAAATAGCAAAGAAACCAAAATCCTACAAGAATATTTGCATGAAAAAAATCTCACTTTTAAATCGAACCAATCTAACAAAGAGTAATGCGAATATATCTGATTCAAAATGAGTTGTAAAGTACTGGTTAATTTTGTTTCATAGATGCAAGCATAATCAACAAATCAGGATTTGGATGGTGACAATAGCCGCTTATTAAATTCTACATCTACCGCTTTGTGCAACCGTGTTCCCAACAAATACAGATTAATTGTTTTCCAAATTACATTTGAGTGCAATGTTATCTCCGCTTGGATTGTGTACAGAGGAAAATGTTCTTTTGAATGAATGAAGCTCCGAATTTATGACCTTGTCCGACTCAAAGCGGCAGATGATGGAGCCGCATTGTGTTGGTTCCAGCAGCCTGCAACTCTCCCAGCAGAAACTTGGGTCTCCATCCAAACTCCCATCTGTGAATAAATTCAAGTGATAAAAACACACAGGTTGAGGTTAATAAAAGATTTGTGTTTTGATCAAATGTGAATAAACATATGTCTGGAATCACAGTGGATTCTTTTTGTATCACAGCAGAATGCAATATTTGATAAATGAGAATGGATGCATACTTTTAGAAACAAATGTGCTGAATGTGTACATATCTTTGTAAAACAAGATGCAACATATCTGTGTAATGTCTTTTCTTAATGCCACTCAACTGAAAATCTTTAATATCATGTTTCCATTAAAGTATATAGTTTAGGCTGGCTCTGATAAGTGAGTGTATAGATGCAAATTTTCTTCCTGTGGAGCAACAATATTTAGGCAACAGTAGTGTTGTCATGGCAGTGTGTCCAAATGAGCAGAGCTGGCCAATGGCTGATCCCAGCTGAACACCTCAGACCACATAGGTTATAGACGATCTAATGAGCACCCTTTATGTGCTGACTGTGCACCAGCTGCTGTGTGTCCCTTCACCAGGCCCAAAGCTATGCCATGCAAAAATGGAACTAAAATGCTTTGCTACAGTGAATGTAGATATAGATGTACTTATATATAGATCCCACCAGATTAGCTTGGATTACTATTAGTGAGCCATGTCCATGTTGTGCTCATGGTAGTCTGTCTATGCTACTGTAATCAAGATGTTATTTAGATGCTGCCATCTGCCACACCACTCAGATTCTGTTTGTAGTTGGCTGACACACTACATCATGTCGTTTGGTCCTAAGATGTCATTTAGAGTCATTGCTACAAATGGTGGATGAAGGGGAACTTAAAATACTAACATACAGCTGCAGCTAAGCATCTTCTCATTCATTTGTCTCAGAAACTGAGAAAACCCCCCCAGTAATTATTGTGGCTAAACATGTTACAAGATCATTAGGATGAAAGAGTTCTTTATTCGATGGGAGTTTTGTGCTAACAGAGTAGCTGTTGTCACCATGAGTGTTTTTAAAGCGGACACAAACACAGGAGCAGCAGAAGCAGAGAACTGATCATGAAGAATATTTATTGAAAAAATTATGGACAAACTTATAAAAATCACAGGTAGCACAGGGAACCAGAGCTAAACAAAAAATCGAATCCAGGGTGAAAAGACAGCAGGGTTGCACGGGAACAAAATGAAGAAAAAAAACAGGATTTAAAAGGAGGAATCAGCAAAGGGTGAAAGCAGCAGAAGTGTTGTGAGAGTAAATGTGGAACAATGGACATGGGCTGATTGACTGCAGGTGTGAGGGGAGAGAGAGAGAAAAGTGGCACAGGGGGCGAGGGAGAGTGCATGGAGGACTAGGAAATAAATCTAACGCTAAAGAATAACTAGACCTAAGGAACATAATTAAACAAGGAATAACTAGAAACATGAAATAAACTAGAATCACAAAGGACTTAACTAAAATAAAAACAGAAACAAGATTTATCTAGTCAAAGACAAAGACTTAGGAACACAGAATAATAGACAAACCTCAAAACAATCCAGGATCCTAACAGCTGTACGATAAATAACTTTCTTAATAACTAAACTTTATACTCAAAACATAAAGTGGTACAAGTGGTGCAGTGTGTCAGTTTACTTTCATGGTGTTTGCTCATTCCAACAGACCAGTCTGACATATGTGTTAAAACATATTCTGTTTTAACAAACAGAATATGTTTTAACAAACCTATGTAACCTATGTATAATAATTATTGATCAGATTACTCTTCATTATGCATATATTGTATTCCAGTTAATATTTTTTAAGAAGATGTAGCTACAAATGTATTTTGTTGTCAAAAAGTGGAAAACTTGTACACCCTTCTTAAAAAGCAAAGGAAAGGCATATTATGATTTATTTCATGTCCTATGCTTTGAATATGTATTGGTTTTATTACTAAAATATTATACTTAAACTTTAAATCAGGTGTGTCACACTCTAGCCCTCCTGGAGTGACGTCCTGCATCTTTTGGATGCGTCCCAACTGTAACACACCTGACTCAAATGACTGAATTACCTCCTCATGCCCTCAAGTTCTACAGAATCCTGCAAATGATCTAATTATCTGATTCAGGTGCGCTGACTGCAGAGACGTATATTAAAGTCAGATGACTCTGGCCCTTGAGGATTCAAATTTGGCACTTATACTTTAAGCTTCTTTTATGATTAAAATTTTGATTGCGTTCAGCCTATCCTCAAAGAAATATTTAGATTTCTTTTCATAAGATTAAATGAAGGATTCACACAGATTCAGAAAATGATTTAAAAGCATTTTGCTGCAATACTCTTAAGGACATACAGAGATGGCTACAGTCGTGTATTTAGGCGAAATATTGCGATTGTGTGTCAAAGATTTTGCTGATTCATCTGTATCTAGGTGTTATTGTGTTTACACTAAGATACAGTACAAAGGAAATCATATAAGGTTTCTTATTTTTTACCTCCATTGAAAAGTGAAACAATAGTGAAGATATGTGAAATAAATCAAAATAAACATTTTTTCTTCTAGTACAGAAAAGGAATTGTTTTCTACAGGACAGCTTTCTTCTTGCTGGCTGAGCATGAGTCAATTTGCCCTTGGGAAGAGTTTGAACCAACTTGACTTCCAACAATTGTATCAACTTTTTATTATCAAGACAGTTTACTGTAAAGAAATGTGGTTATGTAACTTTAATAATTATGTTCTGAAAGCAAAAGATTTTAAAAAATCATAAGTCCTAATCTCTTTTTATCTCTTATTTTTTATTTGACAAGTTAACTAAGCCAAGTGTGGGTTGGAACTGCAGTCTATGGAAATGCAATGCTGTATGAAAAATGAAGAAAACTATATGTAATTTATTTTTGGTGAAATCTGAGTATGACAGCTGTTCCTCCTGTCACACATCAGACAAGTTGCCAAATAGTAATTTGTGTTTTATTTACTGTCTATTTTTCAGTTTTTTAAAATCGCTTTACATAATGTTAATCACTGGACATTCCTATATTATAAACTATAAACCATTATCATTATTTATGAGCCTGATTTTTTTTACTATTTTATTACTATTATTTTTCTACTTGGAGTGCACACATTTTGTTAAATTTGTCAGTTTTCTGTAATTTGTTTAAGCAACAGATTAATGTGCCTTTTAGTTTTTGAGTTATGAGTAACCCATGTTGAGTGCCACAAAAAAAAATGCCTCCCAGCTGGATCAGTTCATCTTAAACAGTATTAACCACTAAGAGGGTCATGCAGCTCTCTGCATGTAGGGGGACAGGAAATTTTGTGTTCATTATTTGTTTGGTTTTTCTTCTGCTTTGAGGAGATAGCTCTCACTCATTAGTATGTGTGTTTTATTGGTTGCTAATTAGTTCTATTCTGTCTCATTTTTGTCAGTTTGTTAGTTGTCATTTACCCTTTTCTGCCAACTGTGGTTTGATCATCTATTAAGTTTCCCTCATTTTTCTAAGGTCAAGTTTGTGCTTGAGCTCCTTGTGTTACTTCTGAGTTGAAATCCATGATGTTGACCTCTCTTTTGGGCCCAACATATCATTTTTTAAAACCTTTTGTTTCCTTACATATTGTACATAAATTGAAATTATTTTTGAAAACTCTTAGAGTCTCTCTGGCTGGTGTGCGTAGTCCCTGACACTGAGCACATCTTATCTATATTTCTTATATACATAATTCATCAAAAATATTGAACCCCCAAAAGAAATACACTGATGTGCAATAAGCCTACAGTTATGAAACTGTTTGATTACTGATCCAAAATTAAAGTTAGATGGGATGAAATGGGAAATCATGAGTAGAAAGTGTTAGAGCATTTATTTTTAAATGGAGCTGAGTGGAGTTTTGTGAACTTTTAGACACCCCATATCTTACCAGCAGAGGCAGGAGAACAATCTCGGCCAGATGAAATAAAAGTAAGTTCTGGCCAGAATGTCAGGCTAACTACTCATCAAAGTGGAACCAGTTGATGAAAATGTTTATAAGATCGCAATGTTAATTTATTAACCAGCTTTCTAATGCGGAACAATGTTTGTTCAATATAACATAGTTAAGTGTGCTTGTAGGTGAGTTTGCTCTAGGGTTGAAGGATTGTAAGGCACTGTTCGTGTTTATCACTGCTCTCAACCTGGAGTGTCGGCCAGAACACCACTTAGGCCAGGATTCAGCTCAGGACCAGATGTCAGGATGAGGTGCAGCAGATGGAATAATGACGACACGAGGCAGGATCCTTTAACTGTTCTATATTCCAAACTGTATTACAGATCTTGATCCAATTGAACATGGATGGGCATAAATGTGTGTTTCGGTGTGTCTGGGTGAGGGTGTGTGTGGTTTCCTAGAACAAACAAAAATACAGAAAATAAGTTCAAAGTGTCCTATCATTACACATTACACCAAGTTATTATACCTTAGATGACCTAAGAAGGAAATAGATAAAACCTAAATAATCTCAACCTCTAAATCACTATTAATAAGCAAACTAAGACAAGTTAACTAATAACAATGCCTCTGCTCCCGCTAAGTAGATACGTATGTTCAGCAGAACGCTCTACAATACAAACATATAGCAGATAGCTCGGATTTAGCAACAGGTGAAATAATAGCAAACGAATAAACTTCAAATCACTCAATTAGCTGCAGTAAACACTCAAATATCGCAACTTACTTATCATTGACGCACACTTCTAAGGAAAACACACATCTCTTGCAAATTCTCTCCCACTTGTTAGCACAGCAGCTCAGCTACGGAACTTGCAAACCAGATTTCAGCAACGTTGGTTACAGCAGTGTGCTGACGTCATCACTGCCCTAACTACGGTATGCCTTAAGGGACAAAAATACCGCTGAACAGAAATCAAGTAATACAAACAGTAGTACTCAACATCAAACTTAAACCATTTACGGGTTTTTTGAACAGTGCTCATTTGAAAGGTGGATAAATGAACAAGATGACAACTGATGAGTTGTAGACTTATTCTACTTTAGACTACAGTAGAATTTTACCTGGATAAATGTAACAGATAATGTTATATTTATTTGTATAAATGTAACAGAAATCCATTAAGCACATGTTAAATGTAGTTCACAATTGTAAAACAATCAGATCCCCATAACAAAGATTTGCTAACTAGATTTGCTAAAAATATAACTATTTGTGGTTTTATATATGCTTTTAATTGAAGTCATTAATATAATATTATTTTAACAACCCCTATTTGTGAACTACATTGGCATGTTTTTTTTTTATAATTTATAATGAATAACAAATAAAGAGATTCACGAAGAGAACCACAGCAGGCTAGAATGACTGAATGATTTTTTTTGTAATGTGTAGTGAGATGACATGTGGTGTAAACTGGGATACTACAATTGAATTGATTTTTTTCCCCAAGTACCAATTAAATATCAGATAGGGGCCTGCCAAACAAGCTCATTATAAGGTAAAACTGCCAAGAATAATCATGAAGGAGACATGTAGATGATGGATTGGTTCTTTTTCTCAAGTGAAAAGTTCTAAATAAAAATGTTTAATCCACATTGGAATCTGGAAAGTTGTTTATTGATTACAGTATTCATTAAAGCCATCAACTTTACTTGAATCTATTCACTATACAGAAAATTTTGTTTTGTACATTTTTATAAAAACTTAGCATTTGGAGAGATCTTGCAATGGAAATTCTTGTTTTTTTTTTTAAATCTTAGCTAATTCAGTTAAAAAAATTATATAAGAACATAAGAGGAAGAGGAAGTTTTTGAAGAGGACGTACACCTCTTGCCAAAGGACAAAAGTGCACTTACAATCAATTGTCTTTTGCTAAATCAGTAAGAATAAAATCAATGTCAGAATTAATTTACACATAAACAAGTATTTGTAGCATTTGTATATTTTCTGGACTACCAGTCAAACTTTTCCGCAGTTTGGCTGGTCCTGCGACTTATAGTCAGGTGTGACTTATACCATAATTTTTTTTCCTCATCATAACTCATTTTTGACTGATGAGTTAAATATTAACTCATACTGACCGACATTACGGTCAAAGAGTGAACATTACCATCTGCAGCCATGAAGAAAGCTAATAGCGGCCTGAAAACAAGATGGCCAAAGCTGGAGGAACAAGTCCACAATTAGGTGCTTGAAGAACATGCTGCTGGGAGAGGCTTATTAACGCTGCAGTTACGTCTCCACATCCTGGTAGTTGCCAAGGAGATGAATATAAAGGACTTTGCAGGCGTGCCTTTTTCATTTGCAGCTTCATGAAACGCAACTGTCTCTTTTTCAGAGAACAGAGATCAGTGTGTCAGGAACTGGGAAGGTTTGATAGTTCCCATGAGTTTATTGAAAAGCAGGTAACTGAACACAAGGTGGTCATGTAATTGACATGGAAGAAGTCGCCCTCAAGTTTGGCAAATTTCTAAATAAGTGTGACTACTATTCCTGTGTGGCTTACATATGATTGTTTTTCTCATTATGATGCATTTTTTGAATTATATGACTTGCAGTCAAGAAAATATGTGTGTTTTAGTTAAGCAAAATTCAGACCCAAAGGTTGATTACATTACAATCAATGGACAAAGAAATGTTCCTTTAGTTTCTATTCTTTGTCTGGAAAGTGACCCAAGGCCCAGACATTTGTGCTCAATTCCTAAATAGAACTTTTATAATAAAGACAATAAATCTGGACACTATTTTTTTCATAAAAAAATAAAAAAATAAATAAAAACTGCTCACAACATCAAGGATAAAATTTGGTTTATTAAGTTTATTAAGCCCAGTGTATATTATAACGGAATCAGATTAAAGACAAGTACTTCAAAAAGGCTGTAATGTTTTATTCAAGAGCATAAATCTAAATATCTTCAGAGGGAGTGTGTTTACTTATTCCACTGTCATTGTGCTCAAAGTGGTCACACACATTTTCTGATCAAGCATGGTACCTCTGCTACAAGCCTTTTTCATCACGGGAAAATCGCAATTCAATATAAGACCTTTTCGATTGGTTTGACTGAGTCAATGTGTCCCTCTGGTAATAAAATCTTCCCACCCTCCTTAGTTAATTAGCACTAAAAAGTACAGAGGCTCTAAGCTGTTTAGGTTTTATCGCAATAAAGCAAATTATAGAACCACTAAAGATACAAAGCCATGAATTTTCTTCTGTTTAAATTCAGTTTTATCTGCATAGCACCAAATCATAACACAAGTCATATCAGGGCACATTACATTGTAAGGTTAAGGCCTGGCAATATTACAGAGAGAAAAAAAAAAAGTCATCAGTTTTTCTTTGAGCAAAGCACCAAGGGGGAGGGAAAAAGGCTCCCTTTCATTTGAAATAAAAGTCAGACAGAACGAGACTCAGGGTGAACACTGGGCGGCCATCTGCCTCAACCAGTTGGGGTGAAAGGAGAAGGGAGGGATCAAAGTTGCAAGATCCATTGTGTGGGGCTTACAAAAGACTGCAAAATGTTTCATCAAAAGACCATTTCCATCAAGTCAGAACTGAGCAAATCCAAGAAAAGCAAAACACGCTTAGTGCAAGCAGGTATTACTTTTAGGTTTTGACTTTGCTAGGGTCAAAAATTGATCAGAGTTTTATTGTACAAAAAGTTAATAAATAGACAGGAATTTCTGTAATGTTCACTGAGCTGAAAGTGGGGGAATCTACAGCAGTGTAATAAATTGTACCTTTATAAAAGTTATAATGATATATTATTGTTGTGAAGGTGTTAATAAGTGGATTTGGAGGTTTTATTTAGAAGATATCATATTGTAAAAGGTAATTTTATTTTGTGTTATCAAAGCTTGAAGCCATCCTCAAGTCTATTTAACTATTTAAATCACAGGAGTCCTATTATTTTGGCTTAAAAATACTTTTTGCCCTAAAGCTGCATTATGAAGGTGTTTGACAATATGTGTAAATAAAGCTTGAAACTCTTTTTTAGGTTACTCAGGAGAAATTAGATATTTTTTTTCTTTTCTTTACTCATTGTAGAGAAAAGCTGCAGTTTTAAGCTGCATTAAAAATCACCCTAATTTACTTTGATACCCCTATATAAAGTTTAGAGTGACATCAACCTGTCAGAGGCTTCAGTGGACTGGAAACTAAAATGAAGGTTCATCGTCCAGGAGGAAAGTGACTACACAAACATTCAGAGCTACAAAAGAATTGTTGGCTTAGTTAAAAGCACTTTTATATTTTATAATGGGTATATACAAGAAGATGCATAAATCTAACTTTGCATTTATGCCAATTAATGCAAACAAACATGTCTAGTTTGACTATGAGGTTTAATATGTACAAGTATATATACAACATCAATTAACCAAACCTAGAAGATTGGTGCCAGGTTTTATAATATGACAAACAGAGTTCAAGCATAGAATACAAAGAAAAGAAGAAAGAAACAGAGACAGAAATTTAAAGAAAAGAAGAGAGATGTATGAAGGTGTACAAGATTGTCTTTTAAACACATTCAATAAAGTTACCAAGGACTCTCCTTGTCTACACCAGTTTGAGTTGCTTTGCAAGGAAGAATTGGCAAAATGCCAATTTTGCAAAGTTTGAAGAGATAACCCCCAAAAGAGTTGCAGCTGTAATTTCAGTGAAGGATGGTGGGCTGCCTGATTCCTTCCACACTTTTCAGAAAAATCTATTTGCAAACTGTATTTAAAACCATATATCCTTTTCCCCCCATTTCACAATGATGAAGTAGATTGTGTTTTTCACATAAGATCACAATAAAATACAAAGAGGTTTGTTGTAACATAAAAGTGTGGAATTATTAAAGGGAAAAAACACTTAGAAGGCTTTGTATAGCTTAACTAGACTACTGTATATAACTCTTCTGTCTTTAAATCTTACCTCATTTGTTGAAAGACTCCTCTTGATCATTTAATCGTATGGATTGTGCAATTTCTTATTATTTTTTTCTCTCTCACAGTTGAAGTCTGCTGGCCTATAAAGTCAGCACACCGTGGCCATGGCTCATTTGTTCAATGCTAATGTGATGGAAAAAAGATGAGGTCAGCAAGGCATCGAAGTCACCAAAGAGAGATTGATTCCAGATCAGATCTCACTTACATGAGAAACATGGGTGTAAACGTATCGATTGTGAATGCTGAGAAATCTTCGGAGCCGCTGGTGAGATTAAAGCTCCCAGGGTTGGAATCAGCCTCGTCCTCCTCCTCTGGACTCGTCCTTCTCTGACAAGGTTGCGATTATCGGGGATCTAATCCTGACAACTCTTCCCACTGTTGGCTTCGCGACATTAACCACCGGTCAGCGTTACTTCACTGGATATCACACTTGCTGAAGGTGTTTAATTAATAGCTACAAATTCTATTTGCAGGAGAATTCCCCCCCGTATGACGCCTACAGGGCAGAACATATAAAACAGTTTAGCTTAATTTTTTTATTTTATTTTACTTGACGGTGATTTAAGTCATTTAGACATTCAGTGAAGAAATAAAACAATTGCCAGACGTCATCTTGATTGTCTCTCTTTTTGTTAGAGTTTCAATTTTTTTCAATCTAATTTAGTCAGAAATTTAAAACCACCGGAATGAAACAGCTTCTGTACAAATATCTAATCATTCACAAGGTGACACTTGCAGACCCCAGAGGCGGCCCTCCTTCACAAGTCTCAATGATAATCTGCACTTACTTACATCATTGATTATGTCTCTGGAAGAGAAGGTCCAGTGGGCATTCAATCCCGCTATTGCACAGAGACAGAGAAACACGAAACAAACAAGATTAATAATAGCCTATGGTGCTCATCCCTGGGGCCACGCAGCTAACAACTCTTGACAAAACAGGGTTTAGAACAGCAGATGGATTGTCTGTAGAAATGAAGGGAATGTGCATTGGGAGTGTAATGAAGAGCACTGGGTGCAGGCTTTTTTTCTTTTTTCTTTACTCTTTACTCATTTTTTTTTCCAGAGTCACTGAGAACAAGTCTATGGAAATTAAATCAGCGTGTGACAGTTCCCATCGACTGACTTCACCTGGGGACAGTGACCACAGATATGAATATACACTAATAAGCCTTTGTTTTATCAGGAGAAAAGAGTGCATTTAATGATCACAAGGAAACACTCATGTGATTCAATAAAAAGACAACCAGTCCTTTGGAGATTTAGCACTGGGGTGACCAAAAGAGATTGAACATGGGTATCAACATCTTTCCCAGGCTGCAAGACTATCCGTGACATGCATCTATTTATCACAAGGTTAAGCTGCTCCAGAAGGTTTGGTTTTGAATTTGGCAGCAGTTATGTCTGATAATGTAGGTGTTGTTCTCACTGAATTCGTGCTGCTGAGTTCCTTTAGCTGATCAACGAGATAGGAAAGTGGAAGTAAGAACATAATACAGGTAAAAATAATAAATTATTTACGTTTTCGGTGAAAACAAAGATGCACTACAAATTTAATATGCAAACTTGTTTGTCACGCATGCTTTGCGTGCATAAACAGAAAAGACTTATTTTTATTTAAGATGTCCTCGCTTTATTTTTCACAGGCAAAATTATATTTTGCATAATAGATGTCTGGATTAGGCTTAAAGGAGATTGTTTAAAGTCCAGCCTGTTATACTGTTCAGTGGACCACCTGCTGTCCACTTTCACTGCTTCTTCTCAGGCTGTTCTCTTGAACTTTCACTCCTTGTGTCAAGTGCTAACTTTAAAAAAGGAACAATTCTCACGCTCTGCATGGCAGCTGTAACATGGTTAAAGAGGCTTTTTTTAGGAGGCTCAAAAAAACAGGTTTGCACGTTTATTGCTCACAAAAGATTTTATTTTATGTTTCGCTTTGCTGCAGCAATTTATCACCTTCTGCAAGTGTCAAACTCCTGCTTAAAAAGAGTTTGAAGAATGAAAAACTGACAAACTGGGGAGCAAGGTGTATTTACGATGCAGTTTAGTTCAAGTGAATTTAATTAGAGACAATTTTCTATCCTCTGGGTAAATTGCATATTGTTATCCAATTCTTTAACAGATACACCAACCAAAAAGTAAGGAAAAGTGGACCCAACACACAACAGTAGGTGGCAAAAGTCAAGTGAGAGTCAAACAAAGTTTTATTTACCAAACAAAAAGTGATGCACTGGCAAGAATATTAGATACTCTAACAAAATTGAAACCAACACAAAAAACAAGATTTGACCTCCAGGAGTCAACAGAACAAAAAGCAAAGGGACAGTTCAACTGTGACGAGAGTATGGAGAATAAGTAGAAGTGGAACTGAGCTGCCGTTCATTTTGCCCCTTTGCCCTTTTGCAGTTGTGGTTTTTTCATACCCAACTTTTTTCAGGTACACACAATATTTCCAACTAGTCTTTCCTTAAAAAAGATTACAGTCTATGTGAAAACTATGTATACATAATTAAAATAAACACGTCTAGACACAATTTTAATTTAGGGGTTGTTGCTAATTTTGCCCCTTTGCTCTTTTTTTTTTTTTGTATTTTTGCAGTTTCATTTTTTTAAAAGGATTGCAATCTGCTGAGGGATGTTTTGTATTGACCATGCATCAGTTCATGCTTGCCTTTGGGACATTTTGTAACAGCTTTGACAACAGATGATTTAAAGTAATTTTGCAACCTACTCATTGTCTCCTGAAGAAATTTATTTATTTGTGATTCAAATAAATAATATCTACCGGCAGGAGTATTATTTGGATAAGTTGAGTCAGTTTATCCAAATAGTGATCAGAGACACACCACAATCATTGAATCATTGAATGAAGTAAGCAATATTAAACCTTCAGTTGATTACATACAAATAAGTTAAACTATACACTAGAGTTTTGATGGTTGTTTCTTTTCATAATTTATCACAATGCTTAATTAGTGAGTCATAACTCAATTATATTGATTATGGTGAACCTGAAATAAAGTGTTGTTGTCCTAGCTACACTTTTCCACATTTGCATCTTTTAGCTCATACCACAGTTTACAGAGAGGTTTCATACTGATTTCATTGTAACAATCGAAGAGAAGGGAAAGGAAGAAGTGGAAAAAGTTCCACAGTATTTTTCTTACACTCAACAAATTTGATTTGTTTGTCTTGTAAAGTGCCTTTAGAGGACAATGGTGTGAATTGCCACTAAATTGAATTGAACTTTTCCATGGCACAGTGAAAGACATTCAGCAAGGTTGCCAAGAGGCTTAAATGCTAGTAGTGTGCTACATGTGACAACAATCTTCCTGTATTCACTATATGTCCAAGGCTGAGGATTGGGGCTGTGAGACAGAAGCTTTTTGTTTCCGCAGGCCTGGCTGAAATCTCCCAAAACCTTGAGGAATAATGCATTATTGTAACCGCTTTACTGACTTTCATAATCAAATAGGGTGATTTAATTTCAGTCTATCGTAATAGGATACTGGAGTGCTATTGACCACAAACACAAGGGGAAAAATAATTTTATTTAAATTGTCAATAGCAAGAAACAAACAAGGAAGACAAACAATTTGTTATATAAACAGATGCAAAAAAACAAAACAAACAAACAAACAAAAAAACTTAACTTATTATGCTGTGTTTTTTTTAACTGTTTTTTTCATTTCTGGATCAGCTAAATCAAATCTCTTCAGAAGCTTCAATCCATGACAGGTATCCTGAGGAGATAGAAGAATCCACAGTTCCTACCAACTCAGCAGGCATTGTGAAGTCTTCATAAATAGGTTCTTGTGTCAAGAACTCATCACAGATTGCACAGCAGTCTGAAATCATGCATTTATTAAACAACCATTTGGTTGTGGAACACTTCAAATTCATAATAAACGTTTATCCCCCCCCCCCCCCCCCCTCCTGCGCTTTAGTTATAGTGTCAATCTTATTGTACTAAATAGAAAAAAAAAAATCATCAACAACAAGCATGAGGAAACAGAAATTTGTTTCCATCTTGCTGTGGACAGAACACATACCTTTGCAGAGGAGTGGACATGCATTACCTAGTCAAGATGAAAGAAGCAGATAAACTCCAACCACGAAAAGCTGGATGTTAAAATTGAATTTAAAGGTGGTTCAAGAAAGTATTGAAAGAGACATTAAGTAAAGTCAACTTTTGTGAGCTTTACATCATGTTATAATATTCTTCCCTCATCAAAAACATACCTGGAGTGTTGCTTTGATTCTTTCATGGATGTTTGAGAAATCCTTTAATCTCCCGCTGGTAACCATTCAGTGTTCAATCCCTAAGCGCTTGCTAACACAAATCATTGCATTTTTCCACAAAAGCTCCTCCTAGAAGCTGCAGTCTGCAACTGAGTTTCCACCTCACAGAGCACCCATGCACTGCAACTCCCCCACTCAGCTCCTCCAGACTAGCAGCAGCAACAGTTAGCAAACACCTGGTAGAACTGCACATCCACATACAAACTTCTTCTCAGAACAATGCTCCTAAAAATGACTGTGAAAGTCTCAATGAAAAACACACTATTGTGATTACATGCTGAAAGCGGAGTTTTGGAAAGAGCAGTAGCTTCTTAAAGAGACAGAGGCCAAATTGAAGACGTAAAACTACAATGTCAATCTTTTGACGTATGTTAGAGTTAGAGCATTTTTTATCAAGTGAAGGTGCCAAAGTTGCTTGATTGTGACGTGAGTTAGCGCTATGTGTCTGGAAAAGGCATAATACCAGCCTTTTCACTATCAATAATCAAAACCAAATGTCTTTAATTTAGGGTTGTACATTTTTCCTTACAGACTTTTTGTCTTTAGTTTAGTTGACAGTAAAATGTTACTTTACTTTGTTTACTTTCCTTTTTAGTTACATGTCACAACTAAAAAGTGTGAGATGAGTTCCCGTTTAAAATCCACTGTGCTGCTGTTTAAGTGTTTTTTCAGGTGATTTTTATCATTTATACTCAGTCATCTTTGCAAACCCTCCTCCTTGGTGTTCCACAAATGTATGGAATGAGGAAAAAAAAGACAATTTACTGCAAAAACATTAGAATATTACAAATACCAATTTTTCATGTGATGCAATTAAAACTATGCCACACTGAGACAATTTTCAAGTACAGGACTCTAGAAGAGGTCATGAAAGCACAACAGTGTAAAGTGCCCAGCCTGTAATTAATTATGGAGGAGGCTACAAATGCACAGATTGCTATCATCTTCCTTGCAGTTTTATCTGTGAGACAACCTCACGTCTGTTTCTCTGCCTGCGGCTGATTTTGCCAAATGGCTCCAAAGAATCACAACGCACACCAGCACCAATCAACACATAGATAAAGCCTGTAGGTGATCAAAACCTCATCCCGAATTTCTCTTAATGTCAAACGGATCAGGTCTGTCAAACTGAGTTAGGTTATATAATCACTAGGTATAACTGTTAATTTTGTGCTCATGTCTTTTAAAAAAAGAAGGAACGAAACAGAGATCAGAGATCAAATCCAGAAGCTGTCAGGAAACTACACCCACTGGAAGGCCCCAGGCAGCTGGCAACACGGCGCTGATGTGAAGACCAACTGCTCCCGACACATTTAATCAAGTGAGAGGGTCTACATTTAGACAGGCACGGCCCACAGGGAACGTGGAGAAGGTTCTCACGGCAAAATGAAGAGAAAGGGAGAAAAAGACCAACCCTGTCTGTGCTGGATTGATTCTCTCTGTGGCCTCGATTGAGATTCACCCGCCGCTGTTTAAACACGTCAATAGAGAAAAGGGATTTAGCTTTAGAGCTTCAGATGAAACAGTGCCTCAAAGTGTGATTTAGACATTAATGAGGAAGTGACAACAGAAATATATAGATTGAATTGGTAAATTAATGAGGACATAATCAAATTTGGCTTAGATTCACATATTAATAACTAATTATATTAGATTTTAAATAAGGTACTCTGCTCTCAGATATTGCAAGAGTGATTAAGACATATCGAATGATAATAAGGTGGCATGCATTGTTACACTTTCCACGCGTCCTGGGTTATGTTTGAAATAAATACTTTAACTACTTCATTTTATGTTCATCTTCTGAGAGTAATAAAAATGCAGCTCAGTCGACTGAAAAGTAGTTAATTATGTCTGATATCTAAACGTTTCTGAGTGTTTTTTAAGAATAACAAAAATACACATACCTTCATTGTGGCCTTAATTAATTTGAATTAATTATCTGCAGAGTATTTCAAGCTCTTGCATCACTGCGGTCTTAAAATAGAAAGATCTATTTTTGCTTAATTTTGATTTGAATATCAATGAGTTTAATTTGGACATGACTTTAGGCTTTAGAGTCAAACTGCGAATGCAGCATCAATGAGGAGGAATTCTCCCAAGAGACATGGAGCATGTACGCTTTGAAACCCTGGGAACTGCATCTCCGATCTGGGAACAAGAACATGTTGGGTTGGGACATAATACATGTTTTGGAGTTTCATCAGAAAAGTGGGTTTGATTATTTTTAAGCCAATTAAAGAAATAAATCTGTAGGCTGCTATTGGAAAAACTATTTTGTTTGTTTTGCACTGAAATATAAAATTGCTCGGACCAGTAGATGAGGTCTACATAAATTAGTTCAGATATTCACTGTCCTCTATTGTCTTTCCTTTAAACTGTTTTAATTAGATATGTTGATCAGGTTTATAGATGAAGTTGGGCTATTTTTACACAAGCACTGTACCTATCAGTGTTTCAGAGCAGCATTTGTGTGAGCATTTATACAGATATTATATTTTTCTAATGATACTTTATAATATCTCATAAAGCAGCAGTTTTGGGATTTCTTATTACTTTGCGTGGTTAAGAATACATTCTGGTCAATGTTTTAGCTTTATACTCCTTTACTTTATTCTCTGCTGACCATTAAGTCAACATTATAAGTGTAACAGTATATCCATCATATTATAGGCAATATTTGCATTGCTGTACAAATGTCTTGGACCATGACTCAATTGTTTTAAGCCAGGTTTTCTTGTATTGTTTTTTAAAGTAGTCTCATTGTATTTCCATGCTTGCTGAAGGGCTCTACTTTGATTAATCTCAGCACAACTGATGAAAATGTTTTATTTGCTGAGCTCCGATCTTTAAGTACCTTTTTACAAGTTTGTTACAAATACACAATTTATTTCCATTTCCTTTGTTGAAACCATTCCAAATACCAAAGGTTACATGACATAGAGAAAACAGTAATCCCCTCGTTGGTGGTAAACAAAGTGCATTATATAGATTCTTTACAACATGATTTAGTTTAAAACGTATTCATTTAGATATTTGTCAATGGATAGAACTGTGTGAAGTCTAGCACTATTACAACCCACCTATTCTATAAGTCCAGTCATCAGACTTCTTTGTTGCTGAATATTTACCAGTAAACCACAGTATTATATCAGATTAAATGTTTTTGGAATTGACAGAAACTCAGCCACACAGTGTCAAAGAACAGGGTTAACTATTATAGTTGGGATTCTCAGTTAGACGTATTCAGTCTTTGTCTGAACAGAAATACACCAACATACAACTTTTTCTCATATGGTACTTTACAAAATTATTCACACCCCTATAATATTTTCACATTTTATCACATTACAGTCACAAAAGTTATTGCGAGATATAATGAGCTCAACACGAAGATCAACACAAAAAAGAACAAAACAGGAAAAAGAAATTGGACAATGAGAATTTTATATATATATTTTACTTTATTATTGGGAAATATGAATACAAAAGTGCATTGAGCTTATATAGTTAGCAGTCTGAGTTATTAAGTACTAGAGACACCTGTCAAATGTTTTGGGGTTTGTCACTCCAAACTTTCTCATCAAAAAACTCACATTTATGCTCAGTCGTCTTTGCAAAAATAACTCAAGTTAAAGATTTGATGGGGCATTAAAAAACCAAGTTTTTAATGATTGCCATAGATTCTCAATTTTGTTTAGAGCTGGACTAAATAAGATTTAAATTGTGGTGATAGTGTACTATCTTTTATAGTGTACTTGATCTAAATCATCCTATTGCAGCCCTGGCCTGTTCTGTTGAAGGATGAACTCCGACCTTCAGTTGATAGACACAGACATTCAAACTTTTTGTGGCCTTCAGATTTGCTTAAGAACAGTGGGTGAACTTTATGAAATGAGCTTTGATGATTGAGCAGCTGGATCCAAGCTTTGGATTACCCCTTACCTGATTGCAAAGTTTAAAGTTTGGTGCAGAGGGGATTATGTTATGTTATGGGGGAAATTATACATATTTAGGGCATGTCCCCATCTTTATGGGAATAGTTCGGGAAAGGCCCCTCTCTTCTCCTACATGAATGCATATGGCTTCACAATGGAAGAATCATAAAGAAATGGTGCTTGATGGAGAACAACTTGGCCATGACAACCATCTATAGAGTACTGCAATAACAACAAACATAAGACTAAGTTAGGGATTGGATGGTGACCAGAAGCGTCAGCAGAT
Source organism: Xiphophorus hellerii (assembly GCF_003331165.1). Lineage (NCBI taxonomy): Eukaryota > Metazoa > Chordata > Actinopteri > Cyprinodontiformes > Poeciliidae > Xiphophorus > Xiphophorus hellerii. The sequence goes on along the minus strand of NC_045691.1, from coordinate 15,750,906 downwards.
AAAATTCTGACTTTTTTAATCCCCTCAGGGTGCAGGAAGGAGAAAGCAAAACAGATCCATGAAAGTGGTCAAAAGTCAGCAACGTGATTCTCAGATGAATGTTTTGGTTGTGTGGCACATTGTGGTGACAGATTTTTTCTTCTGCTCATTGCACATTAGAGAGTGAGCAGGCTCGCTGAACGAGTCCCCAGCATGTTGCTTAGCTGGAGTTATGTGGCAGGAGGGTGTTGTTTCAGGCTTCATGACTGACTGGAGAGTGATTAGTGACTCAGATGAGTATAATGCACAGCTTTAGGTTGGCAAGTTAACAGCAAAGTAAACAGTGTTTACATTCCTCTCCACCCAGGCACTGAGAGACAACTCTAGTATATGGAAATCAGTTGTTTCATCTATTTAGTAAGCGCACATACACATTCATGTCACAATTATTCATTGTTGTTGCATAATGAGAATGTTTTTCACTACATTCATATGAGAAATATTGTTTTCTCTTACCCTCAGGTGAAGCGTCATAAATTAAAGTGCGAAAAGCACATTTCTCAACCCTATCAGGTCATGTTCATTATTCAAACAAACAGACGTTGGCACAGTTTTCTTAGCCTACAGGTTCTATAGTTTCCTTGAAATCAGTTTAAGAAGTTGCATCAAGACAAAAAAAGAAAAAAAAATAGAACAGTCTGACATGACACTGTTCAAAAGTGAACACTGTTTAGTTAGTATACAGCACAGTTATATACATATTTGCATCTTTGTTGGAAGTTTCCGAAGATGTAAAATGACTGATTTGCTTTTATTTTTAACTTATGTGAGAAAATTTTCTCAGTTATGTTAGTTGATGAACTTGGATATAATATCCTGTAGCAGCATTTTTCACATTATGCGTCGACCTCTATCACAGGATCATCTATGGTGAGAGCTCTACCCATTTTTTCCATTTAATGAGGCTTTGGCAACATTCACCAGTGATGGGGTCTTTCATCACTCAAGTGACTGCACAATGCTTGTACTCGTGTAGCTGAACATATGGAGAGTGCTATCAAAGTCTCTTCAGTGGTTTCAGCTGAGACACATCTCATCTACCACCCTAACACAAATGGCATCAGCAGCGGAAAAAAAAAGAATCAAGCCAGGGGAATCTGTATTAAATGCACTTTCCCATAAACACGGCTGGCAGATGAATCACTGCCAGCAGCGCCTGTGAAATGCACTGTGAATTTTTAGCTTCAAATGGGAGAAAATAATTTCGGAAATATAGCGACAGATAGGTACTTGTTAAAAGACCTTTGTCCATTCCTGCCCCACTGCATTATTCTGTTGAGATGAGTGTCCTGTTTTTTTTGTTTTTTTTCCTGTTATCAGCTGTTATTTTTCATTAGTAAGAACCATCAGACCAGGTCCATAATGTGCATTTCACCTTGGCACATCATTGATTTTCATTTTGTCTTAATTTGTTTTCTTTTTTTATTTGCTTGGCTGTCCACTATGTCATAATGAATACACCTTTGAGACTTTAATAATGGCTGCAAACTTTAGTGTGACCTCAGCTGAGAAGGTTTTCATTTATTTAGCATATTTTCTGTTATATTTTATTAGAAAAACACATTTTAGGGGAATTTGGTACAAATGCAAAAATTTTTTTGTATTTATTTTCCCTATTATTCAAAAATGTGTTTTCCTCTGAGTAAAATAAGTGACATCTGCACAGCATTTGTCTTGAGTCAACTCTGCTGAGACAGCTCTGTTTTCTGTACAAGGCCCTGAAGGCAGCTAGAGCTTTGATGCAGTCTTCATTTCTCACTTGACCTTAACTGGTACTTTGGACATTGTAAATAATGGCATCTAACTATCCGTCTAGCCTAAAATGTACATTTCAGGCATGGAGGATTATTTGAAATAAATCTGAGTGGGCATTCATTCAAGTTCTTACTGAAAAGATGAACATTCATATTCTGTCACCTTTGCACTGTTGTGCCTTAAGGCTTGGTGCTTGGAGCCTTTTCTCTTTTGTAATATACATCTAGTCCTTAGGCCTAGTCATTATTTCGCATGAGTCTTCATATCACTGCTACACAGATGATAACCTACAGTACTCAAAAGTTTTGCCCAATGACCCTAAGGTCCCAAATCTCAAATTTTCTCTCGGACATATCCAATATCTCTTGGTTATTTTTGCTGTGTGCTTTATAACTTCAGAAAGAAATGAGCCTAGCTGACCCAATAAGTCTGAATTTACTACAGGTCTCTCCTGTACTAAATTTTTCTTTCTGGTTTCTCTTTCTTTCTTACTGCAATGCTTCTCTTACAAGTTCCCCTATTATTTAAAGGGAAAATGGCAGTGTTATAACAGCACCAAAAGGATAAACTGCCACTCACAAACATTCACTTGTTTATATTGAGTAGTGACCACTTATTTATTACACATATAAACACAGTGTGAGGTCTAAAACCCATTAAAAAACTCACAATATCATCAGTGGACTGCATATTAGAACAGGATGTTACAGAGACAGCAGCAAATAACACATTTTATTTGTAGGAGTAAATGGTAAAATAATACCTGTATAACAGAGAGTTGAAGCAACAAAACAGTTTGAATAAAAATGTGGAAGCACAGCTTTAGTTCATTCAGTCATTCACTATTTCTTGTTTACTGCACAGAGAACTAGGTACTGAAGAGTTTTTATTATTAAATATTACTTCGATAAAGCGGCATTTCACAATTAAATGCCGCTTTTGTCTGGCAATACATTTTGATTTATCACCAAGTTTTTTCATAATGTTGACATTCAAATCTATCCCTTGCATTTCCATTTTGTTATGTAACCAGCAGACGATCCCATCTGGTGCTTGTTTTTAAGTTCTCCTCCAACCAGTGTCTTGAGAGAACATCCCTTTCAAATAATATTTAGTACCAACTCTGATCATTGGGGCTGCCAATTTGTAGAAATTGTAAAATGTCACCTGGTCCTGCCATCACAAGAGCAATGCAACAAAAACATTGAGAAGACATACACTGAGCTATGTAAGTACAGCAATTGAGTCAGATTTGTACTCTGGGAAGAAAGAAATTTGTAGATGTTTTTAAAAGAAATGTTACATAAATTTTAAGATATAGATAATTGGAAAGTTGCATTGTATTTGATGTCAAAATGTATAAAATACTGCAGATTATCAGCAATTTTAAACTCACAATTACTTTCTATTAATAATCTTAAAAATAAAAGTACATCCCAAAACTAGAAAACAAAATCTTAACAGCTAGTGAAGATTTTTAAGTTGTATTTAAATTGAAACAATCCAATAATTACTGAGAATTATTTTTGTCAGACCAAAGGGATACCTTGGATAATGCATTTTCTCCCTTGAAAAGCAGATACTAAGTCACTGATTAAACTCCTTTTACCCTTTACTTTGATGGTGATCAACCAATTCACTCCCTTTAACCTTGCAGTTAACCTCTTTGGTTTGATATATGAGCATAAAGCTGAACATTTCATTTCTTCAGGTACTTTTTTTATTGGGTGCACCCAGGCTAAATCACCTCAAGAGAAGTTGAACAATGGAAAATGTGAATGTGGTCAGTGTAAAAGAACAAAATGAATTCAGGAACAAGTTACACCCCCCACTAGCTTCAGTGAGTGCTTCCTTATTTGGTGAAATTCTGCAGTGTATCTGATATTCAGCAATCTGCTTCAGACTTTGAGCCAAAACCTGACTGCTTGTTGTTTTTATGCAATGTGAAAACACTAGAATTGCCCGTGGGATCACTTAAAATGGTGCACGAGTACAAGGTGTTTTGTGTGTCGACGGTGAGCAAAGCAACAATTTTCCCCTCCCTGGAAGAAAACATTCTTGAAGTAAAACAACTGTGATGCTCTGGGTCTCAGCAGAAATCTCCATCCCCAGAAGAGACGTCAGAGCAGGCAGACTTGTTTTGGGAAGAGACGCGTCACAAGGCCCGCAGGCTGATGAGTCACTTTAAGGCAGATCTGAGAATGCCATTATGGTTGCAGGGGCTGGAGAATTGTCAGCCACACGGTCTTAAACCTGAAACACAGCGGGAACACGTCTCCCCCTCACTTCCTCGCTAATATTAAGCAACAGTGAATAAATCATGTTTAAGGTAGTTCACGTCTATTTAGGGTAAGGTTTATGGTTTATTGAATTATTGTAGTCAGGCTGTAACACCTGCCAAGATGCTGAGATAAAATTTCATGGCAATGGCAGTGATATGCTTCATCTGCAAATCGAATAAGACAACAACACTGAAACAACCATGAATACATACATATGTGGGGAGTAAAAGTCTCCAAAGTTGGAAGACTTACACATACAAGTGTAAAAGACTGTGTTTTAAGTTCAAAATGCCATAAAGGAGAAAATGGAAGCGTTTTCTAAGATTATCTCTGTATGTACTAGAAATTACTTTTTTATCTTCAGTAGACTGTAAAAAGTGATGAACTAAATGCAGTTCATAAGGTCTCCTCTAAGCAGTGCAAAAGATTACCTTAATCTATTATACTGTAATTTAAAAAAGAGGTAAAGGTTAATGATGAAAGAGGGGCTGCTGTCTGCTGGCTAAAACTACAACAGTGGCTTACAGAGGATTATGCTTAAATATTTTACTGAAATGACTTCACTGATTAGCTAATTAGATGCATTAGATTTCTTTATTTCTCATACCATTTTGCTTTATGAGACAAGGTACTCTTTTTGAACTCTGATATTGTGTGAGGTGAGTTGTTACATGCAATGTGTGTATGTCAGTAAAGATTTTAACAATTTATATCATGAGGAAGAGAAGTTCTGTTTGATATAATATTTGAAAAGGGACAAGAAGAAAAACCCTCAACAGCAAATTTACAGTAAATCAGATTGAGTTTAAAGTATTAAATATTAAGATGATATATATTATTTATAGTATAAGCCTTGTTTGTATACTTACATGAATAATAGATAACATTTGATAAACACAGATGAACAATTGGTAGACAGATATCATATGCCACAGACCACAGTTTGCATATGATTCTAAATCTCAAACTCTAGTCACAATGGCAGATCTGCCCCAAACATAGCAATTAAGAGTAAATGGCTAACTTTGTGCAATTAAACAGTTTCCCTACATTTAATTGAAGCATTAAGCATGCATTTTGGGGATAGTTAATCTGAGTACTTGCTTTGGAATTTAAAAGATCAAAGCTTTTTCTATCGGAGATTTTAAAAAAAAAGAAATAAGATTTGCTGAAAGTTCTTGACTTTTTTAATGAAAGAGAGTAAAAATTGACACAATAAGCTTGCTGTGTCACTGACTTTAGAAAAACAGAGGCAGGACTGTCACATGCAGACAAAATCTCCACTATTGAGGTGTGATTAATGTTTAGTAAATTTTTACTGTAATGAGGTGAACTGCTCCACCACTTCCCAGTTTAACTGTTCCACTTAGGGCAAAAGAAGACTCTTAAAAGTACTGGAGAACACCTCATTGATTAAAAAATGCCAATCCAATTCATGATACAGCCAGATGTTATAATTAAAGGGGATGTATTATGCAAAATTTACAATTTGCACGTTTTTTTATGCTGTATTTGTGTTTGCAAATGTGCTCCAAACTGTTGGGACTAGATCGACACGTTTGCATTTGCATACATTAAGTGCAATCTTATGCAAAAAGAGAAGTGATAGCTTGAGCAAAACAGTCTCATATATTGCAGGAGATTGAACTCCTTTGTAAATTCCCCCAACGTTTTTTTTTTGTATTTTCAGAAGAGTCAATGCCATAACTACACTACTCAGGCAGTAATGTGAAGAGCACTTGGTTCAGTTATATCCTCAATAGTGCAAATATAACCACAAGCCAGCAGGTATAGTAAGAACTTACAGCACACAAACAAAATGGGCTCGGATGAATAATTTATGTGGTCAAGACAAAGAACAGCTAAAACCGGCTCATTGTCTTCATTATAGCAACGGTAGATGAACACTTGTTTAAAGCATCATTGTGGGTTCTTTCTCGACAGGCAGCAGGAAAGTCGATGATGTCCATTTTTTTCCCCTGTCTGTTGGCAGAGCCAAATTTCAAAGAGTTTTTGGTTGCAGGTAAGTAAATTGAGATTGAGGAGGAGAGATTCATTTTAAACACATACGCAGAGATGTCTGGAAATCCCTTGGAATGAAATATTCAGAGTTGGATGTTCTATTTTCTTATATCAGTTTTTGAAAAAGTCAGAGTGGGGATGTGCACTTGATTGATTTCACCTCATTTGTGCCATATTGCTTCAGCCAAGACCACCTCAGTTTGTGCTTGCAACTTGCATCCAACTGTTGCACCAGGTTAATGTTGCTTTTAGGAAAGATTGTTGAATCCTTTTGGCTTAAAAGCACTGGTAGTTGAAGTTTACTTTTCTAATGTTTTGGTTGGTAGACTGATTTACTTTTTTTTTATTTCTAGTATAATAAACAGGGAACATTGGATGACAAAATGAATGTAAGGAAACAAACTATCCAAGTAAGAAAAATAAAGTTGCATTAAGCATTGCTTTAAAAGCTGCTAAATATGAGTAACAATCACAGTTGCTTCATTTCTGCTAGAAAATTTCTTATCATTATTTTATGTGTCCTTATAATTTCCTGACATACCATTTATCTCCTTTAATATTTTGGATGTCTTATCTAACACTTAGGGCCATGCAGTTAAACAGTCTAATATTTTGGAGAAAGTAATTAATCCCAGCACCCATCTAAATCCTCAGCCCATTCTTACCTGAGGTATCAACAGCAATCTGTCTATGCATTTTTTAGTCCATGTAATCGCTAAATGTGTCTACAATTAACTGCAGTCTGTTAATGCAACATAAATACACACTTACCACAAAAAAGTATTTGTGTTCGACTACCTCTTAGCTGAAACTATGCTTCTAGACAATATATCATATTGTGTTATTTATTTTCCTTTGATTGTGCCTTATTTGCAAGGAAAATGCATTTGTGAGTTGATTAGTATAGCTGGTTATGCATACCACATAGCTTATTGTATTGTTGACTCTATTTTGGTGTTGCTTATTAGATTATTGAGGTTTAAAGAAGCAAGATATATTGGCAATTAAAATTGTATTGACAAACGGAGGACCTCAGGGGTGCATGGAAGAACTGTGCACATCCTCCTATTTACTCCTTAAGAGTAAATAGTGACTTAATCTGTGCAATGAAAGTTTCCCTACATTTAATTGAAGCATTAAGCATGCATTTTGGGGACAGTTAATCTGAGTACTTGATTAACTATCAAGTACTAACTACTTAGTATTAAATCAAGTGTGTGATGCAGTCACTAGCTGGATCAAACACTGCTGAGGTATAGCATTTCCTTTTTCAACCAGAATTCGTTGCAAGTCAGTAAGGTTGGATTGGTCACTCTGGCTAAAGCGATCATACAAGGGTTAAATAAGGAGGTTTTTCAAGGGTATAAGATATATTGCAAGGACACATTGTCACAAAATAGGACTAATTGACCAAGCACAAATTTCATTTTTTGTCTCCAAAGTAAAGCTAAAAAAATGCTTTTGTTTTCAGTGACTTAAAGGGGGAGCTATTATGCACAATTAACCTTTTGCATGTTTTTGTGCTTCTATTTGGGTCTCTACTGTTTCTAGAAACAATTCAAGTACTTAATAAAACACCCAGTTGTTTTCTGACAATAAATTAATGTTTTTTTTGCTGTTTAGAAAATAAGCTGGAGTGCTGGGTGGCTCAGTTGGTAGAGTGTGTGCACCAAGTGCAGAAGCTGTAGTCCTCTACGCCAAAGTCGGTCCTCGAGGGCCGGCATCCTGCATGTTTTAGTTCTCTCCATGGTGGTAGTAACAACCTTTTCAGCATGTCAATGTTCTTCTAAGCCTCTAACGAGCCATCATTTGATCCAGGTGTGTTAAACCAGGGAAAGAACTAAAACATGCAGGATGCCGGCCCTCGAGGACCGACTTTGGGCACCATCGCTCTACGCAGTTGTCCTGGGTTCAATTTCTGGTCTCAGGCCATTTGCCTTATGTCTTGCCTCTCTCTCCTCCCTGTTTCCTGCTAATTTAGTGTATAATAAAAGCCAATAGTGCCAAAGAAATGGAAAAAAAAAATTACCTGGTTCAAAAACCTCCCATTTATAAAGTCATAATCGGCAGGCACTGCCTTGTTACCTAGCAACCCAAGCCAACCCCAAACTTTCACCAAGTGGAGTTCTGCTCACGACCACATTTGGTTACGTTTGAATGTGCTGTACAATGGCTGCTGAAAAAGTGTTTTGTTGCTGCTGCAACCTTGATGTTTGTGCAGGAGACTCTTGTTCTGATTCTGGGTCTGAATCAGGGTCAGAGATGTGTCGTACAATTTTGCATCTGTTTGCAACCACTTTCATGTATATAAAGTGTGTAAATGTTTTGTTGGGTGGCACGGCCAGCAGCAGCTTCTTTGCATAAAAGTGACAGAGCCCGAAAGCAGTTCATTCTGAAAGGAGCTCAAGATAGGCAGAAATTAGTAAAGTGAAATCTCATTATCTACAAATGATTTTGAGTAAAAAAACAAATAGAAAATGTTTTATATAGACCATAAACTTGTCGTTTAAAAGGAAGCATATGTCCCCTTTAATCATAACGTCAGTTAATAAACAGACATAACTGCACATATTTAGTTCAGTGTCAACATCTCCTCTGTCTTATAATCTTATCTTTATATTTGCTTTACTAATGACTGATTTTTTCATGTAGATCAGTGTTTGGCAACCTTCTGTCCTCATAGACTCCTTGCATAAAAAAAGACTGCATTTAAGCTCAGGTTAATACATGTGCATATCTTGGCAAGCAAATTGTGATGTAATAAATTGCTAATTTATTATCTCAATATTTTCTGTGCGATATACAAGGTAATGTTTTCTTCCATAAAAACGTACCTTGACCCTTCCTTCCTTTGTTCAGGAATCAGATGTCAGCCCTGCTTGTTACAGAGTTCTGCTTTTATAGTCACTTAAAGGCTGAATGGCTTTGCATGCAAGTAATGACCTGTGGAATGACTTTAATCTTTGTGTTTAGTCAGTCTGAGCACATCATCTTGTCCTTTGAGAATCCAGAACTTTTCTGTCATTGTCCTACATGAATCACTTTTCTCTGAATCAGCTTGAAAACTGTTACGTTCACCTTAGCTGGTAGTTTGTGTGTCCTAAAATGAAAAAGTGCAACACTTTCTAAATACATAGTGAACTATGTACATTTATTAAGTACACATGCTCAATTGCTTACTAATGCAAATCACAAAGCAGCAACTCAGTTCATTTACATTTATGAATGTGGCAAAAATAACCTGTTGAAGTTAAAAACAAAGGGGATCCATACAGTACAATATGGCTCTAACAGATAAACCATCAAGTAATGTATTTACAAATATACAGCAAATGAGTGCACAGGGATTTCTGTACAGAGCCACCTGATTTTCCTTTTGATTGAAACGTTGGTACCAGCCAATTATTTACTTACCCTGTACTTTAGTTTGTTCATTCACTTGATTATCTACATCTATTTTGCTTTAAAGTTGTTAATTTCACATGGTTGTGTTTTCAAAAATGGGAAAATGTCATGATCAGACAGCAGGGAATCGGGGGGTTTGTCCCGTCAGACAAAAGCTCACAGTGAGTTTTTCAGCATGAATATTCAGCTGCAACAAAGTATTAATTAGTTAATTTTTTACACTATTTGTTTTTAAGGTTAAACTGAATGTGGAGGGTGCTGTATATATTCTACTTTGTCGTTTTACTATAGTTTTTCAGTGAATTCATACATACAGACCCTTTTAGTTCCTCCATTATTTTGGAATCTCTTCCATTCACTGCCATCTGTCACTCTTCTTTTCCGATACACTTCATCATTAGGATGCCAGCGAAGACTCTTGTCCTTTCCTATTTTTCCTCCTGCCCTGGCGGCTGCCCTCACATCGGCGAACTCTCTGCCATACAAGGTCCCTATTTTCTCAAGGATTGCCAGTGCGTCGTGGAGTCAGAGAGCAGATCATTTTTGTTACTATTTTGGATACATCCACGCTGAAATAGACTCAACAACACGGTCATCATTACCAACAAGCCAGCAGTTTTGCACAGCATCCTCCTGTGCTTCCTGTGTGTGCTCGGCAGAGGTTTGAATGCCTCTTGCACAAGCAATCTTATGTTGTCGGTGCATGTTTGAACAACCTGACTCCGATGTCAATCTACAAGGTTTATGTGTGAAAACAGCTAAGAGAAGAAATGCCGGCGCTAACTTTGCTAGTAACTGTGGAAACTGCTGTCTTCTGCATTTGAAGTCTGTTTTTCTGTTTGCCTAACTATTTCATCCATCTTGTTGTTTTCATTATAATTTCACCTGTAGGTCATTCATTGTGCCTACCATAATTACTGGGCTGTCAGTCTTTGTTTAGAGCATGCTGGATATTTGTGTGCATGATGACTAAATCAGAATTTTTTAAGGAACATATATAGTTACCTTTTTTGGGAGTTAAGTATCTAATATGCCTTTTTTGTCTGTGCACAGTTATAGTCCAACTACTGGTGTGCCAGGATAGATTAACATAAATATATGCATTAGTTTCTGCCTCTAAAATCCTTTTGCAAAAGAGATAATGTTTTTTTTTTTTCATAGTTAAAGCTCAAAGCCAAGCCCCTTCGCTGAGTTTAACCATGGGTCCAGGTAAGTAGAAAACGATGTCAATTTTCAGGAGAAGAATCCTTTTCCACTGTCTCAACGCAATGACTCCAACACAAATACAATGAAGTCTATATTGAAATACAAATGAGTTGACCTCAAGATATCACACATTTTAAAGGAGTCATGGTAACTCTGTATCTAACTGTAAATATAGAAGAGAACTGTGTTGGAACTTTAGAAAATTATAACACAAACTATAATGCAACCTTGTAAAGTTTAATCCAAGATTCAATTCAATGAAAACTTTTCTTTGTGCTATGCGCTGCAGAGGATTAATACACCTAAGAACTAAGACCTGCTGAATTTTACAAGCAACTCAATACAGCTACACAGTGAATGGGAGGAGGAAAATGTATTTCATTGTGTGTGCTTCAGGCAGGCAGCAGCCTGTGTTAATTTAGTGATGGCAAAAAAAAAGCTCTTTATTGCACCATGTTTGCCCAAACACCAATTGTTGGGCTCAGTTAAAAGCCAACAATAGTCAATGTCCTCCACCTAGTTTACTTCAGTTCTCCAATTTGTTTTCTTGTGGGCAAACTTGGATAGGCAGGTAGGAAGACAACTCTTCAACAGCTTTTCAGAACTGATTTACCATACAGTAAATATTTACACTTTGAATGCACTTGTCCTATAATAGTGCCTATAGTAGTGCTTCTCCTTTCCAGAGCTTTGCAGCATGCATCATTGCAGGTAGAACTTCCTTCATACTAGCAATAAATGTCCCGTTTTAAAGCAAAGTCCTCTGCAGAACTAATATTGAGAACTACAATAATAATATGCTTAAATGATTTCTGTTCACAAAAACAAATCAACGGCTCATACACAGTCCCACAACTTCTAATACAGTAACTGTCATTTCAGCTTTCTTACTTTCTAACTTCCTGCTGTAATTAGTTGTGCTGCAGTTCTAGCACTTCCTTATGGGTAAATAAGAACATGTTTGTTAGTAACTTGTACACAAGCAGGATTAAGAAATTAACATGCTATTTCAGTTTTCTTTTTTGTTTTGTTAGTTTGTTTGGTTAGCAAGAACTTACATAAAAAAATATTTTTGCTAGTAACTGTGGATTTAAGTTGGCCTGTCCTTCAGGGAATGGGTATGAGCATGACAGTATACTTATATGAATATTTAAACCCCTTAAGCAAAACTCTTCTTTAAAAACCTTGACTACTGTCACTTTTTTTTTTTTACTGTAAACTTTTAATGACTAATTTTAAAGTTTACATCATTTTAATTCTCAGCAGATACTGAAATGTGCTTATTTGCCTAATTTTTGTGTTTTGGACAAAAATGCAAATTATCATTACACAAAATTATTACCTACACAAAATGGGTCATAATACGACAGCCACTACACAGACACATGAATGAGCAAGTTAAGAATCAGGCCGAAATCAGTTGTATTTATGAAAGTTTATATAACTGTGCATGAGGTATTATTGAAGGAGCTTTACTTGTCAAAGTTGTCTGTTAAACTAAATTATTGTTTTTAGCTCTTTGCTATCGCCCTAATTTTTCACTCTCTATTCTTGCGTAATTTTTTTAGCAGTTCTACCCAGTGCAAGCAGGCCACAACGACAATATTTATAACGAAAAGTCACAAACCAGACAGTTCTGAAGACCGCATACAACAGGCTTAAAGTTAACTTTAGGCAAAATGTATGGAAAGCGGCTATAGTGGGAGTTGGGTGCGGAGGACTACTGTACTTCTGCTGTTTCTTTCTGCATGTAGCAGGACACAAACATCTTCAAACTGCTTTCCCTGCACCATTATAAAATCCAAAATACAGCTGCTTTTCCCTCTTGGTAGGAGTTGAAATATCCCAGTTTCACTTTCACTGCCTTCTGCTTGTGTTTGTGGTGAAGCCTCAGAAAAGTTGTTTAATTTACAGTAAATACAACTTTATCAGGCTTGTAACCAAGTATAGTTTTATTCCAAAAGGATATTGTTAGAATTGTTATTATAGCAATCATAAATATGGTAATTGTTTAAGTTTTACTGTTGCTGCTTTGTTTACAAATGATTTCTTGTCTGGATGTCGTTTCTTGTTTACATTACATCTAGATGGTATTGGATGTGATGGAAAGGTTAAGATGCATGTCAGACCACACACAGCATGTTCCTCTGTAATTATACAGTTATTCCTCTAAAAAGGAAGCTGATACAGATGTTATGCAAATATGTCTTCATATATGGTGCAACTCTGTAGGTCGTCTAAATGCATAAAAGTGACTGTATTTCAGAAATAATTACATTTTCCTGTTTTTTGTTCCTTCTGTTTGCTTATTATTGCAGTAATGAAAAATTCAGGGCATTTTTTGTGACTTCAGCTTTATTTTCTTACTCGCTTGTCATTTGCAGACTGTCTTTTGTGCTCCGGATCACTGTGCTGCTTCATAACCCAGCCACATTTTAGCTTTAGGTTGTGTACTGACATTCATCTTTATTTTCTTGCAGAGACCAGCATTCATGGTTTTGTCAGTTATGGGAAGTCTTCCAGGTTCTTAAAACAGCAGTGGCCCCTAACCATTACACCAGCACTGCCATGTTTGACTGTTGGTACAATGTTCTTTTTCTGAATGCTATGTTAGTTTTATCCAGATCTAACAGGACTGATAAGTTACCAAAGCTTCCACTTTTGTCTCATCACTACACAGAATATTTTCCCAAAGGTCTTTGGGGATTCTAAAAACCTTTCCCAGAGGTTTTTAGAATCACCATTGGGAAAGGTGATTTCCCAAAAGATATTTTTAGCAAATATTATATGGCTCTTTATTTTTGTGTTTGGGCTAAGAACTCTGCTAGGGATGCTCTTGTTGTATAATCACTTTCTTATAATTGATCTATGAAAATTGCTTTTGACAGATGCACCTGAAGTTCTTCTTATGTTATTCTGAGTTTTATGCCACCTCTTCGATGAGTTGTTGATGCACTTTTGGAGCAATTGTTGGTAGAAGAAGAGATGGTTCACTATTTTCTCTAGGTTTTTGCCATTTATGGATAGTTGTGCTTACTGTGGTTTTCTGTAGTTCTAAAAATTACTTTGTAATTCTTATCAAGCTACTAGATATAAATTATTTTGATTGTCAGTTTTAAAAATCATTGGATCGGACCAAGGTGTGTTGCTTTTTGAGATCTGTTTGCTTGCTTTGTGTTGTTGGATTGGTCCTGCTTAGGTGATTGTGTTATTCTTGTTGTTGGCAGGAAAGAATCATGTAGCGTGCCAAATTGAGTTCAGCTAAAGTTCAAGAAATGAGCTTAATCACAAAGTTATTCACAGAAATCCAGAAGGCTTGGATATTTTACTTTCTTCAAAAATAAGTTAATAATTTGAAAACTGCTTTTTGTAAATATTGTGTGTATATATATGCACACATACATCAGTATGGTCTATTTAGACAATTGGAAGCATTAACAGTTGACAAAAGTAACTTTAAAGTAAGTCCACAAAAGACTAATGTCGCACCTTTTCTTAAATAGTTTCCTGACAACATGTTTCTTCCCCCTAGCTGCTTATTTATCTCCATAAATAAATTAGAAAGTGAGCTGTTTAACACCTACAGCATTCATTAGGTTAACTAACATAGAGAGAAAATAAGGTGCAATAAGTCCATATTTCATGCGTCATGGAAAATTCTGTACCACTAAGGTAGAAATCTGTTACGTTCGATAGCTGTAGTTTGTGGCAAAGCAAGCAAATTAGCTGAATAATTTCACCCAGTGGAGAGGAAATTATTATGTGCAGGCATGTGTTCAACATTTTGCTTACCTCAGCAAAAACCTCAAAGTCAGCAGTAAATTAACTTAAAATGACTGATAGGGATTACAGAATAACTTGAGCCAAGTTAAACAATATTCATTTTAGGCTCTAATGAGAATAAAACATGTGTCTTGATTTGATTAAATTGTCATTTGCATTAGGTGACATAGAGATTGTGGGGATTTAATGGTGTGGTGAAAAGGCTCAAACAAAGGTGTGTTGTGCTGTTTGGCAGACTCTAGTTGAAAGTGAGTGAAAGCAGCAACCACACTCCATTTGGCAGCCAATACTACCTCAAATTACACTGTAGGTGCACAACTCCTGATCTCCTTCCAAGAGCTATTAGTCATTATTTAGTTGTTCATAAATCTTTTATTAGCTGTAACAGTTTATGCACTTTTCCTTGACAGGTAGGGAGTTATAAAATGTAAATCAACTCCTTAGCTACTATACTTCAGTAAAACAACACCAACAAAAACAAAATTCTAATTGAACTTCAGTCGAATGACTTTTTTTCCCCTAAAATAAAAGTGCTACCCATAAATCATGACTGAGGACTTGTATATATCCGATCTAATGAAGACTAAGTAAGCTACAGTGCTGTAGTTGCAGGCCACACAGCCTTGTTCCACACAAGCACATACTTTGCATATTTTCTTGGTCGACAAACAGAGGCAGGACAGATTCTTCAACACAATAAATTCACCAAGTCCTTGGCAAATTTGGAGCAGTAGCAGAAGAAATATTCTGATTCTTCACATTTTTTATGGAACACTAGATAAATGTTGTAACTAAAGGGAGCGGGGGAAAAAAAGCATGAATTCTGTTGCAACAATATATTTTAAACATTTGGTCTTTTTTCCTTTGATTTCATACTTTATTTTCTGTTACAAAGAACATAAGATAGTCGTTGTTGTTGTTGTTAATTTTATTGCCGAGTGCTTTTACACGGGCGTGCCGTCCGGTTAAACTGTAAATAAAGTAAGAAAAAACAAAACATCAATACTTAGTATTGCAGAATTTAATCAACACAAACTTAAATATAGATTTATTAGCTAGGCTTGACTAACCAGTTATAAGGCAGTTTATTCTTAGAACACTTCGTCATATAATAAACATCGGCATTCAACTATCACAGTGCAGCAAACACAGCTAGCATCGGGCTAATTAGCGCTAGCAAATTCAGCAAGCTCACGCTTAGAACAGATAACAAAAAAACTCATCTCCCCACAGCTTACAGCATTAATAACTCACCACGTTGGACAACACTCATGAACGCCAGTAGAATATGACTTTATTGTAGCTTCAGCTTGTTAGCTTCAGCTAACGGCAGTCTCGGTGTACTACTGGCCTGCCGTAAGTTTCTTCTCTTGTTTCACCTCCCCTCCACTACCAATGCAAAGCAACTACAGAGCCCCCTAGCGGAATGGGAGGAGTGAATCCAACAATTTTCACTTATGATACATTCACAAAAACCACCGATAGTGCAGCAATAGTTTAAATTCAATAGAGTTGTGCCATGCACGAGAGTCTATATGAATATTTGTTTGCTCTTATTGCCAAAAGTTTTAGCTACACACTTAGAAATCAGAAAATCATTGACTAAATTAATAAATTAGACTTTTTCTTTGAGCTGCAGCCGAGTCTGTTGGATGGGTCAAGTCACTTCCTCCTTCGAGCAATCTTACATGTATACTCACCTGGTTTGATCATCATCCTTGGCAGCTCCCTTTCCCCTATCTATCACCTGCCTTCACACCCTCCTGCACACTTACCCACCCAAGTTTGGATAAACCCGCGGAGAAAAACAAACCTTCATCATGCCGTTCTTCGGTGCCACATCCAGATTCACCTGGGGAGTCTCACCTGGACTCCCCTCAGTGCCACCATCCACTGGTGAAATAATAATAATGATCGATCCTCACTGTTATCATACTTGCCTTTCACCAAACTATTCTATCTCCTCTCACCTCCTCATCAGACACTGTCTGCAAACACAGACATCAGTAATTGAACTGAACTGTAACAAATATCTATCTATCTATCTATCTATCTATCTATCTATCTATCTATCTATCTATCTATCTATCTATCTATCTATCTATCTATCTATCTAGTAATTCACTAATAATTAACTAATTCAAAACTGCCAAATTCATTTTTTTTTTAAGATTTAAAGAAGAGCAAAAGTAAATACTCTCCTATGTGAATGTGTTTTATGATGTTCTCAACGGATGTAGAGCTAGAGAATACTGGGCCTGCGTTGTTTTGTGTTACTGCTTCATTTCACACAAAGGGCTGCACCGCTCTAGGGGCATAGTCCAGCAAAATAGCTACCACATATATCCCCCACCCCCTGTGCACACACAGTAAGTGATTCTACATTACTGACCCTCAAGGCTACATGTGCACATTGTTGGAAGGAGATGCTTTACACAAGGGCTGTATTTTTTCTAAACGTGGCACCATGTCACAAACAACAGGGGTTATTTCACAACAACAAAGCAGCCCATTGGCTAAATTACTTGCAATGCAGATCTATATATTTTTCTCTTCCTTCTGTGTATGTGAGCTATCTCAACATGCAGGAAGTAACTAACAACCACACTAGCGAGCTCATCTCACAAGCACTCAAACTCAAGATGAGTTCCACGGAGAGACATGTCGAAATAAATATGACATTTGAAACACAATAATCACTGCTAAACGGTGGAACACTGTTTACTGGCAGGTATGCTGGGTAGCCGGTAATGTGCATCTGTCGGCGCCGCTGAGCCATATCGGGACTCAACAAAACCACCGCTGTGCTCTCAGCCCAGCTATGCCAACTACAACGGGAAATAGCCAGCTCTCTCTGTCAGGCTGTCTGGATGTCTGTCATTCTCCCTTTGTCTCCTGTTCTCACACACATGCCTCTAAAAATCCATCGTTTTTGCAAAAAAAAAAAAAAAAGGAGGGGGGTCGGATGAACCAGTCCTTAATCTATTCACAGCTGTCCAACAACATGAAAGGAGTTGAGCCAGTTAGAAAAATTGCTCTTTCCTTTACCGCTTCTTGGTCGTCTTCGCTCTGCAGCGGCGGGCCTACCTCTCATTAAACGAGCACAAAGAGGCCTTACAATTACAGTTTGATAGACTGCTGCTTCAATTAATAAATTTATCTTTAACATCGGTGGGATGAACGATTTCTCATTTTCTTTTTTTTCAAACAGGTTCTAGACCACAGTGCTGCGGAGCACATTGTAGCATTTTTATGAATATCAATCAACTCTCGGTCATGTGAATCAAACTTGATATGTATTTGGGTTTGGCAGGTAGATACTGAAGCACAGTGCTGGAAATGAATTTTAAGTGCTAGAAAATTATAAACACAGAAGGTGAAAGACTATTCTCAATCAACCGTATACGCTATGAAAAAATTTATGCATGTGGTATATAAAAATTACAGTTAGCTTTGAAGTAAAATTTTGCATATTCACATGCATAATTACTTCCATCTATTTATACCATTAAAAATACATTCCAGTAGCTCTGAAGATGTTTTCAATATTAAAGAGATTGTTAAATCAAGTGCAAGTATTCTAGTTACACATTGTCACCACAGACATTTGCAACACATAACTGCGATGGACCTGTCTGCAACTCATAAATATACTCGGCCCATTTTTATTTAATCATGAGATTATCCAAACCTGACAGTAACACAAGCAGCAATATGCTGAGAAATTATTGCAAATGGCTTCCTTAATCTAATAACAAGCATTATTTAACTATGATCATGTGACTAACACATCTGATTCCCATCGAGACGAAGACAAAATGATCAAATTCAGCAGCTCTGGTGAAAATATCCAGAGATGGCAATTAGAGTGGAAGTAAATGAGGCCTGCTAATCTTCTATTTTTTTCTGTCTTGCTTGCCACTTGTCTGCCTTGCCAAAACATTAACATAACCTGCTGACAGATATTACCAACATACAGGCCTTGGTACTGTCAGCTGTTGTCATGAGGTGTGGGTTTTTGCTTTTACAGTTGCTATTTATGTCATTAAATTATACAGGTGAGTTAGCTTTTTATGTCTTCTAATATGAACAGCTTGAGGCCAAATCAATCAATTTGATTCAAAAATAAATTATTCTTTTTTCTGTGCGTGATTTAGCTGCAGAGACATAGCTTAAAAGTAGCACAGGAACTTCTAATTTAACTGTACATATTCACTGATCCGACTTAAATGTAGAAAGCATAAAACATGTTATGAACTTTCTTGCTTTAAAACAAAAATATAACCAACCAGAGCTGCCTGATGCATATGTTTTACGTTTTGATTAATCTAATCATAAACAGTTCAGGTCAGAGGTGAACAAAAACTCATCATGGAGGTGGATGTTATATTAACTCTGGGCTTTTAGCATAACTACTGTTATATGAAATGACTGAGTTGCCTTTTACGGAGGCTCCCATATGAGGAGTTGATCTGTGCACCCTATGCATTATAAAAAAACACAGATGATTTTAGTCATATATCCTGGCAACAAATGCCGCATGTTCATTTTCTGGTTGTAAAGATCAAACAAGATATATCTTTTATTTAAAAAAAAGAAAGTAGAATTAAAGTGAATCTCTGCAGGGCCAAAATTATATGCTCACATATTATATTAATACACTTTCTCTAATATTTAGTTAAACATTTACTAGCAGGTCATAGAAAACCATAATGGCCATCAATACATTTCCAAACTATGCTTTCTTGTAAAAGTATTCATTCCACATGAAAGTTTTCTGATTCTTTATGATAAAATACAACTACAAACTTCAATGCTTTAATAAAACAATAAAAAAGAAGGGATACCTGGAAATTCTTCACATTCACCTCAAATCACCTTCTGTTAGCTGGTTTTTGGTTATACTGTTTTACCAATACAATGCAGTACAATGAGTAGAGCAGCCTAACATTATAATTCTGGAATGGTTTTGACCTCAACCCCATTGAAAATTTATGGAATATACTTAAAAGTGGAGTTTGTGCCAAGAAACTGACTAAGTAAAATGAGCTCTTCTACGTCCGACAAGGAGAGCAAAATGAATGAGATTCAGGCTAATGATAAGTGTTTGTAAACTTCAGACTTGAAGTGTGTCGTGCAAAATCACAGGTTGTTTTAATGCAGCAACTATCATCAGTAGTCTCTGTAATTCATCATGTGTCAAACAGAAGTGAAGCATTTCCTTTAATAAGTCAATGTGTTCAAAGCATTTCAAGTGTCAACATCAAGAGGAGTCACTCTATTACATCTCAATGTGTGATAAAGAGTTTTGCTTTTGGAAAAAGGATACTATTTGGGCGTATATTAAAGATTGAAACAAGCGCTTTGCAAAAGATTGTAGGGCTAGACCCGCCCGGCCCCCCGGGCAGTGCTTCTCAATTCCAGTCCTCAAGCCCCCCTGCTCTGCATGTTTTAGATGTGCCTCTATACCAGAACAGCTGATTCAAATGATTGCATGAAGTCTTCTGCAGCCGCCAAGTACTGCAGAAGCCTGTTAATCACCCAAAGATTCAATCCAGGTGTGTGGCAGAAGGGAAACACCTAAAACATGCAGGGCAGGGGGGCCTGAGGACCGGAATTGAGAAACACTGCGCTAGAGCATGATCAGAATTGGGGAGGCCTTGTGGATCCATGGTAACTGCATGATTTATGCTGAATGTTTTCATATTCCTGGGCGGAAAATAACATTAGACTAAGGGGTTGGAGGGGGGGGCTGAGCATATGGCTTAGTACATTTTTCATCATTTCCTTTTAGGATCGTTTCTACTGTAACCTGCAGAGCTCTCCAGTTACTTTCACAAACATCAGAAAGGTAATGCATTTTCATCATGTGTCTTCATGGTCCTGGCCAATTCAAAGCCCACCAGCCTCGTGTCTGCATTCAACAGACACATTCATCACTCTTTGCCGCTCCAAAAAATTGTCTCGGGGCGGGGTCGCGTTGAAGACAAAAACACACAGAGAACGACGGTGTTTCAGAGGCGCAGACGTGTGTTCCGGCCATTTTATCTGCCTCCTTTCCAGCAGAGCTACACAGCTCATGACGAACGTGACTGTTATCCAGATTCAGAGGCTCAAAACCTTAAATACAGAAAACAGCATGTCTGTCTCCAACCATGCGTGTGAATTATCACCTGTCATTAGAAGGACCCACGTTTTCTGAGCAACGCTGAAATGCAATTTGGAAACAGCATACTATGACAGCTTAATCAACCCCCCTTTTATGACTTCACTGACTTTGGTTTATGTGCCTAGGGCTAATTTTACTGAATGACAGTCCTCTTCCCATTTTCTGTTTCCGGCTCGCTTTCTTGTACGATTTCCTCTGGGGTCATACTTGATTGGATCACACTAAGTTATAATCAAGAATGGCTAAGAAAAATGGCAGAAGATAAAATACATTTATGACATGATAATTACCTTCTTGAATTATATCCACTAATTTCATCGTAAGACATCACAGCAGTGTCCGTGATTCATCAAAAAGTCATTGGTACATGGGAAAAAACATATAAGTTCAATCTTTAATGGCATAATGGCGCTAAAACTCATTTTGAAACAAATTTTCCCTGACAAAACTAAATTATCACCTGTCAACTCAATCAATTGACCACCATTAGGCTTTTCTCCCAATAAGTGTTTTAAAGTTGACATGACAAGAAAATTGCTGATATTACTAATAATAACATAACAGGACAATTTTAGTTTTTTAAATAAAGAGCTTTTATTGCAATATATCATGCTTGAATGAAAGGTTTCAAAAAGATTGGTAGTAGAAGTTAAATTTCCAGGAGTCATACAACAGGGCTATGGGTTCATTTAGCCAGTGGTAATCTTGGCATAGTAGCTGAATACATGCCCATAAAGAGTAAAACAAAGAACAGTGTGACCTAAATATGTCTTCAGATATAACAGAAGAGTTGGCCTTCAAGGTGATAGCGTTTATTAGACCAGAGGCTGAGTCTTTGCTCAAGCTCCCAGTGAGCCAGCGGAGGACTCGCTGTAAAACCTGCCATTGTTTGTAAGCAAAGTTTGACTGAATCTGGGGAATAAGGAAGAAAAAAAAAAAAAACATTTACAGAAAAAGAGATTAGGAGTAGCTGGTGGTTTGAGACAAAGACCTGTGGCTTATGATGTGCTGTGTTTGGAATAATATGTAAAATAGAACATAAATAAACAGAATTATGAATATCTCTGTGATTTCTTCATATCTGTGGACTTAGGAATAATAACTTTTTTGGAATATAAAAGGTCACCAAGCATTCAAATAATTTCCCTTCAGCAGGAGCAAAACAATGTAAAGATTTATCACTGCAGAGTGACAAGCCAGATACAAGAAGCAGAAATGGTATTCTTCTGTAGCATGTCTGGGCTCTATGCCTTTTGAGATAATGTCGAGTGGAGCCGCTGCTCTTACACATCGAAAGGAGTCTGATGAGGTGAGTCTAATATCTGATCAGTTACCTCCTGGTGCTTTGCTTTGTTGGGGGTTCAGAAATGGTCCATAAGAAAAAGACCTTGGAGCAGAACCACAATTTCCTGAGGGACTACATTTCCTGGTGTTAGAAAACCTTGGGATACCTCAGACGGACCTGAAGAGTGGTAATAGGATGGATGGACGGACGATTTTTCACTAATGTTCTCTTGATAGCTGTTAAACATTCAAAGCTGAGCATTTTAGTTTAATTCAGTTTAGATAAGTCACAAAAATGTTGTTTCATCACACTGACACACAAACAGGCTCAATTGAATTTCAAGAAAGAGACAGCTAAAAAGTTAAACATTCAGTCAAATGTACTTTCTTTAAAAAAAATAAATAAATAAAGAGACTAAACAAGCAAAATGGCACCAGTACCTCAGTCAGAATCTCTATTCAAGAACAATAAATGGTTAAACAATGAAGTGTTGAGCCAGGAAGTACTTTGAAATAAAGAGAGTATGTCAAGGTAGTGGGTACAATATCTCCAATATTGGCTTCTTTTAGGAAAGACAATGACAGCTAAACAATGAAGCCTTGAATATTTTCTGTATATAAAAGTAAAAGCAATTGCTCAGATAATTCCTTCAGCAAGGAGAGGGACTTGTCTATTGACTGAAGCATAATGTAAGAAAGAGAAGCAACTTATTTAATAATAATGGACACAATAGTTTATAAAATGGCTTCTTTTTGAATGGAGACACAGCTAAATACTGAAGTCCATTCTGCTGGAAAGAAAAAAAATAAACTCTATAAAGACTGTTAGCATTGGAGTCCTAAAGCAGGAGTACTTTATATACGAAAAAGAAATAGATTATAAAGTATACAACTAATGGCAGTATAACTCTGTCAATGACATAGTCGAGGAAGGAGATACAGCTAAGCATAGAAGAACTAATCCAGGAGTACTCACCAGTGGAGTAAAGGTAAAGAACACAAAGTTAATGGCATTACTAACGCTGTCAATGGCTCTTTCCAGGAACGAGACAGTAAGAAGTATGACATTTTCTATGAGAAAACAAAAAAAAGCAGTATATAAATCTATTTATATAGATTTAGTACAAATTAAATCTATATTTAACTTATATTAAATATATAATGATGTCATGTGGTCTTTCATGTCATGACTCAGTCAAGAAAAGTGACACCCAAAACAGAGGCATTAAGTAAATAGCACTTCTCGATGTGAAAGAAATACTAAGAAAAAGTGCTAAGTAAATGGGCACATTAGCAAGTTCATTCCTCCATCAAGAAAAACAACAAAGCTAAACACATGTATTCATAACCTAGGGGAATTTCTAGGAAAAGAAAAACAAAGGAAATTTTATATATGAACTAAATGACAACAGTAGCCTTTTAATGGCTTCATCAAGGAGACAATTACTGCTACACATACAGAGTTGATTTTAAATTGATTCCATGTTTTTTCTTATATCCTAATGTCATTCACAGCCATTCCCAAAATGTCTTGAAAGTATGTATTTTATTAAATGATGTGATTCTTTTTTAACAAAGAAATTTAGAAAGACATCTCATTGAAATAAGAAAAAAACAGAACAATAAAGGCCATCTTAGAAGTTGAAAAAACCCCAACAACTATTATAAGGTGATATCTATCAGATTTTATTTAATAAGTAACAATTCACACTGCTGAACATGAGCACTCGGGTTTACATGACTGTGCCAGATTGTACCATCTAGGCTCATGTCAATTTGCAATGTGGTCAGGAAGCTATTAAACACTAAAAAAACAACATACTGTATATAAAATACAATATACCATACAGGCCAAAACATCCAACACATAAAAGTAAATACTCAACGACCAAAGCAAATTTAGTCACTTAAAATTTTACTCTTTTAACACATTCTCTCCCAGTTTTAAATCAATACAAAAGTAATGAGAAAAACCAACAAACACATGAATCTTCTTGCAAACTATGAACGTTGCCACAAGAGGATTGGGTAATCTATTTTTTATCTTCTCTATGAAAAATGTATGCTCTTTGGTTGGAGGTTACAAAAGTTATTTACTAATGCATGTGCAAACAATGAATGCTTTTCAATGGTAGTCTTTATTAATTCCCACATTAGTTTAGACTGGGTGAAATTGGTAATCCACTCATACAAGGAGGTGATTTTACCTTTGGCAAAGAGTGGCTTTTTAGCTCATTGGCCTACTGGATTACACTTTCTGCAGGGTCTTGTGGTGAATGGTTACATTTTTTATGATGTAAGAAGTAAGAAGCTTACGCTTCAGCGTTGATGAGCGTTTGGAAGAAAAACCCAGACTGGATCAATACAAATAGCTTTAAGGTAGAAGACTGCTCCTGTATATGCACTGAGATGCATTAGTTTCTCAACCCGCCTGTAAGGGTCACTGCCTGCATTCAAATGCCATCTGCATTCAAATGCTATGTAAATACAGCACTTGGTCACAATGATTCACCTGTGAAGAAAAATTATATGCATCCATTAGTACTTGGAGGACACAAATATGACCATTTTAGCTGTAAAGCAAAACATCTAATGTGACTGTCCCTCCATAGTATGTCATAACAAACATTGCCAACTCTAATTGAAGTGTTTTGATTGGTCTAAATTAATAGATTCTTTTGAAAATAATGAGCAGATAATTAGTTATAATCAAGTATGCTAACAAGAGCTGATTTATTAACTGATTTCTCCATACCGGCTTCGTCAGTGTTCACTGCATGCCAGGCTTTATTTTAATAACGCTGTCTGTCCCAATCATCATCAAACCACTTTTTTTTATTGCAGAGAGAAGTCAGTTATGAAGCTTTCAAAGTGCCAGGCTCTGCTGATGCTTTTTTTCATCTAACACACAATGCCTCGTTTAGTGTCTTAATACAGCAGGTATTTAGAGAGAAGGGAATTTAGAGTGATTACAAGTCAGTTGGAGATGTATAGGTAATAGTTTTAGTACCATACCTATTCTGTAGTTCAGTGAAGAAGATAAGCATCTTTAGATGGCTGCAGCTTCATATTATTAGCATACCAACCATCTATTCTGCCACTTGTCCTTGCAGGGTCAAAGTGGTGGGTGCCAATCTCAAGCAATCAATGGCCAAGAGGTGGGGTACACCCTGGATAGGACTCCACCCCAATGCAGATTATTGTCATATAGTGCCTTGCAAAATAAATGAGTTTTCACATTTTGTCACAAAACCACCTGCTTCAATATATTTTATCACATTTTTAAGCTAGATCAAAACAATATGCATACAATATGCATACAAAACATATAAAAACATATATAAAGTTTCTTACGCATATGTACTCAGCTCCTTTTACTCTTTCAACTCAAAATAAAGTCAAATCCAGGCAAATGCCTTCAAAAGCCATCTAATTAGTAAATGTAATATAATATCAGAAAGAATCCAGCTTTTCTACAAAGGCATCAGAGATTTCTGAGAAAACATTAATGAACAAAGAAGATCATGAAGACAATATCATAATGCTCAGATATGTCACAATGTCAAAAAGAGCATTGATACTTTTGGAAGGAAATGTAGACATATCCGGGCACAAGTTTCTGGCTCCCGGTGCTGCACTAGTGAAAAGTAACAGTCAAAATTCAGCACAGATAGGTATCGACTTAAAGAGAACAAATGGCAAAGAAACGACAACCAAGAAAGTTGTAGAAACAAAGAGCCCCAATATCTGTAGCAATTAATTTCAAGTTCAAGACCGAGCTTTTTTGTCATGCCAACTAATTTGAGTTGAATACCACTGGCCTACATAGAGCAGGGGGATTTAATATAATTGTTGTGATCCCACATGTGAACATGACAGGCATGCCAACTTGAGAATATAATAGACCCTGGAGGCATAACTTGCTAAGGCAAGAAGTTACATGAAATCAGGTCATTATGTCCTCCACTTGTACTGATATGATTTCTAAACTGGAAAACATCCCAAAACATTAAAACAAGATCCTACGATCCACTGTGCATGACCTCATACCAATCGTATTTTACTTACGATCAAAACGAGTCATAAGGAATCTGAGATGTGTTTATTAAACCCTTTCTGGACATGTCCTATATGACTGTTTACTCCAGCTAAAACATCTAAAGTCTTTTAGCTGAAAACTGAATCAACTCACAGTGAAACAGTGACAGTAACAAACTCTGCAGCAGCGTTTGTTCTGGAACAATAAAACCTTGCTGTAGTCGTAGGTGCGACTGAAAATATTTCTCTTTGTGTGGCCTCTTTTGTTCTAAATCCGTAAATAACTGAGACCACCTATGCTTTTGAAGTGAGACGTGCAGAAATGTTAATAAGCAGTAAGACATACAGTCGTACTTCCGGATTTATTCTCCCTCAGTAGCTAATTAAAAGGCATCTTTTTGATCTTGTAATAGCAGTGCTTCTTGGGTAAACAAAGCAAGTGACAATGACACAGTAATGGATTTTAGCATTTCAAGAGCAGATGAAACTTCTTATCCATGCCTATTTTTAACATTTTTGTCTTGAAAAATAGGTATAAAAATGTATTTCAGTGCCTCACTGTAAGAGTAAAAAAAAAATTAGATTCTGCCACTTTATAAGAACAGTTTTATATAAGTCTACTTCTTTGTTTTTCACCACAAAAAGCTTCAGTTTGACCCATCTGACAGGATGAGGCCTTGTAAGCTGAAATAGAAAATAGAAAATAAAATGCCAATGAGAAATAAATACAAATTTTGAGAAGGCTGACAAAACAGATACTGAAACTACAACCACATCTTTTCTTGTTAAGTGCCTTGAGAAGACATTTGCTATGAATTGGTACTATATAAATAAAGAGAATTGGATTTATTTGAATTTCTGAAGGCTAATGGAACATTTTAAAAAGAATGCAAGATGGACTTACTTGGCATTGCGTTTTCCTGCTTTATCTGTTAACATGCTATAGGGGCTTGGCATTTCAGGACAACTAGTGCACATATTTTGAAAATGAACTTTGTGTTGTTTGCTTTGTAAAAGAAGGCAGGTAAAGTTTCCACAATCAAAAATAATGTTGTTATAGTGAGCACAGAATATGAAATTCTATTGTCTCTGGCTTTTTTTTTTCAAGACATTATTTAAGTAGCAGGCTGTGTACCTTCAGTTGAGCGTGAATAATGCCTTCAAAGATTAGATAATGTTACTTGCAGAAAAGCATCTATTTACCAGCAACTATCCTGCATTTTGAACTGTGTGGATGGTCTCTCTCCCTTAAGGTTCTCAAGGTCCAGTGGACATTGTTTCTAGGAAGAATTTAAAATGTTGCTTTCATCTGAGTAATTATTCAAATATGCTAAAAGAAGATGAATCATACTTTTTATCTTTAGTTTTTTTGTTGGTTTCAATTTCTATTTAATCATGACCTCTTAGTCAAACAGTTGAAATAATAATTTACAGATATGCCCAAAATTATTCATATCACTGGCAAGTTTATGTTTAATTTAGTCTTTACATTTTTGACTGGACATAATATTAACAACTGTAAAGTCAATAACTACTTTCATTATATTTCCTGTGTAAAACAAAGTTGTTGGTTTAATATGAGTCGTCAATGGATAATGATTTTGAGCTTGACTTAATTTGTTGTTGTGTTGTGTCATATAGATACAATATGAAAATTTTTGTTCATATTCCTGTTACAGCCTATATGCACTGGTTGTGGCCCCTTTTGCAAGGATTACTGCAGCTATGTTATGACTGGCTCAAGGTCATAACAAAAACGCTTTTAAAGTGCACAAAAAGGAATATTTATTAACAAAAACAACAATGGATTGAGAATGTCAGTGTCAGTGGTGTAATCCAAATGCTTGGATGTGGTGTATGAGTGCATATGGAAGTGTTGAAGTGCAAAAACAAAGACAAACTCAAATGTGCAAAAGGAGGGGAGCTGAGGCCTGGCAACAAAACACCACAAGCATCAAGCGGCAGAGTGGACGCCAAAGGCGACCCAGAAGGTGGAGACAGCATGGTTTAAATGCTCTGTGCTCCAAATTAACAAATCAGCAGCACCTGTAAAGGGGAGGAGAACAAAGACAGACAACAAGACACCTGCAAACCAGCCCATAAGGCCCAGGGCCGTAACAAGCTACATTGCAAGAGTTGCGTACAGGAAATTAGTTTGTGACTCTAAAAAAGCCTAGGTTGCTTAAATAGCCCGTCTGCGTTGTCACAATTCTGCATAGTTTACATAGGATTTATATCAGGTAAGGTTGCTGACCAATCATGCACAGTATTGTCATTAAACCAAGTAACACAAAGAATGCATCATTTTTCAATTAGGTTTTCTTCACAATCCCCTTAAGGCTGCAACAGTTAATTCTGTTGTTTGTTCATATATTTAAACCAAATACATTTTCCCTTTCTTTAAACTTCAAAACAATGTAGATGCTGTAGTCTGTGAACAGACAGTTTCTTAAACAATTGCATGTTGCCATCCCACCCTTATGTCAATGATAGTTGTTAGATCACCAGTGATCTTCATGATTATTGTCCAGCAGGGCATGATGTTTCTGTTATTAAAAAATATATTTTTTTCTTTATTGGTTATGTATAATAGTCTTCTTTCCTCAGAAAAATGCATTTGTGTTTGTATTAGTTGTAAGTCGTATAAATAGATCAAAAAATATGACCATTCTTTGAAAAATATATTTATTTAAACAAATTTTCGAATTTGAGTGTCTTCTAATCACATTAAATACCGCTTGAGGGGAAAAACAAAATACTTACAGATTAAAGTCCACTAAACTCCTAGCCTATGAAGGGCTTAGACTACACGGTTATGAAAACATACATTTCAATAGCTTTCGTAACTTTTCAATTTGACGCTCTGGCTACGTCACAGTTTCTAAGCAGGTGGTTGAAGCACGTCTCGCGAGCGCTGGAATGTAACGGCTTGGAGTCAGGTAACCATGGAGACATTTCCCGAGTTAGCTAAACAGCTATTTGTCTGCTGTGTACTGCGCTGACTTGCCAGCTATCGTGTTTTGAGATATTAAATATTTAAGCACCCTTATTTGTATTGCTTGATACGATTAGACCTTCAGAGACAGACGAACCATAAACGGAGAATTTATTTTGAGCAAATTCTTTGGGTGCATTTGGCTGATGTGACGTGTCATTGAAATGTTCAAGAACAATTACCAGGTATTTGTTAGGCTTACATAGGCCACAATTTGTTTGGTATTTAAATGTTTGCAAGTTATATTATTATTATTATTATTACTATAAAGTAGTAGTAGTAGAAGAAAAGGAGGAGGAAATAATGAATTCCTTCTATTTGTTGCAGGGGGGAGCTGTGTTTGATCTCTTCACTGGACAAGGAAAGGACCCTGTAGCCAAATGGAAGCTTTGTGGGGGACCTTCGGCCATACATAAAGTGAGGTTTACAAGCAAGCTTCTATTTCTGCTTTTTTATTTACACCACAATCAATTTTAACAGGCCTATGTGTCCTCTAAGTCACGCTATTGTCGCATCCACACTACAGGGTTGCAGAAGCCATTCATGCAATATATGGTACAGTCTAATGTAGCATAGTGGAACAAAATACATCAGTGAGCACTATGCTAAGAAAAAAACCAAAAATGTTATACAACAGCTCAATAACATAGTGTTCACCGCATAAGTGCCATATGGTGTCATCCTGATAAATCAGATCAGATGTTTGCTACACAGTTTTTGTGGAGGTCAGGTGCTTTTTTCATACAGAGCTGACAAATAATCTTACCTTCATTACAATAGATGCCAAGCAATACTGCCAACTAAACACTTTTTACAGCTGGAATTGATCTTGACACATAGACTTTATAGCTGAAGCCTCTTATATATGCTCCCATAAAAACCATTTGTTATCCCCTAGGGACATTTACACAACAGGTATACAGTCATACACGGAAAGGCCTCAGACTTAGTAAGACCTCTTCTGAATTATGTTCTCTCTTAGGAGTATAATAAAGAAGTTAAAGGATTTGTTTACTGTCTCGAAGGAAGCAGCCACACTGTCAAAATGCAAATGCCGAAGAATGCTAAGATGTCTCGTAAGTCAATATCATTCTTTTCATACATCCATCTGTAACATTACTTTTGTTTGTTTTTTAAATTTGCATGGTAATTAAAACTTTGTTGCTTTGTCGCAGTTGGGCTTATTCAACGATTTTTGATCATTCAAGTAAATATTTCAGAGCGGCATGACTTTTCTACTGAGCTTGTGTAAGTATATGAGAGTTTGAAATTGTGTTTGTATATTATACAACCATCAAAATGGGACTTAATTTAAATAAAATAAAATATCAAAATTCATTTCAGTTATTCAGTTGGGTTCACATGTTATAGTTTTACTGTATACGGAATTATATCTTTGAAGCATCTACAGTACATGCTACATCTACAGCATCTAATTTTTATGATTATAGTTGACAGCTAAAATTCTATTTCTTAGAAAATTACAATATATTATACAATTAACTTTTAATGAAGAAATGTTGGTCGTCTGAAAAGTGTGGTCATGTATCGGACATTATAAGCACAAAATACTCAAGCTCTTCTTGCATTGCAGTGTGGCATGAAGAGGACTGATTTTGGATCTGATAAAACACAGTAGACCAATACCAGCAGATCAAATAGCTCCCCAAATATTCAATATCTGTAGAAATTTCCCACTGTATTTG
The DNA here is from genome assembly GCF_003331165.1 of Xiphophorus hellerii. Classification (NCBI taxonomy): domain Eukaryota; kingdom Metazoa; phylum Chordata; class Actinopteri; order Cyprinodontiformes; family Poeciliidae; genus Xiphophorus; species Xiphophorus hellerii. Next base: position 15,720,222 of record NC_045691.1, on the reverse strand, counting down.
ATGAAACTTGGATTCTGTTCTCTCCACACCTCCTATAGACTCTTAGACTTTAATTTCTAAATGAAGTGAAAAATGTACTTCAAAAATTTATCTGGAATAGTGCAGTCATTCCTTAGCCTAGGTAAAACTCTTTTGATGTCTATGGTTTAGGAGTGGCTTTGAAACTAGGACTAGAACAGTTGTAGCCTATGTTCTGGATCTGTGTGTGTGTTGTGACTTTTAAAGTGTCAAGTCTGGCTACAGTCCATGCCTTGTGAATTTCAACAAAATTTATTACTTCACAATCTTCTCAAATGTTGGTTATCCCTGTTCTATGTACACCTTTTTCTAATGAACTGTTTCCTTCCACTCAACCTTCCACACATATGCCTTGATAGTGATTACCTTTTTGGCTTATTTTTCTTATTTGATGTGTCAGTGGCTGTCTGCTGGACCACCACAGACAATGTGTCCACAATCTTCCTATGATTGGAAGAGTGTGGACATTATGGTCCTTACATAATATTTCTAAGTTCAGATTTATTATTATTATTATTATTGCTTGGTATTTTTGGAAAAACAAAATTTTGGTTTGTCTAACTGTAAGACATTATCATCAAAGTGAACAAAAAAATGCTCACTCTATGTGTAGTTAGTAAATATATAACATAAATAAATAAAGTAAATAAACTTTTTAATGAAATTCCTATTGACCGAGCTGTACCTGTAGCCCTAGAGAGGACCAAGACAGCTGCTCTATTAAAGTGAAGACATCTTTAAGAAGTCACATTAGATACCAATAAAGCTTAACATTTGTATAATCAGAATCTCCTAGTGACACAGTTGTAGCAGGTGATAATTTATGTGCTGTTGTGCTATCTGCTTTAAACAGGATTACGGATTTACAGCATCTTAAAAGAAGACTTTGCTTTTCAACAGTGCATAAAGAGATGTCTGCCACACTTTTGCACGCAAAGATACCTTTCACAGAGCTGAAGCGGAATACTGTGAGTATGTAATTCATGCTTTATGCATTCATTATGAATTTTTAAAAGCACTTTTGGCTATGTACTTTTTTAAAATCTTTTTTCATGTTTAAATGTAAGCTGAACTGTATCACTAAAAGCCTAAAATTATGTTGTATCTGTTGTCTCAGTGGTCTACTTTATGCATCGACCTTGAATCTTTCGCTAGTGGACTTTTCAAGGGATTTTCGACTCTGGATGGCATCACTTTGTTTGCTACCTGTAAAGTTCGGAGGATCTTCACTATGAAAACAGACCCTAAAGTCATGTCAGGTGATACTGATGTGTTTGGTTAGTGGTTAGAAGTTATCTCGCTTAGCCCTAATGCCATCTGCATATCTGGTTATTTGACTAACTGCTGTTCACTGAAGGAGTCCAGTGTTCCCAGCTAAAAGCATTGTTTTCAGTGAGTGTGTGTATGCATGCACATCTTGTGTATATATGGTGAAGTATAAGAATAGATTTGGAAACAGTTTGCTGTTTTTGTTGTGATGGTTTGCTGAAAGCTTATTGGTAGATTTAGTGAAAATGCACAATAGTACCAGGTGCAAAGATGTGGCTGGCCAGTACTTTTTTACACCATGCCATTAATTTGTTTTTTGTGACATGATAATATGTCACAATGATATATTTTGGCCTGTTTTGCCAAAAATATCCCCACATTTTGTTAGAATTTTTCCAACATTGCATATTTTTTCTATTGCAGACACATTTCTTAATGGGGCTTGTCTCATGGAGATGATCCCTTGCAGTTTCTGGTACCCTTCAGATGTGAACCAAATTACTCACATGCTGAACTATGAGAATTTGCAGAAGGCCGAAGTGAAGTCTGATCCTTTTAGCTCAGCCTCTGGTAAGTAAGACAAAACCCCAGAATTGAAATGAGTCAGTGCAAAAGCAAAAGCTCTAAAACAATCCATTTCAATTAAAAATGACATTAGGTTATTTAACAATACAAAAAAACACAATAGAACAGATTATGCTCATCGTCATAGTTTTATGTGCTTTTGTGGTGGACTTTGCCTGCTCAGTCAGTGGCATTAGGCAGTTGGCTCTGCAGCTGCAGTTTGAGAAGGCCCTTTTATTGTTTCAGCTTGACTTTACCCTATGCACAAAGCAGGTGTAAGTTTTATGTGGAGCTTATTTTTCTTCCTGAAATCTTAACCTAAACCTTGTTTTGCTATGAACTGGCGGTGGATGGAGAGGTTGGCCCTTATCTTGAGCATCAGTACCTGACCAGATCCACTGCTCTAGTGAAAGAAATCCCTGCTGCCTGAAGAGATTTCTTTGAAGGAAAAGGGATGTTATTTCAGAAAAAAATAGCAATAGTGACGTGCTCAACATCTATAAATAATATGATGAAGGTATTTCCATGATCTTATGTAACCAAAATCTTTGGAGCACCATGTGGGCAGGTGGGGGGTGCTGCTTTTTATGGTTATTGGTAGAGAGTTAGTACAAATTGGGACAAGTCATCAGTAAATCATAGAACAAGACACCCAGGACAGTATGTGCACAGTCATAACTTTTTATACTACAAATTCATAAGACAAGACATAGCAAAGCTTGTCAAATTTATTTGTACAGCAACATTCAAGATAGTGCAGTTCTTTACAGCAGAATAAACATAGGAAATCACATAAGGTAAGAAATATTTTAAAAGAATTATAGTAAAAATGAATACATCACATGAAATAAATGTTATACATTATGCCAATATAAATATATTAATAGTTCAGGTGATAAAAGTGAATTAAGGAAATAATAATCTTAGACACAAATGAGGAAGCTGTGACTCCTTTACACACAATTAACAGTTGTGTAAAGCAGTCAACAGTTTTACACATCTCAAATTGTAAGGCATGTTTTGTACTCGTTTTTGCTCCTACAAAATTGATCCAAAAATGTAGGACTATGGCCTAGTAGAAAACCATTATTTGCTTCAGGTGTGGTGGGTCAGGGAAAAATCTAAAAATCATAGCTTGGCTTAGTAATTGACTTCATTGGGATGTTAAAATATATGCCAACACATTGAGCCTCATTAAGTTAAGACAAGTGCTACAGTTAAGTCCAAATTATTAAAACCCTTACCTGATTTACATGTAATGTAATCTTTTAATTTTGTCAACATTCTTCTTTAGACAGGAAGTAATATTTGAATTACTTAAAATATTACTTTATTATTTGAAGTAATATTACTCTAACCTAAGCCGTTCAGTTCATTACCAAAGATAAACCATCAAAATACAAGTTGGAACATGAAAAACTATGGGTGCTAATTGTAACAAGGGTTTTCTGTGGTGCCATTAATAAAGTTTTTTATTGATTTTTGAGAAGGATATGAAGAGTTTTTGTTTTTTTGACATTTTACGCATTCTATATACTGTAAGAGAATGTTAATAAAAACTGCTAAAATGTTTTTTTTTCATTGATTCCCATGTTATATTGTTTTATTATCTTTTGATAGATTTATTTGTCCTATGACCAAGAATGTATTGATTGAATGGAAATAGATAATAAACTAGATAAGTGTATAAACAATTTTGGTTTAATGATAGTTATCTCTGCCCTTGTGTCTTTTGATTAAAAAACAATAACATTTTTCTTGTTTGCCTTAACCTGGAAGAAATTCTGACCCATCCAGTTAAAGATATGATGCTTAGAGACTGTAAAATACTATTTTCATTAGGTGACAAAAAATATTAGAGTAATTAAAATAAATATAAGTCAGCGGTACACATATAGATGTTGAATAATAGAGACCTTATTATGAAGATGTAATTTTCTTTTGTTTCAGATTTCTAATTGGAATTTAGGAAGCAGTCCAAGTATAAAATAAAGTTGTCAAACTTTAGGACCTTTACATTTTCTGAACCACATGACTGGCATATATCTTCGGGAAATAGCAAAGATGTTGCTTTGAAAAAAACATTCCAATGATGTCAGTTTATGTCATTAGAGTAAAGCTGATAGACAGTTAATACATTTGTATAGAGGATTGCATGTTTATAATAACACTGATCATAACCATTTTGCTTTTTATTGTGCGAAATTCCTTTATTTCTTATTTTTGTGTTTATTTGGATCTTACCTGCTCTTGAGAAGCTGCAATTATCTCCTCAAACCGAAAGACATGCACCAGTAATCCAGTTCTGTTGCCTTCGTGGCCTTTTTTATCAGCGTATATTTATTTGTTCTGACAGCTGTCCAAGTCATGTTGAATCAAGCAGTATTGGCCTTAGTTGAGAGCAGTAACCACACACGGGAAAAATCTTTTCATAATTAGCATCTACGTTATTAACACAACATACCTAATCATAATTAAAACGATTGCTATTAAAGTAGGTGTCCAATTTAACTAGGACAGAGTTGTTTGTTGAATGCATTTCCTTCGGTACCCAAACTGTCAAAAACTGTTACAAGGAAGGCTACGTTTTTTTTTTTTTTTTGTCATTTGACAACAAACAATGCCTGTTTATCTCAGCCCTACACCAAAGACTCTTTGTTGCGCTGAAGGTCAATGAATTTTCACAGATCCAAATCACTGTTGAAACTACTTCTCCAGAGCCAGCTATCATACCTATATCTCATTGTAATCCTTTCTGTTATCCCATTCTTTATGGGCTTTTGCAGATTTGAAGCACACTGAAATTTATTCACACAACAGGTACAGCTCAGTGTGTTCCATCTGCTGTATCAGAGAAGTGTGATTTCCTCTTTCCTTCTTAGAACGTCCAGCTAAGCTCGGTCGGTATCATGTTGTCGATCATGTTTGTCTTGCGGACTGAAAGTGTTTGCTGTGCGCTTTGATGAGGATCAGATAGAACGTGTGTTTTGCTGTTAGCTTCAGCAGAGGTGGTCCTGATTAGCCCTGGCACAGATACAGCAAGGTCAGGTTGATGCCATATCAGAACAACTCCCACTTCAGCCCATTATTTTCACATGATGAAATGGCACTGATAGCCAGAAACACATCTTTCAACTGTATTAGATAAACTCCAGTTTAACTGAAATCTAGTTATTAGGTGTTTATGTATCTTTATGCATAAGTGCTATTTAATAGAGCTATTAGTTGATGAAGACAGGATCATCCGTATCATGAAATGCTTAAAGTTTATTATTGGGTAGTTTACAATGTCTTGCATCCTAAACATACTCCTGTGTATAAGCTAAACATTTCTGTTTTAAAAGTTTTTTTTCTTCAGTTACAGTGAAAAAGAAACTTTTAATAGGCCTTGTTACCAGACAAAACACTTCTTCTCTCTGACCTTAAATAGACCGTTCTGTGCACCAATGAGATGTGGAAATTTCTTTCTTTTTGCAGTACTTGATCAGTCTTCCACTGCCATATCAACTAGTTATCGGAGAACCAAGCCCCAGGGTGTTTTACAGACAGCCGCGGGCTCCAGAGCTTCTTCAGCATCTCCAAATACTGGAAGAACAAGCATTGCACACTTGGACAGAATGGAGAGAAGTGTATGGTTTATTTACATTACTGTAATCTATCTCATGTCAGAGGAAAGTGGACTTAAAATACTTTGCTAAAAACTAAGGTTCTCTTTGTGCTCTCAAAACAGCTGTGGCCCCAGAGGCATGTACTTCAGAAACCCTCTTAGGATGCTTAATTGTAAAAACACCCAGCATATAGTTCCTTAAAAATCTGTTCTGTATAATCTGAGGGCCGGATTAATGTCGCTTTTTCACCACTTAACCCACCCCTTAAAAAGCTCTGTTGGAATAAAATGTGGAATTGTTGAATACTTTAAAATGTTCAAACTATTTCAGAAACATTATTCAGATGAAAGAGAGAACAATGTGGAGAAAATTGTTGTCATGTTAATTCAATTTGGAGCAATGTTGAGCCAAGCAGTAATATCAAGCATAAACTTGTCTGCTTGCAACCAATGTTTTCCATCTGAACATTACTTAGAATACAAGATTAATATTTTTCAATCATCTTTACACATAGTATCCCTGCTTAAATCTAACCCACAGTTGTATGCTGACTATTTGTACACCCTGATATTAAGGGAGATTGATCACATCCAACTTCTGTTACTTTAAGATCGGGTTTAGAGATTTCTGTTGTTATTCTGGTAGTTAACAGACACAGTGTTCTTTGTGGTCAGCTTGTGAAAGTTCAGTCAGACATTGTTTGTCTGAATAATTTGGAAACCAAAAGAAGCCCATATAGGTCAACTTCCGGTTAAAATGATTTATCTTTAAACTATAATATTTGCAATCCTAATAGTTCTATTCACAATCCTAATAGTTCTATTATCTTTACATGCATTTGTTTATGCATATAAAGAGACACAACCTAAAAAAATAACACTCTTGTGTTGCCTGTTAATATATTGGATACCCCAGCATATAAAATATGAGCTGTATCTAATCCAAACTAAGATGGATATTTTAAACATGCAGAAAACTTCTCAGGCATTGTACATATCAAAAACCATATTTGCCATTGCTACAACATTTAAGTGCTGCTGAAACGTTACGAGATGTCTTTGTATGCCATCCATGCCAGGAAAGCTGTTTCCAGGAATGAAGAATAACTTAGTTTGGCCTGTCGAATGCTTGGAGTAGCTAATGTCAGCAGACTTGACTCTGTCTATTTGGTAATTCATCTGATAAGTGTTTCACTGCTTGTGGGCACACATTGATTGTGTATAGTGAGCAAACAATACTGTTCAACCCAAGTTAAAAAAATGTTTTTAGATATGTCACCATCTGTGGCAAATTAAGAAATAATGTAGCAGAATCTTAAGATTCAGTCCAAACAATGTGTTCTCCAATATGCACAAAGACTCCTTTCTGCTTTATCTAATATTCTGGATTTCAAGAATGACTTGCTGCCACCAGAAAGTCCTTCCATTTTTTAAAATGGACCATGTGACCATGTCTATTAGAGTTATAAGTAGTGTTCCAAGCACTTTGTAGATTAGTAATTCTAACTACTCAGACAACCCTTCACTGTAAAACATGTCACAGAGCCTCAAACTACTCTGACCCCTTGAGAAGGGAATAACCTTCTCTGGGCAGCTTTTAGTAGGTATTAAACATGTAATATGGTTAATTGCCTGCCTTTTTGCATAAGGCTTTGCACAAATCGATGTAGTTCTTTGTGAATTATCTGTGTCATTAGAGTACAAAAATGTAGGAAAATTGTGTTATCGAGCCTTTACCGTATGTACCTTTTGATATTGTACCACAGGTTTCTCCATCATGTAGACTGAATAAAAAGGAGCCCGCTGAGAGCCAGCATGTTACCATGGTTGGTGAGCATTTCTCCCAGGGTCAACAGTCTCTTACTTCGGTAAAAGGTAAATCTGAGTATATATCCAACTGTTTTTTTATTGTGTGAACATTTTCAACAATTTTGAATGCCCTTGTTCTGCTATTTCATCTATCAAAATCTCTGGTTTTTTTTTCCTTTGTGAGCGTTGTGTACTTGCTCAAACTAACAACTCAGGATACAGCAGTCAATACACAATAATGTTTGTAACACAAAAATGGAGAGAATCTAGATTTGTCAGGGTACAGTTAGTTGTCAGTAAAATGAAAAAAATAAGAAACAATCATGAAAGGTTTCACATGGTCCTTGAAAAATATGTATACCCAAGGAGAAAAGGAAAAAGTTACTGATGTCACTGCTGCCACATCTTCAGTAAGCCATAATGATGTTGGATTTGCTGATGGTTATAATTTATTTATCCTTAGTAATTTATCCAGAGTCTCAAATGAATGTCTTCTTACCTTTCCCCACAATACATCAAAAGCAAAACAACTTTCCCTGAGATAATGTGAAACTGGCAAAAGTTTGATAGGTCCCCGATTAACAAAAGCAAGATTTTGTATTTGATTATAGGTTAACTTTGGTGCTTAGTTAACTTTTTCAACTATTTAAACAGGTAGTAAAATATAGTATCTTTATTATTTCGTGGCAGCATCTTTTGCTGCAGTCACTGTCGTAAGTGTTCTCTGTACTTCACAACATAAGACTTGATTTGACTTGCCAAAGAGCTCCAGTTTTTATTTTAGCTCCAGTCATTTTAGTTTAAAGAATATACCCCAGAAACTTTGGGCCTTGTCAACATGCATAATAGCAAATGACATAAAGATGTCTTTGTTGGATGTTCTTGTAAGTGGTGAAGCCTTTGTAGAGCTTCTTCATTTCTACTCATTATGGATCAGAACGCATGAGATGATTTGACATAGCTTGACTTTGCAGTTTAGCGTGGCTCTTTTCTACCTTTTGGACTATTTACCCAAGATTACATCTAGTCTTGCTTTTAGTAACAGGATCATGTTATATGCTATAGCTGTTTAAGATCTTTTTGTAGCCCTTAATAGATCTTCTAAGCTCTCTCTGGTTCATGTTCATGATGGTGCAAACAACACGAAATATCCAGCAGCACATTTGTTTCTTTTAAAATGACTACATAGCTAATAAAATGCTTGATAGCAAACGTGATAGTACTCAAGGTTAAATACTTAGTTTAAAACTTGACTGTGATGCAATTATTCATCGTTTCTTTTGGGGAGCTTTTGCATCTCTAGCCAGAAACTATTGCCAACTGAGACTGATGGTTCCTAACTTTTTTGGCAGCTTTCTTTAATAGCACACTATAAGAAGTAAAATAAAAAAGAAAACCGAATAAGGACCGCAAAAATACTGCACACATTTCTCTTTTGGTACAAACTGATCTTAAATTTTATTGCACTGGGAAACGCAAAAAGAGAAAATATCAATAAAAATGTCCATATGTTGGATTTTATTTTGTGTTTTTTTAATATATGAAAAAAATATCCAGTCATGAACTGCATTGGGATAATAATGCATTTCTGACTTATCAGCACCACTTTTGACATTTATTAAACATAAACAACTGCAGTTTGCATTACAAACATAATGGATAGGCTAAGCTAGTTGAAAAGGTATACATAATGGGCTCAGGACCAGGTAGGCAAGGCTAGCCAAGTTAATGTAATTGCTTTAGTACATTTTTAGACAATGAAAACACACTTTTACATACACAAACCACTATATTTTTTATACCATAAAAACATACTGTATTCATCCTCTTTATTAAAAAAATCTTTCCATACAGCTTAATGACCTTTCAAGCGCACTTGAAATGTAAATTTTTACCATTTTTAAATATCTATATGCCAGCTTTTTCTCTCTAAGTATTATCTGAAATATTTGACCTCAACACAAAAGGCCACAGTAAAATTGCTAACCTTAAGATAAATAAAAAGTTGCATAGAAGGCAATGACAGTTTCAATAAGCTCTAATGATACCAACAAGTTTGTCCATATGTATATATATAGTAAAGCTGTGGACTGGTCCTTGAAAAAGAAAATATGAGGATGAATTGTTGGAGAGCACACGTACACCCTTGACATATCTACAGTAATAGGATGAATGTAAAAATATTAAAAGAAAGTGTCACTGACTTTGCCACTGCAAGGAACCTAGATAACTTTGGCTCATTACATGGCATCTCCTGTAGTAGAGAATCCTTCTAAGAAAATGATTCAGTTTCTTCCAAGCTCCGTGCCCTTTCAGAAGTATTACTTATAGGGCAACAAAAAATAAGCCCTGTTTCTGCAGAGTACGAAGTCTCTCGAGCATCCAATAACAGCCTTTATGATTGGTAATACACTATCCTTTCAGCACGACTGAATGCAAAATCTGGCTGATTAAAATTCCTTAATTCAGCCGAACATAATGCAGCTGGATATATTCTTTTTGCAATGAATGAATGTAAGAAGCTCAGTTGCCGAAATGCCTTCATTATTAGGAATTTTCACAGTGCATAATCAGTTCACAGATATGCTTCTGGCAAGCTTTAATAACATTGTTGTTTGAATCTATTGTTATAAACCATTTTCTGATGTTCAAATTATTATTTGTAGGAGAATCTTGCAAATTACAACCCCACCCGCCCAAACAAAGGGTGTTTGGTAAGCAGGGATCTAAGAAGTTACGGATCCTGAGTGCTGGAAGAGAGAGGGTATCATCAGGTACATTATATACACATATCAATCTGTTGTATTGTGTTTTTATTTAGTTAAGAATTAACTTTTTGGTTATATCCCTCAGATGCTGAATTTGGTGGTAAAAGCAGTGGAAGGAGGGATAATAGCCCTTTTCCATCCAGTCAGCCAGAGAGCAGCCAGCAGCTTCAAACTCAAGAAGAACAGTCGCCCAACCTAGTAATGGGTAAGGGAAAATAAGAATGATGTGAATTTTAAGACAAAGCAAAAGTCACAGTATCATAATAAGACAGTGAGGGATGAGAACATAAAACAAAAAAAATATATATTGATATGCAGGTTGGATGGTTTTGCATGTTCTGATTTTCCTAGACAGCTACTTTATACTTGAGAAAAATAGTCAGTCCCACTCTTCAGATAATTCATAAATTAGATCACTTCAAAATATTGCATGAATTTTAATGCTTCTATGCTGCATATGTGCTTTTGTTCCCCCTTTTAAATTTTACATAACCCACATCAGGGCCACTTGCATGACCCTTCTCTCTCCAACCTGTGCTCTCTTCCCCACCGCCATCCCCCCACGTAACCCTCATGCGCACACACCCACACTCCCATTGTCCTTGCAAAACGAGTGCATGTGTTCTGAGAGCTCATTTATGGAGGTTTCTCCACAAGCAGTAAGCTCCTTTGGTGCAGCCCTGCCCACAGATGGAAAGTAGTTAGTTCATTAATGGTAATGTGGCACATTAAATAAAAGTCAGAGGGACATCTCCTGGGCCCAGGGTTTGCCACACAGTGGGCAATTAGAGGAAGTGATTATACTGTCGAGAGGTTCAAATGTGCTCACTCATTCAGATTTAGGTGCCTCTGTCTTTTAACTGAGGTTTATCTTGGAGAATAAAGATTCACCGTGTCTTATTTGCACTTACACATTGAAGAAACTTTCATTTAAGCTTGTAAAAGCTTTTTTCCCCTTGATTGTGCATATAGTGCCTTGCAAAGGTATTCATATACCTTGATCTTGTTTACACTACACCCACAAGCTTCTGGGTAATTTTTAATGATTTTATGTTATAGGCGAATGCAGAGTAGTGTCTTTTTTATAAATCCTAATTAAATACTTCTATTTACAGAGGGCATTTGGCCCTCTGTACATTGATACCCATAAGTCAAATTCAAGACAACCAACTGTGGAGAGCCACAGCTCAGGTGGAAGACTCTATCAACAGGACAATAATTATTTCACACAATTTTAAAACTGCGCATTTCCTTGAACATACTTGACATAAAAGTCCCTGCTAAAAAGGGACTGATCAGAAGAGATGTGAAGATTGGGGGAAATACTAACGGAAGAAAGCCTATTGGAGGCTGCAAAGGGCTTGAGACTGGGGTGGAGGGTCATGAGTCAGCAGGAAAAACCTAAACATACAACCAGAGCAAGAATGGAATGGCTTAGATTGCATATTCATGTATTAAAATGGCACAGTCAAAGTCCGTATCTAAATACAATTGAGAATTTGTGGCAAGAGTTGAAAATTGATGTTCACAGATGTTCCCCATTCAATCTGACTGAGGATGAGCGTTTTTGGAAGCACAGGCAGAAACTTGCAAAGCTGTTGCTGAAATGAAAAAATATTTCTGCAATGCATTGACTTAGTGAGGCTTAATACATTCTCAGCACACACCATAGCTGTAGTTTTATTTATATTTACATGGTTACCTCATTCAGAGATTTCTATAACAAATACATGAAAGGAATTTAACATATCATGGCCACAAATGCCAGGAATGAAGGTAGACTTTTCCAGGCAGAGAAATTACAACTATGCATACTGGTATCAAAGATTGCAAAGTGAGTATTATCAATAAGAATAGCATCACACCATCTTGAAAAAGATGTTCTGTTCATAGAGAAATTACTCATCAAAAACAGCTAAGGAGTAAATTAACTTGGAACGCAGAATAAATGAGTGTATTTATAATTCTAGATGAGCAGAGCTGCAGCCCTGCCAATGCAAGTATGGAAGCCGCCCCCACACCAGTGGAGTCTCAACTTCGATCAGGTTTGTCTTTTGACCCGGAGGTCTGGAACAGCCGGGAGAGTAATGAGGGGTCCGAGCCCCAGCTCACTTTGCAGAAGGAGGTGTTCACTTTCTCATCTCAGCCCCACTCACCCAAGCGAGGGCAAAGCCAGGGTGACCAGGAGAAGATGGATCTGGGAGACGGTCAGGTCCAGAGCACTGGTGGGGGGCGGCGTCAAGCGCAGCCTGAGGATGACTTTATCGGCAGTGAAAGTGATGAGGTATGTCCGTTTCTTGTGAGCCACAGAGTCACAAAGGTTTAATGTGCTTTCTATAATACCAGATAACTAATTACAAGCAGAACATTTGCTTTATGTCACAGAGAATACTATTTTTGACAGCGTTGCAGTAGATTTTAAAGCTGCCTTTGCCATTTTTTGCCATGCAACATAGTTGAATTTTTTCTAGCACACGTGACCCACGTTAAGTCCTACAATATGTTTAAAGTTAAATTAAGTTTACTTTGTTAAAATTTAAGACATTTACATCATCAATTGTAAGAGTCAGAATTAATTGTGCATTTATCATTTGAAGTGAAGAGTTTACTGTTGCACATTTCACTTGAAAAGTCAAAGTTGCTCGTCATCACATCATATATTAATTACTCTGTTATTTGTATTAAAGAGCAGGATTTTTTATGCTAAGCAGTGAAATTAAAACTGTAGAAATAAAATCATGAAGATCTATCTTCAAAGAAATGCTAATTGCTTTTACTTATTTAAAACTTGGTAATAAGTCTGATAATTCACAGTTAAGAACCTTTTTGTTGTGCAGTTGGTCTTTGTCATTAGAATACAGGAGCCGGTTTAACCATACAGAAAGATTCTAGAGCACATGCACACACCAGAAATCAGGCACTCACAGTCTTTGCTAAACCATTAGTAGGACATTTTAATACTTCAAAATAACTGAATCTTTTATACTGACCTTTTTGAACTGCAGGTATAACATTTTTTTCCATAACATTTTTAACTGAACTGACATTTACTTTTGGAATTCCCTTTCTAGTCAGATTTGAGAAGGTTTTTACACTGCCTTGCAAAAGTATTTATTCCCTTTTAATTTTTTTTTCAGTTTGTCACATTACAACCACAAGTATCTTGTATGGGGATTTTATATAATAGTTCAATACAAATTAGTGTATAATTTTGAGATGGGAAGAAAACTATAAATGTTCTCAAAATGTACAAATAGACATTTGAAATGTTTATATTAAGCTCCCCTGAGTATATCCTTTGTTGACTGATCTTTTACTGTAATTGCATCTGCAAACCTTATTAGATATTTCTTTTCCAAACTTAGTTATTTTTCTTTCCTATTTCTCTTTGCAAAGTAGCTTAAGTTGAGTCAGAATGAATAGAGTATACAGTTGCAAGTCTTGCCACAGACTCTAAATTGATTTAGGACTGGAAGTTTCTGGGTTCATTCTAACACTTGCATATAATTTGATCTAAGATGGTGGTTTTTGGAGGTGGTGTTACTAAGATTAAAATCCGCACCGGTGAACTCTGCTAACTAATTAGTTGGATTCAGAAGGCAATTATAACAGTTGGATTGGATTTCATTTAGGGGTATTTGAGTTAAGAGAAGCACTACTTTCTGTTGATTTATTACAAATAATATAATATTGTGCCTTGCCTTACCTTTAATTATTTGTGAAAAAGGTTCATGGGAAATTAATGCTTTGATAAGGCACTGTATATCTAATACCCCTGCATCTAGGTGGAAGTGGCCAGTCCTCTTCAAAGCTGTAATTTTACATAATGTATTCAAATAGTCTTTATACTTTATGATAAGTTATATATATATATATATATATATATATATATATATATATATATATATATATATATATATATATATATATATATATTATAATGGAAAGCAAGCTAAAAGTATAAATGCAAAGAAAGAGCTCAGTATAAGTGCTTGCTTTGTATGTGGGGAAGAGTCACATGGTATACTCATGCGCGAACTCACTGCACACCCACACACCCTCTCACAAACACACTTACACACCCACATGGAGACAGGTTGTTAGAGGAAAGCATCTTTCTCTCTATGCAATCAAATGATCATGTAGCCTCTTCGTTGAATCTGTCTGAACACTTCAAAAAAAAAAGAGCACTTCAAAAGAAACAAACACCGCTGTACGAGTGGACGCCCTGAGATTTTCAAAATACAGTATCGTGTTTTGTATGTAATTGTTTTTATCTGCTGCTGTTTCTGTATTATTGATGCATCTATTGCAGAAAACATGCCAATAACATCTAAAAAAACACCAACAATGCCTCCGAAATCCTAACCAATTTAGAAAGTCACTGCTACTTCATCAGTCATTGTAAAACTTTGTGTCAGTTATCAAAATTTTCCACAAGAACATTTACACACATTTTTGCTCTGTGATGATCATTAGCACAATTTAAAAAATTATGAATATTTCCCAATGAAATTGGACAAACTAAGTGTTTGAAATTGTTTCAAGTCTGTGTGTTTAAATTTCAAATTTTTATAGCTGGCAAAATATAAAACAAAATATTTGTACAGGTGCCAAAATTTTGGAGTACAGTCCTGCAAATTTTGCACAACTTTTAATAAAACTAATGAAACCTCTCTGGATTGGGAATATTATAGCAAATACCCTGTTTGAAGGGCTTTTGTTTGATTAGTCAGTTAGCTTTGTTACAGACATGTAAGTGAAACAGTGTTGCTTTTAATGTAACAAAGTAAAAACCCAACATTTCTCTCATGCACTCAGAAACCTTGCTATATTGGTCTAAGTACCTTTCAGTCCTACTCATCTGGTAATTCACATGCAACCTTCCTGAGCTTCAGTGATGGCTACATAAGCACCTGTGAGTGAGCCATAAGAGGATCTTGATAAAGTCACATAAAGGAGATTTGTTAAGACCAGAATAAGAACAACACTGACAATTCTGTGGAGCTGGTTAAAGAAAATGTTGAAGTATTTTGACAATTAAATTTAGGTAAAACCACAAATTAAAAAGTTATACAGAAGGAAATTAGATAACTAGTTGGGGCTATTCTTTGCTTATAGAGATCATGATTTAGTGAAACTTGTAATAATATACACTGTAAGTAATTCAAGATAGATGTGCTCTTAAAAAACTTCTGACAAAAAATTACTTAGGCTGTTATTTTAGAAAGGTGATAATACACAGACTTGTACACAATATGAACATTATGTTGTTTTTGACCAATAGCTTTACATTTAGTGACTAATGTCTTAAATTTCCAGGCTAAAGATGTTCAGAGTTACTAATTTATTGATGCCCAAGCTTTTCACAAAACGAAGGTTTATATTTGTAGTTAGTACTTCACACATTTCAATATAATATGGGTATAGATGTTGACAGGACATCATATTTCAGTCTCTGATTTTTTTCAGTTTTTACCATCTGATCATTTTTTGAGTTAAACATTTTTACACTGTGTTTTGTATGTTGGAGTTTTTAGATATTTTATTTTCTGAAGTTTGTTTTTCTTGTTTATTTTTCTTTCATCTTCTACTATTCCTTAGTTTTTCTAGTCCTATTGTTTGTTTGCTATAACATCCATTGGTATACTTTTCATTTTGTCTTTATCAGTCAGTGTTATGGTGCAGTTGTAATAAAGTGTATTTACTCTTGTTATCCTGCTTTCTGGGTTCCTGAACTTTCTGTTGTTACATGCATGAAGTTTTCTGGTACTTTGGTCCTGTTAGTTTGGAGGAGATATAAGGCAGCTGATAATGCTTATTTTGACTTTAAGCAGTGATCTCCGCTGGTTAGTCCTGGCTTTTGGTCATCTACTTTTTACATCGGCTTTGAAAAGGATGATTGTTTGTTTCATAACAAGAACAGGCATAAAAGTTTGACACAATCATAAATGCTCACATTTCAAAACCAATAAGAGGTGAGTACTTGTAACTTCATAAATAGAAAAATCAGACACCCTTTACTATATCTTCCAATAAACACAGTTTCTGAAAAAGACTGTAGTCTAACTAAACTTGATTTCTAATCATCAAAAAGCCAACTAAAGCCTACGCTCGACTCTAACACGTTTTACCCACAGCTGTATGTTTTCATAGGAATCCACACACTGTCAACAATATTAACTGAGGCAAATATTCTTTCCTGTAATACTGCAAGCCACTGTGTTGCTACCCTGTCAATATTATTAAACTGTATGTTTATACATCCAACATTGGTCAGCCTGATTTTGATTTTTATTCATTTGTCGGTTTTCTGAACTTGGAGCATTATTATCTTTCAACGTGTTGCATCAGGTTCATGCAACTCTCTTGAGCAGACATTAGTTTTTAAACAGAGAGAAATATTAAAAGCAGAACAAAGCAACAAACTTTCCGCATATGAAACACTTTGAAATATATCAGAAACAATGGACCAAGGTAAAGTTTGTTATAATTTCTGCCGAAACCAGTTGTTTTGATGTAAAAATACCTCAAACAATGGACAGCGGAGCAGCTCAGTAAGGCTCATTCATGCTTGCAGACACGCCCAGATCCGGCCTTTCAATAATACATGTATTTCATTGTTTATTCACCTGAACTTATGAAAATGATAAAGCAAAGAAAGAGAGTAGAGAAAATAATATGTGGAACCACTGAGCGTCAAACCTCCAGGGGCTTATGATAACATTTCACCCTAAACAATCCTAAGAGATGAAGGACAGTAGAAGGAAGCGATATAGTGCTGAAGTTACACTAGGAGGACTTAATTTGAGAGAAATAATGCCTATACAATGAGCGTAATAAATGTACATATGCTAGCAATCAGTCTAAATGCATGCAATAGCTGTGACTCCCTGTTTTCTGAAGAACTTGCAGAGGCTGGAGAGAAAAATGAGAGGACACATAATTAGAGAAACATTGGTTTTAGGCTGGGAATTCTCAGTATCCCTGAAAACATGGTTTATTAAAATATAAATAGAATTTGATGCATCTATTCATCAAGTTAGGATATTAAATCAATGTCAGTTTGTAACCAATAGTGCAGAATAACACTAAATTAATGCTCCACAGAAAATCTATGCTTTCGATATGAAACATTCATGCAGTGTAAGCTTGAACAGTGTGCCTCATGTGTGTAGCTTGCTCCTTCAAGAACGATGGAAGCAGTTGTCAGCTTTGTCTCACAACCCTTGCAATAGATTTTTTTTGTGGCGACCCAGTTGTACATTGAGGAAAAAACTGTCAATAGAAGGGAGAGAAATTTTCCATAACCCTTTCTGCATAATTACTGAGGGTTCGTCCAAATAAAGCATTTGTATTGAACATTTGTTGGCCTTGAATGAGTTAAAGAGTACATCTTGTCATGGATTTGCTAACCTGTGTTGCTACATATCTGAACAAACAATACATGCCTGTCTTTAGTGTACGGTTGTGCAGTGGTCAACTGATCTAAATAACAGTTTTTGAGGAAATTTATGTCAGATTTTTAATATCCTTTTCTTATGCTGTGAAAGTGGGTCACATTTTGAGTTCTGTGCTGTTAATTCAGCTGCAAACCCCCAGTAAAAGAGCAAGTCTCAAACTTTTTAGCATCATGCATCTTTGAAGCTTGCTGGGATAACTTTTGGTATTCAAAATTGTGGTTTCTATGAGTTTTTCTTCAGTGCAGAAAAGAACCATGCATTGCCTTTATAACATCCAGTGTCCTACATTATACAAGTTGGCACAGATCTATAGCTGGAGTGTTTAGAGCTAACTCTAAATCTCATAGTTTTGCAAATTACCACATTTAAGTCTTTTGAAATGTGATATCAACTTAAAAGAATTTTTGAAGTGAGTTTGTAATTGTATTTAATTTTTTGGATATTAATGAACGCAGGTTTTGTTGAAAAGTTTGAAACATTGAATGTGTTACCACAAGTACAAAACCTTATTGGTGTCAGTTGTATGAATCCGAATTAGTGGATGCCTGATCCAGTCTCAGAACTATCAACACATTTATATGAAAACCATTAAAGTTTTTCTAGCATGCTGGTGTAGAAGGAAAGAGAAATGGAGTAGGAGTTATCCTGTAGGAGGAGTTTGTTAGGAATATTCTGGAAGTGAAAGGGGTGTCAGATGGGCTGATGAGACTTAAGCTCAAAATTGAAGAAATGATTATTAATGTTGTTAGTGGTTATGCCCTACATGTAAGGTGTGTATAAGAAGAGAAGCAGAAATTCTAGAGTGACCTAGAGTGATGCAAAGTTGAGAGATTGGTGATTGGTGCAGACTTTACCCAACATGTTTAAGGGAACAAAGGTGATGAGGAAGTGTATAAGTGTATACCCTGTATGCCCTGTATATCAAAAACCTAATTAAATCCTATTCTCTTGCTCAATACACATACATTTCTGGTTCTTCAAAAATAAAAGCACTTCCTGTTTAATGAATTCAGATATATATAGCATTAACTGATATCATCCTATTTATGTTATTTTTCCCTGAATACAAATATTTAGATTTCCTTTTCTGGGTAAATATTATATCATAATTTTCTAAATGCATTATGTATTATGGATAATGATTTTAAATTCATAATTAATTCAATGAATTGTAGTTATTAGTGACTTGAGAATTGACTGCAATTTTGGAAAAAAAACCAACTTCATTTTGACATATTGAAGCCATAAATGTAATATTTACCTGACCAAAACCTTTTTTTTCCTTTCAGGATGTGAGCTACATCAAGTTCCACCATCAAAGTGTGTCTTATCCTTCTACTCTAAGATCTGCTGATACAAGCCAGCATGTGCAGCTAGAGAATCCTCTAGTTTCTGAATCTCCGCGTACAAACCCAGCATCACCAAGACAAGATTTAACTAAAACCTGCATGCAGTATCTATGCAGCGGGAGAGCTGAACCAGTAAGGATGGTCCCTGCACGTTGCCGCTCACCCAGCAGAAGCAAACACAAGTCTGAAAAAGCAGATCAGGTTTTGGGTGAAAATATCACCGTTTCACTTTGTAGGAGCTTTCTCCAAGAGGTTCACTTCAATGACTCCATACAGCATAAGGTAGGACTCAAAGACTATTACCCACTTTACACTATATCTCTCAAAGTGGTCTTATGGATAATATTTTCCTTTCCCTTGCTATAATTCACTGAATGGATGTAGATGAGATTCTGCACCTAGTTACCCCCATTGCGAGCTCCCATATTTGATGTTCCAGTGTACAGCTGCAAAACAGTGCTTTCCAGATAAGATTCACAAGAAATGCATCCTCAGTAAGATGACTATTGAATCAGGTTTGACTATAGTAGTTTTTCAGTTAAAAGCCAAACAAGTTAATCTTTTTAAGTTCAGTATTGTCATTGCTCTTCTTGTTTTATAATTTTATATAGCTGTTCAAGCTTGAAATTTTTATAGAATAACTGAAAATGATCAAGTGAGATGGGCACAGAAGAAGCAGAAGTTACAACCTTCTTTGAGGACATTTTTCTGTAAATATATTTAACAGTCAAAACCTGACTCTGAGCCACTGTCAGCAGAGCCTGCAGCCATCCGATCCTCTAAAAAAAAGCTCGGGTGAATCCACCGTAAACTGTTTGTCCTGCATCAAACATCAGACAGAGGTGACAGAAGAACAGGTGAATGCAGAGCTGGCTCAATCAAACATCCAAATGCTTGTGGGGAGTTTTGTGGACGCGGCAGTGGGATAAGACAGAAAGCTGTTGTTTAATTTCCACAAAAGATGATTAATGAACCAAAATAAACATAATTGCCTTTAAGCAATTATGTTTGCTGTAGAACTTCCAGTAAATTTCTTATTTATGTGTTGAAGCCTCATAAGAAACAGTCATCATATTAAATCATTTTATGATATTTTTACTACAGTGCTTTACAAAAGTTTTTAGGCATCCTTATCTTTTCCACATTTTTTCATGTTACATCCACAAACCTTTGTGTATTTCATTTGGATTGTATGTAGGCCTATGTCAAAATAGTGTAGTTTGAGGTGAGAGGAATTTTGAAATTTTCCACATATGAAAACACATGAAAAATATAATCTGAGTTAGCATCCTGCCAGTTTAATACTTTTTAAAAGTACCTTTAGCTGCAGTTGCATTCTTCTGGGGTATGCCTCCACCAGTTCTTTACATGTAGAGACTGAAATTATTCTCCTTTGTACAGTAGCTCAAGCTCAATTAGATTAGATGGTGGTGAGCTTAATGGGGCTAAGTATAAATGAATCCTGCACTTTTCAGACTTTTATCTGTGGGAAAAAAAGATTAAGATGTTTAATTTTCCTTCCACTTCATAGCTACGCTGGCCTGGCCAATGCCTTCCTACACAATTTTGCTCTATTCTCATCTCCCTTCATTTCTCTGTGTGTTTGCCCCATTGAGCTCTATTTCTCAGAATGCATTTCACCCTGGCCAATCAACAAACAGAAGGAGGAGTTATGAACAATGACAATGAGTTTCTGTGCTGTTTTTGAATTGTAGTCTGACTGTGGTTGTAGCTTGGCAACAGTAGCAGAGGAAGTGAACGAAGCCATTCAGTCCATGTTGGCCACACTTTCAGATATTGAACAATTAAACTTGGAGCTTCTCTCTTTGTAGTGGGGTATGGTTGTTTACAGTGCACACAACTCATAGCGTAGCTTCTTTCACAATTGAGCTGGCGCATTACAAATGTCACGGTCAAATGTTAGTAACTGGGCACAATCAGATCCAATTGTTTAAATTTCAACATGGTCCACGTCTGCAGCAAGCAATCTTTTTCTAAATAGACAAGGTTTCAGACCCTCTGTACGAAGCAAAGCAGAGAACAATGGACTTTTACCAGGTTTCAGTTATGTGCTGTGTTGTGCAGATCTGTCACACAAATCCCAGTAAAACACATTATTGTTTGTAGTTTTAAGGTAATGTGTAAAAGTATAAAGTGTACAAATACTCCTGTAAAGCTGTCTACCTGTTTCTACTTCAGCACTATGATCACTGTTATTTTAGACAACTAAAGGGGTTACCAAAAATGTTTTTCAGGATTAAACTATAGCTACAATTGAAGGAGTCCCTTGCTTATATCGAACACATCTAGGATCTGAAAGGAATCAGCTGAAGTGATCTCAAGGCCTGAAGCAAGTTCTGAGTCAAAGCTGTTGCTTTTTGCATGCGCACAACTCTGCTGAGTGATATCGCAGCATCCTTCATCAGTGCAACTTCTCACCGCTGATTTGTGCCAACTCCAGCAGGCAGCACGCAGTGATGGCTTTGAGTGAAATGTTGTCATAGAAATATGACAAGGGGTTTGTTTCCCCTCCTGCAGCTCCAGTGTATTGACTACCATTGATTCGCCACCAGAGTCCCTTACACTTTGTCTGACAAATCAAGTTACCATAGGACTCTCCTAAATCAATAGATACACTGTTTAAAGAGGGTTAAAGCAACAGATCAAGTCCAGCACTACCTTAATGTCTGCCTGGCATCCCAGCTGCAGTTAAACTTTTCACTCCTATGTTGACTGCAAAGAATACAGTACTTACAGATTCATACACCTTGAACCTTTTTACAATTTGCCACATTACGATTACAAATGTCAATGTTTTCTTGTAATAATAATAATAGACCAGCACAAAGGGGCCAAAAATTGTTAAGTGGAAGAAAAATGAATGCCAAGAATCTAAAATGTCTCTGCCCTTATAAGCCTAAAAAATGCAGTTCAGGTTGCCTAATTAGTAAATGAAATGTAATTGTGTGCAATGTAATCCCAACATAATACAGCTCTGCTTAGGCCTCATGGGTTCGTTAGAGAGCATTAGTCAACAAACAGCTGAGGTGCGAAAATCTGTTGACATGATATCTATTAGCCCTCCAAAAATAAAGGATTTGTTAAAAAAAAAAAAAGCAACAACGGTAGTGTAAGGTTGCTGTAAATTAAATATGTAAGTTATGTAAGGGGCACAAACATCCAAGAAGGTGCTTGGGTCAGCTAAAATCAAGTTATTTTTTTTGTTCTGCATTAAAATGGCAGTGACAGAAAACTAAATACCTAAAAACACCATGCTCACTGTATGACCTGGGAGTGGCATTGTCATGCTTTGGGGATGCTGTTTTTCAAGAGGGTCAGAGAAGCTGGTCAGCATTAATGGAAAGACTAGTGGAACTAAATGCAGAGCCAAAAAAAAAAGAGTTGAGAAAGTTAAGATGCATGAGAATGAGCAGTTTACGTCCCAGCCCAGTTGAGAGCCTGTAGTGGAAACTGTTTCTCACAAACATCCTACATCAAAACCGGGTTGTGGGTGTATAAATGAGTATGAATTTTGTTTGGTTTTATTGGTAAATTATACGTTGA
This sequence comes from Xiphophorus hellerii, assembly GCF_003331165.1. NCBI lineage: Eukaryota > Metazoa > Chordata > Actinopteri > Cyprinodontiformes > Poeciliidae > Xiphophorus > Xiphophorus hellerii. Next base: position 15,697,811 of record NC_045691.1, on the reverse strand, counting down.
ATTTTGTTGTAAACATGTGGAAAAGTTCAAGGGGTATGTAATAAACATGGACTGATAGTCACATCTTTGAATTGAGTGTGTAGTTTGCAAAAAAATAAGGATAGCCTCCAAATAAGTGATCTCTATCTTTTATGGATAATAAATTTAAAGGAAGAAGAAAATGAGATGCTGAGGACTGTTGAGTCGAGTAATTGTGTCTCACAACTGCACGCCAGCACAAGGATGTGTGAAGACGATGACGAGGAACTCCAAATGCTGGCAAGCCTGCAAAGACAGCAGGACGAAGATGAATGTAGGGCTCCTGTCCTCAGCGCATCTCAAGTCCACCAGTGTGATGTCAGCATCAGCCTGAGCAGTGACGATGCCTCAACCTGGACCCACATCTCACAAGTATGCGCCATCACGCTCTGATACTTTCCATCAGTCCTCGTTAACTCTTTCCTAACAAACCCTGCTCAGCAGAGTGATGTAGTCATTAGTAGGTTGTCCTTCTGTCTGAAATATTTCCTTTGACCCTAGTTGACCCTCACTCTTGCTAATTTCCATTTCAAGCCCCTACATATGCCACCCTGAAGTGCTAATGCATCTTCTTCTCTACAGTGCTTTCTGCATTACAAAGGATGGAGAAGATAGTAGCACTTTTATTGGGCTTTTCCTGCTTTTAAGATTACACTGGCATCATATCCACAGCACCCTCAGTGACTGAAAATTATTTAGGTCAGTTGAAATTATCCCCCAGAAGTCTTTACAGAATTCAAAGATGGTGCAGTTTGCTCTTGGCTACTGAAGGTCATTATATTATGATCCATTAGCATATGCACGACTCTTTTATGAAGATAGAACACTGCTGGCTTCACTGTAGAATCCCCAGTGAATAAAAATCATCACAAAAGCTCAGGTTCTAGGGCTGTTAGCAACTCTATACATGCAGGTTTTCTTTAAAGTACTGGGATTCTAGCTACACATAAACAGAAGTGGTACCAAAGGGATTTTCATCTTGTGGTTTAGTTTGAGGACACACAGATATGGTCACCAATTTTATATATATACATATATATATATATAAGTTCCTGAAGCCTTTACTGAAAGACTGAGGGAGATTTACAGAAGTGATCTCTAGTCAGATGCATTGTTTAAAAGTCTTAATATGCACAGTATGACAACAGCACCACCAACAGTATATAGGGAAAATGCTTTTAAATAAAGAGAAGATGGAAACACAGTACAACACATTGTGAGAGCGGATATAGATTTGGAGACACTGTAACAAATAAAACCTCCAACAAAAATGAAGTGATGCATTTAGAACCAGAAGATAATCATGGAACCTTAATAGAAAAGGCAGGCACTCACAGGAAATGACAAGCCATTTCTTGTCCCTGGATGCTGTGATTTCAGTGATTCCCACTGCTGTCATTCGTGCCATTGTTGCTGGTTTTCACTGCTTCAGCAGCCACTGTAAGAGCCCAGACAGAAGTTCTCCCCCGGGCGATGCTGTGCGAGGCTTGCATTACTAGCAGTCTACTTGTAGATTAAGCAGTTGTGTGAAATTAGGTGTCACATTTACATGTGGTCTCAGACTTTATAGGTAAGGGATTTTTTGGGGGTAAAAAGAAGTCTTACATTGCCTTTCAAATGTATTAAATATTTTTCCTATTTTATCAGGACTCTGCTCTGTGGTTAGACTGTGATAAAACATGTTTTTCAGAAAAAGAGTTATTTTTTATTATTTTGAACCCCCTAAATTAAATTGAGAACTAAAGAACATAAAGTGAGACATGATGATGCATAATCTTCTGTGGCATTTTTTCACAGTGCCTTGCAAATGTTTTTGTGCTTCTTGTATATTTTTCTCATTTTGTCAGAAGCAGACTAATAGAAGTCAGCTCTGTTGTGTAATAAGATCTCCTTTTCATTATTTTGAAACCACCAGGCTGCCTCAATTAAAGTGAAAGAAGTTGAAGTTAGAAACGAACATGCATAACCTTCAGTGGATTTATTTACAGCATCTTGCTAGAGTAATATGTAGTAGTGCAGAATTGTAAGATGGAAGGAAACTGTTACATAAAATGTTATTTGCATTTGTATACAGTGCATACTGATTCAACAGTTTGCAAAACCGTCTTTTACCACAACTACATCTACAAGGTGTTGAGGTCTTTGCTATCTTTGTACTATTAGTATGAGACTAAAAATATATCTTTTAATTTCAGACATACTGAGACTAAAAGACAATGCCATTGTATGTATGCCTGTATGTGTAGTGTTGTTGTCCTGCTGGAAAGAAAAACTAAATCCCAGTCTTAAGTCTTTTGAAACTTGTTTTCTTCCAAGATTGCCCTGTGTTTAACTCCATTCATCTTCCCATAATTTCTAAATAATTTTCCCTTTCCTTGCCAAAGAAATAATCCAAGAGTGCAATAAGGCCGCAATCTGTGTGGGGCTCTTGTGCTCAGGGTGATGTGCAATGTTAATTTTCTGCCACATATTGCATTTTTCATGTATGTCAATAAGATTTAATTTTGGTCTCATCTGACCAAAAATGCTTCTTGTAAGATGTTTTCTACCTTCCAAACATTGCTTGTGGCAAATTGCAAATGGGACTACTTATGAGCTACTTTCTATTCTGGTTTTCTCTTTACACTAGTCCAAAATCACCACAATCTAGTGTCCACAACTAACAGCTGACAGATTCTCCCACTTGAGTTGTAGATCTCTACAGCTTCTCCAGAGTTATGGGTCTTGTGATTGCTGATTTCTCTGATTAATGATCGCCTTCCCAGGGCTGTTAAGTTTAGGTGGATGCCTGGACAACTTTGCGATTCTGCCATAGCCTTCCCATTTCCAAATTATGGACAACATAGTGCTCTGTAACATGGACAATGCTTGGCTTATTTCAAACCCTGCTTTAAGCTTCTCTACAATTTTCTCCCTGAATTGTCTGCTGTGCTCATTGGTTTTAATGATGTTGTCTTTTAGTAACGTTTTCTAACCTACCTCTAAGGCCTTCACAGAAAAGCTGGATTTATACTGAGCTGCAATTACACATAGGTGGACTGTTTACTAAATATGTCATTTCTGAAGGCAGTTGTTTAAACTGAAATGTATTCAGGGGTATCTGTTTAAATTGGACTGAATACATATGCATGTCACATTTTCTGGATCTCTGCCTGTTAATAAAAAAAAAGAAAATCATCTATTCTTCTATCTTTACTTAAAGATGGCAAATGACATTGAAGTTTGTGTTTTCAGTGAAAATATTGGAAAAAGCTAAAACGAATTTAATACTTTTGCTTTTATCTTGACAATAATAACCACAGATAAAAGTCTGATTCAAACAGAACCCCAAAAATGCACAAAAGCATATAACAAATGAAAAATACCAAGAAATGTTTTTTTTTTTTTTTTCTAAAATTGATCATTTTTTTCTCTCCTTGCACCAAAAACATTTGCCAAGTTGACTATGACAGTTGCTGTGAAGAATTTAAATGGTTAAGACATATGACTAGACTCCGGTATTTTAAATGCCACAAAAACGTTTGTAGAGAGCTCCATCCAGTCGCCTCATCAAAAGAGCTTTCTTACATGTCAGTGTTGACTAAACAGCTCATGACAAGCCTGCAACTTGCACGATGATAAAAGCTCAACAATCACCAGCAACACAGAGTGCCCTGACAATCTTTCCCAACAAATGGGGCATTCCTTTGTTTGTTATGAAAACGCCTTTCTGACCGATCCTGCCACAACAACTCCAGGCAGACTTACTTCGGCTCCATTTTGTAGTTGCTAAGGTGACTTTTTTATGTTTATGGCGAGCTGCCTGAGAAGTAGCAACAGTGATGACATCAGCGTCTTTTAAAAAAGTAGAGTTTTTTTTAGTTTTTTTTTACCTAAAGTACTTGGATCAGCTTGACAGAATAAAAGGAGAGGAAGCTCTGAAACAGCTTGGCACAGCACTTTTCCTATAGGAGGTCACATGCCGCCACAAACATTTTCTCATCATTGGGAGGAATAGATAAGAGATTCCAGTGTTCAGATACAACACTATGTGAATAAAAGCACTTAATATAGAGGCTATGTAGCCTAACCCTAATGTAACCTTTGTGTTGAAAAAGTCCAATTTACTGCTAAATTGTAAACACAATGGTCTCATTACTTATATTTCATGTTGGTTAAAAGGTTTGTGAAAACTTAAATTTCTAATATAAATATTAATGTAAAAATTAAACCTATACATCCATTAGTGGTATGTGATTTATCTTATAAGAGAGAAGCTGGATCTTTTCCCAGCTTTCTTTAGGAAGGAGGTGGAGTATACCCTTGGCAGGTTGGAAGTCCATATCAGGGCCAAAATGGTGACCTGACACCCACTTGTGCTCACACCCAGTTCAGAATCAGTAATTAACCTAACATGCTTGGTTTTAGATTTGTGTTGTCTGTAGCTGCAGGCCAGTGAGAAAAACCCACACATGGGTAGAAAGACACTCCAGTCAGATCAAATCTGCATCTGTCCTCCTGAAGGGAGAATGTACTGTATTAACTGATTAACTGAGCTGATTTTGGTTTTGCTGTTATTTATAACAGCAAAAGCTTCCAGAACTTTCTTTTTCTACATTGCTGAGACTTTATAAATAAAGGGGGGAGGGTCATACATTTCCCAGATACATAGTGTAATTTTATAGTACAATCAAGTAACTATGCTACCATCACTTGTTATGAAAATGCTGCATATATCAAAAACAACTTGAAAGAAATTTGACATTGCATTATAGTTGTATCTGACACTTTGAAATTGCCTGTGTCTCTTTAAGAACCTCCTGCCCCCTCTAACACTCCAACTTCAGCACCTCCCACGTCAACTTTTGAGTACAGAAAATGATATGGAACAGTTTTTCTTTTCTGCTTTTTTAAAATCTTTGTACTGTTAACACAGTTTTTCTAATCATACAGTTTGACTTTTCTATATCTTCCTTTTGTAAAATAAGATGTATGCTGAAGCAAAAAATGTTTTATGAAAAATAGTTAACTGATAAGCGAGTTAGAAAATAGCCTTCCATATTAATTAACACATTTATATTACATTTTCCTTGTATTTTGTATTACGTTACATAAAGTTTTATTTACACTGAATTTGTAATATAATTACATTTAAAAGCCGTGGCTGAGTAAGGTTTCAATGAGAGCTACACAATACACATTTGTTTCACTTAGGAGCAAATATTCATTGTTACTGCCTCGCCTGTAAATTTGTTTGGGCAGTAAGCAGAGGAAGTAAACACTTGGAGTTGCATATATAGAAAATGAAAGAGAACAGCCAAGAGACAGAAGTTGGACCACCTTTCAACTCCTGAAAACAGCCTTGATTAAAAGAAATGCTCTTGAGGTAAGCAGTAATTTTCTGCTTCGGTTTATTTAAACATGTTTGCCTATGGGGATGCAATGCATGCTTTTATTAAAAGCTTCTTCCTGAATGTTTTAATTATTTTTTTTTTTTGTCTTTCCAAAAAGTCCTAATTTTACCAGAGACAAACAGCTCTTAAGGTTTTCTCTGTTTTTGCAGGATGCAAGATCCTAATGTACAAAAGTGGAGTGAGGTGCAGCGATAATAAACTACAGCTCCATGATCACTGATGATAACACAGTGAGACAATGCAAGCAATTGAGATGTCAGCTGTAAAAGCCAGTCGTCTTGTATGATTTTTTCTGAGAAACTCAGCAGCAACTTGTGTGTCAGGCATGCCATCAGTGCCTCAGCTACAGCTGCTGAGTTGAACTTTCAAACCACATTTTGCTGTCAGGCAAATGGAAAATAGTGTTTGTTCAAAATAAATGATGTACGTCAGAGAACAGCAGATGCACTTTTGTGTTCTGTTCAATTTGTTTGAAATTCTAGTTTATCTAAGTTTCCATGATGAGATGTGGGGCTGTTTTTTTATGTTTCAGTGGAATACTGAAATGGTTCCTAACCTTCAGTTTCTGGTTGTTTTTCTTTCCTAGTCTTCTCCAGGTAACATGTCATCATCAGTCCATTTTACCTGTGGAATTCCTCAGGGTGCAATTTTAGTTTCTACTACAAGATTACATAAAGAAAGGCAGTGGAACAACTCAGACAGACCAAATTAAATCAAGCAATGCAAAGACTAGAGCTCCAGTGTGCCTGCTTCTTCATCAAAGTCTTCTAATAAAATAGCCCTTACACTCAAAAACACTCCTGAGACTTTAATATGGTATTTAGCCTCAGCAAGATCTGTCTGTCTGTTTGTTTCTGCCTTTCTTGCAGTTGTTTTTGTTTTGAATTATACATCAAATTATTTCTTTTCTATTTTATGGATGCCTTGATCTCATTGTGTTGACCTTTCACAGCCCACCCGTTTATTCTGGTTCTTAGATCTATTGTGTGTTTCTGTTTTTTTTTTCTTTTCTTTTCTTTGGTTTCAATAAAAATCCCAGCTTTTTTGACTTGTTAGCCTGTTACACTTCAAATAAAGCCCTTAAAAGATGTAAAAAACAGAAAACAAGTCATTATTCTCAAAAGTGAAAAAAAATCTGCCAATGGATCTAATAGTTTTTATCTACACTCAGGATTTATTGACTTAAGACAAGCTCAGATGTCTTACTGAAAAGTTACTTGTACTTTGGTTTAGTCTTATTTCAAGTTTACTAAGACATTTGTACTAAAAACTAAGACAATAACAATTGATAAGATTTTGTGTTTTGGCAGTGTATCTTCGTGTAGAACCATGAAATATACTTGTACAACACAAAAATATTTTTTTGCCCCAATCTGACCAGGCAGCATGATGCATACATAAATTACATAAAAATGTGGAACTAAAGAACTATAGGCTTTTATAAGAATTCCCTCTAGGTCTTCTTCATTTCCTTGTGTGCCTTTGTGTTGAGTAGTTCCAGTGGTACAGTTTGTGTTAGAGACGTGAGTTGATATTCTGAACCGTGTCTCCACAAGACACTTCTCACACTGAATATAATGCCTACCTGAGGGACATGTTCCAGAAATACAGAAATTACTCCGCTGATAATAGGAGCCACACTGGCATGGTTTAATTCTCAGACAAGAGTGCATTGAATTTGGTCATGGTTCTCCACAAATGCGAAAGGAAATACAGATAATATGGCTCTATATGCATTTCTCAAGGATGCAAGATAGGCTGTAAAGCAGAGAATAAATCAAAGTACATCTCAGCAGATGAATTCAAAGCTGTCTTCCTCTGGTTTGCCCTCGCTGCAGGGCTGCACATGCACCTGCCACAAGGCAACCTTTTGAAGACCCCATGTAAAACATGGGTGGGGCCCCGTCAGAAGAAATGCGATTTCCAGAGTATATACTCGTCATGTAGAAAGGTCAGGGACCAGATGGGCTGGTTTATGACTTTAAAGCAAGTGTGTACTGCCTTCTGGATTCTATAGTTTTATATGGGGAACACTTTAGAAATGGGTTTGTAGACGTTTTAACTCTGACACATTTGACTTTTTTTTTTTTTACCCAAATATGCTGAAGCTGCCTAATTTCAAAGCTGTGATTCTTTCTGTGAATTTTATAATAGGTTGTAGAGAAGTATACACTCACCGGCCACTTTATTAGGTACACATGCTCGATTGCTTCTTAACACAAATAGTGTATATGCAAATCCAATGACAGAAACTCAATTCAGTTAGATATCTAGAGGTGCTAAAGACTTCTCGCTGAAGTTTAACCCGAGCATCAGAATGGTAAGGAAAGGGAATTTAAGTGAAGCTGAATGGCGGCAAGGCTGATGCTGCTGATGTACTGGGATTTTCATGCACAACCTTTTCTCGGATTTACAGAGAATGGTCCAAATAAGAGGAAACAACCAGAGAGCAGCAGTGTCAGTGCATCAAAACTTGAAGCAGATGGCCTACAGCAGCAGAAGGCCACACAGGTACCACTCCTGTCAGCTAAGAACACAAAACCAAAGCTTTAATTCACACAGCTAGCTGAGTACTGCTGGTTGACCATCCTTTTTTCACCAGAGTATACCCATCTTCTGATGGCTTTTTCCAGCAGGGTAATGTCACAAAGCTCAAGTAATCTCAAACTGGTTTCTTGACTGTGACAATACGTTCAATGTACTCCAGTGACCTCCACAGTTGCTTGATCTCATCTATCAGAGCCTTAGGGATCCTGTGGAGTGAGAGATTTGCAGTCATAGATGTGCAGCCAACCAATCTGCAGCAACGGTGAGATGCTCATGCTGTCATGTTAATATGGACCAAAATCTCTTAGGAATGTTTCTAACACTTACCTGAATCTGTGAAGAAAAGGAGTATTAAAACAGTTTTGAAGAGAAAAATGGGGTCCAACTTAGTTGTAGCAAGGTGTACCTAATAAAACGGCTGGTGACTATAGCTCTGTAATAGAAAGAATCCTTGATATACTTAAGTTTAGTTTATTATTTTATTCAACAGGGGCAGGGTCCATTAATTAACTGTTTAATATAACATGTATAATACAAAAGCATTTAAAAAATCTTAACATTATATCCTATTTACATTTATGATTTACCAAAAGAAACATTTTAATAGTTTTCTTTCTTAACAGTTACCATTATAAACACAACACAGTATAATTAGAAAAAAGAAAACATGTTTTAAAAGAACTACATAAAAAAACAGGTACTTTCAACTGTGATAAGTTTTTATAGATCGCACACAACATTTATTTGTTATTTGTTCATCACTTAGGAAAGAACAGCTATGAAATTGATGCATTTACATTTGGAAACTGTTGCTGCAGACACACAATATGTAGTCAAACAAGCTCTCAGTGCGAGTTTAACCAGCCATCCTTAGGTTGCAGAAACAAATCAAAATCTATCAGAGAGACAGCAGGAATGCTGAGAATGAAAAAAAAAACCCAGTACAGCCTGGTACATTCTGTGATAGAAAAAAGTGCATTTTGAGTTTAACAACATTAAAGGACCTAGAGGTTCATAGGAGACAGCTGTGGTGGCAAAGCTTTCAATATTAAAGTAAAAGCTCCTCAGAAAATGCAGTTAAGAGAAGAAGTGCTCTAGAGTAGAATGGTGGATCGTTATCCACATCTGTCATGAAACTTCATTAGTGCAAATATTGAGAGTTTACCCTGAGGTGCAAATCATTCATTCACCATTACTCAAGAACAACATTCTTTAAAGGGCAAAAGATCGACATTAACCAGTATGCTGAATACAAAATAGGAAAAGGGAATGTTAAAATGGCTTATGATCTGAACCATATATCATCTTTGAAACATGTGGAGAAAGTAAGATAGCAAGGACACACATGGCTTCTGTTGTCACTGGGTCACAAGTGTCTGCTGATGATGCGATGGGCCAAAGCATTCAAAGGTATTATGTAGGAAAAGAAGATGTACTCTCTGCTCTGATAGACCCAAATGCAGCAAATCGGATGACATTGTTTCATTGAACAGATAGGCAGTGACCCAAAGCATTCACAGTAGCATCCAGTGATTTTTTTAAGGTAAAATGCGGCAAAGTTATTGTGTTGGAAAGTGAATCTCATTCACACTGATGAAGATCAGCTTTAAAGTATGAGTATAACACAACAGCAGTAAAGTTCGGCAAAATTCTTCACACCTCATTATTTTACTGGAATACCATGTCCACTTCCTACCCAATTTCTAAGTTCAATCCTTTCTAATATACAACTGCTACAAACATCTGATTTTGTGAAATTCTCTCTGTGCAGAAGAGAGGCTAAATGCCCTGCGACAATTATCTTTGAAAAACTGCCACTTTCTGTTTAGAAGCATCAATGTTTGACAAACAGTGACCTTCATTACTCATTGGGACAAAAAAAGATATTTCTCTCTTGATGCAGATATATTTACTTTTTGTCTCTAAATCACATACTTAGTACTGTTCTTCACACTGACATGTCATGGACATGACAAAATAATAACAAGAATTTCTGGAAATGTGCTGAACTTGAGCATCGGTGACATTTTAAAGCAGCTTCTGACATTTTTTTTTCATCTAGGCAGTGAATCAGGGACATCATTATCAGAAGGAAATGAACCCCTTGCTTCAATCAAACCCAAGGTAAAAGCATGTGTCTCACTATAGACTGTGTATTTTATTTATTTTTTGTTTAAAATACTATATAAATGGGGTGTGCTGTGGTGGCGTAGGGGCTAAGCACAACCCACATATGGATGCCCCGGTCCTCGACGTGGCGGTCGCAGGTTCGAGTCCCGGCCTGGCAACCCTTGTCGCATATCTTCCCCTTCTCTCATTACCCACTTTCCTGTCAATTAACTATCAAATAAAGGCCACTAGAGCCAAAAAAATACAATATAAACTACAAACTTTTTGGGATAGATGAAGACATAGATTTGTATTTATTTATTTATTTATTGCACACTCAAATGCGTTGCACTTCAATGTCCGACTGTGAAAAGACTAGCTCCCATTAAACAGAACTGATATGCTGTCTAACCTCTTTGGGTCTTGGATTATTAATAGCCTTGGTGAAGAGAAGACAATAGTTTATAAAATTGTAAGCACCACTGATGTACATCATGCATTGCCTTAGAAACAAACGGCCTTGAAGCCCAGAGTTAGGCATTGAAAAAAAGAAAGTTAGAAAATCATAATCAGATGGTTACCAGTGACTGCAATATTTACTCTAAATGTCAACTGTCAGATGGATGTGTAGGCTGGGGCTTATCTTGCTCTCAGAAGACTCCAAATAAACTTGGAGTATGTCAGGTACTGTGCTTTTCTTCTCCCAGAACTGCTGTTGTCATTTTCACAATGGCATTTTTCCCTCTTTTTTTCTTTTTTTACAGATTATTATGCTTGACAGGCTTGATATCTGGAAACTATTTGATAAGAAGTTTAATTTTGCTGGGAAATTTGAGGTACACATTTGATTTGGGCTTTTGAAAATTAAAAGAGCAAGTCTTTCCTTTAGTGTCTTTTCCTTATGTCCTACAAAAGACGTTAAAGAGTCTTTTTTAGAATCTTTAATGCAGAACAACAATTGGATATAGGCTCACATCGTTTTACTTGCCTGCAGATTAAAGTGAAATTCAAAAAGAATAAAAATTTAAGTAGTAACCTCTTACTACTAGAGGAGAAGGAATTTAATTCCTGTCTTCATTTAAGTTTAAAGCTGAACTACATTCTGCTGCATAACAAAAATGTTCTTACTGGTGGGAAACACTGTCTGAAATGTTTCGCACCTATCATTTATATGTGCCATTTTGTAATTTTTCACAAAATGGTGAGAAAAATTTAATTGTATAACCCTAAAGCAGAGTAGATTAAAAAACTGAGAACAATGTGAATCATTTAGAATTGCTTCCAACATTATTGTGGCCTACAAACAACACAACATAATTATTTGTGGAAGACACATTTTTGGTGCAAAAATAATACTGAACATCATAAAATTAAAAATAACTAATTCTCAAAGTGAAGCAAGGTGTGGGGAGCATCTGCTTTTTGTTTCTTCAGCTCAAACTGGGACTATAATTCAAGGTGGAGGGAATTATAAGCAGTTCCAATTACAGCTCAATGTTGCTGCAAAACCAACAGGCTTTTGTTAGAAAACTAAAGATGCAAAATAATTGCATCTTTCGACCTTCTGCAAAATAATTTCCAAAACTATACGTCCAAATCAGCTAAAGAATTGGTGGGTTCAACAGAAGAAGATTCTTAGAATGAGCCAGCCAGAGTCCAGACTTGAATCTGATTTTTAGAGGCGAGGGCAAATATTGCCAAGTCAAGATGTGCCATGCTGATAGGGCCCCTATCCTAAAAGACAATAACAAAATGAAAAGACGCATCATCAGCTATAAGGTATCTAAAACCAATATTTTACTTTCTTTCTTTTCTCCTAAAAATATTATTTTTTTTTGTTAAGTTGAGTGGCATAGGTTCTAGGTCACAATAAAGGTATACAAAGTTCAGAAGTTATTTATCTTGGCCTCAAGTCTTTTACATCACAGAAAATAAGCATTCCTAACAGGGCTGTGCTATCTCTTTATGATCACTGTCTGTCAAATTTGTTTTGGTCCTCAGAGAGAGAAGCAAGCTTAGCGAATTGAGTTATTTTAAAATAGGTTCAAAACCTCCTCTAATACATCTGTTGGTTTCATTAAAAAAACAATAAAAACAAAGAATGATAAATAATCTAGCATTGCAAACATGTCACAGTATACCGCTCGGTCTCAGTGAGACTGAATCCCAGCCTTTATCTGGGCTGTATTGTGTACTATTTATCCATCTGAGCGCCCTGCTGTGGCAGGGTATGAATGGATCCAGTTGTCCTTGGAGGCTTCTGCAGACATTATATCGCGCCAGCACTCGCTAAAGCACAGCCACGTCTCTGTGCTTGTCCATCTCTTTATGGGTGTACACAACCATGTGATGTGTTACAAAGGAAGACAAAGGGGTTGCATCACAGATCCGCTACTGAAAATATGCAACTCCCTCCAACCACCCACCCAAACTCTTCTGATTTATTGATGAAAAGGAAGGTACCCCGGCGAGAACGCATGTTGTCTCCCATGTGTTTAAATAGTCTTTGTGGTATTTGTAAGAACAGATGTAAAATATCTCCTTAGCTGCAGGAACAAACAAGATAGATGTTTTCCTTTTTGTTGTATTTAACCAACAAACTGTATGACTGCTCAGTGAAGGGATGTTATTTGATTGAATGTCCACTGAAATGGATAGTAGTATTGACTGGGAGCTCTACAGCATCTACAGCTGTAATGCTGAAATTAGACTTAGAGGCAAGTAGTGATTTACATATTAAATAGCAGCTGCGCAGGATTTCTGTTTGTTTTCTTTGTTTTCTTCAAGGCTTTGCATCCTCAGTACACCCTTACAGTGAATACTATTATAATGTTTTTAGAGCATCCTGGCACCACTGCAACTCTTTCTCTCTGCTAAGAGCTACAGCTTCCTTGACAACAAAAATGCTCCAGTCTCTGAGCTTTATGTTGCCATGGCTTCCTTTTTTTTTGTAACATGTGATGTATTTTCTTTGGCAGCTTATTTTAAAATCTAACATGATGACATGCGTTTTGTTATTGTCTCTCATGTTGGCAGGTGCACAAATGAGAAAATGCAAATAAGGATATTAGATCAATACTTAAATGTAAATTAGAATTGCAAGGTATTTAAACAAATACAAGTTTGAACTTTTAGTGGAGTTGCGAAGGTGTAAAGCAAACAGTCTCTATTTTTTTTCTGGGAGCTATTTGGAAAGCATATTTTCAATACACGGCATAACTTTGCAGAGGCAGTCTACCTGCACACGTTAAATGAAGAGGAATTATTCTCTTTATCCCACGCCTGTATTTGGAGTGTAATAAATTAAAATTCCAAGAATTTAATCACTCTTGCCAAGTCCCACTTAACATTTTGAGGTCCAATTTACACTTCGGTTGCAGGGACCCTTGTCCTTGAAAATTGCTTCCATTAACTTTTATACAATGTTCCTGCCCATCAAACAGTCAAAGTGGTTTTTGGAAAGAGGTAAATGCTTCTGTTATACAGAAAAATCAACTCCTTAGAACAGCTCACTTGCAGTATGTAACTGCTTAAAAGGAATTAGAACAAAAATAAAATTATTCATTTTCATATAAATGGAGAGGTCATATCTATAAAGATATAAAACTATATAAATTCAACAGAATACTTACTTTGGTGTTGGTGATGTTGCCTCTTCACTTTTTTTGTTCCTTTGCAGTTTTGCAACTTTGTACCAAACCTTTCTGGGGATATAAATGATGTCCTCCACTGCAGGACATTTTGCCCGGATCATGCAAGAACATTTGCTTGTTTTGTGCCTGCTTTTGTCTTCTAGAATCCAGTCATAGACTTCTATCACAAAATCTACATTATGTGACCAATAAATGATTTCTACCAACAGGAAGTCACCTTGTGTTATGGCTTTATCTGAGGTCATAATTTATTACTCCTTATAAGATTGACCCAAATGAGGATCAGAACCAAATAGAGTAGGAATAGAGTGTTCATGCAAGGTTTATAAGCCATAAATTGAATTTAATTATTTTTATTTCTTGATTATGGTTATGACTGCCATCCGTCTTAAGTCTTGCATGGAGGATCAGGGCAATACCTGTACTTTGGCATAAGTGAAAGAATAAATATAATTACGTGTGAGACTTTTTAATGACCTGGGCCTCCCTTCTGAAGCTGCTACCCCTGTACCCGACCCCGGATAAAGTGGAAGAAAATGGATGGATGGATGGATGAATGGACTTTTTAATGACTATTTCTGAAAATTCTTTACTACAATGAATAATAAACTATTAAACTATAGCTTAATTACATAGATACAAAATGGTTTGTTTCCAGGCACAAGATAGAAAAAGGAAGGGACAAAATGCTAATGCTCATAGAAGACTTGTAAAAGGATTCAACTGAATCTGAGATATTTGATTCTTCTAGCAGCTGTTAGTCTAAATTGGTGGATGTTTGCTTTAGTTGTTTTTTGTAATTACCAAATAAACTAGCATCATTATTTTGCCATTAATCAGGCAAAATTCTGTAATAATAAATCTGCTTTGTTAATTTTTTGTAGATTTTTAAAAAATCTGCTTTGGATTTATGCAAAATAGTTTGTTTTGTTGTTTTTTTAAATTGACAGCAGTCTTAAATATGTCATGCTGCTGGCAGTGTGCTGTAAAATATAGCAGTAAACAAACCATGAAAAATTTGCCTTCTAAGTGGATGAACTGTTTTCAGGAAGAGCGACAGCAGCAAACATTGCACTTCTGGATGAGAAGGCAGACCAACCAGAGGCAAACGCTTGAATCTCCTGCTGCCAGGCGAATATTGTGCAGAAGATTATACTGTAATTCCACATTAAATATGCTCTGGTTTGCTCTTATCCAGAGGCGCAAGATGTTAATGGTTGATTGCACAACTGATGTATAGCCCAAAAATGATTATGGATGCTGTTTAACAAATGAATCTTGCATCTCTTCCGAGTAATAACTCATCTTGCGATATTTCCTCCCTGGCTGCAATCATTCACGCCGTGCTAAAGGAGCAGTGTTTTCATTTACTGGTAAGTGAAAGATCTATAGTTGTACCCTGCGTACATCACGGATGGGGAGGATGCACTCATTTGGGGAGAAATGAAGTCATGCTCCCACAGAAACAGGCGAGGTTAGGACCCTGACTCGTAGTCACAATGTGATGATGCTTGGAAGTCGCAGCTGGAGTCAGAATTTAATAAGTGATCCTTCAGGTAAATCTGCGAGGCTGCGGGAGAAGTGGCTCAAGGACAATGGAATCTAAGATGGGCTTCTGAGAGTGCATGATGATGGGACTCCATTGTTAAAATGTCATAGGGTAAGATGGTGAGTGTAATGGTATGTGTTGTCATGACTGTCTGGCTTTATGGTCTTTTCCCCAGAGAGTGGATGGACGTGCTCAGCCCTCCTATTATGCCTCCCAGCCAGCAGAGAAGGTCAGGCAACACAGAGAACAATTGGGAAAGTCTACTCAGAGGTATGGTAACCTTCATTTTAGTCCTTTTACCCCCGTTCTGCCTTTTATGTCCTTGGGAGTAGGGAAGATGGCAAACAGTCTGTTGCTTTAAGACTAGTTACACGAAAGCATTCAGCTAATGGAAACAGTCGCTGCTGAAAGAGCTTTCAGAGATTTTAAATTTCCTTCAAGGATGCGAGCAGGAAGATGGGACAGCAACTGAAAGTGTATCTAATTAGGCCTAAGAAAAAAAGAAGTCATGAGTGGAGCTCTCTGTCCTTCACGTAACACCATAGGTCAGAAGAGACAGGCTCATTACAGGCCTGTACCCCCCCCCAGACACATCCGCAAGGTTAACTGATGAAACCTTTCCAGTTTACTACATCACTTTTAAAACTCTCACAACGTGTCACATAATTAGTTTTCATTATTGTTGCCCACGTTCGAATAAGATAAAATGCTCATCTCGATGCGTTCCATAACCTTTTTAGCATTTAACTGCCTGTCAGTTTAACAGCTCAGTTTCTGCACTTTAAGGTAGTGGGGGATTACAGGGAATCTCTTTACGGCTTCATAATTTGGTTCTGCGTCTGGGTGTCTTAGGGCTTGATTGATTAGGGAAAAAATGGCAGCGGCAGAAAACTTTTAAATCCACCTGGGTCTGAAGGTCACCATACAAGCTGTATTCTATTAAAAATTGACAGAGTAGGCCTTTATTCGCATCTGGCACTGCAGTGCTACTAAAAATACAACAAAAAAAAACCCCTAAATAAATCTGTGCAATCGTGATTTTAATCAATGCTTTCTTGTCTCATTTTGCATGTTCTAAATATGAGGTTTTCACTGTGATTTTCTTGGCTTTAATACAGGAGGGGGTAGCATGGTGAAAGAAGAGGAGAATGGAGATGAATATTTGAAACTCCTCTATGATCCTTGCCTCAACTGCTATTTTGATCCTGAGTCAGGAAAGTACTATGAACTAGCTTAACTCAAAGCCCATTACCATCAGAATGAATAAATCACATTAACAGGAGATGAATTGCTTTGAGATTTTACTTTTTTTTTTTTGAGCTGAGCTTTATTGATCGGAAGTGAATTCCCTTTTCACCAAAACCCCTTCCTGTGTTTGCTCCTTTGTTCCTGGAAACTAACGTCAGCTTTGTTTTGCCATGTGTGGTTAGTCATGCTAGATTGTAAGGTATTGGAAAACTCTCTAAATCAAACACATGGCCTTTTGCAAGTGAGGGCTCATTCACTTCTGATGACAAAGACAGGCTTTTCATAAGTCTTGGCTTGGAAGTTAATATGGAAACCTTCTAAAAGAATTTGCCGTCGCTTCTTTTTAACGTTACAGTGTCTTAACATTTAAATAGTGAAAAGATTTATGGTTTTGTTTTTTTTTTTAGCTGAATGTATGCAAAAAAAAACTCCATCAAAATACGTTGATGTTTTCTTAGTAGCTGAAATAAATTTGATTTGAAAAATGTGGTTCCGGTCTCTTGTGTTTGTTTTCTTTCTAATTAGTCAGAGCTGTCCAAGAATACAAGAATGAGATGAAAGATGATTGATTTTAATACATTCAACTGGATTTAAGATACTCCAGGCTCTTTTCATGGTGTTTAGCTGTAACTAGGAGTGGCAGCTGGTGGGCTGCTGATTAGACTGGCAGGTCTCACCAAATCCCCCCGCCCCACAACACTTGTCACACCTGAAGCCATGGGGTATTGATTCGCCATTTTTGTGGCTGATAAAATTACTGCACAAAATGAATCAAAAAATGAAAAAAAAACAATGTTTATCTATTCTGTTCTAAATACACTTCAGTTCATTCAATAAGCTTGAGTAGAAAGTGATAGCATGTGCACAATTGTTATTTTAAGCAACTTTGTGACTCTAAGAACAAGTGAGTTTTTAATCTGTTTGCTCTGTACCTAGGAAGAAGAGACCAGCATCCAGATGAAAGCAACTGGAAGTCATTATTGAGAGGGTGATCCTGTTGCTCTAATATCTATTTTTCTTTTACAGCTGGTCTAGTCTTGTACATGTCAGTAAAGTCCTTCAGGTTTATTCCAGCAATTTTAGCTACATAATTTAATAATATTCTAGTCTAAACCCTGTAATCAGAAATGGAAGCACTCATTTAATTTGTCCGTTTCCTGGCACGGACCGGGCATTTTTACTAAGTTCATTAATTTACATTAGGGTTGAGGTGGGTGTAGTTCCACAATCTTAATCATCAACCTGCTTTGTTAAAACCGGCTTTATTGTTTGTTTTTGGATCATTATTGTTCTCCAACAACAGTTTTAACCTTTTGGGTTGTTGATTTAAAGTGAGATTGAAAAATGTAATAGTTCTCTGTTTTAGAATTCCATCCACTTGGTGAGAAGCACCAGCTAGATTGGCATGCATTACAGCTAGTACTGTACGTCATTCTGGGTTTGAAAAACTTACTTTGTCTCCTCACACAGTTCCTGTCATTTTGTTCAAGTGGGCCAAGCTTTGTCTTTGTCTGATCATAAAACTTTCCTCCAGAATGCATTTGACTTGTCCATATGGGCAGCTGCAATTTTCAATTCCTCTTTAATTTTTGAGGAGGCCTTTTCCTATCGGTCCCCCTATCAGTAAGTATTAATGTCAAAATCATTTTGCTGTGGAATTAATAGGCTTTGAACTTGGCATTTCTTGCATTGTTAAATAACATGAACGGTTTGCTTGTATCTGAGGGAAACTGAGTTAAAACTGGGAAACAACTTGGTGTACAAATAATTCAATGATCTTTAGTATGTGTAAAATAAAACATTTTTTGTAGAGAAAAAAACAGATTAAGGTGCTCTGGGAAAAGCACTAACCTTAACCCGATTGAAAAAGCAGAGGTTATATTTAAAAAGAACAGGAGCAGGCCTTAAAACCACACCGTTTAAATTATTTCCACTATCTCTGATAAGACGTGTGGTCAAACATCTACTCCAAAACCTTGTTAATGATTACAAGCAGTTTGTTTTCTCTGCAACTTGCTGATGGACATCTATCTAAATATTAGCATCATGTATGTATTTGAGCCGGCGATTTTTATTTGTCTGTTTTGTTTTTATTTATCTTGTGTGGATTAATGAAAACCCACAATAAATTCAAACTAATTCCTGTATTTAAAAATCATTGCTGTATAATAATTTCACCGTAATATTATTGGTAAAATCCATTATTAAAAGATCCAGTTTAATGACTTTGATGCCCATAATGACTGTATGTGAACTTCCAACTAGAAATATATTCAGCACAACATCCAGGTTACAATATTCAGTTTAATAATTCATTGTTTCAAGTTAATAGTCCTGACCTCTAACAAAACCTTGGAAACAGAGTTCAGCAATTTTGATTTCTAATGCTCTCATAACTTACAAAATACAGGTAGTGGAAATTGTGCTGCAGCATGGATGTTAAAAAGACACTGAATGTTACATAAGGAGCTGTCATAAATTAACTACAAGTCATACATTTTAAACATGATCTCAATGTTTTATATCATAATTCATGACTGAGTGGGATATGTCCAGGGATTACCTGTGAGTTTGGCCTCCTTAGTTTCAAGCATAAGTTTGGGGGTCATTATAATGATATTCCATGGTTCTCAAACTGTGGTACTGCTGCCACTGGAGGTACTTGACTGCCTATAGTGGTACTTACAAAAACAGGTACATATTATTTGGAAATATATTATAATAAATGTAATGTTGAACTACCATGCACCAATGACCAAACACTTGACTAATTATCATTGTTAAATGTTAAAATTGATAAATGGCAACATTTTCATCTACAAGTGAAACCACTTGCATAATTCTGTGAGCTTGTATGACTGTGATGAATGGGTGTTCAGACTGAGCTGGGTTCTGTTCCAGATTACAACCACATGCTCATACATTCACGACTTGATGGAATCTGCTGGGTTTCTGTGATAATAAACGTTTTTACTATTTGGCAAAATAAACTTGACTCTGTTGTGTAATAACTAGGACTTAATTGTGCACGCAGCTTAATGAATTTGAATCTGTCTAAAGGACTGAACTGTTTTGATTTTATATTTCAGAAAATTAATTGCATGTGTTTGTTTTGCAAATTTTTTTTTTGATATTTGGTATTTGGTACTTCTTGTATTGTTGTTTAACATATAGATGATATAGATGTATCATATAGATGATACATAGATGATGGCATACTTGTAAAACTCAACTGAAGTGGTTCCGAAGATCAATAATGAGTTTGAATTCGCCCAGTTACAGTATATTTTACTTCTATTTCAAAGGGTACTTCTCAGAGTAGTTTTACTGCACAGTACTTAATTACTTCTACTTCCTGAATATTATTTGCAGTAACTCTTATTGTAAAATATTTTTTGGCTAATGTACTAACTTCTGGATAGTGAACAATCATGTTTTAACCAACAATGCACAGATACACCCACACAGCATATGGCGATGTAAGAATCCTGGCCTGGACAGAACATTCCTGGATCTCAGGTTATTTTCTGTCGGTCAAGTCTGCTGTGGCATTTAGAGGGCAAGTAAGTATATGGTATATCTTCTCAATGGGACAAGTCTACACCTGTGGGACTAGGAAACTTAGATTTCCAGCTACATTATTTACTTCGTTGAAAATGTTTCAACCAAATATTCAGCAAACATTGACACACATCTATTAAAAAATATACTCTGGTCTAATAGGAAGTACTTACGTTTTGGTTTAAAAAGTCTTTTATTGTGAGCAAAATTAAATTTGGAAATGTGTTTCTTTGAAGTTTTTTTGTTTGGATAATATTTATTTTTACTCATTATTTTCTTATCCTATAAAATATCAGAATTTGAGCTTATTTATAGTAGCCAATTTGTTTGTCTCAATAAAATCCTTTTTAGCAAATTAAATCATATGTTGTGATCAAGCAACATATGATTGTTGTTTTATCAAATACTTCTTAATTATTACTTAAGTCACTTTTTTGGGACCCTTATGTTTTTACTTCTGTTTGAGTAAAATTATATTCACGTAAAGCTACTTTTACTCGAGTAAAACATTTAGCTGCACGTCTGTACTTAGTAACTTGTCTGGCGTCATTAAGGGGCGTGGCAACAGGTGAGCGCCTCGACCAGGAACCAGGAAGTAAACAACGATGGCTGGCTTCGAAAACGTTACGTGTAGACTTTAAAAGAAAACATTTTTACTAGCTAGTTTTACACTTTTTAAAAACTGTTGGAACGGCGTTCTCTTTCGCTGTTGAAAAAGTTAGACTACATCGCGATGACAAAATTTTAAAACCCAGCTTTGAAGTCCTCCAGGATGTCAGGGCAACAGGTACATCTTTTAAAGTCTTGACCTCCTCTTGAAAGCAAATGACGTGCATATTTTGTCGTTAAATTCATAAGTAGAGTGTTTGGTATTGAATTCTGTATAGGTCGTTTGTTAGAAAGGAAAGCCACAGTCTATGAAGGGGAAATAGACCTCAAAGAGGCTTTCCACAGAATATTCTCGATCATACGCCGATTTGTCATTGTCCTCTCGCTGTTTGATTGACTGATCTGTTATTAAATGTAGTTTTATTTTTAGGCGCAGAAACAGAAAGTGCTGTGATCCTCTCAGCAACTTTAGCTGACTCTGATGTAGGAATTACAAGTTACAGCCTCAAATGAGGAAGTGCAGCTGCTTGTTTACTCTTGTTAAAGCTCTAATTCTTCGCATGTTTGGTAAATGTGTTGCTAAAATAAGCAACAATTTATACAAATTAAAGAATTGGTGATAAATACTCTGTTAAGCTTTACTATGAAAGGTAAATTTGAAATTAATGAGAAGATAATAAATTAATCAATCATTAAGTAAAGATTACTACTTGAATATGTGAAACCTCCATTATGTAAGCTTCCTCATTAACTCTACTGTTGAGCAGCATTTAAGTATTAATGATACTCATTAATAATTACCCCTACATCAGTAGTGTTTTCTTCTTCTCTTGATAATACTCTTACCAAGTAATTCATTACTCCGGAGAATACTCATCCTTATTTTTGACCCCTTCAACTGAAGTGGCGCAACATAGAAGTTTCCTTGCGCTCTTTTGTGTTTTAGCGAAAAACAACTGCTTCGTTACAGCTAAAAATGCATAAAATCCCAATAATCCATGTCTTCACTTGTCATGGCCTCGCTGACTAAGCTTAAACAGCATAATTTCATCATGATTTGATCAGCCGCTTTTATGACAACAAAATTAGCAAGACCTAAAAGGGAAAACTAAATCATGCATTGGAATATTTTACTTGTTGAGTCTAAATTATAGATACAAGTTGCAGTCTAACAAGTAGATCAGTCATGATGATGTAAGGTTCGACGTACAGCAGCTTCTCATTCTAACGCAGCACTTTGCTTTAAAGACCAAGTTATCAGTGATGTAATGAAGGACTGCTTAGTATGCATCAGGACTTTGCAGAGTTATATATTATTACTTAGAGTGCAGGAAGATAGTACTTAGTTTGTCCAGATCCATTTGAAAGCATTATGCAAGCTCTTTGGTTTAAGTAATTATCAAGCCTAATTCCTAATTTGTGTCCTTCTTCATTTTTAATTAGCTTACCATTAGCCTATCATTAACACAATTGAATTAGAGGGTACACATCAAGTAATGTTTAACCAGCACTAAGTTCCTCATTTGTTTCTAATTTGTTTTCTGGTAAATACTCACAGTTTACTGTCCCCCATTATTTGTCTACAAATACAGATGAATTATTGATAAATGGTAAAGCTTTATGGATATGTTTAGACAAGGATATAATCTCTGAAGTACCTACAACTTTCTATCTGAACAAAAGCACAATGCCTGTAGAGATAAAATTGTACCCTAGAGTTAATCTTACACAAGTACTTTACAAATAACTTCTTTTTTTTTTTTTTTTTTTTACCTTTCAACCACAAATGTCAGTATGTTTTACTAACATTTTATATAATGGATCATTGTTGTGAAGTGTAATAAATATTAATTTAGTATTAGTTAATATTAGTTAACTATTAGTTTGCCATTATTGCTGGTAGCAAAGTATTATTCACAAGTCAGGTCTGACAAAGCAGACATATTGAAAGAGGTTCTCTTCTCAGGTGAAAACTAGATCTGCGCAATATACTGAATTATACTTGACAATATGTACAATATCAATTAATTAAAAATCACACTACCACCTTACAACATTGGCTGTACCATTTCAAAATATATTCATAAAAACTCTGCTTTCCAATAATATATTTATGTAAGCTACTGCGATGTTGTTTTACTCTTCACAACTCACAGAGATTGGCGAGGATATCGTAATGATGGAAAAGAAAGAAAAATTACAATAACCTGTGGGCTGATCATAACTGATATCTGTTTGCCTTCTTTCAAAACGCTTTTGTGGAAGAATACTAACATTATGTATCACCTTGAACACACCATTTCCACAGTGACACATGGTAGTGGCAACATTATTACGTGGAAATGCTTTGGTTCAGTTTACCAAATTGCATTTTCCATCTATAAACATAGCATACACTTTGATGAATATCCCACCTTTTACTTATTTAAAATATTTTTTATTTTATTCTTGCATTTCATCATCCTTATGGAAATGCCAATAAAACCCACATATAGAAATTTCCCCACACTCTCATATTCCATGGCCTCTCTCAGAACCTTTAAATGGTTTCCAGACCTCCGGGGAAACATTTGTCTTAACACCCTGGAGAGGAACAGAAAAGACAGGTGAGTAATCACATCCTAGCATTTTTAAGCAACTTCTTTGCACTTCCCCTTTTACCTTTAGACTTTACACAAACATTTGTCTGGGGTTTTTCTAAACACTATACCTTATTTGCTGCAAGTAACAATTCTTTTCTCCTCACAGACAACCATTCTTCCTAATGAGGAGCAGCTGTGCAGGGCCTGGAACAAAAGGCTACATGCTAATTATTGAAATATTCAATAAATGGTTAAAACTTCTAGTGTGCATATTGCTATTGAGTGCAAATCTATTACTAAGTGCAGTGCTTAAAAAGTTCAAAGGTTCTTTCAAAGATCTGTACAAGTTACCATTCTGGATTTGGTCCCACTAATTAAGACTTCTTCATTACAGGTGTGAATATTTTTCCAAGACCCTGTACACTACCAATTGGAAAAACAACGCTAAGTGATGCGTTACAAGTGTCATACCTCCATCCAGCCTCATCTTTGTTTCACAGTTTCTCGTGTCTGACGGCACCACACGTGATAAATTGTTCCTGCTGGGTCTGTTGTGCTTCGGTCACGCTCGCTGTGCTTTCTAATTATTGCTGCAAACCCTAATACTCACAAAGTCCACATTACAAAACGATCCCATGCACAGCCCTTGCTTTAAACACACCAAGGAATAATAGATGATTTGTATGATTAGTGATGGTCCAAGAAAGTGTCACTTTTTTTTGTGCTTACTCAGAGATTCACAACCCTGCTGCGGAGCTTTCGCTATGATTTATAACCCATGGCTGTTCAGCTGTCATATCTCCTGCGTGTATTTCCTTTTTATCTGTGCTACACATCATGAACCGAGCTGTTAGGTTTATGGGCTCTTTAACTACCCCACTGTTACATCTTATTGGATTCATTTGTCTTTTTAGGCCGGGTTAAGGCTTCACCCTGGCATTATTGCATCGGTGATCCTGGTCTGCGCGGCGGCAGTCGCTGCTGCCGTATTGATCATCCGAAAATACTGCTTCCCAGTCAAGTAAGCAGGCTTGATTAATGAGCCGTGGCGTGATTATTTTAAACCATTAACGCAGAAGAAACTCATCAGCCTGTACTGTCACGTAACTTCATTCCAGTGAGGCGACGTACAGATACTCTTTGCTGAGGCGCATGGAGGATCAGGAGTCGGCGGTGACAGAGGAAGATGGCAACAGGGGGCCCTCCACTGTGGGAGAGGAGTCAGACGAGGTCAGTGCATTGTGGCATCTCTCACTGTAGCTTTCACTCTTCTCTGTCCCCCAGCACAAGTCAACACAGCCGTAACCCTCCTCTTCTCATGCAACCTCCCTTTTTCTTGTCTTGTGACAGGAGCTACTAGAATAAATCTCCAACTGGGACGCAGCCGCACTGACTGGACAGGAGTTCATTATCGACAGATTGTGCGGTACAAAGGCCTGCAGCTGACTATTATTTACAGACGACCATTTTAACTTCCTGCTGTTCATCTTAAAATGTGAGATTCAATACAGAACAAGACGAGACTATGTTACAAACTCCCGCATTTTAGAAGCTGGAACCATCTAGTATTTTATTTTCTTTGAGATTTAAGTTGGGTCAGTTAATTTTTACCAACACCTTCTGATTGATCTACAGAGGATCAGATAATAGACTTGTTTCACCTGCCCTGTGTAGTCATCATTTATTTAAATTCCACCCAGACTTTTATCTTTTGTTTGATGTGAGGTATTGATCCCCAGTTGCATCGTAGACTCCCACGAGTTTAGTCAGTTTCTATCAAAGAACAGATACAGCTCAAGTTGACGCCTTTGAAGTGACACCGAGCTGTCGATAAGCATTAATCCTTGACCTTGTTTTTACCTCCGGCTACTGTAGGACCTTCTGATAGGTGAAGGTTGTTCCTGCAGGCATAACCTAGGGCTTAAAGAAACTAAAGGCACCATCTCTGTCTTTCATGGTCAGTATTCTTCTAAAATGTGCAACAATAGAACATAAATTAAATATTTATTATCAGAGGTGGCAGGGAAGATGGGCAAAATATCAGACTGCCTGTATTTTTTGTGAGTTTATTTCTACAGTTGATTTAGAAGAAACATATTTTAATATTTTACTGCTCATCAACTCAAATTATTTTAACTTTTGCACATTTTTTGTTGTAGGCATCCACTTACAACAAGGCTGTTTTTTTTTCTGCTTTTGTGAAAAAGAGATAAGTAACACTCCACTGTGCAGATTCTTTCTTTTTTTAAATTAAAACATTTGTCTGTGGACCAGGGAATTTATTTTTTATGTATCTTAGTGTTATTGGAGTTATTTATCTTTGGTTAGACTTCAGCATCTTGCCTACTGTACTGTCACACCGAAGCTGTTTATTGAAGATGAATGTAGCCACTGTGACAACATCCCTGTGTTGCAAATTGTCGTATTGAAACTGAGAGCACACAGAAAGAGACACCGCAAGCTTTAAAATTAATTTAAATGGGAAATTGAAAAGTAAATGGCCTCAGCACACTGGTGAAATTAGCTAAGGATATTAGGTATGAGTAATGCATTTTTTAAAAAATATATTAATTGTTAATAAAGATGGTAATACACCAAGTTGTTTGGAAACTACTACTTTTCAAGGCCAGAGTACCTTTTTGCCATTCTTACTAACTATTCCTGTACTGATGTCTGCTATCATAGTTTTATTAGAAAACAATTACAAAATGGACTCCGGGGCCACAGACGAGCTGCGTTTTGATTTTCAGGACACATAACCTCTCTACCTCATTGATTTATTGCTTTGGTAAACAGATATGTACCAGCAATCAATGTTAAATCAGAGTAGATGTTGTCAGCACCAGGATTTGTGGTAGACAATGTTCACTATGTGTCTTCCTCCCAGATGTATGGACAGGTTTTGTTTGAACTTAAAACATATTTTATGTTGGACTTTTTAATGAATTTCCCCCCCCCTATTTTTTAAAAAATAGGGGGAAATTAAGATAATGGTTTGAATGGTCTTTTTTATCTACTGGTACATCTTAAGGTAAAAGGTTTTTCATAAATAACTGAATACTTTCCTGCAATTTTCAAACAGTTTTCAATCATTAAAATGCTCATCTCTTAAACATGCCGTCAATAAATTTAGAAGAAAATGTTTTGTTAGTTAATAGAGAGAAGCTGCCGTTTCTTGAGTATTATTATATCACTGAGGCAGTTATATTGTAGAAGAAGCTTCCATCAGTGGTATAACACTTTAAATCCCTGTTGTTGTCGCTTCACGTCTGTCTATCTCTTATATAAATTCTGAGAGTAGTCCGCCGTTTGCACACCTCAAGTCTAAGAAAAGCGGACAGGATTACCTGCATGGCCACAAAGCAATTTTCTGCTGTGAATTGGGGTCAAACCCAAAACGTGCTTTATTCACTTAAATCACTACAACCGTGTACTACACATAAGTGTTTCGAACTTGAACATGCAAAATAACATCATTTTTACATTTCACTTTCAGAAGAAGTAAGGAAATTAAACAAAATCACGTAATGGGCTAAAAATGGCTCATTATAATCTGTTTCAAGAGTATGCAACATTTAGACTATTTTCACAGTTTCACAGGAAGGCGGCTGTTATATTGCTCTCTTCAAACCCACCAGACTCCTTCGGAAAGAGTGATAATTTTACCTCACAGATCACATGGGTTGCATCTCACACAGAGGGAATCAATCTTCAGATCTAAGCCATTGTGTTGAAAATCTCAGTTGTTCTTAACACAAATGATCTGTAAATTATACTGGCATTCCTTCCCCTATGTGCACATCAGGGTACAATTGTTTTTTATCAAAGGAACATTTTAACCTTGATGATTTATGACATAATGACATGATGGGGGAAAAAAAATGCTGAACAAGTTGACGTTTATCTTCATAAATGTTTTTCTTATTGGGGTCTTTACATAAAATTCACACCAAATGTCTGTAAGCATTTGATTTTCACACACAGAAACACAAAGTTCAAGATTTTTAACAAATTACTCCATAGCCTAAGTGTGGTAAATGCATGAACTCAAGGGAAATTATTGGACAAGTTTATGGAAACGTGTTAAATAGATAGAAATGCAGTGGTTGGTAATGGCAACTTCAGGAGTCTCCAGTGTTGCGAAACCAATGCCTTGTATTCCATAAATGTAATTTTAAGTCATAAACTCTCCAAATCTTTAAGGTTAAGTTTTTATCTTTAATCTCTGATTTTAAAGTTCTTTCCACTCTTTTACAATTAGATTGAAATCGTGTGATTGACTCGGTCCTTTTAGAGACTTTATTTTCTTTCTCTGCAACCAATTGAGAGTTTCCTTGGCTGTGTTCTCGATCATCAGTGAATTTCTAAAATGGCACTTTTTAAAGTCTGTCAGTGTGTTGATCCCAGCCCCACACTTCCTTGTTCATATGGTGTCTTTGTCACTTGTCCTTCAAAACGTGAATGCTGACATCCTTTTTCTTCAGCAGTGGAGTTTTGTTTAGTGACTATGCATAGAGGCGATTGCTGTTCTGTGTATTGCATGTTGCATTCATGGAAAAAAAATCCATATGTTCCAAGTATTTGTGAAACTTACTGCAAGTGGTCTTTGAATCTTAAGAAAGATTCAAAGACCTTTGAATCTTTCAAAGACCTTTGAATCTTTCATGGACAATCATTGTATCATTGTTCATGTGATAAAATGATTATCATTTTATCCCCTTTGTCGCAAATCTTGTGAAGAACCTGCTTGGTTCTTGGTGTGGACAAATTATGTTCTCTCCACTTCTGCATTATGGCCTCAGTACTGCTCACTGAAACATTCAGAAGATTAGAAATATGTCAGTAGCCAGAGCCAGCTAGTATGCTTTGCAATAATATTGTTGCAGCGATCTTGAGAGCGCTCTTTTCTCTTTCCCATGATAAGATGCTTTTGTGATACCTTGGTAATTGGAAACATGTTTACAGACCATCACTTAGGACTAACCCAGCTGATACTACTTTGAACTGATGGGGAGCAGGATTGCTTTATAAATACTGTCAGCTGTTTTCTTGGCTCTCTGTGGCTTTTTGCTTTTTCCTTTGTTTAATGTGTTCAATAATTTTTCAATCACGTTCCACTTTATTACACATTAAGTAATTTGCTTTGATATCTCTGGGAATTATTTGGGTTATTTCCAATATTTGATGTGAATTTAATGTCAGTAGCCCCCAGTTAGAAATATATTTACGGTGAAAAATATTTGTCTTCAGTGCTTTGATTGAAAAGAGTTGAAAACAATGCTGGTGTCTATTTAATGTTGATCAGTTGTTTGTATTTGGACAAATGATACCAGACAAAACTGATACTAAATAATACAGCTTAAGTACAGTAAAATGTGTCCTGTGAATAAATCAGCAGTATTTCCGTGGGAGTGTTAATAAGCTAAGCTAAAACTGAATATTTTAAATTCAAACAATGTTACATATCACAAATGTATAACTTGTAGCAGAAATAAAATTAGCATATCTCCCAAACTATCGCATCTAAATTAGATGTTTTAGATTTTTTTTTTTTTTTTTATGATCTTCAGATAGAAATAGCTGCATTAAGAGGTGATCACCTGCCAGCTGGCCAATTCCCCTTTGAAACTACTCTTCTTTCATTAGCCCACTACAGGTAAATTTTCTGCACAGCTGCGAGCCCAACGACTTTTAAATGGACATTGGGATTTTGCATAACATTTTCTGACACCTTATCCAACAGAGAAGAAGGGAGAAGAAAAGAAATTGCACCTGTCGGGGAGTTTGGAGCAAACGATGTGATGTGGTGAGTGTCACGGGATGCCGGTGGCAGTTCATAATGAATGATTAATCAGAAATTGCTTCACTGTGTTTTGTTTCACACTCTGTATTCGCTCATTGTCCATGTGATCAGCAAATGAGAAAATAAAACCACACTGAGGTCTTCTGTCTCTTCTTTATTGGGTTTGTCATGTTGTTTATCTGTTTAACCATGGATGTGAATTGTTGTAATAATGTGAATACTAAACGTTTATACATTGGTGAATTATTTGAGATATTGCATTGCTTATTAAACATATTTATCTTTTCAACTGTGCTCAATAGTGTTTGGCTTGCTCTTACTTCACATTTTTATGTTAATTATATTCCTTATGAGAGAGTATTCCAAATGTTTTTTTAATGATCATGAATTTTTTGTCTCACTTTTCAGTTGTTATTATTTCTTCTTCAAATTTTAATTAGAATTTGACATTTCTTTACACAGTTTTATTGTCTTTGACTCTCTGAATTCCCCCTAGACCAGTCTGGCAGTACACAAGGGCCCCCTTCTGATTCTCTCTGGTATTACACCTTAATTTTGTCTCATTTTAATTTTAGGATATAAAACTTAATATTAAATTAAAATGTAGTCATTGCAGAAAGGAACCTGATTACATGAGGGAAAACACAATCAAAAAGATAAATTAAATAAAGGATGCACCCTTAGTGCCTCTCTATAAGACCAGCTTTTCTCTGTTGAGGATTGAGAGTAGGCAATTTCACAGATTAATGTGTTTGCAAATATAAATGGTTTTAAATTTTAAAAAATGGCACAATCTTAAGGACTTAATTCCAGGAATAATGTTATGTCAGATTTTGGTATTCCCGTATGATATTAAAATCTCTTAATTTTTGTTCAAATCAAAGATGAACATGGTGTCTGAGTGCCAAATGTGGTTATGTTTTCTGTAAAAATGTACATGTGAAAATATTTTTGGCATATTTAGCCTCTTTAAAGAGTAACTAAACACGTCCACAATAGCGAATGCTTTTCCTGTTTTTTATTAGGGTGTTTTACAATCTTTTGCAGCAGCTGTATTGGCACCACTGGGAAAGATGTGTAAAAATTCAACATTTATAGCAATACCACAGTTTCAAACTGCACAGCCCAACGCATAAAATAAGTGCATGTTTTTGATGGAAAAAGTTATACTTTTTATTTTATACGTGACACCTAATTTCTGATTAAAAAACAAATCTTCGAAACAGTAGTTTACTTTTCCATCTGTGGCTTTCTTTTTCCCTGGGGTATAAATATTGTGCGACACAGACATTTCTATGAGACCCTCTTCAAAACGGGAAAGACAAGTCAGCACCTGATTCAAATCAGGGCAGATGTTTGTTGATCTTTATGGGTTTAAAATGGCAGTAAGAAAATAGCAGCATGCCTTTGCAGAGAGCAATATTTTAAATGTTTAAAACATCAGGAAATGTTAGAAGCAAAGCTGGACTTAAAGTACTATGCTTTGCAAATGCACTCTTGCCACTCTGAATTTCTTCGCATTTATTATATTTCTCTCAAAAATGTCAGTGTTTTGCACTGAAATTTTATGTTATCAACTCAATGGGTATTTTAAACTATAAGTCTTATGAATGGATTGCAACATTTTTTGCACAAACTTGTCTGAAAAGTGTGCCGTATATTAGCATTCAGTCACACAGAGTTTGTTAACTCGCAATAGACTGCAGTTACAGCCGTAAAGCAGTGGGTGTGTGTCTCCACCAGCTTGGCTCCTTTAGAGAATGAAATCCAAGTGGATGGGATATTAATCTGTTTGAAAAGTCTTGGCACCCAACAATAACAACAGAACTCCAAAAGTAAACATGTTGCTCTTAATCTTGTCACTGTTTAAATTCCAAATGAAGAAAATAGACATAGTCAGAAAGTCTCACCAAAGTTTTATTATGAGCAGATTGGAAACTGGGTTCTTATCACTTTGCATTTTTTGGTAGTGTGTTTCAACTCTTCAACAAGATGTTGACTGTCAATTGTTTCTGTAAAAACATTGTACTCCTCGTCTGCACACACTGTCATTTCCTCGCTGTCTGCATATAGTTTTTGTTCCAGTGTTTTGCCATCTGTACATAACTTTCTTTGCCCTGCCATCTGGAGTTACAGATTTACATTTTACATTCTGTGCTGTCATTCTTATGCCTCTTTGCACGTTTAAAATTGTCTTTCTGTAATCTGTTCTTCGAACTCACATTTTTGTGTTTCATCTAGTTTTATTTATTCAGAGTATTGTCATTAAATGCTCATGCTAAATACAATTATTAGGTGCACAGGAATAGGAAAAGTCCAGCCCCTCTACTCTGGGGGAAAGTCATTTCTTTGCAAGAAAGTCTGAGGCCAGTTCCAAGTCCATAACTTTGAATTTAAAGTTTTAAGCAACTGATTTGATCAATAATGTAATATAAATTCATCACAATAAAAACTTTAAAGCATTAAATTCAAAATACAAATTTCTTTGACTGAACAGGCAGAAATTGAAACAGCACTTATAAAGCTTAAAAATATCCTCACGTTTCACATTGCGACATAACAAATTGAGTGTTTCTGTCATGGTATGTCATTTTTATTTATATATTACAATGCACTTATAGTTACAAGACAAAGAGAATGTATGTACAAAAATATAACTAAATCAATCCAGTCAAATAGACAAATTCAAATTTGTCTATTTTTTCATTCATCACATTCCACTTTAATCCTAGTTATAAAACAATAAATTCAAATTCAGTTTATAATATCAGTTGATAAAGGTTTTCTAGCTAAGGAAGCCCAGTCACTTTCATTGAGTCATGAACTTTACAGCAATACCTCATACTGAGCAAGCACATGGAGACAGTGGAAAGGAAGAACTTCTTGTTAACAGGAAGAAACACCTAACAGAACCGGGCTCAGCATGACCAAGGAAAAAGTCTAAACTGCTATTAAAATAATCTCTCTTACAAAAATTTACCTTTTCTGTGTTTTTTAAAGGGACACTGTAAATAGTTATGTGTTTTGTCTAAATTGAACAAATTGTTAATGCAGAAATAAAAACAATGGTTTCGACAATATATAATGCTTTCACAAGCAACAGAAGCAGGCATGAAAACTTTGATTTGAATTATTTTCTCCAAAGGATGCTTTGTTTTTGTTTTGCATTGATTATCTGGGTTTTGCACTGTAACTTAACATGTCATTATCAAAGCTTCACAAGTGTAAATATCTGCTTCCTTTCACTTTATTTAAATCTTGGTGAGCTTATTTACTTTTTAAATATTTTAAAGTTTCCACTGTTTACTTTTTTAAAGAGTTTGTATTGTTACCAAGAACTGAGAAGGAAACACCCAACATGTTTGTTCTGGTATTTCAAATTACTTTTCAGCCTTCATGCTTTAAACAACCAATCAAAATGACATTGATTAGCCCGTAAGACCAGTGGATTTCATGTCTTTCTTCTTTTTTAAGCTGACTTGACAGCCATCACTGCTCTGTTAATCATGCATTGTGTAAATTCAAATTTTGAACAAAGTTGGACATCATTGTCTGTATATCTACACATTTGGCATATTTTGTTTCTGTTTAACTGCCTCATAATTTCTGTAAACAAATGCAATGACCTTTTTTTTTCTCTAAAGCCATAGAGCAAAATATAATGTCTATTCACTATATTTCACTATATAGTGTCTATTCATGCTTCTCTTCTGCAACTTCACTGTATGTTGTGTCAGACGCAGGGATTCTGGATAGTTTTTGTTAACAGTTTATTAAGTTTAATGTCGATTCAAAAGATGTTTAAGGTATATCGGTGGAAATTTTCAACATGAAGTGAAGTCACAGGTGTTAAAGTCTGAATCATGTTCCAAGTCTTTTGGGATATCATCGAGTCGAATATGGAGTCATTAAATGTGTTACTCAGATTTGAGTTGATTCCAACTCATACGATTGAAGTCCACACGTCCAGGGAACTGCAGCAATCAATAATGTAATAACCTGCCACTCCTGTAATAAGGTATCAGGGCCAACAGGGTGATAACATTTCCCCAGTAATGTGATAATTTATTACATTTTTTGGCCAGTATTCTGAAGATAATTTAAAAATGTAGGTCACATGATCTCTTCCTGCATTCTAGCACATTTTACACTGAGATTTAAATACCAAATGAACTTCACATTCATTAATTAAATCTCCCTCTATACATGTAGAAATGTGTATACATGACCAAAAAGTTTCAAACCATTTGTACAACACAAGGTTCTCCAACAGGGATTACAGTTAATTAAAAAGACTGAATGCTGAATAGTATGTAACCTTGACGAATGAATATGAAGTTTATGTCATCCACCAAGCCTATTTTTTATGAGCTTCACTGCAAAAAACTATTATTTCCAACAAATTCTGTCTTGTTAATGTAAGATGCTTATTGACTGCAGCTGCTGCATTTTCAATACAATCCAGTACAATACAATGCTTTTTTTATGTTAACATAATGACTTATTACACTACTGGCAAAAGGTTATTTCATTATTGGTTTAAAAATCTTATTACACTATTGGCTTTATTACATTTAAAATGGCTGAGTAATTATGCTATTGGCAGGAATTGTGTTATTGGCTACAACAGGGATTACAACATTAACAATGTTGGTTCTAATCAAAACCATGAACCTAAATACTAACATGATGTCATAATACATTATCATATTTACTCCACCTTCATAGCAGCCAGCATAGATCTCACATTCGCTGCCATGTTTTGAGTTTTATTGTTTTGCTGTAATTAATTTCACATATGATTCCATGTTGTGTTTAGTTTCTTATCACGAAATGTGTTTTCTACGCCTCGGTTTTAATCCTTTGATTGTTTTTTTCCTTCTGTAGTCTCCAGAGGTTTTATGCAGTTAGGTGTGTGTGAGCTGTTTTATGCAGATATTGGTTTTACAAAAATTTACATACAAATAGAAAACTCTGACAACTGCTACAATGATTCTTTAAACCCTTTTTTTTCATTCACCCATGCAATTTGATATATGAGGCTTTTGCCCCCTTTTTCCACCTCCGTTTTACTGTTCTACCTTTTCTTTCTTCAGCTGTCAGATGCCTATTTGCACGACAGATTCAGTGTACCCGGTAGTTTGATACTTGAGTAAACCTTCTTTAGGTTGAGAAGGGAAACTTGACCATCAAGTTCACACTGGGTGTGACACGTGTGTGTGTGTATTGTTAATCCCACGTCCTGGTCTTTCTGTAACTCTAAGAGCCTTGACATATTTTTCTTTTCCCTTTTGTTCACACAAATGCGAGAGTTGGCTGCTGGGAATTTTTCAGGGAACGTCTGCAACAGATAAGATGACAACAACGCTGCACTGTACCAGTTTTATTTGCGTAATGAGCGCATGAAGAACACCTGAAAGGATTCATTTTGACAGATCAGTCTTTTAGTTTGTTGCTGAAATGAAAGATCGAAGTAAGGGTTTATTTTAAAACTGGTAGGTTTGCTTCTGAGACTCGTGATCTTCATGTGTCTTTCTTCTTTCTTGGCAGTGTTCCTGACCCTCACTGCTGTGATTGTGCTCCTTCTAATCTTTTTCCTAACTTCGTTTGATGCACAGGAGAAGGCACAAAATGTTCTCAGTGAGATGATTTATTTCTATTCTTAAATCTTTAAAGCTCAGTAGTGATCTCTTGCCAATGCCATACAATCTATTTTTTAATTTTATTTTATTTCAGGGTTCAATAAAATTCACACAAAATTCACAACAGGTAAGTCAGAAATTCACATTTTGCTGCTGGCTTTTAAATCAAGTCAGTTTTATACTCAATTTGTATTAAAGTGGTAACCTAGTTCTTTTTTTATGTCTAATTTACATTTTAAGGCACAGCTAAAGTAGTACCAAAGTGCAGCCTTTCTGCAGTCTGTCCCTCGGACCACTTTGCTTTTAAAATCTGGAGTGGAGCTGCTAATGTAGTTGGTCCAAAAATCTGCTTTGATGGTAAAAAGTATGTATGAATGTGGTGAGAGATTCACATACTGAACCGGCAAAAGCTGCGACCCTGCTGTGAAAATCAATTTTCATCTGTGTCTCAACAGCATTATGAGTCACATTATGAACAATGTGGGACCAGGACTAAACACTGTGGTGGTAAATGGTAAACTCTGATTATAAATATAGAAGTCAGCACACCGATAAGCTGTCTGTGTACAGTCATGATGTCTAAATGTTTATTGTTGATTGTTTTTAAAAGGATTAACCTGAATGGTTTCAGGCTTGTAGGTTTAGTCTTGCAGAAATACAGTGCTTTGCAAAAGTATTAACACCCACTGATTTATCATGTTACAACCACAAGATTTTACTTGACAGGTCAACACAGTGTAATTCATGGTTGAGAAGAGAAATAAATTCCAAATATTTTTACAAGTAGTCAGTGTTTTATAGAATCGCATTTTGCTTCAGGTCTAGAGACCCAAGGTTGAATGAAAGTTGTGTGTAAGCATGAATTTTCAAGTTTTCCTGTAGTACGATCCTTGATTAGGACAATCTAATCCATGAATATTATTGCACTCAAGTCTAATAGGTTCTCCTTCAGAATTTCCCTGTATTTAGCTCCGTCTTGCATCTCATCAACTCTGCTTTTGAAAAATGCATATCCACAGAATACTTCCGCTACAATTCCTTATGGCAAGGGATTGCGTTCAGGGTTAGTTAAAACTCTAAGTCCATTTGCTGCTTGGGCCTCCATGACAAGCTGCTAATCATGCTATTTTTTAGCTCAGCTGAACAACAGCCTTCCACTCAGAGATTTATAGTTTACACTCCAGCCTGTGAGAGGGCATTAATGTGTTAGCTAATATGTGTTTTCTACTATAATATTAACCCGTTTTTTGTATGCCTTGTCCACACAACAACAAATCACTCCTCACTGTATTTCTTTAAAGTAAACATCATTGTTGTTTTTTTTCTTCTGCTTATGATCTGACCCATGTCATGTTTTATATCCGCTATGGATTTGGTGTCACTGCCTGACTGAGGTAATTACTATTCCTGCTGGCCCACATAGCCAGACTGTTGTGGACAGGTACAGATGAATTAGATGAGTTAGATTAATTTACGTGCCAGATGATGGAGCGAACAGGGCTGAATTAGGCTTTGGTTTTTATCCACACATCAGTTTTTGCCTGTAGGTCAAGTGGTTTAGTTTTATTCTCATCTGACCAAAGTACCTCCACATATTTTCTGTGTAGTAAACTTTAAACCAGACTTACGAAGGCTTTCTTTCAACAATGACTTTGTGACTGCGTTATTTGTTAAGTTCTCTTGTCAACAGATTTAAAGTAAAAAGTCTTAATACAAAAATATAACAAAGTTTGCTGCACTTGAAAGGTTATTGCATGCAAAATGTTTGGTTTTATTGTTGTAAAATTGCCTGTTGGCCTATGAAAGTCATAGTGGTGAGAGTGAAATGGAGGTTGGTGCATTTAGGATGATAATGGCTTGTGGGAAGAAACTGTCCCTGAGTCTGTTTGTCCTGGTTCTAATGCCTGGCGGAGGGCAGCAGGTCAAACAGGTGGTAGGCGGGATGAGTGCTGTCTTTGATGATGCGCTTTGCTCTCCTGAAGCAACAAGAAGTATAAATGTCTTTCAAAGAAGGCAGAGGGCAGCCCACAATCTTCTGCACTGTCTTGATCACTCTCTGGAGCCTCTTCTAATCTGCCTCAGTTCAGTAGCTGAACCACGTCGAGGTACAGTGGGTTAGGATGCTCTCTGTGGAGGATCGGTGGAAGGTTATCAACAGCTTCTGGTAGATGCGATTCCCTCTAAGCAATCTCAGGAAATGCAAATGTTGTACCTTCTTGATGACAGACCAGGACAGAGGAAAGATTTTGGTACCCTGACTCACAGACGAGTATGTAACATAAATGAGCTGCAGCGTCTGTGATCGACGCCATTAAGTAATGTCTTGGTATGTTGGTAATTGTGTTATTCTCTTTTCATTTGTGTAAGATGAAAGAGAAAAAAACTCTATGTTTGAAACTTGAAATGTTATTTTTTTAATCTAACTTTGGTTTAAACTTCTCCACAACTTTATCCCTGAGCTGTCTGACGTGTTCCTTGATCTTCATGTTGGTGTTTGATCACTAACATTATCTACAAAACCTTTGAGGCCTTCACAGAAAAACCTTAGTTATGCTGAGATTAAATTGCACACAAGAGGGCTCTATTTGCTATATAGGTACATTCTGAGGGCAGTTTAAGTTTAGGGGGCAGTATAAATATCCAGACCGCAATATTTTAGATTTTTATAAGAAAAAAGTTCAAATCATGAATCCTTTTCCTTCCACTGCAGTATTATGTGCCAAGTCCAGCACAAAAAAATCCCAATGAAATACATTGTAGTTTGTGATTGTTATGTGAAAAAGGGTGAAAAGGGGTATGAATACTTTTCTAAAACACTATATATTGCTTCAAGGCTTTCCAATAATAGTCAAGCAGTCAATGTGAATGGTCTTTTTCCGACTTAATTATGAAATGGAGTCAAACAGGAAATGGCTACTTTAGCTGCCAAACTGTTTAATCATGTGGCATCTCATGGTTGTATTCAGACTATTTTTCCCACTACTGTAAGTAAAATACTAAATAATTTAATTTAGTATGTAATATGGGTTCTTTTTCTATCACAAATAGGTGAGAATGGAGTTGTTGAAAAGTTTGGCTATCTTAACATGATTAGTGGAAGTAAGTAATGACAATTTGCATAACACATTTCAAATGTTGAGCTTTATTGAAGCTCCAGAGTTTCTTTTCTCTCCAAATTTTAATTCCATATCAGACTCGACAGACATCTTGGCATACCTGAAGGAGATAAAACCAGGAATGATTGTGCTGGTGGCCTCCTTTGATGATGCAGCAACAAAGTAAGCCTGAATCAAAACTTTCCAACATTTAAAAACGATCCAGTGTCACAGAACAGTAACCTTTTCTGCTCATTTGTTGCAGGATGACAGAGGAAATAAGGCAGATGTTTGTCGAGATGGGAAGCACTTTGATCGACTCTGTTAAGCAGAGAGACAACTGGGTGTTTGCTGGAAGAACGGGGATAAAAATCAAAAGCTTCTTTGAGCAGGTCAGTGGACCCTGTCTGTGTCACTTTATTTGTTGTATTTGTGCCAGAAAAGACTTTGAAAATATGCAGAAAAGCAGAGCAGAATACATAAAACAAGTGTTTTTTCTCTTCCTGCCTCTGTTAGCGAGCTGAGAATGATAAGAAAACAAACATTTTCGATGGATGGCCAGAGATGGTGGAGGTGGGCGGCTGTTTCCCAAGAACCACAAGTGTCTAAAAGTTTTCATAAATGGACTTTGAAGATTTTCTTGCAAAAGACTTGAAGCTATGGAAAGTATTTTATTCTGCAGAAGTAAACAAAACACTCTAAATGCATGCTTACCCTTTCTTACATAGTGGTCGCTGCAGTGGGCAACCACTCTAAGTCCACATAAACATTGTTAAAAAACATAAAAACATGAACCAGGTGGAATGTAATGCTGGACACTTGGTGAATGTTTTGGCTGTCCCTCTGTTGTACAAAATCCTTATGGACAAAAAAATAAAATAAAATAAATAACAATATAAATTAATTGTCAAATTTTTTCTTCTCATTTTATACTTGGAGGATTGGAATAAATTACCTGTCCAATGAGGTGGACATTATGCATCAATGGTTATGTTTACTGGTACTGGTAATGTCCTGTTCCTGGAAATACTTGAACAGCAGCACCTGTTCCTGCTTGCATCCAAAAACAAAACCAAACAAACATATTTTTGTTATTAGGCTGTACTTTTCAGATTAGTTCAGTTGTGCATGAATCAGTTGGTGTATTTTACTTATTTTCTTTTTTTTCACTATGCAAGTCTGAAGACCTATAAGTGGCACAGTGGAGCTTGGTCAAGTGAGCAAAATGTTAGTACCCTAAAGATTCAGAATGAAGGATTAGGAAATAATAGACATAGTGATTCTCAGATGCTGAGTGAGATAAATAAAGTACATGAAAAAGTTGAGGATTTGACATCTGACAAAACTTAAGGACATTATACAACAAAATGTTGGATTACAGAATGCTAAAAAAAAACCAATCTGTTGTTTCAGTGTGATTGCCTTGTGAATATGTTCCTTAGTCATACCAATAGGTTGCTGGTTTGGGTCATTTAGTGCTCAGAGGGGCAGGTAAAGCTGTAGAGCTCCAAGAGGAATGATTTGGAAGGGTGAAAGGAGCATCTAGAAAGTCTTTGTAAACTAACACTGAGACCTCTTTCACTGTATTCAACAATACTAGAAAATGGAAAAATGTGTATGATAGCAATATTTTTGCAATATTTTAGTTTTTTCCTATTAAATATTATTAGTGTTTTGTAACATTCAGCTAAATCCAAAATGTTTCATACCTTTGGCTGATTTAGGTTTTATAGCAACATTATCTTATTAAAACATTTCCCTACTGACTGTAAACATGATAAATGTTTCTGAGTGGAAAAATTAGAGTCTTGGCTTGAATCTGTGGCTTGAGCTAAAGATTAAGGTGATGGCTGGAAGTCCTTCCAACCTCAAAGAAATCACAAAGTTAAGATTACTGTAATAACAATAAAAGTTGCTTTCAAGTGATTGAGGACAGAAATCATTTTTGAAATTTCTTTGTGCAATTATCTTTTCTTAAATCATTTTGGACTCATGTGTACCTATTTTAAAACTAAAACACTTTTCTCACATGAGTGAAATTTGGGGACTTTTGAAAAGGCAAATGTTTAAAAATTACATAGGAAGAAAGTATTTAATGTATGTTTGTGTCACAAAGACAAGTATTGGCAAATGTTTAACATGTTGAAACTTCATCTTAAAAAGTTTTCACTTTCACAACAGTGATAAGAAAATACAAGACTGCAAGGGACATTGAATCCCTTATGGAATAGTTGGCATTATTATCCAGAAAAGACGAAACTCATGTTTAGTGTAGATTGTGAAGAATCATCTCAGAAGGTTTTCGAACAGCTTCAGGCTGACCTGGGGCTGTCTCCACTGTCTGTCTGAGACTCACGATGAATCAGCTGTGTACAGTGTGGAGTGGAAAACAGGAGAAGTTTTATGAGCAAAAGCCAAAGGAGACACCCCCCACTGTAACAGCAGCCCAGAAATGTGAAATTAATGTTTGTTTTAATGAGCCAGTCTTTCTGAAATGCCACAAAAATAGATCTCTTTGGGAATAAAGAGCATCAGTTTGTTTACAGTCAACAAAATGAAGTCCGTGTGGGAAAGCGTTGTCTGTCTTTTGATGCCCTGTGTGTTTTCTCCTCTAACTGTTTTTTGGATAGTCTGAGTCATACTTTGATCTTTTTGAATCGTCGTGACTTTGAACACTTATCTAGATGATCATTTTTGGACTTCTTTGAAGACAAATATCTTTGAGTGAATTTTTTACACTGTGTAACTGGGTTAGGGGTCTCAGCGAGACTTTTTGAAGGACCGTTTTGATGTCTTAGCAATGCCATGCAGTTTTTGTGCTTATGAGATGTCAACACATCTTCAAAACCTAACTCTGAAAGATACTGCATGGCCTAAGTTTGCCTCTTTAATAAATTCAAAAGATCAAAGTCCATTTTCTTCTGAATTTATTCAGATTCTGACAGAATCCAATACTCCTGTATGTAACCTGTTTGTTTTGAGTGCTGCTTTCCTGGGAGGATAATTATTGGTTGAAAAAGTTTCTATTTATCTCTTTTGCTTGGCAACTGGAGCAAAGAAAGAATTGCCTCAAGTAAACTGTAGAAACTCACCTGCTGATACAAGTGTCTGAAAAAAGTTCAGGACAGAATATATTTTTTAATTTATTTATTTCATTTCTCCCTTAGTTGAAAAATGTAACTTTCTAGTAGTTGATCCATTCAGAAGGTTGGAGCAGAGACACTTTTTAGGCAGTTCCTTTCTTCTGCTGGATTTGTGGACATCCTGCAGGACCGAGATCCCGGGCCAGATCCAGAACATTTTGGATGGATTATTTTTCCCTTTTGGCCCTGGAACAGCAGGACCTCCCCAGTGGAGAGGGATGTCTTGGTCTCCCCACCCGGACCTGTGGCTCCTGTGAACTGACCTCAGATAAGCAGACAAAGATGAATGGCTGAATGGACTCTCTGCACCCTGAGACCCAGCAGGTCTCTGACCAGTCACTGAGTTCCTCATTCATGCTGAGAACTTGGCAGTGACCCATAGTGAGGTGAGTTTTCTCTTGACTTCCTCATGAAACACATCATGTGAGTCATTCTTCAGGAACATTAGGATAACCAAGCATAACCTATGTGACAAAACATCTTTCTCAAAGTTATAAAACAAACGCTTTAGGTTTAACTCACATTTTCCTGTTTTCTGTGTCTCACTTCTACTTATTTCCCCAAAGGAAGTGAATAATCGGACCAAAAACAGGTCTTTATCAAACTGAAAAGATGCCTGCTGAACAGTGGGCCTCAGAGACTGTTTATGCTGTCATGTCCTATTAATTCCTCTCAGCACAATATCCTCTGTGTGAGACTGGCCAAACAGCAGGACTCCCCCTTCATCAACCAAACAGCTGCTGGCACTGATGCTACCATTAAAGACCTTCCTGCACTTTTATAGATTCTTTTTCTATTTAGATCATTTGCTGCTGTCTCGTGAAATCCAACTAATGATGTAAAGTAGACACTGCGGAGCATTTGTGATGGTAGCAAATTATAGAGAAAGAGGACTATTTTTTTGCGGCGTGTAACTCTCTTTGTAAGAAAGTTGCTGTTTATGTGCAGGCGTTTATAACCGCGTTTCATCATACCTTTCTTTAATAGCTCTTTGGAGCCATTTGGGAAGTCAGGAAGACAAA
Organism: Xiphophorus hellerii; assembly: GCF_003331165.1. Lineage (NCBI taxonomy): Eukaryota > Metazoa > Chordata > Actinopteri > Cyprinodontiformes > Poeciliidae > Xiphophorus > Xiphophorus hellerii. The sequence goes on along the minus strand of NC_045691.1, from coordinate 15,655,837 downwards.
CTTTTGCAGTTATGAAACTAAATGTTTTTCTTTAATTAGTTGATGATGCATCTCAGCTGCCCAGCAGTTCAGAACCTTCTCTCGTGCTTTGTTCTGTTTGTTTTCAGCACACAAATTAGTTCTGCAGTCATGTCTGTGTAACACCTAAACTGCCTTTCTATGAAGCTGTGTTGTTTTTTAAAAGGGTCTTTGGCACTTTGAAGCACAGATTTTGTCATATGTGTGTAGGACATGATTCATTAAACAGTTAGTGCACTGGTTTTGTTAAAATAAACCAAGTGAATAGGTGAAACTGATAGAAAGAGAGCTTAAAATGATCTGAAGACTGATGACAGCCAGCTGAAGGTTATAGCTCGTGCTAGTAAGTAGGCACATACATTCTATTTATCAGACAGTTTTAAAAGAAAAAAGCACAAAATGCCTCACACAAAGCCAGAGGAAAATTAATAAAAGATGATGAAAAAGACAAAAAACCTTTTCCGCAGAACCGATTTACATGATTTTCAGTTGAACTGTGTGTTATACACGTACAGCAGATCAAAGCTGAAAAAAGTGTTGATATCATTTATAATGATCTCATTAAATCCGACCGAAAATGTAGCATTTTATCAGGGAGTGTGGACACTTTTTATATCCACGACATAAGAATTTAAGAGTTGGTCAGGAATGACCGGGCTTAAGATCCTCTGGGATTTCTAGCAGCTGACCGCAGCCGCTGGGAAACCTCAAATGAAGCCGATGGTGATGGATGCAGTGATCTGAGCTGGCAGCAGTTTTGAGAAGTACGGAAAGAGGAAGTTTCAGAAACTCTAAGTGCTGAAAGGTGAAAAATGAATCAGAAATTGTGAAAAGTTAATGTCTCTGTGGTGGAAGGGCCATTAGATCTCTGGGGCCCGTGTCCCCTCAACCTGACTGCAGACTGCAGGCTCTCGGATGTGAACTTCTGGACCAGGTTTGAGATGGAAATAAGAAGAGTTTTAGAAAAGATCTTCACATTTATAGATCTAATGATGCATCTATTAACATGTTTCTTCAAGTCTCCTGATTCTCTGAATAAAGCTCAGACAATTAAATGGCAGATATTTTACAATTTTCTTTCAGGAACATTGTCTTAAAATGTCCCTTTACAGTCTTTAATTCGTAGCTGAAACCTTACTTCTCTCTCTTAATAATATTCATAAAATATCCCACTTTTTAAGCCTAAAACAGATTTTTCTTTCCTGTCAAATTTAAAATGAATACAATCAAAATGTTTCATTTTCAGAAATCAGTAACTTGCTTTTCCAGTTACATTTTCCACAGTGCCCTGTCTCTTGCTTTTCCATTGTTACAGCACATTCAATGAATTTATTATCAGACAACAAAGGCAGAAGGAAACAGTTTATTCAGCTGTCCTGTCTGAGTCCCACAGGGAGAGTGATTCTTCTCTCGTCAATTAATTCTGCTCAAACTCCATCAAACGAGGATCTCAGTAGGAATCAGACTAGTTCTTGTTTGATCCCCTCATTAATGAGGTAGCTGTTCACCTTGAGGGCGCTCGCTTCACTGGACATGTAGAGCACCAATGGCTTCATTTGTATGTCATCATTAAAACATTGACATGTGCTGCTGTCGTGTGAAATTATTTCTTTCTTTCATTAGTTAGTTTATTTAAAACATTTTTGCACACTAGAATTTTGAAATATCCAAAGATATTAAGTATGAGTGCCTGAGGTATTAGGCACTCAGGTGAAAAAAAGAAAGATATTTAATGTGTTTGTATTTTTAAGTAATTTAATATATGTTTTTTTATTAATGCTAACATATGTAATATTTGATCATGAATACTATTATTAGCATCAATACTAATGTTGCTATTTAATTTATATATATATATATACATTTGTAATCATTAAATTAGTTAATCATTAATTACTTAAATACTAAAATGGATGTTTCTATTTTGACATGGTGTCAGCTGGACGTTTGGTTTGAAGAATCCAACAGAACCACATCGACTGCAAGAACCAAAGCTGGGATGCTGAGATTCCTAAACCAGACTCCCTCCTGTCCCTGATCATACCTTGAGATCCTGTCCATAAACACCATACACAGGATCGGTCACAGATAGACATTTTTCACATTTTCCAAAAGTCTGTTTCAGCCTGGCTTGTTAGGTGATTACATTGTTTTTCAGACTATTGTGTATCTGCATGTGGGGGAAAGATAATCGAGTGTCTTCATCCTGTTTTGTTGGTTTCATTTCCAGTTTTGTTTTTCTTTTTTATTAAATTAGTCATCGTTGGAGATAGTTACTGACTGTGAATACTGGTTGTCTTGTTATTCTCTGAGCTATTTCCAAACTTACAATGATCAGACCTATCTGTCTTTAATTTCATGTTACTTCATCTCTCCCATTTTGAAGGTCGGCTAAAAGAAATGAATTCCTGTGCCGAGTCACATTAGAACCAGAATCAGCTTTATTGGCCATGTCTGTCCAAACAGTCAGAACATTGACTTCAGTTCCTCTATGTAGTTAAAGTATTAATATCTAAATATAAATATTATAATTTTCTTGGAAATTATTTTATTTTATTAAATAACTACATTTAAAGTGCTATTACAAAAAAGAGTGGATACAACATAAAAAAAGTAAGTCACTGATTACTAAATATGTGTATCTAGATACTAATTTACTTAAAAAATGAAAACATTTAGAGGTAACGACAACTGCAACATGTGATTTTTCCCTCCACACTGAATAAATCTGCTTGAATTAAATGTTTTTTGTAAAACTTTCAGTGTGAGTTTGTGGCATTATAAAAAGATCATTGATTTTTTTTTTTTAACACATTTTAAAATATGGCACTAATAACTGCAATTCAAAATAACTTTGTTTCTAAATATGGGTACAATTATTGAGTGCAAAGAAATTAACATACGTTTCAGATCGGACATTTCTGCTCAAAATATAAATTTTTATTGCTCTTATCTGCTATTCCAATTTTCCGAATTGCTAACTTTTTATCTGTAAGCCATACTCATCATTGAATTATTTAAGTTCACGTATGTTGAATCTATGTAAGATACCGGTTTCACTTTATGAAATAAATCTCAAAGAATAAATGTCTGTTATGTAATATTCATATATTTAGATTTACCTATTTGTAACTATTTAAAGACAAAAAGAGCATAATATCTTTCCCCATGAATAAATACCTCATGCATTAAACTGTGAAACAGTTTTACCTCTTGGCATTCTCTTTTGTTGTTTGTCACGATATTGACCTTGGAGCAAATTGAAACTAGGCCATCTTAAGTTTGTTCACAGTAGCTTCAACCTGAAAATAAGGATTGCTTTGTTTTCATTCTCTTTTGGGTCACTTTAATCTGTACTTATCCCTAAAACTGCACCTCTCATCTAAATATCAAACTTCTTTGTTTTGACTTTAAACTTCACATTATAATACCAGCAGCTCGTTGAAGGATAACTCACCCACACAATTTTACTACTGCCTATTTCCAAAGACAAAAAAGGAAACCCAAAACAACTGCGAAATCATAATTTTTGACATCTTCTCCATTTGCTTTTTTTAAATTGAATCTGAAGAACCAAGATAAGAAACATGTCAACACTGCTTCGTCACAAAACTAAATCCAGCTCTGTCAACCAGCTTTATCTCCATTTTAGCATTTAAAAAAATAAGTACAGTGACAGTGGGTGTTAATAAAGTCAATAAACATTTTAAATATTGTATTTGTCATAGGCATAAACTAGTTGTTAACTTTAAAGTATCACAGAAACTCCACTCAATGATTGATTTTTTTACTTTTCAAGATTATTCTCCCCTGCAAAACAGCTTCAAGAGGTATGTAAAAAAATCTGTTTTAACAAGCCCAATATGATATTCATTACATAAAAAAACAATAATAGTGAACATATCGCATTATGGTGCAGATTCACCAATGTTAACATGTGATTGAATACCAAGAGTTTCTGTCTCTTCTATCTCAGCTCCACTGTCAGGCAGAAAGCAGTGATCTTATCAGACCCCACAAACCTCCCTGTCATTTAACAACCTGCAGACACTCCACCAATAACCGTGGATGACCCACAAGAGGTTGGACAGATATACACTGAAAGTCATAAATACTCACAGCCAAGTTTTATTATTTGTATAAATCCTGGAATTTGCTGTCTTTTCAGAGAGGAGAATAGGCCAGGAAGGACACTCTGGACACTTGAAAGCTTTGGAGAGGAAAACAGGAGGGAAGGGAAAGTGGAGGTCGTCATACCTCCGTGGAGGACTGTGGGAAAAGTAGAGATGGCTAAAAAAAAAGCAAGACTTTTTATGGAGGTCAACATTTGAAATTTGTGTAAGTATGTCCAATTATCTCAGTTATTTGAAATCACTGCTTACATGTAAGGGGCTAATTGCATGTTTGTGATGATTAAGACCTACAAACTTTTGTTATGCTCATTTATGACCCTTTTGAGACATTTTTTCTCCAGGTATACTTTAAATCCATACAATTTATCCATATTTCTTTTCTAGTTTTTGTAATGCTTCAGGTAGTATACCCATTAAACTATGTTTTCGTCCCTAACTTGTGCCATGACAAGGAAGAAAAATGCATATGTGGGCTCAACGAAGAAGAACTGAACACCGTGACAGTGTGATAAGCAGGTGACCACCATCAGGAGGACCAGGCTGGTGTGGTGTGTACGGTTCTTTCTTGCACTTCTGAGCCCCCTGCTTGTTCAATGAATGAATTGTTTTGATGTAGTACTGTGGGATGAAAGATTGTCCTGTGTTGTGTTTTGATACAGCTCTGACCTTCCTGGGATTCAGGATCTACACTATTTCGCATCCTGCAAATATTAAGTGGGTTTGAAAACCAAATTAATTGATACTTTGATTGTACAGCATGCATTGTAGTTCCGTATTCAGCCAGTGGAGGGCAGCCCAACCTAGTCTTTGTCAATGTACTCAATTTATTCATTCAAGACATGCTATATCTAATTTATTTCGTATAATACAGTTTCCACAGAAATTAATTCCACAGAATTAACAGATATGCATCACTTATAATGAATAAATATCTGTACTGTAACACAATTTTACTGCCTGTTTTGTTTTTATGAATTTTGCCTTTTCATTAAGCAGTCATTTAAAAAAAAAAAGTTTCAAAGATAACCCCCATTTTCAAGGGGGTTCATCTCAAGATCCCAAGATCTAAACACAATTACTTAAGTTTTGTTTCTACTGACAAAAAGACAAGGAATGGAAGAAAGAGCCTAACTCCTAATTAAATGTTGTTTAGGACCTCTGTTCTCAATAATAAAAAATACTATGAATCCTGTGTCTGTTTCTTTTAGATATTTTGCCAAACAGGATTAAGTTTGGCTAAATATTAAACAGGTATTATAGAAAAATACACAGTTAAAAGATTGTCAAGCTATAAAAAAATTGTTCTGTGTCAGAATCAGCGTCAAAAACTTTCGGTTTAGATTTAAAAGCACTAAACAAGATGAGTTCAGTCAATCTGAAAGCTTCTTGTAACAAGTTTCATGAAAAGGAAGCAGAGTGAACGAAAACATTCTTCCCCAATTCAGTCTGAGCAAAAGGGACAGAAAGAAGCAGAAAATTGTGTGAGCGAAAAGTACAACATTTCTCAGTACAAATATATGCTGGCAGGAGTCCAAGTAGTGCTTTGTAAATAAAACTTAACCAATGTGATTTCCTTTGGGTAGCCAGACCAAGCCATCACACTCGTGAGTATAAATCACAGTGATATACAATATGTACTTACAGTATGTCCTTACTATACCACCAAATTAGTTACAAGGTTGCTTAAGGGCTGAAAGGTCAATGTGTTGGAGTGACCATCACGAAGAAAATCTGTAGACTGAACAGAAAAGGTGTTTGTGAGAGAGACGGCCTATAAACTTGGCTCCGTTTATAGACAGCCCATTCCTTCCTGTCAGGAGAAATGGGCCAAAATTACAACAATCCATTGTCCGCTTGTAAGGAGATTCACAAAAGATTTCATCAGTGTAATACAGTTTAAAAAGCAGCCCCACCCTATACAGAGGATGTATTTAAGCCTCTGAATTTAAAGAGAAGGAAATCAAATTTCTCACATTATTAACTGAAAATAGGAAAGGTTTATGTAAAATGTATACAGTGTAAGCAAACATATGTGCCTTCATGTTTCTGGTGTGGTGTGACAGCAATTTTCCCTATTAGTGGTTTAGTTTGATATATTTCGCTCTCTGTGTAACATAATACCATGCCTTTGTTTATTTTCATTGGAATGATTAGTTTGCATTCTCATCCTGCAAAAAAAACACAAGTAGGTGAGATAGATATGCAGACAAATTTGTCTTTTGAGATGTACAAAAAGTCTTAAAATTATTATTATTATTATTATTATTATTATTATTATTAGAATCTCATGGGGAAAAAATTAGAAAAGTCTTTGTTTGAGTACAGTTAGACTGGAGTTGAAAAAATCCCTAATTAAAAAAGTTATTTTACTAAATCCACTAAATCTCCATTGGAATAATTATTCATCCCTCCACTTTTGAATTACATGCAATTCTGAATGTGTACTTCTTCAAATTTCAACATTATCATTCTATAAACATACAGCAATCTAAGATGTTCTGTTTCCAAACATAACATTTCTCAAATCCTCTGGCCACCTGGCTGGGTATGGACTCATGTCTGTCTTGCCAACACAAATAGGAGGATTCTCAGAGATGCAGCAGAGAGAGGCGTCTAAGTCTCTATCACAGCTGTTAGATTGTGTCGACATGACAACCAGTTAGTTGGGAGGCTGTCCTGATATGTTGAGTTTATCCAAAGTTATTTCAACCGGAGCGGTGTGTGTGTGAGTCAAATGGGACCATTTCATTTTTCAGGCAAAAACACCCTGACACACTGGATTGGTACTGATGAAAAATTGGAAAAGCTGCCTCTATTAGGTAAAGAGATCTGTAATGCTATGGATTTGTTTCTCATCCAAAGGCACTGTGAACTTTGTTGAAGTACATGGTGTCATAAGTTCTTTGAAATACCAGGAACCATAAAAAAGACAATCTGATAGGCTCGATCAGCAAATTTCTCTGCTATTTTCACAGCATTAAGATCCAAAACATTTATCTAAATTAAAAAGAATGGTTCAGTCAAATATAAAGTCAACGTCATCTGCAAGGCCAAATGTCTGCACATCTATAACTTTAAACCGAAGCACACTGTAAAGAATGTAAATAGTTATCTGTGACCTGAATTTGTTCACAACTGAATCTGTTTTCTCATTTTACTTTCCATTATAAAGACTGTCTCGTCTCATGACAATACAAACAATGCATAGACAAGGAAGTTTTATTTCATTTCCTGCAGTCATTTCTTTGTGGGTACAAATCGTATTTTCATACAACTTTTTCAATAACCCATGATGCATTGCATCCATACATTTGTAGCTCAAAACAGCTTTTACAAAAAAGGATATACAATATATACTTATATTTATATTTTATATATATATATATATATATATTATATACATGTGTTTCTTTATGCATTTTAGTGTGTTTGTAACGGGTAACAGAAGCTTTAAAAAAAAAAAAAACACAGCCGGGTTGAGATAAATCCCAACAGAAAGTCTTTACCAAACATATAATGGCCAGGTTATCAAAGTCATCAACATTGGCTATAGTACGCTCAACATGAAGCCCTTCAAACACAGTTTGCATATATTCCACATCTACAGTCATGTAAATCCAGAGTGATTTGCCTTTTTTTTTTTGTACTATGGACCCACATTAACAGCTACATATGAAACAAAACTCTTTAACGAAGGAGGATCAGTTGATGGGCTAGTTCACTGAGTTTCTAAAGCTTTGTTTTTTTCTTGAAACAGAATCCAACATATCATGGGATACATTCTTTTATACCAGTAATGATGTGAAGAATATCAGGATTATAGGCCTTTGTAATTCAGTGGTGAAGTTGCAGTGATAATATTATGTGTTTTCAATCACTTGTAGAATTGGAGTGGTACAATAAGTAAACAAACAAAATAAATCATGTATCAATCCATCATTGCAGTGCTCAATGTATGGCTTCAGTGTCTTTTCCTTAAGAGGACAAATGTAAATAGTGCACTCCAGCAGCCAGTTGTTGCTACTTGTACATTTGTTTTTAAGACCTTGCTGAAAATAGATTTAAAAAAATACCAACTTAGTACGATAGCTGATATGTGTTTTTTTTTCTTTAGTAGGGTCAAAGATGAGGGAAAAAAAGCAAGCAGGAAAACAGCCGTAAATAAACATAGTACAGAAAAAAGATCACTCAGAAAGAGACTTGACTGTTCGAGTCAATGCAAATGATAAGTCCACTGTGCTGTGTTGTACTTTGTCAACATTACTTCAGGTGTTAATCACTTCACATTATATAGCTCAAAAATTACATCAGTTTTCAATACAACATAGTAATATTAAATTGTGTGTTTAGACTAATTGATCATCATTCATGTAAACATATTAAACCAGGTCATGCAAACAGTAGACCAAAACTTCTTCCACTAGAGGTGCACAGCACAGAGCAGGCAGAGCGCCCAGACTGAGATCCTCCCGACTCAACATGAGCCGGGTCTGGGCCAGGACAGGAGACTGACAGCCTGTGGATTTCTGTATTTTTATCACTTTATTTATTTTTTTTATTGTTTATTTTATTTTTTGCTGAAAACAAAATGGTGAAAATAAGCATGATGTTTCTGTATTCCACATGGCATAAGAGCTCATGGATATAAAGAGTGGGGATCTCAGTTTGAGCCTCTGATAACAAAACAGCCATAAAACAAACAAACAAAAATGTCTCCTTTTGGATATTCATACATTTCAATGGTTTTCCCCGACAGGAAGCATGCAGACACTTCAGGTCAAAACCACCCATTACTAACCCAGTCTGAGCCAGAATATAGAGTCCAAAAACCCCATGTTTTAATTGCTACTTTCAGATATCTCCATATTGTTTACACAAAGTGGTAATTAGTCAGGAGAAAAAAGAAAAAAATGATAGTTGGACAAAATAAAATAAAAAAAAACAACGTAATTTTGCAGTAATAAATGCTCAGCTTTCAGACAGGCAGCTCTTTCATGATCAGAAGACACATTTACTGTTAAATTAATTGTTAAATGTTATGTTATTATCCATCTGATCTGAACTTCTTTTTGCAGTGTTTTTATTTCTCATCCACATGAAAACAGCATTTGTTGGGGAAAATGACATTTTAAGGTTGGCATTTTGTATTTCTTCATGAATAGAATATCCAGCCACTAATGCCCACTACATACAGTACTTGATAGAAGTAAACTGTATCCTATGAAGAATTAGATTAAATTGGGCTTCACTGGACTGAAATGCATTTCATTCAGTTAGGAAACGTTTGAGTAAAATGAGATGTAAAAATGGACTGAACTGTGAATCTGGTGGATTATATTGGGACTTAAATATATTGTATTCAGTTAAAATTATTTAGTAAATTTTAGTCATTTGGGTGATAACTGAGATAAACCAGACTAGTTTTATAAGTAGGATTTTTAGGTTGAACTGTGTTACAGTGGACTGAATTGGATTATATTTGGGGTTGAAAAAGCTAAAATAAATTAGAGTAAGTATTTACTTGAGCTATATTCAGCTGGGATGAACTGGAGTTAATCTGTCTATTTTTTAACTGAAGTGCATTATATTTACTTGTACATAACGAGTCGGGGTGAGTCCGTGGAGGTGCGCACGCCAAAGCCTAAATGTTATTGGTCAGTTTACTTTGGTAAATTTGGGGGCTTGTTGCTTTTTCTGTAAGCTACAAATGAATGAGCAGAGTTTGAATCCTCCTGTAGTTCTAAGAGAGGTCGTTTGGATCCTGTCCAGAGCTTTTTACCGTGTGCTCGGTTCAATAGCAAACAATCATCAAAACTAGCCAGACCGCAGCACATGGTAGACCCAAAAACTTTGTCCTCCAGGTAAGGGATGTTTACTGTTTACTTCGGGGCAAATTTCGACAAACCCACTGAATTGATTGACAGGTGCCATCATACCCATTGAACAAGTGTGCGTGCCTGACATTCAAAGTGCATAACAGAGGTGACGAAACATCCTATGGCCCCCCGACCTCAAAAATGAATCTGATCAAATCACATTACAATAGAACTGCATTCAATTTAATTGAAATGGTTTACTTTATCTAAAATGTTCCCTGAGTGGACTTTTGTTTTGCAGAGGTTCCACACAAACTGAGTTGTTCAGTAGGCATTAAAACATAACTTGAGGGAGAAACAATGTTCAGCTACTTGACTAGAGTCACTTCTTGGATAGCGGCTGGCATTTCATTAAAGAATAAAGAGTAGAAAGACCTGCAGGACTCTCTTTAAGTACCGGTTCCCTTTAAATGGTATTTTCTCTGTAACCTGCCTGGCCAAATTTCTCAGGGAAAGCTGCCAGTATTGTAGAGTGTGTGGGCCAGATGGATGCAGACACAGAAATTATGATTAGAGGTAGGTGTTTCACATAATGAGATAACAATTACGATAAAGGACACAGCTTTTAGAACTCCTCTTTGATTGAAACCCACTGTGAAGCTAACATGCTGAACCATTGGTAAAAAAAATTAAAAAACATGCTCTGTTATGGCTGCACAACAAAGATAATTTCATTATAAGGATGGGTTGCTGAGTTAGACCTTTTCAAACTGAAATAACCTCTGCATTCTCAAAGCAGCCTTACAGATTTTTTTCAGTTTTTGGTTTGTTGTCACAACAAATTGTTTCAGCTCACCTGAGTTGATACAAAATGCAGTTCTCAAATGGTAATTTCATTTATTAAAGGTAAAAACTATTCAAACAATGCCTCCCTTTGTGAAAAAAGTATTTGGTTGCTAAATTTAGCAATCCTTGGCAAAGACTGCCACCAAGCTCTTGGGTTAACCTGCAATGAGTCTTTTTTATCTCAGTGGAGGAATGTTATCTTACTCTACTTTGAAGAATTTGAATTCGGGCACATTGTAGCATTTGAACATTTTAACAGCCTGATAACTGTTGTTTCACAGGATTTCTGACAGATTTAGGTCCAATCAGCAGTGATATTCACTTTAGATCTCTTATGGAGGACATTTTACTCAGGCATGTGAGGTGTGCAGTGCTTCACACATCAGAAGTGACTTTCTAGATGACAATTTTGGTTGTTGTTTTTTCTATTTGAGGATAATGACTCTTACTATGGTACAATGTAGGTCCTATAGCTTATGAAAGCTTTTGGACCCTTTACAAACTTAAACTTAGGTAATTTTATTTCTCATCTGTTGTTTAAGTCCTTTGAGATCTCTTAACCTATGTCACATTCCTTCCTGATTCAGATGGTCTGGCAGTAACTAGCCCTGTATGTGGCTGTAAAATTGAACAACAATGGGGTCAATTACAGGCAAAGGCTGAGATTAACCTTTCCCTGTAATTAACCTTGCTTTGGTTAGTTTCCCTTAATAATTGAAATCATCACTTTAGAACTGCTTCTTGTATTTCCCCTTGTATCTTTGACAGTATAATTTGCTTAATGATGCAGCAAAACATTGAAGTGTGGCAAAAAAAAAAACAATTTGTAATTGGGAAAATACTTTTCTTAAAGAACTGAAATAATGATTTATTTGAAAATAATAAAATAATTATATATATATATATATATATACAGTATACTGTATATATATACTTGGTTCTTTAAAAAAAAAAGAAAGTAGAGGAGTACTGTTGTCTGGGTATGTGCTCTGGTGGACATTGACTAATATCTACTCTGCCTTACTGGCCAGACTGGGTGGGCGGGTTCTGGGTGCTCCAAAGACACTTAATCATCATGACACCAGGAGGCTTTGCTCAGATGCGACTGGTTGGCCTGCAGCAGTAGGTGCAGCTTCTCAGGCTGTCCCGATCTGTGCTACCCTCGTTACTTCCACGACGACCATCCTCGTAGTGCGACACTTGGTGATGAAGAGCAGAGCAGCAGAGGAATTAAGAAAAACCCAAGGGTTAGTCATTACGAGTACAACATCAAAGTTAACATAATTTTTTCAGTATATTAAACATGAGAGTATCTGTTTGACTGTGACAGTGCTGCATAATTTAATATGTTGGCAAACCTGTCCAACTAATAAATAAGATTTATGAGTAGGAGGGAAGATATAAGATACCCAACAGAGCAGAATTAATGCAATAACAATTCAAGTCTAGCAACAGCACACAGGGAACAAGCCTTTTGCTTTCTGTAGCAGCAGGACCTTCATCTCACTCATTACCTTTAAGATTGTAATGCTTTACTTTACATGATATACAATCAGAAATTTTTAAAGTTGTAGTCACTAGCTCATGGCAGTCTTAGATTTAAAGTGTCCCTATCCATTTATAACAAAACTCTTATAATATGGCAATACTAAAACAAAGTATCACCTGCAACCATTTCTATGTATGTTGCACATGACACACATGATGCTTTACAACTGCAGGTCTTGCAGAGATCTAAATCATTACTTTAGGAGTAACAATTGACAAGGGTTAGAATATGTAACACAGTAGCTTGTCTTATAATAGAATACATTCATTCACAACATGGTATTAAGGGAAACTTAACTATGCAAATAGGAATAATGAAAGCAAAATACTAGTCTCCAAACAAATACATTACTTCTAAAGAGACACTGAGTGTTGTGAAAGAAAACACACAATCCCATCTGCACAAAAAAATTATATAACTGCTTCTGGTGCTTTTTGTCAACATTTGTCAACAGCCTGGGCTGAGTCACAACCAGATCGTCTCTCAAAAATACGGCAGACGGGGCGTCCTGGCAGCTAAAGGATTTGTAAATGAAAAAAAAAAAGTATATATATATATATATATATATATATATATATATATATATATATATATATATATATATATATATATATATATATCTTACATTGCTCATCATTATTCTGTCCTGTAAACTACACAGTTGGTTAAAGAACTTTGTAAAATAAGCCTGAGATTTCTCTAAAGTTATTGTAGTATCTTAATGTAATATCTACCGTTTTCTGTCATCTTAAATATTTTTAAATTGTGATAACATACAATGACTCACTACTTCTACACACACCTTGTCAAAATTCCAGATCTTTTGACCGCAATGAAAAACTTCCAGTCTTTTTTACTTTCAGTGTCATCACATGTTTCCTGCCCAATTCAGCAGGTAAATAAACCAGATCAGACGAAAATGTAAGGAGTAAAAAAAATTGTAATAACCTAATTGCATATCCTTAAACTAAAACTTAGTTTGATTTCAGTCTTGTTGAGCTCTAAAGGAATGATGTGGTTATTTTGAGAATTAAATTTGGGTAAATATTTTTAAGTCAACATGTGGGATGCCTAAAGACTCCAACCACATGAAATCAAAATGCTAAAATTAAATCAAAAGATATTTCAGCAAAGTATTAGTTTAAGGTTATTGCACGTTTGTTGTTAACTTTTCCAGCCTAACATTTTTATTCATTGTTTTAATTAATTTACACAATATAAATGTAACTTTAAAAATGGTCAAAAGAAAATATGGACATTATTTATCATATACTTAATTGAAATGTCAAAAAATTATTTCTACCTGAGGTGTGTACTCCACTGTGCAAAAGCAAAATTAAAGACTTCATCTAAAAAAGTCTTTGGGAGGTACCTTCACAAAGCACCTATTTTGCAAGATTTGTCTATTAACCACATACAGCACTGGCCAGGTTTGAAGTTGTATTTGCTCGTTGACTATGAGTTGCTGACTTACAGCTCTCCTCCTCCTCGTTCCCCAGTTCATCCTCTTCTTCCTCCACCTCCTCCTCTGGGAGCAGATGTCCATGGCAGGGACTGGTGGGAGTAATCTGACTCGGTCCCTCGAGACTGGTGCCCAGCTGCAGCCTCCGCATGTGTCGCACCACCGCCGTGGCATTGAATGCTTGCTGCAGAAGCCAAAAATACAAGAAAAAAAACCCATATATATATATATATATATATATATGCTTCCTGTATGTCAAAAAAATCCTCAAATTTTTTTCCTTGTATGTTTTCTTCTTTTTGACAGTAATTTGAAATGTGAGTTGTAGAAATAAATATTTCTACTTTAAAATGTTTTTTTAACAGGCTGACTGAAACATCATGCCAAATATACTCCAGTAAGGAAAATGTAAGAAAATTATAATTTTTAACTTATTAAAATAAAGTTGGCCAACCAATTAGCAATAAGTGTCTTTGGAGAATTATATAAACAACTGAATAATAAATGTATACAAAAGTACATTCACAGAGTTGGAAAATTTATTTTTGACAGATGCTATCATGCATATTTTGTAAATCAATTCAAATGACTAAATATCCTTATATTAACATTGTTCTTAGGGTGGCTCTGTTTTTACCAGTGATTATGTTTTTGCGTGTTTTTTCTAAGCTGTAAATGAAAAAATATTTTGCACATAAAAGCTTTACCAGTAAATATGAAAAGATTCTTTAAACTGAACAGTGAAGTGAAAATTGCAAAAATCACAGATGGTGTAGCCCACTAGAGGTTACATTAAATTATTTATGACAAACTCCCACACAGTCATACTGATGTGTAGCAGAAAGTTGCCTCTCAACAAAAGATAAAAAAGAGGCATGTCAGTAAACTTCTGGATGTGTTACTGTTATAGCTGGGATGTTTAATCCTTTGTCACATGGAGAAAATTTGTTAACTTGAAAATCCTTTTTATTTTGTAATATTAATCTCATTATTTTTGCTGCTCAACAGTAAACTAAACACAAAAATAATTTCAGGAGACCAACAATATATTCTGATTTTGGTAGAAAAGTGATCTGTAGATCACTGAAGATCCGAAACATAAAGTAAGTCAGAAGCTGAGCCCAAACACACCGCAAAAAAGGAACATTATGGGTCAGTTCATGAGCAGGTGAAGGCGAATTATGGCCATGTTTGTTTTTAAGAAACATTAGAACCTCTGCTCTGTCCCAGCTTGTACTATTCAGTCCTTTTCTTAATTTCTTTCTCTGCAGAGACACCGTATAAACCAGGGCATCAACATCTCCCCCAGGAAGCTTTAGTAAAAACTGTATATTTCTGGGGAGAAGATGGTTATACAGCTGACCTAAAAATAGTAGGAACAGGGCTCACATACAAGAACACAGAGAGATATGTCTACTTGAAAATACTTTCAGGATACAAAGATATAACATTTTATAGTGACAAGCCTTAGTCATAAGTTTATAGAAAATGCACTGACTGACAGAAAAAATAAGCAGCCAGACTTGGTTGCTTTGTCATCAGTGAGTGTCTGCTTTTATGTTGAGTCAATATTCCAAAACCAAAATAATTAAACTCAACTATTCTGCAATGACCCCAGAGTTCCTTCTCTAGCCTGGCAGTGCCAGAGCAATTGTCTGCATGAGTTAAATTGTTTTCATTAACTGCACCAGGGGGAGGTGTAGATTTTATGCATGCCTGCTTTGGGTTCAAGAGAAAGAGAGAAAGATAAAGATTGACGGAGAGAGAGAAAGATATGTTATTGCTGCTACTTCTCATTCTTGTTTGTGCTGGGATCTCTTAGACTTTTTATCATAGGGGGGTTGTTTTCAATAATAAAAATCTGAGGAGAGATTGAGGGACATTTTAGGTCTGTCGAGGTCTGAAAATTTGCCAGGTGGTGACTAATTTCTGTAAATCCAAAGGAGTGTGTGCAGTTTTTTACTTCAATCTAAAACACTAAATGTATAACGCCATAGTGACGCAATGATTGCCAGTTTTTAAAAAATATATATATCTAAAGTGAGACAAACAAGCAAAGAAGAAAACATGTAATCCAACTCCTGCTGGACCTAAATCTGCTCCTTTCACAGTTTGTTGACTGACCTTCCATTTACTTTTGGCAAAGTTCTTCTTGATTTGAGCACTGACAGATTCATGTATATTCTTGTCCAGAGCTGTGTCACCACATATCCTGAAAAAAATAAAATAAAAATAGAACAGGACACATTAAAGGGACTTTTGCAACATGGACGCTTGGAGTTTGCTCATCACAAGTGAATTTAACACAACAGACTATTGACATCTGTTTTAATAATCATTTAATTGTTTCACTTTTGGAGTTAAAAGGCTTCATACGTTTTTCTTGAGTTAATCTGAAAGCCGCATGAAGTTTGCAGGACTGCAGAAAATCTGAAATGTCTGTCACACGCCTAATAGTCATCTGACCCCATTGTGTGATTTTTCTCACTTTGTAGCTGAGTTATTGTTTTCACTAACTTCACTGACTTCCTGAGTCCTGTTTCCAAAAGTGTTTGTAGAAGCAGTCAGAATACCTCAGAGATGGAGTTTATATAGCCTGTGGCCACTGAAGGGGTCACCTAAATTCAATGATTTTCATAAGTGTTGTCGATCAGCATATACTGTATCTCTGGTTAATGTTACTTTTGCGGAAGACCAATCTAACTCTGAGAGGGGGAGAAGAATAGAGGTGAAACCATCATTTATGACTGTTCTTGCTCTTTTCATTGTCTCTCACCATTGATCTCTTTGTAAGTGTTGATTTGTAATCTGCTTACTGAACATGGGTCTTTCAGTGCTTTATTAAGGTAACTTTGAAATCAGTTTGGGATTTTCAGCATCACAGTGAGGGTTCATTTCTTACCTGGCTCTATCACCACAGTAACATATGAGACAAACTTAATCTGTCCTTTAACAGATTAGGTTTGCAGATTAGAGCTCAAGAGCATAAAATCACTTTTTCTCAACCAATGAATGCCAGGAAAAGAATAAATAAATAAATAAAACCTGGTAGTCTGTGAACAGTGTCTTCTTTGTTCTCCTGCACATTCTGTCTTTGAACATAATTTGATGAGTTACTTCTTATCAGAATGAATCCATATCTACCTAAAACAGAGATTGTTAATTCTAAAGTTTGCTCCAATTAGAGGTTAATGGGTTAAAACTAATATTAGTGTTGTTTCTTAACTAAAATACCTTAATCTTAAAAAATGTTCATGTCGAAACAAGTTCAATCTAATTGCCATCCAGAGTAGAGTTTGGATGGCACAAAATGACCTCAGACATTTGCAATATCTCCACTATTGCTGGAATGAATCCTTTTCATTTTTGTGACTCACTTAATTCAAGGGGGATTTAGAACAGTCAGGACTGTGGCACATAGATTAAACCAGCAGCTTTTACAACATCAATGTATCAAAACCAACTCATATCCAAGGTGAGTAACCCTTTTGTATCACAATTTGAGCAAAATGTTCTGTTTTGGGGTTAGTAAGAGTAGATTTCTCAAAGAAAACCCTAATATATTTGAATAAACTTGTTCAGATTAGATTTTCAGCATTAGTCACTAAAGTGATCCTGAACTGAATCTAAAATGACCTCAAAAGGCCACA
Source organism: Xiphophorus hellerii (assembly GCF_003331165.1). Taxonomy (NCBI): domain Eukaryota; kingdom Metazoa; phylum Chordata; class Actinopteri; order Cyprinodontiformes; family Poeciliidae; genus Xiphophorus; species Xiphophorus hellerii. The sequence goes on along the minus strand of NC_045691.1, from coordinate 15,638,363 downwards.
AATCCCACATTGTTATCTAGGCTCATCTTAACCTTTTTCTTTTTCTTAATCTAATTTCCCCCAAAACAGAAAGCTTTAAATTTCATACTGAAATTAAAAATATAACTTAAAGCATATGCCATTGGCCTTCTTGCACAGAAAAGTTGCAGCATCATTTATAACAGATACCACAAATTGTTTGAGTCTCCTACCAAGGATGTTGGAGAGCCTGCTCACAAGTATACCTCTTCATGGGGTCCTTTTCCATCATATGACAGATGAAGTCTTTGGCTGCCAACAAAATTTAGGTTCATGTTATTAAAAAGCACTTGTAATTGTTGTGTCCACTGTAAATATTCTGGAAGTACCTGAATCTGAGATGTCATCCCAGTATGGAGAGTCGAATTCATACTCTGCTTTCAGAATCTGCTCAAATAACTTGGCATCATTTTCGTCGTAAAACGGAGGATATCCACAGAGTCTGGGGGAACAAAGTTACAACCTGATCATTTTCTTAAAAAAACGTTCATTTGAAAAATAAACACAAAAGATCAACTCACAAAATGTAAGAAATAACTCCTATGGACCAACAATCCACAGCTTTACTGTATGGTTTCTGAGCGAGGACTTCGGGGGCTGTGAAGCAAACACAATACACAGAGTAAAAAATACACAAGATGTAAGTAATCCTGACCTTTCAGCAAAACTGTATGATCTAACAGGTCACTCTAAGCAAGAACAGAGCTCTTCTGAAGCACTTAGAGCTGGCTCAGAAGTGGATAAAGAGCCTCTTACAGTCCATTGAGTAATGAGGAGATGTCAGCTGTAACAGCTCTCATAGAAATGAGAGGAGAAGGTGAAGAGAATCTGAATGACCAGAGAAAGAGCTCCTCACCCACATAACCAGGAGTACCACACGCCGTGGACATGACACTGCCCGCTCCCTCGATCTTCGACAGACCAAAGTCACTGATCATGATCTTGGAGTCCTCGTCCATACTGTAGTACAGTAAATTCTCTGGCTGCAAACAAAACAACGTAGGACCAGTATTATTGTTTGAAAATGGAAAGCAAAGGTAGTGCATCTGTCTTTAATGAAAGAAGGTACCTTCAAATCTCTGTGGACGATTCCCATATCATGGAGATATTTTACAGCATCCAAGATCTGGTGGATGAGCTGGCTGGCATCCCTCTCCGTGTAGAACCCTTTCTCCACAATCCGGTCGAAAAGTTCCCCACCAGAAACTCTGCCAAAAAGAAAAATATGTAAAAAAATTTAATAAATAAAGAACTTACTTTTCTAAAATAACTTTTTAAACTTTTTTCAGTGAGAAGAATTCATTTCTGAATGATGTTGATTTGTTTTATTTATTATTTTTATTTTTCTGAGTAAACAAAAGTTACTTTTAAAATTTAAGTGTAAATTCATTTTGTTTCTAGAGAAAACGCTCCCTCTGACTGTCCAAAACAATGAACTGTACACCAGCATATGAAGATATCTTGATGAATTGAATATTAATGGTATGTCCTAATTTTTTCACATCAATTACATGAGCATTACATAAGGTTCATGAGTGGCATAAGTACAATATTTAAATTTATCGTAGCTCTAAACATCAGCTGTAAAATTAAAAAAAAGTTATCTTATTGAAAAGTTTTGTGAAATCTTTTTTTTAGCTCATTGTTAGTATCTTGTTGAAATCTGCACACAATCCTGTCTTCATGGAGACCCCTGGTCAAATTCATGCCCTTCCAATCATATTAAGTTTACAAAATGAAGAGGCTTCATCTCTTAACCATTAAAAATCAAAGTTTATTGTATGTGGAATTTTGCCATAACAGATTGTTTAGCATTTACAAATAAATCAGAACTCAGCTTGCAGAGAGAAAAAGGGAGCTTTTTGACACTGTGATTTTTCTCCTCTGGCCATCATACTAGTGACTACAGCCAAATTAACAGGGCAGATGTCTTCAGATTATGTAAGTGGAGGATTACTGAGCTGATGTTTTGCCTAAATGAAATCGGGGTTTTAAATCAGCTTGAAGAGCTTTGAGGGCGACTGCAATCTAAAATAAAAGCACTTTGAAATGCCTTGCTGCTGAAATGTGCTATACAAATAAAATTTGATTGATTGATTGATAAAATGTGGTTTTAATGAGGCTCTATTTAAATTGAATCCCAGACTTTATTTACAGTCTGACAACAGAGGTGGAAAAATATATGAATGTGAGCTAGTTTATTGGGAACATGGTTGAATGCATTATTTGTGAACACAGATTGTAACAAAGACCAGAGTAGTTGTAGAAAAGCTGACACAGACAGTTTTTGGAAAATAAATTGACATAATTAATTTGCAAAGTGACATTCTGTATGTATACTTTCTTCAGTACTCTGAAAAAGCATTTATCCATTTACAGATTGCTTCTGATTTAGCTGTTTACTGGTCTCATTTACATCATTCAGATCATCAAACAAAATTTTATATTTTATATACAGACAGAGTCAAATCAAAAAGGGTTCTCAAATGTGGATTTTATTAATTAAAAAAGATTCTGAACAGTCCTGATCTGAGAAAGTAATTACTTTTCTGGATAAATCCCAAACTTTGTCTTTTTTGAAAAGGTCCTTTTAGAAGAACATCTTGTAACCTCTTGTCCGCTTTGAAATTTTAAATAACTAAAGGAAATCCAAAATAGTTTAGTATATGACTACATTTTTTTTTTACACCTACCAAAAACTTTTGCACTGTGATACATTTCTGAGCATCTCCACTGTTTTGGCTGCATTTTGTTGCTATTTTTCACATGTGTGGGTGTCTATGATGGCTAAATGCCTGGATTTTGCTGTGTATGTTTCCCAAGCAGGACAAGCACACAGCCTCTTAAATAATTCCAGTTCTCACAAGGCAAAAAGGGAAAAAATACAAAAATATATATCCTTATATGGGTATTTCTCAATCAAGTAGTAGGACAAAGTCTTATTTTAATTTCTTCTACAGTCATCCATGCCATCTGCAGAGAAATGATGGATAATCTTTGATTTAGAACCATGGATAGATGGAAAAGAGGAAAAGGCTACTCACAGTTGCATGACAAGATATAGATGAGACATACTCTCAAAGATGTCCTCCAGTGAAACAATGTTTGGGTGCTTGATTCTAGAGGAGATATATGACAGAAATCTTACTGAAACAAGCCAGATCTCATCACAAGTTGGTCAACAGATGTATCTGTGATGAACAGATCACATGAAGAAAAGTCTGCTCTCTCATTTTTATACAAAGCAAAACTGGAAAAGCAATTACGTTACACAGAAAATACATAAAAGTTAAAAATAAACCAGTTCACTGAAAAATGACAACAGCTAAGGAGGGTTGACATTCAGAACAACAGCTTGAAACACTAACAAGAAATGATGCAGAACTTAACAAAAAAAAACTACAATAAATGCTAATCTCATCTCATTCATAGAAGGGATTGATCTGGACAAAGTGGCCATCAGAGTCGAGTTGAGAGCGTATGAGCTAACACCACTTCAACAAAAAGAGCCAAAAAACAGTCTAACTATTAACAGACTGTTTCACATCTTTCACTGGTCTTCCTGTTACTTTATTGCTTTAAATATTTCCAAAACTCCACACTCCCATACACTTCTCTTCTTCTTCTATCAAAGCCTCCCGCACGACACCTCCTCACCACTCTCCACACTCCCACCCTCTCCGTGCCTCTTTCTCTTTCTTCAGTACACTGCTGCGGGGAACTCCACACCATCTCCGCCTCTGTGTGCTGTTGCCCTAGAAACAGGGACACTAAAAATAGGCCTATCTTCTTTACTCCTGACATTTCCGGTGCACAATCCTACTGTTTCTACTGACACTATACATTCAGTCATCTTTTCTGTTGACCCCTATGCTGGATCTACACGTGCATGTGGTGTGAGACGCTGAGCTGACTAATTCCTGAGCCCACGGCGGATGCATGGCAGGTACCTCACCTGTGCAGAACAGCGATCTCGTTTTCAATGTTGTTCTCTTTTCCTTCCAGGGCTTTCTTAGGGATGCACTTGATGGCCACTAGCCTCTGAGTCCTCTTCTCCTCTGCGAGAACCACCTCGGAGAAAGCCCCCCTGCAACATATCATCACATATACAGTATATATTATAAATTTAATAGTGTGGAAAAAATTTGGTTTTTTCTAATTTTTTCTGCTTGTAAAATCTGGTTTTCCCAACAACTTCATATCTTCCATTCTTTTTTGTAACCATTGGTTTGCGTGTACGCTAGTGTTTGCGTACAGATGAAAAATTCAAAGTGGTGACATTCCTAAGTGATTTGGAAGGGGCTGGAGCAAAGGCTCCAGAGTTGAAGCATATTTGTAGGAAGAAGAAAAAACCGCAGCTGCTGTTAAGAAATGAAACTATTTTTAAACCATTCAATAATAAATAGCGTAAATGTAGTGGAGTTGCATCTGAGGGAGACCAGACTGCATTATGGATTATGGTCTGGTAATGATGAGAGGGAGAATTGTGTGTATTTACACAGTCTACCCACCAAAGCGTGGGTGGAGGCTCAGAAGGAGGCCTAAATGCCTGAACATTGTAAGTAACCACGGGGATCCGATTCATGAGCGAAAAAGCGATGACAAGACGATCATAATAGATCACCACTCAAAAACTTGTTCTCCTGGGTTTTAAGGGGATGCATCTAAATAGAGATGTTTTTTTATATATTTTGTCAAATCAATCTGCAGCCTTCTCAACGTCAGAAACTAACAAATTCCAATATTCATGTTCAGCTTCTTATTTGATTCCAGGCGTCTCTCTCTGATGTGGATTTCTGTTCCCATCTGGCTTCATAGAATGAATCCCCGCTTTGCTCCGTTACATCCTGCAATCATGAAAACAGTGCGGAAAAAGTCTAAAGCTGTCAAGAGAGGGGCCACTTTTCACACTCGTCTCCAGTTTCATTTTTAAACCGTCCTAAAATAATCCCCTCAACAAAATCACATAAGGCTCGTGTTCTCATCGACCCATAAAAGTGTCTTAATTCGTTTATGTCTGCAGCATCTTTAGCCATGGATTCATTAGAGAGACCAGAACTCTAAACCCCAATTATCTGCCAGTTAAAAGTTTTTGTTTAGGAAGTTGAATGGGAAACCACAAGAAAAAATAGAAGAGGGTGAAACTTGATATTTCTATTCACTATAAGAAAAGACACAACCTTTTTTTCCTACTGTCTGATCTTAAATCACACTTTTTTTTTGTAGGTCAGATTACCAAAATTGTGTCTGTTGCTAAACGCCACAACAATGAGAGAGAAAATTTCTCAGTCACATTTTGTAAATTCTGAGGCTCACAGAAATTTATGCACATTTTCTTACATTGCTTTTTAATCTGCATGCTTTTGGTTAAACATTTTGGCTTTCCTTTCGCTCAAAATAATTTGCAGGAGTTTTGTCCCATTCCTCTAGAAAGAACTGGTGTATGCTGCTTTGCTATACTAATCGTTTTAGCTCTGGTCACAATGTTTGTTTTGTTTAAATGAATGACCAAGTAATCTTAATCTGCGAAAAAGCTTTAAATTAGTTTGTGGTGAAACTTTGAAATTGTACCAATTATTTTATTTTACGATCCTAAAATATAAAAGATTTGGAAGTTAATGCATATAACGTATATTCATATTGCACCTTATTATATTCATATACTGGCTTCAAATATAGATTACACTTGCTTCCTTTTGTTGTTCTATCCATCCATCCATCCATCCATCCATTTCTTCTCCCTTATCTATCTAATGAAGGGTAGATTTCTGAGGAAAATGCCATGTCAAAGCTGTTCTATGACATTTATATTCATGGTCACAGAAACTGCCAAGCTGACAGATGAATTAGCTATGAGTCTCTGAGACCAGTGAGTCATGCAAAACTTTTATTTATAATTTTTTTTAACATGGAGTTAAAGTAAGGGCAAGAATTTGTTACTGGCATTCAATTTGTTTTTGCTGTACCAGGGTTTGACTGCATTATTTAAATATTTAAATCCATGAGGCCTGACTGTAGCACAAACCACCCATTTATCTATTTTTATGACTGTCAGGCATTACTGTACAAAGTGCACATTAACTCTTCACAAAATCTCATTAGTAGAGAGCAGTTGCGACAGTAGCTTCCTCTCCTCCTTTGCATTTCTCTCACAAATCCACTGAGAGCCCACACCTACTACGTCTCCAAGGAGAAACGAGCAAGTGGATGGTTAATTACACAGTGTCTAATGGCAACAGAAGATACGTCTGTATGTGTGTATACTTCCTGATTTAGTGTCAGGCTTTTTGACTCTCACAAGGATTTCAGAGAATGGTACTGCTTATAAAATTAGTTTGGTTTATTTAGAAGAACAAACACAGTTACTCTAAATATTATACATCATGTATTCATGGTTGATTTAGTTTATGACCACATTTGTGCTACATTATGCAATCTACCTGGAAACAGTAGCGATTTTGTGCTAAGACCAACATTTTAGTTTGTGTAGTCATTTAAAAAATATAACACAGCAATAAATACTCAGCTTAGTTTATTTAAAAAAAAAAATCACATTTAATTTTTTTTAATCTCTGGAAATTAAATTAAACACAATAATTACAAATAAATACCAAAAAGTAATACTTTTTCTAATTAATCAAAAATGGATTAACAAAATAGTTGTTCTGAGGAAAAGTTAGGACACTCACACCCTGACAAGAAAAGAAAAAAACAAACGTCAGGAAATTCCATCTAATCATGTTTACAGTGAGATAAACATGTTCTTTTCTTAAGGTCCACACACACCATTTCAGTCAAATTTCTTCTGTCCTTTTCTGATTGTACAGGAATTAATATTTATATCCACTTCAGCAACAACCGACTGTAGGTCCTGTGATGACATTTTTGAGTTTTGGAAACTTTTTGAAGCATCTCGTGGAAAGTCTTCAGGCAATATTGACTGTATTAATTAACTATAACTAATATAACTAATTATAGATAGACAATAAGATATAGCTAATTACAGATAGATAATAAAATATAAGTGGTTATAGACAGACAGACAGATACCACCAGTCCCACAGCCATCGGCACATTATGAACACATGCAGCACAGCATGGGTCCCTGTCTGACACACTCTCACGCTCACCCCCACCCACAAACAGGCACACACATTCAAGTTGGTGAAGACATTGTAATCCCAGCTGCCTATATGGGCAAATATTGATTCACACATTCTCAATTTGCTATGAGTGTCTCAGTGTTCGAGGTATGAGCTGTGTCTTCAAGACTTCTCAAAGGGGTGGTTTAATTATATTAAATAAACACAAACATAAACAATGTTGATTACTGTATCAATTATTATGCTTTTAATTCTGGCTCCATCACCCATCTTAAAATATCAAAATGATCAGCAGGGACAAAGTTATTTGTTTTCAATCCAATAGCACATGGAAGATTGCAGCCAAATCACTCCAAATGAGTCCAAACACAATTTGCCTACATCAAAAGCACTGACTGTGAGTAAAAGATGAACACAACCACTAATTTCACCTTTTGGTTTGCGAAATTCAGCTTAAAGCATGCATATTAACCCTCTATGGCATGGCGTTGCCCTCAGGCAACAAACCACATATCTGTACCTCACATTGCTCCTTTATTTTATTTTTTGGGGGGCATGATTTTTGACATATTTTTGTCCAAAAAAAAGTTTTTTTATGAATATAGTTTTTGTTTGATTTGTATTTCATTTCTCATAATCAGTGTAGAAAATCTTGGTGTTCTAGACCAATGTTACCCTGAGGCAACAAACCCAAATCTGGTTCCAGGAGGTGTCAGAGTCCGATTTTATGATTGACATGTAATTAGGGACCACCAAGCTCCCAAAGAATGCAGGAAAATATTTTTTCCCCCAAAAAATAAAAAGTCATGCCATAGAGGGTTAAAAACTTCAACCAACATATTCACAAGGGTGAATATGTTTGGTTTTCTTCTGTGTTTGGTGCAAAATTGTTCCTCAAAGGGACACAAAATCTGTTTTCTGCCTGAACTATCTATCTGCTGGATAAGATAAATATGGCACCTTCAGGTCTCTGGAAAACTAGTTTGGTTTATTTATTAGCACAAGCACAGCTAGTCTAAATATTATTAAATGTATGTCATATGTTCAAGGTAAATTGAGTTCATCACTACATTTCTATTGTGTTATGTAATCTACGTGGAAACAGTAGCAATATTGTGCTAAGAGCAACATTTCAATTTGTGTAGTCATTTAAAAAAAAGAGTAAATCAGTAAATGGTTTGTACTTGTGTAGTGCTAAGCATTCAGTTATTCCTGCACACATTCACACACTGGTGGTGGCAAACTGGTGGAGAGTAGCCACAGCTGCACTACCAGGCAAGGCGGATGATGTGACTTGCACAAGGACACAACAGAGACGGACAGAGCGGGAATCTAACCAGCAACCCACCGATTGCTAAACTCCTACCATCGACGCCATGCATGTAAAGAGCCTCGATTTTTTTTTTCTTATACTTGATTTGCATGCCTTTAAATGTGTCCGCAGGTTTCCTTCCATTTAACTCAAACATTGTTAATTAACCTATTGAATACTTATACAGTCATGACACAAACATCTGTGCTTCCACTGTTTAAAGGGCTTGTTCTCTTAGTGTATGTAAATTTCTGACTCGGAGGGAAGTAGTAAATTGATTTCCCTCATTATTCTCCTGTTTAGCAATAAGGTGTTATTTTGTTAATCCTAAAACAGGAAAGGTTTAGTTTGTGCTGCTTTACGCAGGATCTAGGTTCAATTGTAATTTAGTCTATGTAAGTCATACATGTTGTTTGTTTATGATGTAGCTGTAATTTTTAAATTAACTATAAAAAAGTTACAATTAATTTTCCATTTCACCATTTTACTTCACCATAAGTAATGATATGTTTGAATCTGTGTCGTTTGCTAAATGAAAATTAGAATTAATTGTAAAACATGCTAGAGACCAGCTCTAGATTAAAGCCAAGAATTGACAGAAGTCGTGCTTTCTTTTTAGCATTACTGAAACAAACAAACAAACAAAACAGAAATAAAAAATGCAGAAATCTTCTAATTGACATCAAGATCTGTACAACATAAACTCCAGTCATCTATGCCTGATGGTGAGTGTCTGCTATGGGTTTTGAGTCAAATTAAGTGGATGAAAAATAACAAGAGGCATGAGATAAAAGTTTGAAAAATAAGTTGAACCAATATAGTCTAAAAAAAAAGTGCATATGTAACTTGGCAAGGCTCTAACACATTGCACAATAAGGAACTGACGAGCATAATTGATCTTGCGTTCGTTAAGTTTCCAGTCAATACTGACACCTGCTAAATCTTCCATGCATTGTCTGAACTGGACAGGTTGCCAGTCCATCAAAGCGCCTGCAAAATTATACATAATTCAAATATCTCCAACTTTTATAAAGGATGTCTTCACAAAATTCCCCCGTCATATAACCACCGTGCAACTTGTCCTCTGGCTCCTCTTAAATCATGAGTTGGTGAAGCCTCTTACCTCCACAGACAATCTGACAAGCACGAGTGCTTTGTAGCAGTGTTAAGAGGTACATAGGCACATAGTTTAAGCTCTTACTGGATATCCACCTGAAGAGTACAGGTAACTCTTAAAACCGACCCATTCTGTAATTTACAACCCTGTACTGTTTTTTTAAGAAAAGATGATGAAATGAAACCCTGTGTTTGAAAACATGGTCCCTGCATTTAAACCATATATAAACTCCCAAAATATTTTCATCCATCAATAAACATCTGAAATTACACCTAAGAGGAAAAGTTAAAATATAATCTTTATCCCTCTAATCTACACATCTGCCTCTATTACTATTCTTCAGTAAAATTAATACTGGTTTAAATGTAATAATCTAACCAGGGTCAGAGTAAGACCAGTGGAAAGTAAAGTTCAGCAGTACTCAAAGAATATCTTGCATCTTTGGGTAGTTTTTAGTGTTTTTGTATAAATGAAAACATTTTTAGAATGCATGGTGTTTTTTAATGAAAATATGCTGTAACAGCAACATTTTACAAAGGATAAGTAAACCCTTTGTGAATATTTGTGCAAGACTGAGCGTCTCTGCCTCAAATTTAGATTCATTGAATTGGGGATTCATTTATTTAAGTTTGAATACATTTTACTGTTCATAGAAAAATTGTTCATTAGAAGAATAAACACAATTGGAAAAAATGTCTCTACTCACAGTCTAACATAACAGATGAAAATGGGAAATTTCTCTCCCATCTGCTAACCTTCCTAGGAGGACAGTTTGTCCTAAAGTGGATTCCAAACAGAAGTAGAACTGTGGGGATTAGCCGGATCTGAAAATAATATTTCAACATAAATCAATTAACTTCACACACTAAATTCCTGGATAAAGCTCCTCAGTAATCATTTCTCTGAGCATAAGGAGCTTTTCATCTATGTGTTAATTCTGCTCTCAGTCAGGTCCATCTACAAGCGACAGGAGGGAAAAATATTACTGCAGCTTGTTTTCCCTCTTTTTTTCCTATTAAAATAAGGAAACAAGGTATCCCAGCCAAACACATGAGACTTTGTTATATAACTTTGTAGGTCCTCATTTAAATTACAGACATTTAAATGAGTTTTTGTCAAATATTTGTTGAAGAAATCAACAGAAATTCTCAACTTTATAGAGTTTGTTAAAGTTAAACTGTGAATATCCATATCTGGCACGTGGATGCCTTACGTATTATCTGCTGTGCTCTTTCAACATTGGGAAAAACAGTTTAATTTGAATAACTGCTGTTTCACTTTCCTGGAGCTGAACCAGTGTTTTGCGGGAATTAATGTCCAATGCTGTCCAGCCTCTCCGGGGGAAGCAGGTGTGATTCCAAAATGAGAGAAAACGGTCTCACCACATATGGCGGCATCATGTTATGACAGGTGGGCATGCGCTGGGGTCACCTGTTCACAGACTGAGAGTGGGGAGTTGTTCCCTGACCATCTGGGCTCAGTCCTGTCCCTTTTGGACAGTGAAAATCCGAGCCCAGCTCTTAACTTTACTTACTTTATGCCACTGATTTGTGATTAATATAGCAATTCTTTTAAAAAATGGGATGAATAAATCAAGGTATAATTTGAATTTCAAAATTCAGTAGCAATAAAATAATCTAACCAGGGTCAGAGTAAGAGCAGTGGAAAGTAAAGTTCAGCAGTAGATTATGTATCTGAAATATTTGTCTGGGTTAATGGCAGCAGTTTCATTAATGTCATCCATTGGTCATGATTACCCTAAAGAGTTTTTGCATCGATCCATCATATTCAGTCGGCTCTTTAGAGTAAGATGGAACACAGATGCATCCGATTCCCCCTGACTCTTGGAAAAAGCAAAGAAGGCGTTACAGCAGATTTACAAACTCTATTCTGCTTTGTGTTCTAAAATCTAAAGTATATATTGTTTTAGACTTCATAAACTGATATGCCACTGCAAACAAAGCCCAGTTTTAACAATGAAAAGTGATTTCCTTTAGTGTCTCTCTGAGCTATGGGCGCAAATCAGACTGTAATAAAAGTAAATCTCAACTTATCTCCCCAGGAAACTCAAAGTGTCTGTTGTAAAGTACAATTCTTTAACTCCATAGCTGAAAGGTTTACAACTGTTTTAAAAAAGTAAGTGCTGTTTTTGCAACCGCATGGCTAGAACACCAACAACCAGCAAAAGTGTGGAAGAAGCTGCTTGGATCAGATTAAATCAAATGTGAACAAAAAACAAATCCATGTGTGGCAGAAAACTAGTCCTGCACATCATTCTGGACTTGACAGGAACACAAAGTGGCTCATATGTAGTGGCAGCATCATGCTGTGGGAATGCTTTTCTTCAGCAGGCACAGGGAAGCTGAATAGAGTTGAAGGAGCTAAATACAAGAGAATACTGGAAGAAATAATGTCAAAAGCTGGAAAAAGAAATTCAGACAAGGGCAGAAATTTACCTTCCAACAGGACAATAATCATAAACACACAACCAGAGCAACATGAACTGGTTTTGATCAGAGGATGGTAGAACAGCCCAGTCTGAAAAGTCTGGAAGCTTAAAATTTATGGCAAGACATGAAAATAGATTTTCACAGACACTCTCCATCCAAATTGGCTGAGCGTGAGCTATTTGGCAAAGAAAAATGGACCAAACGAAATCTGCTTCTAAATGTGCAAAATGAGTAGAAATATACACAAAAGAACATTGTGGCAGAAATTATTCTCTGAATACAAATTCTTGCCAAACTCTTCAGACTTAATTGTAAAACAAAAAAAATCCCCCTTTGAGAACCAAATGTTCTTTCCCCTTCACTTCACTTGAGATTTATGTGCAACAACTCACTGAAGTCAGGTGGCTCTCAATGCCTGTAAACTTGAGGACTAAATTTCTAAAAGCATAAACTCTGGCCGATTCACAGCTTAAATGAAGCCTAAAACCAAAACTTTCACCGCACAACATTCTGAGCTTATGGCACTTTCTTTTTTAGACACTAACCAAACTATAAAAGTTAACTGTACTTCAGGGAAGGAAAACAGTTGGTGGGAGTGGAAGGAGTGCTGTGTGGGTTTATATGGGAAACAGCAAAGTCAGCTGTAAGCTGTGGCCAAGAACAAGAGATGTTTGACCCAAAATCTCCAGTGTCCCGGCTCAACTACTACAGCACAAACAGCAAGGATTGATGGGATGAATACATTCTCTTTGTTCCTTCATCTGCAAGCCTGTGTGCGTGTTGAATATGCACTTGTTTTGGTATCCAGTTATGAAGATTGTTTAGGATTAGTTTTGGAAATGCTTTGAGCAAATCTCCTTCTGCAGAGGCCTCTGTAGAAACAGTGCACTGGACATAAATAACTCTTTCTCTCTGGACAGCAGGTACACTGATCCAAAGTCTGTGCATCTGTAAATTTGCACTTGTTTTAATTGATGGACAAATTTATGTACACTCAGCTCACTATATATATTATTACACCTTTAAACTACTGAGATCAAAAGATGCTCATTTGGCAGGTTGTGTTAAAAAAAACAGAATTGAACTGCTACATTACTTACGTTCCCAGCACTTCTTTGAAGTCATAATGTTCTTTGATGTCTGATGTCTTCTTCTTCCATCCGTTTCCATCCTCTCCAAGAGGCATCCTACAACGCTGATTGGATTCGCCACACTAAAGCTTAAGGTCAGAAAGAACATTTTGCGTACAGTCAAGTTTTAAGCAGCCACACTAGGAGCAGATCACGATTACAGTAAGAGGCACATGCTAAATGTTACCAATAAAGGAAACAGGAACTGAATGAGGATTTGTCAAACAGTTTTTAAATGCTTAAAGGTAAAAATCTTAACCTTTAAGTGAGACACACGCATCTTCTGTTTTTGAAAATGTTCCTCTGGAGCTGGTTTGCCTCACATGGATAGAAAAATTTCATTTTTGGCTTACTTTATTGGAAGTATTTTTACCCCTCAAAAGTAGAAAACCTCACTAATTTTCCTCTTTGCAACTAGAATGCACACGAATCAAGTGAGACATCATGTTTTAATCTGAACTCTAACATCCAAGACAACATGTATTCTATTCTATTTCAATGTGAGCTCATAGAAGGATGCTTAATTCAGTATTTTGTCCAGTGACGGTGGAGCAGAAATGAGGACAGATTTTTTTTGAGAGGCAGCAGCTTCAAGACGTCATGGTGACTAACAAGGCGGATGTCGTGACCAAAGCAGGAGATAGACAGTGAAGTAATACACAGAACAAAATGCAAAAGATTTAGTTGTGTTTATGTTTTTTATCTTCTTTAATAACTGTAATTTTCTCATGCAGTATTGGTAGTGTTGTGCTCAGGCTCCTTCAAATGCCTGCATTTGGGAGTGTTGAAACTTTTGTGAACTTTAACTTTAAAGAGGTTGTTTTGTCAATAAGTGAAGGGCTGCGGCAAAGATTTGTAGGTTAACCTTTTGCTATTTGATGGAAGAACAAGAATAGTTGGATACTGCATAACAGTTAGACTATAAATATGATAAAATACAAAATGGAAAAAGGGGACGCCATATGAACATGACCTTTTCACCTGTGTAGCAAAGCAACTTTCAAATCTTCCTAGTCTCTGACCTGACACTTGTCTATGTTTTAAGTTTAATATCTACATCTGTACATCTACTGCATAGATCTCTTCATATTTTTAAATCCACAATATTCACTACTTGTGATTTCTGAATGAATGCTACCAGGGTGAGCCCCTCCTTGCATACCCTATATACAGAAATATGTTAATCTTAATATAAGTTTGGCTTGAAAAAAGCATTGCAAAAACTAGCACTAGTTTTTTTATTTTATTTTTTTACATAAGTCTTTTTCAATTGGACATTTAAGACAACTCATCTAATATCTCATGCAGATTACACAAGTGAGCTGTGGTTCACTAAAAAGTTAATCATTGTGTGGTTTAGTGAGACAGCAAACAGACTATCTAGCAAACCAAAAACAGAAGGAAAAGAGATTTCCTATTCTGCCCATAATGGGCAGCTCCTCATGCTAGTGTCCCAAAGAAGAGCTCTGCACCAGCATGGTGTGGTACAGTTGGTTTTGTCTGATTTTAAAAAGTGCAGTGTGAAACTGTACCAAACCAAATAAAGGTGTGACATGTTTTGGCTTAAGACAACTAATTGAAATGAGTTCCCCTGGACTATTCCAGTGTGAAAATGTCCAAAGAGTTTTGGAATTTTTGATTTTTTTGGCTCTAGCTGCCTTTATTTGACAGAGTGGACAGGAAAGTGGGTTGTGAGAGCGAGGGAAGACATGCATCAAAGGTCAAATGGCCGGGACTTGAACCTGTGATGGCCACATAGAGGACTGAAGCCTCCATAAATGGGTCATATGCTTTACCCCTGCACTACTGCCATGTCCAAAATGTTCCAAGAGTTTAATAAACCTCAATCTGCATACTAAAGACTCTACCATTGGCTAGAGTCTGACCAATGGTATTGATTTTGAACTACGGGTATCAAATGCAGTCCAATTTTCTTACAAAAAAAAGAAGTTACAAATCAGACTCCAACTTGTGTTGTTAGTGTAGTTCTTCAGGAGTGTCATACAGATATGTTTTCTAATGGTGCCTACACTGTGTACGACACAAGAAGATAATTTCTTTAATGAAAGGACAGAGAAATAAAGCAATAGGCACAACTGACATACATTTTTAAAGACTTTGTGCTGCTTTTTGACATGAATGGTGCACAAGGTAGTGAGCCATGTGGCATAGGTTCATATAAACATCAGATTTCTATATTATTGTCGACTACAGCTATAAGCTGTTCGGCTGCCGTTCCATAGGATAAATCTTCATTCCTTATATTGTAATGTCATTTCAGTTTTAGGAAGACTTTAAAAGTTTTTTTTAATACGTTTTCTGAAACAGAAACATATGAACATGTGTCCTTAGCAACTGCAAAGAGAAAAAATGTAAAAGAATTAAATAAATGTATCCTTAAAATTATGTATATTCTTAGGGATCTTAAACTTGCAAAACTGAATCCTTTGTATACCAAACAAATCAAGCAGCTAGAAAGAGTCTTTAGGATACCTAAACTATTTATCATTTAGATTAATTATCATATCAAATGCTTTCTTTGCAGAATTTTGGACTAAAACGCTACATATTAGGCCTGTGATCCTTTCTTTGTTAATTGTTTGGTTTTCATAATTTGCCTAAATTAAAGGAAAAATCTAAAGGTTAACATTTTGGGATAATGAAGACATGCCAGTAAAAACAAAGCGCTCAATTCTCAATTAGTAACGCCTCAAAGTGGCACAACTGCAGATCTTTCTGCTGACATTCCGCTTTCATCAATAAATAGCAACTAATAATAGCGTTTTAAGCATGGCCAATAGAGGAGCAGGCTGCACGAAAGGGACCGTATACCGTCGCAAAAACAAACGCATGGTCAGTAGAGGCGGACACAAACTGGAGGACCTGTGCTATATTTAACATCTAAAGCTTCAAACAGTTCCCCTTGCCTGAGGGGGGGGGAAAAATAATCAAAATATGAGGAAAAATCATACAGATATATGCATTCTAGGAGCTCTTGTCAAGTGGAAACTGAATTCTTCTGAGTAACATTTACCAACCTGTTCTGCATTAAGCCTGCAGGGCGTGAATGACATGTGAGTGAGGGAGTTTGCATGCAATGAAACCGTTCGCAGGTGCCATGACCAATACTCAAGTCTACCTATTTTTTTAGGATGGTAACCATGAAATAACCCCCTTTTAAATAGAAAGAATAGGCGGTGTGGGTGTGCAACCTGCATACTGCAGCGTTCAAGGGTATGGCAGTCAAATGTAAGCAACATCTTTAGGTTAAATCAGGAGGCTGCGGACATGGAAGCGCACCAAATGCGCTTTGTTTTACGCAAAAAGGAAAGTATATTAAAAACCGGATAGTGCATTTGAATAAATCTGCAGCTGGAAAGGAACGTACCTAAATGGCGAGCTGTAGCTGTGCGGTGTCCTGCTTTCCTCTGGGAGAGATGTGGTTGCTGAGCTTGTGCGCAGCGCTGGATGCGCTCAGACTTCTTTTGACGTCAAGAAATCCAGACGTCTACGGACGTAGTGTACCATAAAATCACTAACTGTTCTCTCAACAACACGGATCTGCAAAATGTAGTTTCTGGTCATCGAGCCACCTTCTCTTAATATGGGAGGTGCTTTCTTTTTTTCTTAGACATCTGCTTGTGCAGAGTGTGTAGGTTCTGCACAGTTTTTAGGGGGATTTCAAAACAGGCACAGCGTGTCACTGTGAATAATGCATCAAACAGCAGCAGCAAAAGCAGCAGAAGCCACTGAGCAGAGATTTTCTTTTTTTCAGAAGAACATATTTCAGAATAGCCTAAATGTATTTCTCTTGATTAAACGGAATGTAAACCCCGATCTTAAGGTAACGCCTACTTTCCTTTTTTAACTAATCCAGACACTCCCACTCGTTTCTCTAAGTTAGAAAAGCCTGGGCACACACTGTTAAAGCTAACTTTGCATAAAGGGTGTGGACAGGCAAAAAGTCTGATGCCAGTAAATGATTAAAGAAAATGATAGATCATTGTTTAAAAATAATTAAATAATAAGTAAATAATTTGACAGCTTGGTTAACTCTAATATGTGGAGGACTATAATAAATCAGAAATAAACAAAATTAATCATAAAAACTTCAACGTGACAAACCTCTGCTATATCTGCACAGTTTATCGTTATGTTGGTCGAAAAGAATTTTAATTTTTTCGTTATTTTTGGTCTTTTGGAAAGTAAATGTCCTGGACTAACAAACAAACGTTAATGGCAAAATATTGTCAAAAAATTACAAACATATTTAGTAGTTTACCAGTGCAGTTAATGGATTCTGTGGTAAAGATGTCTAAACACACTTATTGCAGCAACATAATGTTACATTTCAATGTGAGGGGATATTTTTTCGGTGTTTCTACGTAGAGATTACCTTTACTCACCAGGGATGCGGGCGGAGAAGTTTTCTTCGGTACTCCAACAGCTGGTTGGTTGGTCTCGGTCTCACTTAATTGCTCGAGCCTCTAGGTATGAGTGAGAGTGTGCAAAATCCTCCTGTGTGTCCTTACGTTGCTCTTTGTACTGATCAGGGTGTAACACACTGACTGAAAAAATAAATCTGTTCACTTGCAGCTTTAGATAAATTTAAAACCTCAGTAAACAGTGTTTACAGAGTAACTTCAAACCCTTTACAGATTATACTAGCCAAGAAAATCTACTTATAGATTTTAATGGTGTTATTTGGTTAGTGAGTAAAAGAACTACTTTTCTTTTTGCAGTAAAACACTCAGTCTTCGGTATTTGCGCTTGTATTCTTTTAGATGTAGTACCCCCTCTACACTCAAGAGGTCAGCACCTCCCACTGACAAACTTAACACATTTTCAACTTCCGGACAGGAGTTTTCAAAGAACGCTAAGCTAGCAATATAGCTAGCTTTGACTGTTTTTCTTTTTTGCTCAGGGAATTAAAGTGACATTTTCCGAACTTCGGTAAGATATGTATCAAAAACATAATCGGTTTTTAGTTTGGGACTTCTTTATCTTTTGTGGAACTTTTGTTTAATTAACGTTCCTTTTCATAAAAGTAGCAAGATGACTAGAATGGGATGCTAGTAGCCGCTCGTCGGTTTGCTTTGTTTCATTCTAGCCGTAGCAACCCGTTGAGTGGTAGTTCCTTCTTTAACTTTGTTCTTGGTGGGGGCGTTAACAACTGATGGTCTCTTGAATTAATCTGGTAACAGATTTTTATTCTTATTATATTATTTGTTTGTTTTTTTGGATCTTGTTTTTAGCTAGCGGGCTAGACTGTTAAAGCAGTCGGCGATGTCAGCGAACTCTAAGAGGAGAAGAGCCACCTCTCCCTGCAGCAGTGTCAGCGGAGGAGGAGATCCTGAGGATGCGTCTTCGACGGCTGGAAGCGGCAGGAAGAAAAGGAAGATCTCCAATGTTCCCCCTGTTGACACGGTGAGTGCGCCTTTTCATTGCACGATTACACTTATTCTGACGGGACTTGGTTTATTGTAAATCCCGGTCTCAACGGCTGAGTGTGTTTTCCTTTTGTCCTCCAGATCGCTGTGTGCCATGAGCTGTTTAATGCTGTTAAAGACTACAAGGATGATCAAGGGAGGCAACTTTGTGAAGTTTTCCTTAGGGTACCAAAGAGGAGGTAATATTTAGAAGACCAGCGCCTACTACTATAAACCAACACTCTAAATTTCAATCTGAGCAGTTTATTAAAGTTTGCCTTGGTGACTTATGTAGCAGCCTGTAAAATATAGCTAACGTTTCACTTTAACTGTGTTTTACTTCACAAAATAAAAGATAAAACATTAGTAGGTATGTTAATCTTTTTTTTAAGGTAAGGCGATTCAAAGTGACTTGATGAAAACATAAAACAACAAAAACCAAGAAACATTGCAATGGCAAAATAAAGGAATGTTGGAATATGGACTGAGATTAATGAAGTTTCGGTTATTAATAAAAAGCAGCTCTAAACAAATTGATTTTTAGACTTGATTTTAAGGAACTAACTGTTTCAGTCTTTTTGGAATTTCTGGAAATTTCTCCTTTAATAGCATAATTTAAAATAATATTATAAATAAAATGACAAATGATTATTGAGATGGAAATAGCCTGAGGATTGGCCATATTTTTTATCCTTATTTAAAAAAAAGTTGATCATAGGGTCAAAAACTAGGTTTTCCCAATTTTTATTTTACTCTGAGTTACTGCATCAATTTGAAATTGATTCAGGTCCTTTTATCCTATTATAATACATCAGAAGGCTTGAAATATGAGTAGACAGATCATCTAACATTGTGTTTGCAATATACTTATGACAAAACATGTGATGACACATAATGAGAAACTATGAGGAGCATTTTAAAATACCATTCACTCAGTTATGGTAATAGTGTGAGTGCTGCAAGGTTAATACACAAACAATGTAATGTACAAATGGTTAGACTTCATTTTCTTTTTCTTCTTTTTCAGGAATCAGCCTGATTACTATGAAGTTGTCTCCCAGCCAATTGATATGACGAAAATCCAGTACAAACTGAAGTCAGAAGAATACAATGATGTGGAGCAGCTTACTGCGGATTTTCAGCTCATGTTTAATAATGCTAGAAATTTCTACAAGGTATATTTAATTTGTGATTCTCATCAGCAGTAAATTTGTACCATAAACCTTGCTGCTACATAGGCTGTAAACAGCATTTGCTCTTAATATGAGCATGAATTTAGTTTTATTTTGTTTAACCTTTAAAAATATTAAAATTTAGCCCGTAAACTTCTTTTCTTGGTAAAAGCCCAACTATACTGCTAGATCGGAACAGAGATTGGTAACATCCAATTTGATTACAATACATTCTTAATCATAAAGAGTCCATTTTATAACAGAATGACATTTGGGGAAGGGATTGACTATGGTTATTAATGTAATCAAGCCTTTGTGTGGGCATAGATATAGGGACATTGGAGATTTATAATTAACACTCTGCTCTGTACCAAATAGTCAGCATGATTTAAATATCTGGTGTGGTGCAAAAAAGAATAAAGTAAAATACACAGTGCTGTTTACAAAGAAACCAGCATATAGACAATCATTTATAACCATTTTAGCTAAATAAATAGTCCATGTAAATAGAAAACATGAAATATGGTAAAGCATCAGGAGAAGACAGTGTTCTTGAGTCTATTTTGTTATGCATTTAGTAGAGCTTCACTGCCTTCTAGAGGGAGGGAGTTTAAACAGATACCATCTAGGATGGAAGGGGTCAGAGGACATTTTTGTTACCAGGCTAAGGAAGGTGGCAACATAGTCCAAGAATGGTGGCAGACTGTTGATGTGCTGGGCATTTTTATTCACTCTCTGCGATGCCTTTCTGTCAGTAGCTGAGCAGCCACTGTGCCTCTCTCACTACATTACCATGTGTGGGATAATGCCAGTAAACACAGCCTGTGCAAAAGAATTTTGACAGTTTTGATCTCTAATTTTTAAGTGTGACTAGTGTGGCTGCACATCTGATGTCCCACCTTATGCTTGTGTCTAATCAGAGTGACAGTGAGGAGTATCAAACAGCGAGCAAGCTGTGGGAAGTGTATTTGCAAACAAGGAATGAATTTGTGCAGCCTGGAGATGGAGATGAGGACGATGAAGAAGGTGACGACATGATGGCTAATTCAGGACTGTCAAATGAATATGAGGTAGGTGTTTGTATTCGGATATTGTTAAATTGCTAATGTTTATCTGATTGTAACACAGCGACTTTGACAGACATACTGTATTATTTATATTGTTGAACCTCTAACTTGCTTATTTATATTTTAGACATCGGGTAGCAGTCTGAAAGAAGTCCTGGAGCAACTCTTGGAGGCCATAGTGTCACACACCGACCCCTCAGGCCACCTCGTCAGTGAACTATTCCAAAAACTGCCTTCCAAAGTGGTTAGTATTCAGACTTGTAATAATACCAGTTAATTTATCATACTTACTTTCATACTTATAAAAGTACAATAAACATGAGTTGACGCATTAAGCGTTTTGTATTCTTCTAATCTCTTTGTGTAGACTTGATTCCAAATTAAAGCCCCAAAGTATTATTTCATTTATTTCTTTTAATACTGACATGTTTGATTGTTTTGTTTCACACCTTGTCTGTCCTTCATAGCAATACCCAGACTACTATGCTATTATAAAAGAACCAATCGATCTCAGAACGATTGCTCAGAGAATACAGGTAACCTACTTACTCCTTTTCTGTTATGCTTTGCAAACAAACTTGTTTCACAATTTTAGATCTTTGTACTGGTACTTGACTGTTTTACTTTATGTCAACAGACTGGATACTATAAAAGTGTTCATGCTATGGCCAAGGACATTGACTTGATGACCAAAAATGCCAAAACGTACAATGAACCAGGATCTCAGGTTTTCAAGGTGAAATCTTTTCTCTTTTTTGTTTTTGATATTTTTGTTGTTCCTAAAATAATCTAATCATGTTTTCCTATTTTACAGGATGCAAACACCATAAAAAAAGTCTTCATCCAACGCAAGACTGAACTCGAACATGCTGAGCCTACTAAATCTAGCATTCGTATCAGGTACTCAGATAGTTGCACTTCTTAAGACCACCGAATTATTCAGACAAATATGTTTTTAAATTTATGGCTCTCCTGCAGAAACCGCAAATCAGGACAAGCGGATCGCTTTTCTGGTGTCAGCGTTGCTCTTCATTATGGTTCAGAGAGTGAGGATGACCCTGTGCTTTCTGGTAAAATTTAGCAATTATTTTGGATATGGAAAAAAATAATAGCTACGTTCAAAAATAACTGTTCAAACTTTAAATGCTTACAGGCTCCGTCTGCTATGATGAGGGCGAGTCAGAGGCAGAGAGCCAGAGTTCAAGCATGGAGATGAGCAATCCAATCTTCCAGCTGTACGAAGCCGTGCGGGGGGCCCGGAACAGCCAGGGCCAGGTTTTCTCCGAACCTTTCCAGCAACTGCCGTCCCGCAGGGAGTATCCTGATTACTATCAGCAGATAAAACAGCCCATCTCGCTGCAGCAAATAAGGTTTATTACATTTCAATTGACTTCATTGACTTTTCTTCAAATGATAGTTCTACTGGAAGTGTGCATGGGCAAAAGGAGTTAAAATCAAGGTGCTGCATTTACATTTTTAGGGCAAAGATGAAGAATGGCGAGTATGACAGCGTGGAACAGATAGATGCCGACCTCAATTTGATGTTTGAGAACGCGAAGCGCTACAACATGCCCAACTCTAGCATATACAAACGAGCCTTCAGGCTGCAGCAGATTATGCAGGTAGTAATTTGTTGTTAAATGTGATATTAGTCCAAAACAACAAAAAATATTGAATAGATAACTTATTGTTATGTGTTTGTTTCTGTTGTTTGTTTAGGCTAAGAAAAGGGAGCTTCTGAGGAAAGATGAGGAAGATGGAGATAGCATTTTGTCATCTGATGCAGGAAGCGTCAAGAGGAAAAGGTTGTAGGATCTTAATGTTAAGTATTCTTTAATAATTTTAAGTTGTTTATATCCTTACAGTTTGATGTTTTTCTACGTGTGTCCAGCCACAAGAAAAATATCAAAAAGAACCGAATGAAAGCGTTGTACGCAGCAGTGAGTGAAGCCAGGGAGGCAGCTACCAGCAGACGTCTGTGTGATCTTTTCATGGTCAAACCATCCAAGAAAGACTACCCTGACTACTATAACGTCATCCTCGAACCGATGGACCTGAAAACCATCGAGCACAAGATTAAAAATGAACGCTACGGGAACGAGGAGGAGCTCATAGAGGACATGAAGCTTATGTTTCGTAACGCTCGGCATTATAACGAGGAGGGATCTCAGGTCTGCAGCAAGACTTCTTTTATAAAATATTATACATTTATTTAGGGAGTTGCAGTTGCATTTAAAAACTCATTTTGAAATGCAATACACTTTTCTGACTCTAGTTTTTGGGTTTATGCAGGTGTATAATGATGCAGATGTTTTAGAGAAGATACTAAAAGATAAGCGGAAGGAGTTGGGGCCACCACCAGAGGAGGAGGATGTGGGATCACCTAAATTGAAATTACGTAGGTGTTGTCAGTGTTTGCTGTGTTTTAATTGACCTACTAGACAGACTGGATGTGCTGCAGTCAAATATATTCAATCCATACATACCCTTTGAAATATTTTGCTAGTTGCAAATTTACAATTTTGTTTTCATTGCAAATATTTTTTTCTTCAGTTTCTGTATTAGCTTAGCCCATTTACATTCCAGCGGTAGAAAACCTGGACTATTCTTTTATTCAAAGTTGACGCTTAGTCAGCAGTTTGGGGACGAAACTATCATCAGCGAATCCTGTCTTCTTGGACGGAGGTGTTATTGGCACCCTTAGTAAGGAACTGTAAAAGGTCTTAAAATAAATCCCTCCTTTACTTTGATCTTATAATGTTGAAGAATTGTTTTAATGTCAAACAAGAACACTTGTTCAGTGTCAATATGATGTCACAGAAATAACTTTGTTACTAACTCACTGGTTAATCAATTGAGTGTCTTATAAGTCCCTTTAAATTTAACTGAAACAATTTTTTTAATTCATAGTTTACATTTTTGCGTGCATCAGAGTTTCTAGATAATTCTAATTAGTAAGCTGCCTGAAGTAAAACTGTTAGTCAAAAGTATACTAAGATGGAACTTTTCTACTAGAAAATAGTCAAATAGGAAAAGCATGAAGGAAGATATAATTATGTGGTATAACACCTTCCTATTGTTAAGTATGATGGAGCAGCTAAGATGCTTTGGGCCGGTTTCTCTTCTAAAAGCCTAATTTTGCTAAATGAAATCATTAAAAGTAGTGGGACATATAAAAAAAAATCTAGAGTCTTTGCCAGTAATTTAAAGTGGGTCATCTTTGGGTCTTTTACAACCCCCACTAATATAGTGACCAAATGTACTATCTAATCGTAACATGTTGAGATATTACTCTTTCAAAAAAAGAGGTTATTTTTGGGCTTTTTACAAAGCTTTATAAGGTGTGCCATCATATTTTGCAGACGTTTGTGACCTGCTTTGTGATTTCATAACGTTTTATCCAACTAGTCATTGTTTTGCAACTCTCATTTGCAGTTTTAATACAGAGTTAAATTTTCTATCCCCAGGAAAAAGTGGCATTTCTCCAAAGAAGTCCAAATACCTCACCCCTCTCCAGCAGAAATTAAATGAGCTCTACGATGCCGTCCGAAACTTCACAGACCGCCGAGGTCGCCGTTTAAGCACAATCTTTCTCCGGCTGCCGTCTCGCTCCGAGCTGCCTGACTACTACGCCACAATTAAAAGACCCATCGATATGGAGCGCATCAGAAGCCACATGTTAACAGGCCGCTATCAGGATGTTGAAGCTCTGTTCGAGGATTTTGCTCTCATGTTCAACAACGCTTGCATCTACAATGAGCCAGAGTCACTGATCTACAGGGACGCTCTGGTGTTGCACAGAGTGCTACTGGAGACGCGAAAGCAGCAGGAGCGAGGGGAGGACTCCGGCCCCCCTCCTGTGGGACCTCTGGTGCGAGAGCTGATCAGGAATCTGTTTGTGTCGGTAATGGGCCACCAGGATGAAGAGGGCCGATGTTACAGTGACTCTCTGGCTGAGATTCCTGCTGTGGATCCAAGTGCCCCTGAGAGGCCGATGCTTAACTTTGACATCATCAGGAATAATGTGGAGCGGGGTCTTTACCGGAGACTGGACATTTTCCAGGAGCATGTGTTTGAGGTGCTGGAGAAGGCAAGAAGGCTGAACAGGTATGGGAACTTAAATAAAAAAAAACATAAAATGTAGGTCCCTCTGAAAATACCTTTAATTTCAGTATGTAAAAAACATTTGTTTTGAATACCAAAAAGAGTTTTAAGTAAAACAGATGTTTTTTGCAGAGATGATTGTAATTGGGTAATTGGTATCTTTCACCACAATTTCAAGAGTTTACATTCACTCAGTGATATGATCAACTTTAGCTGATAAATAAAACATTTGTTTATAGTTGTAGTGATCTTGTTTGTAAATATCAGAATGAAATTTAACTAATCCATTATAATGTTTTTACTTACTTGATTCCAAATAGTTTTTAGTTGAAAATAGTGATTCTTATTTATAATAAATTGGCCACATTGTCTTGGATCATAAGACAAATACGAAAATCAGCTTAAATGTTTTCTGATATTTAATGTTGTCGATGGTTATATATCTTTTAATTTATCTATTTAATTTAGCTGGCTGTTTTGACTCATTTTTTCATCTGCTTTACTTTTGGAAGCTGTGTCTTGCGGTTGAAGATACTTTTTTTTCACTTTACAGGACTGACTCTGAGGTGTTTGAGGATGCTGTTGAGCTTCATCAATTTTTTATAAAGATCAGGGATGAGCTGTGCAAGAATGGAGAGATCTTACTCTCTATTGCCCTCAATTACACGTTAAAGCACCTGCACAACGACGTGGAGCAGGATAAGAGGGAGAAAATCCCTAAAGAGATTGAGGAAGATAAGCAAAAAACACAGGAAGAGGAGGAAAACAAAGGTTTGTATATGTTTCTCTCAGTATGGTGGTGATGCATCAATATTCCATTTCCTGGTTGTAACCAGTTTCTGGATTGATAGAAAGAATGACTGCAAGAAAACATTTTTTATTTGACTTGGTGATCACAAATTAGAGCAAATTAAGAAAAATGTCAAATTCTGATCCCTGCCAGTTGATTGCTGCAAAGCTTCATCACAATGATGTGAATAAGACTAAACATTTTTTCAGCCCATTTAAATCATTCTTTGGGTTCTCATTTACAGAGGCGAAGAAAGCAGAAGACTTACAGAAAGAGGGATGGCAGTCTGAATCAGAATCAAAGATTGTTTACAGGGAGGAATGCAGCTTTGAGAACACAACTTACCATGTGGGCGAGTTTGTTTATGTGGAGCCATCAGAACCAAACCTGAAGCCTCATGTTGTCTGCATCGAACGTTTGTGGGAAGATGAAACGGGTAAAAATTCTACTTTTTACCACTTAATCTGCTCTCAGGAAGTAAACCATTGATATCCTTGTTTCAGTTTACTGAACAAGGATTTTGGAAAACTCTGTGTGTTTTAATCTTTCTTTACTTTTGTGTCGGAAGGTGGAAAATGGCTCTACGGCTGCTGGTTTTATAGACCCAGCGAAACTTTTCATTTGGCCACTCGCAAGTTTCTGGAAAAAGAGGTCTTCAAGAGCGACTACTACAACAAGGTTTCCATTAGTAAAGTTCTTGACAAATGTATGGTCATTTTTGTGAAGGTAAGACTACTCTAAAATGAAAACAGTAATGAAAACCAGATTTTTTATTCAGTTATCAAATTTATTTATTAGCAACCTTCTGCTTTGTGTAGGATTATTTCAAGATGCAGCCTGAGGGCTTTAAACCAGAGGATGTGTATGTGTGTGAATCACGTTATGCTGCCAGAACCAAGTCCTTCAAGAAGATCAAAGTCTGGGCCATGCCGGAGAGTTCTGTGAAACTCGTACCCCGAGAAGTTCCTCTTCCTGTTGTGCGTGTAGCGTCAATGTTTGCCAAACCCGACCTGGAAAAAATGGCAATGTCATACACTGGCCATGGCAATTTTATTGAAAAGGTCAGATGATGTCATGTTTTCCTGAATTAAATACTTGACATTAGGGTTTAAAGATTTTATATACATTTATTTGCAATAGCAAAATTAGATTTTTTTTTTTGTAAACTTTAAAGAACAACAGTTATTTAGTGTACCTCATTATTATGAATTATGAAACTGGAGTACTTGCTCTACAGGGAATCTCACTTTAAAGTATAATCGTGTAGCTGACGTCATGAGAAAAAGGAAAATTGATTTCCCTCATGTATTGTTACTCAGCAAAAACATTTATTATTTTTCATGTCCTACTGAGGATTAATTAACTCCTAAGGTGGCTACCCACTTCCTGACATGGGACAGGGTGACTAAGGAGTTGTCATTTCTGTGTACAAAACATTATGAAAGTATAAACATCTCTTCTGTGTACATTCATGAATTTACTTAGGAGAGAGAAGACGTCCCTATGGAGATGAGTGCAACTGAACCAAGCTGCCAGTACTATGAGCAATTACGCTTCAACAGCTTGTGGTTTAAAGTGGGAGACTTTGTTTACATCCAATCACATGGTCTGTCAAAACCTCGGGTTGCCAGGTTGGTGAAAGTTCATCATTCAAGCAATTGTTAAGGAAATAATGTTTTAAATAATGCTGATCCTGTTTAAAGATGATATAGTTATTGATTGATTATATTTGATGACTCCTCTGGTTGCCCTGCAGGTTAGAAAAGCTGTGGGTACAGAATGGAACTACCTTTCTCTTTGGACCCATTTTTATTCATCCAGAGGAAACGGAGCATGAGCCTACAAAAATGTTCTACAAGAGAGAAGTGTTTCTGAGTCACCGAGAGGAGACCCTGCCCATGTCTTGTGTCATGGGTACTTTTTTGAAAAACTCTTTCTGAAACTTTTGTTCAGTCATTTTTGTGCCAACATTCAGACCATTAGTTTTCTGATTCCCCAGCCACTTGCTTAGATTAAGAAGCCAATTGCCTGATTACAGGCGGTCCCCTTACAGGCTGTCCACCTTTTCCCCCCCGCATATTTTTTTCACTTTGTAGTGTATGTGAAGTATGTGATCCCCAAAATAGTGGGGATAAAGCTTACATTTAAGTGTTAGTATAATTCAGTAAAAATATTTCTTTCTCTCTGTCAGGTAAATGCATGGTGTCCTCTTTTAAGGACTACCTGTCCAACAGACCCACTGAGTTTGCAGAGGAAGATATCCTACTGTGTGAGAGCCGTTACATTGAGACAGAGAAGACAATGAAAAAATTTAAGGGTTTGAAACGGTTCTCGTACACCTCCAAAGTGGTGGAGGATGAGGTCTATTATTTCAGGTTTGGGAACTAAATTATATTATTTGATTTCCTAATGGAGCCAATTTGTTCCCATCTGTTTTATCTTTTGTTTGTTTTGATATCTTTTATAGGAAACTGATAGTGCCGCAAAAGGAAGCTTCACCCTTCTTGGACAAAAAAATAGATGAGCTTGAGGTGAAACTGGAGGATGCAGATGACGACATGGATGACATGGATGAAGATGAAGACGCTCCAACAACACCCTCTATGCCTCAGATGCAATCCTCTCTTACAAGTGACATGGACATTTTGTCCTACACACCTCAGGTATTCATACACTTGTAAAATAAAACTGCATTTTATTTTACAATCAGAAGCTTCAATTTCTTACTGCAGGATATTACAATGGATTAATTTCTTTTATTTATTATTAAGGCAACTCCTAAGGTAAAAGGGTTGGCAAAGAAGGAGGGAGCCAAGAGAAAGATCAACATGAGTGGCTACATCCTGTTCAGCAGTGAAGTGCGAGCAATCATCAAAGCTCGACACCCCGATTATTCTTTCGGGGAGCTGAGTCGTCTTGTTGGCACGGAGTGGAGAAACCTTGAAGCTTCTAAGAAAGCTGAATATGAAGGTGAATCATTAGGACCTGCAAGCTTGGATCAGGGTCTCTGTGTTAGCAGATGTCAACCAAGAAACTGTTTTCATGTTTCAGAGCGTGCCGCCAGGATAGTGGAGCAACAAGAACGTGACAGGCCCTTCAAGCAAGGTTCCCCTAGAGCAGGTACCCCCGTAGGGGCACTGATGGGGGTGGTGCCTTCGCCTAGCACTATGGGAATGATAAACCAGTCCATGACACCTGTGTCAGGTAACCCCTCTCAGAGACAGCACGAGTGTTTGACAACAAGGCAGCAGGAAAATGAGGCTGGACTGTTTGAAAACCTTGACCTTCCTTTAACATTGTAGACCTTTTTTGATATAAAACCACATTCTGGAAGCATTTCATTTCTTCTTTTGCTTCTGTTACATATTTTATATTGTCATCATCTCCAGTTTCATGTGTGATTTTGCATGACAGTGACTGCATGATTGACTTTTTAACCAGGAATGTTTGTTATCAAGTTTTCCATTTAATATACAGTTTTTTTTTTTAACATTTATTCATTTTCAAACATGTGCATTGTCAGCCCCTTTCACACACTGTATCTTCAGCATTACCAGTTTTTGCAAATTAAGTGCAATTTTATTTTCTAATAGTTCACACAAAGCTTTTCCTTATTCCTCACTCATGCATGTATGCATGTTGTTTTTTTGAAGATGTAGACCCAATGAGAGACGGATCATTTTTCACGCTACTTGAAATGATAAGTTTGGATTAAATGAAGGAACTTTATGCTCACAAACAATTCCTAAGGTCATATCGATGTTATGGCTTTTTACTCCCTGCTTAAGCTACACTGCCGGTCCAGGAAAGGTTACACACACCAATATTTTGTTGACCACCTTTAGCTCTGATTGCATCGTACATTCACTATGGCAACGGAGTGATAACGTTGCTAAATCTAGATCAGACCAACTGCAGTGACAGCAGATCACAGTATTGCTACACATGCTTTTGTTCTGTTAACGTTAAGCATTATGCTCCCTGGTAAATTAAAGCCTTTTGTTGTGATTAGCCTCACTAATCAGTTTTTCTTTAGACTACACAACTGTCCAGAGTTCCTTTTCACATTGTGTAAGTGGAGACAGGCTTAATGTCACTATTGAAAACTTGGCAAAGTCTGTCTTCTTTGCCTTTTTACCTTCATAGAACTCATCCATGTTGCTTGCATATAAACTGAAGTGCTCAACATATATAAATAATAAACTGCCACACTTCCATTCAGTGTAATTCTTAAATAGGGAGGAAACTTGACTGAAACATAAACATATGTTCTGAAGGTGCATGTGTGAAAAGGGCAAATGTGTGTAGTAGCAGTAGTGCATGTTGTTTTAGAGACAGCTGCATGTAACTTATGCATGAATGTGTTGTGCTCTCCTCGCCTTCTTCCCAAAGGCATGATGGGAGCTTACGGTCCACCATACATGCCCATGCAGGGCCCCCACGAGGGTTTGCTGAGTGTGGCCCCAATGCCACCTCACCCTGCAGGGGGTCCTAACCTGCTTCCTCACCATCTCCTCCAAGGCATGCCAGGGTATCCGAGCATGCCACATCAGGGTAAGGGCCCGACTGTCCTAGCCACACCTGCTCAGTCACATGCGGTGGTGTCTCTCCTGCTGGAGGGGTTTACCTGGTCCACAGGCTGCAAAGCCTGAGCTACACACATCTGAGCTGAGAAAGCTCCCCGCTCTCAAACAGCCAACATTCACTCACTTAACGCACCTAATGTACAACATCCATATTCATACACATATTGCATGATAGAGCTGATACCAGATAACTAACATTTAACTGATATTGATAGACTAACAATTTTAGAAGTTGTTGTAAGTCCTAATGTAAAGGAAATCCAGCAATAAGAACCAACTCAGGCCTTCTTAAATCTAATGCAAGTTATGTCTTAAATTAGGTATGATGGGAGCTGGTATCAATGGCATGGCAGGAAGTCCTGGGCAAAGCAACTTCATTCAACAGGTGAGTGGTTTTTTATTTATTTAATTTTTTAGTAAATAATCATATTGAGTGTGTTTATAGTCATATTGATTCCTCAGTAGCTGCACTTAAATGGAGAAGGCAGTTATTGTAGTGATGCAACAATGTTGTGATTAACATTCAGTTTTGATTTATTTTCTATTTCTTCCAAGCCTGGCATGTTCAGTCCAGGACAGCATGCTCCTCCACCATATCCAGGACAGGGCCAGCCGTCTCACTTGCAGCCGACTACTCCGATGTTTGTGGCACCACCACCAAAAACACAGAGGGTGCTCCACTCAGAGGCCTACCTGAAGTATATAGAGGGATTAAATTCTGAGTCAAACACTGTCAGCAAGTGGGACCAAATGCTGAAAGGTGCTTCTTTCTGCTCCCTTTAGGCTTATTAGTGTGAATGCTGTAGGCATCCATTATTAGTGTGAATGTTGTAGGCATCCATTATTAGTGTGAATGCTGTAGGCATCCATTATTAGTGTGAATGCTGTAGGCATCCATTATTAGTGTGAATGCTGTAGGCATGTTTTTATCAGAAGGAATAGGGGAAAGTTTCTGTCCTTTTCAAATTTTAGGGTTCACATGAGTTTTTTTTTTTTTTTTAACATTTCATGGAATATATTACTGTAACCCAGCATGCTAGTGGTAGCCTATTTGCTATCATTAGTGTTTTAGCTTTTTAGCTAATTTTGGCTTTTATGTGGGTTTTTCACACTGCATGGACTATTTCTTACCTTTCTGCAAGTCTTCAGCAGTTGGCTTTAGACGCTTTTGTCATTTTCAAGCAAAAGCATTGAGAATTCACACTTGCATTTTCATAGGAAATG
Source organism: Xiphophorus hellerii (assembly GCF_003331165.1). Lineage (NCBI taxonomy): Eukaryota > Metazoa > Chordata > Actinopteri > Cyprinodontiformes > Poeciliidae > Xiphophorus > Xiphophorus hellerii. The sequence continues at coordinate 15,606,861 of NC_045691.1, read as the reverse complement.
CACACTTTCTAGTATTCTAATGTTTTTCAAAATCAATATGCATAATGGTTTAATTTAAAGCCTTCTGCTATTTTTAAGTGTTGATTTTCTGAAGACTTTATATTTCAATTGGCCAGTATGAGGATTGCACCCAGGACCTTGGCATTATTAGCGCCACGCTCTGACCAGCTGAGCTAATGTTGAAACTACATAATGTTTAGTTTCCATCAATTTAAGAAAAACTTGCATGATCTTGACAAAAGTGCTCATATTCTTATTTTTTTCAAAATCAACATGCATAGAGGTATATTTTCCAGCTTTCTTTTATTTTGAAGTGTTGATTTTATTTTCCAGCATTTTTTATTTTGGAGTGTTGATTTTATTTTTCAGCCATTTTTTATTTTGAAGTGTTGATTTTGTTTTTCAGCCTTTTTTTAGTTTGAAGTGTTGATTGTATTTCAGAGCCATTTTTTATTTTGAAGTGTTGATTTTGTTTTTCAGCCTTTTTTTAGTTTGAAGTGTTGATTGTCTGAAAGACTTTAGATTTCAATTGGCCAGTTTGGGGGACTGAACCCATGACCTCAGCATTATTAGCACCATGCTCTGACCTGCTGAGCTAACGTACCTTACATAATGATGAGTTTTCATGGATTTAAAAAAAAACTTACCGTACATGATCTTACTACAGTGAAGATTTGAGAAAAGTGCTCATTAGAGTGAATGCTTTAGGCATTCACACTAATGAGTTCCACTTTTCTGGTTGCTCTGTAAATTTCGCCGCTCTTCTTCTCCTGCATACTTTGTGCCATTTTCACCATTCAACTTTTATACTATTCAGCTTGCTCTCCTAATGCCGGCTATTTCTCTTGGTATCCATAATCTTTATACTTCTTATAATAATCAGCTTTTTATGAATTTTTCTCCCCATGGGGGAAACCGCTGTGGCAGAATTGAGAATTACAATATAAAATGTCTGTTGTGTTTTACAGTGGATGTTTCAGGTCCTGCCTATTAATTGCATTGAATCATCTAGTTTCGAGCTGTCATGGAGGAAAAAAGGCAGTGGCCATTTTAAAGTTGGGCATTTTAACAGCTTTTATGCTGTTTAACACCTGGGAATAATTTGAGCTTTTGACATTGCTTTTTTTCGTACTGCATGTAGCATGTTTTTTGTAGTCACCGTGCTAAACGATGCTTCCAAGCAAATGTTGATATCTCAAGAACCATAAAAGGTATGGATTTCATTCACCCACTGTTTTTATCAGAAGGAATGAGGGGAAGTTTCTGTCCTTTTCAAATTTTAGGGTTCACATGAGTTTGGTTTTTTTTTTTTTGCTTTATTTATTTTACATTTCATGGAATATATTACAGTAACCCAGCATGCTAGTGGTAGCCTATTTGCTACCACTAGTAGCAAATACCTAATCATTAGTATTTTAGCTAGTTTTAGCTTTTTAGCTAATTTTGGCTTTTACGTGGGTTTTTCACACTGCATGGACTATTTCTTACCTTTCCGCAAGTCTTCAGCAGTTGGCTTCAAACTCTTTTGCCATTTTCACCAAAAGCATTCAGCATTGAGCATTCACACTTGCATTTTCATAGGAAATGCACACTTTCTAGTATCTGTTTGTTTTTGTAAATTCAATGAATTAAGTTGCAAGATCTACATTTTTAGTATTTTTTCCTGGATCAACAAAACTTACAATATGTCATTTTCATGTTTTTACACACTTCTAAAAACATGTGTATGTGGTTCTGCTTGCTTAGTTTTCAGAAGTTTCATACCCCTTGATTTTTCCACATTTTATCGGGCTGCAATCACAAATTTAAAAAATAAAGTTGTGTGTAATCCTTAAATTCAAGGAGATAGATACAAGGTTTTCAGTTTTTTCCCTCATAAAAATATGAAAATTGAGGTGTACATTTGTATTCAGGCCCCCTATGTTAGTATTGTGGAAACCACTTAACTCAGTTACCAGCTGCAAATCTTTTGGAGTCTGTGTCTATAAGCCCTGCTCATATAGAGAATAAAACGGTTGTATGTTAAGTCATTGTCCTATTAGAATGTGAATCTCTCCCACAGTCTCAAATATTTGCTGGCTTCAAAAAGGTTTTATTCTAGATATGCCTTGTACATATCTGCATCCAATTTTCCATCAACTATGAACAACGTTCCTCTCTCTCATGAAAATACTTGTTTCCATCACCATAAGTGGTTGTAGGAATGATGTATTGAAGTTGTTGGTTTTCCAGTGAAAACGTAGCACTTGCATGCAAGCCAGAAAGCAAAGTTTTAGTCTCATTTGACCAGAACACATTTTCCTACATATTTGTGATTGCGTCATTCTCTTTGGATTTACAAATGATTGGTGTACAGTGCTCCATGAGATGTTCAAAGCTTGGATAATATACTTCTTTGTGTTGGTCTACGACATAAAATCTCAGTGAAACGATTTGAAGGCTGTTGCAGGTAAAACAAAATGTGGAGAGGTTCAGGCAGTTTGAATATATTTGCAAAGCATTGTTTAAATCAGTAAATTATTTTCTTTACAGCTCAAAGACGTGATGCCCACCTGACCAAAGAGCAGGAGAGTCGGCTTCCAGCACACTGGCTGAAGAGCAAAGGAGCTCACACAACCATGGTGGACGCATTGTGGCGTTTGCGTGACCTAATGTTGAGAGATTCTCTGAATATCTGTCAGGCGTACAACCTGTAACCTCCCACATAGAACCACTCACCTCAGTAACGACTCTTTATCCTCATGTTCTTAAACTGCTAGACTCTAGAAGCAATATTTTATAGTGAGTAATGACCACTTTTATATTTATCAGCTTAAAAAAAATTGTGTGTTTTTTAATACAATTTGGAATAATAGTGACGCTAAGCCTGTAATTTTATTTTAAGTTTTTCTTTTTTGATGTACTTGTGCAACCAAAATAAAATTATGATCTCCTTTTACCTGCTGTAGGTTTAATTTGAATTCGTTTCTAAATTATTTTGGAATTTATTTGAAGTACTTCCTGTCTGATGTTGTCATATCCTGGAGAGAATTAAGTCTGTGCCATTCTCTTTAGTGTTTGCCCTGTCGTCCCAATGTTCTCCTCTTAGCTGCCCGCATTTTGACAATAAAATAACACACCGACGCTCGAAACTGGAATCCAAGAAAAGCAAATCACTTTAAGCTATCAGTTCGTATGGATTGATTTAAAATCTGAAGACAAGGAGCGACTAGGTGAGGTTGATTTTCTGCTCAGAGTTGTCGGCATTAGCCAGGTGGCTAGCGGCTTTGATTCACTTCTGTAGGAGTCGCCGGTAAATTAAATATCAGACTTGATTAGTAGCGCAATGTCAAGCTTTTTTGCTCGTCTGTTATGGGTTTTTCGTCATATCTACACAATTTTTTGGAAATGATAGCTTTTGATTCTGCGAAAATTAAATCACTAGTGGCTTTGCAGCGAGAAAACTGCTTTGCTAACATTGTTTTAGTAGCAGACCGGCGGCCTGATTTATTTTGGGAACTTAAATATGTTCTTAGCTGACAGTAGTATTTTCTAAGGACAGGTTTCGTAATCACTCAAAATAATGTAGTTGACCTTTATTATGTTTCTGCAAGTGCTTTGCGTGCTTGTATGCGTCAGCTAACTGGCTAGCATAGAGGTTAATCTCTTAGGAACAGAAACATTTAAGGTGACATTTCATCTGCAAGTCGGGTAAGGTTCGGCAGACTGATATTTGTGAATTAACGCGCTAAATGTGACTGAAATCGGAGTTTTAACGCCCAAATATACCTATTTAGACCGCAACAGCATCAGCGCGCACATGATTCGTGACAAAAGAAAATTAATGTATGGAGGATAGACTGATGAAATCCAGTTAAACAGTAAAAAGCTTATAAGTCTCTTTGCTCATATTTTTCATCATTAAGGCAAGAGGAGCGCTTTCACCTCTACAAAAGGTTCGTGTCATCTACTGTAGCGTTTATTCATTGGGTAATTTAGATTAATGCAGCATTTAAAAATTTTTAGAAAGTATAGGACTGTAATCCATTAACATCCTCATTGTAATAGTATCTAGAAGTACTGGGTCAGCTATACAGGTAACTGAATTCAGGTGTTTCAATCACTATCGTGGCCACAGGTGTACAGAGTCAATCACCGACTAGGGATGTCAAACTCTGTTCCCTGCAACTTGGAGATGTGTCCTTAGTTGAACACATCTGAGTCAAATGCCTAAAATGACCTACTCAATATGCAGTCAAGTTCTCCAGAGTCCTGCTAATGAACCTAATTATTTTAAACAGGCGTGTTGAAGGAGAAACTCATCTAAAGGTTGCAGGACACCGACCCTTGAGGACTGGAGTTTGACACCTATGAGTCCTGGGCCTGTATTCTCAAGGAGTCATTGGACTAAATGTAGCTCCTAATACTTAGAATTCTGGAATTCTAAGATTTTTCTTAGAATTGTACCTCAGTAAGATTAAAATTATTCACAAAACACCTTAGGCCTTACCATAGCTATTAATGTGACGCCATTTCCTGTTGAAGCGTGTCTTCAACAGGAAAGACTGACAAAGAATGAAAGATGTTTTCTGTAAAATAGATAGAGCTGATGCTGTGTGGCAATGAATTTTAAATTTACGTATTTTTTATCATGATTTCATTATATGCTTGGTTAATGTCTATCAGCTGATTACTAGGAGTGTATATGCTTTCTTTTTTTTCTCAAGTTGTGTATCAACCAATAGCAGTCAAAACTTGACCATTATTGATTTCAGAAAAATTCAAGAAGTAGATTGATTGCAATGCAAAGCATCAGATGCAGGGATGCACACATCCACTGGTCTGTAGAGGATCATGTCTCCCTGTCATGGTAATCCAATTAGAGTCTGGATTGCTAAGAGAACCGACCATTTCATCCTGCATTTTGCAAAGTATGATGCTTCATAGACAGATGATTATTTGTTTTTGTTTTTTTTATTATATGTTTTTGGAAATAATTAAGATACCAGATTTCCTGGTATCTTAGAGTTTGTAAATGAACTTGATTGGCCTGTAAAAAGTCCTTATCTCAGCCTGTTGAAACACCTTTGGCATGATTTGAAGTGCTCTGAATGCAGTGCTACGTTTTTCTGGAAGATGTTGTATATTTCCCACTGCAGATTTCTCATCTTGACTCCAGCATCAGAGCAAAAGAATGTCTCAGCTCCAGTTTCAGTGTCTGCCTAGCGCCATTCCTGCTGCCTCTGCCTCGCTGCAGCTAGGGCAGCCGCAGCCTGGCTACAGCATCCCAGTGTGCTACAGGTGCCCTTCCATCAGAGAGCGCCAGCCAGCCAATCAGAAGCTCTGCTCTGCCCGCGGGCTCCGCCACTCCCTATAACACCACCACAGGTTTGTTTGCCTTAAAATATATTTTAGTCTCCAGAAGGATGCTGATGCATCTCGAAACGCATTGTTTTACCATTTCAGTTGAAAAAATTAAACATATATTGATCTTGTACATAGTGATATATTTCACTATTTTTTTGTGAATGAAAATGCGAAATTCAATTTCTCAGATAATTAGGACATTACATGAGGCCAATAACATGAATTTAAGACTGTATGAAAAAAAGTAAGTCCATACACTGCGTGGTAAATGCTCAGTTCTCGATTGGGGCTCCTTTTAATGTTGCAGCTTTTTATGGAGGTGATAAGAAAACCCAAGTTAGTCACAGAGTCTCCTTTTCCTCAGTTGAAATTTCTGCACTTAATTTTTTTTTCTCTTATGCAATATTCAAAATTTTTTACAGAACTAATTTTGTTTTTTGTTTGCTTTAAGCCATGATCATCAAAGTTAACATTAAACTCTTGAAACAAATAACTCTTTATGTACTCAGATTTTCTGAATTGAATTATTTCAATAAAGGAATCTTTTAAGTGTTTAGGACCATGTTAGGTTGTTGGTTGTGAGTGACTTATTTTGTTTTGTTATAGTTTATAACATGGCAAACCCTAAAGAGAAGACTCCCATGTGTTTGGTGAATGAGTTAGCCCGTTTCAACAAGATCCAACCTGAATACAAGCTTCTTTCTGAGCAAGGACCAGCTCACTCCAAGGTACACGTCTCATACCAGAATTCAGTTCTCTTGACTTGTTTTGTGCCTTTTATTCAAATGAAGCGATTTTTCCCTTCAGATTTTCTCGGTGAGACTCACACTGGGAGATCAGTACTGGGAGGCCGAAGGAACCAGTATAAAGAAAGCCCAGCATTCTGCTGCAGCATCTGCCCTTGCCGAAACGACGCTACCCAAACCCACAGTGAGGACACCCCGCAACACCGGCAGGAACCCAGGTGGGCCGCTCAAACTTGCTCTGGCCCAATCCGAGTAATCATTTTCATAGAGGAAAATGAACACATGAATTTTATCTTAGAGGAGTTTTCTGCTCTTTGCTTTACAGTAGATGGCAGCACACACACCATGGAGTTGAATGCACTTTGTTTGAAGCTTGGTAAAAAACCTAACTTTAAACCCATCGACCCATACCCGGGTATGCGACCACCAAGCTACAACTACAGTGTCCGTGCTCCAGGACCTTACCAGCGCTCTATGCAACAGTGAGTTAAAAAAAATAAAAGTCAATAAAATGTTTCAATAATTGTCATTTGCAGTTGGTGTAAACTCTCTCATTGTGTCCAGGTACTACTATCCATTTCCTCCAGTGGGACCAATAATTTACCACATGGAGCTTTCTGTCGGGAGCCAGCAGTTCATTGGGAAGGGACGGACGCGGCAGCAGGCCAAACACGACGCCGCTGCCAAAGCCTTGAAAGTGCTGCAGAAGGAGCCAATGCTGCAGCAGTCGCCAGTGGTGAGAAAGAAGAGGCAGCTCAGCATGAAAAGGCTTTTATGCAGCACTAGATAAGAGACTCACAACTTTTCTATTTTTAATGTTGTTTTTGACAGATGAACGGAGAGCCCGAGGAGGAGAACTTGAACAAATCAGAAATAAGTCAAGTGTTTGAAATTGCTCTAAAAAGGAACCTACCCGTCAACTTTGAGGTTCGAATGGATTTGCTGTTCTCAAAGATCCAGCTACATAGGAATAAGAAGGGATTGCTTGTCAAATATATATTGTTACATGGAAGATCACTGTTTTTCCCACACAGATTTTAAAGGAAGAAGGACCTCCACACATGAAGAGTTTTCTAGTGCGTGTTATAGTCGGGGAGTTCGTGGGAGAGGGTGAGGGCAAAAGCAAAAAGATTGCAAAGAAGCTGGCAGCTGCTGCAGCGCTGGTGGAGTTAAAGAGGCTCCCCCACATACCCAGTGTGGAGAAGAAGCTGCCACGCATCAAAAAGAAAACAAAATCTATAATCAAGGTGATGCAACTTTTAACGCTGGTTGGGATTAGTCAGAAGAGACCTAAAGGCTGTTCATAAGGTAATGATTTGTCCATCGTGTCAACAGCTGCAGACCAGCCCTGAGTATGGCCAGGGGATGAATCCCATCAGCCGCTTGGCTCAGATCCAGCAGGCCAAGAAGGAGAAGGAGCCGGAGTACAGCATGGTGACAGAAAGAGGTCTGCCGCGGCGCAGAGAGTTCGTCATGCAGGTGAATCATCTGCAGTTTGAGGCATGCTGCCAGTCATGCTTCTGTTTGCCCTTCTTTGCTTGTTTATTCTTTGTGGGATTTTTGGTGACTTTCATCTTCTGTTGCAGGTGACTGTGTGCGGCCAGACTGCAGAGGGGCTGGGGCCGAGTAAGAAGGTGGCCAAGAGGAATGCCGCTGAGAAAATGCTGGAACTGTTGGGATATAAAGTGCCTCAGCCTCAACCTCCCAAACCAGCACTCAAATCTGATGAAAAGGTACTGCTCAATTTTCAAAAAAAGTTTCATGAATGTATTAATTTTAAAGGAAATGCAGCACAACTTTTACAACATCTCCTTTTCAGCTGTTGAATTAGTTTTATTAATGTCCCAAATGGAAAATGTTTGAAACGGAGAGAAATCAAAGCCAATGCAGCTCAGTACTTGGCCAAAGTGATGACATCACCTACAAAAACCTAGGCTTGTTCATTGAGCACCTAAAAAACAGTGATGGTAAAGGCCTAAATGTTAATGTAACTTAAGTGTGGAACTCACCTTCTGTGAGTTCTACATGTGAAAATGTATCCGATGAGGAAAAGGAACAACAAGCTGGCAATACTCGGTGTGAACAAAAAATATGTATCCAAAAAACAACATTTCTGTTGACATTAAGATGAGAGTAATTTGTACTCTAATTACAACCAGGGTTGTTTTTGAGTTGCACACAAGATTCAGCACTGATTTCTCTGAGCTTTGCTGTGATTATGAAACATATTGGCAATAAATGGAAGGAGCAGAACGGCTCACTTTTCTCCACTTAATCACTTTGAGTTTTACTCACAAGAGCTGAATTGCCCTAGTGCAGCTGTCAAGACATTTTTAGGCTGTCATCTGGACACTCGGAACTGTTTAAATCTGCCTACAGCTGGTTTTCTCTTAATGGTTTTTCATTTTGCCCTGAAAAGTCACTTCAAGTTAAAGCTGCACATTTGGTGGTTGAAATACTCGTCGTATACATTCTGCTCAGACACTTGGAGCAGCTGGCAATTATTACAGGTAATCACGCTGTAGAAGAGAGGAGAGATGCCTTTATAAAATGAAATTGAACTACGCAATTCGTGACTGTTGGCAGATATTTCGTAGTGACAGAGAACTCAAAAAATAAGTCGGGCTTAAGTAGCACATTTTCTGAGTTACCTGTGGTTATCTCTGGGATGGCTGCTGAATCCACACCATAAGAGCTTTCCCTTATCACCATGACATGATCTGTAATGTTTCCTCATCCCTCAGCTTTGGGTAGGTTCTTTCCTAAAAGCAAAGACTCCTGATTGTTTCATATTGCTGTACGAAAAGGGTTTTGAATGGGATCTTTTTTTTTGTTGGATGACAAGAAATCCATCCTTTTCATTCATTGGCATTTTTGATATTTTAATGTTGCTTTAGCTAACTTTCCCTTTTACAGGGGCATGTCTCCAAAAGGCTCTTTGTTTTTGTTAGAAAAGTGTTGTAAAATTGTCCACGTTATTTGAAACCAGGTGAATTTATTTCTTTTACGCTTTAAACATTTTTAACTCTCCTGGCTCTAAAGTGATATTTGCAATTTAATGTTATAAATCCCAGTAAAACATATTTATAGTGACTTGATATCTTTTCATTCAGACACCAGTGAAAAAGTCGTGTGATGGGCGCAAAGTGACCTTCTTTGAACCAGGTTCTGCAGAGGAGGTGTCTGTGGGTAAGTCTCCATTAGAGTCACCTTGAATGGGTTAAAAAAAACATCACAAGCATCTTCTCACATGGGTGTTCATGTCAGGCTCCAAGGAGGAGGACTTCCGCTTGCCTTACCTCAGCCACCAGCAGCTGCCTGCAGGTATCCTGCCCATGGTGCCCGAGGTGGCGCAAGCAGTCGGGGTCTGCCAAGGATCCCAGGTCAAGGACTACAGCCGAGTTGTGCCCAACCCAGGCAAGACCACCATCACTGCCACCATCGCCAACGAGCTGCTGTATGCCGGCACGTCCCTGACCGCTGTGACGATACTAAAGAACACAAACAACATGATCCAGGTTCCCCACGGACCGCTCACCAGACCCTCGGAACAAGCTTGGCTATCTTGCGTCTGTACAGGGTCTGCAGGTAAACAGCACTTCGCCTTCATTAAAGCATGGATTTTATAGTTGCTGTATTTTTTTTTCTATAAGTATGTGATTTGCTTGCAGGTGGAATACAAGGATTTCCCAAAAAACAATAAGAATGAATTTGTGTCGCTGATTAACTGCTCCTCCCAGCCTCCGCTCATCAGTCATGGCATTGGAAAAGACATAGAGTCCTGTCATGATATGGTAAGTAACTTAAATATAACTACTATAAAACTATTTATGATTTCAGAAAATATTCAGAGTCCATTTATAGCCACTAAAAAAAACCAAAATTAGCTGGAAAGATGTCTATTATATTTAAATATGTTTATTTTAAAATACGACGCAAAAATAATCATGATCACAAGAAAACAAAGCTTTGATTTTCATAGTACTAGTTTAGAATGGATCATAGTTAACAGAGAACAAAATTAAACATGACTTCTGGTGGATTAAAGGACACTCAGTGTTCAGTTATCCCCAGTTATCAACATGAAAAAAATATTGTTCCTTGGAGATACGCAACGTATACATATTTAGTCTTAGAAAAGTACATTTTATTTGTATAGCAACTTTCATTAATAAAATTCTCAGTCTTTCACAATAAGAATGCATAAAACTTAAAACAGGATTCAAAAGGCTAAACTAAGTTAAGATACAGATTATTAACAGATAAGCATTTAAATGGTTTTAAGGAAACGCATGTTTGGATAAAAATGCCAGCTTTTTAAATGAGAAATGCTCTTCCTTCAAACTGATGGGGCTGGACATGTTTTACAAAAATGAATTGAAATATCTTTAGACGTGTAAAGCCATTGGAGAAATGCAGGTTTTTGTTTGCAAAACATTTTGAAAACCATGCATTTCTTTCTTTCTTTCCTATTTCACAAATGTGCCCTGCTTTAAATAATAATAAAATACAGTTTGGTTTGTAGTTGTTGCATCAAAAAATGTGATGAAATTCAAGAAATATAAATATTTTGCAAGTAGTTTTGCAGATTCATGCACACAGCATCTTTTCAGCTACTTTTTTTGAGACGACACAGTTACAGATGAATACCTAGCAATAGAAAAATGGGACAAATGTCTATTAGTGGGTGAAATATTTACTTTGCTGAGTATTAAAACTCTTCAATGGTTTGGATCTCTGAGTTACTGTAATGCAAGACAAAAGGCATTGTTAAAGCTGGTGCTGAGCGGAATGGGCTTCAGCGTAATAAATGTTATTCCTTTATCTCTGCAGGCTGCTCTGAATATATTGAAGTTGCTGTCAGAGTTAGACCAGCAGCCAAACGAAAGGACGGGGAATGGACCAGCCTCAGGGTAAGATGTGAAGAAATGCCAAGTTGACATTTAGTTAAGCATTTATTTACCCATGAAATATTCAACATGCTTATAATTAAACTTAGTATTTTTATTGGAGGTGAATTTTTTTATTATTATTATTTTTGCATTTGTGCAAAACTAATACACAAATCCATTAGTTGGTTATTGAATTACTTTATATTCAAATGAAAATTAAAAACAAAATTACAACTTATTTAAAATAGGCTGGATGTAATGTCTAATAAAACTTTATATTTGAAGAAATTCAAGCCAAACTTTAGGCTCTCATGTTGAAATATCTCCAGCCAATTTTATTTTGAGAGGAAACAATCCTTTTTAGAATATTTTACTCTGCGTTTCTCGTTCTACTCTGCATTTCCACCTATTTGATCAGCCTTACAGCAAAACTGAATCTGTCCTTTTTGCTGCAGGTGTGGCAAGCAGGAAATGGAGGGTGACCTGCACCTCAAACAGGCTAACTCAAGCACATTGGCACAGACGCTGGATAGCACGGCTTAGATCAGGTTTGGTTGTCTGTGAAAGCACTAGAGAAAACTCACCCCACAGTGTTCTTAGTCTTGTTTTGGCTTGCTACAGAGAGCTTCACCCACTGTGGGCCCTGAAGTGTTAAGCTTACTGTTACAAAATGTTCACAGTTAAACAAGATTGATAGGAAAATAGCTTCTCCTCCTTGATGTTGTTTAATTGTACACATTATTTATTTTTCTTTTCAATATAGAAACAATAGCTGCATCCTAGTCAATGATTTTTGAGTGTATGTGATTAAAAATAACCCTTAAGTGATGAACTGTGAACATTGTTTTGTTTCGGATAGAAATTGTTTCTTATATTTTTATGTGTTTTTATGTTTTATTCTCGCCAAGCTAGTTGATAAAGAAAATATGTTAAGTTCGGGCCTCTTCTTTGTCTAGGGTGCAGCTGACGATGTTTGTTGATTTTCCTAGAGTGCTTTCTATAAACAACCAAAAATTATTTACTAAATGTAGCGTGTGATGTAATGTGATTGTCACTGCTGTGTGTGGCAGTGACGTTCCTCATGACCCCTTTTTCTCCCTCATGTCATCTTCCCTTCTCTATCCATAACCCATAATGGTAATTAAACTTCGGTGTCTACAGGCACAAAACAAATACTTCTACTGTCTTGCACTTTTTTCCCCATCTACTGATGCCTGATATGGATAGGATAGACTTTCAGCGAGCCTGATGCAAGTCTTTTTATTTATTTATTTATTTTTGTAGCTGAGATGCTAAAACTCAGTGGTGGAAAAATTGTAAAGAAGTAAAAGAAAGAAGGAAAATGTTAAGCTTCTAGTTCTTTTTAACCATTAGTTACAAATTTTAATTAGAAAAATATGGTAGATTTTGTATTTGTAAAGATTTGGATAATTTGAGTTGTATATTATAGACTGGAAAACGTTTAAGTCAAAATGAAAAACAAAGAAATTTAGGGCACAAACAATATTTTGCGGCACGTAACTTTAGATATTTATTATGCAACTCTACTGCTTTAGGAAATTCATTAGTCACGCTTGCTCCCTTCCATGAAAATAAATTTGAGCATTGATTTTGATTCACTGCAACACTGCTGTATTCTGAGAATGGCAAGTCTTGTTCTTCCAATGTTGGAGCTCAGTGACTTCCTAGGTGCAGTAATTCGAGCAAAACGAGGAATTCAGTTTTTTAAAAACTCATGGATATTACACATTTTCCTCCATGTAGCTATGCACCTTACATTTAGGGTTGGATTATATCAAACCCTTGAAGTTTTGCATCTTTTTGCTTTTTTAACATTACAATTTGTAAGAGAGTAGCTGAAACAAATGTTCCATTTTTTTCTCTCATATATGTTGTATTCTGCAATATCCAGCTACATAAAGTTGCAAATGAAAAATTTTTAACATTTTTGATCTGCTGATATTTTTAAAATATGGTCAGAATAGTTTGAGGGTATTTTAAACTTCATCTAACCATTTTAGAAATCTACAAGTTTCGTATCACTCCTCCTGAGTGACAACACTCCTGAGTTGTCACTTAGCACAAATTTCTGAGTGAGTAGTTAAAATTTTTCTGCTGAATTAATAATAGTTTCACTTTTGTCAAACTATTTATCCTTTTTACTACATTTACTTCAAATGTGAGACCCTAACTCTCCATTGTTTTGTCTTTGCTCCTTGTTGTTGGTGAAAGGGAACGTGTACCAGTCTTAACCTATGAAATGATGTTGGAATTCCATAGCAACAAACTGAAATTAGATGTTTAGCTAAAGAATATCAATAGGAAAGCCGATTCTCATTTGTTGTGGAGTTAATGTGATGCTCATGCTCTAGACAGGAAAGGCAAGCAGGAGAGGCGGTGGAGTCACACTAATGGTTGGTCTGTCAGGATGGGATTCATGGCTTGTCAAAGTGTCGAGATACATAAAACAATGGTAAGTGCAATCATACATTAAACACTGATAAAACACCAAACTCTAGAGCAAAGCGAAGGGAGGGATGGATGATAAAACATCCCTGCCTGTGTCCACGATGTAGGAACAAGTGGTCTTCACCTCTTCAACCTTGTCAGTCAGCGACTCATAGAAGAGAAACATAAGAAAGCCCACAACAGCAAACTTACTGGTATAGTCATCCTGCCATATGCAACAGCCACTCATCAGCTGTAGGTACTTGATATACATTTGTTTTTTATTTTTGTCCTGTCTTTGGAATGGAATTGCAGTATTTTGCTCCCCCCCTTGCTTCACCTCCACTCAAGCTTCAGCTCCACTCAAGCCAGCATCCTCTGCCTGCTGAGCGGGCAGAGGATGCTGGCAACAGCCCTTGACTCTGGGCCTTCATTTGAGGCAGGAAAGCCTTTGCCGATACAGACATAAATTGTCATTCAACTGTTGATGAAACTGAGGGGGTACTCATTGGATCTGAATAAGTCTAATATATTTAAATAATTTCAAACTACAGGGGAGATTGTTTCCTAAGCAGCTCTTTATTCAGAGGATCAGTGTGAGAAACTGCAGTGTGAGCCAGATGTAATGCTACTGATGTAATGCATTTCACATGTGTGTATGAATACATTGTGCATTTACCACTCAGCATATACACAATAACATGTTTAGTGGAATTCAGCAGATTTAGTTTGAGGTTAGGTTTTTTTTGTTTGTTTTTCTTTCCCCTACAATTGTTGTTTTTCTACCAAACGCATGAGTAGTTTGTACATGCAAGTCACATTTGCAGGATTGTTTCATGCATATTTAATGAGCTAAACAGAAGCTATCACATTGGCAAAGACTCAAACTTGCACCAAAAAAAAAATCTTCCAGCTTATTTGCTTCTTTGTAAGCACTTTAAAGGACACAATTTTAAGTCCATATAGTTCCCCTTATTAGAAACAAGATGTGGCTTATTCTGATAAGCTTAAATGTGATTAATAATCTGGATCAGCAGGTTTATGGACATAAAATATCCAAATCCACACACAGATACGAGGCTGTGTTGCACGGACCTTTTCATGTGGTGTTAATTAAAAGGCATCTGGACTTTCAGTTTGATCTTAAGGATGGTTATGTTTTTCATTTGAAGTACTTCAACTAAAGAAGAGTCCAACTAGAAGTGCAGACGGCCAGGCTGCTGTTTACCTCCCTCTGACAGTCTCAGCTTCCACCAGTTTATTTGAACTCCTTCCTCTTGGATGCTAATGAAACCACTTCTGTTATAAGCTGTGAAAGTAAAAATGTTATCATGGCTGCTGAGCAAAATAATGTGCCAGAGATCCTTGTTGATGCTGGTATGAAGAATGGTAAAGTTTAAAGTTGTAAGCATGCCATGGGATCAGAAACAACCAAACATGTTGGCTCTTGACTTTTTGTTTGTTTGTGTTTGATGTTTAAAACCCATACCTTATTTGGATTTAATTGGATGGGGTGTATTTTTGTGTAGCAGAAGAAAAAATATGCATTCAGAGGAGGTAAAAGAAAACTCTGAAAAGCTGCATTACAGCTGAAAGCTTTTTTTTTTTTTGCCATCATCTCTGTCCATGTTGAGGAAAATCTGGAGAGAGCATTCTGTTTTATTTGATTATAGCACCTATTTTCACTTTTGCTGATTTTCCCCATCATGGCCCATAAAAACAAATAAAACTGGTCACTCTTCCATAAAGGCCAAATTTGTGAAATACATCACTAGAACTGATTAGAAATACTTTTGCAAGACGCTGTAAGCACAGATGGATTCTCAGCACACCAAAATGAGAGAGGCTACTGAGATATAACCTCTCAAATGGAAGATGGAGTGTGAAAGTCACAAGTGGTAAGGATGATGAGAAAGCTTAAGACTGTTATATTTTTATGTTTTCTGGGAACATGGCTTGTAACCAAAATAAATAGTGAAAGGTTGGCTGTAATATTAATTGGATGTGGTGGGAAACATAGAAGCATTATAATGAACCTCAGCCTGTTTCAGTATTAGCTCAGCCAGAAAAAATGAGCTTGGCTGTGTAGTTAGCACATCTGGAAGTATCACTGAATCATCAGGATGAATGGACACGATTCAAAGATTTAATCTGGCTTCACTTCAGCAGCTGCTCAACTGAGCAGTGAGAATCATATTAAATAAGTAAGGATATTATCACAATACACACATACTTGCTGTCTACTTCATAAAGGCAGGCTTCTGTGAGCCTGGTTGTGTTTTCTAGGTGAAGATGAATGGCCTGGTTCTTATGAATTTATAAATGCTTTGCAAGAGCAATTAAAGCTCTTTTCATAGCTTTTCCTACCATCATTTTTTATTTAGACTCACAATTATGTACTGTGCAGGGACTTAAAAAATGTCCCGTCTCAATAAAGCTTCAAGAGTAAATTAATTTAAGACCATTTAATTACTATATAACAAAATTTATTTTGAAACAATAACATTGGCTACAGTGTTGCACAGTCCTCAGTGGATTTCATTAGCTGGCAGATAATTGAAAAAAAAAAAAAAACTCAATGTGAAGCAAACAAAAACAGGTTGTTTTTTTTTTTTTACGTATAATAAATATGTTTCTAGTTTTCTAAATGTATCAAGGACATTTTCTTGATATATTTCCTGTCTGTTTAACAGACAGCTTTAACTGTTGGGCAAAGAAAAGGGCAAAATGATTCACTTATTTAGCAGACTACATTTTATGACTTTATGATTTTCCATTTGTTATTAATCAAAGGCAGATTTTAACAAGTTGACTTTTTGTGAAGAATCAAGAAGACTTATTTTTATTTGAAACTGCAACAATGTGACACTGTGATTTCTATGTTGTAATAACCAAGCTATGTTTAACTTTACCAACGGCTATTTCTGTTCCAATTTTTTTCAGTGCACTGCTCCTTTAAAAGATGCAGTGATGACTGATGAATAACTTCCAGCTCACCACCCTGCTTTCTGCCTCTGGTGATCACACAACTGGTACTAAACTAACTAAAAAGAAATTACTTTGTCTTGTTAGAATTAAAAACAGTAATTCTGGGTGAGAAAAACAATCACAAGTTCAATATGTGTTGTTTGTAGCCGTATGCACAAATTCACAGGTTTTTACATTTATTTTTTCTTTTCTTTTTTTTTTGTTAGAAAATCAAGTAAATTTTAATACCAGACAAAGATAAGCTGAGTCTACACAAAATTCTTTTTTCAAAGGGCTGCATTTTATTCTATCTGGTGTAAAACTTGCATATCATGCCAAAAGTAAGAGATGATGTTAGTAATCTAGTGGTCTTGAACTGTTGTGCAGCCTACGTGCATCTCTTTACAAGAAAGTTGTGAGAGGAAGTCTAGCTCTCAGTTTAAAAACCCAAGACCAAATGGGTCACGCAGCAAAATCAAAAGTCAAAATCAAAAAGTCCCAAGAGATATTAAAATTGTATTAAATTGGTCTCTTCTCAAAATTCTACACACAAATACTTAATTATGACAATGTGGACAAATATTTGAAATTTTTGCAAATTTATTAAATAGAAAACCAAATGAACAAAAACTAAAATAAATTTTTTTTTGACCTGAAACCTTTAAGTGTGACTTAACAAGAAAAGAGAAGTCATCTGTAAAAGGACACATTTTTTATGTCACTGTTTGATGTTTTTACATTTCAGTATTGAGCAGAAATGATTGCTTTTTCCATTGATTCTATTTTCATCTTTTTCTTTGCGATATGCTTGGTGAAGCATTTTCGTCTCATTTCAAATGTAAATCTACCCGACATTACAAGGAACGTCATTCTTTTCATTCCTGCATCCTCTGTTGCGCCAGCTCTTACTACTACTGGTAACTATGGCAACCATATGAAAAAAGAGATGTCCCTGAGAGCAGCAACATCATCATTCTTAACAAATGTTGAAAATGTGCTTTTATTACTTTATCTATACGAGACATTTAATGTTATTACTCGTACTCAGGTAATGCTAGCCCAAGCTAGCATTACCTGAAAGAAGTGTTCCAGACATCTAAAATATGAGTCTCCATTCAAGACATTATCACCACTAGTTAAAGATCTCAGCCTAATTTTTAAAAAATCCATTTAATAAAAAAAGATAGTTACTACTCAAACACCCCTCCACCCCCCAAATATAATGCACATAAATTTCTGATGGTTTGTTTATATATTGTTTGTCTTTAAATGCTTTGAAAGGCAAAATTTTACATTTAAAGAAAAGCAGTCCAAATCTGAGGTGGTAATGTCTTTCACAGTCATTATGTTTTCAATGACGACTGGTTCATCTCATTGCTTCTTAAGTGACTAAATAGAAAACCTAAATCATTGTTTCACACAAATTAACTATGACACGCAAATGCTAGCTAATTGCATACTATAAACTGTAACCTTCTTTTCATATTTTCTAGGTTGGCACTTTAATAAAAGATATGATATTAACAGAGTAAATGTTATCAATCTGTATTTATGTTTGCTACATAGACACATCAATAAATCTAGAGATTAAATCGCAATATTGTAAAGACAGATGTTCTTTGTTGGTTAGCAACTGTTACAATAATGTATCAAATACAGAAGCCTTAACTAAATCCTTGTTGCCATGGTTACTTACTTGAGTGCAAGGCTTGTCCTTGGGGGTCCTCAGCTGTTGAAACAGCACAGTAATTTAACACATATGTTCTATAGTTTCACTGGAATAACTTGGTGGCCTCTGCAAGGAGTTTCATCAAACCGTAGAGCTCGATCGAGATGACACAAATAATTCAGCAACAGTGTTGCTTGCGTTACAACAATCACAGTGTCAAGAAGTGGCTCTAAATTAGCTCTGTAGTATCCCAGTTGCCTGAGGGGAGTGGTGGAATGACAAGGTGAAAAATGAATTAATAAACTTAGAAAGTGCAACCAGTTTGTTTTCAGTATGAAATAAACCACATTATTACATTATTATTATCCCTTTATGTAAATATAAATCATAGCCTGAGTTATGAAGAAGGGTTGCTCCCCCCCACTAGAAAGCAATGCTAAAAGTTGTTTTTTTTTTTTAAATTAGACTTCTTCAATTTACTGTGAATACTAATTCATGTAGGTGAAGGTTCCATGCATTTTCATGGAATTAGCTAAATGTGCGACACGGAGGGTCACTACAGACATTTCACAGAAGGAGAACTATTCTCTGCTTAGCATTATTACAAAGAAAAGTGTTTAGTCATATTATAAATCTATACATTCTCAATGTTTTCATTTAGGGATACAAATATCCTACATATTTTATGAATGGAATTGACACTGACGATAACTAATCCTGTAACACATTTATTAGTTAAACATGTTTAGAACAAGAAGATATTTCATATATAAAAAAAAATATGTTTTATAAGAAGCAGCCTGGACTAAGTTTAGCTAATTCCCTGTAGAGTATCATCCAGGAAACCTGATTTTATTTCTACTCTGGTTTGCTATTACACAGACAAATGCATTATTCTAAACCTCTTGCTAATGTTCAATATTGGTAACATCCATTTAACTGAAAAATAAAAAATATTTTCTACTCTTGAGTTTTTCAGTGTTTATAACTCTTTGATGCATTTTAGCTGTTAACTTCTAGAAAGAATTATTTATATAATTTTTACAAGCACATCAAATAATATCTGTTTTGCCTGCAGCTATTATTTGACACATCATCCTGTTATAGACGGCATGCAAGATCTAGAACAGACTTAGTGTGTGCAACACTACCTCCACTAGTATTTTGAGAAGACCAGTGGTGAGTACAAATATGTGGGTCAGTTGTATTGGAGAGGCTTTGGTCGCAGTTCTAGTTTTTCTCTCTTTTTCTTCTCCCAGAAATTTGATCTGAACCTACTTTGTTGCACAGAATCGAGCAAAACATACCACCACTAGATGGCAACCTTGTTTCTCATATGATTTAGAAAAACCGTTCTTGTTACTTTTTCCTCCCTTCCCCCGTTCTGCAGAAGACCATCTCTCCAGTGGCAGGCTGGGGGGAACCCTCGATTTAGGGCTCTGTGGTGAAATCTTGGAAGGCTGGAAGCTTGTTTCTGCCCAAAGTCCTTCAGCCTTCTCTTAATTTAACCTCATTCTCCATTTTTTATTATACATGCTCTGTCTTACATATAATCAACTGTAAAATGAAAGTCAAGAAATCAAAGTTGAAACTGTAAAGTGATTTGCTTTATTTCATTTTGAGTCATTCAAGGGAAATGTTGCTTTTTCATAAGAAATAGAAATATCTTAAGACATTCAGACACATTTTTTTTGTACATGACAGGTACTGGCTCTGTGTGAATCACAACCAGTCACAACGCCAAAGTTACAACATGCACTGAACAGTAGAACACTTATACAGAAACAACAGCATAGAAAGTCAATGGGTAAAAATGTTCTCTGTGGTTTTTTCTTTTACAAAACAGACAGCCTCGAGACCTACAAACAACATCGTATAAGAGCTGGCTAAGGTCGTTCAAATATCTTTTTTTATTATTATTATTTAATTCCCTGGAAACAGTGTGTATTTTACAAAGATCAATGGCTTAGGCAAGGTTGGGGTCAATTCCACTTGGAGTGTAAACCTTAAAAAAATATATCTGACATTTTGTGTTGTACTGTTGGTTTTATTGTACTTTCATTCTCTAATAATACTCATTTATGTGGTGTCGCATGTGATGAGTGTACTCCATCAAGGCATCCTGAATCAACCCCAACCCTGTAATACAGTGTTAGATTCAGTGTGTGCAGCTAATAAAAAAAATTCTTATTGGGTTTTTAAAACTACCACATGCTCTTTAAAGGACCTATGGGGTTCTATCAAATAAATGCAGAAGACTTAAACTTTTAAACTGTGAAATATATCAGCTAACAACCTAATTACACTTTAGATTTTAACCTAATGAATTTATCTGTACACTTGGGAGTCTTATAAGACAATTGAGAGTATGGTTATAATGAAAGAATCTGTGCTCTTCTTGAAATGTTTTTTTTTTTTTTTTAACTAAAATCACACAAACATAATTTAGTCTTTTAATTTGAGTAAATATCTCTACTAGGAGGTTAGGAAATTAAAAGGTGCTTTGTACGGTTCGTTTCATATTGGCTTCCATTAAAATTGGAGCACCCTGGCATGCCCTAAAAAGACAACTTGATTTTTTTTAAATAGGGTTCTGTGGACAGTGAGTAGAGGTCAGTATCTTTCCTGATTAATTTTTTTTTAAGACAAAGTGGATTTCTACCCTCTTAAAAAAAACCTCCTACCTCAAAAATTATATTATGATAATGAATAATTGGTCCTTTTTGTAAATGAATATATAAAACTGTGGATATGATCATATTGTATTGGTATGATTCTGATTAATTTGATTATTGATTTTGATATACATAGATTTGAACTGGATATTACATTTCTTGTAAAAAGTCTGAAAATAATCATTTCTGTTAACTGGCTCTTTATAAATGAACTGAAGTGAATTGGATAACCATCTTATGTAAATATAGTTTGAAGATTGAAGATTGGTAAAGCAATAAAATAATTAAATTGGAGTTTTAAGATGCAACATTTTGAAACTGAACCAATCATTACCTTGATTTTCAATGCCAAAAATAATCTCTCTTTATCCAAGCAGATATTTTGAAAACTATTTTTTACACAAGATACTAACTGCTTACAACTATTCCACATAACCCCACTTTAACAATCCCAAATAATTCTGCTAGCAAATAAAAACGAGATTAATTGTAAGAACATACATTATGTAATAATATGTTTGCTCTGTGTCACAGTATTACAGTCTAAGTATCAAATTCAACTTCTTGCCTAGTGTTTTCTTGGTCAAAAAGATTAAAAGTATCAACACTTGTTGGGATTCTGGTGCTTATTTCAGCAGGGGTGTGTTTGTGCATGGCTATAAATTTGTATCTTCACAATAAATCTCAATTCTCTGAAGTAGAGCTTGCTGCTTTCTGATGAAATATTGATTGTCATCATTGTTCAGAGATATTTCAGCAGTAATGGTCCCTGACTATATTGTAGTATAGAAAAAACAAATAAAAGGATCACATGATGCTTCAGGAGCAGTTTTTGTATGTATACTTTTTTTTAGGTTACATTGTTAACTTTAAAGGACATCTGTGACTGTCATATAATGAAATATAATATAATTTCTTTTTAGGGGTCACCATATAGTGAAAGATGACACATATTTGACTGCTGGTTATGAATGATTAGCAGCTGTTTTTACAGAAATTAACCATTTAAAATCATCAAATTCGATGTAAGCACACATGGCTATCGAGAACAGAATACATGTATCTATGAATGTAAACAAAGCCATTTTTATTGTCCATCTGAGGAAATGTGCAATGCCTTCCAGCAGTTCTTGTGCAGCAGTAGTCAAGCGTTAGACATATGGCAATGTTTTATTAGATAGTAGCAGAATGTGTACTATAACGGAGCACTTGTTAAAATAACAGTTTATTGATTTTTCTCCCTAAAAAAATAAGATGCTGAAATACAGGTTGAATTGTGTAGTATTTACCCTAGTGTTAAACATGCCATTTGCAATATAAAATTTTATTTTTGTGTGTCATGTGGAAAAAAAATGTTATTCTTTTCTCTTTATACTGTATTTTGTTTCAGCCAAAATAGCAGATGTACTTGGGAAGAAAATAAAAACAGGAATCCAACAACACAAACACACATTCCCATTGAATACAGTTCATTCTTTTCCATTAAGCAGCGCCCTTGCTGCTTTAATGCTTCCCAGTGGTAACGCACACACAAACAAGCTTGGCTCCCCTCTGCTCCTCACAGTCATTGCTATTCCTTTCACACCTCAGCTACTCTCACTAAGGGAGAGCAATATGAAATGGTCCAACTCTGTGATTAAAACTGAAAACAGAATCAGGATTTGTGATTGGATTTTTCACCACAAGTCAAAAACATCTAAATCAGTTGGATTCTGTTATTACTTTTAAAAACTACATTCATTTTAGTCCAATGGCTTTTTTACTTACTGTTTCACCAGTTGGTCTGGGTCTGTAAATGACTTAGATCCTTTTTTACAAACATATTTGTTCCCATAAACCTTGGTGTGATGAAAGAAGACATAAAAAATGACAGAGTTTAAAGGAAAAAATCTACCATATGTACCCCAGAAATGTTGGAGGGAGGGATCAACTCTACCAGTCCTGGAAACTCTGCTGAAATTTCATGTTTCCTCATCATGTGTTTTAATGATGGAACTGGGAAACACAATATTGATAGATGATAGACTGGAGCACAGATTGTGATTCATTTTTTTCTTTGTTGAATTATTTCTTTCTTTGCTGGAAATGAAAAAATATCTTGTTTCACATGTTTTTATTTTGGGATTTTTGTCTAACTTCTGTTACTGACATTTTTTCCCACCTAACAGTAAGACAGTATTTTGATTTTGTTATACTTTGTGAAATTGAGCTACATCTATTGATCATACACCACCAAACTTCGATTTGCTTTTAGGGATATTTTCTGTGTGTATTTCATGAGCTACAAGTGTACTTTCTGCCAAATGTTCAAACTTTTGATTTACAGTATGACTATGTCCTATGACTATGTGTTGAAAGATTGTTTTTTTTAATAATGAATGAGTGATTTATGCAGGGGATGTAGCTATTTCTTCAACATGACTCTGAGCCTCATTTACTAAATGACAGTGTGATCGAAACAAAACCAAACAAATCTAATTGATAAAAACCAGAGTTTTATCATCTAAACAATTTACAAAGTCTAACAAAATCAAATGTTACCATTCAAACTGGTCTGCCAAGCAAATAACATCACACAGTGCTGAGTAGCTCGGCCATATTATCTGAGGGTTTGTGTACTCATGTAGAGGAAAAGTTGATTAGACAGTAAAAAACAACAGTTTCTCAAAGGCCATTGCAATCTGTGACATGTAATCTGCATTAATTTGCATGTCTCATAAAATCTGATGGTATTTGATTTGCAGAAGAAGATACAAAGAAGTAGTACGAGTCACTTGATGCTCTGCTGAATTCAGATAAAGAATGCAACAATGCCACATAAGGTATTTCATCTTGTCTTCCACTGATGAGTATCTGGAGTACCTGCATTCTATAAATAATGTTAAAGCAGTACATATTATGGTTATAGAATATTTGAAGAGATATAAAATAGTTTGTCCACTTTGCATAATGTAGTTAGGGGAGCACTGACCTGGTGCTAACTCCTGGATGGGAGCGAGTGGCAACCAGCAGAGTATTGTGGATATGAAGTATGGAGCATCTTTTTAAACAAGGGATTATGCTCATTACAATATTAGACCAAAATTTTAATTTTTGATGCTTTGTCTTTTGGTAAATTAGGTAAAGAGATTAATTATGGCTGTTGCTGTGCTTTATTACTCAACAATAATAATCAGCAAGTTCTGAATTCCTTGCTAGATGTCTTTCTAGTTTGGAGATGTTCTTCTATCCATCTAAAAAAAACACATAAATCAATGAAAGAAAATTTGCTTGCTCTTCCTCTTTATTTTAGGCCTAGCTTAGTGGTGTCAGAGTGGCATAGACTGAGCAAGAATGGTACATCTGCAGATGTACATCTGCAGACCCTCATGGCCATACTTGTGCTTGTTTTGTGCTGTAAAAAGGATTTGGTCCCTTGCACATTTTGTTTGTTTATGTTTGCTTTTTTTCTTCTCTCACTTAAATGTCACCAAAGGATTTTCCAATCTAACAAAATAGCCTGAGGAAATAAAAAATGTATTATTCAAATGATGTTTTCCCTTATTAGAGGGGGGGGAAACAACCTAAACAATGTGGCCCTATGTATAAAAGTAATCGTCACATAACCCTCATAGCTGGCAGCAAACTCTCCCATCAGGTATTTGAGTAAACTGACAGAGACTTTTATTTCCCTAAGGAGAAATTTTTGGCCACTGTTCTTTGCAGAATTGTTTTAATTCAAACACAATGGATGGTTTTTCAGCATTATGCCTTGTTTAAAGAAAAAAATAGTTTGAAATCTCTTACTATGGTTCATGTTGTCAGACAAATACTATTAAAGAGTTTTGGTTTCTTGTTTTAAATTCCCCTGATATGATCATAATCAACCCTAAGGGTGGCTTATGAAATTGCCACCCTTGATGAAAAAAATAATGTAGTTAATCACACGTAAATAAAAAAAGGCGGACAAATAAAATCATGACTTGAAAACATCATTTTGTATTCCCACTGGTTAGTTGTACTGGGTGTGAAAATTTTTGGGGTGACGTGAAATGCTTAAGCATGTCAAAAAAAGCAACAGAAACCCCTGAAGAAATGTGTGAGGGGCTATCACCTTTTTACAGTGCTGTATAGGGCAATGTAAACAAGCTGGCGAATTTAGTTTTCTGAGGTATGATATAAAGATACAAAAATGTTGGATATGGAGCATTTGCTGAACTTTACAGATTCTTACATCATAAGTTTGTAATGACACATTGTTCATAAAAAACACACAGTGAGGAGTGAATTTGGCATGCAACTATCATAGACTCCTGCCACATTATGGACATGTCTTTAATCAGTGAGGATATATGCCTACAAGCATCTGTGACATGCAGACCTCCAACACTAATTAACAAACCTTTGCTTTCCTCTTGAAAGCAATGTTGGTTGAATCATGTCTCCATGGAAAATATCGGTATCTATGTAGCCGGTGGCTATCTTCAACAGGCGTGTGCATTTGTGAGTGAGGATCAAATCTGGTGACTATATATAAATGGTGATAAAATCATCCTTGAACATAGTCAGTGCTAATAGAATTAATTACGTTGAGAAACAAGAAGGAAAGCCCATTTTTTTTGTTCTTGTATCCTATTCAACTATTTAAAACTCAATGTCAGTCAAATCAAAGCTTACACACTCTGAGAATCTGCCACTCAAATGTGAACTTCATGTGAGTACATTGTAAAACATTACAAGATAAGTCCACTTTAAGCATTTCTATAACTGTATTCATTGCCAATTCATGTTTTTAAGTTGATGTTGTGGGAGTGTGCATGTGCTATCACTTTATGCAGGCAATTGAGATGTTTCTCATTTTTCTTTAACCAATATTTCAGCTAAGGTCCACCTTTATCCTCATAAAACGTCATACAATACTAAAAAAATCCAGTGGCAGACTCTATTCATCCATTCTATACACAACATGTAAACCTAAAAGATAGCAGGACAGATGCTAAAGAGAGGCCATGAGGCTCATGCAATGAGAAATGAGTGGGATCCTGTGATAACTGCAGACCTTAAGCAAAGACATTAAACCTTATGTATTACATAGAAATCTGACATTGTAGACAAGCAAATCACTTCTGTATAAGGGACTTTCTCTTATCTATAAAAAAATAAATCAGGTTAGATTGTTTTAAGATTTTGTTTACATCAGTTTCTCATAATTCACTCATTCATATTCAAATTATCTCACACACGTATGCACACCCCTGCAAATGTAAATGATTAAGGCCAGGTTTGGGAATGGAGGGCACAATATGTAGCTTATAGGCTTCTAGGTCCTCTGGTATGTCTCCAATAATAAAAAAAATAATAATAATTGGGAGTCACTACAAGAAGGTGGACTTTGTTTTTTTATGGAACTGAAAAAACCCTTTGGCTGAAATCATTATTTTGTTGTGTTACTTCCAGTTATATCCATAGCTCAATCTCTCTGCTGACTCGGCGTTTTTAAACAAACCCACTGGCTATTTGGGGGTGTTCTTTGTCGATGTGAAATATAGCACACAGGAATTAACTCAAAGGAGGGGCAGTGACATTCTCCAACTTAAGGTACTTTTCTTCCAAAGTATTCCCAACATGTATTGACATAGCTTGTTGCCCTAGCGGCATGCTCAGGTTATTTGCGAAATATGAGAGCCTTTTTCTCTATACCTTTCTTTGTCTCTGGCTTATTGAGTAGCTCTGTTTGCCAGGTGCTTTTGTCAATAACCATATGTCCACCTGCGTTCCATGTGTCTCTGATAACCTATACTTCAAAGGCCTTTGTCCAAAGTATTTTGTCGTCCCCTCTCAGCCTTTGGTCTACGTGCTGGGTCAGGTCCTATATGATTTTCATGAGCTTTCCCACGAATACCTTCAAGGGGAAAGTAACAGTTCTGACCCAACATCTTTTGGGCTGCTTCTAAATGGTTAGTCCCCCTCTGGTAATTTATGTTAATACTGCGTTTTGGGCTGCCACCAGCCAGTAGACGATCTGAGGGACTGGCCTCAGTAATGTCCCGGAGGTGCTCATCGTCATCCGTATCAGCATCTATGTATTTGCTGATTGAGGAGTCATGGAAAGTGAAAACTGTAGGGGCCATGGCAGTGCTGTCTGGTGACTTTGGAGGGGTCCTGCTGCTGGCAGTGGTGTACACAGATGCTTCGGGACTCAAAAGAGACTGGTCTGAGACAACTGAGCTGTCTGAAAGTGGGGACGGCCCCGAATCCCCGTCGCTACGGCAGCCTCCTTTAAGGCTTTTTGAGGAGTTTCCTGAAAACAAGAATCTTCTTGTATTCTCTGGGCCTGAGGATTTTAATCCTGGACTCAGCACAGACTCATGCTGCCCTATGATTTGATGACCAATTTTTTTACTAATGTGCTGAGACAAAACTGTAACTGGACCAAAAGTAAACCGTGTGCTTTCTTTAAGACCAATGTCTGCTGCTGGACTGTGGGGATATCGTGGATTCTCTTGGAAGTCTGTAGCACAACTGATGTAGCTATCTATGCTAGATAAGCTTTTCATGTCCCCCACTCCATCTTTGGCTCCTAGCACTGATGGTCCATAGTCATGAATGGCTCCAAGCTCTATCTCATCTCTCTGTTTACTAACTCTGGACCCTCTGTCTTTTGCATTGAGGTTAGGTTGTGACTGTGTCTTTGCCATCTGGCTGTACATCTCTTCTAATTTCTCGACATTCAATCTTTGGGGACTGGTGTCTCGAGCTTTGCAGGGAGAGCCGATTTCTTGGGCATTGAAGGAACGGTTTGAACTTGTCTCTGATGCAGCTCTTTTGGACGCCCATTTCCAGTGACTTGGGGACAGGTGGTTGTCATGAGGTCTCTCAGCTCTTTTCTACTACTACATCCATGAGCTCTGCACTACGAGCAAAAGCTTCCTTTAAGTTCATAGAAACAATGCTACCATTTCGTTTTGCCCTCTCAAGAGCCTCCCTTCTTTTAAGGGCTTTTTCTTGTCTTTTCTGCTCCTTATAGAACTCGGAGAAGTTATTCACAATAATGGGAATAGGTAGCGCAATTACAAGCACTCCAGCAATACAGCACAATCCCCCCACAATCTTTCCCAACAGAGTTTTGGGATAGATATCTCCATACCCTACTGTGGTCATAGTGATGGTGGCCCACCAGAAAGAAGCCGGAATGCTTTTGAACTTTGTATCCTCTTCATCTTTCTCGGCAAAAAATACAAGACTAGAGAAGATCATGATACCCATGGCGAGGAAAAGAATAAGCAGGCCCAGCTCATTGTAGCTTCTCCTGAGTGTGAAGCCTAGAGACTGAAGACCTGTAGAGTGACGAGCCAACTTTAGGATACGAAGGATACGCATAATCCTGAAGATCTGAACCACACGGCGGACATTCTGAAACTGCAGCACACTCTTGTTGGACTCTGTCAGGAAGATGGTGACATAGTAGGGTAGAATTGCCAGCAGGTCAATGACATTGAGAGGACCCTTGAAGAACTTCCATTTATTGGGAGAAGAGAGAAAGCGAAGTAGGTATTCCATGGTAAACCAAGCAATACAAACAGCTTCCACATGCGCTAGCTGTGGGTTGTCTGTGGACTGGCCAAACTCATCTGTGCCCTGAAGCTCTGGAAGGGTGTTTAAAGACAGAGCAATGGTGGATAGCACAATGAAGAGAATGGAGATGATGGCCAAGATCTGAAAGACAGAACAAGAGAAGTAATATGAGAAAAGATTGCACCATTAGGGAATTAGATAAAGTACATAAGACTTGAGATGAAAGAGGAGAAGACACTTAGACTGGCAAACTCTGTATGAGAATACCAGTAATTGCTAAGAATATAAGAAATGCATTGTAAAGTCGTGTGCAATTACACCGAGTAGAAGTAATGGGGTATTTTCTTAAAATTTTTGCTGTGATATAATAACATTTTGAAACTTTTGAAATAGACCCCACTTTTAAACCTATTCGCTACTTTACTTAGTCTTAGACTTAAATACACCTTCAATGTATTTATTAAAGGTCAGGAAGGCAGTATGAAAGTGGTGAGAAGTGTAAGAGAATGCTGATATTCTCACAGTGTAAATAAATCTCCACTAAATACCCAGCAGAGTGTGGGACTGGCTGACAGCAAATGGACTGAACTCGGTTGGATTACTTATTTATTTACGACCGACTTATCCAGTGTACTTACATCAGTAAGTGTGCTGGGGTGAACAATAATGGTTAGCAATCTATAAAATCACCATAGCGTCTGCATGTCTGGTCGAGGTGCCATATTTAATAGCCAACACTTTAATAAATATAACTAAAATAATGGGATTCCAAATTTGTTAAAAATTCCATACTTACATAAATTTGTGAAAGGTTCCAAATATTGTAAAAGTTATTTCACCAAGGAAATCCCATTGAGATTAAACATCTATTTTGCAAGAGAATCCTGGAGAATACGTCATGTATAACTACCTCTCAGGAGATCATGCAGTTGATGGATTGTCTTCCAAAATTTGATTTGAAGGTGCTTCTTTCAGCTCTGACACCTTTTGTAGGATTAGTAATTTGCCTTTTTTGCCTGGGCACAGAATAGCACAAATCCCCTAATTGTTTTTATTTCATAAATCCTACAATTATACAACATGCAGACTCAGTCAATTTTAAAAACAGGCATTATTGGCACAATTTTGAATTCTTTGTGGAACTAATATGGTTAAAATTAAATATACATGCTGAAATATACGCAATGAAAAGGTTAGGATATTCTGGATTTTTCTAACACGTTTGTATATTACTTCCTCTAACAGTCCAAAAACATGACTATTAAGAAAATCGGTCTTTCTAAATTGTCCTTAGGTACAAGTGTCTGTGTGCTTGGTTGTTTCTCCTGTGTGTCCCTGCACTGACCACACTTCTCTCCCATTGACTGCAATAGACAGATGTAGTAGAAAGTTAACTTTCATGTGAGGTGTGCACAAAGTTAACCTCTTCTGTTAAAGAAAGAATGAAGGTCAAAATAAAGATGGCAGTTTTTAAATCATTAATGTTGTTAAATGTATCATAATGTCACCCTTCAAATTAGAACAGTTCAAATAAACCATTAAAAGAACAAAATAAATATGGCATTCATGACCGTGACAAGCATATGTAATCTTCTGACAGAAATTGTTCCTTAAAAGTTTAGTCTATTATAGTCCTCCGTTTTCTGAACAGGCACTTATCAAAAGTTCCTCAGCTTTTATCTTTTCTAATTGAAATATGTTTGTTTGTTTGTAAATGTTTTCATAATCTTAATGCAGCACTTAGATAACAAAATGCAGGGTGATGAGCATCCCTTGCCTTTAAAGAGGACAAGGAACAGGATTACTTCATGAACTGCTGTCTACAGTGGATATATTAACTCTAAAACTCTAAACAGAACAACTTAGAGAGATGAGTAGGAGGTTGTTGCTAGAACACTGAGCCTGTTTTGGCAGTAGCCCACACGCTAAAGGTTAGGATGTTATATGATGATATAAATCAAAGGATTGTTAAAACATTTTCTGTAAGAGTGAAAACCATTGTGCAGGGCAGCATAGCGCAGAGAGATATTCAAAACAGTGATTAAACATTCTGATTTTACTGCAGTTTCATTTGCTATAGACAGAGTACAGCTACTTTTTTTTTTTTAGGAAACTTTATTAAAACATTAATCAAGTCCATCTGCTTAAGACTTACCTGAAATTCTGTTTGTTTAAATAAAGGAACACTCTCCACAGCTAACATGTAATGGAAAATTAATCTAGTATTCAGATTCCCCAGAGTGTAAGAGTGGCTAAAAAAGCATCCTTATCTATGACCAATCAGAACAGAAGGATCCTGTTGCCATAGCTTCACGGCAGGCATGAATAATAGCCCTATCTGTTTATTTTCTTCCTTCTGTGTGTGTCTCCCCCCCTTCTCTTGTCCAGGAGCAAACCTATTTGAATCAAACACTTGAAGAGCAAAGAGGGTCTGGGACTGAAAGGTGAGTGTGAAGCTGACAGGGGCAGCATACAAGGGAAGGAGGTAGGGAGGCCACAGTGGAAACAATGATGTTGTTTAACACAAAATTATTCCCCATAAAGCAAATAACAGGATGTGCTGCTTGTGTTATCTGCTGTACCTTTGTAAACACCAGGTATTAAAGGTCATCCTCTGGGTAGGAAACACATCAGACTTGTAATAAGTCTCACGGGAGATACAGGGGGGCACCGCTGACAGATTCCAAACTTACAGCCGGGAGAGATAGCAGCTGAGGAAGGGCAAGACCAAAAAGGGGGCAGAGGTAATAGGATTGAGAGGCTATAAAAAGATTGCTAATGATGATGCACCGATGCTGCTGTGTAATGTTTTGGTGATGAGGTTAAGTTCCACCAGGAAACCCTGCACATTTCCCCCAGGATGTGGTGCCGTGGCCATTGTCCTCTGAGCATTCATCCACCCTACACATCTTTACATTTGTCATCCCGGGGTTGTTTTAATGTCAAAGGGCTCTAATTTCATAAATCCACTAAACTCCACAGCTGACACAAACCTTTAAGCACACAAATGAGACCACAATAGAATGAAGAATGGGATGGGACTCAGGAAAGGATTAATGGCATCAATACGATTACAGGCTGTTTATGAGCAGTGTGTTGACTCAGAAATCAGTTTGATCTGACCTGACTGGTGACAAGCCAATTAGAAACTCAAACTATCCGTCATTTTCTGATTAGTGAATGTATCGGGTAGCTGTTACCAGCAACACTCTTCAGTGTGGATGTTGTTATAAAGAGAAGAACACTTAGCAAAATATTTTCATTATCAGTGAGGTGTTTAAAAAATATATAAGAAATACAGAGATTTAAAAATCTACTTGAAAGAAAAGCAATTTTTTACAACATGGTGAATTTGACTAAAGTGTAGTGATATTTCATAAAAATATTACTCAAATAAAAGTAAAAGTAAAAGGTACAGTGTTAATAAGGTATATTTTTCCAAAAGGTTCCTTGTGTCACTAGTTGCTACACACCTGTGTCTTGATTAAGTGCATTTATATTTGCCAGGTGCATCAATTCTGAGTTGTTCTTTCTCTTGTAAATACAAGAAAAAAAACTGCTGCTTAAGTAATGTAGCCACATTTACTGTGTTAATTGCTTGTATAAGATGCTAAGTTTAAAAGGACATATGTTAAATAATTTTACGTTATTAAAGTAAAATCCAGTTTTATAGTCCCTGCTCTCTCACACAGTGTGTCATCATCTCCGAATGCTGGCTGCAATAAATTGTAATCAGCTAAAATGGGAGTCAATTAAGCTCAAAGGTTTACAAGGAAGATAGATCAGAAAATGGACATAAAACATTAATCAATCCATCAGTTTCAAAACCTTTCACAGCAGAATCTGATGACTGACATGGCTGA
Source organism: Xiphophorus hellerii (assembly GCF_003331165.1). NCBI lineage: Eukaryota > Metazoa > Chordata > Actinopteri > Cyprinodontiformes > Poeciliidae > Xiphophorus > Xiphophorus hellerii. The sequence continues at coordinate 15,574,701 of NC_045691.1, read as the reverse complement.
CTATGTTCTCTGTAAAAAAAAATGAGTGCATGAACCCTGGTGGCCAACTAAAGGAAAGCTATATAAAATTATTTGAAGGATAGCAGAAGACAACATGTGCATGATAGATGGATAAAGAGAGGGGACACACTGACAGGAAATCCCACTGTGACACTAAACAAAGCCAGATCTCACTGGTTTGTGTCTCTCCTGGCATATGGTACAGTGGTTCAGCAGACACAGTATTCCACAGAGAGTAGCCACATCAGTTGGGGCAAGGTGACACCAGAACCTCATTAGGCTGTTAGAGAACATGTGCTGGACCAAACCAAATACGCATATTTTATTAGACCAAAGAAAGGTTGCATAAACTACACTGATTGCCTAGTCTAAATTCCATAAACACATACATTTAAAACTTAGGCAACTGTATATTAATGCAGAAATCCAGTTATTTCTGGACAATCTGCTGTGCCTCAATGACAACTCTGTAAAACATACAGTGACCTACTTTTAGACTGGCTATGTCCCAGCAGCTGTGCCTTTTTCCTTCTCTTGTAATATCACTTCTTGTCAGGGATTTCACCATTTATATGTCTATTCACCACTCACCTGGCAAGAAATCAACTTAAAACCCCTTCTGTCTGTTTGGAAATACTGTATAAATACTTTCATTTGGGAGTTTTTATGCACAAACACCTCTGAGTTTTACAGAGAAAGATAAGAAAAAGAGAAAATATCAAGTGTGCTGCTATTGTGTCAAAGGAAAGACCTTGATAGTATCAGAAGTCTGTAGGAAATAGTCAGACTGATTTGAGATAATAAAAACACAACAGAAGCTCAAATAATCATTCATTACAGTCAAGCTGTAATGAATGCCAACTCTGAATATGCAACACATCGAACTTTGAAGCAGATGAAGCAGAAGACAATGCCAGGTGTCACACCTGTCAGACAAGAACAGGAAACCGAGGATGAAAATTTACACAGGCTCACAAAATTGAACAACAGCAGAAAGAAAAGGTGTCGCCTGTACTGCTAAGTCCCTGTTTCAACCTGTAACATTGAAATTGGAACTTTTCATTAAGCATGCACTGACAACATTAAAACAAAACAATATTAACATTTATCACTTATCATTTATAACATTACAAGCCACTATTTGCTTTATTTCGACTCTGAATTCATAAAGCAGCTACACAAAATATTTGGGTGATGATAATGTCAACAGAAAACAACAGAAAACTCCAGGCCAAGACCTGATGAGGTATTCCTCAAAACTGTATGAATAACATGGAAAGAAAGTTGGATTCAAATTTACAAGTAATCCTACATATTGTAAGACACAACCTTTATATTACAAATACAAACTAAATTATTTAAGATAAAAAAAAATAAAAAGCATGTACATGATTCCATCATTTTAATTTTTACTTAGAAGAATTTATGATTTCCCTTGCAGTGGGCTATGATGTTGCTTGTTGTGGCATTTCTGATTTTATTCTGTTGCAGCAAAGTTACCACTACATTTTGTCAGCCCAACAGAAACAGTTTGGTTATGAGGAAAAAGAGTTATTTTCCCTGGATGGGATTTACATAAATATGGTTGAGCCTTCACTTAAATGGATGCAAAATAGCTAATTTAAATTTAAATTTAAACTGTGACAGTGCCCAGAGAAACAAGTAGGCATGCAGATTTACCTTCTAGTTTCTAGTTTCAGAATTAGATGTAACTTTCCAGTTAGGTTTGCAAACATTTAGCACCCACTGATAGCTTTCTCCATGAATCCCTCTGTTTACAGTTCTATACAGTTTTCCTTTAATGTCTGGCCTGATTATGATTTTAACTAATTCCAATTATTTACACAAGTCTTATCTGCTGCAAGTGTTTAGATATTGAATGAGTTCTTAAATATAAATGAAGACAAAGATTATCCCTGTTTATGTATAGGACGCAAATCCAACTAATATAATTTTCATAGCATTTTTAATGAAGTAAAGTCAGAAAAAAAAACTCATTTCAAAGAATATGCAAAGTGTTGATGCATTTACTATTTACTATGCATGTACTTGAAAACATCAGCCTGTGTCCAATTAGCCAATATAATTTGTTTCACTAAGAAAACTGAGTGACTGAAATAAAATATATGATTATATGACTACTTCCTTTTTCATGTCAGCCAACATTACCATGAAGAGCATTGCAAACCTGAGGTGCAACAGCAAGAAATATCCATGAAAAAATAAAATTTAGTCAGTAGTTGACACTTGCTCATATGGATGCGCTAATACCAGCCTTTACAAATTATAATTCAAGAGTAAGGATCAGTATATTATAAGATGCTAAAAAGAGTATAAATGCAGTGTAAGAAGTTGATAGGTACAACTTTTATTCAAAATGTAACAAAAACATGCAAATTCTTTGACAGAAAAGTCTGGATTGAAATTTTAAACTGAAAGAAATATTTTGTTGAACCAATTTTAAGAAATTACTCTAATTTATCAGTGAGCAAAAGTGATAATTTTTATCAGTTTTGGTTATTTTCTATGTAATTCTGAAATCACACATATAACTTGAGCAAAACTAACAAAACCAGCTTTGACAAATTAGAGTATTTTTTTTAAAGTTGGTTCAAAAATAAAAAAAATTCATGTGTCGTTACATTATTTGTAGCTCAGCTTATATTCTCCCAGCAAAGAATCTGTGGTGAGATCCAACTCCTAGCCTCCCAGTGCTCTAGCATCTTTCCACCTTTTTCTATGGGAAAAATGTTGCATGAAGTCCCGTTCTACTGGGACTAACCCCCACTGCACTGGGACTAACCATCACTCCACCATAGTGCTTTAGTGGCCGAACTTCCTGTTCCTCTCAGCCACAGTGTCATTGTTGGCACTCTGCCAGGGCTCACCCGTAGAAACACATTAAACCTTCATAATAATGGCAGGTAGTACTTTTTAACCTCCACCTAAGCCTTTAAACAGGCTGGGGCTGAAGAGGTGTCGGTTTCTGTTTTCGGTTGAGTGAATCCAGGTCTTGCTTGAGCTCCAAGATCCCCCGACAGCTGACTTGCTTTCTCATCATCCTTGGAGCCACATCGTGGGCCACAGGGATGCGATGCAACACACTCTCTTCAGCCTTACCGCTCGCCACTGTCACCATGACAACCCCCTCAAAGCTTGACAGGAGGTGGCGACGTGGACCTGCTCGTGAAAAGCAAGTCTGACAGAATCTCCTTCTTTGTCTCTCTCTTCCTCCTGTCCCAGTGTTAATACCTTTCTGAAAGCTTACTAAACCTTGAATCATCTGTACTACTTTAGTCTTTTTTTCTGCATTTCTTCTGCTTGTGCGTTTTGTATTACAGCACAGGATTCAGTTCAAGTTGTTAATAAAGCAGCATTATTAATAGAAAGGGGATGAAAAGATTTCCTAAATAAGTCTGCCAGGCACCATTTTCATTTGCAGATGTTTGCTCCACCCGATTAATCTTTAATCTTTTCAAGAGATTAACGGGCATTATCATTACTACACCACTGATATTCATTTTATACAAGATGTTATTGCCAGTGGTCAATACTATGCGAGTAATGATGCAGAATAATTCACACCCCTGATTCCGAATGTAGAACGGCTTTGCCTCTCCGCCTGTGAAAAGAGACGGGGTTTCCATAGAGACGGGAGGAGACTGTGTCTTCCACAATTCCCCCAGCATGATAGCTTGAAATACACAGACACATTTGCAGTGGCTCAGCTGTAGGCTCCCCACCCTGCATCACCTCTTAACTTTGAACAGCAGAGCCCTGTTTGTCTTAACCTCCAAACGTCTTGCCAAGGCAAATCACTTGCATATCGCAGTTCTTCCTGAATTCTGCCAAAAGCTAGAATATCATGACCTTGACTCTTTGACATTAAATAAAGGCTCTTTAGTCTTCTTATATGAATCTCAGGAACTGGACCAATACATATTCTTATGTTTAAGACCATTTTAGTTTTAAGATGACTATTATGTTTTGCGTAACTGTATTGCACAAAATTTTAGTTACTTGATTCTTTTCCACGTAGTGTTGCGATAAAATCCAGCATGGATATTTAAAAATATTGCAGAAGAAAACCAGAGTACATACAAAAAGCTGTTTTCAAATTAATCTTTCACTTCTTAAGGATAGCTAACAAAACCAACCATCCTCACTCTGTCCTTCTCACTTGTTTTGTTTTTGTTGTGCTACAGTGTATGTGTGTGTGTGTGTAAAAACCAGACTAGGGTGCACAAGGGTTTTCGGTTTGCATAAAACACAAACATAATTCACATTGAGTTTCTAAAAGGTTTCAGTCTGGAGCCTGTTGTCAAACCTTTGTGTTTTTGTCCATTTAAAATGTTGTTACCGACAAAATGAGAGGTTAAAATGAAGCAGAAGATAAATATTCCATTTCCTGGTGTTGTTGCGTAAACAGGGCCTTTGGATTTAGAACTGCAGCAAACCAACATGAGACAACTGGAAAAAAGTTGATATATTATCCTTCTATCATAATGACTCCTAAAGTGCATCAATTCACCCAGAAAGTCACAAAAGAACCCAGAACATAATCTAAAATACTGTGCCGTGTTCAGTTAAAAGTCACCAAAATGAGAGAAACAGTGTAAAATTTGCATCTGTGGGCAAGATCTGAGGTCAAAACCACTGCTGACAAAACACACAGACCTTTTTTACATTTTGCCATTACACAACTTGACCATACCCCAAACTTTGGAAAAATATTATCTGGACCAATAAGTACAAGGAGTAATATTTGGAATATGTGTATATTAGGAGAGAAACAGTTAGTTAGTTAGTTAGTTCAGTTAGTAATATGAGAATTTCGGCTCTCCGTGAGAAAATGCTGAAGCTTTGTGTATTCCTGAGTATTTTTGGAATATGTGTATATTAGGAGAGAAACAGTTAGTTTGTTAGTTCAGTTAGTAATATGGGAATTTCAGCTCTTTGTGAGAAAATGCGGAAGCTTTGTGTATTCCTGAGTTAAAAGACAATCACTTTTGTGTTTTCCAGAAGGACAAGAACTCAAGCTAGCAATAGCAAAACCATCTATAAATGAATTAAAACAAATGAACACTATGAAAGTTTGTCTGTAGCCTGGTCAAACTGCTGGCTTAAATTTGATTAAAATGCTGTGGCATGGCTCTGAACAAGCTATTCATGCTTGACAGCTCTCCAGAGTGGCTAAATTAAAACAGTTCTGCGAAAAAACGTGGGCTAAAATTCCTCCACAGTTATGTAAAAAGCTCTCTGAGAACAATCAATACTAAATAGGAATAAACAATTTGCCAATTTAATTTAACTTTGTTAAAGAGTTATGTAAATTCAAAGCCAACACTGAATAGCAATATAAAATTTACATTTTCATGAGCAGTTTCTGTTTCTAATCACAACTGTCTCCATGCTCCGTGCACACACAGTTGTCACTTAGACTCTTCCAATGTTAATTTTGTCACACACATTTTCACCATTCTTTCATTAATATGTAATGTAAGCTTCCTTTTAATAATTAGCACATGAAAGCCTCTGTAATTAATTGATTCAATTTCTGCCTTTTGCAATCTAGAACGCTCGCTAAGGAGTACATGGGATGATTGAAAAAGCGTAAAACAAGCCATATTTGGAATATTTATCAAACTTCCCTCTAATCTGTGCGGCCAAAGTGAACCATAGCCCTCCCTTACCAAATCAAAGACGTAGGTACAAAATCCATGCTTGCACCATCCATCTTCTGAATGAATCCCACCTCATCTCCTCTGCTCTTCAATTATTCATGCATTTCAGATGAAGAAGAGAATCCAGACTTAGCATCTATATTTAAACTCCGACTGGTCCTTGGTGGTTATATAATTAGAAACAGTATAGGAGCTGTGCTGCTATGCCAAAGGAGGCTGTTTTCTGAGGGATTCTAACTTTGGGTACAATGCAACTGTAATTACAAGAGGAAGACTAAATAAGATCTTTCAGTATGTAGACATTTTTTGTAATACTAGAGCAAATGTGCAAGAAGACCTATTCCTGTCATCTATTTGAAATTGTTTTTTGTCTGGGTATACAGTAACATGCTGCCAAAAAGTACAGAGGCAAGACTATTACATTGTATGGGGATTCTGCTTCTACATTAATGAATGTATGATGCAGTTCACGCTAGCCTCACAGTTTATGATCATTTATTTATTACAGAAACCAGAGAACATCCTGGTATGCTCTGCAAACATCAGCGCAAAGGGGAAAAAAAGATAAACAGAAGAAAAGCATTGATTTGAAATAAAAAAACAGGATCAGACAGAGAAAGACACAAACTCCTCTTCAAATACAGTCAATCAGCACCAAGGCCTGAATAGGAGGCAGCTGCAAGTCTAACAGTGATGACAGCTACCATGGTGATGGTGACAGTGAAGTTTTAAACATTTCAGAACTGACTCTGAAAGAAAGGGAGAATCGAGGAGCGAGAGAGAGAGAGAGAGTGTGTGTGGAAAAATTTCAAAAACAGATAAACGAAGACAAAGAGTCAAGTGAACTCAAATGATAGATATGAACATTTCTATTTACAGAGCAACCAGTCAGGCAAAGAAAAATTCCTCTTAACGCATCAACTAAAACACATGGCTATGTTCAACACAGTAATAATGCAACATGCTTTTCTTCACATCATGTAGAAGCTCTGGTTAGAAGCCGTTTCATGTCAGGGTTGTTAATCCCTTTGAAATTTACACAGAAATTAGCATGCAAATCCTTATAGCCTTGGTGAACGGACAACTTGAAGCAAAGTGGATGCAATTTAAAGGTACACTGACTAATTCAATTAAAATAGGAACAAGTCTGCTTAAGACGCAGTTAATGTAAATTAATCTGCGTGAAAATGACCAACTGTTAAGCTCTGCCCTCCCTTAGTTACTGTTTAAAGCTTGTACTTGGATTTAAAAAAATGCTTGAAAGTCACAGAGAAAAGCCTCCATCTTGTTTGGCCACATTTCCTCCCTTTGCTTTAATGTGTTTTTAATCAGCTGATAAGATAATTTAGCAGATTAACCTAATTTCTATGTACCTAAACTCTGACTTTGTTAATTACCACATCCACAACAGAAAATTCCCTTTACTGCTGAATTGAAAGTTATTTTTGACATTTTCACAGACTACTTTAACAACATCTAACATGACAATTCCACATACATACTGACCCCATTATATCATATCATTAGACCCCATTTTGCCTTCCAAACTGCCTATATTCTTCATGGCATTGATTCAACCAGGTGGCTCAAAGATTCTGCAGAGATTTTCATCCATATTGACATAATAGCACCATGAAGCTGCTGCAGCTTTGATGGCTGTGGCTGTATATCTATTTGTATTTCTCTTTCTACTGTTTCCTAAAGCTGCTTTATTATAAGGGTCATCAATAGCAGAGGATTAAACAATAAATATGACCATTAATTTCTGTATTGTTGATAAGCAGTTCAAAGAAATATTAATCACTGAATTTATATTCTACTATTCTATTCATACTGACTACTCAGAGCACTTTAAACTAAAGTTATATTCTCCTTTAAACAATCAAAAGATTGCACACATTCATTTTCCAATGAGCAGATAAGTTGGCAACTTGGGTTTGAGTGACTTCCTAAGGGACACATTGAAATATGACTGGAATAAAACCCACAACTTTCCAGTTGTATGATGATCACTCTGCCCACTGAGCTTCACACACAGCAGCCCCGTTTTGAAAAGTTGGAAGGATCTGTTGGTGAGTTTGACAAGTAGGAACATATGCAGTGAAAGAGAGCATGAAGGCAAGTAAGTGAGCTAACATGGATGAGCAACCATGTGGCTCTGCCGTTACAATATACACAAAGGTCTGCCAATACATCTGGAAAGGCAAGTCCAGTCCATGGCAAGCAAAAGATATCCGCTCTATTGAGTCGAGATCTGGTGACTGTTGAGGCCACTGCAGGAAACCTCTAGAAAACCTGTCCTGTTTCCTCTGGATGAAAAATGTCCTGTGAGAAATAGATCTAGTTGCCTAAGTTTCTCAACCATCTTTTGCTCATTTTGCTGAGCACGTATACTCTTGTTACACTCAGCAAGTGCATTGTACTATAAAGATTTTGTAACTTTTTCTGGGTATAGTTTATTTAAGCTGTAGACTGGTCGCTGGTTGCCAAGGCTTACTCGTTCAGTGTTGCCTACCTAGTCAATTTACTAATGTGGCTTGCTTTGTTACAATGTTAAAACATAAGGTTATAGGGTGCAGAGGATTTGTGATTAAAGTACACAATGATATAGTCAAAAAAGGTTAACGTAAGTTTCAAATTTGACTCTATGATGTATTTTTTTGTTTTATAAATCCTTTTGTAAAATGCACTTAAAATGAATCTTTATTTTGAGTTATATATAGTTTTTGATTTGAAATAGGTATATATACATAATGTTCAAGCTGGATGTGCCATAAATCTCACACTACTAACTCAGCTGGGAGTTCCAAGGTGCCCTTTCTTTCCACTTGAAACGTCTGTGCACACCACCGCACACTCACTCCCGGGTCAACATAAAACACCCCTGCTCCACAAAAATATGTTACTTGCGCTATCACATAGAAAGTAATAAACCCCCCAGTTTTGGGGAAAAGAAAATTGGGTCAGTCTTGGTTAGGCTTGCGGGCTTTTCTTAACACTTTGCTTTTAATTTTGATAAAAGCTGATTATGAAAAAAGCTCTTAGACCTAAGGTTTTTAAAGGCTACCTGGACGACAAGCCAACATGAACACACATCCACTATTTTGGTAAATCTTGACAAGTCTTCTTTGCCTCCTCAAAGCTGCAAAGACAGAATTGAGTCTGTTTGAGGTAAGGTCTTAGTCACTGCTAATTCAGGGAAGGCATTTCTAATCCCAGACGACAGCATTTGAGAAATTCACCACCTAATGTGATATGCAGCTTTTTAGCAGTTTATGTATAGAAAACTTAAAGTACTCCACTGGGTGGGTGAGGTTTGGGGCTCTCTCGTTTATTGTTTTCACAGTCAGTGGGGGGTTTGTTTCTCCTTCACTAGGTGAATCCGCTCTTTGCCCAAAGCCTCCACACTTTCATCAAGGTCATCCACGCACCTATTTTCACAACCTTCACAGTGAAAAAACTGTCTTGCAGTTGTTGCAATTCAAGGCACATATTCCTGTGTTTCCTGACTGTTGGTTTGCAGAAATATTGAAATCTCAAGGATTACATGACTTTAGGGTTACGTGTGAAAGTGTATGAGCTTTCCTACGAGGCAACAAGAAGCCGATGCCTCAGGGCTCCAATGCTGGGTTTTCAGCTAAGAATATGTTCAAGAAAACAAACCACTTATTCCAGATTTGTCCCATAGGACAGTATTCCACAGACACTCCTGCTTGAAGGTAATACTTGGTGACAGTAAAACCAGCTCAGAATAAAGCCAAAATATTTATTGTTAATGCTGTAAACTCATCAGCTTGAGTTGTGTCAATGAAAAACATCCCACTGTATTTTCTAGGCATCCTGTCTGAACCTTCTCTCAGAGAGCTATGGAAACTGTGCTGTTGCTGCACTGCTCATCTGCAACAAGCACCGTTCCACTGATGCAAGCCCTCAGTGCCGATGCTGCTTGACCCGTCTCCGTCTGCAGGGTGAATCTAAATAACTCTGGAGTATAGTCTATTATTGACTCTCTTCAACCATCACTTAGGCAAGCTGTGCTTAGCTGGTAAAGCAAGTACTATAAAATCACATGAAATAAATCAATTTTACCAGGGTTTACTTACTAAGCTTATCATTAACCTTTTAGACAATGGGGACTGATTAAAGCTGATTAGAGCTTGTTAGAGATTGCTTTCAGACTGGTGTAAATCCTCAAAGAAGAAATAATCAGTCAATGTCACGATGGCAGCTAGAAGAAACTTTCACACATTTAACCTAGAAAAAGCAAAACTTATAAAATACACAAATAAATAAAGAAACATGCAAACTTTTGCTATTCTGCCACCTTCTCAGAGCCTTCTAGGTCTCTAAAAATATACAGTTAAAGGACTACTAAAAATAATCACACAAACTCGTGATATTTTTGAAAGTGAACTGGTTTCAATATGACAGAGATCTTTTTTGATGTGGTAGCTTCACATATTTAGATTCAAACCTAATCTCCATTTCATTAAAATGCCAAGAAAGTTATGTTCTACAGCAGGTGCCTGCTCTAGTATTGCTGTTCTGCAACTTTTGGATGCCTCCCTGCTGCAACACACCTGAATCAAATCAATGATTAATGATCAGGCCTTTGCAAAACTTGCTGAAATGCCAAGGAAGTAATTCAGCCTTTTGAATCAGGTGTGTTGGAGCAGGAATGCATCTGAAAGGTACAGGACAGTGGTACTCAAGGACTGGAGTTACAAACCTTTGTTCTACAGGTATGAGCCTTATTGGCCATAACTTTCTCTGATTCTGACTTAATGATTAAAGCCTATGGCAGACATTTGATTTGCTTTGTATAATATTAATCAAGCATTGTTTAAACACTAATTTGGATTTGTTATTGGCATGTTTTTCCAGAACATTTTGGTTTAATCAGTGTAAACTATGTGTTTTATTTTTGTCTCTCACATACACTTTTTATTGGATGACAGAAGTATGACTGTGATTATTCAGAAAAAATATATTTGTTTGTGCAGCAATTGTAAGCTCATAAAAGTAACTCTGGCTCAATACTTTAAGAATCAAAACTGGTTTTGCTCTACTATTTGCTCTACCCCTGATTTCTATTGCTAAGACCACATGTTAATTATTTTTCTGTATGCAATAAATTATCAGCTACATTCTTTATGTTTTCAACCAAAATTATGTAGGGAATTCTCATTGCAATCTCTTCTATTTTAATGCAGCTATTTTACTCACATTGATTCCTTCATCACATCAGGAGTCACATCAGTATGATGTTTTTAAATCCGTAAAAGCTCTAATGGGGTAAACTACATGTAGCCCATGCAATACTACATAACTTGTCATCATGTAGCACATAACCAAAAAGACTTAATAAGTGGCAAGAGGACTGTTGGTTGCCATTGCTGGGAGCTGCGAGGTGATGACTGTGTGGGCAAGTGGACAGCCAACAATCATGAGGTTTGGATTTCGTATCTAGAAAAGCAACAGGATTACATTTTAGACAAATGGTCTGAACAGTATTTGCAAAAATATTACACTGTCTTTATTGGAAAACAGGATCGATTCTACCTTCTGTGGCATTCATGACCTCTTTTGTAAGCCAGCACTTAAGTAGATGGCATTTTTACTTATGCTGCACTAAAATTACCAGATTTCAGAAGATGGTCATTTTTTCCCACTCAGATAGTTTAATGCAAATTACCTACAGTTTTGTCCAAAGCTGTGTGGTCTGGCTGTATTTCATATAAACATGGATGGGCTTTCTTCTAATTGCAAACATACTTAATTCAAATGCTAGCAATCTGCGTAAGTGGAGAGTGTTGCTATTTGCTCATTAGAGCTATTTGAGCAAATCTGCCTTTGCATGTTGATTCAGAATTAGGACATTAAAATCTTGAACTTGTATTTGTGAATTTGCCTGTTCTAACTGAGTAAGTTATAACAAGTTAACCATGTTTTTCAGCTTTATTAGAAAACTTATTTTAAGTCACATGAGTCATGTGATCAAAACCTGGATGTTACTACCGGCGAAAAGGACAAATAGGATGGTAGGAAGTTGTAGGAGGATGTTGTTGTTTGTTTTTTGCTTTGCTTTGTTTTGTTTTTCAGACAATGTGCAGCTGGCTCCACCAGAACTCTCATAGCATCGCATATTTCACTAAATATATGTCATTCAAACATGTTGAATCCACAAATCTTCTGTAAAATCATTAACTACAATTTCCCCAAAATGCTGCAAGCCCCAAGTAGGCAGGGCTTGTCGCTTCCAATGCATGAATAAGACGCCCAGGTCTCCTCTAATAGATAATGAGCACTAATGCCGTGGATGAATTATAATATTTATATTTCATGAAACCGTACAGCCATCGCTGCCATTATTCTTTATGACTTGAATGCTTATTCAAGAGATTTTAATTCCGTTTCATATTTAATGGAAACACCATTCCATTAGATATGTTTTTTCTACCTTAGCAGTATATAGACAAATTACTGCACACATGAGTTGGAAATGCAGCTATTGTCTCATTTTGCTGTGCTGTGAAAGAGGGCTGACTGACAGACCCACCAGGTCACCACATGGCTAGTTATCAATAGTCACCCCACTATTGTCACCTTAGAGGCTGTGTTGCAATATCTAGCAACTTTTCAGACAAAGAAAAAAGAAAACAGTATCGCAATTGCTAGACATGAGGTATTTGGTAGCCAAATTAATAGGTTAATTGAACAGAAACAGAACTCAACCACCAGGATGCAGTAAATAAAGTCAGCTCTTTGAAGACTGTGAGTAGGTTGTATTATTTGCATCAGAAAAGTGCAGTTCAAAATTATTTTAAGCCTGGCTAAACTAATAAAATATACATACTGTTGAAGAAAGAAAGTTAAATGTAGCCTACTACCACAATGACAAAGCTTTTGTCAGAGAACTTTGGAAGAATCCCTGTCTATTTTAACCCTGGCTGCACAGACATGCATGATTCAGCAATGGCAGGCACCAATGGGCTCTTCATTTTACTGCTGGCTCTGATTTGGAAATCCTACACAGAGATGCGATAATAACTACTCACTCACTCACTTACAGTCTTCCTGGGCATATTTTTACATTGTAAAGTGAGACAGCATTTTACCAGCAAGCTCGACCTCCACTTCACTTCTACAGTCAAGCTGAAAGCACCATCTCCTCAATAAAATATTTCGTACACTTTGCTGCCGAAATCTTCTGTTTTCAGGCTGGGAATACATATGTCTTCATATCAAAATAGAGGAAAGTTGATCGAAGTTTTTTCTGCCAGCCAGCTGTGTTAAATATTTTATTTTCACCATGCACATATTTCCTCCGGAGCATCTGTGTCCCAGCATGGCTTTTTTTGTCTAAAGAGATGCACTGATATGCACAATAAAATGTAAACCAGATGCTTTTTGTTCTTTTTGCCACAGGAGCTGTGGATGATTGTCTTTTATATGAGACAATCAATTTCATTTGGTCTAAAGGCAACCAAAGACTCGGATAGCTAATTATGAACCCAACAACAGTTAACATGAAAGGCTTTTCTCACAAAATAGTGGAGGACTGAGCTTTTTCAAAGTTGTTAGAAGCTGAGAAAAGCATGAATTAAAATTCATCCTACAGTGTAGACATTGTATGTGTCTACAACTACATAAACATTGTCAGAGCTGCTCATTTTTTTTATTTTTTCTTTTATTTTTAGTCACTGCGTTAAATCAATGCAAATAAAACACTAGAATGATTCTCAGTACCGGTATATTCAATCAATTAATCAATCTTTATTTATGGATCACATATTATGCACAAGGACAGCACAAAGTGAATAACTAAATAAAAAAGGAGGGAATAAAAATAATCTGACATAACAGGAAAAGAACTAATGACTTAAATATGGCAAAGCATGGAAAATAAAAATAAGAAATATAGTTAACATAGTTGATGTTGGCTTGAAAGTCTGAAGAAATACAACTGTGTTGATAATGATTAATAATTCTAAAGCTAATTTCAAAAATACAATGAGAAACACATGGAAACAGGTCAACCAGGACAGCCTGGTTGACCTGGCTGTCCTGGGATGGAAGGATTTCATTTTTTCCCCCAGTAACATTATACATCCTGTCTGGACCTGCTAAACAACCACACGATCCCCACAACTGCCAACAATAACAGGAAGACGAACTGAAGCTGGATCAAGTCAAACCAGTTAAATTTCAGCAAGCTACAAACTAAGTCATTCACTCTCATCGTTCACTTTGTAGAGTGAAGATCTGAATGACTGCTTTCCTGGCCTGTCACATAACTGAGGCAACACCAGCAGGTGAGCATGTGCAGAAGTCAATCAAGTGAAACTACTAAAGTCAACAAATCAGAACAAATCATCCTGTTTGTCACAATTGTTTTAGCCTTATATATCTGGCCATTTAATATAAAAATATCTCTGGTTAGTTTTATTTGAAGCTTTACAGATGCAGTACTGATGTGCAGACTCAGGAAATACTGTATTATTCAACAGAAAACAACAATATCATACAGTAACTGTACATAAAGTTTACCTGTTCTTCCTGCAGGCTAAAAGGTATATACGCACTAATCTAATTGAGAATACTTAGATTTTATTTTCCTCATAATCTGAAATCTTCATGTCTAAATTCATCTTGAATGCAGTATTTTTGTCTTTCATGTTTACCGTCTCAAACTCTCCAGATCTTCTGATCACAGTTTTTTCTCTCTCTCTTTACACTCTTCACAGTCCTCCCCACTCCCCTCCAGGGCTAACTCCTCCTGGAGACAGTGACGTCTTTTGTGTCTTTCACTCGGTGCTCACATAACAGCTCGACTACAAATTGAATGAACAAAGGAGCTTGCCGAGCTTTGAAGCAGCAGCCCATGATTCTTGACCACCTCCAGAGCCAATGCAGAGGTGCCAGAAACTGCAGCTCCTTGCTGCTTTTCAAAGCCAATTAATCTCCACAGTTCACAATGTCAGAATACACACTTTTCAGCTTCAGTGTTCAAGTTTACAGCTTTGAACGGCATTTCAGGCTCAAAACTTTGCTCATTGACACAATACACTATACAGTTGTTTAAATTTAAGTTATATTAATGTCTAATAAATGTGTTTAACCTAATGGCTTTAAACATATTTAAGGCTCTAGATTTAAAGCTTAGTTAATGCAATACATTGGCTTGATTCCTCTCCTGCTTCCTTCATCTTTACATCAAAAGGAAGAATGAAGACTGGTAAAGAACCAAAAAGACTGAGCACAGTTTTCAACAAGCTGTAACGTGGGTGTCACTGAAGGTGCATATGTTCAAAAATACCAAAACAAATAGTGCTTTAGATTCTTTGCCTTGTGCAGATTACATTGTATTTTTTACTGTAATGCTGATAATTAATTCACAGTGATAAAAATTAGAAAGCATTATAGTATTTATATACTTTGAAATTTTTCATGCTTTCTTACCTTCGCAACCAGAAACTCCAAAGTATTTTATTGGGATAACATGAAGTGGAGCACATGAAGTGGAGCATAATTGTAAAGTGGATTGAATAATGGTGAGATAATCTGTTTGCTGTACAGATACTAGTACTGTAATGCCATTTACAAGTCTTGTCTTTATTGAAGAGTGGCAAAAAGAAAGGCAAAATATTAAAAATCTCAAGCATGTGAATGCTTTCGCAAGGCTCTGGCTTTTCCTGTTAAGACTTCTGTTTCAAAGTAATCAGACATTCGAGCTTTCAGATTGAGATGAATATTAAAGCCTCTTCCCACTAAGTAAATTCAGACAGCTCTTATAACAACTGCATTTAAGTACTGTTAAAACACTTCACACAGTTAAATGATTTCTAAGACAATATCTATAAACCTCATTCTCCATCTATGATAAATTTAATCATTTCAAAATGAGCTAAGTGTAAAAAATGAGAGAGATTTTCTATCTCAATGACTGGTGTCCTGATATTAGCTAGATGGACAAATTACTATAATCAGATGGGATGTGGATTTATTTGCAGATGTAAAGACTACATGCATTCAGGCATAAAGTCAGTTATCTCCTGATTTGTTGGTGGAAAATGACAATTTATTGTTATTCTTTGTAAAAAAACAACAACTTTGGTTTAAATTTTATTGTACTTATTTGTTTTTACAACTATTCTTTTTCTGTTGCTATTTGGTTTCCTGGTGAACACTAGCAGCTTTTGTATATCTGCTACAAAATGCATCAGAAGACTTAACTATGGCATGAGACTTAAACACATTGACAGTGCATGAACATAAAATATGCAACACTGTAGTTAAAGACCAGCTACATATCCCTAAAAGCTGTCCATCATTAACAAATGTGACCAGTTTAGACATTACATGGACATGGACTTAACTTATGGGCAGCATACTCAACACACTTCATGTAGACACATTTGCTGCCAAAAGGTGGTGTGGATAGTAACTTTTTTGGAAACTTTTATCTCAGAGTAAGTAAGAAAGAAGTAAGTTAAAACAAAATTGAAAAAATCTATTAAAACATTCTATAGAGGTACAGAAGCTGCAATTTTTTCAGCTATTATCAACTTTAAAATGACTCAGACATTTTCACCCCATCTTTTTAGCATACAATCCATTCTGTTCTATTCATGCTATTCTAAGTACAGTAGCCAGATAATGCACAGCCTCAGAAAGTAATGACAGACGTACATTAAAGATCCACTTCTCTATATTTTCATATTCAACAAAGATTAAATAGAGATGACGTGGCAACAATCATACCAAGAAAAAATGCTATTCTCTACAGAATCAATGTGTGTACAGTATTTATTGAATTTATCTTTTGGGTTATTTGCTTTTCAGCATTCTTCCGGTCAGTGTCTGACCTCAAAAATATTCTCCTGCAATACTAGTCAAAACTTCCTATAAGCACACTTCTCATTTTTGTAGTTGAAGATGTTGCTGCAAAGGTTGGGTCAACACCACAGCACCTTTATATTAAGAGGCAAGTGACTGAATACTTTTGGCAATACAGTGACTCAAACCTACCTCACCAACGTTGGCTATCTATTTAAGCTGCAAACGTTTCACCTCAAGCTGTATGCCATACTCCACCGCTGCTGCTGCCTGCTGTTTGCTGCTTTTCAACCCCTCTACCATCCCAGATGTCAGAGAGCACATTCTCATTCCCAGACATACTGGAAGAAGTCTTTAGGAGGAGGACATGTTGAAAAGCCTGGACTTGTTGTAATGAGATTAGAGCCTGGGTGCCAAAATGATTCTATAATTTTAACTGAACTAAAATAGATATGGGGTTGGATTCTCCCATAACAAATGCAGCTTAAGTTTTCAATGATAGCTATTTAGGATTACCTCTCTGTCATCAACTTTTTCTGATTATGCTTGAAGTTGAAAATAAACACAAAAAAATGAGATAGACATTTAACAAACAAAATTATACTCAAACAAGTATTTTATTTATGTGTCTATTTATTTATTTATTTAATCAATTTATTTAATCTATTTGCCAACATCAACCTGGGGATTTAAAAAATGTGTTAATTGGAAATTGCTTTTTATTTAATGTTTTTTAACCAAAAACTATTTCTTTGTGGGGTGTTGGGATGTTAGTTTTGCTAAAATTTCCATACCGATATAGATGTGATCTCCACATTTCACCTGACTAAAAGCATTCATTCCTTGGTCTTCTGTCAAAAGTGTGTGTTGTGTACAATGTTCTAAATAAGACAAACATAAAATGATGACCAAGGACTGAAGGGTTTGTAATAATAGTTAAAAACTACCATCTACAATCTATGTCTAGTTGAATGCTTTGTTTTTGCTCAAATCTGTAGCTGCTAAGAAAAATGTGTTGAAAACTTCTAAGGTTAATAGTATTCCCTTATCCTTTTCACATTGATGAATCATTGTGTTGAGCATTATTTCTAAACCCCAAACTTGATCAAAATTGTGTTTTTCAGCCTATTTCAACCTTCACATTCAAAGGCCACTGTAGAGCTTTATTACTTCTGTTTGGGATTTTGACTTCTGGGCTTTTATTCACTAAAAAGCTGCTGACAAGGGGAGGGTGTGACAGGCACAGAGCAACCGACAATAACCCAAACAACGGGGCACTCGGCCCTTCAGTACTTGAAATGTGTATTGCCTGGTCACCGAACAGCTTCCTGGAGGAGAGCCAGGTGTAATATCTGATACTGACCAAAATTCTCTTGTTCTCTGGGGTCTTTGAAAGTTTCAGTCTTTTTTTTTTTTTTTTTACCCCTCCCAGGGGTCTTTTGTGGGCTCTAGTGTTCCTTATGTGATAGTGGGCTGACAGGAAACAGGGAAGGAGAGGGGGGAAGACATGCGGCAAATGTCGTCGGGTCCGGGAGTCGAACCCGCGACGGCCGCGTCGAGGACTCAAGGCCTCCAAATACAGGTCGCGCTAACCACTACGCCACCACGGCACGCCCGAAAGTTTCAGTCTTGCACAAATACCACCAAAAAGAACTTCCTGCTGCTGCAGCTTCATCAATAGATAATTAACTAGTTGTATTCACAGTCAAACAGGAGCTACTTCAAAGCAGATACCTGAGGACCATTTCCTCCAAGATGGAGAGCAGCCATTTTGACAAATCACTAAATATTTAACAGTAAGCTTTTTGAGGAAATTATATATTATGAATGCTATTTCAATTTTTCAGTTGTGAATGGTACTGATTAGCAGATGTCACTGAACATTAAATGGCTTTTCTTGAGTTGTCTTGCCAACTAACTTAATTCAGACAATCATGGTCTGTTAAGTTATGTTATGTTCTCTAAAATTATTCAAAGAAAAGTGGGATAAAAATTCTCCACACTGATGCAAAAGACTCATTGCCAGTTATATATCCATTTTATTTCTTCCCATCTGAGGCCAAATATTGAAGATTCTCCCTCAACCGGGACCCAATACTGACATGCAGGGAAGAACGAATTGACAAAAAAGATAATTATTGTTTTAGTGTAGATATGGGCAAGTTTAGGTGAGTAGGCGTTTCCTTGTAACTATCCTGAATGCTCTATTGTCTTTCCAATTTTGAATAGTGGCTAAAAGAAATGGACTTGTGTGTCATATCATGTTTATACTCAAAAGAAAGAGAAAGCTATGCTTTGTTAATTAGAAGGACTGTACTTTGACTAGCTTAAAAAAGTAAATATTATTACTATTTTTTTAATTATCAAAGGGTCTATGGGAATTTTTATGGGTACCAGTGAAAGAGCTGCTTGTGATTTTGTAAAATGCATTTTTCAGTAGGTGGTTATATAACTGGTCCTAGTATATTCAAACAGTTTTTTTGTTGTTGTTTTTGTTCCATTTCTTTGTTTCAAATAAAACAAAACTGCCTGAATATACACAACTGCAATAATGTATGTTGTATGTGATTTGACTTGTGCAAAACAATCAGTCTTTAAAGTATAGGTGGAATAAGGAGTATTCCAACTTTGCATTCTTGTCTTGTTTTTTATGGCTTACCATAATACATCATCTGACCTGAGGTGACTACGCAGCTGTCAGAAACAGTGATAAATTCTCGTCTAGTGGCTTTGTGTCAGGGATTACACCGCAGACTGATTTATGAATATGGCCAAACCACATTTATATGTCATCTTCAGTGACATGAGAGGAGCATAATTGGAATTTGTGGCCTTCCTTCTGAGGCACATTAGCCACTGAAAAGAATAAGGAATGGGTTTTACTCTTTTTGGATGTGGTGAGGACAAGCATGGCAGCAATATTCAATGTTCAGGTTTGGCTTTGGTTGATAAACCAATTTCACATTGCGTACTTTTTTTGCATATGACACACTAACACAAAGTATTATGTAATAGTAAAGTGGAAGGAAATGATACATGGTTTTATAAAACATATTAAATTTATCTCCAGTTACCACTAAATAAAATATAATGAAATCACTCAGAACTAACCTAATTAGTAACCATTGGCCCAAGTAAACAGAACCATAGAACTGGAGGATATAGCTGAAAAATGTATCACAACATAAGACTTTAGTATTAGTCAATATTGATAATTATTGGTTACAGGAACAGAGATGCTGGTCAGGGTTTATGGGAAGATGAACTGATCTTAACACAGGACAATCCTGTCAGAACACTTTTGAGTTTGCAAAGATTGGAGTTGATGTTACCCCTAACAATCCTAAACAGACAGCTAGATCAACAATAGGATGGTTTAAATCAAATAACATTCATATGCTCTAGTCAAAGTCTAAGACCTAAATCAACTTGTGAATCCAAAAATGCTGCTCAGCATCCAGTCTGACATTGAGCTACATTACAAGGGAGAACAGGAAACAGTTGCAGTCTCTAGATTTGTACAGCTAGTAGAGCTGCAATTGACAAAGAATGTTCTGCAGAGATTTATATAGAGTATGGTCAATAATAAAACATATTAACTTTTGTTTACATTTTGTTTGTCATTAATAAAAGTAAATAATGATACTTGAACTGACATTGCACACAAACAAGCTTTAGTGGAAAGGAACTCTCCCAGTGGCAGGGTGGCTCTTGGCCCGTTTTGTGCCAGCGGTCAGAGACAATCTTATTTTATGGGGACTCAAATCTGATTTGAACCAGAGAGAGACAAGGCAGCTTACAAAGAATGTAAACAGATAGGGTGGGGGGGACTTCAAATTGGGTCCAGAGTCTCCTGGAGAATAATTAATGTGACATTTCCCTGACATTTAGTCAGAGGTATGGCAGAGGAGCCTGCAGAAGGAAGAAGGGAAGGAAAGACATGATCCAGCGAGGGAAGCGAAACACAGAGCCGGGCAAAATGGCAGCAATGCTGGTATTGTCCCCGAAAATCTTGACAAATATCAAAGCTTCTACTCACCATCCTGTTGTTAGTCATTACAGTACAGGAACATAGCAGAAGTGTAATTACACAGAAAGAGAGAGAGGGAGATGGAAACATAAGTAGTTCAATAGCTACTACTTCAGTGATGATAAAACTTTACTTTTGTTGCTTGGTGACCGTTTGTTTGTGCACATCTCTTCAATCCGCCATCTGTTTACGGGCTGCTGCATTCCCATCTTTGGACCAGGATAACTGATGAGCTAACACTGAGTCTGTGGTTGCAGCTGGACCACTCAACAAGCCCACAGTTGCCTATTAAAAATACCTAAATACCATCAACCTCTATCAATGCTTTTAGTACCATGGCCTGTGGTTTCATGTTGCTCCTTTAAGCTAATTAGGAACTGATAAACTCAGCTTCTTATTTGATGGAGGTTGCTCTGTTTATGCAGGAGGAAATCCTAAACTGTAGAGCCGCATCACTTCAACAAAAGGCCAAGTCAGGATGTGAATCACTCTGTTAGCCTCAATTCTGGGCACCCCTGGTAAAGATGTGCAAAAGTAAACTGTTATTTTATTTCAGAGGCATCTTAAACTGAAAAATATCACCAATTAAAAGCAGAAAAACATTCCATGTCAAGAAATAATTGTTTTACAATGATTGTTACTACTGGTGTTGATACTTTCGACATCAACAATTTGGTCTTAGGATAGCACTTAGTCTTCTCTTAAAATATTTAACAAGGTTGGGAGCATATAGCAAGTATCTTTTACCAATCCTCTTTCAAAAATCTCTCCAGCTCTTCCAGATTTGTGGGTTCTCTCTTTTCTTGTGTCCTCTTTACCTTAACCCACTGACTTTCTGCAGGATTTATATCTGTATTCTGAGTTGGCCATGGAAGGAGTTTGTTTTGCTTTAGCTTTGAGAATCAATATCTTGCTGAGAGAAAAAGTGATGACTCATTTCTAGTTTTCACATATCCCAGATTTCCATGGGAAATGCTGTGGTACAAACTTGCTGAAGTCTTTTGAGGAGAAACTCTCCCACAGCATCATAGATTCTCCACTGCACTAAACCGAGGTGTGTTTAATTTCATCCTTTGTTATACACCAAACCAACTGCATTGTTTGCAGCCAAAAAGCTCACTGTTAGTCTCATCTAACCAAAGCGCATGGTTCAGTTCATGTTCCAATAGCAAACTCCACATGTTTACTGGATGTTTATTAAAAGACTTGTTCTGGCATTTGTCAATGAGTTTTGAATGTTTTGAATTACCTCCATTATCATTCTGCTTATTGTGAGTGGAAGCCAGATAAATATTTGTTCTCATCGACTCCTGTCACAATTTCAGCTGCGCTGAGCTTTATAATTACACTGCCTGGCCAAAAAACCGTCGCCACCTAGATTTAACTAAGCAAATAGGTACAAGCCTCCTATCGGATAAGTACTGCATAGGCGATTATCTGTCAGCTGGCAACAAGTTATTTAACCCCAGCTGATGCAATGAGTAACTCCTCATTTCTTAAACAACCATGGCAAAAGACACATCCTGTGGTCGTGGAAAAGACGTTAGTCTGTTTAAGAAGGGTCAAATCATTGGCATGCATCAAGCAGAGAAAACATCTAAGGAGATTGCAGAAACTACTAGAATTGGGTTAAGAACTGTCCAACGCATCATTAAAAACTGGAAGGATGGTGGGGAACCATCGTCTTCCAGGAAGAAATGTGGTCGGAAAAAAATCCTGAATGATCGTGATCGGCAATTACTTAAACGTTTGGTCAAATCAAATCGAAGAAAAACAACAGCAGAACTCAGGAGTATGTTTAATTGTGAACGCAAAAGCATTGGTTCACAATGCGAAGGGAACTCAAGGGGTTGGGATTGAACAGCTGTGTAGCCGTAAGAAAACCTCTAATCAGTAAGGCTAACCAGAAAAAAAGGCTTCAGTTTGCTAGGGAGCATAAAGATTGGACTCTGGAGGAATGGAAGAGGGTCATGTGGTCTGATGAGTCCAGATTTACCCTGTTCCAGAGTGATGGGCGCCTCAGGGTAAGAAGAGAGGCAGGTGAAGTGATGCACCCATCTTGCCTAGTGCCTACTGTACAAGCCTGTGGGGGCAGTGCTATGATCTGGGGTTGCTGCAGTTGGTCAGGTCTAGGTTCAGCAACATTGTGTGCCCAAAGAATGAGGTCAGCTGACTACCTGAATATACTGAATGACCAGGTTATTCCATCAATGGATTTTGTCTTCCCAAATGGAACGGGCATATTCCAAGATGACAATGCCAGGATTCATCGGGCTCACATTGTGAAAGAGTGGTTCAGGGAGCATGAGACATCTTTTTCACACATGGATTGGCCACCACAGAGTCCAGACCTTAACCCCACTGAGAATCTTTGGGATGTGCTGGAGAAGGCTTTGCGCAGTGGTCAGACTCTCCCATCATCAATACAAGATCTTGGTGAAAGATTAATGCAACACTGGATGGAAATAAATCTTGTGACACTGCAGAAGCTTATTGAAACAATGCCACAGCGAATGCTGGCTGTAATCAAAGCTAAAGGCGGTCCAACAAAATATTAGAGAGTGTGACCATTTTTTGGTGGCGACTTTTTTTTTGGCCAGGCAGTGTATTTTCTTGACTGTAAGAGCAATGAGTATCTAGCTTCTTGCCATTTCCTGACCAACAAACTTTTCTTAGTTGACATGTTCTCTACTCTTTCCCACTTTAAAGAGAAATTAGCTTATGTGTCATTTTCTAATTTGTGACATCTTAAAATGGAAAATAATTCATTTCTAATAACTTGAGATGTAATATTTGGGTTTAAAAGGTGCTGACTGTATGTTTTCAGAACCGCACTTCAATCAAGAAAATAAACTAACCTAATTCTTTAAACTTTTCATTATGCTCTAAAACTTAGAAACAACATGAAGTATAAAACTGAGTACAGCTGTGGATTTATTATTAGAGTATAAATTAGTTAAAGACAATAGACAATGCCTGGATAGAAAGATTTTATTTTTTTATTTCCTCCATTTAACCAGGTAAACCCCATTGAGATCTAGATCTCATTTTCAAGAGGGCCCTGGGCAGAAGTCTGCAATGCACAGCAACCTGGTTACAAAAACAACCTGGTTACAATAAAGATCATAGAGCAATATGACCAGTTGAAACAGTCAAACAATATTTAACAATTTTTGAATCACACCATTGCTTATATTAGGGAATAAACATTTTTAAATCACTTTAAAATTGTTTTGAAGGATAGACAACCTAGTGTGCCAGCAGTACCTGATTGCACATTTTCATATAGAGACTTATACAACAATTTACAGAATGTATGGAGTCTGGATTGTTTGGAATGCTACAGGTGGTCATTTGGAAGTTAGCTTATTTTTGTCCAGTACCAGAGATTCAGCTTCCTGTTGTTTCAAATAAAAAATTATTTAAGTGCTTAGCTAGCTATGTTGCTGCTGGCTCAAATGTTTAGTTTAATATTGCTATGGTGACAACTGGGAGTCTTCTCTGTTTAGTTTTGGTGTAACTTTTTTAAAGTTGGGCTACATGCTGATACTTTGCTCACTTGGTTATGCCCATAAACAGCGTGTGCTTAGGTATAAAAGAGTATGTATTTCTTTAGTACACCTGTGGATACAAAACCAACAGGCTGTACTGAATATTTTCAGTGTGCACCATTACAACCTTCTACTTAGTTATTTTTTAGAAATCTGATCAACTTAAAAAAGTATAAATATAATTTTTTTCAGTTACATTAATTTTAAAGAGACAAATACCAATCAATATGTGTGCTTTCTGCGATTACCTTAGTCAATTATTTCTTAAAGTTGGATTTCTTCTGCTGTACAAAATAAATGTTCTAAAGTAAATATTTTTTGTATAATATTTAGCAAGATTATTCTACTGCATTTTGAGGGTTTTCACAGACTTTTACCTGGGGGCCTAGTTGTAAATACCAATATGACTTAGTGGCCTAATGTGAACAGAGACTGACAATATTCATCAATGTCCAGAAAACGTGATTAGGGTTTGTAGGAAACTCTCTACAGAAGAAATTTGCATTATTGTGCAGATGGAAGATCCATGCTTATTTTACTTCTGCACTACAAAGTGCTTTTCCCCCAATATTTCTGTTTAACTCAAGATATGAGAACATGAGAGCTGAGATGGCAATGAATGTTGGTCATTTCCTTTTTTTAGACTACAGCATTTCCTTCAGTGTAACACAATAAACATTGATTTTGCATTTCTTTGATTCCTCTGAAGAAGACCTTCCCCTCACAGACATGCACTAATCTGAGTTTGTTTGCAACAAAGAGCAGGCAGTCCTCCTGAATCCTTACTGCAGAACACTAGTCAGTACAATTTGCAAATTGTTTAATTTTCATTTCCCATGCAGTACAAGCTGTAGAGCAAAATGATGCACAGCATTTACCCTGGAGGGGGGAGAAGGTGCTGGAAACAATTCGCTCTTTGATTTCTCATAAATATCAGACCTTGAAGAAATGATCAAAGGTTTTTTTCATGACACAAAGGTTACAGTTGCAGGCTTGTCCTGAATGGCCAGCCGAGGGCAGAACCAATCTTCTTTTGACTAAGGTTGAGCACAGCTGATATGAGGAATCAGATGTAATTTTACCAATGACTGTAAAAAACTACTGAGACTCATTCAACCAAACTCTGCTTCATATCAAAACACGGCCACATGTGCTTCAACTTGAAGCAGCTGCTCAGTGTTTTAAATGTATCACTTAGAAAGTCCTTGAGCAACATGATCTGACTGCTTATCTCATAATAACTCAATGAATCATGAGCTAAACTCTGCAACTACCAACTAACCTTTGTTTCTTTCCTGCCTCTCCTGTACATTAGAAAATGTTAGGTACACTGTCTTTCATAAATAAAAATATGCTTGTCACATGAGCGCCTTATTCTATGTCTGGTTATTATCACATTTCTGCAAGTACTGACATTATTTGCATAAAAAAAATATACATGTGTGCATGTTCAGCTCTGTTTCAATGTGCATAGCAGTTCTGCAGTATGGAAGAGATAAATTGAGATTAATTTTATAAAAGCAGGCTGATGGAGATTTGATATAGCCATTACTGGAAATACAGATAATGATTTTCATATTATGTTTTGATGAGATGGTAATTAAGATGGCTAATAGCTGCACATCCACACAGTCGAGATAAGTTCTTCAATAATGATAATAGAGAGTGAACACTTCTGGTTATACATCACAAATGATCCAGGATTCCTTTTACACCGAGAGAACATTTAAAGATGCTTGTGGACAATGATAACATTAACAATAGGTCATTCAGAACAACAAACCTGCTGTAAGTCACGTGTTTTTACCTTTCCTTCCTTTGATTTTTGATTAAAATTTTAAGCTTGGTAGCATTCTTCAACAAAACTTTGGGAGATTTTAGACAGGCCTGGTTGTTTCCTTTGAAAAAAAGTTGCTTCATGTTATGTCATAGTCAGTGTCTGATTTTTATTCTGTCTTGGTTTTGTGTATGGATTATTACACAATTTTTTGTGTTGTGTTTGTTCTTTGTTGTGTTATTCTCTTTTTGTGTCTAATGTCAATCTTTAATTTCTGGTTTAGTTTCATTATCTTGCATCTTGTTTAGTTCTCCTTCCCTTAGTTTTCCCTGCTCAGGTTCTTCCCCAGCTCCTTTGCATTCTCCCGATTAGTCAGCAGGAACAGGCAGCTGAAATTCACTCCTATGAGAGTTCATGAGATTGTCTGTGATTGATTGCAGTTGTGACTTCAAGAAGACTGAAATTGAATCAGAGAGTGCTTCAAAAAATAAAAAGGCTGTGCACACTTATGCAACAAGGCTGTTGCAGCTTTTTATTTTTACATTCTTTCCTTTAACAACTTTACTTCTTCTGCATTTGAACTGTACAGCATATGCCACAGTTAAAATTTCATGCATAATTTATCTTGGTCTAATTTTTTTTACCTAATATCTGCTAATTACCTGCTGATTAAAAAGTTCTTAAAACTGTACATATTGATTATCTGTACAAAAAAATGTTAGTTTACTGCTGGGCAACAACATTTCTACCTCCTGACTGTAAGGAAGTGACATGTTTTGTAGATGAAGAAAGAAAAGAATCATCAATCATAAGTTAGGAATTTGACTTAAGCATTTTCTAAATCTGGATAAGTATAGAAAAAAAAAGAACATTTAAAATGAAAAGAAAGAAGTTTTCCATACTAATCATCCATCCATGCAACACTGAGTAAACGTATATTCCCACTATCCTACTTAGAAAGTAACAATTAAGTAGCACATTCAGAAAAACAGAACTATTTTTTTTTTTTTTTGCTCAGCTTAGAACAGCAGCCACCTATCTTCACCTCGTTATTTGAGTAACTTTAAACTCCTATCAGTGCACAGCCACATAAAAGACTGTTATTTGGAACAGAGGGATTTTATAGAATGACTCTTTGCAGTGTTTTAATACCTGGCTTCATTAAACAAGTTTAAGAGTGGACCACACCGCTGATACCTTTGTAGCACCATGTTTCTGATGTGTTACAATCCAATTTCAGATCAGACATTTCCAAGACGCGCATTATAAATTCAGAGCATGCAACAGAACTCACAACATCAAATATAAGGCAGGTGAGTGTGTTTTTAAAGGCAGGGAGGATGTGTCTCTGAAAGCAGCAAAGCTTAGTTTGATTTAGTGGAAAAAAAAAATCCCATACAACTGCAAATAACTAACATGGAAATTTAACACAGTGATATCGGTAAAAACCATATTGAAAGTTACTGCATTTGATTTACTTTCTTCGCAGGAGGATTGAACTGGAAATTACATCCTTTCATCCCCACACTTTAAAAAAAAAATACAGGATGGCTGCAGGCTCTTTTTTTACAGAAATATGTACACAGTCAAATATCAAATGCATAATCCTTCAAAATTTAAATGATTAAGTACTAAAGCTGATTTTTTCATCTGTTCTGAAGCATTGTATCTCACTAAGTGTAGAAAAGCTGCATGTAGTCTTCAAATGGTTACTGAGTAAGCAGTCTGAGACTCTCTTTGCAGACTGTCTAATGAGTCTGAGGGCAATGCCAAAATGTTGCAGCAAGTCTGTTGATGAATATCCAGAGATCAGTGGTAGGATGAAGACACCCATCCAAAAACTAAATGTGAATGCAAGTAAGTGTGGAAAAGTAGACAAATTGGTTTTATTACTGTTCTGCTATGCTACTTGTGTGGACCTTTTTCTGTTATATTCTGTAGGTGCATTTCAGCAAATTAGAATTTTATGAAAAATAAATTTAGTTTAGTAATTCGGTCAATTTAATTTTACTATATGAACTTGTCCCATTCAGTTGTTTATTAAGTGTTATCAGGGTTTTACTACATATACATTCATTCTTTGTGTTCAGTTTTAAGTTAATTTCTGGTGTTTTGCTCTTTGTGCTTTTTGATTTATTTCTCTTAGATCAGTGTCTTTCAACCCTGGTTTGTAGTTAATTATCTGCCTTCCTTCAGTCTCTCCGTTTTTTCTTCTCAACAGCTTTTCGAAATTCCCCTGATTAATGGTCACCTGAATCTCTACATACGAGTTTAAGTTTTTGAATTAGCTAACAGAAATATATTACCTTTTCGATGGTATCTTAATTTATTGACATGCTGTTGGATTAAAAATAACATCTTGAACTTACTTTTTAACAGTACTTTCCAAACATCATGAAACATGTGATTTATATACAATTAATTGTATATTCACACACAAATATTTGTTTGTTCATTGAATTCAGTCTCATTATTTAGCATCCAGTTTCTAATGTTTTCTTATTTACTTTATTGTCTTCAAACATGCAAGCTACTTTACAACTACTATAACTAATTGTCATTAGTTTTTAGAGTAATACAAACCTAAACTTTCAAGGGGAACAGTAGATCCAGTAAAAACGTCAAAAGTAATCCCAGAATCCAGATTCACTGAGAAGACCAAATTGGACTAATTTACAAAAAAGTAATATGTTTTGTTCTCTTGTTTCTGTTTGTGCATATTTGTCAGTCAACATTTAAATGATTAAGTACTAAAGCTGATTAAGTACTAAAGCTTGTATTAGAATCATGTCAAAAGGCTTACATCGGTTATATGTTCAGCTCACACCCAACATTCAGTTCAAAATTACCTTTGCTGCAACGGATGAGCTCGGCTTTTCCAGCAGATCCCACAGCTTCTTCCGTTTTTCTGCACAGCAGGTGTTGTCAAATTCCTCTCCGTCTCTGTCTTTTAAATTGTCAGCCTCTCTCTTCAGCTCCTCGTTCATCTGCTCCTTCTTCTGGTGGTACCTCGCCTGGCAGCAGGACTCCAGATAGATCTCATCAATGCCCCAGTAATCGAGCTCTTGGCTGAAGGACAGGGCACACATCTCCTCCATCATGTGCAGCTTGCCCGTGCGGTAGAAGTTCAGGATGGACGTGAAAGCCCCTGGGTGTCGGTCAAAAAAGTATTCGTTCTCCTCCAGGTTGTAGTCATCGCACACCTCCATCAGAGAATCATGGGAGTTGCAGTCTCTCAGTTTCCCTAAACGAGTCCGAGGCAGCCGGTCCAACGTTCGCCACAGGACCTCGTGTGGGAGACCCCCAACATTCAGCCGGACTCGGCGGTAACACGACTTGCTGCGGATGATGTCCACTGGCTCAGGTGGCAGGGACGATGTCGACCGAGAGCCAGCTTTGTTTAGATCCAAGGATTTTTCCATGATGACTTTGAGTTGAGGAAGCATGCAAACATCCAGGACTACGGACTACTGTTGATATTCTTTTCTTTCATTGTGGTCTCTAAAAACAAATCATGGAAGCAAAAATTATTTACTAGTTTTTAGTGATTTGGGTACAATTTCAGTATTGCATAATGATTTAATCTTTGGAGTAGCATGGTTAAAAATAAGGGTTGTAACTTTGACATTGCTGGGTAAATCTTTAAATATCCCTCATGTAAATGCTAAATAATCCCTTAAGAATCCTAAATAATGATTATATAAAGTGTAAAAGTATGTTATAAATTGAAAGAACGAAGCAAATATACCTGAAGAATTAATAGTATCCTTAAGGAGACTATAACATAAAACTCTGTGGAAGAGAATTCAAGAGAAGGAAAATGATGAACAGTATGTTGTTCATATGTTAAGCTTCTTCACCAAAGTTTTCTTCTGTAGGATCAGACTGTACTTCGACTCAACTTAAAACAGCCCATCATGAATAAACTAAAAAGGCTTTTGTGAGCAGATGGGAATTACTGAGATGACTCACCCATATTAGCAATGCAAGAAACAGAGCCCTGGCTTAGTTTGTGTTGTCAAATTCTCTACCAGCCATTAAAAAGAAACCTGATGAATTATATATATTGACAAAAATCACCAGCCCCTAAACTCCAAGGTTACAATAACTAGACAGAGATTACAACAATTTGGTATACTTTTTTCTATAAATGTTTTCTGATATCATGTTATATAAAAGCTAGCATTTTACTTTATTTTTTTTCTGAAGCAGTAATAAACACGTCAACACATGGGATTGTAGAGATGACTCACGCCTTAAACCAGCCTGCAGAGTCAAATGTCTAGCTTGGTGATTAAAAAAGGAAATTTTGGCACTTGGATAAAAAAAAAATACCCCCATGTTTTATAGTATTAAAATATGTTGAAACTAAACTTAATTTGCATTAAGTTTGCAAAGGTAATTTGGTTTTGACCTGAATATTAGACACAAATATTTGAAGACCAAAATAAAACATTTTGCATGCATACAGTGCATGCACTGTGGTTCGAGATTTCTTCGTTTAATTTATTCGTTTGCATGTTGCAGTTTTTGCTCTCTGCTCCAATGACGCCCATGCAGTGCTGTGGGTGGGACGCAGGGATGCTACAGCGCAAAGTGAGCGCTGTCCAGCCCAGAGGTGCTGAAACACCGGGAAAGCGCTGTTTTCTCCCAGCGTGCGGCCACCTTCCCCAGGGAGAGGAGGAGGGATGACCCAAAAGGAAGCACTTCTTTCTGAGCCTAGCATGCCCTGATAGTTTTTTTTTTTTTTTTTTTGTGACTGTAGACGTGGCACCAGCAAACCCACTCCACACCACTGTTTACAGTGTTTATGAGAGCCCGGCAACAGACCAGGCATATAGATTAGATCTTTAATCACTGTCATGCAAAGTTTATTTTACTCTTCCCAAACCCGACAACGAGTGACAACTGTGTCAAGTACAAAGTAAAAATATAACCACATTCAAAATTAAAATTAAGACAGAAGCTGAATATATTGGACGCCTTGGGAACATGCTGTAACAGGCTGCGCTAAACATGAGAAAAACAATTATTTTAGCCCTCCTGTTCCACTAGAGTCCAGGCTTCAATAAAGCAGGTAAACATTACACGAACACCACTCCCTCTTGTGCAAACGCTGCTGTTCTGCGTAGCTACAGGGAGGATGTAAATAAGCTGGACTGGAACCATTTAACAAAGTGCAAAGTCTTTCTCATATTTTTCAGAAGCTGAATGCTCCATGTTGCTGCAGCTGGTATGCAGAGAGCTCACAAACTAAAAAGCTATCACAACTGACAGGTTTCAAAGTCCAGAGATGCGTAAGAGCTTGAAAAAAATCACCATGATGGGTTGTAGTCATACTGCACTGAATCAAACCAGCACGTACCAGCTCTGTGATCAATCAATCCGCAGCCATAAACGAAGATGAAGCAGAGGCGTTTAAAAAAAAAAAGAAAAAAAAAAGCAGAAGGCGTCGATATTGGGTTACAATTGCCGGGGTTTAACCCATCTCTCCCTCCTCTGTCTCCGACATGGCAGAGACAGATCCTCAGCACGACCCGAACCGCCAACCCGCCGGCTTCCCGCTCCGCATGTCTCACCGCGCTGTTTGAGCCCGGATATCAACAAGTACGCCGACAGACAGCCCTCTTCGGACGGACTACCTGTGTTCCCAGTCAGCTGTGCGAGGAGGCGCCGCATCTCTGTGAAGGTGGATTCATGGCAGCTCCAAACTCCCCTCCACATCTGTTTAACTCTTCCTGCACCGAGTCCTCAATCACTGTAAACACACTGCTGTGGGCTTCAAGGCTGAGACTCCAATGGGTATTTTCCAGTTTTTTTTTCTGCTTTTATTTTATTTATTTATATATTTTTTTTAGTGTTCCAGATCATCACGCAAAATTTAAGATGAAACAGAAATAAATAGAGTACATTTTAAAAACGTTTTCAAACCAACCTGATTTTTCTTTTTAAGAAATTGCCTCCTCTAGATAATAAACCCATTCTGGCAATCTTGGGGACCAACAAATGTCATCAAGATTTCGCTACTGATAAGATCTTTTACATCAATGTGAAGAAGTTCTCCTCTTTGCATAAAGGTTTTAATTCAGTCACACTGAAGAGTTTCCAAGCATGAATGGCCTTGGAACCAACTCTAAAACTTATTTTGTTAAATCATTCAGAGGTGGATTTGCTGTGTTGCATATCATTGTCCTGCTGCTTGACTCTGAAGTTGCACCCCGACAGTCATGCATTCTCCTTCAGGATTTTCTGGCAAATAACAGAACTTAGGATTCCAATAAGTCGTGAAGCAGAAACTCAGTGAGAGACCATCGCACACCCATCACAATTAGTTTTATTTTGTAACCAGGTTGCTGTGCATTGCAGACTTCTGCCCAGGTCCCTCTTGAAAATGAGATCTAGATCTCAACGGGGTTTACCTGGTTAAATAAAGAAGAAAAAAACCCACTTGTTCTTTTTTCTGAAACACTGTGTTGTACTGTTTGAGGTAACAACAAACACAACTTCCAAACTGTTTCACTTTGGTTTCCTCACTTCCCATGTAACACATGTCTTAATTTCACCAAAATACTCCTTTATATTATTCTCTTTTATGCTTTAATCTCCTGCCTTTACATTTCATTACATTTATGGGGTTCTGAGTAAGTGTGCATGAATGGATATTTGAGATGTACTGCAAAGATCTTGAGATCACTCACTGATCTTTGGAAATGAGTCAACCGTACCTTGGAATTTAAATCAAATAGACATATAATAAAGGACAAATGGATGTAGTTGGTTGCAATGGTGCAGTTTATTTGCATATGGAAGTCTATTTTTTGAGATCCCAGTCAGAAAACTACAGGACCACCAGCATAGTAGTACATTGCATCACTACAACCAAGACAATTTTGCTATCTGATATGCATAAAACATATCCAGTTGGGGCGTGACCTCATTCCAAGACCCGACTTCTGAGGCAAATACACCGAGCGCAAGATGAATTCAGCACAAATTGAAGAAGTTATTGTTGCAACCAATTTTATGCACTCAAGTTTTCATCCCATTGATTTTACTTACAACTCAGAGCTTATCTGCTTGTGCTGTGTTGCTCACCAAGATAAAGCCACTATAAAAGCTACTGGTGTCAAGTCTTTAACTTAGAAAGTGCTAGAACAATGTTTCCGCCTTTTTCTTAGAAAGTAACTGCTAGGCTATGGCAAAGGCCTCAGGCATTGCTGCAGTGTTCTTCAATACCCCATTATCTGGTAATGGGGTATTTTGCCTTTCCATTGTTTATATATGCATCCTTATGTATTACAGCAAAGTTAACTCAATGGAGTCATCTGTCCTACTGTTGCTATGTTTCTTTAGATGGAGGAGGGATTGCTGCTGTCAGTCACTCAATGGGTTTCCTTAGATAGAACGCTTTTTTTTTACCAATGAAACTATAATAAATTGAACATGATTGCCCTGTTTTAGAACGTAGATAAAATTATATTTTATGTATTTGGCATTGAATATGTCTGCATGACTGAAATGAATGGGCTAGGATCTGTTTGTCTTCTAAATTGACCTTAATTGTGTGTAACTGCCTCTTAAAGGCGTGTGGGGGCGTGCGTGTGTGTGTGTGTGTTTGTGTGTGTGTGCGCTGAGGAGATATAAAAAACAAACCAGACTGAATTGAATCAATACATTAGAACACATTCAGATAGCTTTTTAAATCCACTTTTCAATGACCCATTTATTAATTAGACAAAGGCAAGCTTATCTCAAAATATAGAACAGTGCAAATAAAAACAACAGTCATTAAATAAAAGTAGCCTATCAAATGTAAACTAAATCCAAAGTTTTACTTACAAAAAAAAAATAAAAATCAACCCTAGAAAATATTCTTCACTGGAAATCACTGTGAACACTATATATATATATATATATATATACAGTATATACACACACACACACACACACACAGATTGGATATTTTAAGACATAAATTACATTGTTTTGACAAAATGTGCTTGTGTGATATGAATTACTGTTGCATCTTACCTACAAGTAAAAGGTATAAAAAAATTATAGAAGATCTGACACTCTGGAATATTCTGTTTCAGATGAGTTATAACCTGCTACTTAGCAAAAGGAAAACAGAGGGTGACAAGGCTTTCTATCATTAATTCCCAACATTTTTTAACACGCAAAAAACTTGAATACAATTTAATGGCAAGCTGACAAGGTATAAAAACTAAATAAATAGTGCAATGCTACATTCAACCAAAACAAAGTTTATAAAACAAGATATTGTGAAGCTTTCCAACACTTCACATTTCATGCTGCATCGTCTTGAGTCTGAATCTCACCCGCAGATCTCCATCTGGCTGGAGCATCCCGAAGCCAAAGCGACTGGGATTAACTGGTGGAAGTTTAGAGTTGGGGCTGCACAGCTCCAGATCAAAGTGGGTCAAAAACAGGAACACAAATCTGTAGGGAGAAAGTCAAGTATTGTGTGAGAATATAGCTGCATGACAAACCTTGTATGGACCACAAAATGCAGAGCAAATACTCTTTGATGCTGTTGATTACATGAAGTGGTCTTTAACCTTTGCCTGATATACAAATTGTCTTCCAGATGTCTGCTCTCCCTCTCTTTCAT
The DNA here is from genome assembly GCF_003331165.1 of Xiphophorus hellerii. Classification (NCBI taxonomy): domain Eukaryota; kingdom Metazoa; phylum Chordata; class Actinopteri; order Cyprinodontiformes; family Poeciliidae; genus Xiphophorus; species Xiphophorus hellerii. The sequence goes on along the minus strand of NC_045691.1, from coordinate 15,540,188 downwards.
TAATTCCAGCTCATTATTGAGTAATAGCGATTACTAACATGAAAGCATGGCTGAAGCTACAATTTAAAAGATTATTCAAGTATGTTTTTGCTGGTTTGTTGCTTGGGATGAAATTCTTTGGTTACAAACATAATTTTTCAAATGACAAGATGCGCAGGGGATTACATTAAAAGGCCGTGGATTCACACTCACTGTTTAATGGATGTAACAGCAAACTCCTTTCCAACGCAGATGTTCTTCCCTGCGCCCCAAGGCATGGTGAAGTACTTCAGCTTTTTCTCATCCTTGTAGAATTCCTTCTTCACTGTTTTATCTTCATTTAGGAATCGATCATACTTGAACATCTGTCAAGGGAAAGGAGAATGAAACAGATGTGCACAAATTAGGAGATGCAAAAAAGCCCTGTTATCTGTTTCCTCTGCCATACGTTCTGTCAAAAATAGGTTTTACTTTTGTTATGATCGTTAACCACAGAAGACAAGCAGAATTAACAAAGATGGATTATCTTAGTTCACTGATTAGTTCACAAGTCAGTTTCTTGGTATTAATGTCCTGATATCACACCGTGCTGTGTAGAAGTACTGATAACGTTTTCACTTTTTGTCACATTATAGTCACAAACTTGTAGTTCATCACGATTTTATGTGATAAATCAAAACAAACGATCCATATTTTTGAAGGCAGAAGGAAAATGAAACATTTTCAGCATTGTTTTTTGTTACAAATAATCTTCTGAAAAGTGGGGCATGCATTTGTGTGCAACCCCCTTGAGTTTGTATATTGCAGGACTGATTACAGCAGCATTAATCTCCTTAATCATGCGTGATATAACAGCAAAACATGCTGTAAACTGTTGCATACCCAAATGAAGCTCCTTATCAGTACTGTCTGCATGTTAAGTACCTGTGGTTCTTCATGAATCTGTGGGTCCATTTGAGGGCTGAGGAAAGGAAACAGACACACCCTGTCCCCACGTCTGAGGTGGTACTCCTTTCCATTGGCCATCCGAAGGATCTTGTCTTTAACAACTTCTCTATTGATCATTACTGCGGCGGTGAGCCGTAAGGTCTCACTCAAAACGCTATCTGCAGAGCGGAAAGGACAGGAAAGTGGATGATGTCAGAGGGCTGTCATGACTGGTTAAATCAGTAAGAGCCTTCAGGCAGTATCCACAGAGGCACAATAATTTGTGATGATAAGAATATTTGAAAAAGGCAATTCTGATTTAATTAGTTCAAAGTTCAGATGCTTATTTCAAACAAGTGCAATAATTGTTGCGTCCATCCCAATTAGGTGATTAAAACCAGGGGTGGAAGAGCAGCAATTAGATAGCATAAAAGGCAGCAAAGCAGCTGCTACGTACCAAACACAGGTGTGCTCTGTGATTCCAGCTGGTTCAAGGGGCGTCGCTGCAGGGAAGTATCCTGGAGAGAAGGAAGGCCTCTGATCTCTGACTTAACAGCCTCCATTGCCTCAGGGTGAGTGAGCAGGAAGCCGAGGACCCAGAAGGCAGCTGGTCCAGCATTGCACTAAAAGGGAAAAAAAACACACAAAAAAAACAGTTTTTAACTTTAACATGTAGTCCGTAAAACTACGCAGGAGATGGAATTAAAATATAATTCAATGTTTAGTGAAATATACCTATAACATGGCCTAAATGTTTTCAGCAGTGTTGCTGTCTGAATATGACTGATGTGAGAAGAAGCCAGTAAATGAGTCCACACTTTGTAGAAACTGCTGTCAGATCCACAGAGACAGACACCTGAGCCTGTCAGACAGTAATTGCTGAGGGTTGAGGGAGCTGTTCTTTTTACCTCTGCACATCTCAGGTCAGCTCTCTACTGACAGCAGAGCAATTGCCCCAAAAGTGACAGGAGTTACAACACATTGTCTTTCTGCCCTCTCAATGTCTTTGAATAAAAAAACTTTTAAAGTCTCAGAGGAGTCTGGGTATTAACAAAATATCAGATTGTCATTTTAAGTACTACATGTCAGATGACATGAATGTAAGGTAAAATTAAATTTTTTACCTTATTACAAGAAGCCACAGTACATAGATTTTATAGGGCCCAAAACATAAGTTTCATGTTGCTGTGAGTTTATCAAAAAGTAAATAAGTCTTCAGCTAATCAGACCAGTCCCCTGTTTTAGATGATTTTAGTAATTTAAAACAGCTCAAACAAAAACGTGTATATCTATATTAAGGTCATATGTTAACACATATTAAAAGTCTTCATTTTTACAAGACACTGTTGAGTTTGTCTTAGCTGAACCAGTTCCTATGTAATGATGCTAGAGTTACACATATTGAGGAGCCAGACTGTATCAATCCACCTGACCAGCTGCGACTCATCGGTCTGCTGTAAGTTGAGTTAAGCTGTGGATTTGGCAGAAGGATGTGATTTGTGTAACATCACGTTCCTGTGCTTCTATGGGCCTCTTGGCTATTTGGTAAACTCCCAATCAGCTGATTGTGCTGACTGATGTAGCTGGCAAGAAAAATAGATTGACTGAGAAAACATCAACAACCTTAAAACCAATCTCCTCTGAAAATGTACACCTTTAATATACTGTACACTAATACAGCATTGTGTGGCATGGATGTGAACATTTTCAGATTGAATTATTTTAAACAGCCAAATAAAAGGTGAAAATAGTGATTAAGTTTGCCTAGCTACTTTCCATCTCTTTTAGCAATTTACTGTTTTTTCTCTAAACTCACAAATGAGAACTGTCTACAACAGGGAAAGACCCTATTACTCTAACTTTGCAGAACCTCACTTAAAGTTGGGACTATACCTTTAAATTATTTTAAATGCCAAAGGAACTGATTTTTCTTCTTTTTTTGACAAAAATAAATGTCCATCTTGTTCCTCATGAACAGAAATACAAATTGGAAGTTTTGAACATTAGTTTTCTCTGTGAAAAGTTAAGTAATGTTTGGAACTCTTTACTGAAGGGATCCAAACAAAGCAGCTGATTAGTTTCCTTTGTACAGCTCTGCTCCAGTTCTTAATTTCTTGCCAATATGTTAAGTTTACAAGAATATGACTCCGATAGTGTGTTTAGATCTGATTAATGTATTATCACAATCTATGTGATTTATCTCAATCGCAATAAAAATCACTTTTACATGTATTTCAGGTTTCAGTACGAATGGGAATGGAAGATCATTCAAATCTACAGTGGATGTAGGTGGGTACTGGGTAGAGTTAAATGTTAGCATTATACTTTCTCAAGACAAAAAAAAAAGGCATTGTTATTACAAAATGGAAAACCCCAATCCCTGCGGCACTTCTCACCATCCTAAAATCTAATCCCTCTGTTCTCGGCAGCGCTGCTCCAGTTTCATTGTAGCACGCAGATTGTGTCCCCCTAAACCACAGCTATCCATAATAAGGCACGAACGTATATGGAGTGGAAGTGTCAAAATTTACCCAGAAAAGCTGAGTCTCTGTTTCAGAGAGAACGGCAGGTTCACGAAGGGGTAAATTACTACAGATAAAGTGTTGCACGGATAAACAGCAAACACTATGAACGGCTCTCTTTCTCCCCCACCTGGCTGCTCTGGGGCAATAACACCATGCGGCTATGAACTCGTCTAGGCTGATGAACAACTATTTAGTGTTCAAGCCAGTACCTCACACACTATATTACTATGTTACTATGTAAACACTGTTTCAACAACGCTTCATGGGCAGAGTCAGTTAATATTAATCTTAAATAAAAATGTTAATATTAAACAATGATGTAGCTATGATATACTTGGCACTGAAGAGAGGTCATGACTGAGAGTGTAAGAGCCAGAAACTGTGACGTACACAAACGAGGAAGCATTTCAGCTATGACTGCATTCTTCTAATAAACTACTGTTTACACAAGTAATGGACTGAACCTTAAGACATATAAAAGGATGTGAGACTGATCCGTAGGATCAAAACTTGAAAAGAAAAACAAAAGAAGTCCTCTTCAAGTAACAAGTTGAGGCAGGTTTGTCTGAGTAATCTGACAACAAGGAATCTGGCTCTTCTTAGATTTGCACGGTTAGAAGGGCAACCGTGTGTTTCAGTCACAGGATAGCACTGTTCAGCCTAAGAAGGGTGTGTGAGTCAGTGTGTTTATCTTTTTTTTGTTATGTATATATATATATATAAAAAGAACTCTCACCTGGGTGTTCCACAGCTGCAGCAGCTGTGCTTTTTTCTGCATGTCTGCATCTACCCCCATTTCCTGCAGGAACTGAACATAGCTCTGTTGCCAGGAACCGTTCACATGACCTGGGGACAGCAGGTCCCACAGTCGGTCCTGGGATGTGGCGACCACTCTTTTTTCCTCTGTTATTGAAAATAGTTGGAGAAGTAGGTAAACAGGTTCATTTGCCATCAGGTAAGTGCAACTGACAAAGTGCTGTTCAAGAGCAGGAAACGGTGCCTTGCAAGATTTGTCACTGCAATCAGTGCATTTTATTGGGATTTTATGCAGCAGGAGTGGAAGGGGAATAATATATTGTTTTCAATGTTTTTCAAGTTGTGGAATGCACTTATGTATTCAGCGCCCTTGAGTCAATAATTGGTAGAGCCACCTTTTACTGCAGCTAGAGCCACAAATCCTTCAGGCTAGGGTTACATAATATATTGCAAATACATCACCAGATGAAGCAACAACAATATAACAATAGACTGTTTGAAACTATATTATTTTGGGCTAACATGTTCCAAGGAGCAGGAGTAAGAGCAGGCATACCTGGATTTCAAATCTTATGATAATATACATTTTATACTGTAATGATGGTTAAAATGATTTTAAATTACTCACAGTTAGCTATAAATATATCCCGGCATTCAATCAGAAATTTGCAAAAGAAACAAAAAATAAAGAATGTAAATAATATAGATGGAATTATGAAATAAAACCAGCAGGTTTTAATGTCCTCATCAAAGCAACTGTGGACAAATCATTCAACTAACCAAGATAACTATTCAAAACACATTAACAATTGTTGGCGTTTTTCAACAGCTTTCCTGTCCCTATCAAGCAAATTACCCTGACAGCGTGGACACTCCCACCATCGTGTTCAAGGTAGGTTTAGCAGTAATTGTGTTCATTGTGATGTACAGTGTTAGGTTTTGAAAGTTTTGCAGGACAAAAAGATAGATTTCACTTTAATATGATCAAAGCACTGTTTGCTGTGTCATACATGGCTTGTCACAAAATGCAAATGAGGCTTTGTAAATGTTTCTATCAACACTGACTTTCTTCATGCTACTATTCCATAATGGCTCATTGAGTGCACAACTAACAGAGAGCCTGTAATCTTCTGAAGACAATTTGTTGTTCTATTTAATGGTTGTAACTGAGTAAAAAGGGCCATAAAAACCTGTCACTCTTGCAGTTAAAAAATTAAAAACCATGAATCATTTAACATTTGCTTGGGAGACCGGTTCCTTTTGGTCTCCCAAGCAAAGTCCCAGCAAAATACATTGAAGTTTGGGGCTACAATGTAACAAAATTATTTATGGAAAGGACTGTAAACAGATGTTTTAATCATGTCCAGAAACCTAAACCCATAGAACTACTGTGATTACAGTGACTGTAGGAAGAAGGGGTGGATGTCAGAAATGTGCTGTCATTTTCAGTGGAACTGCTTACCTCGTTTCAGTGAACCTCGAGCCAGTTTGGTGAGTAGATCGTCAAACTTGCGGAACTCCTCATAGACGGCATCAACATCATCCCTCCTCTCAAACAATGTAAGATATCCAGCCCTGTCAGCAATTAGTCAAGTATAAACACACAGTTCCCATGTATCCACTCTGCTACCGTATAAACAATTACATCATGAATGTCTTTTTATGTATTCTGTTACCTGAAAAGAAGACTGTAACAGAGCTCGAATAATCCATCCTCTCTCCATTCTGATGGGCTGCGGGATTCAAAACTTTTCAGCATCACGTTGGAAAGGTGAGCATTCATGGAGGCGTTGAGCTTCTGCTGATTGACACCGTGAAAATGTCTGAAAGAAACAATCTGAGAATTAGGTATTTCTGAAACCATTTTTGAGTGTTAGTTATTTTTGATTAACGTAAATCATCAAATCATTACTGTTCCATCCATTTTCTTTCAGAAGCAGGATAGTCGCCTGGGAGCTGCAGATTGAAGATCTTTTTTAAGAGCTGGCCTCTGCGATTGCTGAAGTCAAAGCTATTAGTGTCATCATTCAAGACACCATCAAAGGAGTTTGGATCCAACAGCATGGTCACATAAATGCCAGCGACACGAACCTACAAGGACATGTTTGAGCACACATAAGTTTTTTTTACTGAATTCTTAATGTTTAAAGTTTTGACTTCTTTTCATATGAACTGCTTTTTAATGATTAATGTTGTGGTATTTCAGTAATTATAGACACTTACAGTGAAGATGTCTCCATGTTTGTCTTTCATGCGTGACAAAAATTTTCCAGCATCCTTTAAAAACTCAAGAACATGGCCGAGCCACGGGATGAAGCCCTTATCAAGAGGAGGCTCATTTTTATTTCTGTCAAGTACGAGGAAATTCAAATTAGTGTACCATGGTTGTTTGCATATCTACATTTCGCAAGCCATAAATCTCACTGAACAGGTTTCAAGTTTACATAAAATCTTGGAAAAGGAAGTGCTCATGAATGATAAAAGAAAAATTAATAAAAGTGTTGAGTTTCAGTCTAACCCTGTGTTTGCAAATAAAACTGCTTGCTGCGAGTTTTTTTTTAATATATTCATAAATACAGAAAACAATATTAGATTTAAGCAGCATCAGTGACCTCTAACAATGAAAGCTTACAGAATTTTTTTAAATCTATTTTGCCTTCAGATTAGAAGTGATGCTTAGTAAAAAAAAAAAGGTAGAAAAGTAAACAAATAAAGTTTTACCTTCTGCGAGTGGTGTAAAGAAGTAGAAGTATAACCAGTCCATTAAGAAGCAAAAAGGCTGTTCCCAACATGTTTCGGTATGACCTGACACTTGAGCTCCTCTGCAGATTCTAACCACATAACCACTGTCAACCTGCTTATAGCTCTGAGCCTGGCTTTGGTGTAATCACCACTTGTCGAAGGGGTGTGGAAAGGTGCGGCTAGTGACACAAAGTCTTGCACAACTATCTACAGTAGACAGTGTCTGACACCTAAAAAAACATACCCTAGCCTTAATAAGCTGCTCTAAATAAAAGAATTATAAACAACATAGAATAGCAGGTTTGAGAACCTCTTCAAACAGTCTAGACCTAATTCTGCTTCACGGTGTTGAAGGAAAAGTCACATACCACAAAGTTACATAGCTTACATAACATCTAATTCTAACCAGTAGTTTTGAGTTTTGCAAGAGATGAAACCAAGAGATGAGTAGTGGTATAAAAACTCTCGCGATTTGACAATCTGAAATCTTTATGACCACACCAACATTCTTCTTTTGCAGAACATCTATTTTTACATTCATGGTGACTCAAGCAACAAGACAGACAGGAAAAAGTACAATTTGCAGTCAGTCTGTCACACTGAAACCAGCCTGTCATATTAGACAAATACCAAAGAGATGTTGTCCTATAGGACATGTCAAGCCATGAAACCATGACTCCATGAAGACTGATCTCAGTGTATAACAGAACTCCTAATGAATTGATGTCAAATATTCTTACCTTATAAATTAAGGATGCGTTTAGTATTGGAAATATTATTGGCGGTTTTTTTTTTTTTTGGTGCATAGGCCTACCAGCAGATGGCAGTAACGTATCTGCATTAGCTTCATCAGAGAGCAGGTGGTGGTGGAAAATTTGCTTTAAATTTGAATTTATTCTTCTTTAAATACATTTTGAAAACATTGTTGTTGTTATTATTATTATTTTGCTCTGTCTAAAAAGAATGGCTAATTACTAAGTTTTAATAGCGTAGAAGTTTGTCTTCATATAAAGTATTGAATAATGATAATGTTCTGTCATTTTACAGAGCATTAGTTTCAAATTTATATAAACCTTTAAAGCTAGAAATTATATAGCTTTAAAAATATTTGAAAATAAATAAACCTTCAGGTAGATTTTTAGCCTATAAATGTGCACGTGTGCTCCTTAAAAGAGTCCGTGTAGCAACAGCAACTTTAGGTCATAAAATTGAAATAAAGAGCGCGCAACAAATGCGAGTGTTGTGACAGAAGGAAAAAGTGGGGGTAATTATGACAATTTGCTCTTTTAAAAAAGCTGATTATCACCATCAACTTTATTTAGAAATTGCTTTAATATGATCCACAGCTGAAACAAAGTGCTGAAGATCATTAATCAATAAATAAGATAAAAGAAAGCATAAAATAAAGTGACAAAAAAGTTGAGTACCCTCTTAATGAGAAAAGGCCACTAGTCTCAAAAAAAAATCTTGAAAGAAAGGAAATAATTTGATTAAAATTAATGCAGCTTGAAAGATGTTAACCTTGCTCTCCAGCCTGTCTTTCATCTTCGTTGTGACATCAGATGTGTGTCCCATGCCCAGCCCTAACAATGTGCTACTTTTAGATGTGTCCCTGCTCCAACAACCCTGAATCAAATAATTCCCTCTCCATCAGTCATTTAGTTGTCATTTAATTCATGTGTTTTAGAGAGAATAGATCTAAAAATTGCATGATGGCAGCTTTCTAGGACTGGAGTTGGGCACCCTTGCCACAGATTATTTATGATCCTTTGGTCAGGTGGGTTTACTGGCCAGTAAAGCACAGCAGTGACACCATGGTCATTAAAGCAGGCATTGGTAGCTCGAGGTCTAGCTACTTAGTAGATGGCTATTCTGATTATTGACTTGAAAAAATGCCATGAATCAATGCTTTAAAATGACTTGGCTCCCCAAATGATCATTCATTGTGGTAATTTCAAACTGGACCTCCAGCAAGTTAGATTATCTAGTTCTTTATTCTTCCTTTAGACACTGGAGCCTTAATTTTCCAAATGAAAGTCAATATTCAATATTTACTGAGATGTTATTTTTGACTTTTCTCCATAGGAATGATTACATTTTACTAATCTAGTCTCTGCAGGAGGTAAAGCTATTATCTTATGTGCTGTAGTATTCTGTTATTAAAAACAGTATACTGCAAATAAACCTTAGTGTTAAAATTTCATAAATTGAAATTAGAAAGCCACATCTGCAAACTGCTTCGCTGACAACAGAGGAGTGATTTTCTGTTGCTTCATCATCAGTTTTAGAGTTAGGATGAATATGGCTGATGACAGATAAGAAACATTCTCCTTGAGATGCAGTTGCAATGAACCTTCATCATTCTAATCTTTGAATTAGTCAATTGCAAGTGAATCATGCAGCTCAGAATTAGCTTTGTGCAGATGTTTTTAGATTTTGTTTTGCTGAACATATGGGCAATAACCCTAAAACTTAGGCAGCCAATACATTTAGGTCCTTCTGCTTTAATGCTAATCTTATATCGCATAATATTTGCTGATGTTGAAGTATCTTAGCTCTACTCAGACATTATGAGCATAAAAATCTCAACAATGTTTTAAAGATCAACATTTTATTAATGTCGGGAGAAATGTGTGCAAAATTATTTGAGCTTATGTATTTTTTGTGTTACAAAACACAAAAAATATTGAGAACATTTTCCAGGTTTAATCTTAAACAAATACATTTGCTGTATCTGTAGCATGACATGTTTTTTATACACATTTTTATTAGTTCTTTATTAAAGAACTAATAAAAATTTAAATATAGACTACTCTGTAAATGTGGTGGTTAGCACTGTTGCCTAACAACAAGAAGGCTGTTGGTTCAAATCATGCCTGAGGCCTTTCTCTGTAGATTGCATAGTTTCCCTGTGCATGCAAAGGTTCAAGCCAACATGTACTCTGGCATCCATACAAAGCACAAAACCTGAATTTTATATCAAACTGGTAACTCCAGTTTGTGCTTGGATTTAAAAGAATGTTTGCATGGCTGTAAATCCCTGTGTTGCCTTGTGATGGACTGGCCACCTCTGCAGAGGGGGATCCTGTGTCTGGACAAGATTACACATGTATTGAAATGGATTCAATGTAAACAAGTAACATCTGTTCAACTAAGCATTATAGATCATATAAGGTCATATAAAATTAAATGCATTTGTTCTACTATTAACTATGTTCTCTCAGAAACACAACTATATTTTAATGTGTGCATAAAATCAAAATTTGAAACAAAAGCTGCTCATTTTTGCCCTGAAGCACTTACTGTGCATAAACCTGAGGTGAAATTTTATTTTATTTGATGAAATAGTTCCATAAAAATATTTCAGAGGTTCAATTAAAAATGGATTGTTTTAAAATTAGCAATAAATTCACAAAATAACCAATTTTTAACTCTTCAAGATTAACAGTATGTGACCTGGGCAATACAGTGTTGCCCAATATAATGGTCCAATACTATAACCAGTACAACTCTATTATTTATTTGTGTTATGTAAAGAGAAGGAGAGTGGCTTATGTTAACCTTTTTATTTGGTTAAGTTTATACCCAGTTGCCTGGGTAGACACAACTTTTTCACTTTATTTAAAAAATACATAGCTTGTGTAAAGTTCAAGCTGAGGTCTATTTCCTAGTTTTCCCCCAGAAATTTGTGTTAGAATGGTAATTCTTTGGGAGATTTTCTGCTGCATCCCTACTGGGATCTTTCAGTTTGTCAAAGACTGACTTTTACCTACAGATTTTCTGAGGATTTGCAGCAAAGGTGGATGAGCATTTCTTAACTCAGATAAAATGAAATCTTCTCACTGCAGCAGCTGCTCTCATGTGAGACAAAGATATATTTTGGGAGACAGAAAAAATCCAAAATAGCAAATAGTAACTAAGATGATACAGGAAGTCATGTCAAAAAGCCCGTATGCAAACTGTGTCAGAGAGAGTTACACATAACAGCTCAATGCTATATGTAGCTCAGACAATGAAAAGGTTTCATAAGTGCATCGACTGTAGTTCACAATTAGCTCACAATTCAGTCAATAATGAAATGTCAACATCCCAATAAGCTGTTTTACCTGAGTGAAGTTTTCCCGTTCCGCCTTCCTCAAATCAAATTGAATTGGTGTCAAACATTTGTGTTTGTTCTGGTTTGTAATGCAAACATTTTCATTTGTACTGCTGTCATTTTAAAATATTTATAAATCTTTCCAGAGATCATCGTCACAGCCAAAAGGTATGCTTGTGCTGGATTTTTTAGCAAATGGGCCTGATCTTTAACCCCAGAGAGAATCTATGGAGTACTGTCAAGAGGAAGATGAGAGGCACCAGAACCAATATGACCTGCAGGCATCTCGGACTTCTAGATCACCTCAGCAGAATCTGATTTCCCCCACAATGCATTGATCCAGTAATTTATGGGCCAGAATCCTTAGAATTACAAAAAATAAAGGCTTGAAATATTCCACTGTGTCTAATAAATATATTTAATGTACAAGCTTTACTTTCTGAAATAAGTGACAAAATTTGGAAACTTTTTTACAATATTTTAACTTTTGAGATTTACCTGTATATTTAATTTGCTTCCTGTACATCCTCCAGGCTCACACTTGGTTTCTCATCACCTGCAGTTGGGTCTTGGCCCCTACTTCGGTAACCAATGATGCAGATAATAGGAGACTAAAAGTTCAAGAGCTTGGTCATGATTATAATAGCTTGACTGGACCATGTGGATGCAGTGTTATTCTCTTGTTAAAACCATACATGCTACATTACCTTAAAAATCCATGTGAAACTGCAACATTTGTGGCATTGGCAAGCCTGCAGATTTAATTCCATGAATGCCCACAAAGTCATGGCCTGTGTCCCCGCAGACAACATGCAATCTGTTATTGAGACAGATTTTAATTTCAGTTCACACAGAAGAATCTTAAATCATCCATGAAAGAAAAGAGAGAGTGGGGAGAGGGCTGGGGGAGGAGTCTCCCACTGACTTTCACATCCATTCAGCCAAATCTGCAGCAGCATTGAACTCGCACAGAAAAGAAGAGGCCAACAAAAGAAAAAAAAAAAGAGGCAAACTGAAGGACCTCCTACCACTAGGGTTGAGTTGAGTTTGCATGTACATTAGACGTGAACTGGTTCATGATATACTGAGGAGTGCTGGTGAAGAGGAGGAGGAGTGGTCAGGATCGGAGATCATTAAGTACTTTGAGAAAGACGTCGCCCTGAACGCAGCACAGCAGCACCGCAGCCTGGAGGACCAGAAGTGCGTTTAACCTCCGAAAGTTGCGTCGATCTGGATATGATTTGGTTCTGATTTGCTGCTCAGCTGCCCGGAGAGGACTGCGGAGGGGCTGAACGCCGCATTGTGGCAACCGTCACCCTCGATTCCTGCCCGAGGACTGCACAAGCCGCTCGCTGCAAAATGTCATCTCAGGCCAAAGTCAAGAAGGACAAAGAGATTATTGCTGAATATGAGACCCAAGTGAAAGGTGGGTGACGTGCAGGGCCTGCTTCTATTGTTTTTTTCTTTTTTTTTTTTGTTTGTGGGAGGACACCCTTGCATAACTTTACTACAATCTTTATGTGGCTCTAGTGTGCAATGTTGTGGGGTGGGACAGATTACATTGGTTTAGATAACTTATTTTCCTGCCTTCCTTCCAGAAATTGTCCCTGGCATCATGTTTCACTCTATTTTATTTAAATGGAGTTCTTTTTACTTGAAATTAAATATGGGGAAAATTTAAAGCAAGCATCTAGCTACTGCAGAGAACTCTGTACTCCAGTTTCTCAAACATGCCTAGCTTTGTGTGACCATGTAAGCAATGGGCTTTTATTATTTCTTTGCTCTATGGAAGCTTTGACAGTTATTCCTGATGATCCTACAACAAGATTAATTATATTTTTAAGTACATTTAACTCTTAAAATGTTCCCACCTTCCCATTGCAGAAGCTTCTTTGACGTGAAAAAGTTAAGACATATGAGAGATGGTGATCATCCCTTTTGTAGTATTTTCCTGTCACTTCATGACTCAGTGTGATATGAGAAAGAATAAGAGGGAATGCTTGAGAAGGTCACACAACAGTTCAGAAAGTCCATGAATTATGTATGCTGTCTGTATGAATTATGAACTATGAAAGGATTTCACTGTCTGACACTAAGTATGTGACTGGATGAACCAACCAGTGAGACTGAGAAGAAGGTCAGGAACAGATCTGACATTGCAGGATGTGAATAGTCAGGCTTGTCTTGTCATCATGCTGCACCTCTTATTGTTGTGGTTTTAATGTAAGTCTTACATTTCCTGTTGCTGTAAGGTGCCACTTCAGTCTGTCTGAACCTCAGAAGCCAGTTAGATCTTTTTGCATGCTAACTGATGACTTTGTTCACAAAACAAACAAACCAATGAGTTTAAAATAAGCGTTAGTTAAGCTATGCTCACTCAGTTTCATGCAGTTTGAGAGAGAATTGTTTTCACAGGTTATTATGTCCATTGAATGGCAGACATTTTGGTCTGAGAAAGAAATAAGAGCAAAGGTATGAACTACATGAATGGACTACATTCCACTTGAATATTCCTGTGAACTAGTCCTGCAGGAAAAATGCACTAAAACAGAATGACCACTAAATGGATTTCAGCCACTTATTGCTTTTTCATAGTCCTGCTCATTTACATCAACGGTGGTTAAAACAGGCGTATCTTTATCAGGACAATTTGCAAAAAATTTGCAATGTTGAACTTGTAGCTTCAGTCTTTTTCTGTTATTCGCCTTTCATGACCACATTTAGTGTTGCAAGCTCTGTTAAAAATTATGTTTTCTTTTTTGTTTTTTTACTTACTAGTTTCTTTTTACTTACTAGTGTTTTGTTTGTGTAAACCCCCTCCCACACACACACACAGTGTTCTTATTAATTACAACCTTTTTTAATTATTTTACATTGGTGAAGCATATAAACAAAATGAACTCTTTTTCACATTCTGTGATCTGAACCTATTTAGAGAAAATGTTTGAATATATCAATCAAGTTTAAAATATCATGTTCCAAACAGTAAATAGATAAAATTGTATTCCTGCTTTGAAACCCAATCATCAAAAGTACATTTCAATACTCTACTCCAAGTATACTATCAAGAAATGTGGTTACATGACCATAGTAAATATTTATCAGCAGAAGCTTTCTGGGAGTTTCTTTTATTTTGGCCATAACTGTCATATTTTATCAGAGTCAAATCCCACAAAAATGCATCAGAAACAAAAAAATAAAGTGGAAATAAATATTTATATTTATCTATATACATAATGCCAATCCCTAAGTGCAATGAAGAACACAGATTTGGGTATGATGGGTATAAAATTAATTCTTTACATGTATTAAATCGAAGTAGGAAGACAAACAGCTGTACAAAATGAGGGTTTGAAATGCTGAAAGGGCAAAATGCCCTGAAGCTCTGAGATAAAATAATATGTATTTATCATATTAGTATTGTGATTACCCATTCGGGGCTGCATGGTGGGGTAGTTGTTAGCTCTATTGCTGTGCAGTAGAAAGGTCTTGAGTTTGGACCCTCTACATACATTTTGTATGTTCTCCCAATGCATGTGTGGGTTCTCTCAATCAACTCTACCCACTGTCCAAAATTATGCACGTTAGATTAATGGACTCTCTAAACTGTCTTTTAGAAGTATAGATGGTTGTCATTGAGTGTCACTGTGTTGCTATGTGATAGAGTGGTGATCAGTTTTTTGAATACACCGTCTCTCGCCCAGTGATTGGCACCAGCCCTCCTGCTGCTCAACAATAATATACATATTTGATGGCTGGATTGAAACTACGGCTGTATGATATTATGAACATGTGGTAAAGGATGATTATGATGGATCTCATGATGTTGTCTTTTTACAATGACAACAACAAATCAATAGCACTGTTGACATCTTTCTCCTTTGGTTTTACAAGAAAAACAGACCTCTCATAATTAGTAAGCTAATTATGAGGAAAAAAAAAACATTTTCTTTTTTTCCATCTTTAGAAATGTTTTTTTTTAAAGTTTTCTTAGCCTGATTTCTGCTGTTTTGACCTTTTTAATGTCTGTGGTACTTTTGCTTACACACTGAGACTGTGATAGACGACTGGTTGCATATGAGATCAATGTCATATGCCTGAGATCTGTCCATGCTCCAGCTTGTTAACGTTGGAGCCAGAAATCCTCAACTGCACGCTCAAAGCACAGAATGTATAGCCGGTGTGAAGCCAGGCTTAGATGGGAAAGCTAACCACTGCACTGCACAGCTGAAATGACAAAGGATTGTCAACACGTGGCGGGAATGAAGAACATGATGAGCATTTATAGTGAGAGGAGAGGTGTGGTGAAATTTTTTTTTGTCACTCTTACAGTCTCACACTGTCTTCACGCTCACCCCTACACACAGATCGGTCTACACTCGGCTCTGCGTCTCTGAGAGAGCCATCACAGCCCAATCTCTCGTCTCAGTTTCAGGCAGGCTTCTAAGCTGACATCTTAAGCTCATTTGCTAACGGGGCTTGGATTGGTTTGGTGCTATAGGTTTTATTCATGCACTGACTCTGGCCTCCAGTAAAGCTCAGCTGCTGACTGCACACCCCATCAATCAGATCCAAATCTTTTGCACTTTACAAGTGTTTATTTCTCTGACATTTTGTCACTGTTTGAACAAATGGTAGTTTTATCCTTTTAATACTGGCATGTTTTGGCTAACATTTTTAATAAGCTGAGAGAAAATACTAATTTATGTCGTAATTTTGTGAATAATCATAAAGTAATTCACAAAATAATTACTAACTTGTTGGCCAAGGTAGTGACTTTATTTGTGAGAAATCATTCTATTTCATCTCTTGCTAAAATGCATCCATCATGCTATTTCAGTTTTGTATATTAAGCCTTGCACATCTTTTCCATAATTTAGAGTTGTTTGAAAAATAAAAAGCGCTGAAGACTTTGTGCAGCCTAACTGCAACTTTATCATAGTTAAGGACTTGTTATTTCAGTCAGTCTTATTGATAGCCATGAAATTAATGTGATTTTCTTCACAAATATGCATTCCCTGGAGAGCAAGCAGACAAACCTTTCTTCCAGATTCCATCACAAAGGAAAAAATGCTTTGATAAATGCTGGCCTGAAGCGTTATGGTTGAATTTTGACAGTGCCATAAATATCTTTGTTGTTTGTGTCTTGGTAACACCAATGTTTGAGATTCTTGTTTGTTGCTTCGGTGACAGACCAAGGTTCACAGCGGAGCATTATGAAATCCAAGGAGAAAGCCATTTGGAACTGCGCCTGTAAATTTTGGATTTTCCTGTGTGATTACACCAAGAGTGACGCAGTTAGTTGTTAAAAGCATTTTTCAGAAGTGAGAGAGCAAGCTATGTGAACTCAACCAAACCAACTACAAATGCATGCCATAGTCATTACTGCATTCAGAAAACAAGCACTCACACAACACAGCCTTGATTTGCACCAAATTATGTCAACGTGTCATTCTGGGTTAGGTCCCTTGTGACTAGCCACGCATGGCTAACAACAGTCTCAGTCACTACTACCGGCCTCGCTTACTAATAACTGTGCTCGGCTACTTTGAACTGGCAGCCGTGGTGACGGCGACTCAATTCTGCGTTGTATTTGGTGTTCTGTTGTAAAGCCCACGCCTAGCTGGCAGAGCTGGGATGAAACGGTGACCAAAGCTTTCCCTTATTTCATTTGACTGTCTGCCAGAGATTGGAGCATAACCACCCCAAGCACTGCTGCTGTTACATTTGTTGGGTGAGCATGTCTTTTTTGACCCTGCAGAGTAAAAATAGCAGGTGACGGCCTTCTAATATTTCAGGAAGGGCAAACATTTGTGACAAATAACCTTTTTGAGCTGTAATTATATCAGATTAAACAATGTAGGTGGTGCTACATCTCTTAATGTAGCACCACATTAAACGATGTAGTGTCAAGCTAAATTATGTTTTAGTTTGACACTGACGTGGGTTTACAATTACTGACTGTCAGTTTGAATGCTGTATGCCAGATTACCATTTAAAGACAGAAAAATATTTACCAGCATCGTTTAACATTAAATTACTGGGGGCTTTGCTGTATATTAAATAGTCACTGACCAGCTTATTAGATACTCCTGGTTCGTACTGGCTGGTATTTTGCAATCAGAACTGCCTTTTTGTTTTTGGCATAGATCCAACAAGGTGGTAAAAATATCTCTCAGTACTGGGTCTAATTTAACATGATAGTGCCTCATAGTTGGTGCAGATTTGTTGGCTGCACATCAGAATGCGAGTCTTTTTTTTTTTTCAATCATAATCCTCAAGGCATAACTCCCAGCATGTTATAGATGTTTCCCTGCTTCAGTACATCTGGGTTCTGGCTGGTTGACAGACTTTTGCTGAACTGCAGAAACCTGAATCAGGTGTGTTAAAGCAGGGAAACATCTAGAACATTCCTTAAGGAACAGGGTTGGGAAACACGGCTCTGTTGGATTGAGACCTGGTAACTGTGGAGGCTGTTGGAATTCAACAGCAACAATACTCTGGTAAGGTGTGGCATTCAAATGACATCCATTTGGTACTGACTGTGTCAAGAAGTTATCCTTCATGATTACACCACCAGCACCATCCTGAGTCATTAAGACCTTTGCTATCATGTTATGACAACCAACCATCTTAATATTGTATCAAAATCAATATTTAAAAGACCAGACAACATCTTTCCAATCTGTTTCTTTCCACTTTTGCTAAACCTGTATGAATTGTAGACTTGGATTCTTGTTTTCAGCTGACATCCGGTGTGGTCTTCTGCTGCTGTTGCCCATCAGAGTTCAGGTTTCTTCCAAACCTCAGCTGCAACATTTCTTTCTTATTTCAGCTATTGCTTGTCTTTCATTTAAAGCCAGTCTGGCTATTTGACTGACATCAACAATACATCTGTGGCTCACAGAATATTTTTGTTTTCTTTTTTGCACGCTCTCAGTAATTCAGACAAAAAATTATGGGTGAAAAACCAAGAAGATAAGCTGCTTCTGAAATACTCAGACCGTTTTGTTTAACAGGAATGCAATAACAGCAATACAATAGTAATAAATAGCTAATCTTGAACTAGTGAATTTAAGATTTGAGGGAATCTTAAACAACCGAGTTTAAGATTTTTTTCCCCCTTTTCTTCCCCCAATTTTGATGTTTGGTTTAAACTTAATTAATTTGTCTTTACATGCCTTAATGCATTGCTCTTGTGTGATTGGGTAATTCAATATTTGTCTTAAGCCATCATATTTGTCAGTATGATTTGAAATTTTGTTTTTTGCAAATACCTTGAGATGACATGTGTTGTGAGTTAGCATTAAATAAATAAGTTGTACTGAATCAGAAAGGTCTACCTAGTAAAGTGGCCTGAGAGTGTATTTTTAAAACTGAAAACGTATTACAAATAATAAGTTTTCAGAAATATCATCCAGAAATATCATCATTTGGCATATTTTCAGTCCGTGTAAGTTGGCGCTTGTTTCTCTTTAAACATATTAAAGTGAAACACTCATTGCACACAGTCAATAATGTCACTGCTTACCTAATGTTTTATCCACCTCAGAACAGGCTCAATTCATGTAGCCATTAATCTTAACTATTAAAATCTATTGCCATATCCTTAGAGAGGCATTGAGTATTAAATGTTAGTGTATTTCGATCACTCTGAGTAGGGTAAGAAACGGCATCAAATGTCCAAAACCCTGCTTGTGAATTTCCATCAGCCTTTGGGTGTGGAGCATACACAATGTTCCCAGGCAAAGAATCTGGTATGACATGCTGCTCGACATTTTATTACTCTCAACTAAAGAGAGAGGAAAAAACTGTCTGGGTCCTATTTCTTGAATTCCTTGCAAGCTTCTGTGTAATTATGCATTACCCTGCAAAGGCTTGAATCATTCATTGAATGTAGTGCTCTATTGCTAGTAACACTTTAGGATCTAAAAATAACAGTCGCACAGGAGGGGAAAAGCAAATATCATAAGTGCATCTGGTTTTCTTTTTAACTCGATGAAATAAAATCTTGCTCTCCATCTTGTTTGCTTCCTGACACTGTGGGGATAATAATCACTTAAACCATAAAGGCCAACAAATTGTGTTGCTCATTGGTCTATTTCAGTTCAAGAGTGCATCACAGCCCTTGAAGTTTTGGACTTGATCACTGCCTTATTCATCATTAGAGACTGGTTGTTGCTTATTCTGAAGCAGAGTACGTTGCCCTTGTCCTTGGCCATTATGCTAAACAGACTGACTGCTGCGACTGTTGGAGCAGGGAACTGGCCTGCTCTCACTGAAATGCCTCCAGAGGTATGTAACCAGGCAACTAGGCAACTGTGGGGACCAAAAGAGGTACATCTCCTCCTTTCCGCATATCAGGGGATTACATATTTACTTTGTTTGTCTCGGCCTTTGCTCACTCATTCACAATTTCCCTCACAGACAGTGGGGGAGGAATCTTTGACATCCTTCCCTCTGCTTTCAGAAAAATAGCACGAAGAATCTTAACACAAGGCTTCTCTTGAAGGCAGTTTTTTCTATGCATGCATTTACATAGATTTGTTGTCAATTCAGCAATGATATGCATGCTTGTAACAGTCTGTCATAGTGAGATCTTTAGAAACAGTGTTGGTCAAGTGGTCTCGTTATCGTCTACACAAAAGAACTTTGTTCAAAAAGTCTTGCATATGTCTCTGCATAATTTGTCCATGTGAGCTCAGAGGTAGTTTAGCATAATTAATGCTAAAGTAACCAAAGTGGATGTGCGTCACCACTGGGTGCATAGAAAAATACTTGTTTTTTCAGTATTAATATGGATTTAACTGGAACTAGAGCTACACAATCCATTGTACATAATAATGTATATAAATGTACAAAATAGAAAAGTTCATCTGTGTTGCTGTATCTCTTACATTCAGTTTGGAAGATAATTGTGACATTAGATTTACAATAACAAAATAACTTTTGATAATATTCTGGGGACAAATAAGAACCTTTTTTTTAATTTTTCACTATTAATGTGTTCATAAATCACAACATGTTTCTAAAGAATTAGTATTGACTGTAGAATCAGTCCAGGTTTGAGTTTTGTCTAACTCAGGGGTCTCAAACTCCAGTCCCTGAGGGCCGCTGTCCTGCAACTTTTAGATGTGCCTCTGCTGCACCACACCTGAATAGAATAATTAGCTCATTAGTAAGGCTCTGGAGAACTGATCCTACACTAGGAGGAGGTAATTAAGCCATTTCATACCAGTGTTTTCTACCTGTGGCACATCTAAAAACTGCAGGACAGCGGCCCTCGAGGACTGGAGTTTGAGACCCCTGGTAACTCTTAAGATGTCTGAATAACAAAATAAAAGGAGTGAAAACAAGCATAAGTGTTTTTAAATTGGACACTAATGGAACATATTGTTAGAAACTAACAGTCTGCCTGTACCCGTATTCTAATGAGGCTCAAAAATCTTTGTTACTCTGTCAAGCTTGTTTTTGACACATTCAAGATGGAAATAAGAGACTTAAACTTGTACGCTCAGGGTGTTGAGAATAACCCCACAAGGTAATTTCTGGTGCCCGTATTAAAGAGCTTACACTTCACTTCTCTGTCAAGCTGACGACAACTAAACTGCATTTCATGTCATCAAATAGACTTGGATGTAAATATATTGTTGCATTTTCATTGAATAATATTGCAATCACAGACCTTCCTTGTGTCATTTAGTCTTTGTCTGAACTGATATTCTTTACAGCTGCTCAATAAATATCTATTGATTGCAATTTGCATTTTCTTGCCCTTCCCAGTCTTTTCTGCGGCCGTAATGCCACAAAAAAGACATTCTCTCATTTGTGGGTATTTGCCTTTGAGTCATTAAATCTATATCTTGTTTTGGCATCAATGACAGAGGAAGTCCATTTGAATGGATCCTAAATATTATACTAAAGTTCTTTAATTTTGATTATTGAGAACATTAATGTTGAGAGGAACAATTTCAACATGTTGCTGTGAACACACTGACTAAACATACTTACTACAATATGTATCTGCCAAAATTATAGACATATGAGTGATTTATAAATGTCATAAATATTAATGTAAAAGCTGGATCTTTAAACTGATGCTCTTCTAATTTCCTATACAAACTTGCTCTGATTTTAAATCCATGGAGCAAGTTTATCCAGCTATGATTTAGAAAATATGCCTACAAATGATGATATGTTTAAAATTCTGACTTACCTAATAACTTTGCACACAGTGCATGTTCCCCTGTGATGGACTGGTGTTCTACCAGATTGCACCCAGTCTCTTGCCCAGTGACCGCTAAAGATAGGCGCCTGTGACCTTGAACGCATACAATAAGCCAGACTGTTATTTGCATTTCTTCTTATGAAAACATATGTTTACTGTTGCCTGTCTAATGGTTCAGATGGGATCTCCTCCCTGGTGATGGGGAAGCGGAATATTTTAAAAAATGTTTATCTAGAAGGATTTTGTGACATTATGAAAACAATGTTTCTATTTCTTTGTGTAATTTTAATCAAGGTGTACCTGTAAGTTAGACATAAGTTGTAAAGGAACATATAGCAATAAAGAGTTTATATTTAGCAGCTATGTAGTCACTGTATTTATTGCTGTCTTTCTTTAGATGTTACAGGTATGTGTTGATATAGAATTTATTACCTTTGTTTAAAAAACATTTTAAGAGTCATGGTAATATTGCTGGTTGTCTTTTTGTTTTACTTGAGGTTTTATTAAATGAAATGCGATGAGTGGAAATGGGTTCACTGAAATTCTAGGCTATTCAGGAAGGACTCAGGAGGTTTTAATTAGCTGTTGTATTGATAAAACTGTAAACCTGACCTTATCAGTAAAACATGTAGCCACAGGATAGCAGTCAATTTACAAAGAAATTAATGCATTTCTTTACAAAGGGTGATGTTAGATTTTATCGTTTTATGTCTCTCAATTGTGCTTCAAAATGTTTGCCTAAAATGAGACTTTTCCCACTTTTAACACATCACAATATGGTGTTCAAATCTCAAACACAGAGAAACCATTGTAATCATGTAATGAGACAAATGTTCGCAGTTTGTGTATTTCAGCCAATGTCCTCTGAAGGCTCTCTCAGCACAATGCATTTTGAGAAGCTGACCTATTTTGAATTTTCCGTGCTGTCTGCTGCAATCATCAGACATGCATCTCATACTGTATGCACGTGTGCAACCCCAGCAAGCAGACACTCGTGCTCTCTCTCTCCTTCCCTCTACCCCCACAAACACTTGCATGTAAAGCTGGCAGACAAATGAATCCTGACACTTTGGTTTTCTCCGCTTATGATGACTTTGTTCTGTTTGGTTGCATTACTTTTGGATTAAATGTGCCCTCACATGGCTTGGTGATCCTAATTGGGAGGGGGGGCAGACAGACATGTAGAGAGGCTCTGTTTATTTTGCTAATTCTCTTGTTTCGTTACGCAGAGATTCGTAACCAGCTGGTGGAGCAGTTCCGATGTCTGGAGCAGCAGTCCGAGTCCCGGCTGCAGCTACTGCAGGACCTGCAAGAGTTCTTTCGCCGAAAGGCTGAACTCCAGCTAGAGTATTCCCGAGGGTTGGATAAGCTGGCTGAGCGCTACTTCCTCCAAGATCCGCAGCTCCAGAGAACACCAGCATTTCAAGTGAGTGTTTTAAGCAGAGAAAAACACCTGATAAACAAAAATCACACATGTGCCATGTTGATCACTGCCACTGCAGACACAGAGCAAAACAGAGGGGGGGATAAAAAGCAAAGAGGGAGAAGGGATAAAAGCAAAGGAAATGACCTGAAATGAATCCAGGGCCAAGATGCCTTGTGGCCCCAGGCTGCTCTGTTCCTTCCAACTAGGTCAGACTCTTTATCTATCCCTCCACCCCCTCCTTTTATTCTCCGGCTATCATGTCGTTTATATTTTCAAAAATCATCACAATAAAATCCTAGCCAAATAAGCATAAATTCATATTACACTGAGAAACTGGGACATATCTTTATTTAGAATTCGATAAAGGAGAAAGGAAGTGATATATTACTAATTTTCTCTAGTTTAACTTTCAGTGTATTGTGATCATTTGTCATGGGCAGCAGCGAAGCCCTGCAGCGTGCTGGAGATGATGCTTAGACTAGTCTGCAGCACACTGTGACTGTGCATGTTCAGAAATTGCCCAACTCGATTTTGTTAATGAGAATCACTTGGCATAAAGATAACTATATAAAAATGACATTAATAATGCTTTGAAGCATAATATTTTCTTGTGAGGTTGGAACACTGATCAATGAAGACTGCAAGATAAATTATTGAATGCACTAGTTCATAGATCCAGTACAAAGTGAATATCCATGCCTAAGACGCCCATAGGGGAGCAATATTATAAATGTACTAAATTAATTGCATACATTTGCTTTTTTTAAATGTAGGTATGTTTGTGTAGTTCTAAAAAAGCATTGATTTCTACTACTAGAATCTCAGATTACTTAAAAAAAACATTTCACTGTAACATTTTTCACGTCGCAGTTTATTTTATAAAGTGGTCATATAACAGACCCTACAAATTGTTCATATCTTGTCTGTCACATTTTCAGATTTCGTCTACCAATTATGCAGCTACAAAAGGTTTTTGTGGGAAGAATAATTTCTTTTTCTTTTAACTTAAAAGCATGAGGCCAAACATAAAAACAGTTTTGAAAAACTTGTCTTCATACTTGTAGCACAAAACTGATAACTCAAGCTTACCTTTCTGGATAGGATTGCATATTGGCAGCAACTTAGTAATTGTAAATTGAACTATTTTTACAGAACCTGAGTTTTAAGAAACTCTTAGAATTACCCATCTCCTGTTCGATCAGTTTCAATATTTTAGATCACGAACTACATATGATCCTATTTTTTCCAGTCTTATTACAAATTTTTGCTCCTTAAGTTTCACACAGTTTGGAAGTGATGAAGCAGATGCTAATTTTAGCAGATGCTAATTTTAGGAGCTAACAGTTACCCAGTTGTGTAATTCTCACAGTACTTAGATCAACACTTGTATTTTATCTCACAGTTATTTTTTTTAAAACACGTAGTTTTACTGCCATACAAAAGGGATTAAAAGTGGTGATTTTTTTCAGTGTTTTAATTAGCAAGTGATATCTGCTCAAGGACTATTTGCAAACACTATCAGTAAATTGAAACTGAAGAATAGAAAAGAAAAAAATAGAAATGGCCTTTATTGCCCCACAGAGGGGAAACTCAGGAGAAATGGCATCATTAAATATATAAAAGCCAAGATTAACAAAAACAATAATAATGGTAGTTATAATATTCTGAGAAAGATTAAAATGTAAAGAAACTGTGCAGTAATTAGAATAGAAATTTTGTAAATATCCTAAAAGATCAAAATAGGAGATCTTATTTACTTTAAAACAAAAGCCTTAAATAACAAGGTGCCGAGCTTACACAATCTCATTACACCCCTATAGATTTGTATCTTCTACCTTGATACCTACACATTTTATATGTAGTTTTAAATGATCAATTAGGAAATCAGTTATTTACATTTAGCACTATGGTTCAATTGGAGTAATTGATTCATAAGTAGTTGTACATCTATTTATGCTACAGCCATACAGAGATTTATGCAGGGAAACTCTTTTCATCTCCATCATGAAGTCTCTCTTTAGCTAACTGGACCCAAAGCGCAATCATGGCTGAGAGCTCCCGTCACTAGGACATTGATTAATGGAGCGTTCCCTCAGAGGGAGACTCCTGCAGAAACTTCTCCCCACACCCTCACTGTCCCAGATTTCTCCATCACATTAAATGGTCATCATTATAACTGAATGTCAAAAGCTACTTTTATGCTTGTAGAAGAGATTGAAGGGGCTCTTTAATGTCATTAATAACCTGCAGTTGTTTCACTTCTGCTCTTTAAGCTATCTCTTATTGCGTTTTCCCCACTTATGACAACAGTTTTATTCTCTGTATCACTGTGCATGACTGAATACACTGGATTAGTTCATAGATCCAGTAGAAAGTGAATGATCCATGCCGGAGAAGCTCATAAAGGAGCAAAAATTTGCTAAATCTACTAAATTAACTGTACAGATTTACTTTACAAGGGACTGTCCGCATGCATCACTCATTACGAACAGTGCCTTGCAAAATACCTCATACTCGTCAAACGTTTTTTACATTTTGTTAGGTAACAGCCAATAATTTCACAATATTACTTGTGAAGTAATATGTACTTCACAAGTGAAAAGATAAGGGCATTTAATTGTTAAAGAAAAATCAATTCACAAAAAATCAATTCTGAGTATTCACTCGCACGTAGGTGAGCACAGCAAAGTTGCAAGTATTTTTGAGGTCTTATCTCTACAGATTGGTATATCTCAAAACTTGAAATATTTGCCCGCTCTTCTTTGCAGAATGCATGCGTCAAATGCCTTATGACAAAATGCAAAATGTATGTTTCATCACTTTCTTCATGGCACCCTTCCATAATTATTTGCCATATTTGCTAACTGTACCACTAACTGTTGTTTCCTAACTGAGCTGTGAGTCTCTGCAGCTCTCCCAGAGTTATAGGCCTCTAGTCTTCTTATTTCACTAATGATCTCCCTTCCTGGTCTGTCAGCCTAATCAAATTATTGAAATCTGAAAACAAAGAGTATGAATTGTTGTGCAAGGCACTGCATATCCGTGATGTTCAGTGAATGAGGTAACAGATTCAGTTTATGTTCTGTATTGTCGGTAAAAGGTTATTGAGTTAGGTTTTGTGTTCTTCTGATGCAATGGCGGAGCTGTAAAATAGGTATTGTATTTTTTTATGGGCTGTCAAGTGGAAAACCTTTTTCTGTCATTTTCCTTAAACAGTTCAACATTGTGCTGCCGGGGCTCTGAATACGAAAAGGCTCATCCTTATTCTTGAGCAGCCGGCAGGCAGACATTTTTATCTTGTCATCTTGAAGGCATGTCCAGGATCAAACACCAGCTCAGTTTGAGAGGCGGGTCTATAGGAATAGCTTGTTCATGCTTTTTTTTCTCTCCCTGAAGATCTCAAGTATCTGAAGTAAAAAAACGATGGAGATGCACAGCCCTTTTTAGTTGTATTGAAGGGGGGAAAAAAAATACAAAACAGTGCATTAAGAGATTAGGAGTTTGGGCTTTCTTCCTGCGTCATTTGTACAAAAGAAAAGCAACATCAGAAACTGTAAGTAAATATAAAGCCAATCCTTAACCATACATATATTATGCATTGGAGAATGCTTCAGAGTATGCACTGACTCACACTGTGTGGTTAACTGTTTGTAATATCAAAGAAACTGCTCCAGTTTCCTGAAGCAAATCAAATTTGAATAGTTTCAGTGGTTTCAGGTGACTATCTGGCTTTATTGTGGGTGCTCTGTGTGAATCACAATAGAGTTGATTCTAGGTTTCTTTGAAACTATAATGAGGAAGAAAACTGGGATCAGTCATTGAATATACCTGAGGATTAGAGATTAAAGTCAGCTTAATGTCAGTCAAAGTACAGCCAGTATTTATTTTAAAAAAACAAAAGCATGAACTCATTTAGTTAAGCTTGAAATTTATCAATGCTTTAATAGATTAACACAGATGATGTACTTGGCTTGAAATCTA
Organism: Xiphophorus hellerii; assembly: GCF_003331165.1. Taxonomy (NCBI): domain Eukaryota; kingdom Metazoa; phylum Chordata; class Actinopteri; order Cyprinodontiformes; family Poeciliidae; genus Xiphophorus; species Xiphophorus hellerii. Next base: position 15,513,528 of record NC_045691.1, on the reverse strand, counting down.
TCTTTAAATTATTCTTCCTTATTAGTAAAAGCTATAAAAGTGATGAAGTCATTTACTGAAATTTGATTTCTCCTTTTTTATACATACAGAACAATTTAGATTTAATTAGAATCCTAGATTAGATTACCTATTTGCAGGGAAAAAGATTTTTTAACCACCTTGTTGTTCGTTTTTTTTTTTTTTTTTTTTGATTAAACATTAAAAATAGTGACATGATTCTGTTTGTCTAAACCTGATCCCAATCATAGGAACATTGAAAAACACTAACACATATATGCACGGAAGAAAAATCAACAACAGGATGATAAACTATTTGTTGTGAGGGTAATTGAACTCGCATGCTTCTTTGAGCAGTCAGGCAACCAGCATGCCTCACATTTGTGAGGCATGCTGGCATGTGTACTGATTTCCTCTCTGCATTCCCTCTGGCGTTTTCATCTGTAATTGGTAAAAACTTCTTGTATCTATTGATGGACTTCAGGGTTGTTCAAGGGGGGAAGTCTTCATTAAACCTCATGTTTTAAGTGCACGGATGTTACATCTGCCAGTTTCTCAGAATCCAACCGCTTTGATCAGAGTTAAAACATGAAACATTTGGCGCAGCTATAAGTACTCCTTGAAGATGCACTTTTGTAGCAACAATGTGTTTTTTCCCCCCTACAACGTCGCAGGAAAGACCAAAATCTAATCTCCACTGTGAACTGCTGGTATTTGGTTTTGGACCAGACCCGGCGAGAGAAGCCGAGACCACGCCACTCTCAGCGACATCTACAACAATAATGTCATTGTCCGCTTGGCACACGTGGGCGAGGATGTCACCAGACTCTTCAAAAAGGTCAGAATGGAACTGATTCTTACAAGTCACGCACATTCATGCAAACGAACAGCTCATATTACATTTCTAATGCATGTTATGGTGAGATCAGTATAGCATACACACACATAGCGGTTATAAAGTTTATTTATGTAACTTTTATGCTTGTATGGCATTCTCGCTTTTTAATAATCTTGAGTAAACATAACACAGTTTTAACACATGACATTTAAATTAAAATGCACAACATGGTAGAAAGAAAGAGTAGAAAGACAAGAATTATTCTTGGTGCTGGTAAAATATTATAAAACCTTGATTATTGTACTTATAATAATATGTATTTATTTATTGCTATTTGTATATTAATACAAAGGCATTAACACAAATGGCGAATAAACATGAGCTTGATGTAGTCATTTACATGGGTGGCACTCATTAGGTGACTGTCCAAATATTTTGGAAATGCTTCTTAACAGACAAATTTGTCTTTCTTGGAAGTAAGGTAAAAGTGTGTCTATGCTATTAACAATAAGGCATTTATGAAGAGGGTCTAATAAGGAGGCACAAGCAAGGTTTAAACATTAGTGATGTTCTCTACTTGTTATTGACACTTTCCCTACACAACAAGGCTCTTTATATTGTTTAACAATAGCAAATGTGGGATTTTAATAAATTAAAACTGAATCTAAAAAGATGCACTAATGCGAAGGTGGTTAAAGATTGTTAGCTTGGGCCAGGTTAAAGGAGATTACTGATGACCGCCTGCTGGAAATCTGTCACAGAAAATTTGCTAAGACTCCTTTAAGACAATAATCCTGTTATGCTCGAGCTTCCTGGTTCAGCTGCAGTGCAGAGTTGATGGTAATGAATTACACATGCGGTGGCAGGAATGAATCACCTCTGGCACTTGATGAGACAAACTCTAAATGGACCAAATGTGCTGAAGTCTTACTCTCTAAGCATGTGAAAATGCAAGTTTGTGGTTTTGAGGAGTTGTGCCTTGGAGGTGACAACAAAACAGGATAGATCGGCCAAAACGGCGTTCTTTATCCACTCAACAGGATTTCCAGAGTCACACTTCGCTGGAGCTGGCACCATTCTCTCCCTCTTCTTGCCTAAAAGCCCTATTGTGTGGAATGTCCAATTCATCATACGCTCCTTTTCCCTGTAACTGAGCTGAAGCTGGGACTCTCTGTCAGGGGAAATGTTCTGCAATGACTGCACTGTTCTATTTTTGTCTGGCTTTTTTTCTTTGGGCATTGTATTAGATCCTCTCAACTGCAGAGTAATGACAGCATGTCAGCACTTACTGACAGCCTTCGCATAGAAATAAAACTGCCACACAGCTTTCAAGGGTTTCATGCCATGATTAGAACAGTAGTTTTCCTATTTCTATTTATGCACACTGCATGTTATTTCTCCACTAAATCTGCTACTTCTTCTGTTTTCCTTTCTTTGCAGAGTAAAGACATCGGGGTCCAGATGCATGAGGAGTTAGTGAAAGTCACCAATGAACTCTACACAGTAAGTTGCACAACATCCCTCCTCCTGCCAGCCAAACATTTCTGTGTCGGTGCCCAGCCTTGGCAGCCTGCAGCTGCAGTTCCTGTAGCCTTCTTTTCAATCCCAGCTCGTAACCTGTGCAGCAGTTGTCCAGACGCTGCACGCTGAAGACAGGCCTTATCAATAGAGCAGGCTTTTATATGTATCGCTTTTTCCTTCTGCTGAGGTTGTGAAAAAAAATAATATTTGTTCAGTTGTCAATTGCTGTATTGTTCCAAGGAAAATGTTTTGTTGTCTTAAATTGTTTTTAGTCAGAGACAGCACTCTGCTTCAGAAATGCTCATGGCAAACAGTTTTGAACCAGCTATGGAGCCTGAGGAAGCGCTTCCTTTTGTAAAATTAACAATTCACAATGATTTAATCTAATGTAAAAAAAAAAAAAAAAAAAAAAACATTTCTGTAATTCTACAACATGTGTGATGGTGCAGAACAGAGAAAAGACACTGTTTATCGTTCATGCTATCTAATCCATGCTGAACACAACAAACATCTGACTGCTTTAGCATGGGTTTGCTTACTTGCTGATGTTGTGGTTCAACTGCAAGTTAATGCAAAATCTTTTAACATTTAATAGCTTTAGAGCCATACAAGAGTTTTCATACATTTTGAACTCTACTGTCACACACACACACCCACCCCCACACACACACACCCACACACACACGCCTCCACGCCCACACTCTATGGAGTCCCTTAAGTTCAGTCAGATTTGATTGAAATTGATTTCTCATATCTTGCCACGCAATCTAACTTGAGTTTAGATCTAGACTTTAACTAGACCATTCTGAAAAATTACTATACTGTCATCTGGACCATTGCATTACAACGCTGGCTACATGTAGAGGACCATAGTCATGCTTAAAACTAAACTGTTGCCCCAATTTCAAGATTTCATCAGTTGCAAACTGTCCCCAAAGCATGATGATGTCACCACCATTTTTTACAGTAGGGATGGTTTGCTTAAGTGATGTGCAGTGTTAGTGTGCAGTGTGAAAAAAAAAAAAACACTTTTTCACATTGCTGAGTCCTGGGTCTCCTACTGGACGTTCCCCAGTAGATCTCAAGGAGGCATCCTCATCAGATGCCTGACACTGACTCCTGTTGATGTTCAAAGTTCAGCCCTTTTCTAAGTGCTGTAACTAAAGCAACACCAGAGCCATAGTAAGATAAGCAGTAAAGCAGAAATATTAACTCATTAATTGACTTGAATTCAACACAGGATTTTTATTTGTGTCCTTTGGCTACTTTATACTGATCAAATAATTTGTCCTGAGCCTTTGAAATTATTTATTAAATTTAATGTATTATCAAGTGAACATAATAAAAATATTTTTTAGGCAAAAATCATGAAGAAACTATAAAATTGCTAATGGCCTCAAGTAACATATTTAATCATTTGGATTTGACCAAAAGGGAGAAAAAATGTGAAAATGTCTCATTGAATGTTTGACTTTTGAAAGCATTTGCTATTTGCATATATTACCTTAAATGCAAAATAAGTATACATTTTATACTAGCTGCATTACAAACTTCAGTGGTTGCTATGCCAATATTTATTGTGGAAGGTGTAAAAATACATCAGTGTGAGAAGCAAAGGTTCAAAGAGCATAAAGCACCATGATAGAAACGGCATACAAAAATCTTCTCGCATATAACTTCATACAGCACAACTAACATTGCTGCTATACTAATATTGATTTTTCTCTTTTCCCCTTTTCACATTCATGCATTATTAAAAGCCTGTCTGCAACTCAGACACACAGCGTACTGCATAGCAAAGTCTTTTCAACTTTGCAGCTGCAACAGTAACAGAGCTAAACCTGGATGTGTAAGCCATTTAATCTTTTGTGTTGAGAATACTTTTTAGAAGCTAACGGATTAGGGCAACCATCATCCACCACATTTTTGTGCAGCACTCGGCTTGTTACTCGTTTCATTTGCAGCACAGACGTTCGCTCGGTGTCACTTTGTTACCTCCTTCCTCTCCTGCTGATCGATCTCACGTTCTTTTCTCATCCATTTCAGCCAGGGTTGCTAGGTAACCAGAACCTGAGAACTAGTGATGGAGAAGCAGATGTTGCCTAATTGAACTGTTATATCTGGCATTACTATTTAAAGCAGTATATATGTTGACAGTCGTAAAAATCTTGTTCATAACACCTAGTTCTTTCTTTAAATCACTGAAAAGTTTATTTTGTGTCTTACTGAAATATAAGACAAGATCTTGGAGAAATACACCCAGATCATCTCCAGAATATCAATAAGAATATGACACTCATAACGATGGAGAATTTGATACGATTCCTGATGGTTTCATCTGAGTCCACTGAAAATACTCCACAGTCTTCCACCATGTCATGATCATGTGTCTGTAACATGAGTAACCTGTGGAGAGTCTTTATTGAACAATGATGTGATGCATCTAAATATAATAACACTCATTTGAAGATTAGGCAATGTGATTTTTCTTTTTTCAGAAGGACAAGTAACAAGTCTAAAGCTGTCTACTCACAAACTGATTGTTCCAGTGAACTTAATCAGAGCTAGTCATTTACATATAACCTAGTTATTTAATTACAGTTAAGAAATATAAACACGTAGTTTGGAATTTGCAGCTTTTTCTCCAAAACAGTGTAATATTCACATTAAAATAGAATACGATAATTGGAAATTATTTTAAGGTTCATAATAACACAAAATATCTTACAATATGTTACATATTCCTATCTATTATTTTTTAAACCAACTTCAAATAAGCTTAAAGATTATTCTGTCAAAAATCAGCACTAGGTGACTCAGTGGTAGAGTAGTGCACCATGAACAGAGGCAACAATCCTCGACACAACTATCCCAGATTCAGTTCCCGACTCTGTGCCATTTACTGCATGTCCTCCCCTTCTCTCTCTGCCCTTGTTCATGTTAAGCTACTATTAAATATAGGCCACTAGTGCTGACAAAAAATATATAAATAAATAAAATAAAAAAGGGGGGTCTTTATTTTAGGGACTCTCAAAGGCAGATGAGAATCAGCTTTACAAATAAAGATGTAAATGTGTGTCTCGAGTAGTGAAAACAATGTGTTTGCAATCAGTAGGTCAGGAGTTTAAGACCAGCTTGTTCTGGTCTATATTTAGTCTTCTTCTAATAAATGTCTAAAAATATCTTTGAACAGCTTTCACTTTTAAACCAAATGTAGACCAATTTTAGCCTAGACAACTTTGGATCTTTTGGAAATGGGTTAGAAGAAAAAAAGCTCACGGGTGACTTGGTGGCATAAACTGCGATATGTTGATTTGCTATGTTATACTGCCTGGTACTCTCAGAAAACACTCAGATGGCCAGAAAGAGACTATATCCCGACTTGAAGTGTTTTGTGAAAGGGGCTTCTAAGAGCTTTCATGCCATGTTGACAGACTGCTGTGAGAGCTGGCAAGATTTCCAAGATGTAGCGAGCAATTGCAGCTGGCCTTGTTATCATAAACCTAGAGTGGTAATATGAGAGAAAGATATATTAGAGGATTATGTGTTAGACAATACACAGAGATACATTTTGTGTTAAATTTTTCTACTAGTGGTCTACAACAGCAGCCATTAAGAGACTTTTTCTCAAATACTCTTTTTTTTTTTCATTACAATGAAACATTTCTTTCTCAGTCTCAGTACCACTCAGTGATTTTGATTTTATTTTTAGGAACTAATAAAAGTGCTGATTTTACGACATTTCAACCAAGCATTTACTTCTTATGATTCTGAAGGTTTTCAGATTTCACTTGGTACAATCTGAAATTGTTAAAGGATTTGCAGACTAATCAGTTGAGTTGTCTGACTCTAAATAAGAAAGATGTGTGGTGGTCAGTATAAGTTCACTATTGTTTTTACTGTTCATCACCTTACATTCTTTTTTTTAGGTGATGAAGACATACCACATGTACCACAGTGAGAGTCTGAGTGCTGAGAGCAAGTTGAAGGAGGCAGAAAAACAGGAAGAGAAGCACATTGGCAAGGTGAATGACATCAGCGGCGGTCTGTTGCGTCACAGTCACGATGAGCGTCCCCAACGAAGAAGTTCTGTCCGGAAGATGGAAAAAATGAAGGAAAAGGTTTGTTTCTCTTGATGCAAACACACATGATAAAGATTTATATCAGGGGCAGAAAAGATAATCCAAACGTAAACCATGAAGGCATTTTAAATGAGATTGCTTCATTGCTTCATTATGTATTTGTAGAAATAATATACAGCTGGCAGAAAACTCTTGTCTTTGCATTGTGCCATACACTCAACACATACAGTACATTGACCAATTACTGAGATAAAATCAATGTAATGTGGTAAGCTTTCTTTGAGCACATTAAGATGACACTTAACATCCTGCATTAATGGGACTCTTCCTTCCTGTTCCCTCCCCAGAGACAGGCCAAGTACTTTGAAAATAAGCTGAAGTGCACAAAAGCCCGGAACGACTATCTTCTCAATCTGGCAGCTACCAACGCTCTGGTGGCCAAATATTACATACACGATGTGTCGGACATGATAGATGTAAGTGAAAACCAGTCAAATCCAATGTTGTTCAGGCCTTTCATTTGTTTAAACTTGACACATGTTTTCCTTGTTGTCAGTCTTGTGACTTGGGCTACCATGCAAGCTTGGCACGCACCATGAGGACCTATCTGTCTGCTGAATACAGTCTGGAAACCTCTCGCCACGAAGGTTTGGATCTACTTGAAGGAGCCGTAGATGCCATGGACATTAGAGGGGACAAGCTAAGGTTTATGGACACACACAGTCAGATCTTCTGTCCTCCAGCACGCTTTGACTACCAGCCACATATGGGGGATGAGGTGAGTTTGGTGCTGGTCATTTCATCGCCTTGATACTTTGTACTTTTTGGTCTACTTTCTACCACAGATCATTTTGTAGCATCCATGCACACATTCAAATCCACCCAACCTTTCCTTCCTGCTTTGAGAATTGATGACTTAAAGTAAATTTTAATTTCTTTTTTTTTTTACTCCTTGGTGACTGTAAGAAAAAGTGACTCCATTCAACAATATTTAAATGCAGAAAGTTGCATGGGGTTGCTTTGGTTTGGGCTGGGATCTAATATTTACAAGAGTTGTTTGGTGCAGTTCAATCAGAACCAAAACGATAGAAAATGTAATGGCATACAATGATTTTATTAAATTATTTGCAAGGAAATCTCATAATACATGGGCTTTGGGCATATACATTTCTTTTCATCACTATTAAATACTTGACTACAGTGAATAGTGAGCCAAACCTGAATGACTTAATGACATAAGTGCAAAATAGGTGTGAAAGGGATATGGGAAGAGCAAAACATTTATGAGTAGGTGAGACTTGTTGAAGAGCCTGGAGCTGCTGAACTGTCAGAGATGAATGTTCATGGTTTTATTCAGCCCTTCTTTTAAGTTCAATAAAAGGTTCCCTTTTTTTTTGTCTTTTCTAGGTGTGTCAGGTTAGTGCACAGCAGCCTGTCCAGACAGAGCTCTTAATGCGATACCACCAGCTACAGTCTCGCCTGGCCACACTGAAGATAGAAAATGAAGAGGTGAGAGCTTCTGTGCACACAAATCTCAACTGTAGATTGCATCTGGAGGACAGGGATGAAAAGCTAAATTTGAGTCTTGCACAGAGAATACAAATTCATGCTTTAAGTCGTTATGCCAGAAAAAGAAAAAAAAATAAATACCTCCACATGTTGCTAGACTACAAAAAGTGCTTCTATATTAAACGGTGCTGTCTAGTTTTTAAAAGTCATAGCATTTGACTCATACATTTATGTATTCATCAAATCCTCAGTGATTCCCCCTGGGCGAATGATTAGTGCATTCCAATGCTGAAAGAGACTACTCCCTTTAGGATGATTTTTTTGTGATTCACTTAAAGTAAGCAGGCTAGTGACTTAGAATAATTCATAAAATCTATTTTATTCCATAATTTAATGTTAATATTTTGTAGTAGCTGTTTGTTTTAGGGTCTTCATCATAGAGGATTATTTTAATGCAAATGCTTGGCACAAATGAAACTTCACTCTATTTAATTGGTTGATAATGGTGTATTCAAAAGCAACAATTTTTTTACGCAAAGCACCTTTCATATTTGTTGGCACTTGTGCTAACGATGCCAAAAAAGCTTAAAACAAATTCATCTTTTCCTGCAGCACCAAAACCTCCTACTTCAGAATTGCTGCTTTTCTTTAAACAATTATATACAATTATTATAATTTTTTTTACCTCTGCTACCATCCTCCCTGTTGTTGGGTGCTGCAAGATAAGCTAGCCTCCTAATCCTTTTAATTATTGCTCTGACTGGAGGTATGGGCACGTTTTGGCAAGTAGATATTTTCTTGTAGCCATTCCCTTAATTACATGAACAGAATAGTAGCTAAGGGAAAATAAACCTCATGGTTTCTGCTACAGAATAACAATAAAATATGTGCTTATAAATTACAATATACTCATAAAATCTCTTGTAAGTCTGATAAGCAGCTAAACCTAAGCTAAGTATCTTTAAGTTTAGTGTTTTGTTGTTATCTTTACTCTTAACATCCTAAGCAAGGTATGTTTGCTAAGGATAAATCAATTTATTTGGGTTTAGTTTAGTACCAATTCAAAAAAAGCAGAGAAAAAAGCTTCCAATTTATACGTGAGACGGATTGAAAGTCAGATACATACATTCCAATTCAATTCTCTTTATTAAACAAGGCAGTCATATTTATTTTATTATTAAACTTGTAGAAGGTTTTTTTGTCATCCAAGGAAACCCAGCTGATTAAATTGAGTCACTGAATTTGCATCAATCACTCCTTCTCAGAAAGTATATAGCGACAGCAGACAGCTGGATGCATTGTTTCATTGACTTAATGCAGCAATCCTATCTACTGATCTCCTAGTGGAAAGGAAAACTTGCCTTTAACAGAAAGAAACCTCCAGCAGAATCTTGACTTGGTGTCCTGCCGTGAATGGTTGTTTAAGACAGCAGTGCACACACACAAAAAAACACAGATGCACTGGTCCAGGAGTACTTTCTGTGCTAAAAAGTAAAAAGTTAATCACAACGGTAGCTTCTTTAGAGGTTTAATCCTGCAATGAAAATATAGCTAAACAGATGAGCTTTGGGCTATAAAATGTAAATCATAAGAACAGTAGACACAGTTGGTCGCAGTATTAGCTCTTTCAGTTGTTTTTTTATAAAAAGACAGAGGTGTATCAGGTGTATCATGTTTAGCAAGAGACCATATAGGTTATTGGCAGCAATCGCTAAATTAACACAGGAGGATGTCACAGATAAACCAAATGTCAGACCTGATGGTCTTGTAATTAGTTGTTTCAGTCATCATTCTGACTGCAATATAACTCAAACCATTAATGATTCTACCAGATGCACACAGTGAGACTCCATGATTGCCACTGTTCATTTATGTTTATTTTTATCTTTGTCCTCTACAGTGCTGCCACTGGCAACCACATTAGTGAACAAGGTCAAAATTGTTAAAATAGACCAATTTAATGGTCACTATGCTGTGCAAATGTATCACACATATGATAATTGGTATGATCTTGTTTCTGTATACCTAACATGAAGTGTGTATCTTGGGTGACAATGGGTCAGCGTTAAGAATGCAGTTTCCTCAGCTTTTTACAGTGTTCAAGGCCATAGTTAAGAAAAAAATCTAATTTCTAGGCTCTGCCTTTTGAAATGTACTAGATTTAGGTACAGTACTTTAGTATTCAATCTACATAAATCACTTGTTTTTTCCACATAAACTGCATATGAAAGAGGGAACTGGATACTATGATGTGCTTGGATGTCTTTTATCAGGTTAAGAAGACGCTTGATGCCACCATGCAGACCCTCCAGGACATGCTAACTGTGGAGGACTTTGATGTATCAGAGGCCTTCCAGCACAGCCAATCCACAGAGTCTGTCAAATCGGCCTCCTCTGACTCCTACATGAGCAAGGCAAACATCACCAAAAGGCGAGCCAATCAGCAAGAGACCGAGGGCTTCTACTTCACAGTAAGTTAACAGATGACTGCAGAAAATACACAAGCATGCAGGCAAAAGGTTGTTTAAAAAATATCAAACAACAATCTGTGATACTATATAATTTTCTTTTCTGTTTTTTGAACTGCAGAAATACAAAGAGTACTTGAACGGCAGCAATCTCATTATTAAACTGCAAGCTAAGCACGACCTTCTGAAGCAGACACTAGGAGAAGGTGAGAACATAAAAACCTTTATTTGTGCTGGACATTTGTAGAGAGGTAAGATCTGTAGTGATACAGAGACAGACAAATGGCTATGGTAATAGTCTGTCATCCCAGAGCACTTATTATCCTGTGGGATTGGGTGATAATTGGTATAGGTGTGGATTTATGACTGATTCTTTAAATACAGAAAACATCTGCCACACATTTCTTGAATGACACACACCCACCTACATATTAATGGAAAAAAGGTGTGGTGTGTTCTAAAATGCACTGACTAACATCTACTGTACGTCATCCAATAAATTTGTAAACAGTCGTTTCTATTTGTTATGATAAATGACAAAGCCCAATAATCACCCTTAGCCCATTCCTGTTAGACTTCTTGTCAAAAAGGACAAAATTCAGTAGCATGCTTTAAATACCAGCACTACTCCAGGAGACCACGTGCTATTTGTTTATATTGACATGTACCTAAAATGCTTAATTAAAATAATAACGAAGTCCCAAAGACATAGATCCACCAGAGGAAGTTATTTTTCTTTACTGAGCATCTACAAATGGCTCATCTCATCTTGCACAATCAACCTAGCTTGTCCAGGCTTGGCTGCTCCCCTTCATATATCCAGACAACAATATTAATATTCTCTTAATCGCTCCTGGTCTGTTGCTGGAAAAATCCTTGCAGTATCCTCCCTGAATTTGTCCTCGCTGCTTTCCTTTTAGCAGAAAGCCATAATGCTGCCATGTTACAGCTGGGAGCATTCCTCCTGCTATATATCCCCACTTTTCTGTGACCTTGGGCAAGTTTTTTGCATACATACATGTCCTTACAGAAACCAATGCATCAACTGTTTAATTGGTGTCAAAGTTTTATTCTTAGCTCAAACATACACAAAATGTTGAAAAGAAGGTCATAGGTGTGAGATACTGTTTTTAGTTTTTTTAAACAGAGATTTAAACAACATTTACTGTAAATTAATCTTTTGGCTTAAGGTGCCAAATATATGTCAAAATAATACATCAGAAACTTAGATTTATATCCATTGTTCTCAAATCCTAACAGTTAACATGTCTTTGTCTGAGTCTGAAGATCAAAGAAAAAACGGATGTGTTTGAGAAACATTCATTGTTATCATCTTCTAGCTTTTTTACATTCTAATAAATTTGTATGTTTTCTCAAAGTTCTTAAAGTCAGTGCGCTACGGATTCATGAAATCATCCAACTGTGCAAATCAGCTCCCTCAGCCTGCCTCTCCAGTTGCCCCTGGTTACATTTCCCAGTTTGCGGATGGAGAGAGTAGACAGGCCCCTTCTGGGGCCGACCGCTGAATGACCGCTGTCTGGCAGCGAGTCAAATGCAGCTATGGCGCTCACCCCATTCAGTTTGGCTGAATAGATGCCCCCTTTTTCTTTATAACACCCCCTTTCTGTCTCCATCTGCCAGCCTTGTATAATCAGCCTGCACTCAACCATACCACTAACTGCTGTGACTGTGAACTAGCTGATTCTAATTTGGCCTCTTTTCCTCTGTTTCCTCTGCTTTTAGGGGAGAGGGCTGAATATGGAACAACAAGGTAAGATGTTCAGTGACAAGAAGGTGAATGATGTAGGAGCTGATGTGTAAAATCCTTCCTGTGTCTCTAACTTTAGCTAAAATGAGACCAAAGTGTGGGAATAAAGGAATTCTTAAGATTTTTAAGTCTTGTTAAACATCCTCTTAGTTGTTTTATTTGTAAAAAAAAAAAAAAAAAACCCAACACCTTCTACTTGACTGAGCAAGTTTAATGAGACAAAAATGCTGAATTATTAAAATAGTTTAAAATGATCAAAATAATTATCTTTACTTATTTAACCATTATTTTACCAGGAAGTTGGTTGAAATAAAACTTCTTTTCCAAGAGGCATGTCAGTGTACAATGTACAAAACTATAAATGCAACTGTGGTTTTAGTTTTAATTTATGATACATTTTATAAAACCCACTTAATATTTTATTTACTTTATGAAATAATTCTTCAGTGTCTTGCATAAGTACTCTTACCCTTTGAGCTTGCTTCTTATATTTTGTCATATGAAAACAAAACATTTTGATGAAAACAAATTGTCTCTAACCTACGTTAAAATATGGGGGTGAATTCATTCATGCTTTGGAAATCATTTTCTTCACCAATGCCAGAGAGACTGGTCAGATATTGACGGGAGGGAAACCTGTTGGACTGGGGCAGAGATTCACCTTCCAGCAGGAAAACTGTTCTAAACATCCACCCAGAGCTATGATGAAATTGTTTAGATCAAATCAAATTGATGTGATAATGGCCCAGTCAAAATTCAGATGTAAACTAAAATGAGGATTTGTGTCAGGAGTTGAAAATTGATTTGCACATAAACTCTCCATGCAATCTGACTGAGCTTGAAATACTTTACAAAGAGAATAAGCAACATTTTCAAGTGTCTTGATGTCTAAACTAGTAGAAAAAAACATGAAAAGTCTTGCAGATGTAAATGCAGTGAAAGCTTGAAGTCTGTAATTGGGGAAGTTAAATGCATGGCACACTTTTTAGATCTTTATCTTTACATAGAATTGAAAATGACACAATTATTTTCCACTTCACAGCACTACTGTGGTCTATCACATAAAACCCCCAAAAGTATGTTGACGTCTGTTGCTGCAATGTGACGTTGTGAACAAATTCTAGTAACATGAGAACTCTTTCAATCCACTGTAACATCTAAATAGTGTATATTAAAGAAAACCCAGTTGATATTTCAGGTATGCTTTTTATGTTGATTCACACTAAATGTTAAATGAAAAGCACTAATGTCTCTGTCGTGAGACCGTGTGCTGCAGGTTTAGGCAACACTAAACATCCTGTTTGTTTACCTTATTTGTGCATGCAATGGAAGCAAAAAGACAGAAAACCTCAAGCAGCTAGTAAAACCACAATGTGTCACGTTCTTTTGCTTTGGTTTCTTGGCATGAAGAACACTGACGCCTTCAGAGGATAACTTTTCTAAAGAGGACAGCTTGCACGCACTCATCATTTGCATGGAAATAATGCCAGTGTTAACTCATAGTTTCAAATGTTTTTGTCTCTGGAATTGTTGAAGCATGAAAAGATCTTTACACTCAGTACTAAAAGAAAAACAAAAATGAGTAGCAAATAGGTAATATTAATAATATGAAAATTTTATTTACTGTAGGTCTTCTTAAAAAGGCACAAGATAAAAGATACTAAACAGAAATAACTATGCAGTGCCATTGAGTAGAAGTAATGTTATAAGTTTGCATCAAAAGGAAGAAAAACTGATCACAGCTCGCATTTTTTAAAATAATTCTTGTTTATTTTCTAAATTTCTTTAGTATTTGCTACTGTTATTCACATGATCAAACTTTAATGTGAAACCATTGGGATACACTTTGCCAGATTTTGATAAAAACCCCAACTGTTCTTTTTCTTAGCAGCAGGGCAAAATGTGAAAAATATGTCGAAATGTATCTAAGTTTGTTAGTGAAGTATATTTGCATTTAAAAAAAATAGCTTTTAAAAACCTAGAATTTACAAAAGGTCTCAGCAAAAACATACTGCATGTTGATGAAAAGCACAAAAGCATCTTGTGGATCAAGCTACACTTATTCAAGTTGCTTAATTTTACAATGGTAACTCCACAAGCAGTTTCCAATGCATAGAAGTGTTCAGGTCCACACTTGTTTAGTTGAAGGTTTAAGAAAATGCTGACCATCTTGGAGTAGTCCACATTCTCCATTGTTTTATTAAATTTGTGCATCATTCATTGTTGCACTGTCAGCAAAACAACTCAGAGCATGATGATGCCACCACCATGTTTGACAGCTAATATAACGTTGTTGAGAGCATCTTCACTCGTCTACCCTTAATATTTTTATTGAAATATTGTGAGCAAACTTCCTGTTCTCAGAATAACAGATGAAAGCAATCACTGAAACGCCAGTATTGTCATAATTTTTCATCGTCACACAATTATTTGTAAAGTTACTGAATTACAGTCTCTGCAATACTTTTCAGCTTAGTGCACGTGCTTGAAGTGTAAACGGTTATTTTATTTTATTATTAAGTTGTAAATAATAATTAATTATATTAATTTTAATCATCAAATTTCTGCTTATGCTCATTTGGATGCATTTAAACATCTGATATGAAAAATGTTATTGAAAATGTGTTTTTACTTTTACGTGCATGATGTATTTTTATTATTATCATTCAACGCTATAATCCCTACCATCTCCCCAGGCCCCCCACTCTTCCCCCTAAACCCCAGAGAATGCGGAAGTGTAGACCTCGTTCCATTTTTAACCGTAAGCTGTTTAACGGCAATATGGAGGCCTTCATTCAGGTATCAGCCCATCTGTGCCCTTTGTTTCTCCATGAGCTCAGCTGTCCCACTGGCTGCCCTTTGGTGGTAGTGGTGGTAGGGAGGAGGGGATCTTTTTGCTTGTGACCACTCTCTTATTCAAACGTTGTTTCGCTCATGCACTTTCCTCTTGCTCAATGCATTGTCTTTGGTCTTCAAGCAGTTAAAAATGTGATGTGGAGACGAGTTTTATATTCTTAGTCTTGTGAGCCTCCAGCTAGCAGACACTGAATTAATTTGGCATTATGCGGGCCAGTTGGCTATGCTAATAAACACATGGGCATATTTTCTTGGCGGCTGCAGCAGCATCCCACAACAACAGCATCAATATGAAATCATTGCTTAATCAACTACTAAATTTATCAAAACACATTTCAACCACAGATATGTTGGTTCTATCTTAGTAAAAAGTAAATATGCAAAGTTCAAACTTAATAACAAATATTTTTGAAGAATTGTAGTAATTACTTTTATATGGGTTACAATAAAACCCTTATAACCTTATAACTCAACCCTTATTGAGTCCTTAAATAGACAAAATTTTAACCAACATGTCTTTCTAACAGGCATGTATCCAAACCCAATGCAGGGTTTCTACTTATTCTTGAAAGGTCTGAAATTTTATGGTATAATTTTGAAAATCTGGACAAGTACGGAAAGTAAAAATTGAGTTTAAAGAAAACCACACATTCCAGACATAGTATTTTATTGTTTTATGTAAAACATAAGATTTTTAAAAGATACAAATCAGAATTTTAAGAAAATAAGGGTATTGTTATATTGATTTATATTCAGTTGACTTTTATATTTGACTTGCCACAATATAAGTTGAGTTTGTGTCACACTCCTGACTAAGCACACGCAGTCATTCAGGAATAAATAAATGGACTATGTCACTGTTTTTAATTACAAAAACATTGACATACATAAACTCATCCATTCTTGATTTGGGTTTAGCTGGGATACGAAAAACAAAGCATTGAAATTTCTTTATGTGGTGAAATGACTTCTCACAAGTTGTGATTTAAAGATTATCTTTGTTTTGATTTAGGACATTGTAGTGTAGACTTTTACATTCAAAATGAATTTTTATTGCCCCTAATTGGTCCAGATGTCCAAAAAGCAACACAATAGCCCTTTGTCAGTTTCACTGCTGTGTTTCCTGATTGGTGGAAATAAATCCATCAGGATTTATTGGTGTTTTGTTGCCAGATGACTTGCCAAAATGTATTTCTAGAAAATTGGTCTGAATAAGTGTACACATTTGAAATAAAAAATTTGTAGAAGCCCTGCCAATGCTCTGCGATGGCAACTTCCCCTTCCTCACCCTCCTCCCTCAGGCCCCGTACTCCTGTCTCTCACCCCACAAGGCGCTGAAGCTTTGGCTGCTCTCTCAAGCCAGGCCTCTGTTAAGATCTGTCTCTCTGTCTCTTTCTAATCTTTTGTGGTTGTTGTTCCTTCTCCTGCTCTGTCTCTCCGTGCCTTACTGCTCTCTGCCCAGGGGAAGAAGAAATGTCCGTGCCAGGAGTCAGGTACTTTGTCTTTAAGCAGGGTGGGATCGTCACCGTGGGTTTTGTTTGCTTGCTGACATTTCTCTGCATTCTTTTCCTGTTCTTGTAAAAATGCTCTTTTATTTTAAAATGCTGTATGTTGGTACATATTCTTGTTCAGATATATTCTGTGACATGTATATTTGATACACTTACCATAAGTTATTTTATTTTATATTAATTTAGCTGTTAATGATTATAATATTCTACAAATATCATAAATTAATCAGATTTTTTTAGAGTTCCTCCATATTAATTTCTAACTGTTACTGTTGTTTAAATACCTCCAGTCATTCTGATCTATTTCTTCATGTAGGATTCAGGGCAGCCTATACCAGTGGTGGTTGAGAGCTGCATTCGATACATCAATCTGTACGGTAGGTTTCAAGTTCTCTCCATCACAAAGAGATTAAAGTGCTGTTTCTGCAAATGCTATGGTTTAATTTTCCATCTTTTATTGCGTTTTATGAAATATATGTGCATTCACTTGAAGTGTGTTCACTATATCACCCCCACCCAAATATATAATGAGCTCAAAGGCGTTTAAGCGTTACCTGAGTAGGTCATTTGACTGAGGTGGATACAATGAGTTATGTTTTCATTTATCATAAAGGTAATCACAAAAACGTCATAGAATATTTTGGGGGAAAAATGAAAATTGATTGTTTATTTTTTGACCAAAGTTGTTCTGTTGCTTGTTTGCAAGCTTGTTTGTTTACCAAGTCTGTCCAAGCTAAATTCTGCATGTCTCTTTCAAAATACATCTTTCTCTTATGTACATTTTATTATTGTTATATTTGTCCACATTTATTTGTAATTTAACAATACCTGTGCTATTTTTAAGTAGCATTGATATTGATACCTCCCTCTTTTCACCTTAACGGTTTTATCCATCCACAGGTCTTCAGCAACAAGGCATATTTCGGGTTCCAGGATCTCAGGTCGAAGTCAATGACATTAAGAATGCATTTGAAAGAGGTTAGTCCCCAGGTTGCCTCCATTTCTCCCCTTGATCGATTTTAAATTGCTTTTTGCCCACCTGAAAAGCCACTGTAACTCTCACAGGACTCTAAAGTGCAATTAAGAGGGCTGCAAGCCGCTTGTACCGCTGTAATGGACATGTAAACCACCTAATGCATAAAACATAGCATCCTGAAATAATAATAAATGAGCAAGAATAATTGCATTATGGTGCTCTAATTTGAAGTATATATGAGATTGCATCTGAGCCCTATTAGATGAAAGTGGCTCCAATGAATGGGTAATTAGAGGATTAAGAGTTTGGTTCATCTGCAGGAGAAGATCCACTAGTGGACGATCAGACGGATCATGACATCAACTCTGTGGCAGGCGTCCTCAAGCTCTACTTCCGAGGGCTGGAAAACCCGCTTTTCCCCAAAGAACGTTTCCTCGACTTCATCTCCACCACCAGTTAGTCACATTACAGGAGAAACAATCTGAAATATCCAGTTAGGTCATTAAAATTGTTTCAAATGCGGTCTGTTTATTTATCTATTTTCCCCAGAACTTGATTCTGGTGGTGAAAGAGCTCATCATCTCCAGCAGATAATTGTGACCCTACAGCGGCCTGTGATCATTGTCATGAGATACCTGTTTGCTTTTCTCAATCAGTAAGTTCCTTCACAGCAACAGCTAAAATAAGCGTTATTGTTACTGTTTTGCTAAATGCTGCCCTCTCTTTCAAGTCTTTCCCAGTACAGTGACGAGAACATGATGGACCCCTACAATCTGGCTATCTGCTTCGGCCCCACGCTGATGCCCATACCGGACGACCAGGATCCCGTGGCTTGCCAAGCACACGTTAATGAGGTCATCAAGACGATCATTATCCACCACGAGGCCATCTTTCCGAGCCAGCGGGAGTTGGAAGGACCGGTCTATGAAAAATGCATGGCAGGAGGTGAAGAGTACTGGTAGGTGCACGGAAATTGAGCATCTTAAAGCCCAAACACGTGCAACAGGTTAAACATTAGATTCTCAAGAATACCAGATCTAATTCTTTGTTTAAAACGTAGAGACGCATAAACAAAACCATGTTGTCAAAAACAAACAAGTTGTGAATTGAAATCTGATCTTAATTTAAAGACAGAAAAAGTAACATTTAGTTGTTACAGAACACAGTTATGTGTCAGGCAAATTTGTTGAATTTACATCTCAGTTTACCTGCAAATGTAGCTTAAATCTGCAGATCAGATTTCACTGTAGTTCATAGTAAAGGAACATATCTGCTTGAGATCTAACTATTAAAGCCCTAAAAGCTTAGAATAATGTATTTTTTACATGTGTGGGACTTTTTTCTATTTTTTTTCCTGATTCTTTGCATTTCTTTTTGTTTGTGTAGTGAAAGCCCTCACAGTGAGCCAGGAGCTCTTGATGAGATCGACAACGGGACCGGGCCAAACACGAGTGATGAAGGTCAGATACAGGCGCAATCGATGCACTGTCAAGATCCCAGCTGTGGCATTTCCAGCTTACTGTGAAAATAATGAGATTTGTTTTATATATAGAACTCTTTCATGTGTTGACTCCTGCAGAGTTTGAGCCAATTGAGGCCATTGCCAAGTTTGACTACGTGGGGCGAAGTTCGAGGGAGCTGTCCTTTAAGAAGGGAGCGTCTCTGCTGCTGTACATGAGAGCGTCTGAGGATTGGTGGGAGGGCCGGCACAACGGTGTGGATGGGCTGATCCCGCATCAATACATTGTAGTGCAAGACATGTAAGCTTGATTTATTGGTTTTATGGTGTATAAGGATGATCTGAAAAAAATGACAACATTCAGGCACATCTAAATAAATGATTATCATGTAAAAATCTGTAACCATTTTATTAATGAAACAGTTATTATTATTCAAGTGTTATTTTTATATATACAAATTTTAGTTCTTATAGCCTACAGCTAAAGAAAATCCACAGAATGTTGCATAAGATGAACATTCTTATTCAATATATTTATTTTATTTATTTATTTCTTGAATGAATACATTGCATTCTACATTGCCTCCTCTTAGCATGTGAGCATGGACATCTGCTGAATTGTTAATTAGACCCTGGTTGTTTTAATAGCAGCCTTTTGCGCGTATGCGTTGTTGGCTCTGGTGTCTCTTATCTTGCTGTTGAAAATACCCTACAGAGGTTTAATTCAGTGAAGCACATTGATAACATGCACATAAAAGCAGATATTTTAGCGTTTGGCAATGTGGACAAGTCACAAGTAAAAGGTTCGGATTGGATTCATTTATTGAGATGGACATGTGCAGATCAACATCTGTAGCAGCTTTATTTGTGAAGTGAAGTTTTATTTTTTGGAGACTCATGTTTGCAAACTTTTGTTTGATAGGGAAGTCTTGCATAAGAACCATTTCTGTCTCTGTGCATTTCTTACTTCTTTTCCAATTTTAGTTACAAAACAAATCAGCAGGAAAAATTTATAATTTGACAAGCCAGTGTTCAAATAGGGTTTCTTTCACTTCCAGCCATTTATTCTTGAAAACCAAAGCTTTATCTCCCAGCATGTAACTTAATCAAAGCTACATTATTGAGCAAATTGAATTAGGTTGTGTACATGATCAGTTCATTTGCATTGTGGAAATATAGACTCACTTTGAAGATTAAATGCTTATGTTGGATTGTTATGAGATCTCTAGGTGTTTCAAGACCCAGTAGTATTTAAAATGTAATAAGCAATGTGAAAACTTCACTAAAACAGAACATAATCATAAATATTTATTACTCACTTCACAGGGATGATGCTTTCTCAGACAGCATTCAGAGGACAGAAAGTGAAACCAGCAGTGGATCTCACTATGATGACAGGACGTCATCAAGAAATGAGCGTCAGTCTCCCTGTGACCAGGCTGCTGAGAACCGTTTTGGACCTGCATTAGGAAGGTGAGGTTTATTAGACGAGGTACCTCCACTTTCTAGAAAAGTCTGAAATTTGATTTCAAGTATTTTCAGGATCTGAGAAAAACTAAATCAGAGGTGGGAAATATTTGTTGTTCCAGACTTATTATCTCTGTTGTTTTAATGTTGTTACATTCCTTCAATCATTCCTTCTTTCTGTCCTTCTTTTCTTAATTGTACCTTTCCATCATCATAAGCTTTTGTTCTTTCCTATGTTGTTTTTCCTCTTTTCCTCGTGTCTTCTGTCTTCCTTCTTTGGTCATTGCACCCTTATTTTCGTTTCATCCTTTTCCTACATCTCTTTGGAGTGTCATTCTTATTTCCATTTCCTTCATTCTTTCCATCCTTCCTTGTTTTTCCCTCAGGTTACTTAAAGCCAGCCCACGTAAGAAGTATCTATCACAACTTTATAGTGGGCTTTACTGTATAATATGATAAAATGAACAAGTTGGCCTGATAGTCCTGCAAACCTGCATCTTTGTGAAAGGCTGGAATTTTTATATGAAAGATGTATGGGAACTCCAAGTAAAATACCATGAACAAATGTATGATAAGTGAAAAAATTGCATTCCTTGTAACGCAAAGAAGTTAATTTCTCTTGTTATAATCCCATTGTGTCAGGGTAAGAGTGCGATCAGACGGAGCCGCAGTTCCCCGCCACAGGAACAACGGTGCCGACAGCCTCAGCCCCACCAGGGCTGCTGACCAGCCGCCCAGGGTAATGCCGCGCCCCTGCAGCCCGCACAAGATAGCCGTCAGCAGGGCCCATGCCGACAGCCCGGAGAAGCGCCGCCTCACCACGTTCGGCAGCTCAGGCTCCATCAACCACCCCGACAGGAAAGCATTTGTTGAGAGTCACTCTCAACGATCATCACCGAGCACGGCACGGCACGGCAGTTTAGGGGACCATAAAGCTCTGGAGGCCGAGGCGCTCGCGGAGGTGAGGGCTGCAACAAGTTATCGAAGTGCAGTTGAGTCAACTCACATTTTTTTGTTGTTGTGTTGTTAAGTGTATTGCACATGTAATCCTTAGAGGCTTCTGAGAAATGCTTAACTGGAAGCAAGTTGTAAGAAATCTCACATAAAGCTGTTTTTTCATGTGAAATTAAATATTAAACCACTGAAAGATAATTGTTGATTAAAGATAAGTATAATGTGATAAATTATGCCCAAGGATAAACATGGATGGATGGGTGGATGGGTACATTAGAAATTGAGCTGTATTAAAGATACTACTGTACATCTATTGACTTGCATTGTAGAATGCAGGAGGTTATGTGCTGGTGGTTAGCCATTTTCAAAAAAGTAGCTGTAGCAAATGTTTACATTTTGTATTATGGGATGTTTTTTAGAGGGAAGGTTAAGTTGCAATACATTTAGTAAATAGCATTCTATTATTTATATAAGTTTTATCTTAACTGTTAGCTTTGAAACACACTCAAGGTATGTTTTTGATGAGGAAATGACATTATTACATGATTTAAAACTTTAAAAAGTCAATGGTGCATAACACCCCTCTTTAGAAATAAAATTGAAATTTAGTTACTTATTTTCTGGTTCGTTGATTTTCATAAAAATAAACATAGTTTTCTTCTTTTCTTTGTTAGGACATAGAGAAAACAATGAATACAGCTCTGCATGAATTGCGAGAGCTAGAGCGGCAGAATGTAGCCAAACATGCCCCCGATGTTGTCCTGGACACCCTGGAGCCCCTCAAGCACCCTGGTGCTGCCCAGGAAATGTCTGCCAGCCCCCTGCACACCATGGTGATCAGGGACCCGGATGCAGCCCAGCGACGTTGCAGCAGCAGCTCCTCCTCCGAGACCATGACCACTTTCAAACCAGCTCTGTCGTCACGTAGACCGAGCGCTCCTCTAAGGCCCCCGCCGGTCAGGCCTGTCCGACCGGCTCCAGTGATTGGACCTGGCCAGGTACCGCACCGCTCCAGCAGCTCCAGCTCTTCTGGTCTGGGCAGTCCAGGCATAACCCCCACTGAAAGGGTGTTTCCTAAAGCACCCTCCCCATCGCCGTCCACGTCCTCTTCATCCTCCGACAAACAGGGTAACATGTAGCTCCAATTTACCAGCTGTCAAGAACAATGTGGATAATGAATGATATCGGCACGGCCCTACAGGTCGTCTTTACATCAATAACAAACGACAACACCCATTTTGTCCAAATATTTCCCCACTAATCTTGTACAATGGTACGCTTGCTGCTTCTGGTTTCTTCTTATACCACCTGGAAGCAAGTAACTGTACTGTTTAACAGTGATTATATTACACAGAAATAGGAATTAAAACTATAAAAATTACTTAATAGACTCATACAAAGCTGGACTAAAGAGATGCACTGGAGAATATTTCTGTTTACTGAGATATGAAACGTCTCGCTGAAACAATATTAGATTACAAAGATGCTGTGAGCTTGTTCTTTGTGTCTGGTTTCCTGCTCCATTACCATGAAACACTTACGGGAATACTACACCACTTACCATGTAGACATCCAGACTGTGCTGGGGGTCTTATGTGTGAATAGTTCCTTCAGAACCACTTATGTTGATGGAGAGAGGTTAATGTTGAGAAAACTGTCCCACTTTGGAACAATATTGGAAGACAACATGACTGAGGGACGATATCCGCTGCCTCAAGCTGCAGTTCTTCTGATGAACACAGAATGTTGGTTCTGTGGGAATTAAACCTGTCGTATTTGCCTTGACAACAGCTTCAAAGCATAGAGCATTTGGAAATTATACACAGTCAGATATATTTGTTACAATTTTCAAAAATCTGGGAAATGCTGCAGGCCCTGGTGAAACTCATGGCAGCACAAGGACTTGGCTGGCACTGACAGCCAACTAAAGCACAAATGTAACAAAATGGCTCCACCCACTGTTGTGATCCCAACTGGTGCTTTAGTTTAGGGATTCAGCAGCATCAGTACCATTCATCCAACTCATTGTGCCATTTTTTAAAAATATCCTGATATTTGATAAATACAGTATTTTGCAAAAGTTTTCAAACCCCCGCACTTTTTCACATCTTCATGTTACAACCTGCATACCACAACGTTGTGTGATTATTAGGGAGATTTTTTTATTCTAATTTTTTTGAATAAACCAACACAAAGTTATGCTTTATTATAAAGTGGAAGGAAAAGTATACATGTTTTTCAGAATTGTATACAAATAAGAGTATGAAAAGTGTTACATAAATTTGTTAAATTTTAAAGGGTTGATTGAGCACTTTAGCTTCAAGTCATTTGCAATAAGTCTGTGCTTTCTTTGAACATTCTTCTTTGGAAAACATCCGACTCAATCGTTTCATCTGAGGATATATGAATGGTAAAGTTCAAGTTTTTGAGCTGATTCTAAATTGGATTTATAGCAAGACTTTGAATGGAGCATTCTATCACATGAAGATAGATTGGATATAAACAATTGCAATGTGGCTCTCCCTGTATGTTTAGGGTTATTGTGTTGCTCTAACATGAACATCTGTACCAGGCTAAGGTCCTTGAAGACAGTCATTTTCAGAATCCTGGACTTCAGGCCCTGCTGAACTTAATGTTTGATGTGTCTCTGTTTCAGCCCCCCTAATTAAAACTGATTAGATTACCACCTCAGCATGCCTCCATGTCCTGCAGAGGATTGTTAACCACCATTTAAGGCACAGTTTGCTACATCAGGAACATATGAACTGAACTGTTCATTGTTCATTGTGATGTGTGGTGATAATTTTACTGCATTCATACCTTTTTCATAAGGGTTGAATATTTCAGTTTTGCTCTAACGTAACCACAGGGCATACTGTGGATTTCTTCTTCTACCCCTTTGAGACCAGATTTCTTAAGTGCAAGGCTAACAAATTTTCATGTTAACCTATTGGATCTTTGTTGCTACTCCAGAGTTACCATGGACCTCTTGGTTTAATGCTCCAGTTGCTTGGATTGCAGTTTCCAGCAAAGCAGTTCAAAGCTTGGGATTTGTTTTTATAGCCTTGACCTAATCAGTTTTGTAATCTGCTGTGTTCCTCGGTCTTCTTGATGCTGCTTGTCTGTTATATTTTAATAGAAACATTTATTTTGTGCTAAGTTTAAATGACACACAGGTTGACTATTTTCTAAATTGGTGATTCTGAAAGTAGTTTCGTTGCACTGGATATTATTTTGGGGTGTCAGAGTAAAAGGAACAGAATAGAAAAATACACACTTTTCCGTGTTGGTTATTTATATCATATTCCAACTAATTACACAAATTTGTGGTTTCAATGTGTCAAAAAAAAAATTCAGGGGGTTAAAATTGCTTTTGTAGTGGACATTATAGTGGGTTTTGTATGTGTCTTTGTTTTAAAGAAGACCAAAATTTAACATCTCATCTTTACTGCTTTTTCATTCTTCATCTGTCACTTTCAGAACTGTCCAGAGGGTGGCAGTATAGACCAAGTTATAATGGTGCACAAGACATGAACCGTTAGCATTACATTCTAGCTTTCATGATCATTTCTGTAACAAAAAGGATGAAGTAAAGTTTACTTTGTTTCAATAAACAATATCCTTATCTCTTTTTACCACATTATTAGCTGTGTTACCTCTAAAACAAGTAAGACACTTGCACAATTCAGTTGAATGAAGCACTAATAAACTACATGGAGCTGAGCTGTTTGTAGGTTCTGTGTCTCCAACCTGAATCTGCACTAGAAACTAGCTTGTCCAGGTTGTATTGGGTCTTTGCAGGCTGTTACTGTTGCTTTCTCTTGATGACATGTGTTACCCCCTCCTCCAGAGGGTTGATCAACATCTCTTTAAAATGTAAAAGGTACATACGATGGGACGACTTAACACCTACTGCTAAATATTGCTTGTAAATATAACAATTGTATCATAGGAACAGGATATATACAGTATATATGTATTATGTGTAATGTGTAGATTTTTGTAATTCTTATCCTTGCACAGAGATTACCTGAACAATAAACTGAAAAAGTCTCAAACATTGAGCAAGGCTCCATGTTGTTCTTAACATCATGTTTAGCTTCTCTGTGTGTTATTGATTTGAAAGATACATTTATTATCCCTGTTAATACAACAGAATTCATATGCTTTAAATTAAAAGGACATTTTAGTGCCACCTGCCGACCAAAATAAAAACTGAACTCACATGCAGTTTTCTGCAATTTGTAGGTTTTGTGTTTATAATAATTATCAATGTATAATTATTTAAGATTTGTTGTTGTACAGCTTATTTCACATGGCTGCATGGATAGAGAGGCATTGTCAAAGTAAAACTTGTAACAAAATTAAGTTGATTTGATCAAGTATTGAAGAATCTTAAAGTTCCTAATTATATGAAGTGTGTTTTCCAGGCTTCCTACACAGTCTTCAAAACTCGACTAAAGTTTGAAATTTTCTTTTATCGCTTTCCAGGTCTTTCCAGGAAATGTATGGAAAGAGGAAAATGCAGTTTTTCCTCATGAATGATTTTCTAAAGAGAAAAATTATATATTAAACATACTGCAATGTTCATTTAATGCAGTGATTTTAATTTTAACATTTTACCCATTGGTATTTTGGTCCCTTAAAAATGGCAGCACTTAAAAGTCAAAATGGCCATGCCATAGCTTTTTGGACTTTAGAACCTAAAATTTAGTCACCAGGTTTGGTTATAAAGTCGTGAAGCATTAAAACTGCATGTTTTTCTCCCAAGAAAAGTAAATATACAAAAGTTTATAAATCTGCATTTCGTATTTGACACTGTAATCCTTCGGCAAATACAAGAAGTACAAATTTTGACTTAAAGCTGTAGTAAGCTGATCCAGATGCCCACTAAATTGTATGATTAGTGCTAAAATCAGTCTATGTGAAGACTCCTGATGCTTATTTATTTGTATTTGCTTTCCAGAAGCCTGGTGTGATTAAACCAAAAACGTATAAATTGAAGCTATGACTATGCATTATGGAGACACATGCACCTGCTGTCTTGATTTTTTTCTTCTTTAAAATAGGCCAGTAAACCCCCAGAGGATCACAAGATTAATTTAAAAAAACTGGAAATAAGACAGAAACAAAGTTATGTCAGCTGTTTTACTTCACATTAATTTCCCCCCCCAGTACAGGACAAGCACAGTTAATTCCCAGTTTTTTTTTAAAAACATGATGCAGGACTCATTTCCTGCAGCAGATGTGCAAAATCTTCATATGGGAAAGTTTCAGGCTTAACTGAACAAAAATTAGGTTAAAAAGAGAAGAACTAAAGAAAAATGTTTGATTAGGATTTTTACAATCTATTGCTTCAGTCATTGCCAGTGTGCTTCCATGCTCTTACTGGTCACTGTTTTGGAAATGTAATGTTGCAAACCTTTCAGCAGCGAATCAACCTCCGCTCTGAGGCAGTGTGGCTATGCAAACATAATACAATGAATGCTTTATGTTTGATTTCCTCTTCAAAACTAAAACTGGCAGGTGTTTCACTTTCCATAACCTTATCAGGAGTAGTTTAAAAGGCTTTTTGTTTGTTTGTTTCTGTATTTTTTTTATTTTTTTTTTTGTCATGACCGGCCCCCAGGATCACCTTTAATTCAGTTAGGTTTGTTTATTGGGTTTTAAGTGAGAATATAACCAGATTAGCACTTGAAACCAGGCCTGAATGGCTCAGGGAAGAAGGAACAGGCTACTTGTACATTAGCAGGCGGCTGTCCGGGTATCGCCTCTTTGTTCAAAAGGTTTTTTCATTAGTGCTGTGATATGATTAGTAAGGCCAGCAGGTTTGAAGCAGATATAAGGTGAGAACCATCGATCAATATCAGGAAACGGAATGGTACTAGAGTTATGAAGATAAACATGTAAGTTCACATGTTTATTTGATCAGTTATTCTGGGAGCATATTATACTGTGTATATTTTACATTTTATGTACTATACATTTTATGTATATTTTACATCTTATGTAAAATATACAAAAATATACATGCAACGTATATGTTTACTTTGCATAAATATTCATACATCATGTTAAAACCACAAACAAAATAAGCTTTTCTAAAATATATTTGTGACAGAAAACACAAATTAGTTTTTTAAAAATTATATTCATAAACATCTGCCTAAGAGAGTAGTTATAAATATTTACTGTTTCAGACCAAAATCCTGTCTGGTTGTCAGGTGACAACTTTATATAAAGTACACATTGTCAGCAACATTGGTAGACAGATGTGTAACTGTGTGCTTCATGTTTTTGATCGTTCTCATGTGGCCATATGGAAAGACACCAGCTAGGCTTGGCAAATGTCTCCATCTGTTAACCACAGTTTGTACATAAATACCAGCCTCTGAATGAAAAGTTGTTCTAGGAGACATGAGAGGGATACAGAAGGATCGATAAAGGTTAAGGCCACCTGAAAAAATGCATTAATAATTTTACTTACTTACATTGTTTAGGTTCCAACTGACACAGTTTGAATGCTGTATCATACTGGTAACATTTTTAAAACCATAAGTCTTAATAAGGGATAAATTGACTCAATCTTATTTACAAATCAAATATTACAAAGACATACTGATGTTTATATTATGAAGAGGAGAGAAATATTTGGAGACAACTTGTGTCCACAAATTTTCCTCAGTACAAAAAAATGGAGAAAAGGGGGAAGATCTGGCTGCCAGCTTCATTGCCTTAATGTCAATTTATATATAATTTTAAAACAATAACTAGAAGTGTTACTTTATTTTGTTGTGTATCCTCAAACAACTCAGCTCTAATAGTCATTGAAAGCAGGTTTCAGGTCACAATAGATATTGAGATTAATGATCTCCTTGCACAAGATAGAACAAAAAAAAAAGAACACAAATTGTTTACACAAATAATTTGTCAAGGTTGCTTGCAGACTAATAGCTCCCATTATAAACTGAATCTCTCTGTTAGTGGTAGATTAGCTCTGAGGAAACATTTGTTTGTTGCTGATGCATGTAATTTGCACATTTTCTTGCTACTCACTTGATTGATTGGGGTCCATTAAAAGTATCAATTTACCTTTTGATATAACTTTTTCTGGCAATCTTTTTATGCAATTAACTGGCAAGATTCTTAACAGAACTCAGCTTGCAGTTTTAGGATGTTGAAAACTGCAACATCCTAAAACTATTTGCAGGTTTATTTGCAACCTGCAAATAAACTATTTATTTGCAGAAAATGCTATATTTAGCATTTTCTCTGGTTTCCTTTAAAATCTCAAAACATGGAAGGTTTATTTTTTTCTAAAAGCACAAGAGTGACAAACTGCTAAAATGTCTAATGAAGATATTTTACACCAAATTCTTATTAATTCATCTTCTTAAATTTTTTCTTCTATGGTAGGATGAAAAAACTTCTTGAAACTGTATTAGAATTAACCTCCACTATAAACTGCATATCCACATATTACTTAATTCAAGCCAATTTTTTTCTCAATGTTATCATCATTGTTATATTAGACACTCTTATACAACATTATACATAAATCTACAATTTAGAACAACCAGGAACAAACAAAAACCACAACCTCTCCAAATTCTCTCAGAATACATGACTAAGGCCCCATTTGGTGGCATCATCTCATTAAGACTGCACTGCTGCTACCACATTTCTTCACACAGCATCCAGGATCCATAAGTGCTGCTATCAAAGTTATCAATCACCATAATCTCATCACTAATGGTTTGTGCATTCTTGAAATGACATTTTGCATTAGTGCACTGTTTTCTTTACGGCCCCCACAATACCTCTTCAAAACCTTGCATAGACCATTCATGATATGTCCCACTTTTATTGTGGTGAGGTATACAAAAAAATGTGAAATTTAATACGTTATGCTTCTTACTTTAGCTGTTCCTTTCTCTATATTTTGCAGAAAGAAACGCAATCACTCCTATGTATTAATGAACAGTTATGTTTTTTAGTTCCACATTTTTATATATTTTTTAATTGAATTGAAATGTATTAATACTCATATTTCTATATTGGTCTGATGTAATATTCTAATCAAAAATGTGTTTTCATTAGCTATAAGTGGAAAATCATAATATTTAACAGAATTAAAGGAAACATTAGTCTGTGTATGATTAACATATTTAATTTATTTCACTTAGTTAACTGATGTACTGAGATAAATGTACTTTCCTGTGATACTCTAATTTAGCAAACAGTTTATATGGCACATTGTCACTTTTATGCACAACTAAAAAATGTCAGTGATAATGGAACACTTTTTAAAATATCCAAATAGGTACAACACATCTTGCACTTAGTCATTTGCAAAGTTAAATTGTAGCCAAAGAGCTTGTTGTTCTCACACAGCTTTATTTTTGTAGATGTCAAAATTGTTTCAGGCATTGTGACAGTCTACTTCCCTCGGCCCTAACAACTAATTTCCGAACCTAACCTCACTTGGCCCTCACCAATCCCAACAGGCTGTCTCTTTCGCTTTGTTCTAGTTTCCGATACAATCGAGTCACCACTTTATTCTTCTCTTTTAAACTGAGAAACTGCAACGACTGTTCCCAGCTGAAAAACCCTATCTCTAGTGATGGGTCAGCTCAGTTGGCTTTATCAGACTCTGTTCAGATCATTGAAGTGGTTTTCACTGTCAAGTCAGTGTGTAGGAGTTAACGAGGAGGAATAAATCATAATGAAACCACAATTCCAAAGAGAAATGAGAAAGATAATGCTGCAATATAATTTTTAAAAAATCCAAAAGAAAGTTTCAGTAAAGAGGGATTATTATCCATTGCAGTTAAATTGACAGTATTAGTATTCTTGTTGAGGTTGAAATACAGAATTCAAATTAGATCCAAACCTGTTCGAGATAAGCAATATAAATGTCCGTCCATTCAGGCACAGTACAATGTGTGATAATTGAGCAGGAATTTTAACACTTTTGAAAATTTGAAGCTAACTCTTACAAAAGAAACTAGGGGAACAAGTACTGTGTATATTTGCTCCATACACATCTCTCATGTTTTTAACTCACAGGAGAGCAAAGAAGTATAGTGCATCGCTGGATGAAATGCTGGTTTTCATCTGAAGTTATTGAAGCAGTCTATGCTGGTAAGAGTTAAAATACCTTCATGATTCTCAAAGCCCATCCTACTTTGATGTTGAGAGTCACAAAGTTGATGTTTTTCTAGTTATAAAATGTGAAATCAGGTGAATGTATTGCAAGTGAACTTTACATCAGGGAACATTTTGCTTGAAGGAACCCAGACAAATTACAAGAGGCACAATGTACTAAAAACACCACATATCAAAAGAGAAAGAAGTGGTGAGATTAACAGTAAAGTGTTTGATTCTAAATCAAAATTGCCATCTTTATTTGCACAGCTCATATAGTTTGACTAAGTTAAATGGGAAGTCAAATACAGCATATTTTCAGATAATCTGCTAAAACTAGCTAAAGATACTAAAACAAAAAGAGTCAGCAAAACAGCATAAATTGAAACCGGTGAGAATCAACCTACCTCTGGCTTTTCTTACCCCTGCAGTGGGAGAGGTGTCTGTTTCCAATCAGCAGACCGTGGCAGGATAATTCCTGCTTTCCTTCGTTCAGGTTTTTGCTTGATTTTATCTGCTACAACCTGGAGGTGCTGAGGTACCTGACAAACATGGTAAGTTTTTCTGTTAAGTAAATATGGCATTTCTCCAATACTATGACTAGGTTAACATTTTCAGGTACATGATGACTGGAGGCGCTGATCAACGTGCCAAAGTAACCTTTGCGTGTCAAGGTGATTAGTTTCTCATTCAGTGAGACTCCAGTCTCTGGACACATCAGCAGTGGAACAAATGTGCTTAAGGAAAAATGCAGGCCATTTCTCTCCTGCAGAACGAGGGATATATTTGGATTCAAAGAAAGAAATCTTCCTGCAGGCTCTAACCCCAAAACTTTATTTTCAAGCTGTTTCTTGTCTGAAGACTTTGAAAAGTTATGGGCATGGAGAGAAATGTTGGCCAAGATTTGATATTGGACTGAGGAGTGCGCCAGAAAAATGCTCACCTTTAGATTAATAAGTTATTTTTTATTTTTTTCAAATTCTTTTTCTCGTCCAGTTCACTTTCCACTCTCCTGACAACCTTCAACATACAGCTGCTTTCCATAAACAAAACTCAGATGAAATCACTACATGCCACCTGACCTGATGAAAGGCAGCAGACCGATATGAAGAAAAGCCACTTGTGGTGAACACAAAGAACACTTACTACAGCTTTTAAAGAAATATCTTGTAAGTATTTTCAGTATTTATAAAAATAGGTCAAGACAATTTAATATTTCTCTGAAGGTCTAGTTGTGGCATCATTAACAGCAATAGCACCCAAACAGCTGAGCGTCACATTCCATAAACTGCAACAGAACTTGATCCAGACTACAGCTGTGCTTGAGCTAAAGAATTGATTTTGACAAGAGTAGTTGCAAATGTATTTTGTTTTGTTTTTTTATAACTCCATATCGTGATACCATAAACTAACGTATTTCATCCTGGTTACTTTAGAAAAAAAAAATCAACTGTCCGATCTGTAGTCTTATTCATAAAACTATATCTAAGAAGTCAGGTTTATGTGGCTGGTAATGTTTGGTGTTAGATCGTATTAAAGTTAAATACTATTGAATACGATCACTACGGAGACGCCTGTAACTGCTATTACAGATGCATGGCTTTTGGGTATGTCTCTAACAGCTTTGCAGATCTAGAGAATGAAAGTTCTGCATGTTCTTGATTGGAAATTAGATTTTCAGTTGAATTTGGGTTTGAACTTTGACTGGGCCACTCTATCAAATGGATATGCTTTGATCTAAACCATACCATGGACCTTTGTCGTACTTCAAGTCTTTTGCAGCCTCTTGAAAGGTTTTCCTTCAGTGTTGCCTTGTCTTTACCTCCATTCATCTTCAAAGCTGACTTACTTTCCTGACTGCATGTTTCACCATGGGGATGATGTGTTCAGAGTGATAGTTTTCCTTTATCTGTCTTTGTGACAGTAGCACAAAGACAGTCATCTTTGTGCTACTTTGGTTTATGACATCCAATTAAACTAAAATACATTAACATGTAGCTGTAATGTGATAAAATGTCTGCAATGCACTGCGTGGTGCATATCTGTGATTAGTTTACCAGTGCTTCCTGATCAAATTCAAGATCATATTCATAAATTATTATTTTGATGAATCAGCATTTTTATGATTTATAAAGTGAAACTGTGGCATGTCTATTCATTGTGGTGTTTCCCACATATTAGATAATTTTTTTTTTTCTGTTTGTTGTCAAAGTGTACACATTTGAATCAGCTGCAGGTTAAATTATCCCACATGTATATTTTAGTTTCGTAAAAGGAGGAAATAAGAAACATCTTTGAGGAAAAAAAAGTTTTAATCTTCAATTTAAAGTGAGCTGTGTTGGTCATCCTAGGAAACTATCAAAAGAACAAAATACAGCAGAAAATGAAAAACGACTTCCTGACAGATAAGACAGGAACAACTGAAATAAGCAGTGAGTGTTATAATGCTCAACACAAGCCATGTTTCCAGTATCTGAGACTTAATAAAGGTCCTGTCTATAATTGACATGGTATACCTATTTTTTTAAAGTTATTTTTCCACATATTTTTAGTCTGCCTTCTGGTATTTGGTTGTTCATTTGTTTGTTAATTGAGGATATAAAAAATTAGACATGTTTCATCTTTAATTGTTTTCACCTTATCTGTTTGATATTTTGTAATATCTACTCAGTGTCGTCAATTGGAGGGTGCTTTTATGCATCTATATGTCTGTTTCTAATCCTCTGGAAAATGCTATTTTATTTCTCTCACTTGTATGAAAGTTCTGTACTGATAAAGATGGATTTATTGATTGATGTTTGGAAGAAAAACTGGACAATCTGAAGAGTAATGTTACCATAATGAGGCGTTATTATATGTTCTCTTTCATTTCACAACCCAACAGAAGAACACAGAAATAGAAGGCATGAAGATGTAAAAGACATGGGAGACCACCTAGTTCCTAGTTGGAACTATATTTATCAGGTATTTATCATTATCATTACACTGTTCCCTCTATAATATCTCCTATTTATTAAAATGAGTTCTTGTTCTTCTAGGACGCAGCTCACAAAATAGTTTATGGTCACCAAAGATTGTGATTTGACATGGATAGAGTTTCATATACCCTATGAGTCGTTTGAGTCTTTGCTAAATTAAACTGCTGAGAGCTTCCCTTGTATCAATTTCATGGATATCAACTTTCTGCGTGCGATATGAGATACAGATGTTGCGTGGCTTTCCCACATTTGAGATGCAGTGCGTCACATATGAAACAGTGAATCTGGAGATTATTTGTTTGCTTAGCCTCTGCTCTTCCTGTGGAACAGCGGTAGGCAGTCACAGAGGACGGTGCCATCAGGATGCAACAGTCTCATGGGTGAGAGAAGCCAAGGATGGACGGATTGGACTTGTTTAGAGATCAGGAGATTCTGCATTCCTGACCTTATTAAAAGTTAAACTGTGAAAACATCAGCGTGAGTTAACTGCTTAGGGTGCTGAATCTTCAAATGAAAAAAGCAATAAAAACAATCAGATAAAACATTAACAGGTGAAGTGGCTATCAGCGGTTCTTTATGATGGAGGCAAACGATGGATCTGGAACACGTGGCAAGAGCAGATGAACAATCAGTGTCTGTAGCTAAAAGGCTATAGTATGAAAATCTAAGAGGCTCCCACATGGACAAACACTATTATTACATAATGCTCCTTTTCAATAGCTTATCATTTATAAAAGGTGGTCCAAAAGCCACTAACCTTTAACTAAATAAAACATTTCAAAACTTTATATCATGTTATAATGATATTCTCTCATCGAAAACATACATGGAGTGTTACCTTGATTCTATCATCTTCTATCATCTATTTACCCAAATCTCCTTCTTGGAGCTGCAGTCTCCAACCGACTGTCTCCTCACAGAGCATCCCCACTCAGCTCCTCAGACTAGCAGCAGCAATTAGCAAACATCTGGTGGAATTGCAAGTGTACTGAGCTTATCATACAAACTACTTTTCTTGAAATCTCGATGTTAGCCATAACATAAGGGCAGTGTAATTGTAGATAGTAACTAATTACATTTACTTGAGTAACTTTTTGGACAAAAATAGCTTTTCTGGAGTAGTTTTACGCACATTTACTGATAAGTGTTGCTACTCTTATTTCAGTAAAATTTGTGAATACTCTACACACTGTGAGTAACAGACTTGTTTTAATAAAATGCATCAGACAAAAACCTATATGTTACAGTATTTCATAGTGATGCTTCTTATTTGTTCACAAATAATAATCTGGTGTTTTAATATTGTTTTCTATTTATTCTATCTCTCTTTCTAAAAGTTATGTTTTTATTTGCAAACATGATAGTCTTACAGAAAACCTTCCAATATATATATTTAATTTATAGTCACCATGATAGGAGTTCTTCTGGACATGAAATCTTTTTAATGGTAGTCTGTCTGTTATGGTGTCAATAAATAATACAACTTTATTAAAGTACAACACATTTTTGGGGGGGAAGTATGGATGTTCTCTTCTTGAATCAGAGTGTTTTCTACTCTTGCTTTCTCCCAAAGGCCAAAAACATGAATGTTTGATTTATTTGAGGCTCTATATTGTGAGTACATGGTTATTTGTCTTTATGTTATATGTGAACACAGTCTTTCCAAAACAAATCAAGACAGCTGGATACCTCTGTCATGGTGTTGTTAGATTAACTTAATACACCCAGCAGGTAAATACATTCATTTGCCACTAATAAAAATTGTTTTTTTCTTTTTTCTTTTGTAAAACTTCTGTCATGTTAGCAAACACACCACTATGGAAGATCTGATGACATGTGCATTACAGCTGCTGTTAATTAGCCCCTGAACCTTAATGTACTTTTTACATTAAATGTGCAACCACAATATCTGAGGATTTTTTTCTGCATTGGAAAAGGTTATATTTCCCTGGAGATTAAAAGAATTCATGGTCCTTCTTACATTATGGTTCAAAGAAAAAAATAAAAGGCACATCCAAATATTTTCATGCATCTGCTGCAAGTAACATACACCAAGTTATTTTCCAGCTTTGGTGTTCATGGCAGGAAATTCAGATCATGTCAGGCTCCTAACAGGTCAACAAGAAAATGTAATGCAAAGTTTTGATCCAGTTTACGGAAAATCGAAAATAATAAAAACCAAATGCATCAAAGCTAAATAAGCACACAGAGGGAATCCTTGCAAACACGACCAACCCCTGTGTAAATATTTACAATCTGGTACCAGGATTTGGAGGCAGAAACTTTGCAGTCTTTTTCTTTGTTCCTCCTCTAAACCGTCAAACACATCCAGTCATCGAGAAAACCGTCCTCCAGTTAAACAAAGCACACAGCACTCTTTGCAGTATAGCTTTCAAAGAGATGACTGCAGGTGCTGTCCTCTGATCACGTCTGACTTAATCAGAGTAATCCAAATAATCTGAACTACAGCCCTCTGGAAAATCATGCAAATGGCAAAAGTATTAATAACCTCGGAACTCTTTCCAGATTTGGTCACATAGCCACAAACTTTGATGTGTTCACTGGAATTTTATGTGACTTTCATATGGAAGGAAAATGTCTTGGAGCAAACATTAAACTTTATTTCTTAAAGCTTTCAACTATTCTATTCATTTTTATATAAAGGCCAGTTTTGTGGAGTGGACAACTGAATACTTTTTCCATTAAACATATTTTCCCACCTGAGCTGTGGCTCTCTGCAGCTCCTCCAGAGTTGCCATGGCCCTTTTCTCTGTTCAATACATATCCACTAGTAAGTTAGGTGGACAGTAATGTTTTGCTACCGTTGAGTTTGTACCACACTCTTTCTATTTTGGGATGATAAACTGAATGCTGCTCTAGTGATATAATTGAAGCTTGGGATACTGTTGTATAATCTAACTTTGATTTAAGCTTCTCTGCATCTTTATCCCTGACCTTTCTGCTGTATTCCTTGAATTTTGTGATGTCGATTCACTAAACTAACAAAATTTAACACCTGTACTTGTACTGAAATTAAATCCCATACAGGTGATCTACTGTATATCTACTGATTATGTGACTCATCAAGGGAATTGACTGGACTGAATGTTATTAGGGATTCATATTGAAATAGTTTGGGTACTATAGCACCTCACAATTTTTAGATTTTTATTTCTAAAACCATTTTCCCCTTTTCTTCTATTTGCTGTAAAATACAAAACAGCTTGAGGTTGTTATGTGAAAAAAATTTAAAAGTTATATGAATACTTTTGCAAGCTTCTGTGGTACAGTGGCTTCAATTTAGGGATTAGGGGAGTCATGGAGGAATGGAAAATAAACCAGCATTTGTCAGTACATTTTTCCATGTTAATTTCACCCCTTTATGCTATTAGAGCCCCGAAGAGGGGATGGCAGTTTGTTTACACGTTAAATAATCAAATCTTTAATCCCCAGATTTAAACTTTAGTTCTGCATTTTAACTATGACGATAGCAAATCCTCTAGGGGGGAACAATCTCTTCCATTGCATGCGTGGTTCTGATTAGCTGAGAGACTTTGGGGTGCTGTTCAGTGTCCAGATTTGTTTGTGCAGGTCTATAGGGCATAACTGGAAAAAATGATTACATTTGTTTAGTTCTGACATGACCCCCCGCTGTGTGGGTGGAAGACTCAGCAAAAGGCAGGACACCAGGAACTAAAAATATCTTGTGAATCTGTTTAAGGTTGAAGGATTGCATGCTAATTGGAGGAGATTGCATAAATCAAAGTGGACTTTTCCTTTGATTTGACTAACAATGTTAGTGCAGGCAGGGCAAGGCATCAAAACAGTTTGTACATGAAAAACATTAACGAAAATTTATTTGGTTCATAGCTTTTAAAATAAATTTGACAAATGGTTAATTTAAAACAGTGAGGTTTTTTTTTCAATAAATCTTCTAGAAATGTAACATGTCACTGTATAAGGGATCCAGACAGAGAACATAACTTTAGTTGGTGCATAGTCACAGGTAACATCACTAACAAAACTAAAATCTAAATATTGTAGCCTAAAATCTTTCATTTAAAAACTAAGAATTTAGTCTGACCTTATTTTAAAAGTGCAGGCAGTGGTGGAGGTTTTTTTACCCCTCCAGGGGGTCTTTTGTGGGCTCTAGTGACAGTAGGCTGACAGGAAACGGGGAAGGAGAGGGGGGAAGACATGCGGCAAATATCGTCGGGTCCGGGAGTCGAACCATGCGACGGTTGCGTCGAGGACTCAAGGCCTCCAAATATGGGTTGCGCTAACCACTACGCCACCACGACACGCCTGGAGGTTTTTTATAAGGACAATATGGCTCACTGTCCAAGGTGCCGTTTTTTTGAATGGAGCGGCACAAGGACATGGAAAAGACACATTGAAACTCATTCACTTGAAATTCAAGTGAATGAGTAGGGGTTCCATGTGAAGTTTATTTTACAAAAAGCACATTTCCATTGCTTGTTTGTATTACGGCCATGTCTTTATGTATGAAAAAACAGCATTATTTAAACTGGTCAAACCTGCACTGATTCTTAACACACAGATTGACTTGTGAAAAATTTACTGTATTTATAAAAATGGAAAAAGGGGAATTTTTAATGTTAGTAAAATTCATGTTAAAATTTAATTTTGTCCCAACTTGGATATTGATTGACTCAGAAGCGAGACCTAGGCCTCTACTAATTCCTTGATAGGAGCTACAGGTCCGGCACGAAAATGAAAAGGAATAACTAGAGATTCAAATCCTTCATGTTTTTGACGAAACACTCAGTCCTTATCAGCTTGGAGGAAATATGTGGTGCATAAATTTCCAGAGAGATTTTTTTCCCCTTCCTCAGCATATTTTTTTGTGCTTCTTCCAGAGAAGCTGTGCTCCACTTTTCCTGTAAGTATAACCCTATGATATCCTGTTGGATTTACCTCAAACAACATTTTTGAAACAGGTTTTATCTCCTTTAGAAAAATCTTGCTTGATTTTGGTAAAGGGATTTTTCTTGTTATCGTGCTTCTGTACTCCAGTTTGTTTGGCTTCTTCATATTTAAGCTTATCAGTCACTGTTTTGATAAATTCGTTGGCATTCATGGTACGTTATTTAAATTTCATCTCTTCTTGTCTGGACTCAAGAAGCAACAAATCATCATACTACCGTCTTTGTACTGATTTTATCTGCAGCAACCGTGCGGGAGCACAACCAAGTTGTAAATTACAGGAGTTCTTTTTACGATTTCTAAAGAGAAAATCATCCAGTTCTGTGCAAGAGAACTGGCATGCCATTTGAAATGTTATTTATTTATTTCATTGTGCAGGAACTGTCTCTGGAACATTTGTGCAAAATCGGAAGTCTGGTCACAGGAGGAAATAGTCTTGTTTGGTTAGACATAACACAATTGTTAAGAATTCAAATAATTAAAACCATTTGACATTCACTTCCTCCTTCTTTTTAATGGAAGTTTATTCATTTTGCAAAAGAATGGGGACCTTTTTCTTTGAAGTATGCGTTTTCTTCATACACTGTAGTTACAACATAGGCCCTGCAAATTCTACATGTTCTGCAATATTTTGATCTACTTTTTATCCAGTGTAACTGCAATTATAGGATTTTTTTAACCATAAATGAAGTTTAAATTTGCCTGTTAAATAATTGGATAAATTATCCATCTGTTGAAAACAATACCCTCCCACAATTATTGACATTTATTTTACCCTTAACATAAGTTCAGCTCTTACTGCACATATAATTTTACTCTGACAAATTTAATAAACAACCAAACCTTGAAAGTAATTTAGAAGAGGTAAACAATTCCACATTGTGTATACTTTAAAATACATGCATGCTTACAAGAAATATATATATATATATATATATATATATATATATATATATATATATATATATATATATATATATATATATATATATATATATATATATACAGTACAGACCAAAAGTTTGGACACACCTTTTAATTCAATGAGTTTCCTTTATTTTCATGACTATTGACATTGTAGATTCACACTGAAGGCATCAAAACTATGAATAACACATGTGGAAATATGCACTAAACAAAAAAGTGTAAAACAACTGAAAATACCCCTTATATTCTAGTTTCTTCAAAGTAGCAACCTTTTGCTGTGATTACTGCTTTGCACACACTCTGCATTTTCTTGATGAGCTTCAAGAGGTAGTCACCTGAAATGGTTTTCACTTCATAGGTGTGCCCTGTCAGGTTAATAAGTGGGATTTCTTGCCTTATAAATAGTCATGGAAATAAAGAAAACCCATTGAATTAGAAAGGTGTGTCCAAACCTTTGGTCTGTACTGTATATATACTGTATGTGGTAAAGTGGCTGAATGCCAAAGTATATAAACAGACACAATTCTTTACATCATGTCCCCTAAAAACATCGCCTACAGTTCATTACTCTTACAGATCAACTCTCTTGAATCCCCCTCCTCCCAAGTCACCACTCTGGGAATTGTCGATAAAACATCTTTGGTGTCAGTGAAGTGGGAAGTTGTGGAGGTATTTGTGATCAATTGATTTTACTTCAAAGTTGACTATTTTATGGACAAATCATGCCATGGACATGTACATAATAGCAGAAAAAAACATTTGTTACTTTATACTGATAACCTTGAATTTTTCTCTCAGATCATCTTAGCCGTGACGATGACAAAGACCTTGAATGGGTTTCAGCTGGAGTCGTCCAGCTTTACTAAGATTGAGGATGTTATTGGCAATTCATGGGATGGACCTTCTCATATATATGAATATATGCAGATAATACATACAAACACACAACGACGTGGAACATTTCCTTTGGTCTCCTGCATAAATTTCAGAAAAAGAACATTTACATTTGGGATTGTAATTTGACAAAACATGGAAAACGTCAAAGGGTAAAAATACCCTTGCAAGTCACATGTATGGTGTCATTTTTTATGTAGAGGATTATTCATACAGTTTGTGCTGATTCTGGTACACAGATACAAAATACATGTAGGTATGAAGACAGGTAGACATAAAATACAATCTATGTCTTCCTGTTATGTAATGTGTTGTTTTGAGTTGTTTTTAAGGTTTGATTATTCTGTGTTCCTTTGTGTCTTTCTTTGATTAGATCACCCTTGTTTCCATTTTACTTCAAGTGTTACTAATCATCTTTATTTCTTGTTTTCCTAGTTTAATTCCCAAGCAGGAACTTGGAAAGGCAGGTCCAGTTGCAAATCTAATTTTCTCTGTTTACGCAAACATC
This sequence comes from Xiphophorus hellerii, assembly GCF_003331165.1. Lineage (NCBI taxonomy): Eukaryota > Metazoa > Chordata > Actinopteri > Cyprinodontiformes > Poeciliidae > Xiphophorus > Xiphophorus hellerii. The sequence goes on along the minus strand of NC_045691.1, from coordinate 15,472,721 downwards.
CTGTGAATATTAATGAGCAAATGTGACATAATTTGCAATCAGTGCTATAGGAAGTGGAACGTGGTAATAAGGCAATTTGGGATAAAGTTAAATATTTGCATAATTAAACACAGAAAAACATGTGAAGAACAACTTGAAACCTCTCGCATTCTCTTCTCTCGCTCCATCACCTTTATTCAACGCACACAACCATTGCCATAGCAACTGACGCTTTACTGAACTGCGAAATGAGATCCCCTTGACTCTTAATAGTAAAACGTTTTGTCCTTTTTCACATTCTTTGAGTGAATATTATTTTCCTGACCACCGGTAATCCTGACTGAAATCGAAACAGTGAGGCACATTTGACACACAATAAGTCATGAGACGTCCAATCCAGGAATAGACCTGTCAATGGTGAGCACCCACCAACAGAAACAAAAATTGCCACCTCTTTCATCTATGACATCCTGTTTTTCTGGGCTACAAATGTAGCATGTTGACATTATTCCCATATTTTGGGCCACTGACTGGATGTTTCGGCACTATGTATAGCAAAGATGTTCAGGAGGTAGTTACTTCCAACACTCGCTACTGCAAAACTGTCATCTTGAGGGTCACTGAGTCTCCCTTACAAAGGGTTGAATAAGGCCTTCCTGCACCCAGCAGATTTTATTCGACATCTCTCTTGAGATGTCGAATAAAAACAACATCGTTGCTGTTGGTGCAATAAGCGTGAGAAACTGTTTTGGTGGACTTTTCCAGTTCATACAAGTTTTTTGTGTCCACTTTTGCAAACTCTTTTTGAACTTGTGCCTGAAGGCCTTTGGTGGGAATGTCTACTCCTGACCTGAATAATCTGCTGCATGAAATCTAAGGAAAACACGTACTTTTGTGGGGGGAAAAAAAATCTACATTTATAATAATCATGCAGCAGTTTTCAACAAAGCAAAGCTGATAAAATGGCTTCGTTGTTTCTCCAAGCATTCATGTTGACGTGACAGAAGGGGGGGACTTTGTAGCGGCTGTATTTATGTTTTTGCTTCATGATCAACTGAACCTAAAAGAAACAGAACTGTGCCTGCAGCTCAAAACCAAAATATTTTTAGACAATTTTTGCTTTAAAAGTTGCAATGACATAGCCTCTATATTTTGTGAAATTAAATAAAGGAGACATCCACAGTTACTTAAACAAATTACTAAATTTAAAAGATGAAGCATGGATTTTTATATCAACCAACAAAAGAGGAGCTTGACAGCACACGAGTAAACATAAATTGTTATTCTGATTATGCAAGCAGGATATAGTGTGCATACTGTTTTTTTTCCCAGGCACAACTGGAGACTAACTCTGAAGGCTTTGGGTTTTCATGTAAGGTTTTGATGGGTTACAGGTGGAAAATTAAAAGAGGAATTTAAATGAAGTCATGATGACTTCTGTGCAGAACAGAGGAGAAATAACAAAGTTTCATATTAAAAGTTGGCAGGCAATGATGTGAAAACAAGTTCACCTGGGATAAACTGGATTGCATTGTATTCTACTCTCCAATACAAAGGATTGTGTACCATTGTGTTTTCCTCAGTCTAGGACAGTAATGTCAACATCATATGATGTGGACTGCATCTGCAATTTAAAAGGAAATAAGACAGTCAGACAATAAGTTGTTCAAACAAAGCTATTTTCTTTTGGAATAGTTACAGTGTAAAAAAAAGTGTTCTACATGTAAGCTTTGACATTTCATTGAAGATAAACATTCCATTCCAAAGCAGTATTTGTAAATCAGATTTTTCTATTTTAATTTAATAGGCTCAACATGTTAAAGAGGATGTTATACATCAGAGTAGGTTTATTTTTATCTCATTTTCTGAGAAGAAATAGGCACTCAATAATGAGCAGGTGTTAAATCAAACTGACTCCATTACTGTTGGCAGTGTCTGTGAGTCAGACTTTTGATGAGCCTAATGATTAACTGTTTTATCTGCAAGACAAGGCCTGTTTCAGATACTTTTACACATTGGCCACCAGAACCTTACTGAGTTTGATACTCAAAGTGAATGTTTTTTGGAGAACATTTGAGCTAACAACTGGATTTATCTACATATGGACAATAGATTCAAACTTTTATGCATGACAAGTACTACCTCAGTTTTCATTTGGGAAGTTTTAAGGGACAAATTGGTGTTCAGAAGTTTAAACAAACATGTATTCTGGTAAGCAACACTTCCCTCATAAAGTTGCATGTTCTGTCATCACATTATGTCACAGATACCAGATTTCATCTGCTACGTTTTTATATACTGCAAGCCCTGAGCCTCCCTACATACACGCTTCTTTGGATCAGGTCTGAGTCCTGGTTACAACATCTCATAAAATTCAAGCAGGAAGAAAAACAACTGCAAACAAGTTTCCAAATGACTTCATGTTTACAATGACAGGCGAGGAAAATTAGGAATGTAAACCAAAGGTCATTCTTCTGCACTGCGTGGAGTCACAGTTTGTCCTGATATATTGTTTTAAAGATAATTTACTCTACAAATACAAACAAATTCTTTTAGCACAACACAAATGAGTTCTCTCTTTCTCCTTTTTTAGCCCCATAAACAGATGTGATTCTTTGCAAATTTGATAGAAATGTTCGGTCTCCTTTGCAAGTTGTAAACTGTTCCTTGGCAGACTGCTTCAGGCTTTGCGATATTAATAAACCTAATCTAAATAATAACACATTCATGTCTTTCTTATTTTATTATTTTCAGGGGAAAACGAGGGTCTACAGATCTGTACAGAACTTTTCCTCTATAATGGCGAACTATCAAGCCTTAGCCAGGACAAAAGACACACATGAAAATTTAAAGTCTGTCATGTATCCTTTTGTTGTCGTCAGGCAATTTGATAATTTGAGGACTGAAGGTAACTGGGTCAATTGGATTTCGCCAGATTTTTCAAAGTAAGTTCATGGTCGCAAAGTGACAAAACATGAAAAATATTGTGAATTCTTTTGCACAGCATTGGATGCAGATTCGATGCAAGTCGTCCAAAGCTCCATGTCGTCAAAATAGTTAAACTCTTAAACACTATTTGCACTGGATTAGGTTTCCATAGGGACCACATGCTATTTATAACAATTGCGTAGATTGTCAGTGTTGTTAGTTTCATGCAAGTCATCTCAGTAATTTGTAAAGTAAAAATTTCCCTGCAAATTACCTTCTATATTTTGCTGTACTCCGAAGTCTTGCAATTATACAAAGCCAATGTAAATATGCATCTCTGTGATTTGGACAGAAATGGGCAGTTTTTGTTTTCCTGGGCACATTTTTTTTGTTTTTGGCTAAGAATGAAGGCTGCCTTGGAGTGCATTGAAAACCTTTTTTTGTCCTGGGCCAGCAAAACCATATTGACCCACAACATATGGCATCAGAAAAAGAGAGAGGGGGAGAGAATGAGAGTTTCTGATTACTCGATTAATCGTAAAAATAATCAATAGAGTACTCAATCACTAAAATGTTATTTTAGTGCCCTACATTAAATTACATTAATGCAACATAGACATAGACCTAATCCTGCTAATTCAATCCGAATTGGATTAATAAATGCAGTAGGTATTTTGCAGGAGAATTTTTACTTTACAAATTAGTGACATCACACAGGATTAACAACACAGACCATCTCCTTCATTATTACAAATAACATGTGGTCTCTGGGTAAAACTAATCTCGTGCGAATTGAGTTTTAAACACACTAGATTTGTAATGAATGAAGTGAATTAATCATTTGATTTCAAGATTTACAGGATGTGGAAAAAGGATTAAAACACAAAACGAGTTTACTATTTACACGTTGTTTTGGAATGCTTGGTGTTTATTGAATTAAACATTTCTGCTGAGTGTCATTGATGGGGCTCTAGATTTTGTTTGTCTCTTGTGTTATTCCCTGTTTATTTTTATGGTCCCTCTTCTGCCCCCCTGCAACTACATTTTCTTAATCCTGTCATGAGAACGCCCATTTCTGAGGGACCCTAGTGCTCTTGATAAAGGGCACATTGAAATGCTTCCAAATCCCCTAAATCAGAAACGTTTGGAGGTCTCTGTTTTCTGGGTTTACTGTTGGGCAACAATCATGCTCTATTATCAAATCAACAGTTGTGTAACAGTGACTCAATCAAACAACTGAACTGGATCAAAATGATTTTCTTTCCTGCTTGGATGTTGTTGTTCCAGGGAAATGGTAATTGTCCTCAACTCATCTGGTTTACAGTAGATCGATAGGTATTTAAAGGATCATCTATGATTGCCTTTATTTCAGTTTTGATAAATGTGATACATTTTTGTGCAGCATAACCTATTAAGGTGCTTTGTAAACAGTATGTCCTGACAAATTTAACTTCAGTTCTCAGCCAAGCTCAATGAAAAGAGTGAGAACAGAAATCTATAAAAATCAACTCAGAGCTGCCCTCCAACATTTAATCAAGGCTAATGTGATTTTTCAAGGCTTGTTGAAGTGCATTTTCCAAAAATAACATGTTAATCCTTCTAATGGCACGACTCAGGGGATGAAGCTTCACTGGTGACGCCTTTTTACTTAAGACAAATAATTTCTGGATGTTTTTAATAAGAAAGGGTGCTTGTTTTATTATGATGAATTAAAAAAAACAACTCTTTGATACTAATTGCAAAAAAACTAAACAACAAAAAATAAAACACAAAGAAAATGATGGTTCAGAAACAAAGTGAGCAGCCTAGAAATGTAACATGAGAAATAATGTTAGAACATTTCACAGCGAGAATCTAAAAAAAGCTTCATCCTGGCCTTCAAAATGTGCTGCTCCATCTGGAATAACTTTATGAGCATGAACAAGATCTTTTTTTTGAGTTGCCTAATTTATAGATTCAAATAAAGTGATTTTTCCACTTTAACAATTTTGATGGTTGCGATTCCTGTTCTTTTTCTGTTGATGCAATCATTTTATATAGGTATGTTTATTTAATGTCTTCATTTTTTACCAGGTTAAATGAATTACAAAATCATTTTAACCAAAGTCACCTGATTTGTTTCCCTACTTATGCAAAATTCAGAGGTAAGATTATTTTATAAAATACATGCTATGAAGTTCAATCTTTGAATGTTAAACCTCTCTTTCAATGCAGTAGTTTCCTTGAACTGTATTAGGCTGCAGAATTGTATACTATCCTTTAATAATGGAGCCCAAGTCAACAGAATAGACAGTATACTGCTGTTGTAGAACTTGGCTCTATTTCCACATTGCATTAAATTGTCTCCACATGCTGAAGCAGTTTTCAAAAGTACAAACTCAGAATTATGTTTTGTGAAATAAAAAATTAAGTCAAGACTTATTCAATAGGAAATTTGTAACCTTTGTTGCACTAAACTTACAGAAAAGTAGAAGACCTTTTGGAGAACTTTTAGAAGACAAAAATATTGAAAGTTGAAATTCAATAGCGTCAAGTTTTTCAGAATATGACAACAGAAGTAAACAATGCTGACATGTATTTCAGTAAACAGAAGTCTTACAAGCTTTGTGAAATGTTCCTGTTTTACTTCATCTCTGCCAAAAACAAAGTACAATAAGTCATATTCAGTCGCAGAGAAAAAAAAAATACAGTGTTTTTGCTCTCAGATATCACCAAAAAACTGAAATAAAAAAACAAAAAATTGAAAACTACAAACAGTTCACTCTTGTCCCCACAACATAAGCTCTACGACTGCCAGTTGTGTTGATGTCACAAACATTTTGAAATAAAGTACTGGATGAAATGCTATGACATTAATTTGTGCTGTTATCTAAGGCGACCATGTTTAGAATCATATTTGTCTCTTCATGTTCATGACAAAATAAAAATCACTGCACTTTTTTGTAGAAAACTAAAAACTCTAATCGTGTCCAAGGAAGTTCATTTGATTAGTCGAAACCCTCACAATACAATCATGAGAAAATTTTGTATGACAGCAGTGGGTTTTTTTTGGTTATTTGTGTCATCACTTTTAGTCCTACTGGAGTGAAAAAAGATACTTTTCTCTGCATATTAATGCCTGTTTTATTTATAAAGTCTGGAAAAGTTAAAACAGCACATTATTTTTTAAAGATATTAACCCGTTAACCCATTTCTGACTTTGTTATGGAAAACATGTTTGTTGTGCATCTCAACGCTCTTTTCTTTTAGATTATATGAATAGTATTGTCATAATATTGGTCATTTGGTCTTATGCAGTCATCCTTACAATGTCAAAAAACAGCAGGACTCATGTATGTGATACTGTCACCTCCTGGATCTGAATGATTGTTTCTAATGAGGATTGATGCATTTCTGCAGATAGCAGTAGAACCACATGGAAGAGGCAGAGGAGCTTCATTTTTTCACAGATTATCTGTCTACAGTTGGGACAGAGTGAGAGTTTTAATGTAAAATAAAGTTACATACTAGAGCTTTAATGTGTCCAGTTTGAGAGCTGATCTGTAACTTACTTCTCTTTGTAATATAACCAAAAAGTTTTGTTGTTTTCTTTACCCACTCATTCAAGGATATTAAGAACACCCTTACTTAATATCCATAATGTTCTGTGGTCATGTGGAGTCACAGAAATATTAAAGTTGTTTGTCATCAGCAGTACATAAGAGATGTTATCAAGCTCCTATAATCCTGACAGAGAAGTATATATTTTTTAAAATAAAAGAAGCCTAATAATGTAGCCTCTAAAAAACCCATATATAATCTTTTTTTCACTTAAATCTTTAATTGCAGACTGGAATGCAATGTTGTCCCTGTCTGTTAAACTTGTGTGCCTGTATTGCTATGTCTATTATAGACTTGATTCAATACGATTATCACTGCAATACAGTCAAAAAATTGGCAATTTTACATGCTAGAGCTTTTCTCTCAATAACTGTAAGCTGCATTATATGTAGGCAGGAGCATTATATACAGCCATTTCCAAAGCACAAGTTGTTAAAATTCTCCCCAAAAGCATCTTGTTGTAGTTAAAGATAAATGTTTTCATACTAAACTCCCAAAAAGGGTTTGAAGTGTTCCAAGGTGTAATTATATTTATGTTGCAGCATACATGAGAAATATGTATCAAGTAGAAAAGGTTAGTGTGTCCAATTTTGATCCCTAAATATGTAATAAAATCTGGAGCCATATGTTGCAATGAAAGAAGCTTATCTTCTGAGAAAGCATTTGTTTTAGTTAGATGCATTCGCATCAAGCTCGTGTTAGTCATGCTTACACGATTTAGTTCTGCATTTGGCCTCTGAACACTTTCTAGCAGCACACACACGTGCTTCAGGTTAGAAACAAAGACTGACTGCTGGTTTAGACCTGCATCTGTGCACAGAACCCACAAGACAGCTGTGCCAAGATACTGGTTTGGTCTGCTGTGAGTCCCTGGCACACATTTAATCTTTCTATGTGCATGGTTGTGCTCATGCTGATGAGGACTCAGTGTGGCAATCACTTGTCATACATCAACGGACACAAAGTAATACATTTTGTGTTAAATTAAAGCAGTATTATGTAAAATTAACTCTTTTGAGCTTTACATCATGCCATAATGTTATTTCCTCATCAAAAATCTACCTTATCTTCTGAGAAAGAAGATAAGGTTGCCTTGCCTTGATTTTTTTAAGCATGTTTGAGAGATTTTTAATCTCTCATGGTAACCATTCAGCTGTGCAAAACGCCCCGTGGGACAGAGCCCCAAATTCAAGATGCAGCTCCTTCTCGGAGATGCAGTTTCCAAGCTTACAAGCTTCTGCATTACATAGCACCCCTCCCCTGCAACTCCCCCACTCAGCTCCTTCAGACTAGGCAGCAGCAATTAGAAAACGTCCGGTGTAACTTTGCATCTGCTGAGCTCATTATGTGATCTACTTCACAGTGAAACGCAGGTAAAACGATGTTAAAGGGTTAATAGAGGAGCAGCATTGTGTTGACTTCCTGAAGGTTAAGTGCTACAAAGAACAAGAGTTTCTTAAAAAGACAGAAGCCCAGTTTCAAGTTGTTAAATTACAAATTTAAATTTATTTGGTGATATTTGATATACACAGTAGTTTTAAAACAACTTTGATTGTGATTTAAAATGGCATTAGGTGACTGGAAAACATAATACTGCCCCAGCTGAATTGTGAACAACAATGCATCATTACTGGCAAGTGTCACGTTTTTTTGTTGTTTTTTTCTTGGAAACATGAGAAAGAAGTACCAGCATTTCCGGCATTTCCCCCCCCAGAGTTTTCAAAGCTTAAATTCCTGAAGACTAATTGTCTCTCTGTTTCAAGGGGACTGATTAGGAGCTGAGTGTTGCTATTGAAGCAGACTTGTTAGGAAGGGATAAACATAATGAGTTTAAAAAAGAGAGAACATGAGGAAAAACTAAAGCAGCTTAAGTAAAACAGCCATTGGGTAAAATGTTAAATAAATAAGTAAGAAAATAAATAAATGAATAAATTCATGCATATGATAAAAAATTGTTTCACTCAGCAGCCAGATCCTCCCAACCCATCTGTCAGATAAGATTTGTGGGAAGATTGTTATTTATTGATGATTCTACAGTTTACCAAAGTGTTAGGATGAATGAGGAACTAATTCCTTTTTTTATTATTTATAAGAGCAGGATTTCATGATAAGGTGAGCTAAGACATTTTTTCAAGGTGAAAAAATGTATGACAGACTGTAGTCACATTTTTTCCAACTAAATTAAAGTAAAGTAAGACAGGTGTGATGAGGTTTATCATGTTTTACATGATTTGATTTATTTATTTTGCTTTTTGAGAATTGTGACTCCAAAGTCCAGCGACATAAAAGTTGGTGTTTTTAAAGTCCCTTCTAATCAGTCTGTTTCTGGAGCCCTATTGGGAGTTACAATATTTTTGTTTTTTCTAAAGTGAAATAAAAAAGATTCATATAACTAGCATAGAAAGCTCTGGTTGCTGTCCTGCTGGAAAATGAATCTCTGTGCTGTTTAAGATCCTTTTAGTCTCTAAAAGGTTTTCTTCCAGCATCCATCTTCCCATCAAGCTTGTTCAGCTTACATGAATAACTGTAAACAAGTTCAAGAGGTCTGAACACTGCAAAGTATAGTTTGTCTTCTTTTTTTATTATTTAAAACCCTTTATTCTCTAAACTTACGTATAGTTATACATTAGTGGTCCTTCTCTTTGCTCCACTGAATTGTTTCTGATGTTTTCCTTCAAACCTTCAAGCTCTTTTTTTTTCACCACAATATGTCTTTTTAAGTTTTTCTTTTTAACTCTTGAACACATACTGTAAATATTTAGTTCAAGCATTCTGTCATTAAAAGTTCAGATCTTTTTTATCCACTCTCACCTTTATTTCCCAGTTAGAGCTATCTTCACAGCCCAGCTGGCTTAAAAGTGCTGCATCACGGACTAATTATGAGGAGAAAAAGACACAAACAAACGGCACTAATAAAGGAAGAGAGGAAAAAAAGGCCTTCAAGATAAGCAGGTGTGAGCAGTTTGCACTCTTTTTGCATCAGATTGCAGCTGTTCTCATGGCACAATCTAATTATAGCCCTCTGTCACAAACGCACAAGACTCAGAAATGGTGGAGAAAAAGAAAAATTAAGTTCCCAGAAAATGACGTTTAGATGGTAATTGATTGGAACAGAAGCGCTGTGGAAGAATGACTCCTCACTGTATCAGAGAAATCACAGTTGGGTTGCCATTACTAAATCAGAAAGTGCTGCAGGTATTTTAAAATCTCAGCTGCAGACTGTAGGTGACCTCTACATGATTCAACGTTGTTCTTAACCTGATCTCTCAAAAAATACCAGATGTTAAAAATGTTTGAATCTTTGTAATCATCAATCACATTGGAAAGAATTTTTCTGAATTTTATGCATACCTTTTGTCATAATTTAATTTATGTGCCTGTCATTACATGCTGTTCTCACTAAATAAATTACATAAAACAGAGCTATTCCTCACCCTGAATCTAGAGGATCTAAGAACTGAGATAAGCGAAAGTAATATTTATTATTTTGAGAAAGGTCCATTCACCTTTGGTTTCTAATACAATGCTTTAAAAAGTTGTTTTCTGAAAGTAAAAAGTAAGCCATTTTGATCCCATAAGAGAGCGATTTCATGGAGGATTTGAAACAATGTCAGACAGACGTGATTTTAAATTACACCTTCAGTGACTTACTTAGGAAACATTGCTGAAGGTTTTCCCTCTTCTCCTGTCTCTTCTCCTGAGTTTCAGTTATCCCCAAGACATTAAAGGCATTAAATATTTCACTCGAACTGCAGGAGTAGCAAGCAGCTGGGATCTTTCAGAAATGAAAGCTTTTTGTTGCAGCTGTAATTTGCATAAACATGGACTGCTTTTCCTCGCTCTAATATATGCATAAAGAAAGATTTAAATGTTGCTTAACTTAGTTGGCTTGACTTTTAAACAAAACTTTTAACACCTCAGTGGATATGGACATTCCATAAATTAATGCTCATCTATTTAAGTCATTCCAAAACCCAGTTTTGATATATTTTTAGAATCACCCCACTGTTTTAGTCATCTGTGTCGTCATTTAGGCAATTATTTTGACCCACCATCCCAGGTTCCCCAAGGAAATGCTGAAAAAAGTTTAATAAGTTTATTTGCAAAAACAAATGAATATGGGTAGGATTTCTTGTCTTTTTTTTTCCGTCTAGGAGGACTTCTTAGCAGAAAACAATGGATGAGATCTCTGGGACTGAGGTAAGTATTTATGGTGAATAAGAATGAGATTTGTTCTTACTGGTCCAGAGGTTGAAGTGGGATCCTCAAAAAGTAATGAAAAATCCAGGAAAATCCATGAGTCCATGTTTTGAGGAGGATTATCTTTGAGAGATATGGAAAAAGAACAAATCATGGTGTTCCCGAGAAGGTTGTTGGAAGTTGGGCATGCAGGTTGTTGAAAAGGTTAGTCACTAATAATGTTGGGTGTTGTTGGTTTGGCGTGGACAATTTCCTTTTCTAAGCTGACTATAAACACTGAGGATAACTTGATGTAAGGACCAGGAACCATGGAAAGACAATCTGTTAGAAGTCGACTTGGTGCAACTACTGTGTCGACAATTAGGCAAAGAGTCAGTCTGTCAGCTTCATGAGGTGTTTAAGCACTTGTGAGCCAGCTGCTGCCTGCTCACAAGTGCAGATTGAATCAACAGACAAGAAAAAGCACCACACAAACAATGGCATTGCCCCTAAATTCATGACATGAAACTGACATGAAAGATAATTGGTATGAGTGTGTAAAAGCACCCTAGGAACCACCTAGATTCAAGCTTATCATAAACAGTAATATGCAAACACATCACTGTCCTTGCCTACAGTGAAACAAGTTTGACATCACAAAAAATGTGGAGAGCACCCACTAAGAATGAAGTTCCTGCTTTAAATCATAGTGACCACACAGACTATGAAATGACATCTGGTGAAAGGGTTTTTGATTTGGAGTCAGAATAGCTCTTTCAACCCTTAAACCATTGAATGAACTATTGTGGTAGCATCATACTGTGCTACTGGATCACTCACAGATGTATGGAGCAATACAAAATTGGAGTGGATGATGAAAAAGAAGGATAATCTCTAATTTGTTCAACCTCAGCTCAAATCAGTGGTTTAAACTAGAACACAATGGAGTTTTCCAACAGAACAAGGATCCCAGAGACACATGGAAACTGCTTTTAGAATAAATAAACCATGATTCTGCAATGGCTCCACTTTCAACTGTGTAAAAACTGCTAAAAAGCTGAGTATGTGCCAAGAAGCCCTTTAACAACTTAAAACGAAAACTACAAATTCTGATGAAACTACTAAGCAAATACCCAGCCAGACCAATACCTGAGATGTGTTGATGGTTTAAATCTGTGTGATTTCAATGCAGCATGCCCAAATGGTATATGGTGTTGGAGAAGTTGGCTTTCAGCTTGGATTTGAAACCCAGCCTGGGATCTCAGGCTGAGTTTCTCTCCATAGAGTTTACATGTTTTCTGACTGCATGCATGTGTTGCAGCGCAAGTGCATTAAAAAATTGTTAATATTTGTCAATGTAACTTTAAAATATACAGTACTTCAGTACTATACAGTACTGTACTTCATCGCATTTACATGTAATCACTTGATTTAATGTGTTAAATGTATTTCAAAAATTCTTTTCAGTAGTTATATAATGATGATTAAAAGGATGTGAGTAATAAAAATCTTCCTTTGTGGTTTATTGTACTTTGTGATTCTAAGATAATCTAAACCAATTGTCTCTTTCTAGTCTTTTCAGCATAAATCTGCTGAACTATATGGATTAATGAAAATGCCTCAGACAATACCGACACCTACCATTGCATTATGTTTTAAGCACTTAGCTGCAATGATGCCCTTAGATGTTTTTGGATGAATAACAAAAACAGCCTTTTGGTCAATACACTCAGGGCCAGCCTGCAGCGTAAACAAACTAAGTGACTTGCTCGGGGCCATGAAGTCATTATGGCTTAATATAACCACCCATCTAATGACTTCGTACTGGGTCTGACACTCAGTTTTTATTACTGTGCTCACACACTGTGTCTTTACTTCCCAGGTAGGGTCCTGTGGACTACAGAGAAAATTCAACAAATACAAATGATATGAGATAACACCTTAATGAGCCCATTTACAACCAGCATTTTCACATATTGAAAAATATTCAGCTATCAAGTCTTCTAGTTAGAAGATATGATGTTTAATATTTGTTTAAAATACATTTTTGATTAAGATTAACCTGAAATTGTTGGCTCCGTCAGGTTCTTGTTGTGGTGTGCAGTGTCTAGCAGAGAACAGAGAACTCTTATATGGGTTAAATATTAATTAATTATTAGCTCACAAGATTGGGATTGAGAACATGCTTGTTTGGAGCATAAACTGAACTTTTTATCCAGCTTTATGTGGGTTATCAACAGCCTGGATTCCTGCTTTTCTTTCTTTTTAACATAAAGTATGAATTTGTTGACCTTGGAGTGAAGGTGATTGTTAGTCATAATTCTTCTGTAAAGAAAAACCCGGCAGAGATGTTTGTTATGATGAAGGTGATTCTCGCATTTATGACACTTCTTCATCTGAACCGATGACAGGAGATGGAGATAAGTATAAATCTGTCATCAATACTGATACCTCTGAGTATTTAAGGTTTAAATGTATGTTAAAGTTGATTTCCCCTAATTGTGAAACATTAAATGTGAGCTATTTACTTGTTGAGAATAAAGTGCTGAATGTAAAGATGTTTGTACTTCCATAAGATTAAGAAAATATAAAATGACAAATAATGCCTGTCATGTCTTAAGTTTAAATGTAAAACTGAGTAGTTAGAACCTAATTTATCTGTTTACTCCAATTGTTTAAGTTCTCAAAGTGAAACAAGTTACATTATAATGTTTTTGAGCTTTTATTTCAGTAAATTATAATGATTTTCTGCTTAGAGGTAATACAAAAATGACAATTTCTTTGAAGTGTAAAATATTACATCAGATAGGGTTAATGAAAAGTATGTTAGAGGTAATGGCTTTCAAAAAGTACTTTGATAATCTGTCAAATAAGAATGCCTACTCAAACTTATGGAAATGTACTTTTTTGTTTTCTAATATGTAATTTTAAAAATAACTATCTTGTTGTTAACTAGTCAGCTATTTATATGCAAACACAAGAAGCCTGAAATAACATTGAATAATGTTTATTAGTTTATTCCAAAAGCTACAGTTTGAAGAACAATAAGGCAAGTTGTTTAGCGATTAAGGGATTAAAAGAATAAATATACACTGAGCCATAAGATATAAAACATAAAGCAAATATTCAAATTACCTCTTTTAAGACTTTCAAGCACAATAGCTTGAGCAGCATCTGCTTATTTATAATTAAACAAAACAAAACTGTAACTACATTACAAATCTAACACATGCATCTGTATGCACATTATTTCTTTCCAACAATCAGATTCTGTGTGATTTTACACAGAATTTTTAGCCTTCCAGTGTTCAAGAATAAAATCAAAAAGAAATCGTTTACCAAGCAGTAAGTGTGGCTCAATTATTCACAGCATGCTTCCTAAACATTCCAGGATGATTCAGCACAATGCAGCACCTGCAAATGTTCAGCTGAGTGTGTCAAATAAATTGGAGAAAACATACATTCAGTGACTGTGGATGAGGCGTGATGTTCACATGTTCATATTGTTCAGCTAATGATGGCTTACTTTTATGTAAAAAAAACTTAACACACTAACGCAGCCTCTGCTTTTCTGACATATTTGGGCATGTGGATATATAACATATATAAAATTAAGAGAAAACAAGGCAATCAAACCAAAGAATAGACACTGTAAGGATTTGAGTTTTTCTGTGTGTTTATTTTTCTCTGTGTTGTCCTGTCTACTGCTTAATTGTTTCCAGTTGTGTCTTGTTCCCTGATTGCCTTCTGTGTATTTAATCCCACCTGTCTTCCTGTTCCTCTTCGGGTCCTTGTCTAATCTGTCTTGTCGTCTTGTCTACAGTCTTGCCGTGTCAAGTCTGCTGTCAGATGCCTATTGTTTACCAGTTGCTACCAGTTTTTGAGCCTTAGCCTTCCGCTCATCTGTGCTGCCTGGATTATTGTGTGTTTAGGATCATTAAATCATCAATTCTTCATTCCAACCTGGATCCTCAGCGTCTTCCTTGCCACCTCATGCCGCATATCATGACAGACACATTCATACTTTCTGTAAAATGTAATGAAAGTTACATTTCAGAAGAAAGATAAATTAGGACACCCACACATTAATTCTCACTAAGATGCATCACAGAGGAAAACATGATAAGAAGTTTGTTACTCAGCATTTTGAAGGTTTGCCATTTAAACCTCAGACATTCAGATTTGTTTACTACTGACACTTATGAGAGTGAGCACCATGGTGAGACTGAAAGGGCTGTCTGAGGCCTTTAGAAAGAAGATTGCTGCAGCTTTTGAGGTTGGTGGGGGACTTCAAGTAGTCTCAGAACAATTTAAAATCAGCCATGTCACTCTATGGAAAATAGTCTAAAAGTGGAGAACATTCAATGCACGCATTCCCAAAATTGAACATTTTGACACCAAAAACATAGAACATTTTAGGCATGAATCAAATATGGTCAGAAAATTAATGTTGTACAGTCTGTAGGGCATAGTGGTGGAAGTGTCATGGATCTGGGGATGTTTTGCTGCATCAGAACTTTGCCAGAATCCACCATGAAAAGTTGTTTAAGCTTAAAAAATAAAGAAAAGCTTACTGTTAATTTATTAAGGAAATCTAAGAAATGTTTTCAGCATGTTCTCAAACCACAGCCATGACCCAAGAGATTTACCATGTTTTTCTCTTTTGAGACATTTTCAGTCTTTTTAACTATAATATATCTGGTGTTTACCAAATTCTAAAATTAAATAAATTCAACACTTTCACTGATTTTTTTTCTTTTTTGTTTTGGATAGATTTTCTTACAATGTCAGTTTTTTCAGCCTGATTAAGGGATTTCCTGTTTATATTTTTAAAATTGTATCTCTTTAATTTTGAATTCGAATGCCATTTGACATGGAGGAAGGATAACAGTAAACAGACCCAGTTGTGGTTTGTTAATGTTATAAAGACACACTGAGAAAGTAATTTAATGATTTGTAGCAATAAGCTTAAAGTGGTCTCAGATAAATGAGAATATAGAAAAATAATAGCATCGAAGGGAAGTGGAGGTGGGTCCCTGTGCCTCATCTTAAGGTCACCTTTGACAACAAGATCTGTTTTATACAACATTAACATAATTGAAGACATGTAATTATCTGTAACTGGGATATTTCAGATTCAGAAATACACACAGATAAATCTAAGCATGAAAATACATTTATTTATCTACTTATTTACTTCGGATTATATAACTCATGAAAACTAAATTTAAAATGTTTAAAACCAACCGTCAATGGCCTCAATTCTGTTGCATGACAACAATAACAACTATGAAGATTGAATTAAATGTATTTATTGCCTGTATCTTTTCTATTTTGTAGAGATTATAGTCACAGGTCTGTAATGTTAGAGTTTTAACTGTAAATATAAGTCTCTACGCTTGAGGTTTAGCATTTATCATTAGGGCCACAGAGCAAAATTGTATGAAATAAATACAAAATCTCACATATAGACATTGTCCTCCTATGTACTCATTTGTCACATGATGCACATTAAAATTGAGTAACATGAAAAGCTCAGAGATCTTTTTGTTTTACTTTTCACCAGTTAATAATTGGAGGCAGCTGCTAAGCCCATAATGGTAGCGTCATGAGATAACAATAGAGAGGTAATGTCGTGTAAAGTAGCCCACATATTTTGGGAAATGGGAACACAAACAGGGTCAGTAGATTTGAAATAATACAACGTGAAGTAATGTGAAGACTGTACACAACCAAGGCAGTTTCCTTCCGGTGAAAATAAAAAGACGGAAGGGGATCTGCACAGACAGTAGTGGGATGCACAGACCAGAACAGATCCAGCTGGACGCAGAGAGAGAGGCAGACTGCAGACCATAAAGAAACGCGGCAGATTATCTCCCGGGTGAGTTTCTTTTTACCACAAATCCTTAATTTTATTTATTTATATAAATTTCTTTATTTGGTTTTGAAGAGTCTGAAGCAATGAAAGTTTCTAATCTCGTTGTTTCTCCTTCAGACGACAGCCCAACTTTGGGGAGATTTAGCCATTAAACCAAGAGAGAACAAAGTAACGTTTAATGGATGACATCTAAAATCTACATCGACTGACTGCAGCCCTAACTCCGCGTGTGTGATGTGACCGCTGACTGCACAAAATCTGACGCTTGTGCGCACGATGGAGGAACTTTTACGCACACAGGATTCTTGGGCTCAGAACGTTTCCTGGTACAATTCCAGTTATTTAAACATCACCAATATAGGGAACAACACGGTAAACCCCTTAAAGCGAAATGAAGAAGTAGCCAAAGTGGAAGTTACTGTCCTGGTTCTGGTGCTGCTGCTCGCTCTGACCGGCAACCTGTGCGTCTTGTGGGCTATCCATACCACCAAGCACAGCCATTCTCGGATGTATTACTTCATGAAGCACCTGAGCATCGCAGATCTTGTTGTGGCGGTGTTCCAGGTCCTGCCGCAGCTCATCTGGGACATAACCTTTCGTTTTTACGGACCTGATTTCCTTTGCAGGCTGGTCAAATACCTCCAGGTTGTTGGCATGTTTGCGTCAACCTACATGCTGGTCTTGATGTCCATCGATAGATGCTTAGCGATCTGCCAGCCGCTTCGCTCGGTGCACAAGGGGAAAGATCGCTTCTGTGTGATCGCATCTTGGATCCTCAGTCTGATTTTCAGTACCCCACAAGCCTACATCTTTTCTCTCAGGGAGGTCGGGAATGGCGTTTACGACTGCTGGGGGGACTTCGTGCAACCCTGGGGTGCCAAAGCCTACATCACATGGATGAGTCTGAGCATTTACATTCTTCCAGTAGCGATATTAAGCATCTGCTACGGTCTGATATGCTTTAAAATATGGCAGAATATCAACATGAAAACCAGGAGGGAGCATTTTTTGGCTCTCACACCGAGGCCATCCAAAGGCGCACATCCACTGTCACGCGTGAGCAGCGTCAGACTCATTTCAAAAGCCAAGATCCGCACCGTGAAAATGACATTTGTGGTGGTCATTGCATATATTGTGTGCTGGACTCCTTTTTTCTTTGTCCAGATGTGGTCTGCATGGGATCCTGCTGCACCAAGAGAAGGTAAAATCGCATTCGTCTGTTTTCCAAAAAGGCACAAGAGAGAAGATAAATACATCATTTTGTAGATATATTAATGACTAAATACACTGGCTGACAGCTTTATTTCCCTGCTACTGTGTGAGGAAGTAAAGCTTCCTCACACAGGAGCAGAATGTTGTATTCATTTTTGATTCATGGCACTAAAAATGTGTTGTCCATAAACCCTTGGCAGATAATATTTCAGCACTAAATGCTTTTTGCATGCAAAGGTCATTGTCAGAAATATCTCTTGGAATGCATGAACATTCCCCTGTTTCTTTGAGAACTACACAAAGATTATTAAATCCAGACTTCCCAGGAGTGAAACCAGATGAATGAGAATGTCACTTACAACCCTTATCAGTCTTTAAAACCACTGGGAACCAGTGAATCAAAAGGTTCTGTTTCAAGTAGTAGCTTATATAATATCCATTTAAACGTTTTTTTCATACTTTCTTCTCCTATTGCTATGAAAGAGGACATGAGCAGCAAAGCAGATGTGCTCCACAACCTTTAAATTGAACCACTTTGGAAAGTTGCATAAGTTCTTGTTCTGTTACAGATTTATATATTAAACAGTTTCAAAATTATTCTGTTATAAATATCTGAAGAGCTGCACAAAATGATTTGTGCAGAGTTCATTCTAAATAAACTTATGATGGCATCATCCTAAAACAAGAGTATCTTAGTTTCCTCTATGTACAAAATATTTTCAATTAAAATCTGTAGTTTCTGAAAGACCTACAGACATTCTTTCCTCTTTTGCCTTTTTTATGAATGTTACAATCTATTCAGGTCTGCAGGAGGAGAATAAAGATCAATTAAACTCATAAGATGTGACAATACCCTGATACTGGTTTCCCAAGAACAATATGAGATTCTGTTAATATTTTTGAGAAAATTAAGAATTGTCTCTTTTGAGGATTACTTTTTTTTTAATTTATATTTTACAAATACTTTAAGGACTATCAGCCTTGAATAGTCCAGTCCAGATTTCAGGTATCCATTTGTCTAATTCTGTGGTGCTCCTAATGTCCAAATAGAATAAAAATGCCCACTTTCTCAGTTTGTACAAGTAGAATAAAGGCTTCATAAATATTAGAATGTGTTTTTATTTCTTCTGTTTATTGTTGAATTGTTTGTATTTTGGATTGTGAGTAACGAGCAATGATGAACGATGATGCATGTAAGCAAACTGCAGTTCAGACTCACAAGACAATTTAGTTCAGTACTGGTAGGAAGATGTGACACAGCAGTCTGATGAAAAACTGAACATGCCACAATCCTACTTCCATCTTCAAGAAAAAAACTAGAAACATATTTATTCAAAGACTGATGATATTAGGCAGCTGGACTGCAAAAAAGAGGCTCCATTGTTTTTCTTATTTGATTTTGTTAATGTAGCTGGAGATAATTTACTTTTGAAGTTGTTTATTGTCTAACAAAACAAATTAGAGGCCTTTGTTTGTCTATTACATGTCTGCTTGTATAGGGACCTATTGAAATAATAATTTGGCTAATATTTATTTAGTTATCAGTTTATTGATAAGAAACTCTACTCCAGTTAAAATTCATCAAACCCCTGGCACATTTAGGTTTCAAGAAATCTTTTTTCTAACTGGAATAAATATGAACATTTTGGAGAGAACCAGTCAGAGTCCCTGACATGAATCTGATAGAGAATGTGTGGAGAGAGCTAAAGATTAGGGTGATGACAAGGAGGCCTTCTAACCTCAAAGACTCATAATCAAGTAATAAAACCGTGGAAACAGGCAAAAAGATGGACAGTAATGATAAGAATAGCTTGATTCCTGTAATGTCAGTAAATATTTTTGCTATAAATGTTGAAAATGCTAAGAATAAGCTTTAATGACAAAATATTAATAAAAACTTATTCTATAAAGTAATACTTCTTTTACTACGTTTGTTTTATTTCTCATTTTCAACCAGACGTTAACTTGAGGGTTGAATTAAAATTATTTTACATCTAAATTTGGCAGAGGTATGAATAATTTTAGGCTTAACTGTACTTCACCAGACAAAATCACATACTGACTAACTGCATTGCACTTTCTACTATGAATGTGACTTCTATGACTTTTATTTACTTTTATGGCAATGTAATGTTTTACTAATAAAAGATCTGATGTCATAATGTCTCACCACAAGAACCCTAGTTTGCAGAATAAGACACTGGATGTAGCTTTCCCTGTAGACGGCTTTATGTGAACAATCAGCATTTAGTTTCTGCCATGAGTTTGTTAGACGATCACAATCGATAACTTTTTTAATCCAACTACTTGTACCAATTTCTCATGGCCTCCTTTGACTGTTTATTGTTATCTCTGTTTCCAATGTGCCAAAGATTGACTACTTTCTGAACAGGTTGCAAGTTCATCATACAACACACAAAAATAATTCATTTTGCACTTCAGGTTAATGTCAATTATATTTATATAGTACATTTTAAAACAACAAATGTTTAAAAGAGCACTTCACAGCCAAGTGAGACAAGATATGAAATTGATATGGATTGGAAATATCCTTAAACAAAATTAACAATAAAAAAGAACAACTGAATAAAAGTACTATATGTTGTGTAAACTCTCCTTCAGGTCTGACACTCAACTTGAAGTAAAAGCCCCCAAAAAAGATGACTAAAAAGAGATTAAAAGTCTGTACAGTCTCTGCAGCGCATATTTTGATACAAACCATTAAGCAGACTTTGGGCAGCTACTGAAAAACCCTCATCACCTTTAGTTTTTTTCTTGAATCATGAGACGTCTGGAATGCAAATCAAAATGTGCTTTTTTCTTTTAATAAACTAATTAAAACTCCAATTCAATGGGGATCTTGAGATATATCTGTGTTGGGAATGTGTCCTTTTTGTCTATAATTGCATGTGGAAGACTTAGTAGAAAATAGATTAGTTATTGAGACTCTCCACACTTCAAAATGTCCTCTGGCAGGACATTAAATACCTCGTTGCCTTCATCATTCTGGTCTGTGGCTGTGAAGAAAGAACTCTCTGAATATGGAGGTCAAGGGCATAACTTGGACTGCTGCTGCATTATTATTTTGTGGATTACAAAAACAGTAACTACATACATTATCAAATTAATCTGTCCATGCAAATGATTTACTATGAATACATTTTTTTGTGACTGTTGTTCTATTAAAACAATTTTCATACTAATAAGTCATTTAAGCATGAATATAAATTCTATGGTTGTAAAACTTCCACCCATCTTAAGCTTAAATACAAGCAGTGTATTTTATTCTGCTTTGTCCTGCAACAGTAAATAACATTTACTTTAGGAAAACAAGCAAAGTAGTGTTGGTAGATATCAGCTCGCAATGAGGTCCTGGGTTCAAATCCCAGCCTGGGGTCTTTCTGAATGGAAATGCATGCTCTCCCTATGCATTTTTGGGTTCTCTCTGAGTACTCCAGCTTCCTTCCATAGAATAAGGACATGACTGCTAGCTGGGTTTCCAGCTAGGTATAGACAATGGATGGATAGATGCAATTTAACCAGTTTATGAGATCTTTCCTCATGATATTTCAAAAGTAGGTCTCATTCTAAATCTTGGTGCAGAAGTGTGGATAATTGAGCCTGTGCTCTCAAATTTCCTGCAGATTCTTTGAGGTTTTTCCACTCTTTGTTGATATGGGTGCAAGTTTAGTAGGCAAATGTTTTTGATCAAATTATGAAAAATTTAGCTCTTAATTAGGTGGCCTAGACATTACTAAAATTGTAAGATTGTGGAACCAAATTTATAGAGAGGAAAAATATTTTTACTAACTTGCAAATGATTGTTTTAGTGCTTCTTTTAACAAACAGATTTTTCTTTCTCCTTCATTAAGTTGTTAAAGGTCATAGATAAATAATTTTTTTTAAAAACAGCGTACCATAATGTTGTTGTTTTGTTAATAAAATCCCAGAAGCTTGGGTGAAAATAAAAACCTTCACACTTTCCCAATTTTGGGAATTTAAAAGGACTGCGTTCCATATTTCCATGACATCCTGCACCAAATAGTCTTTCAGTTGGACAAGCTGTTTGACTTATGTCTTAAACAAACTCCTCTCATACTTTCGGGTCATTTTTTAAACACAGCATAAAGCAGAGCTTTGAGCAGAAAGCCCGGTCCTGTAGGGAGTCAGAGTCAGGCAGGAAAAGAGCCGCTCAGCACTTGAGGGGTGAAAAAGACAATAAGTACTAAATCTCCCACACCCCATTAACGATTCAGAGAAGAAGAAAAAAAATATTTGGAAGTCGTCCATTTTCCACTGTTCGAGCTACTTTCTGCCTCAATGTGCTCTGCAGCTATATATGTAATTGGCTGAGTGGATGGGAAAATAAGGTGCTTTTTTTCCCGTACAGGGCAGCCTCTTTTAAAAACCCATTCAGTCATCTCTGTGTCAGCTTGACGATTCTCTTATCGGCATCCATTAACCTTTTAGTGTTTTTATTAATCCTGAATGTTTTGGAGGGTGTCTAATGTGGGGGTTCGTATATTTCTAAATGAAAAGCGATTTCAGTCCCAACAAGAAGGGAGATATATCAAATGGGGAGATACAAACTGCCTAGTTTTACTGCACGCGTGTACATGTGAAATCTTTAAATATTAAATACATTTAAAACAAGCTAAACCATGTTCACTTCTATAATATTTTATCACAGCTAAATGTCTACAGTAAAAACAAAATAATCATTCAGAGAAACAGTAATTTGTTGGACATTGTGTAGCAGACATACCGAAACATTTGTCTGGTTACAAATGTATTTTACTGAGATCTTATTTATTAGGATATGCAGGTCTGGAGTGGGTTGATTTTGTACTGTGACTCCATTGGTCACACAAGGCTTACCCCTCTGTCAGGCAAGTTCCTCTGCTCACTATTTGATAAATGAAAAAAAGGTCAAAGTCCCTTCCAAATAACTTTTTTTTTAATTCATAAAGCTGTAATTCAGTTTCTATATTGTCTAGATAACATTTTGTTGAATTTAAAATAGGAATGTATCAAAAATCTAAAAACTGTTATGTAGAACAGAGTTGTAACTCTGGGGCAGTATAGGCAGGAGCAGTCACACTCCTACCTATGCTGGCAAGGTGGTGCATAGATGGAGGTGATAGTGCAGTGCACATTTTATGCTATTCCTGAAAAAAAATCTTATGCCAGGATGAAAGGCAGTGTTTTTTTTCCTAACATAAGTAAACATAATTAGGCATATGGATAGTTTATAGTAGTTTTAACAAGAAGCAATATAGCAAAAATAGTTAAAGATGATGAAAAGAACCTTTACAGCCTTTTCTAAAACCATTTAGTTTCAGTGCATCAGTTAGTCTGGTGAAATTATTCACACCCTGTTTCCTAAACCTGTGATTCGGGTTCGGCAGATCTGAACAACAGAGTGAGCATCTGCCAGTGGTTTGTTGAGCGTGTCAAATAAAGCAGAAAACATACATTCAGAGACAGTTGATGAGATGTAATGTTCTTTATTTTTCAGCTAAAGCAAAATTATCTATATTGGCATGGGGAAAAAAATAGGACATTCTAGCAAAACCTGAATGTTTTTCTGATATTTAGATGCATGGATATTGAACATATATTTTAGCTAGAACAGAATAGAATCTATTTTGTAATAGAATATTGTCAAGATCTGTGAAATTGAAACTTAATTTCTTTTTTGCAGATTATAAATTAGTTGAATTAGAAATCAGTGTGACTATGTATTAAAATTAACTGTTAAATTAATAAGGTGTCCTAAATTTTCATCTTGTGAAGTTGCATGCATATACCCATACTTTCTAAGTAGCCCACAGGTGTCCATAAGTTCTGTGTTAATACCCCAGTAACTACCCCATAATTTCCAAACCATATTATATATTGCCGTTATTGAAATATAGGCAAGTTTTTTTTTTCTATTTTTGTTTAGTAAAATGTTATTTGTTGTTTTAAATGCTTTCCTTTTGACTGACTATAGTTTTTCTTTCCCTGTAGACATGGCCTTCATCATCTCCATGTTGCTTGCTAGCCTCAACAGCTGCTGTAATCCCTGGATCTACATGTTCTTTGCTGGTCACCTGTTTCACGACCTGATGCGGAGCTTCTTCTGTTGCTGCAGACACTATCTAGCGGACTCTTCCTGCCGCTGCGATCAGCAGTGCAGGCACAAAAGTGGCTCCTCCACTTTCGTCATCAAGAACGGCAGCAGTATGAGGAGTTTGACTCACACTTCCAGCACAGGGGGGCCCGCGCAATGAGCCGGCAGGGAGCCATCTTAAGCTTCCCGTGGTTGACTTGATCCAGCAATCATGCAAGGCCTTGGTTGAGGCATTTAATCAGCTACAGCAGAGCTGAGCTTCGCCATGGCACAATGCTTGTTGTCAGCTGTATTAAATTAAGCCAAACAGAGAACATAAACCTCCTGTCCGGAAACAGCCCTGCACCCTGTGATAACAGAAAGTAGAACAAAATGCCATTGTGTCCAAAATGTGAACTAAATGAGCTGCAAAGTGAAGTTCTAACCAGAGCACATTTAAATTTAGCAGGATGTGTTCAAATGTTCGCTCACGGCTGCAGTCAGCTCTGACAGGACCAGACAGGATGGACCAGACTTTAATTGAAGATGCCAAAAAACTTTTCCTGTTGTTGCTCTGAACAGACTGACTTTCATTTCTATCTTTGGCCACAGAATGAGTAGGAGGAAAAGAATTAATGTATATTATTGTTTACTGTGGCATGTTCAAACATATATATCTGTGAGATGACAAAATAGGACAAAATATTCCATACTGGATGTTTAGTTAACAAGACTTCTCTACTATCTAAGGTTAAACAACTGTAAACATTCTTTATATTTGTTTACAGTGTTTTTGTACTTCAGTTTTATAGTTTAAGGGTGTATTCAAACCTGACACATTCGGCCCACTTTAAACGGACCAGAATATGTTTCCCCCTGTTGGTCTAAAGCCTTTTGTTCAGGTGTGAATACACTCAAGCGAACTCTGGTGCGGACTAAACAAGTGGACCTAGACCCACTTTTTGAGGTGTTCTCAAAACAAACTCTGGTGCATTTCCCTTCAAGTGTGAACACAGACCGGCCTCAATATGAACCAACAACAGGACACACACGACATTTTGGACTTCTTGAGTCACCATTGCTGGGAATTATGGTAAAAATGAGCCCTTCAGTGTTGCTACTACAACGTGTACTGAAATGGTACCTGATTGCCTGTTTGCTGCTGCCAGCATGTTGTGGGCCAGGGCACACAGAGCATCTAATTCAGCTTCCACCACACACTTGTGGACACCAGTTCCAAAATTTGGAATATCACATTGTAAATCCTTCATTGTTTGAACTGCTCCTTACGTTTTAAATGGTATTACAGTTCTAATAACAGCACAAATGTGCACAACAGAAATGCAGCAAGCAGGACTTCCAGAGTTCTTTTTTTTTTTTTGGGGTCTGTCCTCTGTTCCAACCCCTGTCATTTCTGGCCAGTGGGGTCTTCACCCAAGTTGATTTGTCTATAAAGAGTAGTCCACTTGCAAAAAAAGGACAATGAGAAAGCAAATCGAAGGAAAAAGAATAAATAAAGTCCGCTGTTGGTTCCCGACCAAACACGCAAACAAAAGTCTATCCTGGTGTGTATACAACTTAAAGAAAGTTTACCATAGATGCTGATCCACATTGTTAATATTTTTAGACAGTTTTTCTCAGTTGCTTTTGCACATTTCTCTTAAAACAATTGAAACTGAACAAACTTCCTGTTTAATTTCCAAGTCCAGTTGCTAGCTATTTTCAACTATTTCTTCTTTGATTTGTTGTTCTGCATATACTTTTATAAACTCATGCAGTTTCTTATGAGCAATAGATGGTTGTTACATACATTTGCTCATTTAATGATGATCAAATGCATTTCTCTTCAGGCCAGCTTGTCATTTCATCTTGCATTTAAGGGTATTGAAATACTTACATAAAACCATAAAGCATATTTCAAACATTTCTTCTGAAATTCTCTCAATGATTGTGTTCAGAATATATAGAGTTTCTACCACTTTGAATTGCTCTCAGGTTAAACTTGACTAGGGGAATGTGTGGCACTGGCTCATTTATATTCTTGCTAACAGAACTACATTTACTCACTCAACCAATCACAAACTGTTTTATAAAGATTTGTTGCATGCACATTAACTTTTTTCTCACTGACTGACATTAAATCAGACTAAACTTTTCTAATTTCAAATTAGAGTAAAATTATTTCTACTTGCTGATAGTTTTGAAAAGAGATGATAATTTCATGAAATTCCAGTTTGCAGTTGTTCATGCGCAAACCTATTTGGTTTTTGTCCATTTTTTTTTTTAATATCCTATCACCTGCTGCTTATTGCAGCTAGTTGAAATTTTGGCCCATTCCTAACTGAGTCAGATTTGGAGGCTGCTTTGCTCTCACACACATTTTCAGCCCTGTCCACAAATTTTCTGAGGGTGTGAAATCGGAGCTTTGTGATGACCTTTCCTGCTTTTGTTGTCTGAAAAGCTCTCTAACTAATGTGATGGTATGCTCAGGGTCATACCATCCTGACCCAGGCCTTAATTTTCCACCTGTTGTCTAGTGATGTTGCTTCATTATTTTCACAGAATGTTCCTTCCTCCTGAGGCAATCTGTTTTCAGATGTTTACTTCTTGCAGCAAGACCCCAACAACACAACTCTGTCATTCTTGTACTTCACAGTTTGGATGGTGTTCTTAGGGTTGCAAGATTGATCCTTTTTTCCTGCAGATGTGACAATGGAAATTATGACCCAACTATTTAGTTTCAGTTTCCTCAGACAACAAGACATGGCTTCAAAAAGTAATTTTTATGTTGCCTTTGTAGTAATGGCTTCTTTCTGATAGAGTCGCCTTTCAGCTCATGTCAGCACAGGACTTGTTTTGTTGTCGATAATAACCCCCTCTCACCAGATTTGGCCTACATCTTCACATTGTCATTTTCTTTTGTTCAGAGATTGTTTCACACATTTTGCAACGAAACAGATGTTGTCTCTGGGGCACAGAACAACACCAATGTCCAGCTGGACAATCCCAAGCTGTTTTTACTTGTGTGCAATTGGCACCTTCAGGCACCCAATACTGAACCAGACTTTCAGAGAGCCATAGTTTTCATCCTGATATTTTGCATTACTTCTTTTTAATTTCACTTTCACACAAGAAAGCAGTGTGTTTGAATCATCACCTCAAAACACATCCACAGCTGTGTCTCCAGATTTTTTTATTGTTTTGTGAAACTCCTGATAGGTTAATTAGTCTTCAGGACTTTTGTAAATTGTTTAAAGGTAAACCAATACAAACAGTCTGAATTTAAAGAAAGTAAGAAAGAAAATCCTAAAAAAATATCTATTTCATTAGTCTTTCTTTTAGTAAATAGAAATAATGAATAATACATTAATGATTATGGTTTGTAGATTCCCATCTACCCTAAAAGCAGAAAATATTTAAGATCAGACCAAGAAAGGCTGTTTTCTTTTCTGTTACTGTGTATGTAATTATCTGTTTTCAATTGTAAATTAATATACAAATGCATAAGTCACTTTGATGGTTTTCCAACTTTAAATCTGAAACACTTACACTGATAAAACCTTTCCAGTATCGTGTCCTGTAGCCTTGATATATGGCATTGGTTTTCACAGATCTGTTGACTGGTAAAAATATTTATTTTTCAGATACAGACCTAGGATCTGAACAAGTTCCTCATTTGTGCTGTTTTCTCCAAATGTTCTGTGATATTCACTATTTTACAGATCTTCAGAATGATGTGTGAAATATGCCAAAACAACTCAGAAAACGTGTAATAGGAATATTCTCTCCTGAGGTTTGCCTGATGTCCAATAAAAAAACATAACACTAAAAAAGGTTTAATGTCTATGCATGGGTATCTGCAGTCAGTGCCATCTCAAAGTTCTGTAGAAAACCATCCTGCCAATTTGTTTGGGTGCCTGTGTGTGAAAATAAATCATCCAGGTTAATGAGTCGGGTTAAATGGGATTAGACAGATCAAAGGCTAAACTCAGGAA
The DNA here is from genome assembly GCF_003331165.1 of Xiphophorus hellerii. Lineage (NCBI taxonomy): Eukaryota > Metazoa > Chordata > Actinopteri > Cyprinodontiformes > Poeciliidae > Xiphophorus > Xiphophorus hellerii. Next base: position 15,444,856 of record NC_045691.1, on the reverse strand, counting down.
TTTTGTCTAACCATCCTGCATTTATTCAGACTTGACTTCAGGTCAAAACATTGCTATACCTCAGAAATGATGAGAACTGTTTTACTCTGTTTTTCTTTTATACATAAAACTGGTTTATAGTGATATATTGCCTCATCTTATGACAGAAATCGAAAGCTCAAAACATAGAAGCAAACATCTAATTGGCATCCTTCATGATTTTCAAAGCCTAATGTTGCAAATTTAGATTTTATGTGACTGGATATAAATTGCTGAACTCATAGTTATTCATACTTCCAACAGAAATGAAAGAGGGACCCATCAAAATGTCTTAAAACAATTTTAAAGCAATATACAAGGAAACATTTAAAATAATCTTAGCAGCAGTAGTTTGATCAACAAATGAAACCATTACTGAAGAAAACCAGGGCTGCTAGTGTTCAAACTGCAGAAAAATACATTTTTTACAATAGGTGCTGTGTGGTCCCTCTCATACAGAACTTGCTTGCTTTAGTGGTTATGAGCTGTATGTCAGTGACCAAATTTTACTTAAAATAGTGAGACAGGCCCATATGTCCAAACCCTGTTAAAATAACTGAGCTTTCACTCCCGTTTCGAGCCAGAATTACTGCAGTGAAATGGTTCTGGACTATAATTTGTGACAAAAGTGTACTTGGATTGTAGCTCAGTGCTGAAGAAATTATCCCAAATTATGGACAACATTGGAAGAGAGACGTAGAGTGGCTCAATCCAGCCCCTAAAAGCAATTACGAAGTCTGTTTCTCCACTTATGTGTTATTTTGATCAACACCAGTCACATACATTAAATCGGGAGTCAGCAACTCCAGTCCTTGACTGCCACTATCCTACAACTTTTGGATGCATCTCTGCTCTAACACACGTGAATGAAAAGGCTGCATTACCTCTTTGGCATGTCTGCAAGTTGTACAAAAGTTTGATCATTGGATTCAGGTGTATCGGGGCAGGATTGCAGATAAAAGTTGCAGAATAGGGCTTGTTGATTCTTATTAAATATTTCCACCAGAAAATTGTGTCAACTTTTTAAAAAAGTGCACACATAGCCTACTTTAAATCTTAATGTGTAACTTACGAGAGTAAAAGAATATACTGTGGATTTGTTTATCTCTATCTTGTCTGACTCAGTTTTTTTTTCCTTTCCTTTTCTTTTTTTCACTCTACATGCATCTTTTTAAGAAACCTCAGACACACCTAATAAACATGATTCTGTGTACATTAAATGTGCAATATTGAGTCTGGCTGGTTTCAGTGTAGATGCAAAAAAACAAAATTAATTTCACAACTGAAAGATATTTAACACTGGATTTGCTCTTGATCTTTCAACATAATAAAATCCATTTTAACCTGCTTGTTTGACTAGTTTCCTTTTAACTCTATATAGAGCTCTGTTAATGTGTTTTTGATGATGTCCTTTCAAAATAATCACACACTTATGTTGACCTTAAATGAGAATTATGATATTTTATTTCACCATTAACAAGATATTTTAAGCTATGTGATAAACACAAATCAATCACTTCCATAATTCATAAAACTATTTAGCCTAAAAGATTGATTCCTTTCCTTCCCACTAATCAAATGTTATTTCATATTTAATAGGGCATGGAGGTTCTGTGTACATTTTATATTAAATTTATTTAGCATCACAAAAATGATATGCAACATTAGTCAATAATATTTCCTATTGTTTAAATGAAGGATGAAAATGAAACAAAGACAAAACAAAAATACCTACATATACTAATAAAAGTTAAGAGGATGTGTTTTTGTTAAGAAATTCAACAATAAAATTGTTATTTTAGTTGAAGTCTAATTTTCCTAAATATTGCATGTCTCTTGACAATTTAAAGAAAATAAGTTTTAAAGCCTATAATTTTGTGTTCTAATAGGTGACAGAATTTAAGAACAAAAGAGGAGGAGCAAATAAAAAAAGAGACATTAAAGATTTCAGAACTGCCTTTGATCTTTTCCCTCCCATCACCAGAAGCCATAAAAAGAACTGAGCATCTTGGTTTGGTCTGGAATCAACTTTTATCTCACTTATGGAAGCGACTAAGACTTCTGTTCATCCAAGTCCATGAGCTGTATTTTGTATTTCTCAACTCAGCAAAATCTTGGCACCACAGCTGTGGTTCCTGACACAAGGACTCAGGGACTGTAAGACTGTTGGTTCTGGTTCAGTTTGGTGATTCCTCTCTTTCAAGTTACAACCAAGTGAACTGACTGAAAAGAGAACTTAAAGAAATTGGCGTAACTTAACCTCAAATTGGCAAACATATCCCAAACACAGCAAAGAAAAATGATGAAAAGAAGAAAAAAAACTATCCAACCAAATCCCAAGTTTATAAACTGTTTCAATAAGTTGGTCAGGGAAATTTATTGCTGATTCTTTAGTTCTGTTTCTCTTGATTTAGGTTATGTTCACATCACAGGCATTAATGCTCATTTCCAATTTTTTGTGAAATCAATATTTTTCTTTCTTCTTTTTTTTTTTTTGCTTGGTAAAGGTCACTTAATGGAAAAAAATTGGATTTGGGCCACTTCAGGCTACAGTGTGAACATAGCCTTAGTCTCTGAAGTCCTCAGCTTTCAGGAAATGAGTGATCAGGGGATGCTGATAAATGCGTCATAAGGAAACTTGTAATAAAACAAGAGTTGAGTCACTTCAGACAGCCTGTATTACAAAAATGTAGTCTGTAGCTTTCCTTGACCACATTCTCCAGACTAGAGAAAGATGGAGAATGTAAACTATCTATTCCTGTAAATATGACTATCTCCAGGCTGGAACTGTTTTCACTTTCAAATGTTCAAACATGGAGTTATTCTATTCAATAGGTTGGTTGAAGGTTAGATTGGAGGACTTTGTCTAGCTCTACAATTAAAACACAAATGACAGATGGATAAGAAAGGAGTTAATAAATCATACATTTCTGTGAAATACACACATTTATGTAGAGATTATTTCTATCATGATAGAGTCAGGCACCCTGGTTTGAATGTTGATCCCTGTAGTATTCTATCAGCTGCAGAATGTGGGAAATCCTGTGTATCAACAATAACAAGCTTCCATAGGAAATGCCACTCTGAACAGCTGAAAGCAAAAGTTTAATCTCAGGACAAGGCCCTGCTGACAAATTCACATACAATGAGAAACTGGATACAGTACCTGTCAAATATTTGAGCTCACCTTCTTGTTCTCTGACTTTTATTTATTTTCTCTATTTTCTGCACTGTAGAATGTATTTAAACTATCAGAATCAGTTAATACAAGCCAGTGGATGTAGAAGAGTGACAATGAAGAGCAGTTGAAGCAGTTTTTATCTCTAAACTTGATAATTATGGTACTTGTGTGTTTTCAACTTGGAAATCTGCAGAATGTTCTCTCACTTTTGCATCAGAAGACTGAAATTAAAGAGGGACTGAACTGCAAGATAATCCATGATGCATGAAAAAGTCACTTTTTTCTTTTGGACAATGAAAAAATACTAATTAAATGACATTATATTCCAAGATTTATTGTGTAGGCTCCCGTGAAAGTGCTCAGAAAGATATTAATGCTGATAATTTACTGACTAGCTCTAAATGCTTCTTGTAGATAAAATAATCATCTTTAATCTATTTATTCAGGCTTCTTCAAGGATCCTGGATGTCATTTATATATTTTCACAATGAAGAAACCAATTCCTGTTTAGTTCTCATCAATGTTCTGTCTTTGTTTGGAGTATGACTCCAAAACATTATGATCCTTAAGGACGGTAAACTGTGGTGGAAAAACTCGCCCATGAGGAACATAATAGGGAGCTTTGTCAGATTGGGTGGAGGTAACTCATGCAATCATGTAATCAAAGTTAAATAAAAACATTGTTTAAATGCTTAAAATAGAAAAATGTGATAACTGGAACCTCCACTTTAATGTCAGATGGGAAAAAGCACAGCCTGTCTCATACAAAGAGTCATCAACATGATTTCAGACTGTGGGCATGATTTTTAGGGATTACATCAGTGCATAAACTACATGAAGGTCTAAAAAGATTAGCATTTTTCACATTCTCACGTATTTCACTGAAAAACGTATAATGCCTTGCCAAACTATTATCCTTTGAACTTTTTTATATTTTGTCACATGAACTCCACTAAATTAATCTTATTGAGATTTTCTGTCATTTATGCTTAACATAGTTTAAAATGTAAGTAAAAGTCATTTACAAGTTCCAAGCTATGCTTTAACAAATAAAATCTGAAAAAGTGCTGAGTAGATCTTTACACAACCCCCCTTACTCTGACACCTCTAAATGAAATCATGTGCAACTAACTTCTTCAGAAGTCTAATCTAAATACTCCACCTGTGTGTGTGTGATATAATCTCACTCTCAATGCTGATGATCTAGAAAGGCCTCAAATGGTTCTTTAAGTTAGTGAACAAACATCCTCAGGAACTCATGGATTAAGTTGCTGGAGACTTTAAAGTCGTTAGTGACTCTGGAGGAGCTGCAGAGAACCAGATCATGGGTAGGATAATTGGCTGACAGGTAAACAAGTTGGTTTGCACTCCACATATCATGCCTTTATGGAAGAGTGGTGATAAGAAAATCAAAGGAAGAAATGTTTGCAGGTTGCCACAAGCCACGTAGGTGACACAGAAAAAATTAGGAGACTGGATTTGGGCCATATGAGACCAAAAATGGATCTTAATGGCCACAATATGAGAGAAAACTAAAACTTTACCTCACCCAAAGCATACCATCACCAAAGTGGTGGCAGCATCACGTGGTAGGGCTGCTCTGCTTAACTAGGGACAGGGAAGCTGGTCAGAGTCAATGGGAAAATAAGAAAAGGGATGTATCAACCTAGACTTGCCAGCTAGGATTTTAGCTGGAGGTGATTGTACAAACTATTGACTCATAGGTCTAAATACACACACCACACTTTTCAGATATGTATTACAAAAATTGCACTACAGCACAAAATCTTGATTAAATTCATTGAAGTGTGTTGTTGTCAAAAGACAAAGTAAGAAAAGTTCAAGGGGTATGAATACTTTTTCCAGGCACAGTATATACTATTTTTATTAAACAGTCAGAAGTCGGTACTGCTTATGTTTCAGTCCACATAAACAGAACTTTGTCCACATCATCAACATGTCCAGTCTGTCTCTCGGGTCATTCTTTGGCCAGGTGTATACCTAAACTTCCACAACATTTTCCTGCACTTGTTAGGAATGGGACCACAACAACTTGCAGCATAATGTCCCAGAAGCCCTGTATCCAGCGATTACCGATGAGGATACAATGAATACAGGGACGAATCATCCTGTCGCAGAAAAGGAAAACACAAACATTATATAGTTCAGTTGAAAACATCCAGATATAGTTAATGTTTAAAAATAAACCTTAGAAACCTCAAATTAAACCTCCCCTTTACAGTGCTGTGCAAAAGTATCTGCCTTCAAGCAGATTTTTGTTATTTTGTTGTTTTTTTATCACATTTGAATGTTTTCCAGAAATGACAAACCAAAACGACCTGAATTTGTAGTTTTCAAATGATAATTTAATCTATTGATAAATAAATTAAAAACCATCATTCAGACACTGTTTGTCTGATATTACAGTTATTTTAATAATCTTGAGCATTACTGCAAAAAAGGGACAAGAGGGCAAATACTTTTTCACAATACTGTATTTTTGATTTGTTTTATTTTGAAAAGTTACACCGTTAAGACAATTTCTTAAATGAAGCAGAAAAAATAAACCTACCAAATGTGGAAGCAGCTGAGGAGACCAAACAAAAGACCAGAGATAGCTGACATGGGAAGGGCCAGAAGAGCGGTGACTATCCTGTAAATCCAGACCCTGGACACTTCAAAGAGAGCATTGCTCCAGATCCAAACTCTGTCCCCGCTACGCACTGATGGCGGCTCAGCTATCACATCCTCAAACCCTACCTTTGAGTCAAAAGGAATAATTCAGTCATCATGTACAATAAGCTAGGGAAAGTCCACTGTTTATGGAGTTTTTTAATCAAATTATTTAGCTGAATTACGAATACAAAAAACATCAATATAGGCAATTTTTACTAAACTACTGCAAGATTGTTTTACCTTGAGGCAGTTATTGACACCTCGGGCATCCCTTGAAGTTATCAGTGGTTTTGTATCACTGATTTCCACCAGAGTGGATGTATGAATGTTTTCCTCCTCATCCAGAGAGGGTTGGGCTCTCCATAACGTCTGCGGTTCCTCCCCATCTTCAGACTCTTCAGGGTCACTGGAATCCTCAAGATCAATTTCCACTTCCTCAGAATCTTCGTCTTTCTTCAGGGTATCCATTTAAATGCCTGATAAATACAAAACAAAGAGAGCAGAGAGGGTCGCCTGTCGCTATCCCAACAGCCCAGACAGAAGGCCACTGACTGGACCCTTCCAGCTGGCTGAGCGCTGAGGTTATATTGGGAACGTTACAGTGGCCTGGGTGGTATTTACAGCTGGTATTTCAAGTGAAGATCATTTTCATGTGCAGTGTGGAGGAAAGAAGGGGTTGAGGAGGATATAAATACTTTAAACATGATCATGGCTCTGTTAGCACTGAAACACTGTAGTTTAAATGGAGTCGTGGAAACAAAAACAATGCACAGTACACATAAATACAGAGGCAAGTACTTGACCAAAGTCTTGCAGGTTCTGGGATTTTATTCATTTCACAGCCTCCTGTTTTTATTTATTTGTTCAAGTAGGCAGGGCAGGCACTTGAAGTATGAGACAATACTGCCCCCTTGTGGAAGGGAATCTACAACTTCATTTGTGAAAATGGAAATACAAAGTGATTTATATACTTTAGTTCTTAACAGGGGGCTGCACAGACTGGCGACCTGTCCAGGATGTACCCTGCCTCTCGCCCAAAACATTCCCTGGAGATAGGCACCAGTACCCCTTCCAACCCCAGCTAGGGACTTGGATGGATGGATGGATGGATGGATGGATGGATGGATGGATGGATGGATGGATGGATGGATGGATGGATGGATGGATGGATGGATGGATGGATGGATGGATGGATGGATAGTTCTTAACAGGACAATTGATGAAGTGAGAGGAAATGATACATTGTCTTCAGAGTTTTTAACAAATGAAAATCTAAAACGTATGCCATGGATATGTATGTGTTCAATGGCCTGATTTAATATGTAGAGTCAGCTTTACATGAAGGCTGGTTGTGCCTGCAAAATTGAGGCTAAACCTTTTCACTAAAACTCAGATTGAATGAAGAAAGTGTGTAAACAGAATTGTCTTAATCTCCTAATTAGATTTAGGTCTGTGCTTAGAAAATTAGGTCTTATTAAAACAATGGCCCACTTTTTGGGGCAACCTCAATAAGTTCACATTTTCTAGTACTTATACTGTACATGAATTTGATAAGTTAGAACGTCCTATTTTTAGTTTCTGCTAAATTTTGTATTCATGCTTTGAAAATACTATAACTCTCTCCCAACTGTTTTACCTAAAAGTGTGATCATGGCATTATTTTGACTTGTGTCAGAGATATCGCTAAAGGAAAATTACGTGTATGTGCATGTCTAAAACAGAACATCATAATAAATAAGTAAATAAATATTGCAACTTATCAGCATATTTTCTGTCCTCTCTTTGTAAAATCCATGCATAAAAAATACTCAAGCAGGACCCAAGAAATTCACAGGGAAGATCAGTGTCACCACCAGCTCCCCACTGTGGTATCATTGGAAAATCACATCAGTCTGTCATTGGAAAAATCTTGAGTTCCACATATAGTTTTTTTTTTTGATTGTTTGTTTGCATAAATGTTCTCCTTCTACTGTATGTCATACATTTAAAAAGACCTTTCCTCTTCCTTCAGCCTTTGGACCCATTTACAGCTCGTTATTGGAACACAAAGACCCACTTAAATTTAAATTTAGGTTATTCTGCAGCCTTTTATCCTTTCAGCCTCACAAAAATGAACTAATTCAGTAGATGCTTCATGCAAAATTATTGTGAGGTATTCAGATTGACTTGAAAATAATGTTGCCACATATGAAAACATACAGGACTACACTTTGAGTGCTCTTAATTTTACTGTATCCCCAAATTGATAAGAGGAAATAGAAGCAAGATATTTCCATTTGGAAAAAATGCAAAGTAGTAGTACACAATACATCACTGTAAGTACGAGACAAGCTGTACATTAAGTCATTGTTGTGTTTGCATTGACCACTGGAGTGTTTCCATGGTAAGAATAAAGTCAGATCGCTGGATGGAGACAGAAAGAGGACACAGGGTATTGATGGCAGGGAATTTCCTGCCTCCGTGCAGGAGACGAAGGCATGCTAATGGACTCCACACGTAACCAGATGGAGCTTGTTTGTTTCCGGCTGCACAGGTGAGGTCGGCAAAGTGTGTGTGTGCGGGGGGGGAGGGGTCACAGCTGTGTGTGTGTGTGTGTGTGTGGGCGTCTGGGCGTGGGTGTGCGTGTATGTGTCTGACTGAAACAAAATGGAGTAAACCCTGAGAAAATGATGACTCATGTCACAGTATGAGGGGCCGTTTAGGACAAAATTTACGTTTTGTCTCTCACACACTACCAAAAAGTCTCGCATACTCCAAAAAAGTAGCCACGCACACTCCAAAAAATTACGTTTTGTCTCTCACACACTACCAAAAAGTCTCGCATACTCCAAAAAAGTAGCCACGCACACTCCAAAAAATTACGTTTTGTCTCTCACACACTACCAAAAACTCTCGCATACTCCAAAAAAGTAGCCACGCACACTCCAAAAAATTACGTTTTGTCTCTCACACACTACCAAAAACTCTCGCATACTCCAAAAAAATAGCCTCGCACACTCCAAAAAATTACGTTTTGTCCCTCACACACTACCAAAAACTCACGCATACTCCAAAAAAATAGCCTCGCATACTCAAAAAAATTACGTTTTGTCTCTCACACACTACCAAAAACTCTCGCATACTCAAAAAAATTACATTTTGTCTCTCACACACTACCAAAAACTCACGCATACTCAAAAAAATAGCCACGCACACTCAAAAATTACTCACGCACATTCAAAAAATACTCAAATTGCGTATACACACACTACTAAAATGTCACACACACACACACGCACGTTAACTTTCTCGCTCACATACACTACTATCAGCTCGCTCACATACACTGTACTAACAGCTCGCACATTCACAAACGTTAACTTTCTCGCTCACATACACTACTACCAGCTCGCGCACATACACACAAACGTTAACTTTCTCGCTCACATACACTGCTAACAGCTCGCACACACACAGACGTTTATCTCTCACATACACAAGACTAAAGTTGAACACACACACAGTACTAAGACTCGTTTTATGTATGTGTGAGAGCGACACTCTTTATGAATGTGTGAGAGCGAGACTCTTTTTGAATGTGTGAGAGCGACACTCTTTATGAATGTGTGAGAGCCAGACTCTTTTTGAATGTGTGAGAGTTGTCACGGAAGAGGCGGGGCATAATTTTTGGATCAAACTGCGCATGCGTAGATCCTAAACTATAAGTTTCGATTGTTGACTCACTGTATGTTTTATTACTTAGTATATTTGTGCTTTTAAATATATATAGAACGTTTAACTTTCTTGTAGATTAAATGTGCTATAGAAATAAATGAATCTGATTGATTGATTAAAAATAGCAAAATTGCTGTAGTACAATCTGTCCACTGGGTGCCAGATTGCAGCACTGCGGGCAGTCGTTGAATCGTTTAATGCGCCTGTCAAAGTGCTGGTTGCCTCCGGAGAAGATAGAATGGTGTTTAAAATGGCAGCTGCCTGACCAATTCTCTCTCGTTTCGAATTAGAGTTAGCCAGTTCGGTATAGCAAACTCTTTCTTCTTCGGCACTAGTTGGCGCCGGTTAATAATTCCTGTAATACTGGCACCCAGTGGACAGATTGTACTACAGCAATTTTGCTATTTTTAATCAATCAATCAGATTCATTTATTTCTATAGCACATTTAATCTACAAGAAAGTTAAACGTTCTATATATATTTAAAAGCACAAATATACTAAGTAATAGAACATACAGTGAGTCAACAATCGAAACTTATAGTTTAGGATCTACGCATGCGCAGTTTGATCCAAAAATTATGCCCCGCCTCTTCCGTGACAACTCTCACACATTCAAAAAGAGTGTCGCTCTCACACATTCAAAAAGAGTCTCGCTCTCACACATTCATAAAGAGTGTCGCTCTCACACATTCATAAAAAGTCTCGCTCTCACACATACATAAAACGAGTCTTAGTACTGTGTGTGTGTTCAACTTTAGTCTTGTGTATGTGAGAGATAAACGTCTGTGTGTGTGCGAGCTGTTAGCAGTGTATGTGAGCGAGAAAGTTAACGTTTGTGTGTATGTGCGCGAGCTGGTAGTAGTGTATGTGAGCGAGAAAGTTAACGTTTGTGTGTGTGTGTGTGACATTTTAGTAGTGTGTGTATACGCAATTTGAGTATTTTTTGAATGTGCGTGAGTAATTTTTGAGTGTGCGTGGCTATTTTTTTGAGTATGCGTGAGTTTTTGGTAGTGTGTGAGAGACAAAATGTAATTTTTTTGAGTATGCGAGAGTTTTTGGTAGTGTGTGAGAGACAAAACGTAATTTTTTGGAGTGTGCGAGGCTATTTTTTTGGAGTATACGTGAGTTTTTGGTAGTGTGTGAGGGACAAAACGTAATTTTTTGGAGTGTGCGAGGCTATTTTTTTGGAGTATGCGTGAGTTTTTGGTAGTGTGTGAGGGACAAAACGTAATTTTTTGGAGTGTGCGTGGCTACTTTTTTGGAGTATGCGAGAGTTTTTGGTAGTGTGTGAGAGACAAAACGTAAATTTTGTCCTAAACGGCCCCTCATAGGATTTCTCTAGAAAATAAACTATTTCCATGCTAAACATCTACAACAATACAAACCTTTTTTTAAACTAATTTACATAAATAATATTAGATGATAATAACAACAACAACTAATACAGCTGCATAATGTTAACTTTCTAATTTCAGATGACATAATCGTTCTGCAACCTCCCAGCTTGCACATTGACTGTGTTTCAGATCAAGAATACACACAGTACTTACCTGTTCAGCATTAACCATCCATCAGTCCCTATAATAGCTTAGATTTTATAGGTTTTTTTGACTCAACACACAATTTCAATATGCCGGAATACAATGTAAGACAGGAAGCAGCTTCTGTAGACATACTATCTGAAATTTACGAAAGTGCAACTCAAATGTTGCCGTGATGATTCTTTTGTAACATCACTCAAGCACCTTTTTTGAAACAGTTCCATGATAAACCCACAAAGATAAGCCCCTTTCTGAGTTGCCTCTGGTCATTTACAAACCAAGCTAAATCACAGTGATTTGATTTTAATCAAATTAATGCCACAGAGTGGAGGAAATATTAGTTTGTTGCAACAAGAGCAATAGTTCAACACTAATTAAAGCTGCTGCCAACATCAGCAGCTTATGTGGGGCATGTTGGATGTGCCACCATGTTCCTGCTCAGCACCTGTCACTCCAGCTGTTTGCAGAACAATAGGTCAGACAGACTGTCACATCCACTTAACAGTGTTCATCCTGATCAAAAAAAACTTCCAGTGCAGTTCCACATTGTTGCATAAATTTAGGAATATGAATTTATGTCTCTAAGAATTACCATAGAAAAAACTGAGTCCAAAATAGGTAAGCTAATAATAATGCTTATTAGATTCAACTAATAAGTTACATGTGAAAAACTGATCCTTATCAGTTGTTTTGTAGTTTTGCAGTTTAACATGTATTATGAGTTGTATAATATCTTGCCATTGTCAACTGTTAATCGTTTTTACAATTTGGGTTTTCCAAATGTCCAACGCATAAAAGAAGATCATCTAAAACTTTTTTATATGTATAATTATACCTTTATATGTAGACAACATGTCTCCTTTTCAATTCTTTGAAATCAATTTATCTAGTGAAATGCTTACAGCAGTCAGAATCCATGTTTACAGCTAAAATCATTGATGGGGGTTCTCAAATTATTAGCTAAAAATCTTCTAAAATTATTCCCTAAAATTGCTGTACAAGTTCACCCTGTTGTGGGTTTGTAATCTCACAACAGCGATTACAAACCTGAGCTTTCTACATGTGCTCTGATAAGATACTTTACAGACTGTCATGTTTTATATTTGCTCAGTCCATTTGAGGGTCTGACAAAATAATATTATTCACTCCTTCAGACAGCAACATCAATCACCTTCTTTCCCTTTGAATCCTCAAGAGTGACTGTCTCATCACCTCTACTGTGGATTATTCATCGTTATGTGCAATAGAGCAGCTCATCAAGTTTAAATTAAACAGGCATCACAAGAAGATTAGACCGTTTCCTTAGATTTAGTGTTAAGTACAGCCACAGTCAATCAGGCTCAAAACATAAAGTCTTGTTCTCTGAAGGATGGGGTTTATGTTTGATGTACTCTGAATGAGATTTGCAGGGGAGAACGAACATTTGTAATTGTCCTGATTTAATGAGAGCTACCACTGAAGAGGGAGGTTTTTCGATTTAATTAGCTGGTAGTAAATTACAGACGCGCCAAAACAGAGTCACATTTGGAAGTAAGAGATTTATTGGTTTTCTCACATTAACCTGTCCTTAAGTAATTTTCCTATAGTTAAGGTCAGACAGAAGAACTGCTTAGCATCAAACCTGTGAGGAACCAGAAATCACTGGTTATTATTAAGTTTCACATTTATATGGAATGAAGCAATGGCGGCCAATGCAGCATTGGCAATGCTACAATATCAACACCTTCAAGTGAGTTAAAGTTTGATAAGAACCCTCTACAACCTGTCCAGTACAGTGGTGGCAACATCATGCTGTGGGGCTGTTTTGCTGCCAGAGAAACTGATGATTGGTAAAGAAGTGGATAGGATAATAAAAAAGGAGGACTACCTCCACATTCACCAACTTTAACTCAACACAACGGCCAGATGGTGGAAATTTTGGACACAATTGTGTTCTCCAGAATCTCGATGTTCCCAAATACTTTTCTTGTGTTCTTTTCTATGTTTATTTGCTATATGTTATACCTGTTCATATTTTGATTTGTAGATATATTTACAAATCCTTTGGAATAATTTGTGTTCATTAGTCTATTGCTCTGTCTGTTTCTGTCAATTTTTCTATTTTCTGTTTGTTTTTTTCACTATTAAATCATTCTGCATGTTTAAGCTCCTGGCAAGTTCAAAATTAAGTTTTAAATTAGTTTTTTTTATGAATGGTTCAAATGCATCATTAAAGGTCAAAATGATTATGAATTTCATCAGCATAATGAGGGCGTGTGAACTTTTGACATCAGGGTGCGACGCTTCTAGAATTGTAAGTGTTGCTAAAGCAAACCTCCGTTGGAAAATCATATCATATTTGTAGTGTTCATTTTATTGCACTGCCTTTGATAACAGCACTCTGCTACACTGTCATCAACAGAGCTGTTCTGGTAGCTCTCTTCAACACTTACATGGATTTGTTTGCAGCCAGATACCATAAAATGGCACAGTGTTATCTCGTGTTGAACACATCCAGAAGTCAATAAAAAAGCTTCTTAGATACTGTTTGTACAAGTGTGTTTGTGCATGTTTTTCTTTTTTTTTTTCTTTTTAATGCCTGTCAGAAGGTCTGGTTCACCCTTGACACACACAACTATTTCTGTTTAATATCCCATAAAAGCAAAATAGAATTGTACATAAGGCAATATATGATCAAGTTATTTCTGAACTGTTTTTTGAGAACATCCCTGGGAAGTTACAGGATTTGCACAAATTTAGCTGAGCATGCTCATTCTATTTGTCAGTCTAGACTAGTGTGTCTGGCTGATGTTATCCCCTAAACCTAATCTGTGTGGCACAGAAGCAGACTTGTTCTTAATATTCACTGTACAGACATCAGCAGCTGTGATAGCAATCTGTTTTCATGAGAAAACTTGACTAATGCAGTGGTGAATCCAATAATATTGCAATAAAAAAAACATATCAATATGATGCAACTATAAAAAAGGAACTCTAAGATGTGCTTATGTCGCTCCACACAAATGGGCAACAAAATCACTCACATCATCTGTTACGAAATGGTATTTTCTGCTTACATAACCATGTGTTAACTAGGCTCAATTTTGATCACAGACCTTTTACAAGTAAACACAGGAAATTCAGGTTACAGGCCACTGAGCTTTTCATTACAAAGACAAAATATTTCACAGTAATTAGTCAGCGCTGCTGTGTTTATATTTTGTCAATACTATAATAACACTCACCATGAAATCCAGAAATATTCTTACAGTTACTGAAGACAATAAATTGAAAACAATGCTCTTGTATTTGTGTTGTTGTTCATAAGTTGTATATATTTTAAGCTACAAAGTTTGACATTGAGCCATGTTTTTAACTAAAGTTAAAATCACATGAGAATATAGAAAGGACATCATAACACATAAAGAATTCTGGAAAATGATCATTTTTATTATGTTTTAACAGGATAGACCAACATGAATTAGTACATAACTGTAAAGTAGATGGAAAAGATAACATGGCATAAGAATCTCTTACAAATAAAAATCTGAAAAGTGTGTTGAGGATTTTTATTCAAGGTAAATACTTGGAACAACCACCTTTTATTGAAATTACAGCTACAAGTCTGCTTGGGTATGTTTTTACCAGGTTCTCTTCGAAATAACTCAAGCTCAATAAAATTAGATGTAAGTGCCTGAATATAGCAATTTTTAACTTCTGCCATATGTCCTCAATTGAATTTTGGTCTGGAATTTGACTGGATCATTCTTACAAATGAATATGCTACCATCCAAATTCACTCTTTACTGTCGTACACTATACTAACATGTTCACTAAAAGAGTTTATATAGGACCGTTTATTGCCGCAATGTAAAAACATATACAGTATATATTAAAAATTAAAACTGTCTAAATTCTGACTGTATAAGCTAAAGAGAAATGTACTAAAGTGAATAATAAACTGTTTTTAGAAAAACCGTCTAAACAAAAACAGATTCATATGATTATTTAAAAGATCACAGCTTTACTATAATCATTAAATTCTGAAAAGAAAAATGCTTAAACATACTTTTTTTTTTACATTTTCTGAAACACATACAAATAATCAAGTAATGACTTGCAGAATATTGCTTGTATTTAAATGAAACTATAAAATAATATGTTCACTTTAGGCTGTAAAAATATTTTTAGAAAAGGAAGAGCTATCCACTTTTAATAAGTAGATCCTGAATCCAATCTACAAGACCTATGATTTGTATGTAAACCTGTTGACTGATTCAAACTTCTTAACTAATAATATTATATACACAGTACCCCCTCTTTTTGAAACTAGAACTACTAAGTTGTGGCTTATGAATAGTTTATAAAAGTAGAGTTCATTTGGAAAAGCATAAATTACTTTACGATAATTTCAGAGCTTTTACAGATCAAAGAATACAGTATCAAGTTTTAAAAGACACAACAAATTTTGTTTTTCATGTTTTTGTGTGAAGCTTTGCTGGTAGTAATTAAATCATGCTGTCCTATATGACTTCTATAATCCAGCAGGTTATTAACATCATGTCAAAGCTGTGAGGTACATCTAGTTCAACTCTTCTGGAATCTGACCTGGTATCCTGAAACCAGTCTGCCTAGTTTGATCCAGAGTGGTTCTGGGACTGGGCATTGCAAAGCTTGCACGTGTCTCTATTGTGCAACTGGTCCTATGGAGGAACTGCAGGAAGTTTTCATGGCCTGAGCCCTCGTGGCTGGAAAAGGCCGGGTCTGTTGGGTATGCTGAGTAGCAGCGCTTCAACTTACACAGCTCCTCACGGATCTGTCTGTTTAGAAGTCCATAGAAGAAAGGATTCATAGCAAAGGAAGAATATGCCAACCAGGTCACCACTACCTCCAAGTCATTAGGAGTGTGAGGTTTTGAGTTCAGTATCAGATGGAGGTGGAAGGCAAAGTAAGGCAGCCAGCAGATTAGAAACTGACCAACAATAATCATGAGAGTTAGAGCAGCTTTACTGCCAATAAAAGGCCGATCTCTTGTTATCCTGCAAGGATAACAAGGGGCGTGGTGAGTTGTGATGATGGTCGTCTGACTGTTTATGGAGTCTAAGCGATGCTTGACCTGAGTGTTCGTCCATGAGGGCAGAGGCCCATGCTGCTGTGCTGCCACTCGGGCCACCTTGTACACATTGCAGTAGACAGCAAAGATCACCACAGCTGGCAGACAGAAACAGGTGACGCTGAAGAGAGCAGAGAAAATACGCCTGTGGTCCTTGTGGCTCCAGTGAAGTGAGCAGTGTGCCAGCACTGATGGACTTCTGGCCATAAGACGGCCATCCGAAAACGGTGGAAAAGCCCAGGATGGCCGAAGCCACCCACACCATCACCACAACAGCCAAGGTCAGCTTCAGGGTCATCTTGACCTCATAGCGCATGGGGTGGACAATATAGTAATACCTTTCCACACTGATGGCTGTGATGGTGAAGATAGAGGCAGCTATGAGGATTACATTGAGGAAGACATAGATCTGGCACTCCAGCACATTAAACACAACCTCAGCAAAGTACGGCGAGCTGGACACGATGCCGAGAGGCATGAGCAAGATGGCGCACAGCAGGTCCACTGCACAGAGGTGGCACACGAAGGCAAATTTCCTGAGATGAGGGGCTTTGATAACAACTACCATCACTGCAGTGTTGGCCAGAAGTGCGAGAACATTCAGGGTCACCATGAAAAGCAGTCCTGTCAGGTCTTCAAATCGAGTCTGCGGGTTGGGAAGTGTGCCCAGCTGCCTGCTGGGAGCAGAGGGCATGGGTGCCCATGCTGAGGTGCTCTCATTATATTCGGAGGTAAAAGCAGTGCTTGACTCTTCCATCATTCATATTAAAAGTTTCAAAGAAGATGTCTGTACTCCTGTTTTCCCCATTACTCTGTCATCAGCTCCAAGGATGTCTTAGAAATAAAAATCTCTTCACTCCTGAAAAGAAGAATAAACAAAGGTCATTTAGGCACATTTTTAATGAATTTCACATAAAGAGTAAACACAATTCAAATTTTCAAGCAATTAAAACATTCACTAAACGTAACATTTGCATACTGCCGTCCTTTATGTTTAAAAGTCAGTCCTCTACATGCTTATTAATGTAGAAGTATGCCACAGATGGCATAAGTATTGCCATCTGTGAGTTGTTTTTGTGTGCATCTGTTCAAATGGGACTAAAATTCAAATTCTTTTGGTTAGTGCTTTCAGATAGAGCACAGTGAATATTTTTTACCTAATAAAAATGGAAACCTGCTCCTCCTTCAAATCCCAAAAGCCACCGAAATCAAACAGACTGGGGGTAGTAACATCAAAAGAAAGAGATATAAAAGGTGATGGTACAATGAAGAAGTCTGTGAAAAAGTTTTTGCTCCATCACAGATTTCTTCTTTTACGGCTTTTTATCAGACTTAAACGTTTAGATAATTGATCAATCTATCATAATATTTTTGTAGATTACAAACTTCAAAATTAGAAAAAAATTATCTGAAGAGGAATTCATCTTCACTCTTTTTGGCTGAATTGTTTTTATTCAACACATTCATCCATGATGTGTTTTTAAGTGCCAATGGCCTGTTTTTAAATCTCAGTCATATTTTAAGCCAGACATTGATTAAGCCATTTCAAAATCTTAACTTTTTTTTTAAGTCATTCAGAGGTGGCCTTCCTGGTGTGCTTCATATTATCACCCTACAGGAAGAACATCCAACAACATTTTCTGATAGTAACCAGAAATTATGGTTCCATCATTTGTGACAAGTTGTCTGACTGCAAAGGGTGCATAGCAATCCTGCACCATCATCATGTTTGATTGTCAGGTCTAATGGGGATTTTCACAAGATATGATGGGAAAACTAACCTTTCAAAAAGTTATGCTTTTGCTTTGCCAGTACAATATATATTTTCCCCTAAAGGGATCACTGAGATGTTTTAGGTGAGAAGTGAAAAGGGATTTGTGTTCTTTTAGGTCAGCGCTTCTTTTCACCTCCGAGCTCTGTATGGCATGTATGCCATTTTTTCCCAATCTTTTTTCTTTTACTGTTGAATCAAGAACACTGACCTTAACTGAGGCAAGTGAGGCCTGCAATTTTTGAGATATTGTCACATTGAGTGATGTTCTTTGACCAGCCACTCTTGTGAAAAGGTCAAAACTGATCTATGTTTTCTCCATTTGTGGACGGATGGCTTCTCACTGTGATTCACTGGAGTCCAAAAGTCATAAAAATGACATTGTAACCCTTTTCAGACTAGTAGATGCCAGTGAATTTGATTCTCATCTGTCCTTAAATTCCTTCGGACATGACTGTGTTCCTTTATTAAACTTTTTTGCCTACTTTATGTTATCAGCTACATTCTATTTGAGCAATTTCTCAATTCTGCAAGTAAAACCTGAAGACTGAAGCAAACAATGTGGTTAATAGTAATTAGCAGGTGATAGAGTTTTTTCCACTTTCAAGTAAAATTGCATAATTATTGAAAAAAACGTTTCAATTGACTCAGGTTGATTCCCTTTCAATTTAAAGTAATTGGATTATATCAAACAAAAGCGTGATATTAAACGAAATACATCTATTTTTCACACTTAGCATTTCAGATATCTTAAATGCATGTCTTTATATGACAACACATTTTATTGTTTTAACATTCACGTGTTTCTTGGTTTCAATGGCACTGCATATTTTCATGAAAATAAACTTTGTTGATATGTGAAATATATTCTTACTTGAAGAAACTTAGATTTTAAAAACATGGGATGCAGTTGTTTCCAATTTAATATTAAAACTTCCTCTCATCAACTTGCTAAGATAAAATATATGGTTCTCATATATTTTGATTTCCCCTGTATTCACTACTTACAGCAATCCTGCACCATCACCACCAGTGAATATGTATGTTATACTTCTGATGTAGAAATATTTAAACCAATGACAATAAACAGTCAGGGTGTTGCTGTGTGGACCATAGTTTGTTGCTAGAGAAGCTGCTTACCCTCCAAAGCATGATTCAGGAGTTGAGAGAAATTTTCCGTAAATGAAAACAACTTGGCTAACATCCTCCTTTCACCCACTTCCCTAATGGAGTCCAAAGGGCAATCCAGGACACTGCTGGATTCACATAACTTCAATTATAATCTGTAATTACTAAATGCTTTTGACGAAGTCATAATATGAATAGCGGAAAATGCCAATGACTTTTTTTTCTTTTTTGTTCATTGTTTTGAAAACTGAGATATCCATGTAGATCCATGTATCCATGTATAAATAGATGTTTAAAATTAGCCTTGGTTAATCAGTAACAACAATGAAATCGTAGATATCTAAAATCTATTTTTTACTGTTAAGAAGTCTGTTTTAGAAATCTATGCTTCAAGATAGAAAATTATTACTTCTTGTTATGTAAAAAAATAAAAACCAAATCTAGATGAATAAGAAAGGCATTGGATATATTTGAAATGCTGGTTGTGAATACTGTGAATAATATGCTGTAAATTTCAAAAATCTTTGATGTCTAGGAAGAATTTACCATCTCATAGCTGCTTTAATTGATTTATCAATCGATTAAATTTATACATTTAGAAATGAGTACTTTTTTTCTTATTTCAATAAAATCTGTGTCCATTCTCAGGTTCCAATTTATACCAAAGATACAGTGCATTTATAATCCTAGATACATTCAACCAAAACTGTTTATTTTGGGCATAATTCAAGCATCTTGGAGAGCACTAAGTCCAATCAGATCTTGCATGGATTTAAAGAATTGCATAATTCTTTGAAGCCAGTAAAAATGTGTGAATTTTATTTCTATAAAATAATTTCTGCCCATTAAAAAAAAATAAAATAAAATAAAATAGACTTGACGCCTTCAGTGTATGTTGGTCTGTAACGAGAGCATGTCTGTTATGAGAACAACCTTACATAATATGAGGATGTACATTTTTAAGTCCCCATGCTAGGGGATAAACCTCTGCAGAACTGGCATGCCACTCACTGTCCACAAGAGAAGATTACAGCAGCAGAGAACATCAGCCCTTGCATTTAGGACACTCTGTCTCAAATATGAAACCCAAATATGATTTTCAAAAGAAAGACGCATGCAAATGCTGAGATCCACATAAAGATGATACTGAAGCATACAATGCATGTGAAAGTGTTAACATTACATTTAACTTCTGCTTGATGACTAGTCCCATCTTACAGTGTTTTCTATGTTGTTTTGTGAATGTTGTGAAGAAAGGATCCTCTTTGATGTTATGATGAAGGGTGGCGCTGATCACACACTAATCACTGTACTGCTAGCCGTGCAGCTGGACTGAAACAAGAACACTCATTATCTCTCATTTCTGAAGAATGGGGATAGATGGAGGAGAGTCACAGCGTCTCCCATGAATTATTCCTATTGATCATGTTTTGCTCTCCTTAGAGAAAGTCAATGTGTCCCTTACTTAATCTTCCTAAAGTTAATGTTGACAGTTTTTTTTCTCTTTTTTTTTTTGCTGTCAAAGTTTACAAATGTCGAGCAGATATCACTAAATGCTCAACTTGATGTGGTCATGTTAATTTGTTTAATAAGTAAGAAATAGTCTAAAGTTGAGCTGCATATTCAGAATTTAATAATCTGCCAGGGGGATTAATCCATAATTTCACAGCAATTTTATCTCAGATTAAATACAGAAAGTTTGTTTCTGATATGCTTCATAAAATCCCGAAGCAGCTATGAGATGGTACATTCTTCCTAGACATCAAAGATTTTTGAAATTTACAGCATATTATTCACAGTATTCACAACCAGCATTTCAAATGTTTTAGTAAAAAAAAAACCCACAAATAAGTTAAATAGGTAGAAAATAGATCCTAGAAATCTTCAGAAATGAATGGAAACTGTTTTCTTATTTAAGTTGAAATTAATATTAAAAGCAGCAATAGAAAAATACTGGAATAAAATAATTTGCAATGTAAAACATATGGTTTTAAAAAACAAGTGTATTAAAAAGAACACATCATCACACTATACACAATAGATTCAAAAGATTAATCCTAGGTGTAAATTATAAAAAAGACATATAGACATAATTTAAATGCATAATGCAGTTTTATTTAGGTATTTATTCATTTTCTAGTTTTAGAAGATATACTTTTGGACACATAATTTTTAAAATGATATTCCAGATCTCACCACTTCTCCTACAAAGTCTTTCACAAGCACATGGTGAAATTTGATGTAAAATATTTAGTTTCAAATTTAAATACTTCAGGGGGGGAGGAGTTCTCTGAATCATTGCTAAATGAATTTATTGATCGGATGATATTCTCTCCCTTTGGTACACCCATTAGTTTATGAGTTTTAAGGTGTCTTGATCATGTTAACATCACCAGGCAAGTATATACAAAATGAAAACACTTTTCAGTTTGTAAAAGTGAAAGTGAAAATGTTTAGAGTCCTAATTTTCTCTAAAAAGTTCAGTAATTCCAACTTTCATTAAAAAAAACATAAAATTAGTCTGTAAAAACATTTGACTGCTCATTTACACAAAAAAGTTACAAATCTTACATTTTATAACAGAGCCTTGGTCCTGTGAGAAGTTCTTGTATAGCTGAGCCCTTCCATGTGTCTTTCTGCTGCCCAAAGGTTTTCAGAGGCGTTAAAATCTTTGACAAAAAAAGATTCCTTAAAAAGGAACATATGACCTGAGGGAGCACTGATGCCACCAGTGTGAGAGGAAATGAACTGTGAGAACTGACTCAGGAGACTCAGACAGCTGCAGGGACGGACGAGGGAGGAGCCATCAGCTGATGATCACCTCAAATCCCTTCTTTCAAGAGGAAATGAGCACACCAAACCTCATCTATCCAATGACACTCACTCTTTCATCCATCTGCATGTGGCGGCGACTGTTACACACTGTATACTGGGATCGCGGTTACACATAATCCTTTATTCTCTCCATAGCTCCAGAGTGAGTGAGGGCACTGGAGGATTGGTTAGCTTCTCAACGTTACCACCAGATTCTGAAAGGTTCATTCTCAACATCTCAATTAGCCAAAGACACACCTGCGGGCGTATTTAAAGGCAACACCTCAAACATACTGTTTTTTTGGGTGACATAATGGAAAAAGTTGTCAGAAAGATAATTATGGATCTACACAGGTCTTTTTAATCCTTGGGAGTGAAATCCAAATGCCTGAATGTGCCTCATTTATCTGTTGAAACCATTATATCCAAGTATAAACAGCAACTGAAATGTTCATCATATCTTTCCAGGTGGAGATTGTTTCTATGTCACCAAGGTGAATGTGTTTTAGTGTGAAATGTGTGTAATACTCTGGAGCAAAAGCAAAACAAAACAAACAAAAAAAGTGAAACAGTTAAGTGAGAGTCATTGTCCAGTAGAACAAGCCAAGCATCAACATGGGCTAAAAGGCCACTCCGTTGGGGAAAAGTTATTATTCCCAAAGTGGCAATAAAAAAGGTTAGTTTGAAAATGAACTGAAGGACAAAAATCTTAATTTCTGTTGATGTGTACTATGGTCTGATGAAACTAAAGAGGAAATGTTTGGTCATAACAACCAGTGCTACATTTGAATTAAATAAGCTGAAGCTTCCAAGTTTGGGAATACCAATTAAACTGGGCAGAGGTTGTTCTGTTTTGTACATATTTTGCTGCACAAAAACACAAGAGACTGGTGCAACTTACATGTAGCAAATATATATAATTTAAGAACCCCAACTAATCTAAAGCAGAAAAAGTTTATTTAATATCAGACAGTGAGAGACAAAAGGTGATGTGACCTTTAACACAGTGGTCAAACAAGACTCACTACTGACATCTGTTGACTGACAGAAGAAAAAGACAAACAGAGAATATACTGGATTTTATTCTACTGACATAATTATAAAAAGACTTCCACTTAAATAATCATCTGAAACTGTGAACACAAAACTCAAAAACACAACATCGCCTTCAACACAGAGTTTTCGCACAGATCATCACAAATAACAACAGTTTGAAATGTACCTTGTGTACACATACAACATACACTTGACTGAGAGGTTACATGTTATTCTGTTTCTACGCTACCACCACTTACAAAAACAATCACTGCAACAGACACACTTGTGTTTAGGAACCTGGGTATATATATGACATTTCATAGTGTTACCAGCTTTTCAGACACTAAATAATCAACTCAGAGTTGTCAAAATAAAAAGTGTCCTATAAAGTTTTGAAAAAATAAGCAGCTTAATATGGGAAAAAACTTAACTTGGTTAAAGAAAAGGCAACAATGAGATTAGACAGTAATACAGTGGCAGATCAGCACCACTAGAAAACAGAATCATTTGCCATTGCATCATTTCTAGACAGAATCGAAGCATCTTGGCAGAAAGTTTGATCAACAGATGCTCTGTTTTCAGTTTTAACCAACCCCAACCTCTTCTTCAGCAGCTTGTCCTCGTTGTTCAGCTTTGTGCGGATGGCATATTTAATCTGGGTAGTGTCGACGCCAAACTTTTCTGCAACATGATCTGAAGAGGGAAAAAAAACACATTACAAAATATTAACGATATTAAAGTAGATATTGTTATGCTACATAGAGTGATATTTGAGTTTTGGCTGGTGTTCTTTATCTCACCCATTAAGCTTTTTAAGATCTCAGGTGGGAGAGGAGGCTTGTGGCTATCTTCTCCTGTGAAGTTGTTCTTCCGGCCCTGCAGACAGTGAGTGGCCAAAGTGTCTCGGTCGAAAATTATCATCAGCAGAGCGCCGACATACTTCTTAAAGTCAGAAATGTCTGCAACACGCTCATAAAGATCTTTTGGCACTCGTATATTCTCAGCAAGATACACAAAGTTAAGGTCATCCTGAAAACAAATAAAAAAATGGTCACATATAAATCACAGTCTCCATTAGTATGGTGAAGGATATAAATATTCTAATACCTGAACAATCAGGTTTGTCCAGTGTGATTTCAGAACAAAAACTGAGCTAAGTGCCTTTAACCGTTGTATTGGCAAAAGACTTACAGATCATTCTGGCACTGACCTCTGGGATATTATGAACTCCTCCAACATGAACTCCAGAATCGCTCAGGAAGGTCACGCCTTCATCAGTGTTTTGTGGTTCGACCCCAGCCTCACTTCCATGAAGAACGTGATCCAGAGTTACTCGAAGTTCATTTGCTGTGTGCCTCATCTGTATCATGAGCGTGTTCATCTCTGCAAATAATGTTAAATCAACACAAATACACTTGTAAAACACATTTTATATAACTTGATAACTTTGCCACAGAGTAGTCGTTGAAAAAGCTAAACCCAACGCAAGATAAGTATTCGCTGTATACAAAAATATACAGCTG
This sequence comes from Xiphophorus hellerii, assembly GCF_003331165.1. NCBI lineage: Eukaryota > Metazoa > Chordata > Actinopteri > Cyprinodontiformes > Poeciliidae > Xiphophorus > Xiphophorus hellerii. The sequence goes on along the minus strand of NC_045691.1, from coordinate 15,420,359 downwards.
CAAGACAAGTTACGCAAATCAGCTGGAGTCGTCCTGACCTTCTCACGCAGAACTAGATGATGCAGTGAGGCTATGGGATTATTGTTTCCTGCATGCACAGAATGTGTTCCTGCCCTGAGGAAGTAAAGCAGCTCTTTCTTTCACAGTTGCAGTAAAGTGTTTATGTGAGTTGTGTGCAAGGCCCTTGTATTAAAAATCTTTTTAATCTCTCCACAGAACAACTTTACACAAAAAGGTGGAAAACCATAAAAGGTCTAATTGCAAACTAGTATTTTAAGGATATTTTTTAAGGATATTGACTTGCTGCTGAAATGTGCTACACAAATAAAATTTGATTTGATTTGAGTTTTATCAAGTAGTGAGTATTTTTATGAATTTTATAGATTATTGAAACAATTTCTCAAAACATATTTACTTTCATAGTTGTGTATATTTGATCTTTGCAGGAGATCCAAGCAGGAGGTGAAATAACACCCTAAATATTTAGAATATGTTTTTGCTTTGATGAACATAATTGGTCTTTAAAGATGTTTCTATACCCTCAAACCAGTTTCTTTACAATTAATGAAGTCTTCATGAAGTCAACATGTAAGAAAGCTTCTAGGAATAACCACGATGCTTACACTGATATATAAAATATGACATTATCATAAAGTGAGTTGCATTACAAAATGCAATATAATTAAACTAATATTATACACTACCTCTAGTTTTCTTCATAATTGGTAATAACCCACAGTACAATCTAGAATAAGACTACATCAGATTCTGTAAAAGCAACCTGGAATCCATTTAAGATCTGAACAGTGTGGACACCAGAACTTTGCGTAATTAAAGACAAAAAATTTATTTACATTTTCGCTGCCATTAAATTTTTTAAAAACATTTTGAGTATTATTTCCTGATATTGTTTTACCTGTCAGATTTAAAATTTATTTATTTTAGTCACAGATGGGAAATATTTTTTTTAACATTTGACCAAACAAATCTGCAAAAATATGACATGGACATGATATCAACAATAACCACACATCTGCTTGACGTCACATAAAACCATAATGTGCTCATGACTGGAAGTGTTACTAGATTAATGATTGATTTCTTGGTGTATCTTTCCACCAACCTTTGAGTTCCCTCAGCTCTCTCTCAGCCAAGATCCTGCATCTCCGCTCGTATTTGAGCTGCGCCTGCAGCTGCTCTATTTTCATGAGGAGGCTGACGGTGTCCGTCCTGATGCCTTGGCTTGCAAAATGTTCTTCATCAAAGTCAAAAGTTTCAGGCTGCCAAAAGAGAAGAAAAGAGACGGTAAATAGTTTCCAAAGAACGTGTAATCACAGCTCTGCTTCAGAGTAAGCATGGGCTAGTTTCTGAGAAATAAAGTGGCTGTTTGAGAATATTTCCAGCTCTGAAAAGCAACGTCCTCGCAAGACAATTTAAGGAATGCCATCCATCACTCTCATTAAAATAATTCTGTTTGGAAACTACAGTTGTCAAGCTACTAGTGACATGTGGTTTGGGATTAAACCGATATTTTGTCGATTTCAACCCTGATCTGGCAGCCATACTGCTCCTTCCATTTCTCTCATCGGTAAAGAAACCATTTTTTTATGGATGCAACTATAGAAGATATATAGCATATCTATTTTAACTTCTTTGATTATTATTATGATCCCAAATGAAACCTGTCCTCCTGTAGTTGAATATTATTTTGTGGTGTCACAAAATCACGTTTTCTTACAATAGACTATGAGTAGTTTATGAAAAATTACTTTAATTCATTGATTTCCAAAGAGGTACGAAACGCCCTGCGGCAAATCTGTTTTGAACCAGACTTCTTTAAAACTTCAAGCTACGAAAATGATAGCCACCCGGTCAAGATTTTTTAGTCGTGCTTCAGATCGAAACAATGTCTTTGACACAACAATGTCTTAAAATAGCAACTGTTGCTTTTCAGTGGATGGAAAGGTTAAACGGAGTTCATTGTGATCACTTCGTTGGTGGGAAGAGGGGAGTGGCTGGACTCTTCTGCCATCCTGTATCTGTCCTCCACAGACCCACTGAACTCATGGACATCTAAAGGGCTGCCGATCTTTATCATCTTCACTTGCGGCTGTCCTGGACTTGATCCAGAGCTTCTCTTTGGAGGCATTTGGGAAGAAGTAAATCTGGACATATAGAAAGCACATTCCAAGTTTTGATTTTCTCCACAAACAGGGGGTCAGACAAACTTTTCACATTCATTTAGCGATCATTCCTTATTTTCATATTAAATTATTTAATGCCAGACAAGATGGAGAGGTTTTATTGTTTAGATCGCTCCTACTGCCCCTTGCCTCCTTCTCAGCCCCTCCCACTAAAGCAGCTGGACGCACAAACTACCCATCAGCTGTTGTTAAACCAAGCTTTAATGTTAGTGCATAAGAGTCTCACCTGACCGATTAGATAGCCTTCAGGGAGAGAGCCTTAAAAACACAGTCACCTAAGACAAAGGCAGCGGAATACATGGAAATACTGCGTAGTAGAGGAAGTAGTAGTACTACTCCAGTATTACAGTATAAAGGTCCTGATGTAGTTGCTTAATTTTTTTAACACGCGCGTAAAAGATTTTCACTCGCATATGCGTGAAATATTAAGTGTATGTTTATATTTAAAACTACGTGGAAATTATGTGCTTTGAAGTGATATGTTTTAAAATCCGTATTTTTTTACAAATATCTGTGGAACATTGCTGAGGAGAGGTAGTTCCCGAGGGAAGCATTTTTAATCTGTACAACTTCCTGTTCCACCCCCTTTCAAGGATTCGACCAATGAAAAATCACTATTCCGAGAAAAGGCGGAGCATTTTAAAACTGGCAAGGTTCCGAGCCAATCAGTATTTGTTCTCCTAGCCGGGCATGGACTACCACATTGGTTGCGATCTACACATGTGGCTTCAATGTTCCTGCTAAGAGTAACTTGAGCAGCGATAGAGCTAAAGATTTTTTCTAGAACGTCTTTTGTCACATATCACAATGTCGTCGTCTTTTTTCATCAAGACAAAAGGAAATCCTAAAACGACCAAGAAAGGCAAAGAAACAGCAGCGGTAAAGCGGAAGGTAAGTTGAGTAAACTGTTAGCAATCAAGCTAAGTCATGTTAGCAACTGTTCGTGTTTATGCGCTCAATAACTGTTGATTTTGTCTTTTGCTGCAGGCTGATGGAGATTCAGGAGGACAGAGCAAAATACGAGCAAAGAAATCCAGCAGCAAATACAATGAAGAGATTTCCAGTGACTCTGAGGTGGAGAGGTAAGAGAGAGGATGCTACTTTTTAAATTGGACTCTTGATTCTGCTGGTGAAATTAACTTGGGCATTGTTGATTAAACACATATTATGAATTTTCTTTACGTACTAAATTCGTACTTGTTTGGAATTCAGGTTGGACTTTATAATAATATTTCCCTTTGCAGAGTTGAGGGAAAATAGACCCTCTTTTAGAAATTGCAGCTGTTGCGTTTTGATTGAAATAGATTTTAACAGAAACAAATGGTGTGTTTACAACGTTTTCAAAAGAGTTGTATGTTATGACAAAATTTAAATACAAAAATTATGCGTGTATAGTAAAAATGAAGATAGCTATTTGAAATCTGAATCTCTGAGGTGATTATACTCACCTTGTTTTGTTACTTATTACAGTAACAATACGAGGTGTGATTAATAGACAGACTTTTAAACAGCGTTAATATTTTGCTGCTTTTAGTTAAAAAGAAAAAACCCTGGAAAAATTCCAACAAAGTTTAAAAAAAAGAATAGAAAGTTTTTACTGAAAAAGTAAAATGTAAATTGTAGTTTGTCACAAAACATGTTCCTGGGACAGGTCTCCTGAATCCATGCTACCTAAATTGCTTGGTGATGATTTATTGACGTCCAAGCAGGTCTTGCATACAGTGATTATGATTAGGATAAATTTGCGTTATGTTTTGCAGGCTTAATTCACAATTGCAGAGATTCAAAGTCGAGGTGGCAGAAACTGTTTACATGACAACCACTATTTATGTACTCAATACATATGGTCTTTTTTGAAAAGAGTCATGAAAGGAAAGCCACAAGAATTCCTGTAAGGAACACAGATGATGATGCTGATTCCAAAAAAATTTAACTTCTTGACTCAAGTGCAGAACATTGTTTGTGGGAAAATAACACCGTAAATCAACCTGAACACACAGGTGGCAATATGTTTTTCTTCAGCAGCAACAGGTGAGCCGATCTGAGTTGATGGAGAGAATGGATGGAGCTGAATACAGGACAAGTCTGGAAAAAAAAATATTAGGGCCTGTAAAAGACTGAGATCTGGAGCAAAGGTTCACCTTCCAGCAGGACAACCATTCGAAAAACACAGCCAGAGCTACAGTGACACGGCATAAACCACCACAACATTCATGTGTTAGAATCCCCTAGTCGAAGTCCAGACCTAAATGAATCAGTGGCATGAAAATCTCCATCTAATCAACAGGAAGAGGAATGGGAACAATGTTTGTCTCCAGATTTGAAAAACTCATAAAAATATTCCACAAAAGACTGAAATTACAGTGAAAGTTTGTTTTCTTTCCACTTCACAATTGTGCTCTAATGGGGCGTGCTGTGGTGGCGCAGGGGGTTAGCACGCCCCACGTTTGGAGGCCTCAGTCCTCGACGCGGACGTCGCGGGTTCGACTCCCGGTCCCGACGACCTTTGCCGCATGTCTTCCCCCCTCTCCTCACCCTCCTTCCTGTCTGCCTACTGTGGAAAAAATACGAGCCACTAGCGCCGCAAAAACTCTTCGGAGAAAAAAAAAAACAAAAAAAAACAAAACAATTGTGCTCTAATTTGTATCGATCTAATACACAACATTTCTAAAACTACACTGATTTTTGTGGTTGCAATATGAAAAAATGCAAGATACACATAATCAAATTCTGATCTTCTAATAAGGGTAAAAAAATGCCTAAGAACAAGTGATTCACTGTGATTCAGGATGTGTGTTTATCTTGTTTTTTCTCTGTAGTCCTAACATGTCCAAGAAAAGGCAGGCCAAAGAGGAGATTGAGTTTGAGGAAACTCCACAGGAGAAGAAGCTCAGATTAGCTAAGCTTTACCTTGAACAACTTAAAGAAGAAGGTAGGCTTGTGTACATTATTGTATATTAGTTAACAGCAGCTTTGCTATGTTTAATATAAGATTTTAACATATTAATTGTTCTTCATAGAGGAAAAGAAAGTTGAAGATGAGTCATTTGAGGCAGATCTGATAGCTGGACGGCTTCAAGAAGAAGTGGTAAGAAGTGTCTTCTGGTTGTGCATATTAGGAATTTCTGAAGACCCACAGAAAGATGAACAAACACATTTTAACCAAAAATACACGTCTTGTCTGATGAGACTTCTAGTTTGTACACCAGCTTTATTGTTCTAATGTTTTATTTCCTATCTGCTGAGACTGTTTGCCATTTGGAGGTCAGGTTAACATACAGTAAGATACAGTCACTAGAAGTACTTTGCACTATTCTAGAAAGTATATTTAACCCTCTGTTTAGTAGAGTAGTTGTATAAGCCAAAAATATGGACTTTTGACATGAAAACATGTACAAACTCTGTAAAGTCTCATAACAGCTGAGTAGTAGATATTTTCTTGCTGAACTCCTCTCTGTTTCACTTACCGTTTCTCATTTTATTTCAGCTTGAACAGAAAGGGAAGCTCCAGCGTCTTATAGCCAAAGACGTAAGTTTGGAAATGTTTTTCTACTCCATACCTTCACATATCTAAGGTCCTTAAATAATATATTTAATTTTCTTTTTGTTTAGCTGATGCCACCAGATGCTTCAGAGATCAGAGTGCTAAGAGGTCACAAACTACCGATTACGTGTCTGGTTATAACTCCTGATGACAGATGTATCTTCTCAGCTGCCAAAGACTGCTCCATAATTAAATGTTAGTATTTGGCTACGCATTTTAACTACACTGATGAAAACTGGGCTGTAAATCTGTTAATAAACCTTGCTAAATGATATCTTCAGGGGATGTTGAAAATGGGAAGAAGCTCCATACAATACATGGTGGAAGAAAAGGTACAGAAGACCGCCATGTTGGACACACAACTCACATCCTGTGTATGGCCATATCATCAGATGGGAAATATCTGGTGAGAAAAAGTCTTTTGTTTTCTGTTGATTCCTGATTTTGTTATGGAAATGTCTATATCACACCTCTGTTGTAAAATTGCCACATTAAATGTAACAGTGACATCTTCAAACCTCTTCAGGCCACAGGAGACATGAACAATCTGATAATGATTTGGGAGGGAGAAACGTGTAAACATCTGTATAAATTTACAGGACACAAAGGCCCGGTGTCGGTACGTTCTCCTCCTTTTACCTAAAGCTTTATAGAGCTTTTCCCTTATAAAATGTTTTACAGGTTTAATTTGTTGTTGCAGAGATGAATATCTTTCTGTTTGGTACTCAGGGTCTTTCATTCAGGAAGGGAACTCATGATCTGTACAGCGCCTCTCATGACCGCTCAGTCAAGGTGTGGAATGTAGACGAGAACGCATACGTGGAAACTCTGTAAGTCGCTCGGCAGAAAAGTAATCCTTTATAGCACTTTTTTTTTTTGTCTCTTATGTTTTAGTCTGATAGCGTTGCGTTTGCAGGTTTGGCCATCAGGATGTGATCACCGGACTGGACAGTCTGAGCCGTGAGCGCTGCGTCACTGCAGGTGGGCGAGACGGCACCGTCAGAGTGTGGAAGATAGCAGAGGAGTCGCAGCTGGTGTTCCACGGACATGAGTGGGTTTCTGTAGATCTCTGACCTAAACTTGTTTTTTGTCAATATGTAATGCACTAACTGGTTGAAATTCATTGCTTACTCTAGTAAGCAATGTAGTGTAAGTTTCACATATATTGCATGAGCTTAAAACTATAGGTTTTTTTAGACAGTGCAAATAATAGGAAACCTTTGCTGTCTCACCTCACCTTCACTTCAAATATAGCGTAGTCCAGTGAAGCACAGAGGAGGAAAACTAACGCTGCTGTAAATCACAGCAGAAATCCTTTGACAAACTAGTTTTTATTTGTAAAGCAAGAGAAGTACAGACTGTGGCCTCGGCTGCACTGCTTTACATATCGGTTTCCTCTTGAATTCTCCACCTAGAGAAACATGAAAAAATCCCATCAAGCGTTGAAATAACTATTGTGAACCAGTAGGTGGCAATCACACCAAAAGTAACAATTAGAGACACACTGATCAGAAGTGTGTGGCCGATGTTATTAGAAATGTTTTTTAAGACGATTGTGATTTGTCCTATAGGATTTAAGACCAATATTAAATAATTTATTTTTTAAATATTTAATGAAATTAGGAGCCAACATCATGATGCATCTGTGAGAGCAAACAAACTTAACATAATTCTGGAGTTCACTTTTAATTGGCTACATTTAAGCATCTTGTATAAGTTAGGTTTGCATTACTGGGACAGCAGCCTGGTGAATTTTCTAGAGGATGTAGATCTTTACCTTCAGTCTTAGACTTTGAAATAGCTCCTGAGTTTTTAAAATCCAGCATGTTCAATAACAGACAGAGGTTGAAACCTCAAAAGGCTAAAATACAGCTCCACTCTTTTCAGCTTTCCTATGCTACTGCATACAGACGTGTGTGGGTAGCAGAGTTGTGACAGGAAAAGCGAGACAGAAAAACAATTTGTGAATTTATTGTGCAAAAACTCAGCAGAGTGTGACATCCTGTTCTCAGCCTGATAGCAGAAATTGCCCACAACGGAAGGAGAAAGTGAAATGTTTTTCAATTTGAAACAGTAACATTTAAATACTGATAAAACAGCTGCATCTGGAAAAACCGCTTCAAAGCTAAAATTACCTGAATCATATCTTAAATATGTATTTACCACATGCTGGTAAGTAACATGTGAAATATGAGTAAGATTTGACAAACCCACTTGGGTTCATATTTTATCATAAATTGAGGTAAATATAATTTTGGAAAGCATTTTTAAAAATCTATTCTTTCACAAAATGTATTTGAACTTCTGTGGCAATAAAAAGCAGACGGAAAAGGCACAGCTGTATTTTATTTATTAATATACATATATATTTTAAATAAGCTTGTGCCTTCTGTTTGTCAAGTCAAGTTTATTTGTATACCACATTTCAGCAACAAGGAAATTCAAAGTGCTTTATACCATAAAAACTTCATTCAGTCATCAATTATGAAACAAGCAATAAACATTTAATTGCTGTTGTACCAGAACGCACATCATCAGCAATTTAGAAATGTGCTCACATCACTTCAACGACGGCCTGGATGAAGGAGCTGCCAACACAGCAAAAACAAAATGTATCTGTTGCTTTAAGCAGAGTTAGGTCAAATAGAAGGATGCTGACAAAACAATTTAAAATAGATTGAAACATAAGATGATAAAATACATAAATGATTTTTACAGTTGGGTAACAGGTTCCCTCTAAGGTGTGACACTTTTACTGAATAATGCAATACACCAATACAAAAAAAAAAGGCTTTTTATACCCATGTAAATACATGTTGATAATTTTACTGTATTTATTTGTTTGTATCTATAAAGGGACACACTGTAATGATGTTATTGTCTCCCTCTGTTTGTCCTTTAGAGGTTCGATTGATTGTGTCCAGCTCATAAATGAGGAGCACATGATAACAGGAGCAGATGACGGGTAAGAGATTTTATTTTCACATTCATGGTCACTCATTTGTCCACCCACCCATTATGTTAGTAATCTACCAGGATCATTTATTTCTCTTTTATGCCTTCTTTTCATTTTCTCAACAACCTCAGCTCAGTGTCTCTTTGGAGTGTCAACAAGAAAAAGCCTCTCGGCACGGTGAAGCAGGCTCATGGCTGCCATGGCGATCCGGGGCTGGAGCAACCTCATTGGGTGTCCGCAGTGGCAGCGCTTCACAATTCGGATACTGTAGCCTCAGGTGCCTCTGGCTGTGAGAGTCCTCTTCACGAGCTTTTTAATAACTCAACAATATGCTGTCCGCCAGGCATTAGACCACATACACGTGGATATTTAATATTAATTTTACCAATACCCCAAATTTAGGTAATTAAAGAGTGTTGCACACAAGAAGAGCATCATTAAGGAGATTTACCCATCTAGACCTCAAACATTTAACTTGTGTGCTTCAAAGTGTTGAAATGAGGGTGAGACCAAACTAAAACGTCTCTTGAGTCCTTCAAACAAAAATGTTACAGCTGCTTCAGAGTGGTAAGACTTTTAAAGAAGTCTTGAGCTGCACAGAAAGCTGTCTGCTAATGAGAGACATTCAAAAAACTGTCAACATGCCCAGGTTGGAGCAAATTCACCTCAATAGCAGACTACAAAATGTTAGAAGTCTTCAAAAACCCGACATTTTATCAAATACTTAACGCAGCTTCTCACTGCTGTTAACATGGAAGGGCATGTCTGTACAACGACATGTTTAACTTTAATGGGAGACGTGTGACGAGAAAACATTTGCCCTCAGAGAAAACAAAAAAGCTGATTCAAGTTTGTCAGAGAGAATGCAGAGATTTTTTTGTATTTACCTGAAGTTAAATCACTTTCTTCTACTGGGATAAATAAAACATAGATATCCATATGTGATCATTTCTTAAGGAACTGATTATATTAGGGTGTTAAAATTTTATATGGATTTAAGTAATGTGTTTGGTTTTGCTGTGGTTTCCTAGATTAAAACTGGATGTGTGTGCTTTATATGCTAACCATTGTTTCCTCTGCAGGTTCTCACAACTCCCAGGTGAATGTGTGGAAATGTGGCCAGAACTACCGTGGCCTGCAGCTTCTCTTCAGGGTGCCAGTGGTAAGATCGATTGACTTGCTCCTATTTTGAAGTTATTATTTTTAAAGTAGTTTTATCATAAATGTAAACATGGTATGCTAAGCTCAGCTACAACTGTGAACCACCAATCTTTTCCATGACTATGTACAGATTGAAACGAACATATGTTTGTCTGGGATCAATAAAATATTTTTCAATGTGAATTATAACTCACTTTTGGGTTCAATTAGTCTTGCTGAATGTGTTTTCTGTCCTCCTTTTTTCTATGTTTTAGTCTGGTTTCATCAACAGTCTGAAGTTTTCGAGCTCTGGGCAGTTCTTGGTGGCCGGAGTCGGACAGGAGCACAGGTACCAAACTAATGTTCATGTTGCCATGGAAAAATCTATGACTGCAACTCAGAAGCATACTTAGTCTGTGCATATTCTCTAGATGGCAGTGTTGGACCACTCTTGTAACAGAAATGCACCAAACTTATTTAAACAACAACAAAAAAGATTTTATAGTAAAAGAAATAAGAGGAGAAACATTTTAAACCTGATTAGTCTGATTCTGAAACACTCTGAATGTTTCAGCTCTTCAATAATTTTGTGAAATATCTTGTAACTTGTATGTGGACTTTTGTTTTGTGTACAGATTGGGACGATGGTGGAGATTGAAAGAAGCCAAAAATGGGATTTATATCATTCCTCTAAAAAGAAAACCATCAAATCCAGAAGAAGCAAAACAGACAGAATAAGGACCTTTTTTGTAAATTAAATGTTTAAAACCTACAGTAAATTCCTTTGTTTTCTTTACTTTTAAGCAGTTTGAAAAACCTGAAGGGTATTTATTTAGCCACTAAGTTTTTCAGTAGCTGTTTTTATGGAAGTGCAGCTTCATATTCTGTGAAAAAATCACAGCCTTGTGGGTGAGTTCGACTGCGACGGGGTGGATGAAAGGTGTGAAGAGGCTGCGTTGTATCAGTCTTTGCATTTCCATCCATGGTAGCTGCCTCTGTACAGATTATTCAGAGTACTAAACATTAACATGATCTCAACTTCCCAGATTCTTTGTTGATAGGGAACATTTTAAGTTCTGATTGCAATTTTATCAACTTCACATTGATAGACAAAGAAGTTAAACATCTGACACCAATGTCAGATGTTTAACTGACAAATGTCAGTTGATGTAGACATTTGTTTAGTAAAACAAATGTGTTTTACAAAATTTGTGTAAAACACAAATTGCTTAATTTGTATTTAGTAAAAATGTTTTCAGGTTCTTGCTGATTTGTTGCCAGGCAAGTATTCACTGAAGACTTGGAGCTGGCCTTTTAGGTGGTGTTCATGTAAATGTCAATCTCTATTGTGCAGAGGAGTCTCTTCTCTTAGACATGACACTGAGGTGCTGTTTGTGCCAGAAAGCCCCGTAAGGATGAGCTGCCTTTTGATTCTTATATTTAAAAATTCCTGAATTTCTCCACTGCATGACAATAAAATGTACCTCAAAGCTGTGGTGATGAACCAAGCAGGAAGTAAATGCCGTTCCCTCTTAATACATTTAAAGGTACTTAATGGTTTCAAAAAGCCTTTAATTAGCCTAACTACTGGGTGTGTTCAAAATATTAGCAAAGCATCGCTGACTTAATTAAGAATCGTTTTTAACTGAAGGAGGAAGTCAGCTGGTTGTACATGCAGGTTATAATGAATTCCTCATCAAAAATCTATTAAAGTGCAGATGTTCATCTCAAATGCTTCAAATTGGTAGATAATTTATGAGATGTCATAACCAGAAGAACCTGGAAGAAAACTACATTTTAAAAAGATCAAAGAATATCCAAAATGTCAGATGCAGTCAGTGGTCAGCTCCAGAGTCATCTAAGAAAATCTACAGTTACCTTTGGCCCAAAGGTAACTGTAGATGTAGGTTATGTTACCCAAAGCCTTTGGGCAATGCAACAACAGGAAGATGCTTATCTGAAACCAAAATATTGGCCAAGAGTGCCCACAAAGTCATAGTGTTAGAAAAACATGAGGTTAGAATTTGCTAAGGAAAAACATTCACGATATTGAGGGTAAATGAAGATGAGATTCTTTTGAATCAGAATACATCCACCACTGTGAAGCATGGTGGCTTGGGCATTATGGAATGGGAGTGTTTCTCATATTATTTGATTTTATACCAGGAATGAAGAACTAGTTTGAAGACACTCACAAACTTGAAGAAATGTTGCTTCATGCTGAAAAAAAAGTGGCATTGAAACAAGGCAGTAATCCTAAAACACACCAAATTTAACCTTATGGAGTGGCCAGCCTAGTCACCAGGCATTCAGCCAAGTAATTTCTGAGACAAAGAAATGCAGAGGAAGCATGGATTGGAATATGTCTTTATGTGCCAGAAACATGTTAACTCTGTGAAAACATGCAGATAAGTAAAAATAAGAAGTGGTTTCACAGCTATTAATTTACAAATTCACAGAAACTATATCCTCAAGCCTTTGTTTATGCAGTAACGTTTTGAGGATGTGAGGAAAAATCCAGAACCTGATATTTTAGTCTTATGTTTTTTTTTTTGTCTGTTTCTGAGTGGTAATACATTTGGTTTATGTTTTCATTTGGAACATAATATAAAATTATCTCAATGCATTTGTGTTCATTGAAATAAAAGCTTTTATGAAACTTAGCTTTTCTGTAATTATTTTTGAACAGCAGTAATTATTGCAGGGCAGCAAAATATCAGGCATTCAGCCCTCTGTGTGACCTCGTAAAAGACTGGCGAAAATGACTTATTGTACTTTAATTTAATAGCAAAGATTTCATATTACTTCACCTATTACTACCTGTTGGAGGTGAGTATATTAGCCTAAATCCTAAAATTTCTAAAGCTGTTGAAACCTGGTATCAGTAAATACAATAAGGCTTTGTACTATGCAATATAAGTTAGTACCTAGGCTATCTTACGTATACGCGAGATGAAAATCACATGTATGCAAAGCTACATTTAGCGCAAGTATATAAGATCATTGAGTAAATATATTCTACTGTAATTTATGTTTGTCTTAAATTAAATTCTAACTATCCAAAAGTCTTAAATTTAACCCAATGTGACTTGCATAAACACTGCAGATATGCTGAAAAATTTGTTAATAAGCCAGTTATTAATTAAGTTGGAAACACATTACAACCCATAAATAAGCAGTTAAATTTAAATTTACTTAGGGTATTGTAGCTGTGTTACTACTGCCTGTTGAATATAAATTGTTACAACTAGTTTGAAGCACTAAACGTTTTAGCTAAATACACAAAAGTCCAACTTTTTTATTAATATTGCAGCATTGATTACACCCATTTGTTTGTTCTTGTGAAAAAAGGTAAGAAAAACGTCCCAACAAAATGAGAAAAAACTACGTTTCACAGCTGGCTTCGAGTAAAATTGAGTTTTAATTTAAAAAACATCTTATTTACATTAATTACAAGAAAACACACACTTTTAATCTAATCTACAATAACACATGTCCTTTATAGTGTCTATTTTTCATCAATCACTATGGTTAGTCACATATTTTTTTAACAGAAGGGCTAAATTCACTTCAAAGCATCTTTTTTTTGACAATGTCTAAAACATTTGGATATATTCACAACACTGTTAGGACTAGATAAGAACAGCATTTTGTATTACACTATTGCTTCACAACCACCCATTTCACAATAAGACTCTTTAAAGACAAGGCACAGTGCAGGTAATCACATCTATCCGTAAACCAAAGGAGATCACAGCGTTTAAAATCTATACAAAAAAAGGCTTTACAGTTGTTACATACGGCTCAGAAGCTTGAACATCTTTTAGCTTTCACAGTTAGAGTTGCTCTCGTTGCCGCCAGACGTTCTACCCTGACCGTTATCTCTCTGCAACATGTGAGATGTCAAGGGAAGGGAGAGGGCTCCCGTCATATTTAGGGCCATGTTTCATGGAAGGATGGCTGATGCTGGGGACGGTTTCTTGTGCTTTCAGAGGAACTTTTTCACAAAGAGGACGTTGTAGAGTCCACCACCTCGCGGCCGTTACAGACTGCTGGCACGTAGTTGGAAGATGATTCTGAGAGAATAGAAGTAGTGATGTTAGCCAGGCTGCATGTTTGGTTTTCCTCTCTATTTTACTGATGAGAAGCGAGACTTTGAACCAGAGAAAGAAGCTGTGAGTAACTGAACGAAAATGGGCATGAGGTATTATTCGAAAGTTGTTAGGCTTTAGGATGATTTGTTTTTTTAATAGAATATTATGGCCAAAGTATAAATTATAAAGTACTGATAACGGGTTAATATATCCACCTTCATATAATGTAGCTAAAATCCAACTTGGCCAGGTAAACCTGTAAAAAAATAGATCCATGTGAAAATGAAAAGCAAAGCTGCTTTGTTAACAAATACTTTCTAATGTGACCCCTTGGATTTGATAAGGGTTGGTATACATGAAAGCAAAGCTATTTTACTAAAGACAAATAAATATTTTCAGTTCTGATTGTCTCACTTAAATTGGAGGAAAAGGGATGAGTAAAAGTAGAGCCTCATTAGAATGCCCTCATTTCTCTTAAACCTTTTCACATTTTGTCATGTTAAAATTTTCAAACTACAATGTATTTTACTGGGATTTTACATGACTGACCAACATAAAATGCATACTTTTGAATTTGGATGAAAATGAAACACAATTTTCAAAGTTTTCTTAAATGAAAACAAAAAAAATTATATGCATTTTTATTCAGGCACCCTGAGTCAACACTGTTACAAGTCTTTTGGGGTACGTTTTTAAGGTCTTACCAAACGTACCCCAGTCAAAGGTTACGTACAAACTTTGACTGGACTATTTTAACAAAAATATAATTTGATACTTCTGGCTGTATTTATAGGGCCCTTACAAACTGGCAAACTGTAAAAAGGACTTCAGTTAGCCTTTGTTCAACTGCTTTCTTCTTCCCAATCTTGTGTGGATCTTTGCAGCTCCTCCAGAGTCGCCATGGGCATTTCCACTGATTCTCTGTTTAATACTATCCTTGCTTGGCCTGTCAGTGTAGTTTATTTACAGAATTCTACATTTATATTTGTAGTGAGATTAGTTTACAAACTACACACCATGCTATTTCTGTAAACAGTTGGTAACACTGGATTCAATTTAGGGGTGTTGGAGTAAAATGGGCTGAATAGAAATGCACAGTGCACCTTAAGAAGTTTTTTTTTTTTTTCTGTAAAAGTATGGAAAACTCATTGTCTTTCCACTTCACTAATTTAAAAAAAAACACACTGTAATGTGTTGTTACAACACGGCAAAATGTGAAAAAAAATGAAAGGGTTTGCAATGCACTGCTGTTCAGCCTTTGGCAAATATTTACTATGTTTCCTTCCCAACCTAAACAGCACCGCCAGTACAAACTTATAGTAAGAAATTTAATTTTCTTGAATTACAATCACATGTTTGTTGTTTTTTACCACCTCAAATAACTTGTACTGTCCTGCACCATAATCTATCAGTTATTCTGATTATTCTGGTTGTAAAAGTAACTTTAATGACCATAAAGTTGCTTTTAACGCTACAGACCATAAACACAGAAAGCTTGCCCTGAGCTGGATGAACAGAGCACACATGCCACCCAGGAACCCGTAAAGCTGACTAATTAAAACACTATATCTCTCTTTTGTAATCTGCTGGGTAATTTCTCGGCTCGCTGACTGGCTGGGATCGCTGCCTTTTTTTCTTTTTTTTAATCTCTGCTTGTTGGCTAGAAAGCCATTATTGTTTGTCCACACATTTCACAAATGAGGTGCCACATAATGAGTTTTAAATGCTGATATTGGTGAAGTTTTTCCACTCTGAATGTTTTTGTGCTGAGATAAGCTTTTCTTTCACTGGATGCGACTTCCTTTCAGATATTAGGTATCATACTTTTTCTATTGTATACGCGTTCCAAATTAAAGTGTCCAAGCAGTTAACAATGAACACATCTGGATCCTCTAAATTCAGAATTTGAATGCATTCTTCACAGACGTCTCACGTTGTTATTTTTGTTTTATTGTACAAATCAGCATGCAGGAAATCCCCACAAATCAGAAGTCACTTTGCCATTGGACTGAAATTCATTTTTGCTCAATTGGCAATCAATCTTATTCAGTGTGTTTGTGCTTGTACCTCTTGGTAAGCGGGAGCTGGCCGCTGCAGATACGCAGGTACTGCGGCGTTGGCCCCTGAGTGTGGCCACGTTTTTCTGAGGATGGAACAGGATGATGTGGACTTTAGGGAAAAACAGGCAGCCAAGAACCACTGAGCCGCTCAGGCTGACAGAGATACACATGGTGGTGGTCTGCACCTACACAGAAAGGGGAGGTTGTGTGAGAAACATCAATCTGCAATCTGTCTTCAAAAGCGCTGGTAAAGTTTGTTCAAAGGCAGCGCTTCTCACACACACACACGCCCACATGCCCACACACCCAGCACACAGGCCTTTGATCAAATCTGTTCACTTGTTACTTTTATTTCCTGCTCCGGTTGCTCACAAACTTTTAATCCAATCCCTAGATCTGCTTTTCACCCCTTTGATACCTTCCCCGAATGAATTCAAGCAATCTGTTCACTTCCAAGAATAATTTGTAAAACCAAACATGACCTGAGTGTCGAAAGGATATTCATTGAGAACATATGGATAAGCCAATTAGTTTATTACCAGAAGATGCCTCTGCAACAACCATTTGGGATGATTGTTAAGAAAACAACTTCTGGTTTTCAGTTAAAACTCAAATACTTTAACTAAAACTTGACTTATTTTACCAGTCAAATGAAAATCTACTATGCCCTATATGTCAACTAGTTAATGTTCCTCAATTATGCATTACATTTCCATTTCCAATTATGAATGAGTATGAGGTCTTCAGCTATGTATGTTAGCAATTCTAATCATGGATTTGTATGCACATGAATATGAGGGCAAGAAGAAGAATACGAGCTAAGCACAGCTGGCTTTCCCAGACAGTCTGTTGCTTTGTTAGTCATATTTCAGCTGCTAATGTGAGCTGACTGCTGGGGTCATCTTCCTGAGCTCCATCTCTTCCCACCCCACTGGCTACCCCTGCAGTCCAGGAACTTCTATTTGCAGAACCACAGCGTGAAGTGAAAATCCTCCCCAAACACACAGACACAACAAAGGCACTGCTGAAGTTTGGAAAAACGTCACAGATTTTTACTTCCAAAGTCAATTAACAGGAGTGCCACTGGGATGGTCAGCCAAACAAACCGCTTTGTCTGCTGCTCTTAATCTCTTAGTGTTGTGAAAGTTTTGTTTTTAAAAGTTAACTCATATTGCGATAGCTGAATGTGTGAAACCTGCTTGGTAATTCCCATTTCAATAAATTTCTGATGGATTTCTTTAACAGTGGCAATCTGTGCGCCACTCCTCCATTTGACCTCTTCACAACTTTATCCCTGGCTTGTCTGCTGGTCTCCATTATTCTGTTTATTCGCTAATATTCTCTAGCAAATCTTCAAGTCCTTCACAGAATAGCCGAATTTATGCAGAGGTCAAATTACACAGGTAGGACTCCAGTTAGTAATCAGGTTCATTCTGAATGCAATAGGCAGCTATAGAATTTATTTAGTGGTATAAAAGTTCTAGTGCATACTTCAGAACATATATTTGTAAGAAACTCTAAAAACCAAGTTTCCTCATAATTCTACTTCATTATTACATATTGCTTTGTTTTGGTTTAATCACAAAGAAATCTACATTAAATACACTGAAATTTATGGAGACAAGATATGTAGAAATTCAAGCAGTAAATCACTTCTATGAGGTATATGCATTTGATTTTGAAAGCAGCTTATTTATAGCTTTACATGTTGTTTAATTTTTGAAAATAATGTTTACTTATTTGCAAAACTAATCCCTGAGACAATTTAACAAAACATCTGTGAATATTTAATTACTTGGTTTACACACTGCAGGAGCTTATTACGTCTGCAGCGATTATTGTGAATCATAAAAGAAATGCACAGAAAAAAAATGTATTTGAATAATTCACACCTCCAGGTTGCTTTCATAAGAAGATGTGAATCTTGTCTGGTAAATTTAAGTTCATTGTCATTCAGGGAGCAACAAGGCCTAAACATTTCCAAGCTACATAAATCCAAACTGAAACTAGTTAATTAGGACCATTATTGTTGTTATAAAAGAGTCTTAAGTTCTTTGCTGCAGTTTCATACGTCCCCTTTAGTTCATTAATATTTTGCTGAAGCTGCATCTTGGAAAATGTTCAGACAGCATCAGCACAGGTGCCTATTAGTTTTCATGTTAGTTGATGATTTTATTATTACTGACATGAAAAGGCTGAGGCTCCCCATAACGACAGACGGCTTGTGTGATCTCAAAGCCACCCCGAATGTTCCCTCCCATCCTGTTTGCACAACAAAGGCCTGGATACACAGGCAGCGCAGCCATGGGTCAATAAGGCTACAGCACTCTGCTTATGAGCTGTCATTTTTACACCCTAATGTACACTGTTTTTATTATGACTTACTTTAAGGTGCCTAGTTTGTGTGCTGCTGCAAAGTATCATGAAGATTCAGAATGAATATTTAAATAATTTGTGTATTGCCGTTTTGCATGATGTAGTCAAAAGTTAACCCATCACTGGATTTGGAGCACTGTAATGGCACATTATGTAATAACGTTGCAATATTTATGATAATGTAATAAAAACAATCACAAACCAACCATTGTGTTCTTCCTAATCAATACTTATAATAACGATCATTTTGTACATCCTACACACATTTAAATATTTAAAACGTTGATGCTGAACTTTTTTTCATTTAGTCGTCTTTCCAGACTCATAGCCAGAACCCTCAAGTGACCAATGGAGACAGACACCAGCTCCTTGCAATAATGAAAGAATGAATATAATCAGCAGGGATGACCTCCAATAAAACCCAAAATGAACATCAAAAGTTCCTTTTCTATACCATTGGTGCCAATAAATGTACAGAGTCTTGTATGTCATCTTTTCAGCAACTATTACAAACTAACAGTTACAATAAGTTTATGCTTACAACTAAAGAATGCTGGAGTTAAGTTAATCAGGTTAGAAATCATTGTTTTATTGACTTGCTGATATATTTATGGCACATCTGTCTACAAGCTCTTTGTTCTTCTCTTGAAGGATCATTAGGTAGACATGAAAAGAAAACCTCTCAGGAGTCTTGTGTGCTGTAGATCAAATGCAATGTGCACACGAATCTTCTACTGATTCAAAGATTAACACATAAAGATCAGGCACATATTTTTTTGGGATCCTTTCACCGCAGCTTACTGCAGTGAAACAAAGATTTTAAATACTTTATTCATGCATATAAAAAAATAATTGCAGGCATAATTACCCTGTAGTCACTGGCAGTGACAAAGAATATGGGTTGGAAAGCCAGCCAGATGATGCAGGTGGTGTACATTGTAAACCCGATGAACTTGGCCTCGTTGAAGTTTTCTGGACACTTCCTCGTCTTGAAGGCGTAGACGGTGCAGAGGATGATGAGGATGCAGTTGTAGGAGAGTGACACAAGCATGCTGCTGTCCTTGCAGTTACACTTGAGGGTGACCACGTTTCGTCTGTCTGGGCTAATTTCCTTCCGGATTCCGGGAAATTCAACCAGGAGCCAAGTAAGGGCCACCAGCAGCTGGCAAGAGATTAGAACACAGCATATTGCCACTTGAGAAGCCGGACTGATGAAGCGCAGACGTTGGGCTCCATCTCTCACATTGCTGAAGATCCTAGCAATGCGATTGGTCTTTGTTAGCAAAGCAGAGTAGCATACAGCAAATGAGGTTCCCAGGGAAAGTCTTCGCAACGTGCAGACAGTAGTGGAAGGTTTTGCAATATAGATGAAGGTCATGCTGTAGCACATGAGAACTCCCATCAAAAGAATGTAGGACAGCTCACGTCCACTTGCTTTGACTACAGGGGTTTCGTTGTTCTTAACAAAAATGCCCACAACTGCCAGAGTACACAGTATGCCAAGACAGGAGATTGTAACAGGCACGATAGCCCAAGCATCTTCCCAGCGGATGTACTCTTCAGGCAGATCATAACACCTGGTCAAATTAGCCAACGGCCATTGACCAAAGCCACAGTCAGCACAGGTGTACTCATCCTGCAGGTACTGGTAGGACTGGCATGGAATACATATCCAGCAGCACATGTCTCCAGGCTGCATGCTCTTCACCTCATTCCTTTTGCATGGGTCACTGCACTGGGAAGTGGGATGAGCCATGCCAAACCAAGGTACTGCGCTAGTGTTCAGGATCAATATGTGGTCCCAGTAGCCAACTTTTTTATATATAAACTTGCCCTTTTCTTTGTGGTAGTTAAAGATGTTGTAGCGACTGATGCTGTCACCTACAGAATCAAAGCGCACGATGCTCTCTGTGTCCGTGGGTCTGAAAGGAGCTGGTGGAAAGCAGAAAGACAGCAATGCATAGTTATTTACAGTAATGCCTAAACATAGCATTTCTATGTACAGCTGACTTTGCAACTAGGTATTATTCTTTTTTTTTAAAATATTACAGCTGTTTTGGAAAATTAATCTGTTTAAATGGTCACAATCAATAATGCAGATCTGGTCTAGATAATTTTCTTCCCTCTTACTATGACTTGACCATTTGTTATGACTCCACTTCTGACACCTCCTCTTTCTTCTTTCTTTAAAGCCTTTTTACTTTCAAACTCTGGTCACATAGAATGTCACACTCATTGGGAATGCTCATTTGTAAAAACAAAGTAATCCAGCAGAAGCTGCATGTCTTATTGCTTTTGCCGCTACAGTAAATGCAAAAAGGAAAGTTTTCTCATCAGGCTTCAGCATTAAGAGTTTTGTCATACTCAGCAGGATATAACTTATCCACCTTATTCCTAAATCATATTTTAGGAATAAAATTTCAGAATTTTGTTGAAGACTTCCGAGCAGACATTCATCCATCCATCTTCTTCCGCTTATCTGGAGTCAGGTTGTGGGGGTAGAAGCCTAAGTAGGGACGCCTAAACTTCCCTCTCCCCAACCACTTGTTCCAGCTCCTCCTGGGGAATCCTAAGGTGTTCCCAGGCCAGCCAAGAAGCAGCGTGTCCTGGGTCTTCCCTGAGGCCTCCTCCCTGTGGGACGTGCCCGAAAAACCTCACCCCTGAATAGAACTTGCCAGGGAGGCTTAAGAGTGTGAACCCCCTATAATTGGAGCACACCCTCCGATCCCCCTTTTTGAACAGGGGGACCACCACCCCAGTCTGCCAATCCAGGGGATCTGCCCCCAAAGTCCATGCAATATTGCAGAGTTGCGTCAGGGAACAAAACCCTACAACATCCATAGCCTTAAGGAACTCCGGGTGAATCTCATCCACCCCCGGGGCCCTGCCACCGAGGAGCTTTTTTTAACCACCTCGACGATCTCGTCCCCAGAGATTGGAGAGCACGACCCAGAGTCCCCAGGCTTAGCTTCCTCAATGGAAGGCATGTTGGTGGGACTGAGGAGGTCTTTGAAGTATTCTGCCCACAGGCCCATAACGTCCCAAGTCGAGGTCAGCAGCACACCATCCCCACTATAAACAGTGTTGGTGCTGTACTGCTTCCCCCTCCTGAGACGCCGGATGGTGGACCAGAATAGCCCTGAAGCCGTGCGGAAGTCTTTCTCCATGGCCTCTCCAAACTCCTCCCACACTCAAGTTTTTGCCTCAGCAACCACCCGATGCCGCTTCGCCCGTCGGTACCCATCAGCTGCTTCCGGAGTCCCACAGGCCAAAAAGGCCCGATAGGACTCCTTCTTTAACCTGACAGCATCCCTCACCGAAGGTGTCCACCAACGGATTTGAAGGTTGCCGCCGTGACAGGCACCAACAACCTTGCGGCCACAGCTCCGATAACCCGCCTCAACAATGGAGGCACGGAACACGGTCCACTCAGACTCAATGTCCCCCACGCCCCCCTGTGTTCAAAGTTCTGCCGGAGATGGGAGTTAAAGCTCCGTCTCACAGGGGATTCCGCCAGACGTTCCCAGCAGACCCTCACAACACGTTTGGGCCTGCCAGATCTGACCGCCATCCTCCCCCACCACCGGAGCCAACTCACCACCAGGTAGTGGTCAGTGGATAGCTCCGCACCTCTCTTCACCCGAGTGTCCAAGACATACAGCCGCAGATCCGATGAAACAATGACAAAGTCGATCATCGAACTGTGGCCTAGGGTGTCCTGGTGCCAAGTGCACATATGGACACCCTTATGCATGAACATGGTGTTTGTTATGGACAATCCGTGACGAGCACAGAAGTCCAACAACAGAACATTCCACGTCCCAAGAGTCAGCTTCTGCAACCGAGGATCGGACCACCAGGGCCCCCTCCCTCGGCCACCTACCCGTCACAAACTGCACCCTTTGGCCCCTCTCATAGGTGGTGGGCCCATGGGAGGGGGGACCCATGTCTCCTCTTCGGGCTGAGCCCGGCCGGGCTCCATGGGTAAAAGCCCGGCCACCAGGCACTCACTTTCATGCCCCCCCTCTAGGCCTGGCTCCAGAGTGTGGCCCCGGTGACCCGCATCCGGGTGAGGGAACATCAAGTCCAAAGTTTTCATTCATCATAGGGGTCTTCGGGCTGCGCTTTGTCTGGTCCCTCACCTAGGACCTGTCTGTCTTGGGTGACCCTATCAGGGGCATAAAGCCCCAGACAGCATAGCTCCTAGGATCATTGGGGCATTCAAACCCCTCCACCACGATAAGGTGGCAGACCAAGGAGAGGTATTTACCTCATGACTCATGTATTTAATTACATGTGCTATAAAAATGATAGAACTTTACATGCACACATCATAAGGATGTATAAAAGATTAATTTAAAGAGACATTTGAGTTTTTCTGCAGACTGGAATGACTGTAACGGAAAAACTGCAATGATTTGCAGAAAACAGGATAATATTGCCCATTTTCTGTTTGAATTTTCCTCTCATTTACACTGAGTCAAAGTTCTGTCTACAGTCTTTAATATAACATATACATCCACCAGGGATGTTAAGGTTAACTTAAGATATGCAGATACACACATACACGAAGCGAGTGGATTGGTGGAGCAGCTATTAAAAGATCAAACTTTGGGCCTTAAAATCAGGTGGATGAACTGACTCATATGCACATTGCTTGGTCTATCTAAAAATGAATCGAACGGACCACAAAACAGTGATTCACAATCCTAACTTACATAAATAATTGCATAAAGGTAATTTTGACAGTTGCAGAGAACCAAAGCTTTTTGTGGCAATCGGCAAGCTTCTGCCATAATTCTGTCTGGATATTATCAGAACTGACAAAACCCATTTCAACTGGTTGCTATCCCGGCACTGAGCCAACTTTTAAGCATGCAATAACACAAAAGATTTTACTTTCTGAATTAAGCTTTAAAAAATATATGAAAAGTCATATTAATGCCCATAATAAGAGACAGTATGCTTTTCAATTAAATAATATTTTATTACTTACAGTTCAACTCTTGCATGTTACCACGTTAGACTAAAATATTTTGTATCTGTGATTGCTGTCGATAGTTTGCTCACCTTCAAACTTGGTCTTCAGGATGAACTCTTTGTAGAGCCTTTTTCCATTACTTGGTTTCATGGCCTCACAGACCTTAGATGTGTTGGAGCATACTGCTTGCCTCATGTTATGCAGAGCATAGGCCATGGCATACACAGCGTTCACCACAAACATGATCTTGGACTCCTGGTCAAAGGTTCCGTCTCGTAAGCTGCGTTCACTACAGCTGAGCTCCTCAAGGCTGCAGGCGAAGTGGTGCTCCCAGAACTCCTTAAACCATGGGTTCCTCGTGTTGGTGTATGGGTTCAGCTTTGTGAAATAGTCTTGAAACTCTCTGATTGCATAGGAGGCCAGTTCAATGGTGAAAGCCCCATCTGCTGCAGTCTCACTGCCCCTCACTACACTCTCTTGTGCTCCCCATCCATCACTGGCCACCCAGATAAATGAGGTGTTCATTCGAGCAGCAGCTGACAGCAGTTCGCGGGCGTCCTCGCTGCGGGTGAACAGGATCACCACCTTAGCATTGGACTTCTGCTTCAGAGAGCGGATCACGTTCTCATAGCCCTGCCGGTTCATGGAGCGGCTCACTTTGGCTGAAGTGGCGATACAGATTTGGTTCTCGCGGGCCTCCAGTTGGAAGGCATCGATGCCAGTCTCGCCATAGTCACCCTCTGATGCTACTGTCGACACGTAGGTCCAGTTGAAGTACTGCAGGATATCAGCCATGGCCTTGGCCTGATAGAAGTCTGGGGGCACAGTGCGGGCGAAGTAGTCATAGCGAGACTTGTCACTGAGCTTTGCACTGGTGGAGGCGTAGCTGATCTGAGGAATTTGGAACAGGCGTAGGAGGTTGGCCACCTGAAAAAGTGGAACATAATTTTTTATGGCTTTCTTTGCAACTTTTAAAACATTTATTATATAATCCTTTATAGAGGAAAAATCTCTTGAGACTCATTGTGTGATTTACAAGACAGACTTGTTACATACATCACAAAAAATATAAAAACAATAGTGCAAACTACTGAACATGTCTGTATTGACATACATTGCCTTGAAAAATCAGGTTCCCTGTCCTGTTTTTTTGTCTTACATGCCATTATGACAGTAGGCCAAAATGATTATGTTTTAGGTCATTACAATAGAAGTCAAATAAAATACATCAACATTTGTGTTTGAAATGTGACCAAAAATCTCAGACCATATAAATACTTTGCCAAGTAACTGTATCTCAGGGATCCTTTTTTGGTAAGCCTACTTTTTACCTTGCAAATGCATTAAACAGTACCTACAACAAGGTTTTGATGTGGGCAAAAATAAAGTGAGAAGGTTGACTAATGCTCGGCTTCAAACATTTTACTTAATATTTCTAGTGGCAATAAGTTGGTACATTGGATATAAAAGAGCGCTTCTATTTTATATGAATATTTATGTATCATTTCTTAAACCTTTATTTACTAAGTTTAGTAGACAAATATAGTTGCTAGACAAAGTAAAAAATAGACAATATTAAAACTCAATAATTTAAAACAGGTTTTTCTTATTTAGTACAACAAATTATAGTATCTGCTAACATTGCATACATATAGCACTCTCTATTACTCTTATTACTGTTTCTTTTATTATCAAATTTAGGACAAGTACTTTTTGAAAATCCCTGCAGCTCATTGTGTTGCTGTTGCCATCTCTGCAGCCTCCTTAACCTTTCATCAAATTTGTAGAAACACACAATTTATGTCATGTCACGTTTGTGCCATATTTTGTCCAATCATCCGTCTTTATTATGCCAACGTATGTAAATAATGCTGTTGAGTTTTCTTTGTAGCCTTTTCCTCACTGATCACTTTTTGCTATGCCATTCATTTGATTCTTCATAAGCTCTGTAGAAACTACAGCTTTAGCTAGACGATGCAAATGAGATCATGTCTGTTTTTTATTTCAGATGGATTCATTACAACTAGTACTAAGTGTTCAGTCAAGAAGAGTCAATTCTAAATTTTAATCGAGAAGTGTTCATTTATCAGTGTGCACACTATATTTGTAGTATTACACTTTTAAAATTCTGCAGTGTTTTTTTTATCTCAAACTTTTTTCTATGTCAGGAAACAGATGTCAGTTTTGAACGAGGCTGCAGAATCACAAAGTGCCTTCATTGGGTATTAATATATGCAACTGTTCACACATAAGGATTTTGTGAAAGTACATTTTCCAATCCAGCATTTGTTTTTTCAAATCAAGTAGTGTTATCTTGAAATACCTTCATATCCCTCTACCCAGACTAATATATTGATTTTCTTGTGAGTTTGTTGGTGCTATGACCACCAGGATGAATAACAAATCCTTTTCTGAAACCTCAGTGTGCAATCCATGTTAAACACGAACCTGCTGAAATAATTGTCATGCATGGTTGAAACAGGAAATCTCTGCAATTACTTTCTCACAGAGCATTGTAGAGGCATGACAGAGAGTCAGTAAAAACTTGTCATTCAGCAGCATACCTCAGGAGACACAGTAGCGATTAGTGAGAACCCATGGGCTTCAATATGGCTGCTTCCTCCCTCAAGCATCATTGTATGCCTGGAGGTTTTCCAAACAAGGCTTCCCCACAGATCTAATTGGAAGCGTCTACACTCACACTGAGTGCCATTCAGCTCACTCATTCTGCCATCACATTATAGTCTATTTACAGCAGAATCACTTTTTTTGCGTATGATTAATTTCCTTCGCTTGTTATTTAACAACCTATTCTGGAATGTCAATCAGTTAGACCACTAATTTTAAATTAACAGCGATCTCATATATTTGCCAGGGAGCTCTCCTTAAATGTCACCAGCTTATTAAGTGAACTTTAGCAACTACTGTATATTGAGTCAGACGAATATGAGAAGGATGTGCCATTTTTTTGTCTCTGGAGAGACTCAGTCACATTTTTTAAATCTGATTGCAGTAATAAATTATGCAAAATCAACTTTTTGAGCTGGAGGTCATGCTACAACGTCACTTCCTCATCAAACACATACACTGTGTACCCAAAGCTCCACCCTGGAGCTGCAGTCTCCAGCCGAGTTCCCAACCCACAGAGCACCCCCTCTCCCACTCAGCTCCTTTAAACTAGCAGCAACAGCAGCAATTAGCAAAAACCTGGTGGAACTACACTTATCACTACTTTTAAGTCCAATATTTTATTGTTTTTTTCTTGTTTCTATTTTATTTAAAAATGCATCCTATATTGTTAGACTTTCCTTCATCTTCTTACAGTGGACACCTGGTCCTTTTCATGCTCTTTTTAATCTGTTCACCTGCAGCACAACTGAAAGATTTGTGGGTACCAATGATAAAGACTTGGAAAAAACCTTTAACTAGATCATTTTTTATCACAGGCATTTAAATTATACCTTTACTTAATTGGATAACAAATAATTATTGGTACAATAAACCTTTTAAAGATCATGTAATTGACACATCTTTACATTTGTGGGAAAATTGTGTATCATTCACCGTTTTTAGGAACTCCAAGCAATACAACCTGTTTCTGTGGTTACCAGCCTTTACTCAGCTCCATTTTTATCTTGCCATGAGGCACACGGAGGAACATGGTTGGATGGTAGAAAACAAAACATCTCTAAAGCGCAGTGTTGGAAAAGCAAAGAGTAGAATCTTGGGGTCAAATGGTATCCATAGCAACCATTAAACACTTTCTACATGCCATGAACAAAGGATAAATACATGGAATAGCTCCTTATGCCGGCTGTTTAGTATGATGGAGGGCCTAATTCTCTTCCAAAATCCCTGAGAACTTTGTTAGACTCTAAATAATCATGAACTCATCATGAATACCGTCAGATGTAAAATAAATACCAAGTTCACTACATCAGAAAACTGTAAATGGAGTCTTTTAGTTAGCTAACTCTCCAAAACACATGGTCAACTTAAGACACATGGTCAAATTAACATAGAAATGGTTCAAGAGATACAAACTCAACAGTTTTCCCTGGCCATCTCAGATTACAGAGCTAAAAATGCCTATTTTAAAAACATTGTGCCGTGAGCAGAAGAGAAGAGAGCAAAAAAGAAAAGCCAGGACTCTAGTTAATCTAGGGAGATTGTGCAAAGAGGAATGATCAAAGATACCTTTCTATGCGCCAAACTTGTGGCATGTAATAGGAGAAGACTAAGTGCTGTCCTACTTGCAAAAACGAGTAGCACAAAGCGTTAAAATACATTTTGTAACCTGTGATCTTGTTAAAAAAAAATCTTAAAATTAGTTTTTTTGTCTTCGCTGAATGCATGTACTGAAGTTATAGGTTTGATTTTTCTAAAACGAGTAATGTAAGATTATCTTGATACAAAGGGATGTGTTTTTATATTAGCAAATTTTAAGCATCTTCACCAGTGTGACAGCAAAATTGTCTGTATTTAGTATTTCTGTCAGTTTCTGTACCTGTGACAATGGAACCCTGAGTAAGGTGTTCTGTCAATGTGAAATAAGTATGAAATAATTCTCTTAAGCTTCATGGTTAGTGTGACCAGCTTTCGGACATAAAACCATGCTTTTGTACTTCTTTACACCAGAATTGAAACAAGCAAAACAAATCTCTAAATTAAACAAAAACTTAATTATTTTGTCTAAAAATACCGACATTAACCTTATGAGTGCCTAAGTTTGCAGACCCCAAACGTGACTGAAACAACAAACTGCAAGTAATGCAGATCTGCTCCCAGCTCCGGAAGGGGGAAAATGGAAGAAATATGATGTATTTAGATATGTAAATTACAGCTAAGAATCTGTTTTTTCCCTCTAGCTCTCCGGAATAATCTCCCCGCAGGGATCATATTGACAGATGTAATTTCATCCTTCTAACACCTCTTTAAAAACATTTTTTTTATAAGCAAGCTGTTCCATGCTTCTAAATTGAGTTATATCTGTGCTTCATATATTTATGTTAATTTTTTTCATATTTTATTTCATTGCATGTATGTATTATTAAATACAAATACTTTTTACTTGCTTTTAATCTCCTTGCACTGTTGATACTTTTGAAAGTAATATGTTATTATTATAAATGTTGTTGTGATACAGTAATTACTGTGTAAGAACCTGCGTCAAATCACAACCAGAGATTAAATCTATTTTTAAAATTTAGATTCTCACTAAGATTCATTAATTTAATTCTCCTATCTACTTATTTATCTATATATTGAGAGTTAAACTATGAGTAGTTCTTTGTCAGTCAGGCAGTCATATTTGCATCATACTATACTATTTGCATCATTTGCAAGGTAGTTTTCTCTTGCTGGGTTTTTCTGAAAGGTCTCCCTCAGTATATTCCTGGAGAAGCCTGACAGCACACCTTTCAGGATGTTACTGAAGTGTGTGACAGCAGCCGTCTGTTCAGTCCTCATTCAGTATTTCCCCCCTATTCTCAGTCGCAAAGCAGCAGCCACAATACTTGCTCAGGAGAACCTGATTGCACTACATCGTTTCTTGAAATAATACTCTGGGATTAACGATAATGAAGATGTACCAACAGTAGATGATTGTATGCTTTGCAGAGAGTGTTTTCATTTAGCAAAAAAGACTGCATTTGGAAACCCTTTAAAAAATAATAATTATGACCTAATTAAAACAGAATGTTATATTATTGTAATTATGGCCACAGTCTATAAAGTTGATGTCTTGTTTTGGTTCCATTATTCAGAAGGTTCATTAGTGAGCCTGTATGACTCTCGCTCCGCAGTGTTCCCTTTGTCCAGCCGGAGTCTCTGAGCAATATCAGAGTCCCTGCTTTTATATGCAGGGAGAAGCCGCTAAAATATGGAGACCAATATTGAATACAGAGAGTGTGATTACTGAAGCAATAAGTCAAGATGAAAGCCTGTACAAAGTCCTTTCTCTTTGATTTTGATCACTCAGGAATGACTCTCATCAAGGTTATTTTTAACAATCTTCTGCCACAGTCAGAATTCAACAAAGTGCACACACAATCAATATTCAGTATGTATCCTGTAATTTAGAATTAATGACATATCGTATTTTTTCCTGTCTGTTAAATTTTCAAAAAGTGACTAACGAACATCTTTGCGTACAAAATTAGCTAAAACGATAGAAACGTGATTTTCTTTTGCAAGCTATGTAAAATAAAATATATACCTTACAAAGAGCTTGTTTTTCCCCACTTTCAGCACCAAAGAGCCTTCATCAGACCTATACTACAGTTAAAAATGAGTCCTCACAGCAGAACTGCAAAGGTTACTGATAGTCCATCAATAACAGGAACAAATGAGCCACTGCACTTTGCTTTAGGCCAAAACACATATTTGGGTAACTTCATGGTAAGATCAGGGAAATGGGATCCCAGGTTAGTGTTTCTGCAGAAGCACTATGGAAAACTGAGACACAGATGCAACTTCTGGAAGTCTCTTACTCATATGTCATGTGTCTTTATTTTTCATTTAACGTGGAGAGTCCACCGAATGCCCCTGGGGTCCCTGTCAGTTTGAGCTCTGCTGTAGCAACAATAGATGTCTTCTACTGTAACTGCAGTAGGGTGTGCATGTGAGGCTCACCAGAGACCCAGAAATACATGCGAAACATAAAAAACATATATCAAGTGCACAGTTTTGACTCCTACATACAAAGGGAAAATCTTAATTAACCATGTAAAAAGAAAGCAACATATTTCAACATGATGGTGCATGGTATAGAAGTAGAGCTACTAGATTCACATATCCATTTGAGGTTCGATTCCTGGACCTTTGCTGCTTCCTTCTGTCGCTCTCTCCACATCTCCTGTCTAATATAAACGCCACTATTGCCACAAAAAATAAACATTTTTAACACTGCTAATATAAAAAATGTACTATGTATAAACTGAATAAACCTGATCTTTAAAACTGGCTACATCAGGAATGAAAGTTCTATAAATATAGTAAGCTAACCAACATACATTTATTTATATATTTTAGAATATTTTGTGGCAGGAGGGACTGGTGTGCCTCACAAAAAGGATAAACATTTTGTTCTTCTGTCATGATGCCAACATTGGGAGCAAATTAATCTTCCAAGTAGCCAAGAGCAGGAAGAAATTATTTTGTTAATCCTATCTGACATAACATAGAAGAATCAGCAATGTTTTTCCATACAGTGTATGTAAATATCTGGTATCAAGTGTACATTTGCTATAACCTTGCTGTTCTTTGACTTCCACTGCTTGGGAGTGATTTTAAGGATGTGCTTTGAAAACTGCCAATCGTCAAATAGCTGACACTTGGCTGCCGGAGTGGTTTCCTTGGTAACAATCTTTTTATTATACACCTCACATGATGGTGTCATCTTATCGCCATTCTTTGCTGTCATTATTACCCTGAAATGCTCCAGATTTTACATCGTATTGCACCAAGTTACAAAAGTCCTGACTAGTTTTATCTAGCTGGTCTTTAATTGCCAGATTCTTAAGAGTCCCTTTTTGTACAAAGAGACAAAGACAATTTTTTTTTTATTATTGGAATTAAGTATGGAGGTGTATAATCAGCTTGAATAAGACATAAAATATGTTTTACACAGTGAATCATGCATTAAATATGTATTTTAGTTGCTACGGCACATAATTTTAAAGAAATATTTATAATATTCAAAAAATAATATCATTCAAAGACACCTTGCTTAACGTTAATAACAAAGCAGCAAAAAAACATAAAATCTTGAAAATGTTTTTAAAATGGGGAACTTTACTAGCAGAGTTGAGAATATGGACTTGGACCATATAGTTGGTGCGTTCATGTCTGTGGGTCACAGCTGTCTGATGAGAGCCTGATATTAGTGTCTGTATTACTGGCAATGCACTGGGAGAGAGGAGCCTATGCCAACTGGCTTGCAGAGACTATTTCAGGAACAAGAAATTCTTCACAATAAACCTACGTCTATTATTTCCTCCCACCAGCAAAACAAAACTCATAACAAAAGCAACCTTTCAAGTGGTTCTCAAGACTATATGGATACAGTTTAGTATTGCCAGCTTAAAGCTTTAAAATGCTACTTCTTGCCCATAGCGTTGTTCAAAGAAACTATATATTAATTCAGCAATAAAATGTAGAACTCTTTCCACATATGTAGTGCATTCTAAATAACAGCTCCAGGCTGTGAATGTAGACTGACCTGTGATATTGAGAACAACAGCTCTAAGACAGATAAAATGAACTGAAGTGCATCCCGACGCAGATAAGCTTGCAGTATAATATGATAATAATCGTGACTCCAAACAACCTTGCAGTCATTACAGAGCTTTCCCTGATGCTGAATGACATTCGGATGCGATAATTAGAGAGCAGCGATGTGCTCTCCGAATGCGGCTACATAACAGTTTCAAGGAGAGCATCACATGGTAAACAAGAGCTTTTTGAAGTCAACACCAAAGCAAGATTTTTCTTCCATCTGTAAAACTCTGAGGAGGCAGAAACTCAATAAAGACAGACTCTCTCCTCCCCCACCGCATCACACTCCAGAGGAGCTAATAAAGCACAGCAAACCAAAAATATTAAACTTCAAATACACGGCAGGACAGATGTTATAACCTCAAATTATTGAGAAGTTTCTCAGCAGGCTTAACAGAGGTATGAAAGGGTTTGTCTAATTTTCTTGCAGGATTTTTCCGGTGTTTTGCTCTTTCCACTTGGGCTGCTATGATTCACATAGACTAAGTTTAACTACCATGCCTGGTGAAGGTTTTGGTATGCCTTGAAACGTCTACATGGTTCCACATTACAAGCACACTCTGTATGTATTTTATCAGGATTTTATATGATAAAGCAACGCAAAGTGGTGCGTTAGTAGAAGTAAAACAAAATGTGGTTTTCACATTTTTCATTACGAAAGAATATCTGCAGATCTCTGCAGCTTCTTGCCATTCTTGTCTGTTTTTTGATTAATGCTCTCTTTTCCTGGGCTGTTAGTTTCAGTAGACAGTCACATCTTGGCAGGTTTGCAGTTGTGTTATAGTGCTTTAATTTTTGAATGATGGATTGAATAGTGCTCTGTGAGATTGTTTGATATTGTTTTTATAATCTATCCTACCCTGTGTATTCCTGACCTCTGAATCTTCACAGAGATTTAATTAAATGTATGTCTCTAGAGTATTTTCTTTTTATTTAGTAGCATCACAGTAAAGTGGGTTGAATAAAGATGTAACACTTTACACATCTTTATTTGTAAAAAAAAAAAAAAAAAAATGTTTGTTTTAGAAATATTCCCAACTTTGTGTTAGTCTATTCCATACAATCTGAGTAAAAGACATTTAAGGTTGGTGCATATAAAGTTCAAGGGGTGTATAATTGCAAAACACTGCATACAATTAGAAAGATTTGTTGTTTTTCAGGGATTAATGCCACAAGATGTGTTATTTTTCATTTGTAAGTTCATTGTGAGTAAAGTGAGTTTATGTCCAGGAAAAACTGACCTATGACTCTGAGCCATTTTGCTCTGATTGTTGTGTAGTTTCTGAGGCAAAGAAACCACATGCGGATTTCAAGGCTCATCTCTCATATTCATTTTTATCAGTCCTGGAAGCATGTTAGAATGTAGCTGAAAATTATTTCATTGTTCTTCCTCACATTATTTTTCTGGTTTAAATTCATAGCTGTAAAAGTGTGTGGGCTGCTAAGGAGTCTGAGTCATCACACTCGGTTGGTTTATATAGCTAACATCCCTGATGGCAATTAAAACTACTTCGAAGAACTTGAATAGGGAGAAGAAATAACAAGGATGGCAAAATGCATTAGGATGAGTAAGAGGGCCATGAAAGTTTCCAAAAAAAATTGCTGGGCTAATTATGAGCTGATCCCTTTGTGGGTAATGAGAAGCTTGTCTCCCACCATTGCTGCCATGGCTCATCTTTGGCCCTGTCACAGGCAGGTGGACACATCCCTGCCAGCCAACAGAGGAGCAACCCCACAGATGGGAAAAGCTGCTCTTCTCAAAGTTCCCCAGGATGGCCCCTGGCACTCGTCCTCCTCACTTTTATAATGCCCTTCATCTTCACAAAGTGCTTCATTGGGACAAACAGAGACTGTGTAAAGCAGTGACCTCTAAAGAAAAAAAAAACAAAAAACAACTATGGGTTTCAAGCCGTTCTCTCACAGCTCTGTCCATTTTAATGCCAGGAAGGGAAAGCCAAACAAAAGGTCTCTTCAAATAGAGGCAGAAGAGGTATGTATTCAAATACAAGAGAAAAAGGGAAAACTCACAAAAGCTGAGAGTTTCCTTTGGAGTCTCTGCTTGTTGAAAAGCCATTCACACAGAGATATGCAAAAAAGAAATAAAAAAACATGCTGGTCTTTTTCTAAAACATCGTTTAAAAACATTACAGTCGTGAGAGATCCATAGAGGTGTGAGAGAAAGTCCTGTTTGTAATAATGGAGGCTTTAAATAAGCCTAATATGCTGGTGGGTATCCTCTATTCAGCCTGTCAGAGTCTCAATTCAGCTTTAACCTGCTGAGATCAGGCTTTTAAATACGCAGACTCTTACAAGAACTTAACCAACAATGAATCACACTGTGGCTGCAGCAAACAACCCAGACAGGAAGCAGCATCTTCCTCTTTCCTTTCTGGGTGCCAATTAGCCGTGGGACAGTATGAGATTCTCACAGTATGGTAACTTTACATAAAAAACACCACTATACCACGCTATTGACACAAAAACATAAAACAAAATGCATGTACTAAATAAATCTGGTGACACATTATACTCCAATATATATATATATATATATATATATATATATATATATATATATATATATATATATATATATATATATATATATATATATATATATATATATTAATATATATGCTAAGGATGCTATATATGCTATATATATATATATATTTATTTATTTATTTATTTTTTGTTAGATTTTGCTCTCAACTCCCAGTTGGGTCATGTAGGTACTGGTCTGAAGTAGTTTGATGCAACAGGAGGGTGTGTGAGAGGAACGGACCTTATTCCAATAGCGGTCAAACATGCACATATTCATACACCGATAAGCACATCAGCAGGCAATGTGTGGTTAAGTGGCTTTGCCGAATCCACACTGACATCCGGCAGGAGAGGAAGCTGGTACTGAACCACAACTTTCTGATTGCAAGACAACTACTCCCAATGAGCTGCGGCTTTCCAAAAGACAATAAAACAGAGAGGATAGCAGGCAACTGTCTTTACATTTACGAAACAGTGAGAAATAACATTTCATCCGTCATTCCACTGTCTAGTCCTGCTTATTCTTACAGGTCATAGAGATGCCCAGTGATCGATCGCTGGTCATTGGGCGAGAGGCGAGGCACACCCTTCACAGGTCCTCAGCTGATCTGGGCAACCAATAGACCGGATGAACAACGAATAGTACTTTTTAAACTATTCCCAACTGCTAACAGGTCCAGGCCAAGGGGCAATAAAATAAAATTAAAAATCAAATATTAGTCCAGATGTGAACCAGTCAAAATGTAGAAGGATATGTGTTGTGTAACAGATTTAATAATCAACAGTCTCAGCCTGTTTTAAGCATTAAAGTAACCCACCCGTATTAACCATAAGCAGCTGAATACTCATGACCTCTCTCATTAGATTAATAATAGATGTGCTGGAATGGAGACCAGGAACATATTTTTAAAGTTAACTGGAGTGCAGCAGCTCCCTGCGTAGACACACACACACAAACACAAGCATGAGATGAGGATTATATGATAGTCACATGAGCTATAGAAGGTTTACTTCATTAGCTCTGCAGAAACCAGCAGGGATGCTGCTGGAAGTGCGTACTAGCTGAGCCAAGCACCGCTGTGAGTGTATGTAGTCTGTAAGCAAGAGATGGGTGTTTTACCCAATATTCTGAGGACTGTTTGATGTCTTTGTGTTATTTTCACAATAATCATTTAATGGTCACTTATCTGAGCTCATATTCATAACTTGGTATAATTATTAATTTTGCACTTTCCTTGATATGCATTTAACAGACAAATAAAAAAACTGAGATAATCATATATTCATCACTGTTTAATTACAGGCCCTGAAAGTTAGTTTATAAATAAGCTTCTAAATCTGAAGAATAAAAAAAAACTAATTTAGCAATACAGAAACTTGATTTGAAAACAACTACAATGATATGTTTAATGAAAAATAAGCTGAGGGAGTCAACATTGGGTATATTTGAAATTTCTATGTTGAGACAGCTAACCCTTTACACTCCTTTCAACCTACAGGCTTTAAAATCATCAGTTAATCTGACACGTAGAAACTGGAAGCCTAGACTCTTTTAATTTATCTAGAAACAGCCAACAGAAACCTTTCAGCTGTGAGGAAATAACAGTAACCACTGCGAGGCTAGCCTGTGCAACCCAACTGCTTTTTGTATGATAAAGAAATGCTCTGATCTGGAGTTAAAAGAAAGTGTAACCATATCAGTCCTATTCACTATAACTAACACCTTGTGCACTGTAGTAGTTATTGTACCTAAGGGAAGTGAAAAAATCATTAATTATGTTCAGACACTTACCCTCTGGCTACTTTTAATATATGTGTGTGGGAAAGGTCAGGATGCAATTCAGAAATGAAATCACTGCCACAGTAATTTTGTGAATGTTGATGCTTCAAGCACTGGTGGCAGATTGACACAAAAAGAATAAATTTACTGAAACT
The DNA here is from genome assembly GCF_003331165.1 of Xiphophorus hellerii. Lineage (NCBI taxonomy): Eukaryota > Metazoa > Chordata > Actinopteri > Cyprinodontiformes > Poeciliidae > Xiphophorus > Xiphophorus hellerii. The sequence goes on along the minus strand of NC_045691.1, from coordinate 15,384,248 downwards.
CTTTAGACTCAGAGAAAAGTTAGTAAAAAAAAATGTAAGTATCTAAATTTGAGGGACTGTGAAGATGTGAAACTATATATTAACAACAAGAAGGATTTAATGAACAAGGTGTGTGATATTAGAGACTAAAAGTTTTAGATTGGAAAATTTGTTTCAAAGAGACTGACATTCCAGACTGACATTTCTGCTGAATTTAATTATACAAACTCCAAAACAAGAGTGTAACAACTTTTAAGTATCTGTTTACCGGGACATGATTTGCACTGAGAATAATTAGAGCAGAATGTAGCACATCATCATATTGAAGGTATTCACATGCAAATTAGAGAAAGTGTTGAGAAAATTCAGCTCTTACCCAAAGGGGCTCAAATCTAACTTGACCAATTACAATAGACAACAAATAAAGGAGTATTTTTAATTATACTGCTGAGAATATTTTGCGATCAATTACTGTCTAACTGTCTGGGAGCAGGGGTACCAATCAACAATCATTTTTTCTTTGTTGGTATTTGACAGACTTTCTCTACTGGTGTATTTACCGGTAGTTATTATTTGTAGGTCTGTTTGGCTATAGGAAGAATAAAGATTAGAATGAAAACATGTTATTCACTCAAGCAATGTTAAATATTTAACCTTAATTTTGAAAACTCTCTGATTTAATGGGGAGTCAAATAAATGAACCTACTTACATTTTTGACAAGTCTTGCATGTCTTATTTAGCCAATTCTGAGCAGTAATGGCTTGTCCCTGTACATGTGTCTTACATCAGCAGACTCTTGTTTTACATATAGCATAAGCTTCAAACAATGAGGCATCCAAACAACATTTAATTTTACTTTTGATGGACATTTACTGAAGCTTCATATCTAGTTTAACTTTTAGTTTTGTTTAAAAGCATTCCTGCTGCAGAGCTCATCGGCACATTTTTCTCTAAACTGTTTCAATAATCTAGTGTCTTTATAAAAAGTGTGTTTTTTATCTTGCTCTTTTTTCATAAGCTGTATTTCCAAATACCTGTTACCTGTTTCCAAATATCCAAAACTTAAATCAAAGGATCACCTTATTATGCTCATATACAAGTTATATGATTGACCTGAAAACTGACTATCAGTCTGAATAATTTACTGAAAAGCCTAAATGGCCAATGAACAGCTGCTGGGTTTTGTAACTGGATACATATATTGTTCAAAAAAGATAAATTTAGCTTCAATTGCTATTTTCTGGTGATTTTTCTTGTTTTAAATAAAAATAATATTAAAAAGATTTTACATGAGACTGTTCACATATAGTTTAGGTCAGCATCTAGAGCACCTGAAGGTTAGAAATAATAAAATGTTATTTGTTTGCATTTCAACAAATATTCAAAAGCCTTTCGGGGTTTTCTTATAATTTAACTGTTGGTCTGTGATACCTGCTACAATTTTCCTTTCTTTTTCTGTACATTTACTTGCAAATGTGAAGTAAATCAATTTCTCCACCTACTTGAATTGAAACGTCACTGTAGGATCCTCCAATAACTCCAGAAATAGCCAGTGGAACGTTATTGCCGATGGGTCTGGAGCCATCAGGGCAGATGAAGCCATTATCATCCACGTCATCGAGAGACGACCTGACAAAATCCAAGGATTGCTCCAAACCAGTAGGTGTCTTTAGAGCAGGTGTCCAGGATGTGGGTGCCCAGCCGGAGCCCGGGAAGGATGCGATCATTGGAGTTAATCTCATCGAGGGCAAAAAGCATGGCTTCCAGTCTCTGGATGCCCCGCTCCTCGTTGATTTTCCCACAGTCCTCTGTCCCTTCACCTTTCTCATGCACAGGGAACAAGCCTCCAATCACAAGGTCCCCGTCTATGAGGAGCTCACGTTTAGCTGAATGCGATAGTCTGATGATTGGCAGGGCCCCGGGTATCAGAACCTCCAGCAGGAACATGTGAAAGGGCCAATGAAGGGCAAAACTAACCTTCCAGTTGGTGCAGAGCACTGCATGCAGCATGGTAGGATCAGGTTGAAGGGTTGAGCTGGTCAAAGAAGAGATTGGCGAATGTTCACGAGGACTGAAGGCAGACTACTGTTAAATCTTCCGAGCACAGCATTTCTGGTGTTTTCTGAAAGTATGAGGGAGAAGCAATCACAAACAATGAATAGATTAGCTTTTTCATATGAACAGAAAAACCTTGATGAAGACGTTTTGAAGCACATAATTTAATAGTACATGAGAACCAGCTGGAGATCAGCCCGTGTAAGACTATGCAGTTGATGCTGATCCTCACATTCTACTCCCTCACCATCTTTAAACACTGATGTTTACTGTTGATCACTGCCAATTCTTTTCTAACCACTCGATCTCGGTACCTGAGATGGTCCTCACACATAAACATTGATCACAAGAAGCCCCAGGAGAGACTCTGGGAATTGATAAGGATTTAGCGATCCATTATCGATATGACTAATCAATTTGATTCCTTTTCAATTCTCTTATCGATTCTCAATAAGTTAGGAAATGAACTCAATTTATTTTTTAATTCATTTAAAAATGTGCCATGGTGTATTTAATTGAACCAAAATTAAAGTTAGCTTAAAAAATAAGAATCTCTCTGTCAAATGAACATTTTATCATAAAATGCTGTTTGCACATCAACAGTTTGTGTGCAGATAAATTTGTATGTTTGTCTTTTCAGGAAGGATCTTTCAAGACTTAAACTGTCTCTAGCTGTGGAAAACACTCTCTCAGATGTTATTTATTTTCACCGAGTCATTTTACTCTTCCCTGCCTCGATGAAAAGATGTAGCTAAAAGCGTGCGAGAGCTTACCTCTGAACCAGCATCATTCCGGCTGTCCAAAAATTACGTTCAATAAATTACAATATTTATAAAAAGTTAATCTATTTTACTAATTCAGTTCACAAATTAACATTATGTAAACAAGCCTCGTCGAGACCCATATTCTAATTCATTGAATATCACTGTAAATGTTAAGGTGATGGAGATTGTTCATACAATATGCTAAATAGGGACGTCCCGATCCGATCATGTGATCGAAAATCAGGTCCGATCACGTGGCTTCAGACTCGCTCGGAATCGGGTGATACATCCCGATCAATGACCAATATATGTATATTTATTCTAAACGCAAATTGGAATAATAACAGTTAGTATCTACCGTTATGTGGCGGTACAGAGTCAGACTGTCTCAAAACAACACATGCGCGACACTTTGCAGCAGTGACGAACGTCAAGCGAAGCAGAATACGACATCAGCTTGAAAGGGGCTACTGTTGCTAATCTAGCGACACTGTCCCTTTATTTAGCAACTTTCCAGACCCCGAATTTGTTGTTTTTTAAAGCGACTAGCGACTAATCTAGCCGCCTTCTCAGATTTATTGGAGACTTTGTCGACAAAAAGGGGAAAGCACCGATAACTGCCATCAGTACCTCAGAAGTACTGGCACAAAGTCAGTCTCCTCGTGAGGGAGCCTGCAGTATAGCAGAGGGGAGACCCGCTCCATCTCATTTTAATCAAAGCATGCTTCCGGTGATCCCGCTCTGGATTACATTGAATATAATGGAAAGATAGTTTGTCGCACCAAAATAAATCCCTGCATTTGATTCACACAACCTCAGTCACTGATTCATTTCCTTCACTGTATGTAATTCTAATAGCTGTATTTTGGTTAAATATGATATTATGCAAAAATGAGTTCAGTGTAGGTTCAGATAAAGTATTTACATTATTATGTTTAAATTATTTTATAACGTTTATTTGTAGTTCTGAATGTTTCAAGTATTTTAATCACTTTTGCCTCGCCAGTGTTGATATTAATTTCTATACTGCTCATATCACACATGCTCAATGCAAATTAGGCCACCATCTAGAAACGTCTTCCTTTTTTAAATGTACTTTTTGAAGTATCTGATCAGGACGCCGTATCGGCTGATATTTAAAATCAAATGACAGGCAGAAAAACCTTATCGGGACATCAATAGTTGTGCGATTCAAAAATCTGGTCTTTATGGCAAAGTGGAAAGAAGGAGAGGAAATGCTTAACGAAACCTATAACAAAGCTTGCTTAAAGTTTGTCACGAGACATAAAAACCTGTTTGTGGAAGCATCATGCTGTCAGGAGCCTTTTCTTCAGCAGATGTGTCAGTAATTGCACTGAGCTAAATACAGTACAATTATAGAAGAAAATCTGGAATGGTTTAGATGTAATCAAATTCATGTCTCAAAATGGCTAAAGTCCAGACCTAAACATAACCACGACTCTGTGGCAGGATTTGAAAATTGTTCTTCACAGACACTCTCCATCCAATCTTACTGAACTCCTTTGAAAAGAAGATGCATTCAAGTCTCTAGTTGTGCAAAGCTGGTACCGAGATATCCAGAGACTTTCAGCTGTGATTGCAGCACAAAGTGATTTGAAAAAGTATGGATTGATGCTGAATATGCCACACTTTAGTTGGAAAAACTGACCACCATGCAACATTTTTCATCATTTTTGTCTCTTTCTTTCAATTATATACAGTGGTATGTTGGTGTACCACTTTATTATTTTTTGAAAGTCTCGTAGTTCAGCATTTCAGCCACACTTTTCTTCAGAGTTACAGCACTCTTTAATGAGGCACACCAAAGCTTGCAGGCCAACCCTTTATATATAAACTTTCTCTTTTAGTGGTTGCTATCTAATTTATTGGTTTCTGTCTGAAATAAAGTACCTTATTTAGCTTGAGATCAAAATTTGATGAGGAGACTAAGGCCAGAAGTTGTTTTTGTTGACAGACTGAAATCCTTTTAATCTTTTGAGTTTACTTTGCAAAGTGAAACTGAAACCGGTGTTTATTTTTTAGCACACTGAGAAAAAATGAGATCCTCTTAGAGTGACCATATCAAACATTTATAGATAGTTAAGGCTCTACACAGTATATTTTTCCAAGCTTTACTACTGAGATAACACATAGACGGCGGTTCACCTCAACGGCTGTGGTTGCCATAGAAACATGATGGGTAAAAAAATAAGGGTGGGACTGCAGGGGGAAGGTGGGCAGTGAGACATGTATGCTAATCCAGCTCCCCATCATGTTGTGTGGCTTGTAGTTTTGGACTGAAGAAAGGAGCGGATGTGATGTCTGGGTCAGGGAGAAGTGCAGGATCAAATACACAAACCAATTTGATGCAAACATTGTAATTGAAATTTTTGAGGTATTTGAGTCAACATATTGATCAAAGCAGATGTCAGCTGTAATGCTTTCAAAATTAACTCCTTTCTGTCCAGCCCTGGCACAGAAAGGAGTTTTGTCATCATGCCATTGTCCTCTCCCTTTGAGCAGAAAAAGAAAATAAGATGGGTATCCAATCTAAAGCTTTGTCACTCTCTTTATAATGAATGCAAATGTTTTGCTACTGCTTCCTGATTAGTAAGTCTGTAGCTGAAATGATCAGCTCTGTTCTTGTGACTTTATTTAACCTGAATGTGCCCCGTTTCCTGCGGTCACAGATGCAGAAAACCGTCACAGTTGGTGGGAGGTGAGATGCAGAGGCAGGCTACAAAAACACCCGTTTCTGCAGCTAAACACAGATAAGCCCATATGGTCTTATACGTAAATTAGAACGCTTACACTCTGAACGATGTCTTGTGACAGCTTAGAAGATGTGCAACTATCAAACAACAAAGGAAATGTGGAAAAGGAGAGGGGGAAAAGTGTAATGAAAACCGGAATATCTTCCCAGATAAATATTACATCAGGGTTGTGGGTGGGAAACCTTACAACGCTCTGGTAGGTTTCACAACTCCTCTGCCCCTCAAAGAGGATTACACTAGAAAATGTACGGGGCTTGTGATGTCAAGTAGTCTTGGATCTGCTGCTGCTTTGTGCTCTGAACAAGCAAGAACAGGTGGATGGCATTTCCGTGCCATATTATTAGAAGTCGAGGTGAGAAAATAACTTGAGCAGTTCAATGTTAGAAGTCTAATTGCTCCTCTATGTTTTCTGCTGAAGCAGATGGCTGGAAAGACTGGGTCACAGTGTGAATTAATGGTCCAATAAGGAGCAGCCAATTAGGCTGACCTATGCCAACCAGGCCAAGGTTGGACATCCAGGAAAACTTCTTAAACTGCAAATAAATACTAGAGCACTTTATTTACAGCCATCAAACACACAGTTGTCTCTAATTACTTGAGACGCAGACTAAATGAGAGGCGTGTCAATAGCTCACTTACGCCAGCAATAAACCAAATCTCTGCCTCCGACACCAGAGCAGTGTCTCAATAACATCATTAAAAACTATCTTGAAACGGCTGTCACACACTCACACCCAGCAGCCAATGGAGTCACTGCGCTCTCCAGCTGTCTGCGCTCAATATTCCCTCTGAAAGGAGAGTTCAAAAAGAAAAATAGAAAAAAGGCAGCAAAGCTTTTTCTCAGCTTTGAACCATCAGCTAATGCATCTCTGCTGCAGCCCTGGCACAGAGAGGAGTTTCTTCATGAAGCCATTGTCCTCTCTCTTTGAGCAGAAACAGCTAATGTGTGAGATTTGACTCAGAGAAGGGAGTCAGAGATGATAGGTGACTGGGATGTGCAGCATATTAATAGCATGAAATGCAATGTTTGGGAAAAGTAGATGATAGCAGACGATGAATGTGAGAACACAATTTGTTTTCGTCAGTCTGTCTCTTTAATTGAAAGAATGCAAATAACTCATACTGTCATCTTAATTGATCTGCTGTAAATGTCAAATTATCTGAGAGTGCTTTACGTCTGTTTCCACTTTTATTAAACGCTTCAGCGTAAATGACGTGACATTTAATTCAGAGCCTACTTCACTGCACATTCATCCTTCAGACTCATGTTTGAAGCTATAATAACAGTAAAAACCCAAATACACTAAAACAGATGGGGGGGGATAAAAGCATATCCTTTTTACATATCTTAAAATGTAAAATAAGCAATATATGCTTATTTACGAGTAAAACAAACCCTCATTAAAAAAGGGGTGGGGGGTAATGAAAAAACTGCATCTTTCATCACTCCATTTGCATGATTTCCATCATTATATAATCTCCAGCAGGGACTCAGTTTATCCCTCCACCTGGACTTGTCAGCTGCAGGAATTAGGATGCAACTGTGGTTGACCAGGAGCCAGATGATTGCATTTGAACATGAATCAGATGCATAATTTGATCCAAACCCACACTGGGGGGGGAATCTGGGCTGTCAGCCCGTTTAACTCCCAGAAACCACATTTCATTGAGTAAAGAAAATAATAATAATCCCACCTGGATGTTTAATGGGGGGAAATTAGATTAACACAGACAGACAGACTGAGAGACAACAGGTTGACTTGTTTATTTTATGAACATATCACCTGCGCAGATATTTGAAAAAGAAAAAAACATTCTTGAATTTGTCTTCTTCTCTATTAAAATGCTTCAATGAGTAAAGAATATTATAACGAGAATCATAATAGAGAGAAAAGATTGCCTTCACTACTAAGGACACAATTGTCTGACTGTTTTTTCCCCCTCTCTTATTTGCATGCTCAGCCAAACAGAGTGATATATTACAACCTAATGTTTATAACTGTTGCTTTACTGTATCTGCTGTGACATTTTTGGATAAAGTAAAATATTTGTAAAGTTCTGATATCTAATAAGTAATTGTGACGGATTTCCCTTGAAAACTCCGTAACAAGAAGATCAAAAGAACAAACAACTCGTCTAAAACCCGAACCACAATGTAAGTCCAGAGTATTTCATAGTTTCTTACCCTTTTTGAGGAAGTATATCTCTGGATGTGTCCTCTGCACCAGCCGGGCATCGGTGGTCTACACAAAACGCGCGTCGAGCTTCGTGAGAAAGAGCCGAGTCCAGATGTTGCTCACTCTGAGCATGTTTGTCAGCCAGCTGCAAAGGATCTGTCCTTGGTGCTGAAGTGCTGTTCTCACTGGTGAACTCCTCCTGACGATCCTAGAACTTCTGCCTCTCCAGCCGATCAATCGACCCTCACTCAGAGTAGAAAAGAAGAAGAAAAGGAGAAGAAGAAGGAGGAGGAGGAAAAAAGCACCGCTCAAGACGCCTCCAAAACAAACGGGATCCCACCTGTCCGACCGCAGAGGGACTCTAAATGAAACAGCAACGAGGTTTGACTTGGGAAGTTAAGGAGCTGCTGAGAAATGCTGCTGGAGATCAATTGGATGCAACCTTTCTCTGTGCCTCCACAGAAATAATGACGCGCCGATCTCTCCTGGCCACCCCAATTGTTTCTAAATTCGAGAATAATGAGCCCTGCTTTCCAGTGGGGGACGCTGAGAAGACAAGGACAATAAAAACACCTTAAAATCAAGCTCCTATCTTCTCGTGTGTCTTTTCACATACTTTAACCATCCCTTTCTCCAACCGAAATATGTCAAGTTATGTGAAAAACGTGAGTAAACATATTACACGAGATCTTTCCTGGGTTCAGCTAATTTTAGAAAAGGGAATCTGTTTTTCTTTCTCTCCTTTTTCTCAACTGCTCCGCGAAGGCTGGCCAGGTCCTCGTTCACCTCCATCTCATTAAAACTGAATCGCTCTTGAGGTGAGTGGCGAAGCACTTCATAAACTTGAGAGGCACTGCGCATAGTTTGTTTTTCACTGCGAAAAGAAGAGGACAATACGCCCCGTGGCACACATGCTTACCGGGGAGGAAATGCTCAGCTGTCCTTGTTCTGCGTTGTCTTTTTAATTCACTTTAATTCAGTTCATTTATACAGCGCCAATTTACAACAAATGGCTCCAAGGTACTTTTACAAAAGTGCCTCTTTTCTACACGATCATCTCTGAGCTATAAAGCTGCTCATTTTATTGGTTCTTTCTAAATTACTGTGGGGCAAATTTTATTACAGTATTGCTACCAAATGTTTAAACTGAAATTTGGTTTAGATTCAAGCGAATGAAATGCATTGAAACACCTTAGAATTGACTGTCGACATACATAAACCACCTTTCTACAGATTTATTTGAAAAGTGCCAACAAAATAGGAGCACAGTTTTGAAACGTATCACCTTGATAAATGATTAAAATAAAATATTATATATATTGCGAGTAAAAATAAAAATAAAAAAAAGAAGAAATAATCTAACATTTTTGACTAAATGTATTTTAAAAAGGAAATCTTAGATTATGAATGAATTAAGATACACATTTATTCTTATTCAAGGCTAAAACCAGACACAGATGTGCTATTATCTCCGCAATTTTCTTAAAGCTTTTGTATTCCACGGATTTTTTATTTATTTTCTCCTTTTCTTAAGTACTACTGCAAAACACGCTCAGTTTCATTTTTGGTTCGCTAGTTAGCCACAAAACAAATTGTGCTTTTCGCAAACTGCCAGAGATGATCGATATGAATCAGCCGTCAGTGGCGAGCGATGGGTTTAACCAGGAAGTGCCCTTAATATCACATTCTGACTGAGCCAAAACATTTTGCCTGAACCATAACAATATTACATCAACTACATTCCTGCTGCATAATTAGTGTAGAGTGGAGAAAGAGAGAATCATTTGCACCATTCTGTGTCTAAATTACCATGGCAATCACCTGTTAGGCTTTAGTTTTAGCTGGAAACATTCAACAAGCAACGGAAACTTATTCTTGTGTGAATTTAGCATCATTGCAGTTTCATGCATCCCCTTTTCTCCCCCACACAGGCTGAAAAAGCACATCCCAGTGCTTCACAGGAAAAAGGAAGAACCTTTTTCCTGAGTACAGTGGCAATTAAAACTGACGAGCGGGTGATGCTGCTGCTGCTTGTTGCATAATTTCCCCCAGCCAACACAAAAGGGCCAATTTTCTCCTGGAGAGAAAAAAAAAAGAAAGAAGAGGAATTGTGGTTTACATTGCAATGGTTGAGGGCATGTGGGTGGCACGCAGAGTTTAGATAGGAACATGCCAATTAATGTCAGGCAAAATTACTGGGCAGAGGAGGAAAGTGCTTCAAGCCAGCGGTCAGCGCGCATCAGTCTCCCTGCTGCTTTTTCTGCGTTGACAGCAACTGAACAATTAGGCCACAATCTACAATTAATTCCCTCTCCATCTCGATTTGGTCATGGAAACTTTATAGACCTGGAAAGCAAGTAGTTTTTACTGTTTGTACCCTAATGAAGTTGACTAATTTGTACCAATGTCATAATTTTAACTAACGAGTAAAGCCCTGTTATTCAGGAGGTACTAACAGTGTTTTTGATAAAAACCTATTATTACACTGCTCAAAAAAATAAAGGGAACACTTTAAGTGTTAAACACCTGTTTAAGTGTTTCCTTTATTTTTTTGAGCAGTATATTATTATTATTATTATTATTATTATTATTATTATTATTATTATTATTTTAATTGATCATTTTGGTGTGACAACTGATTCTAGAGTAGACATTATTTTAATTAGAAATGGCCTAAACGACATAGCCAGTGTATGATTGTTTACTTGCCCAGGGAAATGAGTTAAATTCTAAAAGTTACTGGATAAAAAAAAATTGATAAAGGTAAACCACCAACTGAATGATGAAGTCTTGAGATGTTTATACCTTCTGCCTTTGATTATAAACCATTGTTTTTTTGTTATTGCTTTCTAAGAAAAGCTGCCAAAGTCAAAAGAAAGCTTAAAGAAAAACTGATCAAGATTGACTCAAAAGACAAATAAGTATGGCGGTGTGGACTCAATAAAGAAATTAGGGATGGTTTAAAATTTTGAACAGAGCTGTGTTTGTTATCAGTTTTTGTTGTATTGAACCAATTAGCATTGTGACTTTGAGTTCCATTTGACTCTAAAAACAAAAGCCATAAGTTTTCTGCATGACTGATCCCTTTTTGTCTTAAAATTATAGCAACATCTGCAAAGACAGTCTCATTTACAAGAAAACACTACATCTTATGTGCACAGGTTGTATATAATTTCCGTTCATAATTTGAACGCCTGACTTCCTTCTCCTGTTTAAGCACAGGATATTAACCTTATTTCCCTCATCTTGTTACCTTGGTGTCAGGAGTTACTTTACACTAAAGTTATTCTCTCTAGCTTATTATTAAGTGTCAAACTAAATTAGGGCAAAAAAAAAAAAAAAGAGAGACACAAATCATCAAATTATCATTGACCCTGAAAGAGAGTATGTGCAATTTTGCAAATACAGAATTTCTAGATCTTTTGCACAAAATGCACAGTTAGAACCTGGAATATACTTGACAAAAAGTAAAGTGTACTCACTTTTGTAGAGGATTTTACAATTACACAGATAAAGCATCTCGGCGTTTACTCCCAAACTCATCTATCACATTTAAGTTTCTCCTGTGGGATCTTGACTCCATCTTCGGAGTAATCACCATTTAGATTAAAAATGTAAACACATCCTATAGATCTTCTTATTTGTGGATTATGTGATGACTAAAAGCTCATCACTTTGGTAATTAACAATCAAAGCGCAGTTTACAGTAGATTGATGGATCTCTGAAGCTCTGAGGGTCTGGCTCAGTTTGTTTGTGCTTTTGTGTTTTTATCTGCTTCCTTGTTCTGTGAAAAAACCCCAAAAACAAACAAAAACAAAACATCCAGGCTCAGCGAAATGACCGCTTGTCAGCAATAGAAATCAGCTTAATGAATTGTTAGGCAGCTCAAAATTTCCATGAATGCTACTTTTTTCCTCGGATATCAAACTGACAGATGAGGCAAATATGCAAATTTTGTCTTGCAGAAGATCCCACTGCAGTGTTTGTATTTTACTTGATATTTCAAAGTTATTCCAACCTGTTTTCAACCATGCTGGTTATCAGATTGTGGGCAACAGGTCATCTGATGCATTGTTTGTTTTTACCTTAAAGGCTAAACGAACTTGTAGAGTTTTGGGGTTTCTGATTGTAAAACCCGAAGAAAAACAAAATCCTTAGTCATCTCAAGAGAAAGTGGTTGACATCCACCGCACATTGATGACATTGAAAGTTATCAATATTTTTAGAATAGTCTTGAATTGTATTGATCTTACAATTTTAAGAAGCTAGTCTCAATGTATATATATGAGGTCTTCACAGAACAACTGGATTTATATCGAAATCAGATTTAACACAGATGAATTCCATTTACTAATTAGTTTGACTTCTGGAGGTAATTGGAATGGATTTTATTTAGGGATATAAGAATAAAGCATGCTTTTTGGATGCCTATTTGTAAACTAAATATCAATTTGCTTCCTTGCTACTGTTATTTGCAACATTCTGTTGGTTTAACACATAAAATCCATGCTGGAGATTGCTAACAATGAGGGGAAAAAATCAAAATATTATATCCTAGTATGATGCCTTCATCAGATTAAAAATAAAATATTGCAGGGTGACAAAAAGCTGCTACCAGCCTGATTGGAAGTGATTTCATGGATTTGCTTCAGAACTTTGCTTCCACTTACAGTGATTTGAATATTAATGATTCGCCCACTTGTCTTGGATGCACACCGACTGTGATCACGTTCTCAGGTTGACAGGTGGAGGAGGTTTGGCAGGAAGAATGTTGCTGAATATTGATTCAGATCAAATGAAACAGGTGTGACACAAACAAATCTTCAACAGTGAGCAGAAGAAAATCAACATCGGAAAAAAAAAATGTGTACAAATATTCAGTGACACAAGAAGATGAACGAAAAGTCATTAAGCTTGAAAGATCAATTATTATAGTTAATTCACAACAGCTTAAAATTAACTTCTTTTCTGAGTCTATTACAAAAGCATTAATTATAAAAATATATACATAATTAAGCTAAAATGCATCATAAAAGACCGTTTGTTAAATAACAAATCAGCATATTCTTCCCTAGATGGACTAATAAATAAGGGTAGTTGTTTGCAGGCATAATACAAGTCACCTAAGTCAAAACAAGCAGCTAATAGGAAGACAGAGCACATCGCCCCAATTCTTCAATCCTTACGCTGGCTCCCTGTAGCTCAGAGGATAGATTTTAAAATAATGTTGTTTATAAATCAGTGAATGGTTTAGCACCACAATACATTAAAGATCTGCTGCTGTTGTATCAACCTTCCAGACCTCTCAGGTCTCCTGCCTCTGGTCTGTTCTGCATCCCCAAAATCAGAACCAAACGAGGAGAAGCAGCACTCAGCTTCTATGCATTACAAATCTGGAACAAACTTCCAGAAACCTGCAAAACAGCTGAAACACTGAGTGCCTTTAAGTCGCAAATAAAAACCCACCTGTTTAAATGGAACATTAACCAATATATTGATGGTTTTGATGATGGCACTTGTCAAAATGTTATGTTTGTCACCGGTTTTGTCAATTGTCGACTGCATGTTATTTTTATGACTTTTTTGTGGTTTTGTGATGTAAAGCACTTTGAACTGCCTTGTTGCTGAAATGTGACGCACAAATAAACTTGTTGATTGAACAGGTACAATAATCACACACAATCTGAAGTAAACATTGTTCAACAAACCTTAAACAAATGTGTGGATGACAAAATAGTTTGAGGGAAAGTAAGAAAAAACAACCTTTGTTATAGCTTTGTAAAAATTTAAAATGTTGGGGCGTGCTGTGGTGGCACAGGGGGTTAGCACGCCCCACGTTTGGAGGCCTTAGTCCTTGACGCGGACGTCGCGGGTTCAATTCCCGGTCCATGTCTTCCCCCCCTCTCCTCGCCCACTTTCCTGTGTGCCTACCGTCGCAAAAAATACGAGCCACTAGTGCCGCAAAAACTCTTCGGAGAAAAAAAAAAAATCTAAAAGGTTAATTTCACCTCATGTGCGAGATCACAAGATGGCCGAATGGCATCATGTTAATCCATCAGAACTAAATCAAAGTACAGATTCCATAGGATTGTCCAGCCATCACAGCGTTCTGAAAGGAGGAAATGTGGTCAAGACAAAACACTAAAAGTGGATGTTCAAGTAAAATGTTTATTTTTCTAGAGAGTGAAAATCTTTCATAAACCTTAGGTATCTGCTTTTTTCAAGTACAAATTGTTCCACTGTCAAAACATATCAAATAATTTTGTACATTAAAAAGGGGGAAAAAATATCCAGATATTTACATTTTCTTTTTAACAAAGACTATGAAATGAGCACAACCATAAACGATGCTTTTGAAACAAGAACAGCCTGTTCAAGGTGATGCTGTTCAAAGTTTCACAGCTATTTGTATAGCTGTGAAACCAAATGAAAACAAACAAAATCCCCAAAACTTTGGATCCCTGATACTGTGTGGAAACTTTGTGCAGTATTTTCCTGCAAATGCATATGCAGAGTCTAGCACCAGTTGTTTTTTAATCTGAGGCACAACTGAAACACTCTTCAGTAATAAAAATGCATTAAGCCCAGTGAAAACTTAAACTTTTGTAAATATAAATCTTTTTCATTAAAACTCTTTAAACACTGTTGGTGGTTTTGGTTTTCGACAAGAATTGTTATTTTAAAACAACATATAGCGTAGCAGCCTTTTTTTTTCTTCCTCGGCTTATAGGTTTCACTGAATCTTTACTCCTCCTCTCCAACGAAACCCCACAACTTCTCCGTGGAGACCTCCAGGCTCTCCTCTTTGGGCTCTCCATGTTGTCCTCTCCCTTTCTGAACTCCGTCACTCCACTCCCACTTCGGTTCTTTAAACTGGGCTCCCGTGGAGCTTCTCCCTTTGTTGTCTCCACTTCCTTGATCTCGAACGGGCACAGAGCGGACGGAGGACGCCACCGATGACGTCTCTCTGCTGTCTGACAGCAGAATGCCGCTCCCAGAACTGTATTCGCTGTTGGAGTCTGCACCTAAAGCAGCAATGAAACAAAGGCAGGGGAAGGACAGATGGTGAGAGGACATCCATAAACAAACACCGCACGAGGAATGAAAGACTGCCCAAAATCTCCACGCTGGGATTCAAGCAAAAACACCGCGGGAACTATTTGAGCTGCACTTTGATTTGAGTCCAGAAGGGCTCTCGCTTACAAGTTTCCCTTTATCTTCCAGAAAACAGGTCAATCATTCATGTGATGTGCGATTCCTTTTGTTGTATTGCCTGGATCTCAATTTAATAAAAAATAAAAAGAATGCTCTCACCTTTCCTCCCCCACTTGGGTGCATGTTTCATAATGACAAGGCAGCTATAGCATATCTGCCTCTCACATTTCTCCGTTTGTTAACAAACTCGCAGCTTCAACACCTTGTGCTGTTAGTTGAAGCCGAAAGCCAAAAATAGGCAGTGAGGTGTCGCTAACTAGAAACTTAAACGAGCTTATGGCTTTAATTGGATGGGATCATAAAAGCATCCTACTCTGAGGTGGGAGTTTTTTCAGTTAATTTCTTGGAGGCTTAGAGGGCCAGTTTCACGTCTAAGCGATTCAGTTTGTTGACCTTTCGTCTCCGTTTCTTTTTTTTTATTTCAGATCAATATATCTATCAAAAAAATTCAGTCAGTTATAAGCGACACACAATGAAACTAAATATCTTACAGGTTTTAAACAGTGCTGGTGACAGGTACAAATGATCTAGTAAATGAAACCCTTTTTTTTTTTGCATTAGTGGATCTTTTACAAACTTGTGAACCCATTTATTGCATCATTAAATATGTCAAATTACCTGAAGATTTTTTTTTAGATATTGAGTGTGTGTTTTGATCAGAAGTGTTCACAAATACTTTTACTCTGGATGTTTTTTGACTTCAATAAAACACCGAAATAAATGTTAAAAGAAAGACTTATTCTGTGTTGTGTTTACATTCACAACATTCTAAAAGGAGAAAATAGGTTAATCCTGACAGAGAACACCAACCCGGGTAAAAAAAAAAAAAAAAGAAGCAAATCTATTAAATGACCTTGAAAGAAAACTAATTGTTGATGACTTCTAACAATATAAAAACGTTACTGGTGGGAAAAATGGCATTTATGACAGTAAGACCAAGAGTGTAGTACAATTTTTATTGGAGAAAATCCACACAAAAAAGGCTAAGAAAAGTAAATTATAATTTAGCCAGAAGCTCAGTATGATTAATTTACAGCTACCTCATGCATGGGGCTGATGAGACAAAAGAGAAAATTAAATAAATAAAAAAAGAAAGCACAACGGGGACAAAAAGAGCAGCGGTTTGGCTGGTAGCCCCCGAAGCAAGTCACAAAACTTAATCAGTCAGTGGGGAGAAAGAAAAATCCCATCTAAAGTGGGAAACCCACAATAGGCATTATGTCTTCATTTGGAGGTAGAATTTGCATTTTGTGGGTTATAGGATTAGTGGTGTCTTTAAGCACTGGTCTCTAGATGAATTTGATTGACAGATGGTTCATAACTTAAATAAGAACTATAATGTGTTTTATTGGGTAATCATGAGAGTCAGGCTTAATACACAGAGTCTTAATGCAGACCAAGCTCTCTCTGTAAATCATTCTAGCCTTTCTCAGAGAATCCTAAGACTAAGAGTAGAGCTACTATAATGTTTACCATTATAGTAAAACATAATGGTGGCTGTATAGTGTTGTGGGCATTGCATTGTTAAGCCAGAACAGGAAAGTTGATCAGAACTGGGTACAAAACGGATGGCGCTAAGTGCAGGGCAAACCTTTAAGCAAAATCTGCTGGAAACTGCAAAAAAATTGGGGCAGAGGTTCACCTTCCATAAGTAACCAACCCTAAACTTGCAGCCAGACTAAGTCCTTGTTTAGATTGCTTTAGATTTAGATTGATATCTGTGTGCTACAATGGTCCAGTCAGACAGAAACTAACAGGCACATAGAAGTTGGCAGCTGTAAAATTCAAGACTACTGAGTAATACGAACATTTTGCAAAGTACCAGAACCTTACTAAATACCTTTCTCTGCAACTTTTAGCATATATTTCTTACATTACCGGGTTCTCTACAATGTTGCTTTAGCTTAAATAGAACTGCATGTATACTATAAACAGGTTATGTAGTAGCTGAGCACCAATGGCCACAGATCTTTCAAAGCAGCTTGTAAAGTAAAGTAAGCGTGATAAACAATGACTCTGCTTTGATTTTGGTTGTATGGTTGCATCAGTGAGATATATGATTCACATATGCAGCTCCTTGCTGTTGTTTGGTCAGCTGAAGGTACAGGACAGAAGCTGAAGTGTCAAAAAAAAAAAAAGAGTAAGAATGGAGAGACAGGTCTATCAAGTTTCTTTAGCAGAAAGTATCTAAAGTTTACTCAAATAGCCGCAGGATTTGATGGTAGATGCTTATGAAAAAGTACAACACAAATGTTGCTAAGTTGGCAACAGGGAAGGGCAGTCAGGTCTGAAAAAATGAGGATTTCTACACTGACACTGAAGAAAAGTCAGTGAAAAATCTGTGTGGAGAGCAAAAGAGGAGATATAAGAATAGTCATCTAAAAATCTAATGCAGAATCAGATTCAAACATGAGTATTTTTTTAATATCTTATTCATACTATTTTCATAATCGTATTCCTAATATAATCTTATTTCCCCATTAAAGCTGAAAAAAGGTTAATCTCTGACTGTAGTTGTTTTTAATAGTTATGGCAATTTATCAATCCAAAACTTGTGAGGAACTTAAGGGGTTCTGATCATTTCACTTCTTCTGCATTTAATTTTGTACAACCTAATAATCCCCTACTGTAAGAAAATTTGGTTATGTGAGCTCCGTTTAATCATCTAACAGCAAGAGATCCCTCGAACCCAGTCAGGATCCAACATTTCACAAGTTGTCTGGGTGAACAGGAATAAACCCACAGTCATTGGAAATAGGTTGAAGCCTAATGAATAACACAAGGTTAGATTAAATCTGAGACTTAAAGAGGTTCCTACATTTTCCCATCTAAAATGTCCATACTTTTCCAGATTTAAATTTTAGTTATTTTTCAGAACATCTGAGCACAAAGAAAATTTACCCATGGCGTTTTATCATAACGCATCCTCTATAAAGTGTAAAGCAACATGATCCTGAGACTGGCTTCTGATTCAGCAGTATAATTATTAGTTATTTTTGAGCAAGTCAATTAAGATGTAAAAAACATAAATTTGTTCAACTGAAATAAAATGAACTAACCATTAAAAAAGATTATTTCAGGAACAGTTTCTTTATTTTCAATACACTTATTTGAAAAGTAAAAATAAATGTTAATTTCAGTTTTACTCCTAAACCAGATCCAGTTTTAAAACCACATGTCCAATCCAAAACAAATCTAAGAATATATAAGGTGCCAGTAAACAGATAATGGTCCTATTTAAACATTTTAATGGGGCATCTTGTGTGTTATCTCATTCAATAACTATAAAATCCCTCTGGTTCTTTTTTCAGTTTGCTTTTTTCCTACCCAAATTCATTATTTTTCAGTTTTCACTTTTTGAAAGAAATATGATTACTTCCTTAATCACTTAGCAAAACAGAAAGAATAATCAATTTAGGAGAAAAAAAGTGTAGTAATCTGCTACGGCAGCAGATTACTACAATCAGTTCAACTCATATCAAGGGAGAACTGAAAACTAAGGCTACAAGAGTGACAGGCTCACCAAAATTCAACTATAACAAGCTGGAAAAATGATGGCTGGTTTGGTGAGTCGCAATCTTAGCAACAGCATTCAGATGCTTGAGTCAGAATTTGAGGTAAGCAACATGAAAGCATGAATCCATCCTGCCTTGCATCAGCAGTTCAGGCTGGTGATGTAATGGTGCGGAGGATGTTTTTTTTGGCATACTTTGGGTGAGCATTGCTTAAGCACTGCAGCATACCTGTGTATTGATGCTAACCTCATACATCACTTTATGACCAGAGTGCGCCTGTCTTCTGGCAGAGTTTCCAAGGAGGATCCTGCACCATGTCATAAAGCTCAAATTGTCTCAACCAGGCTTCTTGAACATCACAAAAGGGTACAGCAGATCCAACTGGTATCATTTGGGATTTGGAGGAACAAGAGTTTTAAATATGGAATGTGCAGGAATCTACAGCATCTGTGTGACGCTATCATCTGGGTATAGGGCAATATCACTGGGGGCTCTTCCCAACACCTTGTAAAATGTATGTAAAATGTATGGCATTCAAAATTAAAGTAGATGTGAAGGCAAAAGGCAAATTACTGAAAAAAAGTTGTATGCAATAAATTGGTTGGAGAATGTCCACTTGATTACATTTACTTCTTTGCTTTTATTGAAGCTTTTATTGATATTTGTTTGCTGCTCTTTTCTATAAATTGTATTAAGTTACTATGCACTTTGAAATTTATAATTGCTTTAAAGATGCTCGACAGAAGTGAAGTTGAGATGTGCTGAAACAAAATAAGTTCATAAACAAGAAAACACAACCGAGTTCTACTGAGAATTAGATACATATTCTGCTGGACTTGAGCTGTGAGTTATTCCTTTAATATTACCTGATGCTTAACGTGAAACTGTTCCCAAAAGTCTTAAAACAGCAAGCCAATGCCGCAAATGCAGCATGTTTATAAAGAACTACCACTGATATAAAACGCAAAACCACTTTTACAGCTGAGTGAAGTATGCCGAGGAACTGACAGGATAATTGTTAGAATGCTGCCAGGCAGTATGAGGAGCCATGTGTGCGCAGAGGCTGGGAGTTGATAAGGTCACCGAGACAGGATTGCTATCGAGTGTTTGGGGGATTGCGGCAGTGGCGGGTGGTCAAGTGCAAGTGCGTGTGGAGCGGGGTGTCAATAGACCGAAGAAGCTTCCAGTGGCCTGAATGCTCCGCTGGCTCAGTCTGGCTGAAAAGATCCCAGTGTGACAGGGGCACAACTATCTGTCACATTATCATTCAGAGGCATGGACCTGAATGTCACTTCCACTCTGCACTGTGGCCATGACACACGAGGAAGCAGGATTTGTCAGCAGCGCTCTTGTTTGCTTTGGCGAAAAATGGAGAAGATTCACAGGGGAACTTTTAGGGTCTGGCTTTCTGTTCAGACTGAGTGAAATTCAAACAGAAATTGATGTAAATTTGGGTAGTTAGAAAAAGAAAGAGAATATTACAAGGTATGTTTTAAAATTCAGTAATATTTTCTTTGTATGATTTTTATTGTTATTTTTAAGTTTTAACAAAACTGAGATGTCATCATGCAAGTAAAGAAAAGCATTTTATTGAGTTTGATAAAGTTGCGAAAAAGGTGCCAAAATTATTCAATATAGAATTTACATCCGAATGAAAATTTGAATATCTTATTGACAAGTGGGCTTCAGCTAAGATGTTACAAGGTTTGGAAGTGATTAAAAAGTCTGACATTTTTATTGAGTTACAGTTTAAAATATCAACTATTCAAGAAGGTCTTATTGTTCGGCTGCTAAAAACAAACAAATCTGAGCAAAATACTGGCAACATCTGGAGACAATTCAGCATTTTGTATTTCTCTTCCTTCCAAAAAACAATAATTATAGCGCAAGTTATTATTATTAGCAAGTGTTGTTGCTAATCACCTGCTGTCTATCTAATGTGATGTTGACTTAAATCGAACAGAGCTTAGTGGCATCTAAGGAACATTAATTATGCGCTTCAACAAATCTATTGTAAGCATCATCAACTCCATCCACTTCTTTAATACCTTTTATATCTCAAATTTATGTCTGTGTGCTCTGTATTCTTTCTGAAAGCAAGGGTCCCAGGTGGTGTCCTTAAAGCTGCAGTCACCCTCTTGGTGAGTGGCAGCACAGCGCCAGCAAAGACTGTTGTGTTCGGGCTTTTCATTAACACCTAAGAAGGTGTCAGTAACAGTTTACTTCTACAGAGCTGCCCATAAACAAAACAGCATTCGATACAAGGTCCAATTCCCTTATATTCAAGCCAAAACATCAACGAGCCTGACTGGACAGATGGCATACCAAGACATACTTTCTTACAAAATATCTCTTCTCTTCATTTTTATGGAGCTTTTTAAGGTCAACTCATTTGCATTTACAGTTTTGGCTGTTTTGCTTAATTTTCCCTGTTGAGCATGAAATCATATCGAAGCATATAGATGCTTAAAAGCAAGATATTTCCTTCATGAGTAGGAAGAGATATAAACAGACTATAGCAGCTGTGCCTTAAGGTGGTCACCTTGTGCTGTGATGCATCAGGATTCAGTAAGATCAGGTTAAATCTCACAGTGCTCTTAAATACTGTTGTTGTGGTCAGTTGCTGACCTGAAGCGATTCTTAATTGAACAATTGAGGAGAAGGGTGTTTTGGAAAAACACCACAAACATTTGATGTGTAACTTTCCTTTCCTATTCATGTATTATGTGTGAATAAGGACTTTATGGTCAGTAAGAGATGAGACATAATACTGGTTCTTTGTAGAAGTATTTATACCTTGAATTATGAAACTTGGATTTTTTCATATTTTGTCATGTTAAAGCAACAAACTAACATTTTTATGGGGATTTCATGTGATATACCAACACAAAATTGTGCATGATTCCAAAGAAGAAGGAAAAAGAAAGATAGGTCTTAATTAGTTTTACAAAACTAAAATCTGATTTGTGCACCATGGGTTTGTATTAAAGCTAATCAACACTTTGAAAAGCCACTTTCAGCTGCAGTTATTTTATGGTAAATGTCTCTAACAGCTTTGCACACCCATTAACTGAAAATTTGTCGATTATTTTAAACAAAATAACTTAAACTTAGTCAGATTATACAAAGAACGGTCATAAATTTTCAAATGCATTTAGGTGTGGACTTTGAGAAGTGGCAGCATGATACTGCCACCACTTTATTTTACAGCTGGGACAGTGTGTTCCAGATTATGCATTTTTAGTTTTCTTTCGCATGCAGCAGTCAGCATATAAACAGTGTAATAGAAAATTTAATGTTAACTATTTCATTTTAATTTTATCTAAATGAGGATTGATAGCGTTTTGTGTATGTGAATGTTTTTCCTTAATGTTTGTCGCTGTGTATGTGTGAGAGAGCCTGCAACTATGAGTGACTGATACAGAAGAACTAGAAGTTTCTGTTGGAAGCCTTGTCAGCTCTCAATTCCTGCCATACAATGTAGGGTGTGGGTTTCCAACGAAAAGTCTTAACTAAAAATCGTTCCCTCCAATGAGGTGAGGGGCAGTTGCAATGACAGTGGATAAACGTGTGGCACTGTTGTACACCTGGAAATGGAGATAAGTTCAGTACTTGGGGTGTGTTCTTTTTTGCTGTGACTATATAATCATGCGATCTGTGTTGTTCGGGGCTCTTCTACTGACTGTGTTCAGTGAGGTGGATCTTTGAACAAGATTAGTTTAATCTTTCTCTAGTTATTGGAACAGACTCTCATTCTTTGATAAAAGAAATTTGCACAACAACAGAAAAGCTCAGTTTTAATCTTATTTGACAAGGGGACTTTATTCTGCCCCCTACAGGATTTGTGGCAAACTGCAAATGGAACTACCTATGACTTTCTTTCAACAGTAGACTTTCTTCTTGCCTCTTTTCAATAAAGACATGACTGTTCACAAATTAGGTGATTTTTAAGGCAGTTGGCTGCCCTAGATTTCTTAGGGGATTCAGAGTGAAGGCACTCTGAATGGAAGAGGAAAATAAATGTAAACCATGTATTTATTTTTTCTTTTCCTTCACAATTATAAGCTACTTTGTGTTAGCCTAATATACAAATCCTAATAAAAAACACAAAGATTGTGGTTGTCATTAGACAAAATAAAAAAGTGAAATATGCAATTATTCCTGCAATACCAAATCTCCACTCACGTAAAAAACCTTCAAGCCATGTGACATTTTTGACACTTATAAAGAAATTCAACAAAAATGCAAACATCTGTTTGTGCCAGTGCACCACAACATAAAAAGGATAGTGTACCTGAGATGTCGGTATCACTGTGAAATTCCTCTTGTTCTGACAGCTTCCTCTCTGCCTGTCGTACCTCCGGCACATAAAAATCCCCCTGCCGAGCCAGAGGGACGATGAACTGGATCTCACCATCTCTGTAGAGCTCGAGGAAAGGGTGAGCGCAAAGCCTTCGTTCCTGGAGGAGAAATGGAAGCACAAAATGTGGTTACTAATATCGAAGAAACACCTCAAGTAGGCTGACCAAGTTAACTTAAAAAAATATAATTGTATTGTAAATGATGCACCATTTCTTTGACATCTGACTTTATGAACATTTCTCATGTTTATTGTTCAAATGCAGTACAAAGTACAATCAACAATGATACAGGAGAACAATAATTAAAAAATTACGAATAACTTTTCAGTCTAGAGACTTGAGGAAATTGAATCACATGTGCAATTAGGAAATACCAGAGGTAGTTACAAACACATAATTCTAAAATAGATTAATTTGCTTTGGTAATTAGCAAATGAATATGTTTAAAAATAAACCTAAAATCACATTTAGTTAATTATGAAATCTCAAACACACACAAGATCTAAAATAAAATCAGAAATAATATCAATTGAATTATGATCCAATTAATATGTGGAATAGGATCCACATAAAAAGTTATGCAAATGCAATGAAAGGCAATAAAATACATCCTTATTATAGCTAACCCTTATTTTTTAAATTAAACAAAGTAATCCTGACCATCTTCCCAAATCAAATTTCTCCATTTAATCAGGTGGATAATTTCTTAATTTAGGTGTTAGGTATTATTGCTATTATAAGTTTTATGTTTATGTTTTGGACATTTGATGGTGAATGTAGTAACTTATTAATTGTTCTTATACAAGTTCAATGAAATGTTGACAAAATTATCTGCACCCAAACAAAAGCATAGATTCTGTTCAAGGCGATGGTGGTAAGACTGTGTCCTTGAACCGATGGGTTTCCCCCGCTCCATCTGTTTCTGTCATTGTTTCCTTGCGATAACCAAATATATTCTGGTTATTGTGCCTTTTCCATGTGCAAAGTCTAAAACGGCAATGCTGATACTACTTGTGGCTCAATCTCCATATTAACCATAGCTGGTCTGCATCTAATCCACTGGAAGCTAAATTTCCCTTAATGTTCCTGAACTCATCACTGGCACCACCCTCTCCAGACCAAAAGCAAAATTCCAGAAGATTGTCTACCAGGTGATCTGAAGAAGCATGATGAGGAGCTGTAGTGACTGCAGATGTGAATGTGTGCTTAGCTTCACTTCTTAGCTGTCTTAAAGTGTGTTCCTCTTCGTATTCTCAACCCGGTTTCAGAGTGATGCTGATTCCTGACTATTAATCTTTTCTTTTAATCAATCTTTAGTGAGTAATTCATTGATCATTAATTAATTAGATTATTGATTCCATGTATTGCAGGTCTTGTTGATTCTGATTGAATTATTTAGCTTAATTGTTCATTTTTCCTGTTGATTTTAAATACATTCTAAATCCTGAGAAACATACAGAAACCTTCTGATTCTTAGTTTAGTACATAACAGAAATGGGGCAACAGAAAGGCAGTGGATTCATCATTCTAGATCGACTTTTGATCATTTATGAGACCGACTGGTTTATAAAGATTAATATATGTTAACATGTGACACAGTGACAATCACTTAAATTGGACATGGCTCCTAATCAGTAAACACTGCATCAATATAGTAACACATCCCCTCAATTCAGTCCCATCTGTTTCTCCAGACTGAACAGGTGTTAGCCAAGGTCGCCTCCTCCAACACCCTCACCCCTCACAAAGATAAAAAGCTGGTTCAGAGTTCCACAACAAACACAACACTGCATCTCTTAATGCTGAGGTCTGACAATCTGCTGGGCTCTTTTCCTGCAACTCCACAACTTTGAAGGAACTTGCTGTGACCCTCATTCACCCCAAGGGAAAATGTTTCTGCAAACCTACCATCCTTGGTCTCATTAACAGGTAGGTAAGTCCCTCCCTTCCAGGTTCACAGCGCTCTACAGCCAGAGTTCGGGTTCTGCCTGAGGCTGTGTGCCGCTTTACTGAAACAGACCTGAAGTGTTGTTTCACTGAAAGCAAGTATACTTTTAAGTAGCTAGACAAATCTCAAATTAAGTGAGATGTGGATGCATCCCCAATGAAAAGGGGATATTAAATAGAGAAATTTCAGACAACTGATAATAGCATGTCAATGTATTGTACACTATGAGGCATTGAGTCATTCGACCTAGATAGCTTATTGACCATAGCTTACTAATCATTATAGATGGTATTTGTACATTTGGTAGAGTGGGGAAGTACAAAATCCTGCTGGAAAAAAGGCAGGATTTTCTGGCAGGAAGAGACCTAATCATGTTAGTTGCTTATACTTTGGAGTTGAGAAAACACAATGAACCAACACCAGCAGATGACATGATCCTCACTGACTGTGGAAACTTCACACTGGACCTTAAGAAAGGTGGATTCAGGGCCTTAATCTTCATCAAGACTCTGGGAATCTGGCTTTTTAAAAGTCAAAAGCAAAATTTTGTTCAGTCTGATTTCAGGATTACTGAACAGCTGTAAATCCATTTTCTCCCGAATACAGATAAAACACTTAATGATGTCTCTAGCTCAGGAGTTTCTTAACACAAGGAATGGGATAGCTGGAGCTCATGTTAAGGATACAGGTGTGTGGTCACTCTTGAAGCTCAGTCTGCTTGAATGGATTTTGCTTCACAATCCTCTCAAGACTATGGTCGTCAATGAAAATAGTGAAGCTTTTTCTATCACAGTTTCTTCCTTCCATTTAAGCTTCCATCAATACAGCAATCTGTGATCAGCCAGCTTCTTTAGTAATTACCTTTAGTGGTTTACATCCTTGCAAATGGGCTCAATGACTGTCATAATCATAAAAAACAATACAAATCTAAAATAGACATTTGAAATGTATCACTCTGTGTGTAATGAATCCACATTTTCAATTTTTTTTTGACTGCTCCTCACCTCTTCTCCCACAGATGATGGAAGTCTCACATTCATTTTTCTAGGATTGTTAGCATTTTATTCACAGCGTCATTTTTTGTATGCACAGTTATTCAAAAAATGAATATTTCTTTTGAATTCAGGCAGCTATTCCCTGTTACTATCAACTTTCCTGGCTTAATGTGCTGATACACTAAAAAGACAACACATTGTAGCTACCAAAAATTACCTCTGTATGACTGATTATTTAATTAAATTATTAGTATTTGAACTGTTTTAGAAAAATCTAAAACCTTGTCATTTATCACCCAAAGTTGAACATTTTGATAACTCTTTCTTGACAGTTCCTGCGAGTACAGTCTCAGTGCCTCCAGCTGTTGTCCCAGATTCAAGAAAGGTGAGAGAAATGACAGCCAGTAATGCTTAAATATGGAGGAAGGTAGCAAACATCTGAGAACCAGGTTTGTAGATTCGACAGACCAAGGCAAGACAGGCTTTTAGACAGAAGAGAGACAACTTCTGTCCAATCAACTGACTTACCATCTGTCTCAACCCAATTATGGCAGCAGAGGCAATCTCTCTCACTGCTGTCAGCAAGAACAATGTTGTCAGTTTCAGAAATTTCAACAACATGAATTATTGGTGACTTTTCCCTTGGAAACATTTGGATATTCATGTTGACTTCCTTCATCGGCCTGAGACAAAAACCCAGACATATAAATAAACCAAGACATATAAATATGCAGCTGTTTCTGGGTGTATATAGATGTGTGTGCAAAATTTGAGACAATTACTGATCAGAAAATTAAATGACAATTAGCAGAAAACAGAAAGTACATGGCTTTCTGTAGGGAAATGTAGCTAACAATATTGGTGAATGAATCCCACCCAGCCTTCTTCAGGTCGCAAATGTAAGCTAGAAACATTAGCCGACCTGATTAAATAGCAACTCAAGTCAATACCAAGATACTTCTCACATTTGTAAATTCGAACACTGTAGCTACATGTTTACTAACGGAGGCTGTACTGATTTAATGACACACAAACCATCAGAAGTGCCAATAAACAGGTCATTGGTTTATAGATGACCAGTGACCCATTGGTTTATAGATTTAATATGAGTTGAACTCATATTATATACTGAGTTCAACTATGGTGCTAAAATTATTTCCCAAGTCAAAATTAAAATTTCAAAAAGCAATCCAGATGTTTCTTGCAATGTGGACTTCCAACTTCCAAGTATAAACAAATACATCAAGAAAACGTCCAGCTGTCCTTCCCGTACTGCGCTTTACCCCAAAACCTGCACAGCTAGAAAACCAAATATTGTAAATTTGATGTCATTTTCTCATTCAGCGGCTGTTTTCTAGCCTCCACAGCCAAAAAGCAATTAAGCAAAACAGATTAAATATATATCAGCATAGAAACTACAATAGAATTAACGTGAAAAAATAATTATGATTCATAAGTCTAACTTCTATCATGAATATTAAGCTAATGGTTTGAACACAGAGCAACATGTAAATGAGGCTGGAAAGGCATTTTCAGTAAAGCTGAATGACTCAGCTTTACCCAGATACCCACATCTATTTTTAAAACTAACGAGAATATATATATATATATATATATATATATATATATATAGTATTTACAAAAATACTTGTAAATACTTAGGTGCAAATAAAACTTATTAGTGTTATGCATTTACATATTGAGTAATAACTGAGAATTTGAATATCAGGCTTTCGTACGCTAAACGAGGCAGATGCTGATATCTGGTGCCACTTTTGATAAGAATTCACACCATAGATGAATGTTATAAGCATTTAAGTTGCTTAATATAAATAATTGGGGGTTAAGTTTGCAGTATTTTTACAAGTATTTTTTCACATCTACAAGTATTTTTTTTTACAAGTATTTTTACATTGCTTTCCCTCACTTGATATGATGGTAAACTGGATTTCTAATCTAAGAATCTGCAGATATTGTGGTGGCGTTTATGATTATGGTTTTGTGGCAGATCAAAACAGAAGCAAAGTTCCCCTTATTTTATTCTCTTTTTTTCAAATGCATTGTTATAATAAAATAGGAAACTAAAATGAGTGGTTGCAGACATGAAAATGGAATCTAAAGAACAGAAGTTTTCTAAGTTTACATTCACATAGTTATACATTACAGCACTGCATAAGTGTTGTAATTACACTTACTACATTTACTTGTTGCGAAATTAAATAAACACAATTATCAATCTGTAAAGGACCACAATTAGGCATATGTAAAAGTACAGTGGACTTTGAAGCGGACTTTACATTGTTATTGTTGAGAACATTTTTGCTTAAGTTGTGTATCCATGAGTGCACCCCGGAGCTTTTCCTTCACTGACAGGGAAAAAAACAAAAGACAGACCCTCTATAGTTGTAACTATACAATGACCTCAAGTTCTCTGTGTCCTATGAATAGAATACATGGAAGAAAAAGACAAGCAGTTCATATTAGCGCTCATTATTGCATAGAGGATTGTGAATGGTGTTCAAGTTATTCTTTGTTTGATATTTTTCCTACAAGTTCAAAGCAGTACGATAACCTCAAAGCTCAGGAGAGCGCTTATGGCAGTCTGTGGCAGCAGGGTCAATTAAAGGTGTTTTTTTTTTTTGTTCCCTGGCAGCACAGGAATGACTATTTGGACAAAGAAAATATCAGCTGCTTAATTTCTCCGGCTTGAAAACATGATTGCATTTTAGCCTCATTACATGTCCAGCCACTGGAAATGACATAGCAACACATTTCTTTAAATTTGAAGTCTTATGAAAGGGTGACAGACCATTTAAAAAATAAATCACACAGACTGAGCACAGTGCATGGTTATTAATAAGCAGGTGATGTAACCAAAAGTTATTCAAACTGGTATGAACACAAAAGATTGTTCCAAACTTCCCTAATAATTTTTTGAATAAAATTTTAAGTCAAATAAATGTTATATAATAAATTACATGTGACATAAGTGTGTACAGAGCTAATCAGATGCTGCAATGATGAAAACTGATATTAGTTATTTAGATTCCAAACAAAACTATGCCTGTTATTAGTCACTATGAACCATATGTATAAGAAGTAAATAAACTGATAACTGATAGTCAATTTCTATCTTTTGACAATAAAAGACAACAGGCAGATCCAAAAAGAAAAGTCTGAAGCAAACTTAAAATCTTAATTATCTGGTCTCCAACAGCTTCTAAAATTATTTAAATCTAATCTCATGTAAACAGTACCAAGAATCCCATACTTCATTATTTTATTGTTGAATAAATAAGCTGAAGTCAAAATGTATAGTTAACAATTACCATTAAAAAATCTACAGATATTTCTATCCATCCATCCATTTTCTGTTCACCCTTTGTCCCTAATGGGGTCGGGAGGGTTGCTGGTGCCTAAGTCCAGTTACGTTCCGGGGTTCACCCTGGACAGGTCGCCAGTCTGTCGCAGGGCAACACAAAGACAGACAGGACAAACAACCATGCACACGCACTCACACCTAAGGAGAATTTAGAGACCAATTAACCTGACAGTCATGTTTTTGGACTGTTGGAGGAAGCCGGAGTACCCGGAGAGAACCCACGCATGCACAGGGAGAACATGCAAACTCCATGCAGAAAGACCGGGAATCGAACCCAGGACCTTCTTGCTGCAAGGCAACAGTGCTACCAACTGCGCCACTGTGCAGCCCAGATATTTCTAGAATTGTAAAAGAGTGCTCCAAATATAACTTATGTGAATTATCGATGTGTTTGACCAGCATGAAGTCCAATAAAAGTTGAATCTATCTGTTGGACCAAAACAATTCTCAAAAATTATCCATCTATTTTACAACTTGTTGTCTTATGATTGGATCGCTGGAGTAACACATTGTCAAAATAACCCAATATTTCCATTATTCCCATGCTGAAGATTCTAGTTTAGCAATGAACAGTGAAGTTTAAAGTAAGACCTTCATATTGTCATTCATCTAAAATTACTTGAGCAGTGACAAAACATAAAAAAATGACACAGTTGTCCTTTCGATAGGCTCCCTAGTCAAATACTAATGTGCAGAACCAGTCCATGACTAAGCTTTTAGAAATCAATCTTTAAAATCAACAATACAAAGAAACAACTAAAACTAACAGCGAATAAGACTTAAAATCAGACAAGCTATGTTTCCAGGCAACAGTGCCCTAATTAAAGATTAGAGCTGTTCATGAAGACCCACATTAAAATGTCTTTTAAATGGAGAAAGAATGATTTAAGATTACAGTATAGGAAAGCACATGTCAACTGCCTCAGTGACTTTGCAAGGCTAACGATGCGGTCTATTTTTCCATCAGCAGGACAAAAGAGACTTTTCTCCTCCCGTATCCAAGCATTTTTTGTACACAATTCTGAACATATTATTCCATTTCTTCACCTTTCACCTTTTTTCCATCCAATCTCTCACAGCTGAATGTAAGTGTACACAGGTTTGACAGTTAGAGTTTCCTATTGTGCAACCAAGAGTATACTTTTCCACAGAGGTTAAGTAGTGGGATCCATCAATACCAGTAGCTGGAAAACACTCCACTGTCCCTCTCTGTAAATTTGACATGGGAAATCTATTAAAAGTTGTCTTTCACCAGACTTTCTCAGTTTACTCTCACTATTCATTTGCTGCTTTCTAGATTTATCTGCCAGCCTTCCTGCCACTGGATCCAACACAACACCAGTAGATGATCGATTTACAACTTTACCCCTCACTCTACGCAAGTTTCTGAAATATTATATTTTAGATCAGATGATATTATGGCAAAATTGAACATCAACATTTGGCCCAATGTGGCCTGATACTAAGTACAGTTATTGA
This sequence comes from Xiphophorus hellerii, assembly GCF_003331165.1. Taxonomy (NCBI): domain Eukaryota; kingdom Metazoa; phylum Chordata; class Actinopteri; order Cyprinodontiformes; family Poeciliidae; genus Xiphophorus; species Xiphophorus hellerii. The sequence goes on along the minus strand of NC_045691.1, from coordinate 15,353,602 downwards.
TTTATGGTCAAACTTGGTATTTGTTTTGGGCATTCTGTGACTGGCACAAAAATCCAATAACAGCAGCTTGAATTGAGCCAAAATATGGCAGAATAAAGTTATACTCACATGCAGTGTTGATATGGGACGACATTATGTTTTTGTGGAGAAATATCAGCAACCCTTACTGGTAAGAGAAATGTTTCAAAGGCTCACTGTTCATATCCCTGAGTGTGTGTCCTATTTGAGGCAAAGGGGATTAGAGAATATGAACAGTGTTCATATTTCTTGAGTTTGCAGGGCATATACTGCGACTCCATAAAGGGAATATATTTGTCTCAATTTTGAGAGCAGCTGTCATTTTAGGGTCATTTTGATCATATCTCCAGAGGTATGTTTTGAGTTCAGATAACTGGCTGACATGGATCAGTGAAGATGAAGACATACATCAGATTTATCTTAAGAAATGCTTACAGCATAGAAAGAAATGCAGCAACTTTACTTGAGCAAATATACAATAACTTGCTTCTAAAGCTTAAAGTTAAGAAGGCAGGCAAATGCTGTTAAAAGTTGCTTTGTGGATGATATTACCAGACACCTTCAGTTGCTCCAGGGAATTGAAAATGTCTTTATAGATAACACAACTATGGGCTGCTCCTCCAAACACAAAGATACAGCAATTTTTCTGAACAAAGAAAAGCAGGAATTGGAAAATGAAACTGACCGGTTTACACAGACACATGAGAACAGGATCCAATATCACCAACAGATTATTGTGAGATTCTGGGGGATGGTTTTAATAAAAGTATTTACAGGCATTTCAACAATAAGATATGGGGTTAATTTAAAATTTTCGCGGTTCTCCGTTGTCATTAAATTTTTTTAAGGTGTTTTTCTGTATGGCTGACAGCGTCCTTTTATTTGATTAAAATGAAAAATAATAATATGAGAGGACTGTAACAAGTGACTTTACAGGTTACAAATTTAGAGCAGCTATGAGTCCAGTACTGCAAGACTCAAGCGGAGAAAAGGAGCAAGGGGCAAAGATCTGGTAATATGTAATTGATTTCAAATCTATTTCAAATCTTGTCTATTTATTGTTGTAGGATTTGGATTTGTGAAATTACCATTTGTCTTTAACTCTACATGTACTCTATACAATGTAGTCAGTTCTATATTTATTAAGTTTCAGTATATTTATTATGTTTCTGACAGTTTTCCTCAGCCAGAAAACTGTCACTCAGTCGGTGCAATGTGCAACCTCGTGTAGTAGGTTGCTAACTTACATCAAGTTATGAAAAGGACAACCACAGTCTCAGCTCTATGGTTTTTATAAAATACTTTACTGTCCCGGTAGACATCATTATAAGCTTGTCCCTGGAAAGTGACTTCTGTCAAGTCACTGCACCTGAAAGCCCTTGCTGATCAAGAGCTGTAAGGCATCCATCCCTCTGAGAGGTATGATGACTGATCTTGCTTTGTTGCCTATTTTGTGAAATTGCAAAGACTTCACAAATACTACAGTGTGCAAGGCAGGCTAAAAGCTGGCTTGCAGCTTTAAGGTGAGTGAATAGAAAGAGCTGCTTTTAGATAATGAGCTCATTGATTAAGGAGCTTGTTCAGTCTGGGAAGGGTTTGCAAAGTCTAAGCTGATTCTAGCAAACCACAAAGTAAATAACAAAAAGTTAAGAAAACAAGGAAAAGTTATGGAAAGAGGCTTAACTGTACTTGTTTTTTGTCCAGTGTGGACATCGATGAATTTTGTAAACTCAACTGCAGAAAGAACTCCAAAATATTTTAAATTACTTTTTATTAGGTAATCTAAGGTACTCAGGTACTCTAAGGCACTCAGTCCATTATGTTGCATGTTAGACAAAACCTTGAATTTGTGGCATGACTTTTAAATAACTGATGCAACATCATGTTGGATGTTTCCCTCACCACTGAAGTAGCTGCAGCCCTTCTGCAATTTCCTCCACGGTAACACCTTCCCTTCTGCAGTCTTTGTAAAGCTGGCAGACATGCATACAGAGCTGATTCTGGCAAACCTACAACATCTTCTTGTTTGCTAAACAACAAACATTTCATTTGGCACACTAAGACTCCAACCATGCCTTTTTTCCAGTTTTCCTTGAACATGCTCCAATTTAAAGCTGTAATCATTTTTGGATGACAGCAGCCAGATTAGCATTCAATTTGCTGGAGGAAGACCAAAAATGCCTGAAACTTTTAAACTTGTGTCTTACGCCATCATCTTTGGATTTTATAGGAAAGTGAGCAGTTTTCTACAGCTCATAATAGTAACTCATAATAGTTTAAGAATGTTAACATATCCTCAAATCCTATAATTAATGCAGGGAAGCAAAAACAACAACAAAAAGTACAGATAATGCAAAAAAAGTAAGACTAAAGAGTTGTAGAACTTGCTGTAACTGTACATCCCAGGATTATTTTAGTTTCAAATCCTTACACTGTCAATGTTGCCCCAGGTTATGTCACAGGCAATTCATCACACAGAGCCTCTGTAAAAGCTTGAGGTCTTACACAATTTTTCTTTAATATATAAAGAAATATATAATGTATAAAATTATATATTTTTGTATAAAAATATACAAAAAATGTATAAAATCTTTTCAGAATTTTGCAAAACTGGAATGCTTTACTAAAAACTCAGATTCGGTAGTACATCAAAAACAAAATGGGGAGAGGAAAAAATTAGGAGAACATTGACAAAGATATCAAAATGTGTGGAAATGTTTCACAGGAAAACAAAGAAAGAATTGAATGCATCTTGTGCAAATTACAGCTTTCCTTCCAGGGCATCGTTCAAAGAACCAGCACCAGGAGCTGATATCAACTCTGAACAGGCATATTTTAACAAGCGGTGTGAGCGCATTGTGCTGATACAACATCTGCAATAATGAATCAGTGTAAAAAGCACTGTTTTTCTGCATGACTTTATGCTAGCATTCATCTTTAATTGCTCCACGGGAGGGGCTGAGGTCCTTCACACAGCAGTAAATCTTAGACATGAAGTCCATTGTGTTAGTGTGCAATGATCAAAGACAAATAGTATAAAATCTATGATCAGCAGACATTCGACACACACAAAATAAAGAATGCTTTACAATCGCTAACCTTATACAACTTTTTAAATAACTAGAAACATGACAAAAATGAGTCCTAGAATCCTAGAAAGCAATCGTAGAATACTTAAACAATAAAGATGATGGTGGAAAAAAACACCAGCAGTTGCACCAATGTCTTTGAATCCTACATAAGACTAATACAGAAAAAAAAGTTTTTTAACACATAAATGTCAGCATAACCTACACAATGCGAAGACTGCTGACTTGACAACTGTCCTTGACAACCGTCACTGCCACCCTTCACCACAAGGGTAAGCCACATAGTGACATTGTTTCAGAGCTGTTCACAAGGTGCTGCATCCAAACATATTAATAGAAACTGCAACTGTCACACTCCTAGACCAGAGATGTCAGAAGTGTCTTACCTGGGCTAGTGAGAGAAAATACTGGACTGTTTAGCCATGATCCTATAAGACCCCTTTTTGGATAACTTTTTTTTATTTATGAAAAATATTTTTATTATCTGCGTCAGGAAAATGCTTTTTTCTTCAGTCCTAAATTGTAGGTTTTTCTCAGTCCTTCATTTCAGCTGCAAAGATTGTACACATTTATTCTTAAAAATGAATCAATTTTTTTTTAAAAACAAGGCCTAGCATAATTAGTACAACATATTACTACTCATAAAGCCGCTATCATTTAAAAATTGAACTCTTTCTGACCTGAGCTAAATCCACAATGCTGAACGATCCTAACAACGCCTTTAGCTGTAATCAACTATTACAGAAATAAACACTTGAACACTGTTTGAGATTAATTCACAGTAAACAATATAGCACTATCTGAACTGAATTGCTAAAATCCTTTAACTTTGACGTGTCTAAAACTCTAAAACTTCCTACACAGCTTTATTTTTTCAGTTTAAATACTTAAAGTGCAGCACAAGACGCACTGCAATGAAAGTGCATGCATTCAACTGTAAGACAGAATGAGTAATTAGTGACATTTGACAGTTTCATTAGAGTTGCGTTTTATTAAGAGTGAACTGTTAGCTTAGCGAGACACTGTTCCATCAGAGGCACATGTCCCTGCTTCCTTTCACTGCTCACTTTGTCTTTATTTACTTTTCAAATTTATGCTTCACTCTACATCCCTGATATTAGTGCTATTAGCCCATCATTTTTGCTTTGTTCTGTGCTCATTTTAAATGTCAGAGCAGCAGTATAACAATAGTGATTCTCCAACAATACAATAGCCTGTTCAGAGTCTGATAGCTCCTCATAAAGAACAGAATTATGGAACACGGTATCTCTACAACCCAATTACAGTCTTCGTTTCATTTCATAACAGTGAAGGAAAATAATGGTTGAAAGAGTCTGGAGCAGGATAAGAGGCTGTAGTTGCTGCCAGGAGGAACAATCCAGGTGTCAGTCAAGCAGTGACAGTCTTTGCAAAAATTTATTCAACCTTGACAAATGACCAAGGACTGTCTGAAGTCACTGAACAGAACAGAGCTGTTAAGTCTTAAGCCCCCCTTTTTTAAAAAAATCTTTTTCATTTTCTTTATTTCATTCACTAATAAAACCCTACACCTTGGTTCGATGGCCTCAACCTGTTGTCAGACTCATACTTGAACGGTTTAAAATTGCTTCTTGAATTACTTTTTAGAAAATCCCTCAAGAGGACACTAAGTAAATTTAGTTCATTTGCATATCTATCCACATAAAAGACACCGACAAAGAATAGCGCTGTGTTTGTGTGTGTGTGTGTGTGTTTTATGTCTGTTACTTCTACCGCAGAGCCGTAATCACAGATGGTGTTTAGTATTTTCATTTAAAAAGAATGTTGCCCCAACAGAGCATTAAATTTTACAATCTGTGAAAGATGTTTGGATTTTGATTTGGTGAATCATCCAAAAACACCAGACGTTTCAGCACTAGATGCCAAATACAGTAATTTATATCAAATATTCACATTCAGTCATCGTCAGCATGAATGTTATATTAATGTTATTATATTAATATTAATGACTTTTGGTGACTGATTTGAAACGTTTTTATAACTCAAAGTGGAGTGATTTCTTTAATGAGAGTTTATTTCACAATTTATATTTATAGAGAATTTTTCCATTTAGTGAAACTAAGGTTTCAGTAAACGGCCTTCAGCAAGGTCAACATCAACTTTATGCTTTTTTTCCAACACTTTTTTAGGTTTTAGTTGCTTTTATTGAACAGTACATGGATGGGAAATAGGGAGGGAAGAAAAGGTAAAAAGAGGGTGTCCATCAGAAAGAAACCCCTGATCCTAAATGGGAACCTTCAATCTCAGCTGAAATTTGTAAGATACTAAAAGTCAAATAGTGGAGATACTGGTAAAAGCTTTCTGGTCAGAGGAGACAAAGAATGAACTGTTTGGATTTGGATGTATGTTTGATGAGAGGAGATAAGGCTTGTAAATTGAAGAACATCGTGCCAGCTGTCAGTCACTGTGCTGGTAGAATAATGCTGAATGTTGCTGAAAGCGATGCTTGTGGATTGCACAACTTTAATTAAATAATGAGGAAAGAGGAAAATCTTGCCATTCTTCTATTTCACCTCCAGTCAAGAGGTAGATATTTTGAACTCAAACATTGTTTGTTGGGTGTGACAAATCAACATCAAAGTTACTTTTGGAAATTCCTCTAACCTGAATCTAATGGAAAATGTTTGTACTGTGATGAAAACAAAAAACCTTAATGTGGGCTACTGTTTACCAGTAGAATGGTACATGTAAGACATGACTATGTATGAATAAGAGAAAAAAACCAATAAATTCAAAATTGTGCGACCAACTTTTGCTTGTAAAATCAACTGAAGTAAAGTTCACCCTATCCCATTCAAAGTTCAGTATTCACAGATGGATATTGGCTGGCCTTTGCATAGCAGCCAGTTCAGGAAGGCCATTTCTTTTCCTGGGAGCTGATCAGCTCAGCTCCCAACGGAAATAAGAAAGACTTCCTTATAGGCCCAGAATTTATGTGATATTCCTGCCAATAACCGGTAAACTTTTAATGGAGCTATAATCATCTTATTTTAACAATTTTTCATCTAATTGAGCATCCCTACTTTAAAAAAAACAAAAAACAGATTGTGATATTATCCTCTTCACAATGCCATAAGCTCCAAAGACTCCACATATGTGCTAAAAACTCAGTTTTTCTCATTTCTAAGGTTGTCCGCTTGATCATGGTTATGACAGCTTCGTCATCGAAGCCATGTTCAGCAAATGGTGAGCATGGAACAACGATCACGCGTGATCAGTGGAACCTTGCTGTTAAGCGTGGATACATCAAGCGTTCCACATTCCAAGCAGGTCAAACTTTTTACAACACACAATTACAGACTCATAGCATCAAAACCCAACAGCATATGTCCTTTTAGTATTGCTCCATTTGCCGCTCCTTAATAAACTGATAGGTCGGCCACAGGCACAAAACTGTTTGTCACAAATCTAAAAATAACCAACCCTCCAAAACTGCAGTCACACCCTGCTGCCTGATCTTAATTCATAGCGACAGAGCAACAGTGAATAAAGTTTAAATCAGATCAATCATATGTAGATGTGACATTTAACATCAACAGTAGATTCCCAGCTGCTGTTGGATGAAAGTCATGTTTGAACATTTAACAGGCAAACTCTGCAGAAGCTCCTGAGGGAAGAGTTGGCTTGCAGGGTCGTGATGCAACACACTTGATCAAAAGATGCCCACTGAATTGAAGTTAATGTGAATAATTGGTTAAAAATAAATCCATACACAGGAAGGGAGTCTGATTTACAGAAATTGTGTCAAATTGTTGTCTTTATGGCACTGCCACTGTTTTGCAGTTCTCCCCAGTTCATATTCCCATTTCACCACCAGCACTTAAAGGTCATATACATTAAATTAACAAGGCAGTTAAACATTTATACAAACATTAGTTAAGCAATGATTTTTATACTTTTGATTTCAGCTTGAATACAAGTATAAACATAAGCAAAAAATATTCCATATATTTTTATTACTTAAGCAGTCTGCACAGTGAAGCCCTCAGTGCAGTTGCTTCAAAAGAAAAAAAGTCTCTGGTTCAAATTCCGAGCAGCGCTTTTCTGCTTTCAGTGTGAATGTAGTCCCTGTGCTTGAACGGGTTTTCTCTAAGGACTCCAATTTCCTGCCAGTCCAAAAACAAGCAAGTTAAAATAACCAAAGACACTGTGCCTGCAAAAAGGGAGGACTGAGAAAGAGAGAAAGAGAAATAAGGAAGAAATTGATGTCGGCTAAATGTAAAGACCACATCAGAAAGAGGAAAGAAAGGTGGTTAAAACACCCAAATTTATGGTAGTGTTCAAACAATGATTTTCTTTTTTTTTTTTTTTGAGAAAAATAATGTTTCAAATGTTTTCAATTAGATTTTAGTTCGGGGCTGTTATAGACAGTAAGAACAAAATGTGTGGGGTGTTTGTAGGGCACTGATAAAGAAAAAGAAGAGCTGAACAAACTGCTAAAAGCAAGAAAGTAGGAGAAACAGGTAAGAGACTATAAGGTTGTTTTTCATTTTGACAGCTTTCTGAGTGTTTTAAAAATAATACATATTGCATATGTCTAAATGTCAAGAAAGAAGATTTTGCAGAACATCAAGCTCTGTCATGTTTGACCCTTTAAAGTGCCTCGACTTTTATGTCCTTTAGCTATGAATAGTGCATGTATATTGACATCAAAGTGTCCTACTGTGTCAGGATAGTTTTATTTTTGCAGACATCATTGTCTATTTAAGTATCAATTCTCTGCCAGGGAATTAAACCTTCACTGTTCTATAAAAGTTCTCAAACAACCTGATGGTTATTGGTCAAATTCATTTCACATTTTCTGATGTATAGGATGAACTTTCAGAACCCTTGTCTACATTTTAGTTAGCTCAGTACTGCAATGCAGCAGAAATGGGAGAATAAAAGAAAATAGAAAGAATATAAGCAGCTTTCTGTTAGGAAGACAGGGATGGCAGTGCAAGAGTTCAGAGTGAAACTCATGATATTAAATAGAGAAGGGATTTTAAAAATCTTAACAAGACCTCAAACATGTAAATGTGTAACTTTTCCATCTAGTAAGCAACCATTCTTCACAATTTAGCTACCCTTCTACATTTTCCAGCAGGAAGCTGCCTTCGTGACATTTTCAAGTATGTAAACTCAACAACCTTTTCTGACCTTTCTGAACGGACGTCACAGTTAGCTAAAAGTCGGCATGTTTAACAAACCCTGTGGACCTGCATCTCTGCTCTTCTTCGCATCCATCTCATGCATTTAAATAACAAGACGACAAAATCTGACAGCAAGCATAGAGAGTCCAAAGACAAACCCTTGAATCCCTCTCTTAGGCAACAGAAGACTTCATGCAGAGTTTAATCAAGGGCAGTTTCTAAAAACAATTCTACTGAGCAAAGAAAACCTTGCTCCACATTCAGCACAAGACCTCTGTGCTGGCCAGAAACATGAGTGGCCCCAAGCAAACAAATGTCCCATCATCTGCCTTTCACAAACTTTAGATCTCTGTGAATGTCAGCAATATTATCCTCCCTCTTTACTATCCATCTCCATCTGCAGGCCTGGCCACTATGCTAAAAAATAAAATCTCAAGATGCCAATGCTTCTGTGGTCTCACCCAAGACTAAAGAGCCAAGGCACAGAAGAAAAAACATTGGGGCCAATCGATGGCCTGACAAGGCAAATATCAGGCCTGGCCACGGGGCAGCCATTCAAAGTGTAACAGACAGAAATCATTTCGCCATGACAAGATAGGCAGGCTAAATGCTAATGAGCTTATTGAAAAGGTCTCCTCATTTGGGATATGTTGAGCTATCAACAGAATATTTATTCACAGTAGAAAAAAAAATCTACAGAGAACTTTTCTAATTGATCAGTTTCTTTTAGTAATCCATAGCTTTAATATTTCCTCTAAATCTTGTCATCTAAAGCATTAAATCATTTCAATAACTGAATTTATTCAAAGCTTTTACCCAGATCAAATTTAAATATCTTTAAATAATTTTTTTTTACAAGTAATCCCTTAAATTCTAAAATATATGATGTTGATTTTTCAAACCAATAGAGTTGATGTAATTTCAGTGTCTTCCAAATCCAATGAATTTAGAAATCCTTAAAAGTTTAGATCATATTCTGTGGAATGGTTACAATCAGTATAGAGAACATAAAACAAATCTGAAGTGTCCCTTGTTTGAACATACACTGTTCAGTTTGCCTGGGAAATTGATAATGCCATCACAGCTGAGTTAAGCAAAATTCTTGTTGCAAATTGTTCAGACTGCTGTCAGCTTGTGAAATCCAATTTTTGAGAACAAATAGAACACAAAGAGAATGAAAAAAAGACATTTAAATACAAATTTAATTGAATAGAAATAGTGCAGTTTGATATAATTTCAAAACAGAATGCAAATGATTTGCTTTAGAGAGAATTTAGATTTCTATAGAATTGATATATACACAGATGCGTGGAATTCTCAATGTTAAGTAAAATTAATCTTTTTCAAATTAAACAGTGATGGCAAATAAATGGGCTTTTTATTCATGATTTTCAGAGTTGAATTATGCAGAGATGAAATACATCTAGTGTTTAGATAGCAATGTTTGAGCCCAAACTATTATGCAATAGGAAATATATGAGGAAATCATAGCATGCATGAACATCTGAGCATAATCTCTTAATAAATTAAAGCTATTGAAAATGTTTTTAAACAACAATTTTGAAAGTTTGTGTTCATTTGGTGGATATCAGACAGACATCGTCACGACCTCAGCAGCCTCGCTAAGTATATTAATATACATGTATATTAGAGCTGGGCAATATCGCTTAATTTTTCATACCAGATCCTACTCTTGATTTTAATCTATTTTTTACTCTCTTAACAAGAGTAGAAAACTTTAAATAAAGTAAAAACAGTGAAATAAGCGAGTGTTTAAATACTTAAAGGGAAAAAAAAGTGAAATGTAATAGAGCTTCAGATTATATTGGGCTAACAATAAACTGACCTTTCATACAGGCTAAGTGCCACTGGAGAAAAGCCAGGTCTAAACAGCTTCCAAGCAGATGGCAGAACCAGCCACAAACGGGTCACGCAAACATTTTCCTCCCCTCAGCAGCCGTACAGCGCCTGAGACTGCCTACGGCGATGCCACCTGTTATAGCACACTTCACTGTTTCACCATATTCACCGAGTCCTCTGCTCATCACAGTGACTCACTTTCTTAACATCCCTTTGGCAGCACTTAGACACATCATTCATAAAACACACCTACTGTTGTTTTTCTCCTTTCCCTCATTTGTTCATACCACATCTCCATCTCTTTATCTGCTATAAATGTCTTCCTAACATAAGCCTCCAAACCTCCACAGGATGTTGCAGAAAAGAATGAGTAATGAAAAGTTTTCATGTGCCAAAACTCTCAACAGAAAAAAATAAAAAATAAAACTCTGAAGGACTTACTCATGCATGAGGGGGTCATGAGGTTCAATATTGATTATTTGCTTGCATTGGTAGAAGCAAGGATTGCTCAGGGTTTTAGTGATTCATTCTAGCAAATCGTTCCTTTTCTTTTATAAATAATCATAAAGAAGACAGAACATGAAGTTTCTCTATTTTAACATTTACAAAAGGAACTTATTATGGCATTTAAAATCCACCTTTCAAAGACTGATACAAGAAAACAATACTTGGAAAAATGCACTTTTTAAAACCTTCTGTTAACTGGCTGTTTTTAACTAAACCAAGCAGATTACTTCCTCCTTCTTGTTCTTTTGTACTGTCTTGTACAGTTAAAGTTTACAAACTGGTTTTTCTCTGAAGTACATAGAAAAAACCGCTGTGTGACGGAATGAGGTAAAAACGATTTTGAATTGTTAAAGTTTACAATTATGTGAAAAAACAGTGTATGTACACAAATTTACAAAAAAAATCATCATCTTCTTGCCCTTTTGTTACATTTATATTTATTTAAAATGTCTTCATTGAGAACAAAGTGAAACAGAAGTCAAATTCCTTCTTTGTTTACCAACCTTACAAATAAAGCCAACTAAAATTTTTCATATTTTGTTACATTTAATTTTTTGTCTGTTTACAATAGGCAAATGTCAAGTTCTAATCAAAACATATTTCCTATATGTATATCCAGTTTATTACATTTCTTGTAATTTCACTATTTGGAGCAATACACAGATAAATACATGCTGGAAGTATAACATTGGCCTGCAATATCCACTCCAGACCAGTTTAGTTGTATGCTGCAGACTGTTGTTATGGTGGAACACCCATCAATGTTCATGTAACATTGCAGAATTTTCCTATATACATCATTCCTTATAAAACCATGAACTTATTAGTGCAATATTTCAGTCCCTCTGATATCATCCTACCTTTACTAGACTCAAGAGTTACTACACTTGGAGTTACACTTGGAGTGTAACTCCAAGTACCTAAAGGTCATTGCTACATTTAGGAGATAAAATGCTTGTTTTGTAAAATATGTTTCCTGAACTATAGTTGTGGTTTTTGTTGTTAGCAAAAAAAAAAGAAATTGCATTCTCTGAAATGTTGTTTCATGTTTTAATATATTTTTCAGTAAATTCAAACAATGGCTCATAATACTATTTATCTTATTTCTGGGGAAATTAAACAGACAAATTAAATGTGTTTTTTTCATTTGAACAACATTGCCTTTCATACAAACCCTCATAAAATGATGAAAATTATTGTAGACATCTAAACTGCGTACCTTGATGTAGCGCTCAAGCTGTGGGTAGACTCTTCTCACTCTGAAGTACGTAGAAAAAAGCGCTGTGTGACGGAATGAGGTAGAAATCACGTGGGTCACTTGGGGGAAGGAGAAAACACTAAACCCTGATGACTTGCATTGTTTCAGTAGTTCCTCATCAACTTTGTTTTCTCCCTCACTCAGAATACAGCCAACCGCATAGCGGCAAAGTGGAGCACATATCTATAGAGAAAGAGATTAAAAATAATATTACTGTTGTAAATAGACATCAATTAGGAACACCTAAAAAAGCCAAGTCTAGCTGTAAAGAAGAGTGTGGTGAGGAGTACTTTTGTAATCATTGACTGAGTCTGTTTTGGGGCCAAAATGTATTCATTTTTTGACATCTTCATCACGTTCATGAATCTGGAATTAAAACAGCAGCAAACAGGTATGCTTTGTTTGGAAATATTGCAAGTAGAAAACCTTTTGTCTATAAAAGAAACATGGCAGCATGACTTAGGTAGTCAACCAAGGTGGTGGAAGAGTGATGTTTTGGGTTTCGCAGCCACTGAACCATCTTGCAGTCATTCAACTGACCATGAACTCCTTGGTACAATATTCAAAACTCACATGTAAGACCATCTGAGCTTGGCTGAAATATGGATGTCTTGGGACAAAGATACCGAAATCTAAAGCAATAATAACATTATGACTGAAAAACAAAAGAATAAAGGAGTTCAACTTGAAGTCCAGACTTCAACTCAATTCTGCTGCAGGACATTAAGAAAGCTTTGCAGGAATAACTGCCTGTAAAGCCCACACTCAACTGACACAACATAATAAAGAGTGGTCCAAACATTCACCACTATGAAGGAAAATAACTTCTTCATGTCATTGCTGGGATAGATCAGTCTACAAGCTGTTTCATCATAAACTGTACTTAGTTTTTTACCCACAGGTTTTATACTAGTTACTACCTACTTCTGTAATGGTCCAATGTGACACCTGACATGAGTAAAGGTGAAAAATAACACAACTGTAATATATCCTTGATCATTTGAACAGATATAAAACAGAAACAATAAGTTTCAACAAAATCTCCAAAGAATCTGATTTTATAGACAAAAACTGTACAAACTTAATGTTAAAGAAAGATTTTAGGAAAAGAGTTTGAGACGAATTAGACAAAAAATGTTAAAGAGATTTAGCTGCCATCCAGACTTCTAAATAGTAGAAATCTTATTTATTTGAGCACTATTTGAAGAAATTGGCAGAAAAGCAGTTCCTGCTCCTTTTCCTACTTTAAAAGAAAGTGGCGTGCATAAAAAAAGAAAAAGGGAAACACTCTAAATGAATACTTCAGGGACCAGCAAGCTTTTCCTCTACTGCAATAAGAGAAGCAAAACTGGAAAGTTATTTAAGAAATGTGGTGGAATTATGCAACTTGGTTCTATTACACATTTTCTATCCCAACCAAACTATCTAAGAAATAACTTTGATTAACAGGAAAACCTGTTAATGGTAGCAAGTGCAGTAAACAATCTCTGTACACTTGACACTTTGCTCCTTGAGCTGCTCTTATTTTGACACCAGTTTGATGCCTTATGAGGTTTCTTCAATGGCTCGTTCTTCATATGAGCTCGTATGAAGAAAAATGTTAAAATGTAACCCTAGGAATCATGTCGTCTTTGGTCTCAGTTGCGTAGAAGCAGAACAGCCATTGCTGAGGCAATAGGAAACAGAAAAAAACTGTCTAAAGTCTCTTTGCGAGCATACAAAGCTTTTCTTATGCACTCAGATTCTTTAGAGCTAAGGTCGTAAATGTTTTAAAATAACTTCCTGAAAGAACAAGTATAGAAGAGATTTCATCAGTCGCCCCAAAGACTGACAAGCATTTCCTGAGCAGCCCCTCGTCTCACTGCCATCCCCACAGCTTTCATCACGATGTGACATGAACATTGGTCCCTGAAGATGGGCAACCACATTTGTCAATCTGCAGCTTTTCCACTTGTCATCTCTCCTTATTCGCTCAATCTATCTCCCAGAATCTACAAACGCTGGCTTTAAGCACTGAAAAGGAATAGCAACTATTCCAGAATGATCTAGCCATTGCTTTCATCTGGTATTGTTAGATTTTTTTTATGCATGTTCACTGATGTAACAAATTCCTCCATGAATAAATAAAACTTCATGGTGTTACGTACAGTGCACCATTTAGAAATCCCCTTTTGTATATCGCCTTCCTTTACTGTTTGCAGCCTTTTCTATTTTTGTTCATAACAACTATGGTCCGGAAATGACATGCAATAACTTTCTTTATAAATATTTTACTGTTCTAAGAGGTGTCATCATGATGCTAATAGACAGTGCATCTGTAGTAGTGCCAGTTCACACAGCTTGCACTCTTGTAGTCTCAATATGGAGGGATGATTAACAGCTGTGTAAATGATCACCAATAATTGGCACTATTTACTAACGCCTCAAAAAAGTGAACAAAGTGCATCATTTGTCAATGAAGGCACTTTTTACATTTCAAACGTGAGGCTATTGTCTATCTAAAGCAGGGTGCCCAAAGTCGGTCCTTGAGGGCCGGCATCCTGCATGTTTTAGTTCTCTCCCTGGTGGTAGTAACAACCTCCTCAGCATGACAAAGTTCTTGCTAGGCCTTCTAATGAGTCATCATTAGATCCAGGTGTGTTGAACGAGGGAGAGAACTAAAACATGCAGGATGCCGGTCCTCAAAGACCGACTTTAAGCACCACTAAAAAGAAACAGTTAACAGTCCTGTGATGCAACATAGCTGGTTGCTACAGGAAATTAGAGAAGGAGGTGGTTAAAACTCTAGTCTCTAAAAATTGTAAACTTTTTGATCATGATTTTTTTTTTTACCAATGTGGGCACCATTAAACATTAAAATGCACCTTGTTGTTGGTGGGGTTTTCTTTTTTACATTTTATCACATCGTAATTTATGTTCAATGTGTAATATCAACACAAATAGTGCATAACTGTGAAGTAGATGGGAAAAAAGGTATAGGATTTAAACTAATTGTTTAAGTAAAAATTTAATTGTAGGAACTGGGTCCAGTGGGTATTATTTAGCTGTATGAGAGTAAAAAGTGTTGAATACATGTGCATAAGAGATCTTTGAGATTTTTATTAGAAGAAAAAAAAAAAAATTGTGTTTTTTCTTTCATATTTAGAATATGCTAGTCTGGCTATTGCCATCCTATGAAATTCCACTTGATTCTCATCTCTCATCAGTGTTCCGTCTGGGATTTCTCCCATTGAACTTGATTGTTCAGTTGAATTTCAACTGTGCCAATCAGCGTACAAGAGGCGTTGAGAACAATGACATAAACTTTCTGCCTGTAGTTTGGAAATGGCAGAGAAGGAAGTGAACAAAGTCATTCAGTCTATGCTGACCACGCTTCCAAATATTCAATTAATATTAACAGCTATCTTTTTTGGCTTAGCACTACTCTCTTTGCAGAGGGAGATAACCGTTTACAGCACGGTAAGCTTCATAGCATCAAACTGACATTACATATGTCTCAGGAGTTACGGAGTGTGAATATTTTCGCTGGATATGTTACTTTAACATTAATACTTTAGAGATACCATCTTTAATAAAATTATCCAATATAAGATTCCTTCATTGATGTACACATAGTCAAAGAAAGCATTTATTGTGTAGAATATTTGTGCTTAATGTTCCTAGACTACTCTTGAACAAACTGTTTCCTCTAACACCTGGATTCAAACTTCGAGGCTTAAATGTAGAGTTGAAGTACACACACTGGATCCCAGAAACCCCTTCTGGCTTTGAAGCTGTGAAGAGGCTGATTGGAGAAGCTTTAGTGAGTGGAGCCCCGAATGTGAAGCTGGGTGTTTGCAGGAGAGCTGTTCAAGCCCTGTATCCATGGTAACCATTTTAGAACCAAATCAAGTTCTCATCGAGGTATTTTGTTTTTCCAAAGGAAGTGATTAAACAAGGTAAAAGTAAGAGAACTGAGCATGAGGGACACACATATACGTATCCTATTTCAGCTACACTTTTTACAAGAGCTTCCTGCAGCAAATATCAGCGGACAGCATCTGCCTGTTTAGGCACCAAATACCAGTGCTCCTGTGTGAGGGCACTCTCTCCGGGGTTGGCAGTGCGGCCACTGAATGGCATCCCGAGGCTCAGACGCTAATGAGCCGAGATCATTATGACAATTATTCCAACTTGGATCAAGACTTGGCTGTGACCGTGCAGAGGAAACAGGACCCACTGCTCTAATTGCAAGCTTGGGGATAGGGGGGAAAAAGAGGAAGAGCATAACAAAGGCATTTTGAAGCAGAACTGGGAAGAGCTCATCTCTAAACTCTGGTTACATTCCATCAGGTTGCTATGGAACATTTTGGCAGTGTCATCAATTTTGCACTAACAGTTAGCAATGAAAAAATGTTTTTCACATATTTGACAAACAATTTGCTGAGTGAATATAACCAAGGTTCTAGTTGACTCATGACTTTTTTATTTCACTGTGAAATGTTTTTTAGTTCCCCTACTCTTAACAGAACAAGTCAACCTCAACCATAAATAGCCTTGGGCTTGATGATTTTCAGGGTTTCATTATGTTTCTGTCTGACCATTACAACATGAATGATGTAAATTTGAAAGGTTCTTTTTGAATGAGTCACATTCCAATATTGGTAATACCCCAAGTGAATCCAAACATAGGAAGAAATTTAAACAATTTAGCCCATACATTATGTGTAGTAAAGTGCAATGACAGAAGCAATATGTATTAAATACATCTATTGAAATTTTTAAAATACTTTGTAGAAAAAGCCTTTTGTGGGAATAACAATTTCAGCAATGTCAATGTCGTCTTCATGAAGAAACTAATCACATAAATCACTCAAGTATGATTTTGAGTCATTCCTTCTCACAAACTGTCTTTGGTTCATGTAGGTCTTTAAGGGCTTCTTCTATGCTCTCTGGTAGCCAATAATTTTCAAATATTTTCAATGATTTTCAAATGGATTCAAGTCATTCTTGCAGTTCTTATCATATTTCAGAAGCAATAAATAGGAGTGTTTATTGCTTCTGGTGTCACTGTCCTATGGTGTCACTGTCTTGCTGAAAAGTCTATTTTTGTTTCAGTTTTATATCTTCAAGATTGTCCTCTATAAAATTATCCATTTAGCCTTCCTTCAATGATATGAAGTGTGACTTACTATATTCATAAACAGTGATAATGTTCCCACTAACAAATTTGACTCTTGTGTTAGCTTGGTGGTCAAATGGCCATGGAGGCAGAAATCCAATGAGTTATGGCGTTTCAGAAGTTTACAATATTTATAAAACACCATCATCCAAAACTCCATGTACTGTACATCACTATTCTATAAAACATCTAAAGCCTAGGGCTGGGTGGAGTAGTAAGGTTTTCATAACCTCACATGATATTCTACTAATTGTACTGAACCATTGTTACAGTGTTAGACTCAGAACTATAGATAATACAAAAAATATTATGTAATATAGAAATGCTTTCATACACTTTACTAAAATATACAACCCATTCCATACTTAAAATAATAATGAACATTATTCATATTATGGAGTGATATTATATTAATCATACTAACATTCAGAGGTTTAGATATAAATGTGCTGCCAATGACATATGTATGTTTGAAAACAATAAGATTTCAAAGGTCTTGAGAGGTCTGTGCATTTCCCCATCATTACATTTTTGTGCGACACCTTGGTAATGATAATAGGCCATTAATTCGGACTCTACTACCAGACAAAACTTACACTGATATGGTGTATGACTTCAGGTACTTTCTGGGCTATTTGCTGCATTCGTGTTTTGTTTTGCCTTTCAAACTTTTTACCACTAGAAAAAAACTACAAAGTATCTTAATACTGAATAGCTGACTGAAATTGAAAAGTTAAGTTGGCATGGGAAGGTTACTCCATGCACAATACTTTCAAACAATTCTCCAGCCATAAAAATCCAAATAAGTACATTTTGCGTGTTTCTGGTCTTCAGAGGATTAATGAGTTTCTCTGTCATTCCATTTTATTACACATATACTTAATTTGTGGATTTTTTTTGTGAAATTCAATTTCTTTGTGCATTAGTTGGGTTATTAAATATGGCATAAGCTTGATCTCACCCCCATCAGACATATTTGCTGAGAAAAACATTGGCATGTTAATTTTTTATTTTCTATACAGTGCATTTACTTTTACATATCTGTAATGAAATGTTCCTTTTGCATAACTTCTAATTTATTAAGAGTGGTAGATCTAGAAATTAAAACTAGAAACATAAACATAAAACTAGAAACTGAGAAATAAAGGATTAAATTCAAGCTTAAATATGTTTGGTATTTCCTCATAAAACTGTCCAAGATAAGACAGGCAAAGATGCATAATGTTGGAATTTTATTGCATTTTTAAACTCTTAAAATGATATTAAGCTGCAATTCAATGATTTCCTAATTGCTATGCAAATCTATTTTGCAATGACAATTCTAATTGCTTCATTCAAAGTGTATCTGTAATAATGTAATCTCCATTATTTGAGCCCATTACCATAAAATTACATATGATATCATTTCAGTATAGATGGTGGCAACATAGAGCTATGGGTAGGACAATCACTTGCATATCATATTCAACATCAATTCAGGTGATAACAGAAGCTTCAATCTGAAAATATTTTGATCAAATTATTTTAAGATACTCTATTTTAGTAAATTCCTTATTACTTTGGTAGTAATAAAGGCATATTGGACTCCCTTTAAAACATGAGAAACAGCACCACAGTATTCTGAAGAACCAATAAAGCATAAAAATTCATAATTATTTTCTCCTAACCTACTAACTCAAACTTTGTGAAAAATAAGTTTATATAAAGAGGAACATGTAAAGCAGGAGCTCATCAGGAAGTCAAATCTAATGGGATTATTTTAACATTATGAACTCAATTTCTTAGTTAATCCAAGAAAATTAACTTGGATTTAAAAAATAAAATAAAATAGGTATCTTATTTTACAAAAGTTAAAAGTATTCTAAGTTTGACATATAATCTTCTTGGAATTAAAATATTTAGGAATATTCTTTGGCCTCTTAACTGCTAGTTAATTTTATGAAATTGCTCCCATTTTTGACACAAGCTTCCTGCAGCATTATTCTAGTTTAGTTCCTTTAGAAAATGAAGATATATATCCAAATTACCTGTCAGAATGTTACTGCAAAAATCCAGGTTAATAGGATTAGTGTGCCATCTTGTTGTTAGGGTATATTTTCAGCAAAACATACCTGAAAAGTTGCTTTACTCCTTGAAAAATACATGCAAAATTAAATAACAGTGGTAGCATATATGCCACATAACTTTAGCTACTTAGATGTGTCCTGTGCATCTCACATCAGCCTTTTTTTTTTGTTTGTGTCCCGACTCACTCCATGCTGTTACTGCTGAAAGAATCATCTAGTAAAATAGTCTGCAACTTTTCTTCAAATGAAATACAGCGTGATTTAAGAGTACATTTCTAATTTAGAAATTTTAGGCAACTTTTTATGACAGCTAAATACATAAGGCACACTACTGCCAAACAATATGTACAACGATGATAAAACAGAAAAACAAAATTCCAGACTTATAGCATGTTCCATTTTTGTTTTCTACTCAGATAATTTTGCACAAAAAAAGAAAACATAAAAGAATAAATAATCATAGACAATGATAAAGCTTTACCTGTGATGTTCAGATTGATATCCAAAATGAATTAAGAAATGCACATATAAACCATAAGCTATGAGTTACTTAACTAGATTCCTGGTTGATAAAAACCTCACCATTATAAGCTCCAAACATATACACCATTTCAAATATGAAATATTTTCACATTAACAATGGCTATATTAAATCCACAACTTTATATCAAGTTTTGGCAAGTAAATTATGAATGAGAATTAATTAAGTCTTAAAAATATTTTTTGTAAATATCTTTTTTCGGTTTATATATCAAATGTGAGAAGAAATAATAAAGAAACTACAGAATATCACAATATTTAAATCATTAAAGTTGAGGGATTATTTTTGTAAAGAATGGCATTATCGCCATCTAGTGGCCAAGTAGTGAACTAATTATGTCCTAATCTATGTCCTCCCCTTACACTTCATTGCACAACATTATCTGTATAAAAAATTATATTGTGCATTTATTCAGCATCTTTTTGTAAAGAATTTGGAAAAATAATGTTTACCTTTTTAGGGTCTTCATAAAACACTCCAAGACATGGGAGTCCAAGTCCAATACAGCGAGCCTCCTTTAAAAGTTCCCCGCTGTCTTTATATGCGCCTTCTTTGAATTTATAGGCGAAAGTTAGCTTATTAAAGGTAGGACAGCAATGTTTTCACAGTGATATCCGCTAAGAGTCCTGAATAAAATATACAACCTGCTAATGTTAAAATGAGGAGACCCAGTAGGACCGCACACAGACAGAAGCAGTCTGGCATGATAACTCCGAAGAGCAGGTACTGCTATTCAGCTACTGCCGAACTCTAAACTATTTGTTATTTCTTTCAAGAAGCTGCCATGTGTCACAAAGTGTTTGGTCGTTTTACAAAAGACAAATACGTCGTTTACACAACGTATATTTGTTCACAAAGACCAGAGAAAACACTGGATTACACATTGCACAGGACTTCCTGGAAAGTACCATTAGTGCCGACAAAAAGGGGTGAAGGAGGTGACAGTTTCAAATCTTGAAAAGGAAACAACAGTCCATGCTGGGGGTGGGGGAAGGGGATTATTTTGTTGGGTAGATTGTGAGCAGTTTCCTCAAATTTGCACGGTTGAGGGATTCCTCATTTCTCGATAACTTCCTGTTTGCGTTTACTGCGGTTAAAAAAAACAACTATAATGGCTGCTGATTTACCTAACATTTGATTGTAAAATAACATGCCATTATTACATATATGACATTTTCAATTTTATGGGACCTTCTTATGAGAACAAATATCTAGAGTAAATCATTTTTAATATTAATAATAATAAACGTCAGACACTGATTTATCTTCTGCTAATTAATCTGAAAAAGAGATAGGCTATTAAAAAGTAGATTGTAGAGTAATAGTGTGTCCAATTTGTACCTTGGATTTTATGAGGTCCAAGTTGGAAAATGAAAAACAATGTTGCCCCAAAATGGGACCTTCAGCTTGGAAATTTGAAGGTACCCGAGGCACCCACAGTTCATTATTCAAATATGACAGCTACTGGTAAAAAGTATATATTCAAAGATATTTGATTGCATTTATACATATACATATATAATTGCTCTTTGGTCATTTAAAAAAAATAGTTTTGGTTGTTTCTTACCTGAAAATGTTGGGTATGAAATGCTCTGATCTGTTGCATCTTCATACTCATATGAGCTTGAGTAAAATCCCATTCTTAATCCACAACGTGCCATATTTCTGTATGTCTTCAGCCCAATATGGCACCTTTATTCATAGGTGCCATATTGCTGTCTAAAACAGAAATTCAAATGACTGACTTTTCTTTGCACAAACTGCACCAAAGTAGGTTGCACCAAAGGGTTCCCTAAGAAAATCAATAAAATATTGAAACCTGATGTAAGTCTGGACATCAGGTTTGACTCTAGTCAAACAAGTTTGAGAGATTTTACATGGCCTTCCACTTCCTGTCCAAGTTACTATTGCTTCCGTTTTATTGCAATACCACTAACAGCTTGACTGTGGAATATAAGGTTGGAATGTCACAAATGGACGTCTGGGAATGTGGTGTATGGCAATACTTTGAAAGCTAGTTCAAATGGAACTGGTACTTTGAGGAAAAAAAATATTGCATTTGTTTTGTAACGGTATTTATCTTTGTGGCATATTCTTTACATTTTTTAAAACGCATTTTAATTCGTTTTCAATTAGGCATGTTGAAAAAACTTTAGTGTGTTAGTTTGGTATTTCCAGATCTGAAATCAAACTTCCAGGTGACATTAATAGCCTATTTGATTCAAGGTCCCCTGCGAAAAAACGTCTTCACATAGTAGCCCCGCCTCTCTTAAAGCGTGGGGTGGAGTCGATTAAGATTTGTTGACAGGAGACAGGAAAGTTCACTACGCCCCTATCCAACTTTTAGGAAGTCGCAAAAAAATGGCTGGGAATATTAAGAGGTTCTACGACCTGACAGCAAAGCTGTTGTCCGGTGAATCCTTCAGTTTCTCCACACTGAAGGGGAAAGTTGTTCTCGTTGAGAATGTAGCGTCCCTCTGAGGAACAACAGTCAGGGACTACACGCAGATGAACGAGCTTCACTCTCGCTTCTCCGCCGAGGGACTCGTTATCCTGGGTGTGCCCTGCAATCAGTTTGGACATCAGGTAAGGTTTCCGTTTTTGTAAATTAATTTCAATCTTCATTTAAAAACCATGCATTCAGAACGTTTTTTTAAGTATGTAAAGGCAATCAGTTGCAAAAAAGAATCCATCCATTATTATATCCTCCGATTTCTATGTATTATCTGACGGTCTTGCCCACTATAAGTTGAATTTTTTAGATCAGTGTATCCTAGAATTAAAATGACTTCCACAAGCTTTCAAATTTCACCTAACTATATTATGAGGCAACCTATGTATTGAATTGATTTTATTACTCTTAGTTTTTAATGCACACAGAACCGCTACTCAGTTTTCTCTATTGCATTTCAATGCATCTATAATTATGTTAATGTTTATGCATAACAGGAGAACACAAGGAACGATGAAATCCTGAGATCCCTGAAGTACGTCCGTCCAGGGAATGGCTTTGAACCAAACTTTCAGCTCCTTGAAAAGGTGGATGTGAATGGAAGTGACGCCCACCCCCTGTTTGTCTATCTGAAGGAGAAACTTCCAGTCCCCAGCGACAATGCTGTGTCTCTCATGAATGACCCAAAGTTCATCATCTGGAGCCCTGTGTGCAGGAGTGACATCTCCTGGAACTTTGAGAAGTTCCTGATTGGTGCCGACGGTGAGCCATACAAGCGCTACAGCAGAAATTTTCTCACCATTGATCTCGAGGGAGACATTAAAGAGTTGCTGAAGAGGATTAAGTAAAATGGGCTACGACACTCGACGGCTGCTTGTTGAAAATATCAGGCTGCGACCCCTCCCTCTTAGAAAGTCTTATCAGCAGACACACCTATTTGGGGTGTTTTATCTAGCTTTCCCAGCTAACAGCTTAACCAAAACATATTTCAAAGATTGTGATATTTTCAGTGGTATACTCTTGGTTCTTGAACCCATTTACTTAATGAAGAGACTCCTGGAAACCATTTTGTGTAGGAAGTTTCTGATACAGATGTAAATGTCTGACTTTACCATTGTCTATACTACAATGTCTATTTGGGGAAAAGAGAAAATGTGCATGTTTTATGTGAGCATTTTTTTTTTTATTTGAATAAAATGTAATTTATACAAAAAGACTGAATGCATTTCATATATAACTAATATATAATAGATAATTCATGAGCACAAAAAAGTGATGTGTAAATTATTTACACCCTAGATAGAGAGGTAAGTTGAGTTCTGACATTGAAATCACATTAAAAAGAAGTTGGGCAAAGGGCTGAAGAGCAACCGGAAGCAAACCAAGAGACATTTATCAACAAAGGAAAAATTATATAGTAAAGTAAGAATGAACTCTAAAAGTGATAAGCTAAAATTAATGCACCAAAAAAAAAATCAACAGAAGAAGGTCCTGCATTGAATTCTGACCTGCCTTCTGGACGGAGTACAAATTGTGTTGTGTAATTGAATTTAGGGTGAGGCTCTATGTCCTAATTTCAGAAGGGCTACTACTAATTAGTACTTTCAGTTCTATATGACTTACTGTTCTGGACAAAATATAGACATTCTTATGAGTTAATCTATAATTAGGTGCTTTCTGTACAACGGTAAACAAATTCAAGGACTGTTTCACAAAAGTATAATTCATGAATTCAGGTTCGAAGTAAATGTAGGAATAAATTTTATCTTCATACACAAATGCTATACTGTGCTACAGAGGTCTAAGTAGATCCATTACTCACAAATGCATAGGCCAAAATTTCATATCTAGTATGAAAATGAGCAGTCACATATAGATGTCAGTGACTATAGTTACATTGAAATGACTGGAGTTCCTATATAGAGTTACAGTATTTTCATGTTAAATCAGCAATGAAGAACACTGAGGAAGTTATTAAAATTACTTTATAAATAGGTGCAGAGACCGTTCTGATAATCCAGGTCACAAGGCTGAAATCATCTCAAAACTAGTTTGTTGAACGTGACCATTTCTGGCATATTCATAAGGTCAAAAATGTATGAAGTGTTCCCAATATCTTCCTGAATGTTGAATTTGAGCAATGGTAGGTTGGATTGTGTTTTACACTTGATCCTGTTGGATGTACCTAATAAAGTGGCCGGCACGTTATAAACAACAGAAGGTATGTGGTTATAGTCATACTAGAAAATCCTTGCTCTGAGGTTTTTGTTCAAATGGAAAAGCGTAAATTAAGAATTAAGGCCAGCGTCGGCCATAAAATATCCACATTTAAATAAGTAATGTCATTTCCTTACTTCCTTTCGTGAAAACTAATAAAATACGAGATAAGCGTGAATGAATTCTGACTTAATCCCTTGTTTGGGTTCTGTGAAACATCCCCCATTGATTTAAACTCTTCTCGCTGTTCTGTGCAGACATTAGTAGTAAGGGTCAGCCGTCTGATCGATGCTTCCTGCTTGAAGGATACGCGGAGCTGCTGCCTCTCATCATCCAACATGGCTGGCCAGGAAGATCCCGTACAGAGAGAGATTCATCAAGATTGGGCAAATCGAGAGTACATAGAAGTGATTACAAGCAGCATTAAGAAAATTGCTGACTTCCTCAACTCGTTTGGTAAGATTTCAGCGGACGAAGTCTTGAATGTGATCGTCCTACAGTATAAAATTTGATTGAAAAGATCAGGTTGGCTAGTTGAGCTAGCTATGTAGCTTCTGCTAGCAATGATGATGTTTTTAATGGCCACTCCCAGCTAGCTGTTAGCGTCCAGCTTCCTTTTTTCTTAGGACATTTAAAGCAAATTTAGTAGATAAAATATTATCTACGTAAGGTTATGAGTAAATTTAATTTTAAAATTCCGCAAGTACGATAGTGTAACAGCGTAATATTTTCTAATCAGGTTCTGCAGGTTTAGTCGGCCGTGTTTACTGAGCGAACAGCTGATGGCTAGAGCTGTATCTACATTTCATTAACAGGTCGTATTATTCTAGAAATCGTGTTACGTGCACAACTTAGTCCAGATAAATACATCATCAAGAATAGATGTGATGCTACTATTAACAAAACAAGTACAACAACTTAAGTCTAGAGGTCCTGTCCTACATTTTGCATTGTGGTTAGTGATGTAAAGTTGGAGTGTAATCCATCCAATAATTCATCTTTCTGGGAGCATGAACACCTCTAAAACATATGGGATAGCAGCTCTTAGGGATTATGCTTTGTAAATGAACAGGATTGTGATAAAATTAACATTGATAGACAAATATCTGCATCTTAAGCATACTAATAACCTTAACGTCGTATTTCATTAAAAATCCTCACAGACATGTCTTGTCGGTCTCGTCTGGCCACCCTCAACGAAAAGTTAACAGCTTTGGAGAGAAGGATTGAATACATAGAGGCAAGAGTAAGTATAGGAATCAAATGGACTTTGTGCTTGGCTGACTCCAAGGGAGCTAACCATTAAACTGAACTGTATCTTAATACAGGTGACCAAAGGAGAGACCCTGACCTAGATCTCATCATGGGAATTCATGGGAAAACATCTTCAAACTACTTCCCCACCCTCCACCCTAAAGCGTTTTGGACTAAATGTGCTGGACTCCACCATCCTTATTGGGGGATCATGTGGACCATTTTTTTATATTATATGGCTGAAAGTTTGTGTTGTTTTATCTCATGACACATTTGTATACAATATATGGGTCTGTTTGACACAAACATTATTTGTTAAAAAAATTAAGCTCAATTAAGTATTGGTTTCAACAGATCTTGGGGCTTAGTGATGTTTTTCGCTGTAAGCATTATGTGTACAGTGTCATTACCAAATCAGAAATTAATGGAAAAAAAGGGGAACATTCTTGTGTGCCAAGTTGAACAAATAATTGTGTAGTCACCTTAATTGAAAACTTGCCTGTACATTAACTGTTTAGTGTTGATGAAACTTTAAAGACTGTAATAAATTATGAACAGTTGTTGTGTTTCATCTCTGTTTAGCCATATTCAGCTTAAATATATGTGAAATTCATCAAGAAGACTTTTGGAGAACTCAAATGGATAAAACAGTCTGAAGTGGGCATCATCTACAACTCTTAAAGATGCACAATTGAACAAAGTATACAGTTATATTCGACAAATGATTAGCATCATTCATTTATACCACTAGTGCTCTAATGCTGCAGTACAGTACAGTACAGTACAGACAGCTACCACATACAGAGTTAAAATCCATAGTTAATAATTGCTTGCATTCAACTTGAACTTCACAGGATGGTTGCTGATTCTGAAGTCAACATTAATTAGTCGGTTTCCTGTTTAGCACACAGCTAACAGCTGTAGACCATCTTTGATGCACTCTAGTTTGAAAAATTAAAATACATACAATGGTGAAAGGTTTTTTGTTTTGTACTTTACACATATTTAAGAAAACACTTTGTGTGAAAACTGTATTCATTTATTTGAAAAAAAAGCCCCTCCTCCTCATATTGTTAAAAAACATCATCATCATATCTTTATTCCAGACACATAAGAAGGTGGTGAAATAAACATTGTATTCAATTTGTGAAAAACAAATTAATCAAATGCGTTTTCTTATCTGGTATTAAAGTACATTGACTGTCATGAAAATTTCTCTTTATAACAAGTCAGTACTGGACAGAGTTAATCTACAGCAATGGGAAATTAGGAAATAGAGAAAGATTTATTCTACACAAGCAGATTCTGTACAAGAACCTTGTGCTTAGGAAATCTTTTATTTTGTTTGTGAAAACTAAAAAAAGGTCTAATTTTAACACTTCATGTCTTGGACTACCATATGTGGGGTCTTCCTTAAAAGTAGTATCATCTAGAGGTAAAAATAGAGAAAATTATTCGTTAATTAAAATAAAACACTGCTTAAGCCTTTCATTCAGTTGATGGGAGTGAAGGAAGTTAATTTTAAGACTGGTTTCATTTTATATATATATATCTATCAAATTATCCTGATTTACTTCATGACAACCCAGAACGAAATAATAAGCCAATTAGAGAAACTTGAATACCTTAGACGCGGCAGCAATATTCTTAATAAAGGTACACATAAACATTGTAAAATTCTATAAAAGGTCACAAACATTCTTCTGTAAATATTGCATAATAGTAAGGCTTTCGCAAAATGGCGCCGTGTTAAATAATTTTCCACAGTTTTGACTTGCAGGCAAAATCCAAAGCGCAACCCATTTAACGAAAGTATTTTGTCTCGGAATGAAACAGGTAAATCCGGGTTTTAACGCTCTCTAAAATCGCGTATTGAATAAAATCCCGACTCAATGTAAGTCACAAAACTATGGCAGTTTTAAAACTGATATTCTGATTATAACGACTGCCTGCGAGACTTTACCAGGGAATAATAAACCCCTCTACGCTACATGCTGCCCCAGTGCATCTTGGGATAAAGAAGGTTCCATCGTTGTCTGTGTCGTCAGCAGCCTTTCGACGTGAAATGAGTTTTGTTTCTTGTAATTTTTTTAATGTTTCTGCTATAAAGTAATTATTAAAAGAGCATCGTTGTAAAGGAATATACGTCGGTGAGTTGTTTTATTTCTTGGGTAGAGCAGTATTCTGTACTGGGTGACGTCGTTGTTTTTTGTCCTTTCCCAACAAACATTCGGGCTCCATGTTATGTTTTACCATGGTTTCCCTTCATTCATTTAACTTGAAAACAAATGCGTTTGTGAATGAATGTGTTTTAAATTAAATAAAAATATCTAGACAGGTTGTGGGAAGGGAACAATGAGTAAACTTCAGATTCTTTCTTTCCTGTAGATTTTGCAGGAGCGAAGAGTCCGTTAAGAAAATGGGTGCTGATAAGAGGTAAGCCTCAACCGAATGCTCTTCTTATGTTCAGTGGTATTAAAACATAGATGGGATTCAGTGTTTGTATTCTAGAGAACGACCGTTCACGATAAGCTCAATTGTAAAATGGTGCCGAAGTTACATCAGTAGTAAAACGGAAAAAGGTATGTCCTTGTTCTAGCAGCGAAGGGCGTCAATGCTAACATTTTTACCTCGTAAGGAAATTATTTTTGATATGCTAGGTCAGCCAAGATTCATTTCCTCTCATTATCTGAAATAGATGTATTTTTAAAAATCTCCTTCAGCTAAGACCTCTTTAATGTCGAGGTCTAGTTTGAAATTAATTGTTGAACGTTCAATGAAATGCATGTAAATGCTGGTCAGAAATTAAAAGATGTGCACTACTATAATTCTTAAGCCATATGTGTTGCTGATGTTGTAGGGATTCATTATTTTCCACCAATCACCAGCCACCACCAAAATCGAGTTGAATGTAAAATATGCCAGAAGTACCAGATGCCATAGAACACCCATAAGTTGAGCTACTGTGTTAGTTGTAAACTCAGTATTTACATCCAATCAGATAATGCAAGAGTCTTTATACACATAAAAAGGTTAAATGTGGTTGCATAACCCTGCAAAGACAGGCCTGCTGCTCCTGGTCTTTGATAAATCACAGGTCAAGCTGACAATATCCACACAAAAATCAAGTATATCAAAGAAGTATATATCATATAGCTATACACACAATGTGTGCTAAACATCTTTTAGTCTAAAGTGCTAGCATGTGATTGTTTTTTTTTTTTTGGTTGGTTTTTTTTTTTCTCCGAAGAGTTTTTGCGGCGCTAGTGGCTCGTATTTTTTAGACAGTAGGCAGACAGGAAGGAGGGTGAGGAGATGGGGAAGACATGCGGCAAAGGTCGTCGGGACCGGGAGTTGAACCCTCGACGTCCGCTGTTGAGGACTAAGGCCTCCAAACGTGGGGCGTGCTAACCCCCTGCGCCACCACAGCACGCCCCAGCATGTGATTGTTAAAGAACTGTTTCTGGTTAAGGGGGAAATAGTTTGCTCTAAGCAGTGCAATGACTGTGCTTACATTGTTTTGAATGGTTGTTGTTCCCCATGAGCCTGAGCCAAGCTCCTGATAAAAGCAGTTCCTTCCTCTGATCTGTCAGTAAACTGCAGCTGGGGCGGTTCAGCTTTTCTGAGGTCAGGGCGAGGGTCTTGTGTCGGTGGAAACATAAGAAAACATAAACTTCTTAGTAAGCTCTACCACCATATTTTTATATTACTGCTTGACTAATGGCCACTTTCATGTAAAGAACTATGGTGTAAATCTAGCAATGTGTGATTATCAATGTTTTGTGTTTCCTTAAACTTGCTGGAGACTGTTGACACACAAATTATGGTTTAAATGATGGAAAACAGTAGTTTTATTAAAGCATTTTGTTTTGATATGAATTAATTTATTATAATAGTCATGTAGATTGTTGTAATGATGTTTTTTTCTGCTGTCTTACAGGATCAGTCGGACAGAGCGTAGTGGTAGATACGGTTCAGAGCAGTCCCGTGATGATCCAGACTGGCGAGACAGACGGGACAGAGACCAAGAGCGTGATCACAACTCCAGGCGCTGGAGTGAAGAGAGGCGTGATCGTTATGATGGAGACCGTAGAGGACCACGAGACAGCCCTGAGGTAAGAGCTCAAATACCTGCATATTTGTGTTCTTATTTTGGTTGCTAATATTAAACTTTAAGGCTTTGTTTTGAAGCAGAGAGAGAGGAAACGGCGGAACAGTGATCGATCAGAAGATGGTTATCACTCAGACGGTGACTATCAAGAGCAGGATTACAGACGAGAACCGGGGGATGACAGGAAGAGTAAGACCATCATGCTTGGGGGGTTATCTTCTCACACTACTGAGGAGGATGTAAGTGATTTTGAATATCAGTTTTGCATATTTAGTTTGAGTAAATAAATGTTTATTAAGATACAGTGAATCCTTATGTAAATTGTACTTTTTTGTATAATTTAGATTCGTTTTGCCATTGACCAACTGGAGGGACCCCAGCCCATAGATGTCAGACTGATGAAAAAGAGAACAGGTGAGAACCAGAGGAACCCCGGACCCTTAACTCCCCACCCCCAGGCTTTGACCATAGGGCCAATCTGCTTCCATTCAGACCCATTTTCCCATAGCACATAGGAGAGAGATGTGTGACACAAACAGATGTAAAACTTTTGATGCAAGACTTACTGTTTCAGTACTTTGTGGATCTGTTCAAGGTAAGTACGGCATTACTAGTTATTGAAGTCAGTTGACTGACCCACTCTAAGAGTGTGGTATTCAGCAGGATTTCTTGCTATGGTAAAACTCCTAAGGAGTGGCCTTTTGTGTACCAAACTTGGCCTGGGTCGTGAAGCAGTTTGTGGAAGACTTTGAATAATATGCCCATGGACTCTTAACTAACACACCTCCCGTCTATATTTGAATGCTGTCTCTAGGTATAAGCCGTGGTTTCGCCTTCGTGGACTTTTATCACTTGCAAGATGCTACCAGATGGATGGAGACCAATCAGGTTGCTTCACAATCGCCAAGTCTAGTTTTAATCTTGGGGATCTGGAGAATTGACTCTAAAGGCAACCAGAATGTGTTGAATATGAAGTGTGGAAACTGTAGGAAAATAACTCATAGAATGAATACCACACATCAAAACAGTTTGACTTAAATATAACCAGAGATGTCTATTTGTTTTTGATCTGAAACCTTCTTACATTAACAAAGTGTTTAGTTCTACTATTAGCATTGATACTAAACAGCAGACACATTTTGTGAGCTCTGTATTTAAGATTATGAGCACACCTTTTTGTTTTTTTTAGTTTAAATTTTGGTGTCCCTTTGATGACTTAAGTGTTATCTTTTTTTACGCCCTAGTGCTCAGTAGATGGGAATTTTAAATGTTTTCATTTTTTTAATGGAAAAGCTCATGTTTTTTGTTTTTTTTTCTTTTTCTGTCTTTTTTTTTAAGCTGTCAGCTGTGTCTATTAGGATCACATTATACATTCTGCTCCAGCCTAGTCTGGGCACGCGGGTCCCAAACACCTAAAGAAACTTCTTTACATCATGCTCACTTATACATCATGTGCCTGTCTTTAACTCAAAGGCTGTCTGTTGGGGGTCCCTCTCCCCATTCTCTCCCTTCCAACACTGCTTGCCCCAATTGATTAGATATTAGTCCACCATGAACTCTTGAGTGATTTTTGTTTCCTCTTTCAGAAACTTCTGGTCATCCAAGGCAAAGTTGTGGACATGCACTACAGTCATCCTAGGAACAAGTATGAAGACTGGCTCTGCAACACTGTAAGTAAACTCCGGATTTTGACCATTGTTCAGTCCAATCCAATATTTTCTGCACTGGTACAATTGTTAAAGCTCAAGTTGTGTCTCAGGTTGGTTTAGCGTCAAAGTAGACCTCCTTTTGTCTGCGGCAGCTCTGTTCTGGGCTTTAGTAGCTGTTTTTAATAAAAATGATTTGAACGGTTACTTGCAGTGTGGCCTGTACAATTTCCGGAGGCGATTGAAGTGCTTCAGATGTGGAGCAGCTAAAGCTGGTAAGTATTTGAATCAGCAGGAGGCCAACCACTGCAGACATCCACACAGCCTGGGCTGAAAGTGTTGAGGTTTAGCACAACATCTATTACAGTAACTGTACAATCTTAAAAGTATTTTCACTTTTAAATTGGGTTTAGACAAGGAACCATCGTAAGCGAGAAAGGAAGTCCAATATTTCAAAGTAATCCTTGAAGTATTAGTATTAGCTCCCTTAAATTTTTGACCCTCATGGTGTAATTTATATTTTTTGAGGCTGAAAACATCAGGTTTTTAGCACATAATTTTTTAATGTTATTTTAAATCATCATTAAAGGTTATGTTCATGCCGTTTTTATTTCTGTGATTCTCCTAACAGACGGTGAAGCGGGCAATGCCGCTGGGCTCCCTGAACTTCAGCCCACTGGTGATTTCTATGGAGACAGTAAGAGCTTTTGTTGTTCCAGATCCAAAAGCTAAAACGATTATCCACGATTGGCTTTTCTTAAAGTGAATCCTTGTCGTCTTTTACAGCAATCATCTTGAGAAACATTGCTCCTCTGACCACGGTGGACGCCATTTTGACAGCGCTGGCACCATATGCCAATTTGTCAGCCAATAACATTCGCCTTATTAAGGACAAGCAAACTGGCCAGAACAGAGGCTTTGCTTTTGTTCAGCTGTCCTCCCCTCTGGTAAAACAACCTTGGATACATATCGAATTATTTATCAAAACAAATCACAACCCAGTGGTCTAAAGGTACCATTTTAAATTTGATATCTCAACTTTTTGCAGGAAGCTTCCCAGCTGCTAACCATCTTACAAGGTTTGCAACCTCCACTGAAACTGGATGGGAAAACAATCGGGGTGGATTATGCTAAAAGTGCTAGAAAGTGAGTCATCTCTGTAATGCATTAAAAGGCATTTAGTTGTATTTATGGAACTACCACTTTTGTTGAACACAAAGTAATTTAACCTTTTGTCTCAACTAGGGACCTCTTATTGCCTGATGGGAATCGTGTCAGTGCTTTTTCTGTGGCCAGCACAGCCATTGCAGCAGCACAGTGGTCCTCAGCTCAGGTTGGCCCATTTTTCTCAGAGTTCCTTGTTATTTTTTCTGCAGCTGTTGCGATCATACATTAATGATCTGTTTTCCACCTTCCAGCCACAGCAGAGCTCAGACGGGATGTCAGAGTATGCCTGTCTGCAGGAAGGTTACGCTCCTCTGTCACAGGTTAGTTCAGCGAAGTACATTCAGTGCCAAATGTTTGGAGTAAAAATACACTTATATATCTAGAAAAGAGTTTATTTGTAGGAGTCTTAAGATTAATGGGAATGTCATATGTGTAAGTTATACATTAACATTTGCTTTGGATGTTTTACAGGACTACCAGACATATTATCATCAAGGAACAGCAGCCAGTACTTGTCAGGGAAATGGAATCCTAGGAGGTAAATTGCCTTTTTTTCACATTAGATCATATAAATGTGTAATGTTTTAACTTTTGTCTTAATTGTAGTATTCCATTTTTTCACAATTAGACTGAATCTGTTACTTTAATGTAGAACAGGACTATTTAACTAAACTCTTCAAAAGCTGCTGTCCTGCATATTTTAAATATGTTGTTGTTTTAATTCTGCTGATTCAAATGGATGAATGTTCTCCTCAGCATGTTATGAAGTTTTGCAGAGTTGTGGAAGTAAACATTTGTTTCAGCTGTGGTAGAACAGGGACACATTTAAAAATTACAGGACATCTTCTTTTGTACACATACCACAGCAACACTCTACTGCTCTACTTCACTTTAAAGCTTTAGTTACTCAGAATGCTGTAATAATTGGATTTTTTTTTGTGGTGTTAGCTGCTCCAGGTGTAAAGCTGGTTCCTGCTGCCGTTGTGATATCACAGAGTCCACAAGTCTACCAACCACATATCATTGCGCCACCTGCTGTACAGGTAATGTCATCGGTAGTAATGAATTACATAAAGTTGAAAAACAATATCAACCTCTAAAAAAAACCCTAAACTCTAATTCCAGGCATTGCCTCTTGTCCAGCAACTGGATGCAAAACCTCAGCCAGGACTTGCAGCTGTTGAATCTGTAGCTCTGCCTGCCTTGGCTGTAGCTGCTGCCCAGGTTAATGGAGCCAGTGCAATACCAGCTGCTGGACCAGGCCGGGGAGTCCACCAGTGGTATGGACAAATGTGTTGCTTTAATATACTTTTTTTTTTGTAATGATCCAATCTGACTTTTTATTTTACTTTTTAAAACTGCGATTTCAGGAAAATTTGAGCTCCTTTAAATAGGTTTTGGTAGGTTTAATTGATCTAGCAGATGGAGGCCCTGACCAGAGTTGAATGCAAACTTAAGCTGATTCTGACTTTACTCTTTGAAGTATTGATAGAAAAGATACAGCTATTTATAATACTTGTTTATAGCCTTCCTGCTTTGAATATTCATGTTAGCAACCGAGATGATGTCACACTGTGTGATAAAGCAGCTGATGGAAAACAGGGTTTTGCTATCTTGAAACACAAAACAAATTTTTAGCATCTTATCAGTAAATGCCAGTAGTGACCCAGTCTTATCTGTTTGACCCCCAGTTAACAACAGAAATGTCTTAATGTGTTGTAGAAAACATAGCTTCCTATAAGTACCTTCTCTGACTTCTTATTGCCTCAGCGATACTGAAGATGGTAAACTAAGTCCACTAGTCACCAGTCAGGGTAGATCAAGCTGAAGGTTTTCTGATGACTCTTTAATTTCTAGGACTTTTTGTTAGTGTCTTATACAGCAGTAATAACCTAAATATCCTAAACCGGTACCATCACAACTTTTTAATGCGCTTACCAGGATTCTGTTAACAAGTATTAACTTGATGTTTCCATAATCAACAGGTTCTGTTCCTGATACATCTACCTATCAATATGATGAGTCCTCTGGCTATTATTACGACCCTCAGACTGGCCTTTACTATGACCCAAATTCACAAGTAAGTAACACAAAGTCCTTAATATCAGCCAGTTTGGTTGGAGAGATTTCATAATGTTTTGATTCTGTACATCACTGCTTTATGTTTCAGTATTATTACAACACTCAGACTCAGCAGTACCTGTACTGGGATAGTGAGAAACAGACATATGTACCGGCCTCTGGCAACATAAACCCTGGGCAGAATGATAAAACAGCAAATGGCTCAGCGGGAGGCAACAAGGAGCCTAAAGAGAAAAAAGAGAAACCAAAGAGCAAGACTGCACAGCAGGTATTTTTGCAAATCCCACTTTAAGGCACTTTTTATCTGTTCTGTTTAGCTTTATCTGTTTTATTACTGTTTTTTAAACTTTGATTTTTAAATATTTCAGATTGCTAAAGACATGGAACGGTGGGCTAAAAGTCTCAATAAGCAGAAAGAAAACTTCAAAAGTAGCTTTCAGCCCATCAGCCAAGAAGAGAGGAAGGAGGCAGCAGCAGCTGATGCTGGATACACATTGTTTGAGAAGAAGGTATGTCATAAGATTCAACAAGTAAACTTCCAAGCGGGTAATATTTGACAAATCTAGATAAAAATGTTGAATGATTCTTTAGCAGGCAGGTCTAGACAGACTCATGCAAGAGGTTGCGAGGTGCGCTGAAGAGGAAGCACTTCCTATAAGCTCTGCCAGTTCTTCCAAGGTATTTCCTCTTTCTGGAGTTTCATTAGGTGTGGCCTCCGAGTTATCTGGTTTTTATGGGACGTTCGCTCTGTGTTTGTGGGTTAGTGTGGCCTGGTGGCAGCCTACAGTGGAGACAGTGACCCTGAGGAAGGAGTCGCAGGAGGAGAATCCGATGGCGGGGACCTGAGTCTGGACAAACTGACAGACTGGAAGAAGATGGCCTGTCTGCTGTGTAGGAGACAGTTCCCTAACAAAGAGGGTTTAGTGAGACATCAGCAGCTGTCTGACCTTCACAAGGTATCACCCTAACTTACTGACTTCTGGCTGATTTGTTTCAAATTTCAACAGTCCAACTAAAAAAAAAAATCTGTTTTTTCTTAGAAAAACCTTGAAGTTCTCCGCAGATCTAAAATGAGTGAAGCAGAGCTGGAAGAGTTGGAAAGGAAAGAAACAGAGGTTTGAGCATACACTCATATGCTTGGATATATTCATCTTACTTTGACCTCTTTTTAATTTTAAATATATATATTTTTGGCATCAGCAAAAATACAGGGACAGAGCAGCTGAGAGAAGAGAAAAATACGGCATTCCAGAACCACCAGTGCCTAAAAAGAAGAAATTCAACCAGCCAGCACCAGTCGTGTAAGAGCATTTTTGTGTATTTTAAGACACAAATTGTACTCTTTTTTTTTTTTTTTTCGCTGTTATACTATACAAATGTAATATTTCTTTTTTACCTGTGCAGAAACTATGAACAGCCCACTAAAGACTGGCCTTACCAGTGATAATATTGGGAACAAGATGCTGCAGGCCATGGGCTGGAAGGAGGGGAAAGGTCTTGGTCGCAACCAGCAGGGCATCACTGCTCCGATCGAGGTACACACCGTAAAGCTAGAGTTAACGGGCTCCATGTTGCTGAGCAGCATTAATTACTGTAAAGCTTGCTAATGCGTGTCCTTTTCCTCTGCAGGCACAGTTGAGAACTAAAGGAGCTGGACTTGGCACCAAGGGAACCAACTACACCCTGTCTGCTTCAGATACATACAAAGACGCAGTCCGGAAAGCCATGTTCGCCCGCTTCACAGAATTGGAATGAGTTGTTTTCTAATTTGATTGCGTTGGTGTCATCTGTGAAATATCAGCCATACTATCGCAGAGGAGAAAATGGACTCCTGTTAAATAAATCCACTCTCTGTATGACACATAATGGTTAACTTACTGTCACAAAATGGACCACCAGAGGAGATTTGTTAAAGTTACATGAAGTTGTAAAGGATCTAATTTATAAATTGTACATATGCATAATGAGTCGTCTTTGTTGTTTTACATTGCTGTTTTTTTCTTTTTTGATTTAAGTTTGTCTTTGCATGACTGTACAGTTTATACGAAATCTTGTCAAATGTAAAGAAAATAAAATTTGAGATCAAAATTGGGATCATTACATAAGACTGAGTCTTGTTATGAGAGGTCAGCTGAAAGTTGGTGCAAAGTTAAATTTCAGTAATTCAATTCAGACAGTGAATCTATTATTTGTGTTGAGATTCATTACTTCTGGTATTTTAAGACTTATTTTAATATTGTAGATTAGGTGATGAAAACTAAAGTTCTGTTTATCAAAGTAGAGTAAGACCCATAGAAAGGGATTTTCAACACAAGTCAGATTGTGGCTGACATTGAATGGGAGACTGCTTCTTTGACATTTATTCAGCGGATACTCTGAGACACTTCACAAATGGGCTAAGCTGCTATGTTATTGCTGAAGAAGCCGAGTACCTGCAGTGATGTATAAGCATAAAAGTTAAGAGGAAGGAAAATGTTTGGATGAAAAAAATGCTAAGTTTTACTTTTCATTTGTAGATCAAGGGTCCAGATTCTTGAGGAATTAAATTTAAGATGTGCACTTCACACCCTGACTTTAGACAATATATGGATTATTGTCGAGGATGAGAGCAGATCCATCAGTTCAGATGTGCTGAAGGGAAATATTGGAACTAAGTATGGTTCCTCAACATATCAGAGTTACTGTATGTCATAAAACACATAATCTTGTTGAAAAAAATACAGCCCCACAGGGGTGAAATGTTTTGTTGCTTCTCTCCTCACTTGAATTGGTGCTTCTTTCTTAATTGGTGTATACTTTAAAGCACACTAGTATTGAATCCAAGGTTTTCATTATCATTCTTGCACAAGCAAAACCTGTGGACATGCTTTCTCTGAGCCGAATTAAGCAACAAAGATTCCTTTTGCTATCTGTCTGTCCAGTTCATCCAGTTCATACCAGCTCAAACAAGCTTAAAGAATGTGAGAAACAAATACAGGTTCAGCAGTTCACACATTTTATAGTACGTCCAACAAGTTTATGCTTAGCATGGATTGGCATATAAGTTTTAAAGAAAGACCTTTTTTAAGTGAAAATACAAAATGAAGCAGATTAAAGGGAAAAGTTGAGGCATGTCACGGGTTTTCTACTCTTCACATGAAGCAGGATGAGTGACTAAAAGTCAGAGGTAATAACATTTGTGAAGAATGTGTGATCTGTATATTTCAGCCTGTTTAAGGAGGACAACAGAAACTGTTCTGTTTCACAGGACCAAGAGTCCAGTCCAGTCATTTAGCATGGAAATAACCCTCATGAGTTTTTGTGTTTATTTAAAATTTGGAATATTTAATGGTTAAATATTTTTCATCATTTTACTTGTTTCATTTATAAGCATGAGAAGAAGAAACATTTTGAAGGGGCACCCACAGAGATTCTTTTGGGAGTTGTTTTCTGATTTTTTATGAAATTCTGTTTAATCTATATGTTTCCCACAGTAAACTGATTTTTGTGAAGGAACTTGTATCAATATGCCTACTTATGGAACAGATTGTGTCAGAATTTATTCTGTGTACTTTAGATCTGAATATACTATCTTTAAATAATTATAGAATATTATATGTTTTTTAATGACTTTATTAGTATATATTTTTTTGATAGTCAGATATATAAATATTTAACAACTCTTAAATTATTGTACTGTTCTACGTTTAGTCTTCCATACCAAACTGACCCCTAGAGGCCGCTAAAAGTACCGTTTTTTTTAGGCAGGTGACTTCAGATTTGTTTTGAGAATATCAGTGATTTTATTTTGGTTCCTGGAGGCAAAAAATAAATAAATTACATGTTATGTTTTATTGTATATTTGCCACACATTACATTTGTTCCTAATTTTCTCGTCAGTCATGTTTTCCTCCATCAGTAAATAATTTGACAGAGGTAATTATAACCTCTGCTATAATTACCCATCAGTTGTTCAGCAATGACTTAGCCGAGAAAAACCCGTCAACATTGAGAAAACTGCAAAAAATAATGCTGCTAGATTACTCACTGGCAGCACAGAGCTGGAACTTTTTCAGATTGTTTCTTAGTGCGCTTTATTCGCTCTTTCACCCGAACAGAAATGGATTCTGTTTCAGGCAGGTAGTAAAGGTGCAAAAGTGTGAGTTGCTCAATGCGCACTGCAGCGCCACTTTATCTTGGTTCATTTATGCTACAGAATACTATCAGCTAGACTCCCTTCCTTCCAAAAGTGTTGAAACCTTACCTCCCAGTGGATTCACAGGCGCAGTGGGTGGGATGGACAGAGGGCGGGGGTGGGGTGCGGGGTGCGGGGTGCGCACACAGGAGGCGGACCTACTTTGCGACCCCCACAGCTCTGGCTGAAGATAATTTTACGATGCCGACCATTTCCCCAAGCACATTTTGTCGCCGCAGCGTAGCAGAGACACGATAAGTCAAGTAAAAACCGCACGTAACCAGGCAGATATCAAACACAGAAAAAAGAAGAGAGGTTCCCAGGAAAGGGAACAGCGCTGCCCTTTATAATATCTCGGAACATCAGTGGAATTAGGCTGAAATCTTCAGGACAAGTGCGTTTGGTAAGAGTCGACAAATCTTATTTTTAAGTTTCTTATAAAGGGGGAACATTACTAAACTCTGTGGTATTATAACGAACTGGTTTTATTTTATATTTAAGGATTATGTGTGTTATGTGTTTTTTTTGTTTTTTTTTTAGAAACAAAGACATCTGTCAGTCATGAGTGGAAGAGAATCTTAATAGAAATATGTTAAAACTCAAATGTGTTATTGTTGGATGGCGAAGTGGCTGCACCAACTTGTAGTTTAATGTCTTAGGTGATAAAATAAAGAACATAAATTGCTCCCTCTTGTTAGGGAGCGCCAACCTCAGGACATGTCAGGAGGACCATGTGGCGCTTTAAGTGACAAACTGGTGGTGTCCATCTTTTGTTCGTGAAGCGTTTTATTCTCCCTGGGAGAATTGTGGAGTGTAATTTACTCCACGAGGAGTAAATTAAACTCCTTGTGGAGTTTAATTTACCTTTTTAAACTGTTTAATCTAAGTTGCAAAAGTGACATACTGTGACACATAAACCCGCATTTGCAGCGTGGGAATGTAAATATCCTAGTTTGGGATTTGCTAGACCAGATTTCTGCAGCGCTCTTAAACTTAGTGTCGTGACGTCACTGCCTGACTTCTACGTGACATTTTCCAGCCCTACACCTTTTGCTTAACCACTTTGTTCCTTACTATCGAAGATAATGGGCAATATTGCCGCTAATGGGGGAGAGATGTTCTCCTTTTTTCATACACGAGCAAAACAAACACCATTACCAACCAGCAGAGGCCATTTAAAGCTCCTCTTCTTTGTTATTGTAGGCTAAACATAGCCATGTGGAGGAAGAGGGAGAAAGGGAAAGAGCGCCGTGTGTGGAAAGTAGCCTACATGGTGCGCATTTTCACTCATTACTCTCTGATGTGTTTTTATTGTGTGCCTGGTGATAATGAAAATGAGAAGCTTTTGCTCTACAGACATGGTTCTCAAACTGTGGGGCAAGTCCAGTTCGTGCGATTTAGGTTTCCTGTAATGGTTCTGAAACAACATTTTGGTACAAATATTGGCATTGTAAATATGAACAAATTAACTATAACGTGCTGCAATTCAAAACTATTTGCACCCCTTGAACTTTGATACATTTCTTCACGGTCACATTATGGTCAGGACAATTCTGCAAGATACCAGCGCTCAGTAGAGTATGGTTGTTAAGTCTCAGGAAAACAAATGTAGGTGCTGCACCTTTATTTACTTTGACTCCACCATCATTTTTATATATGCTGCAGTCAGACGAAATCCAGCAGCTGCTGCTGAGTCATCACTGGTTTAATGACATGCAAACTATCAGAAGTACCAGATAGTTAATACGAGCAACTACATTCTAGATGCACACAGCCACACCGGTGACGGAACCTGGTGGTGCTTCAGATTTCCCAGTCAGAACATTCAGGTTCTTAGCAACAGCACGTGTCTCTAAATGTGTAAAGCTGGTAGAGAGGTAGACCACTAAATAGTCACAGCTAGTGACTATATATATATATATATATATATATATATATATATATATATATATATATATATATACTGTATACATATATATAAATCCATACCACACTTTTCAGTTTTTGAAATTTATAACCCTTTGTCTTCCTCCTCACAATTATGTGCTACCTTGTGTTAGTCTGTCAACAGGTTAAACTGTGGTTATCAAGTTAATCAAATGTTCTAACCAACAACATGATTTGCCCGATAGCATTGTTAAAGGTTAATTTAGAAAGTATGTAAGGGTGTTAAAAAGTCAAGTTTTTAAGAGTTTATTTGGCTTGATAGCCTTAGAGAGAATAGAAAGGATATCCATGACCTTAGTGGACCTTCAGCTGGTTGCCTTCTAATTCAAGCTTGGTCATATTTTTGTCTGGGTTAAACACAAACATTTTTTTCTTATTCACTGAACTTTATTAAAAGGAATTGAGACATTTTCTTTTAAGCTTGAAACAGCAGATGCACCTTATTCACAAAACCTCTATTGGTCTATAACACCATATGATCCCTTTGGCAACTAAATATGATCTGAGCCATTGTACTATAGGTATTGATCGCAGTCACTTTCCATCATCAACGTCTTAAGCAAGTCTTTCTACATGTTGTAGCATGCAAATTTTAGACCTTCACTTGTTATTATTTTGAACCTTTCGTTGATGTCATGTGCTGATGTCATGTGGTGCTGTCATATTGATTGAAGCCTTTTAAATGACAAATATTAACAGTGTGAATGAAAAATACACAACATAATCAATATGGTATTGATCTGAGCTCAGACTGTTCATGAAATTTAATGTGGAGCTTGTCAACCTTGAGTTTTTTAGAAAACAATGATAGGGAAATAAAAATGAATCTCAGAGAATCTTATTGTCACTGTTTATTTTATTATATTCTAGCTTAAATTTGTTATACTCTTGGCGATTGAGTGTCATTTCAGGGTGCTTTCCTTTTCTACAAGATGATTTGTTTCATATTCAAAAATCGTTTCAGTGTTGCTGCTAGCTTGGTTGTTTGACAGCCTTGGAACAGGGACCAACTGTTGCAATAACGTACACGACAGGAAATGAGGTCCATAACCCCCATTTGCTCCAATGTGGGCCATGACTTGACATCACAGTAAAACTGACACAGGTAAAAAAAAACCTTATTTGAACATCAAACACATTGCAAAAGTTGCTTCAATGCCGTTGGGGATGGAGAAAGAAGGTTTGAACTCTTAATGGTTTTTTAGTGGTGGTTTTGATCAGAGTTCGAAAAGAACAGATAAACCCTTGTGCTGGCAGTGACCTCGACCCGTGCAGCGGTCAAAATGGCAGGAAGTGGACAGGTGCACAGTGTGTGGAAGTCAATGTTTTATCCAGGCTGGACGCAGCCAGCTGCTCTGCAGTCCCATCAAAGAGAAGTGTGGATTTCTGTATCTGAGTCAGCCAAAGTGTTAAGTGTCAGCCACTCCAGGGTTTATTATTATCTTTGTCATGGGGCTCATAATCTGTGAGAGCTGAACACGACTGTATCATGTGCTGTTTTAGATTTGTTTTGGAGTCCTTGCAAGTCATTTTGTAAATACTTTATTGTACATAGAGCGTTTGTTCTACACAGTATTGATTTGAGCTTATTTCTTCTGAATTTGGATCTTTCAGTACCTGAAATAGATATTATTATTCCACTAGTATCCATATAGTATGTTCCAAAACAAGTTAAATCCTCTTCTTACTTGTGACATTGTTTTTTTATGTCTCTTTCAAAGCTATATTTAGTAGCAGGTACATATTTTTTTTAACAAATCACAGAGTAAAGTACGTCAGCGGTAATGGTCAAATATTTGACTAAAACATGACGACCACAGCTTAGAAATCCTGCTCCAATAGGTATTTGAGTCCCAGCCTCATGTGACGACATGTGAATCACAAACACCCACCGAAGGCCAAATTTGTGCATGTTTTCAGTAAAACATGTAGGCATGTTTGTCCACCACATAACTGCTCCTACTTTTGTTTGTACTGTCTGTAGACTTTATTAATATTTCCCTCAGGACTCAGGAAACAAATTGGATCTGATGTCAGATCAGCAAATCAGACCGATTAAGGCTACATTCTAGCATCAAGCTGTCTCACTGGAAATAGTGTGTCTGATAATAGTTGCCAGACTGTTTCAAATTTTGGGTGCACAGATTTATGCCAGACTAAATATTTGGCTGAGGTTCGACAGAGATGTGATCATGAGTGACGACAGTGATGTGCTGACCTGTTTGGTGTTTTAGCAACTGCATTTGGGCCACTTTTAATTGCTATTCTAAGGTTGTTTGTTCCAAGTTATTTTTTCCTGACGTTTTTGGAGAAAAGGGTAGAAGAGTAGCAGATGGACACACTCAGATCTTAAAGAATGATGCATTTATTCAGTCCTTTTCTGGATTTAATTTATGCTATGAGAATGGAGAGGAGAAACTATTAGCACAAACAAGAGGCTTCTTTCATGACATAAAGAGTAGTTTCATAAGATGGTCATATGTGGAACAAAATACTTACAGCAATATACGTCTTTATGTCACATGAACCTTGCTACATTGGTGCTTTATATCTATATACTTATGTAGATGCATATATATATATACAGTATATAGATATAGATACACATTTAAATGAACAAGATACGTTGTTTCAAATGAGTTTTCTTGTTCAGTATCACTTTGCATGCTGTTTATGAAGGAATGCTCATTTGAACATCTTTCAAGCTAAACTTTTTTCTTGTTGATAAATGTAAATGTAAATGTAATGAAAAATATAACATATGTGTTTTACCAAGTGCTACAAAAACATCTTAAGAACTTAAATCAAATGTAATATCAGATTATTTAATGACATTTTTCACTTTATTCTCTGTTGGTTACAGAGTCTGCCTCTGTGGTGAATTCTCCCTAAACCTAAAGCCACATGATGCCACCTTCAATACATTTCTTGTTTCGTCTGATAACATTTGAGTACTATGTAGGTGCTAGCTGCCAATAAATGTGGAATAGGTCATTAAATAAGCTACATTTTTTGAAAGCCATTTATTGTCCTGGAATTTATATATTGTGAAATATCTGTGCAAACAAAGGGTAGTGATAGAGCATTTAACTATAAATCAAAGTTAAGCTATATGTGCCAACTTTGAGAGCGGACCCTCATCAAAACTGTGTGCTCCAAGCTTCCTGGAGAGTAATTGCTGAGTATCTCCTGCTGTTCTTTTATGCTTTTTCCAGGAGAAAAAATGTCCTGCCACATTTCAACAACACTCACAGTTAATTCGAGGTAATTGAACCTTTATGTAACAGACATGGGTTTTATTTTTAGTAAACATGTATGAGGCCAGAAGACAGTTACAAAAAAAAGAGCGTTGTTTGCATGAATAAATCAGTGTCAGTGTTACCAAAAATCTTTTTGATGCATGAATTATTTACCACTCCACTTCATGAGTTCTATTGTAAAGTTAAAAAAATAATGACAAGATTTTTCATATTTATTTCTCAAGATTTAAGACTTATGTAATAGTAATACTAATAACTTGTGGGTGTCAGGCTGCACAGCTACGCAAAAAAGATGAAGTTACTTTTTGCAAACTACCTTTTCTTGACTGGATACAGAGTGAAGCTGTCATCAAGCTTTACCATGGGTAAAATGACAAATCTCGTGACTGATTTGTTTTTATATTGAATGATTCAAACATTCTATTTAATAAAATGAGAGGTTCATATTTAATTCAATCGTATTTAAACGTATTACTGATAGTATTTTTTTTTCTAAATTTCTAAAGAAACTTTGATATTTATTCACAGTGGAGTTGGTCTGGAGATTGGACTTAAAATTATATGGTATTCTGATAATAATGAAGAGTACATGAAAATGTAATACACACATCTCACACATTACCACTCATGGAATAA
Organism: Xiphophorus hellerii; assembly: GCF_003331165.1. Lineage (NCBI taxonomy): Eukaryota > Metazoa > Chordata > Actinopteri > Cyprinodontiformes > Poeciliidae > Xiphophorus > Xiphophorus hellerii. The sequence continues at coordinate 15,308,985 of NC_045691.1, read as the reverse complement.
GCATTGGAAAAGATAGCTTGGACATTAAAAGTGATCGTGTGGCCAGTTTTGGAGCAAATATGACACTAATTGAGGTCATAAAAGTAATCATATTTTGCTGATTCCAGGTTGCCACCTGTGGAATAAAAATGTTTTGTAAGGGCAGTCTGAAGGGACTTGGTAGAAAGCAGTTTTTTAGGTGGAAGGTCAAATCTGGTCTTCATTTAAACAACTCGTTACGCATATCTTAGAAATTAAAAAAGTAAAAACTTCATAAATCTTCAGTGTAACAATTCTGCCCGCCTTTGAATAGTTTATGTATAAAAAGTGCTAGCTAACTTGGACCAGTACAACCCTTATAAATCACTATGTATTAAGTCAATATGCATCATCATTACATTTAAAGCTCTTGAAGTTTGAGACCTCTAAATCCTTTGCCAACACGAACGTTATTGGAAGCTTGGGAAACATATTGAACCAGTTTTGCTTCCTGTCTGGAGTTCAATCGGGATGACATAATTTTTACTTTTCGCTGATTATTTTTGTCTGATTATCTGACTGACTGATAAGGGCTGAGATGTTCAAAGAGAAGAGTCATTTTCATGTTAGTCTGTGTAATGAGCCATTGTCATTAAAGCAGACATCAACTGTTTCTGATGTACATACATCTTTAGCTCATATCACATTTGAAAAGGGGTGCAGCTCATAGTATTGATCATGAAGGAAAAATCCAGAGTCACACCACAACAAAAATCCAAATAATACATTAAAATCCAGTTGTTATTATAACCTACTGTATGTTGTGATTTTTCAGAGTTGTGTTAGGTATTATAATTGAGCCCAAAGTTAACTATAGTAGAATTAAAGTTAAAGTAATCTTTAAAATCTCCTAACTCTGGTGCTCTGATTGGAAGTAATGTTAATGTTTTTGAGCTGTACAGCCAGAGTTCCAATATGAATATAATTAAGAATCTTTGGAGGGTAAAAGGGCCTTCTAACCCAAAGATTTGAAGCTCATCACCAGAATTGAACCATCAAAATACCTCTGGAAACATGCAAAAAGATTGTCAGGAATTGGAAGGAGTATTTTATTCTTCGGTGCCAATAAAGATTTTTTAACATTCTTTATGAATAAAACAGAGCCATTTTTTTTTTCAAATTAGAGACTCCTTTAAATTACTTTGCTGTCTTTTGAGAGATGTCTTCCTCATTTCTAGTCACAACCAATCCTCTTGAATGAATGAAAAAAAATTTATAAATCAAAAAAATACCAGGGATACAATTAATTTGGGACTTAATTGTATGTAAACTGTTTAATATTTGAACAGTCATGGCATATCTTAGAAATAAAAAAGTAAAAACTTCATAAATCTTCTGTCGTGTTCAACAATAGGTTGTATAGTCAACTCTTGGTTTAGGTTAAAAATGGCACAAATGCGTCGACATTTTTTTCATTTATTCGATTTAGAGTAGGTCAGCTTTAAATTATCTGCTTTTACGATAGTGTAATTGTGATGTTAATGGACTACAAGATTGTTTATTTTATATGGTTTTATATAAATTATGAATCTCTGTTTGTGATTAATTTGCATTTTTTGTTGGAAATACTTTTCATCAACATGCATAGATGTTATGCATTGATCATTTACTTCTGTCTGGATTCAAACCTGCACCTTGTTTCCCATAAAAATCAGTGGCATGGATTCCCATGGTTGCGGTTAATGAACCAGGACACAAGCATGTGCTGGTTTGTTTGCGTCAGGCACGTGTTGTAGGATGAGCGAGTGCTGCCAGGTGCACTTGCTTGAACCTTGTTTATCTCATGCCCACGTGCCGATGCGCCACAAACAGCCGCCATATTCATGGCTGCCTGCTTTTAAAATGACACCAGAGTAAGTGGGGACTAGTTAATAGGAATGCTCCTCTGAGATACTTAATAATAAGGATCCTACACTTTAATTAACTGTTGTTCACCCTTCTTCTTGTTCAAACCATTCAAATGTCACACAGATCCAGTAACTCTAAATGTGACCTCTAATCTTCATGTCATGACTTGTTGCTCAACAGAACTGATTCCAGCTCCAGGAACATTTCAGGTCGTCTTTCTGGCAGTCAGGGAAATATCATACTGTCCTTTTCTCAGTTAAGGGAGCAGTATTTGTTCTCATAATTCATGCTTAATACCTTTAAGTTATTAAAACATTTCAATTGGGTCAAGAAATTAGTTGTAAATTTAACATTAACTGATTACATTCTCAGATTCACCTTTTTATTGATTTAGTAGTTTTGAATTGTGCCATTTTCACTCTTCATTCAAGACAGTTTTTGGGAATTTACATTCAAATTTTTGTGGAAATGGCTTGTTTATCAAGGTATGAACCCAAAATAATTTAAATGCAGACAATAGACCAGATTTAACTATGTAGGTCTCTATGTAATCAACTTTTATTAAAAAATGTTATTCATAAGTAACGGCATCGTAAAAAAAAGCCATCAAACTTTCTTGAAAACATTTACTTTAAACAGAGTTACTAACATTTAAGTAAAAAGAAAATAAATTAAAAAAGAACAATTTTCATTTCATTTTTGCGTTATTGCATATCATTTCACTGCAATGAAAAAGTCCAGATCTTAGTATTTAACTTATTTTGAAAGATCAAAATATAATTTATGCCAAAAACAAGTTCCTGACATGCATTAAACATGCAACATGTCAGAGATGGAAAGTACCAACATCAGTGATGAACCTAGTTCTGTATTTACTGTAAATTCACTGATCCTGTATTCATGAACTGAAAACAGTGGTTATGATCTCTCTATGGATAGGTGTGACAACACTGTTTTTGTGTTATTTCTATAATTTCACTCCAGCCCTCTTTGTTCCACTGTGAAACAGAGTTTGTATCTTGGAGTGCTACATGTGTGAAAGCTCATCTGATCTCTGAAAATGTGAATTTCGGTTTACTAAGAAGTTAGCCCTGATTTGGTTTGCTTACTGTGAAAAAGCAAACAGAGTATCCAGCAATCCAAAGTAAACTAAACCGAGGGGAGGAAGTGATGTATGATTTACAGATATATGTTATCTGAAAATTGACAAAACCTTTCAGTACAGTTCACAGAGTGCGCTCTTGTTTTTATGTGGAAGTCAGAGTTGCCATTTGGAAAAAAAACAAAACAAAAATAAAAATTGCCAGTGAAAGTCTGAATTCAGAGTGGCGAAATTAATGCATTTTAAGTAACCCTAAATTTAATAACATATACGGTTGCATATCTATAGTTTGCAGTTGGCCAATATAAACAATTCATTTTCACTTCATTGGTATCTCTTTATACCAATGGGACACATATTGCTGTAAAGTATCTATTTGTCTATAAAGAAATACATTCTTATTGGCTTGAAAGTAGCAATGAGCACCACAAGTCTGAAAAAAGAGATTTGTTGTTTGTTTTGGTACTATGATTAACAATTCAAGGTGATAACAGTTTGTTTATCTCAATTATATCCAATAAAACACATAAATAATATGTTCGCAAATACATACTGTACAGCACAATTGGTGTTTCTAGTTCAATTAGATATAAACAAAAAAGTGCTAATGAATAGTAAGTTTAAATACATTTCAAATTAAAGGCAGCATATTGCATGCTGAACTTGGGGCTGCCCATCAAACTCTGTCAAACCCAGTTTCCTGGACCGTCCTGATGTGAAAACATCCCGAATTTGTTCAGTTACATGAGGGGGTTCTCTCAGCACCAAAATCCTGCAGAATTCAGTGTGATCTAGATTTGAATTGAATCAAACATTTTCCTGTATACCTCTGTGTAAATAATCAGTATCAGTGTACAGAGCTGAAACAGGATGCAGTGTACGCTAGTTTTTCATTCAGGAGATAAGCCAGAATCTTTCTTCCAATAATACTTTTTTATTGAAGATAAAAAATATTCCCTGTGGCTACAGCTGTTTAAATCTTTTACTCTATGTCATGCAGTGTTACATTATTTATTTTCTACCTCAGGTTTCTACTATAGCTGCAATTGAATGGTGTCTACCTGGTTTGATTGTATTGTATGAATAACACTAAACGTGATCTTAGGGGGTATTTCTACAGCATTACACAACCTTGTCTTTTTGTAGTTTCAGAAGTAGTTCAGTTAATTAGTAGATTTTTACTACATGGAACTGCAAAATTCTGAAAACGCAGACAGACTTTAACCTTTGACTGTGTGGTGATATCTTTGACTTGTTTGCTTTACTCTTAACCGAAACGCGAAACTCCTACAAACTTTCTGGGATGACATCATAGCTTGTGAGCTCTTTTCATGTTATATGTTCCAACAATGATGTGAGTCAGGATAGAAGTCTTTTGGGTCACTATGCCAAAAGTAAGTGTGTGCTGTTTATCTGCAGAACAGAGATCAAACAGATGAATTGACGTAGTCGTGCACTGATGTCCTAATTCACCTAAAAAAGTGCCACAGTGAACCCTAATTGAATCAGATCCAAGTGTGATAGAGATACTTCTGGATCGTTCTCTACTATGTCTGTGTGGAAACAAGTGCCAACACTTTATTTTATTATGAATGCGCCTCCTGTCTGCTGGTTTCAGATTCAATTAAATGTGAATTTAGTTTGCAGTGAATTAAAATTTGTTTATAAAATGTCAAAAATGAACTTGCTGTCATTAGAACTTAAAGATCAACCCTATTTCAGTCTTAACTTTGTAGAAAAATATGTAGAAAATCTGACTCAGGAGGTCACAAGCAAGTCCAAAGTTACAATTTTAAAATGACTTGTCATACTGTTCCTATGACTCATAGTGCTTTAATAATAATCCATAGAAAGTGTTGGAAATAACTAAGTTTTCAATGGCACTATGAATTGTAAAGTACCCCGCCCCACCTGTTGCTGCACACTTCCAGTCAGCTGGCTAAAAGAGGATGTTTTTATTTTCTGTTACATTCAACAAAACAAATGTTGACTTTATTTTAATTTGACCAAAAGACAGTTACTAAGTAGCATACATAATGTTAATATAACAATGGTAATATATTATTTTGGCAGCACTAGGAATAATTGTTGCTATTCTGTTTGAGATAAAATAAATCACATCATGAACAATTTTGTTTTTAAGTTTTTTGTTTTCACAGCTGTATCAAGAAACCTTTGTATTGTTACTGAAGGTTGTCCTGTGAGAGAAATGCTCTTATAACCTTCTTTGTTTTTAGAAATTCAAGAGCTGGACCCCTCCTTCACTGAACGCGCTCAGGCCAAAGAGAATCTGATATTTCTTAAAAGATGGAGCCTGCAGAGTCAGAGATGAACATATTATCCAATGGAAAACCCCATGATCTTGGAGATGACATGGGTGTGCCAATGAAGACGTTGTTAGCAGAAGATCAGTGAGTTGTCTTAACATTTTCACACAGATGAATGGTTGCCTTGTTGTTATCACAGCATGTATCAATCACTTATACTCTTCTTAGCTTCTTTTTGTCTCTCTGTGGTTATACTTTTGTGAAAACCACTTTCTTGGCACTACACAATAAACCAAGTGAGCCAATATTTATCGTTTATATTCAAAAAGTAAATCAGGCTCCTTAATTTATGTTTAATAATAAGTAGCTAACTTCATGTGGTTAACATGAAGTATGACTTATTTGTCCAAAAATTTACATTTCTTTAAATGCATGTTTGCCTTGTTTTTGTGCTGATTTCGTCTGACGGATCCGTGTGCAGGAATGGCACTGAAACTCTCAGGTATGTTTGTAAAGAACTGTGTTGAAATTTTATTTTCTGATGTTTTCACAAGTCAGAGATCAATAAATTGCAAATTCACTGCTGTACTTTTGATCCCCAGGTTTGATGACCCCGAAGGTGCACTTGAGAGTGAGGAGTTCTTACCTAACACACATGGAAAGAAACCCACACGTTTCACAGATGTAAGTATATTTAAATACACTGTAAATTTGTGATTTGTTGAATTTAATTCATGTTTTGTTGTCACAGCTGGAACATTTTATTAAAAAGGTTAACTTTTTTTCCCCCTTGAGAGCCTATATTTGGGTATGCAAAGGGGCTGACAATAAATTCAAGTGAATGAAAGTGCTTTACTCCATACTTTAAAAATAATGTCTGAGCTCACGTTATTGTGCTTGCTACTGCAGAGCTGTCAGACTGGTCTGTGTTTTTTGGAGTAATCTGTGTTCACACAAGCTTCTTGGACTTTACATGACACTTTGCTTGCAAGAAGTTACTTACTAAAATGACATGAATAGCTAAAAATGCAGCAGTAAAGAACACTTTTATAGCACTCAGTGCTGTTATAGTTTGAAATTTTCAGACATTGTGGTCATTCAAGGCTTGCTCTTGTTTTGTTTTATCAAATTCATTCCCAGTTTGAAGGAAAGACCTCCTTTGGGATGTCGGTCTTCAACCTTGGCAATGCGATTATGGGCAGTGGCATCCTAGGATTGGCTTATGCCATGGCGAACACTGGCATACTTCTCTTCTTGTGAGTAAATAATTTTTTATTTCAACTTTAAGACAATTTTGAATGACATGATTTGGCAAAAATTACAAATTTTTGCATGTTCTAATACCGACATAATTTCCTGGGTTTCAAGGGTGTATAACTGTGTCAGGATGACTTAGGTTACTTTTGTAGTGACACTGTTGTGTCCTTTTTTATGTTTTTAAAACTGCTTTTCCAGTTTACCAGGTATGTTGTGCATTGAGAAATGTATGTCATGTGAGTCTAAGCATTAACATATAAGTAGATTTGTGGATGGAAAAGAGTTGTTTCTGAAGTGTGTCTGTCCCCTTTTGAAATACTCCCGTTGTACAGTGTGTGCATTGGGACCAAGTAAATTTGCTTTGTTCATTTTCTAAAAGCACCCAAAAGGCACTAGATGGTTAGTGTTTACATATCATGGTGTTCTGGCAGTTTACGTTGCACTTTCTGAACAAGGAAAATAAACATTTTGGAAGAAATTATTAGTTACATCAGAATACAAGACACTTTTGCTCATTTTGAAAATAGTTCATATATTTTCTAATTCTACTTACGGTTTATTCAATTCAGGATACATATTTTGAGAATATATATGGATAGAGGACACAAGACAACAACTAGAAGTCTACTTCTGTAGCTGCAGAAAGAGATGACAAAGAAGGAAATGAGAGAACCAAGAAACCATAGTGCCAAACAACATATACAAATATGACAATAACAACTACTCCACTGTAAGGTCCACATCACCGGTTAATACAAGATGTATTTAGTAGTAACTGCAGCCCAAAATGAATAATCTAATAATCTTTGGTCATTTTTGTGATGACCTGCAAAATCCAAGCTAAATAAGCAGTTTGTATTGACGACCTGTTTTGTGAAGGGTTCATTTTTAATGTGTCACTGGGCATCTTGCTAATACAGAACACTCTGGTATGCTCACTTCTAGTCATAACCCTTTTCCTCAGACTCTGAGCCTACCCTAGCTACCACAGATAGGTCCTAGAAAGGACACAGCTCAGAATAACCAAACCTCCAGATCACAGTGAGACATGTGGGCAGGTTGTTTACTTTCACCTGAGCTGTGCAGGCTGTTGTTGTCCCACTATGACTCTCAATGTCCCAGTCATGTAGTCTGTGTTTGTGTAGTGACAGTCGATTGCAGGAGAGTGAACAGAAAACTGTCATGTTCTGTGTTTTTCTGTGTATTTATTTAGAGTTTTCTGTGTCCCTGAGTCTTCGTGTTGTCCTGTCCTCCCTTTGATTACTCCCAGGTGTGTCTCGTTTCTGTGATTACCCTCCTGTGTATTTAGTGTCACCTGTGTGTCTGTGTCTTTGTCGGGTCCTCGTCTAATGTGCCCTGAGTCCTTCGTGTGTCCATTAGTAAAACCAGTTGCTACCGGCGTTGAGCCCTGGCTTCCGCTCAGTCGTGCTGCCTGTGTTTTTGGACTGTTTTGACTTCATTCTTCATTAAAACCATCATTTTTCACTGCATCCTGGGTCTGCTGCGTCTGCCTTACCACCTCAACACCGCAATTTATGACAAAAACATCGGCTGTTGTTTACATGTCAATCAATATTAATCCATAGTTTATTCATTCATTATTCCTTTCAAAATGTTCTAAAAATCTGGATGTATTTTTTATCAACCTTTTAGATTTAATTGACACCAAATTATATTTTATATTACTCAAAAGTATTAAGCTTGCCTAAATAAATGTGCAATATCCTTGTAGTTATGCATTTATAATCAGGAGTTTTTATTTTCAAATCCAATAATTGTGACCACAGGAACCAAGATTCCACTCTAAATATGGCTATATATTTCAGAAAATTATCTCCTTATCATTGGAAACTATTATCTTGCAAGAAGTAATGACTAAAGGTAAAACGTTTGTCATGTTCAGTAGGTTCTGGAACCAAAAAATGTTTACATTGAACGGTAAGCCATTTCCAAATGATTCACAAACTCTCAATCACCTAATTAAAATGTAATTATTGGTGCGGGATATCAGTCATTCTGGCTCAGCTTTAATGACTTTCACATTAGCTGTGGCCATAATGATCCCAGCGTGTTCGTAATGGGCTTTAGAAAGGTCTTGAGAAAGGCTGAGGTTGTGAACGCACCCTGACTTATCAGGAATGTTTGTACCCAAATGTGTTTGGGTTTCTGTGCCACTGAAGCGGAAAACTGCGGGGACAAAAAGATTGTAGATAACAGCAAGTGTATGAGTATTGATCCATATCACTTCAGTACTCCTCCAGGATTCACAACAGATTTTTTTTTTTAAACAACTGGATGCAATAATGGCGTGATTTAAAGGTCTTGATGTTGAAGTAACAAATATTGTTTGGAATCAATCTACTCAACCATGAACAGGAGTCCGGGTTCTCATATTTAAATAGGTAAAGACAGACTCAAGAAGACAGGCAGAATACAATGTAAAAACAAAACACAGATTAATCTTGATATTAATAGGTTTACAACCAACTTTGTTGCAGGTTTCTTCTGAACTGCAGTTGCAGCCTTGTCATCCTACTCCATTCATCTACTGCTCAAATCTTCTGGCATCGTGGGTGAGTTTTGTGTCACTTTTCAACATTTTTCTAACCAAATCCTACAAACGTTTGTGTGATTTCTTAACATATAAAGGCCTTGGATAAAACAGAACTGTTGTGGAAACTTTGGTCATTTTGTTGAAATGTTTACATGCCACATGGTTTTACGTTTAGCAGATTAGGTTTCCTGCCAACGTTTTTGAACTCTGCAATGGATCATATGAAAGGAATCTAATAATGTAAAAAAAATATCATGTAACATGAAGTTAATTTTAAAATGTCCTGACAAATACTGAACCAGTTACCTGATAAATTTTATTATGTTTTATTGCTTTTTTTTTTAAAGTGGCTTTATTGTATTGCTTTGAGGAGGATCTCAACAAATCTATCTGGCTGTAATTGTCTGTAATCTCCTTCCAGGTATTCGTTCTTATGAACAGCTGGGCTACAGGGCCTTTGGTACTCCTGGAAAAATGGCTGCTGGTATCGCAATCACCCTGCAGAACATTGGAGGTGAGCACCCTCATTAAATTTATGACGGTAATTTTATAGTTTACAGTTTAACTCTACAAGCAAGAATTATAGACCATGAAACTGGCTTGACTTTAAACCCCCAAACAGATAATGACATCCACCTAAATCACCGGTATTACTTTAGTTTTTGTTCTTTGTGATAAGTATGGGGTATGGAGAAATATTACGAGAAAACAGTAAGAAGTCCTGCTGATAAACAGCTGTTTTGTTTGTGGTGGGTAAATTAAAGACAGCTGCTCATAGGACGCATACAGTATGTGTAGTTAGAAGTCCCAAAGTGAGACATTTGAGAGACAAACTGGTCCCTGTGTTTAAATTGATGATAAATTATGATAAATTACTTTAGTTGTTTTTTTTTTTTATATAAAACTTTTTTAATCGAAAGAGATTCAATTAAATTACTTGAATTTAGAGGTAAGATAATTTTATATAAATGGTTTATTAAACTGTGCAACCAGTCTGAAGACTCTGTTTGGCTGATGATAAATAATCAATGGTCATAATTTACTTTATTAAGGTCGAAAGACATTTGATAAAAAAGCTAAAATCCCTTTTTATGTAGTGAAAATAGACTAATATGAGAATAGTAGTAATAGTAAAATCTACTTAAAACCTCAAGCAATAACTGCCATGCTCCCGCATGTAAATAAGTATGCCATAACATTAAATATTCCTGAGTAGTCACTCTCAGGTTATAATTAAACAATATTTTGTTTGCATCTTCTTCTTTTCTTTTTACAGCTATGTCCAGCTACCTGTACATCGTTAAATCAGAGCTGCCGCTGGTCATTCAAGCTTTCCTGAAGGCGGACCCCAACTCTGAGTGAGTATTGCTGTTTGTTTGCTCGTCATCACAGACATCAGTGTTCCAATTCAAGTGAAGGGCACAATGGTCCTGCTGGTCGTTGACCCAGAGTATAGTTTTTGCCTGTGGTCTGGCAGGTTGTTTGTGGAACAAATGTTTCGCTTTCCATGTGCTGTTGGTTCGGTCAGTGTGGGGGTGTGAAAATAGTGAATGCTTAGAACTGATTGAGAGGCAGGAAGGCCTTGATAGTAAGTCTATTGGGCAATAAATAGGAGGTTCAGATGTTTTTGTCGGTGATGCAGATACAAGTAGTTAATGTTGCGTGCCATCAGTGCAATACAGTTATCAAAATCTATTTATATTTATATTGTTGACTCCCAGTAAGTCTACAGATGTTAAAAGTATTTGAAATTGCCAACTGTCTTCCTCACACCATCAATACGTTACTTCTTAAATTATTGTCTTATTAGCCAGGAATCAGATATCAGCTTAACCATTGTAAGCCACTGTGGTTTTTCTTTTAAATTGCTTCTACTTTTCACAACATACGTAGAGGTGCTCATTACCACTGACTAGAGCTGCAGATAAGTAGTAGAAGATAAATATATTAAAAATTGATATGTTTCTTAATTACTTTTTCTTTAGGCATCCCCCTGTGATGTGCTGCCCTGGGCAGAAAGTCATATTAAAACCGTCCCTTACTGTGCAGAATGTTTAACTTGTTCTTTAAATTATAAATAAATTTTAGACCTTATTTGAATAATTACAGGAAAGTCTTGCACTATTTCTCCCCAATTCTAAAACATATCAAATTAAGGTATTAATGTTTATCTGTGGTAGAAAGGTTTTATGGCATACAGCATTTTCTTTGACCACCACTTGTTCACTTTTCTTGCTTTTCAGGTACAATCACTCTAAAATCCAGTGTCATGGTTAGGTGCAAGGAGTGGGCAGAAAATAAATAAAAAAATACAGTCAAAATTTGGAAAATATATTGAAAGCCTGTAAGAAATAGTGGTCAACATTTAAAATATCAAAAGAATAGTAAAGGCTCAAAGCATTTGCAGTTTACTGTAGCTCTGGCTTTTCACAGTTACATCGGGGGGTATCCTGTACTGCTGATTCATTTTGCACGGCAATTAAATATATTTAGAACACCATCCATCTCACGGTAGCACCAGACAAGTCCCAAATTTGGAATCAGATTAAGAACTGGCCCGAGCAACAAGAGAGATCTTTACAACAGATGGTGTGGCCTTCTTCTAATCTTAAACTAATCGAGCTCTTCCACTGAAGACTCAAGCCGGTCCTAATATTGCACAACAATCACAATTTCCTTTAGCTTCTTGGATCAGCACAGCCATTAGGTGCATCAGAGGTCTCATTATAGTTAAAAGTGATGCATGAAGTGCTATGACTGTTTTGTACACATGCACTCACTCAAGCGACGGCAGCAGGTGGTGTGAAACTCTGCTGCCAAATTCCAAAGCCAAGCATAAGGACAGGACAGCTCAGGACTGGGTCTGACTGTTCGTCTCCACTTGAGGCTCCCAACATTTTCCAGGTTCGTGGCATCAAAGGTACAAAAAGGAATGTGGGCTGAGTGGTTGGCTAGGAGCTTTATTTGTGTCCAGTAGTTCTGTAAGTAGGCAGCAATGACATGTGGCAGTCAGCTGGACTCTTTCAAGTCATGACACGGCTCGATCCTGTTGAATTGATTATGTGATTAGGGGAAACATGGGGTTTGCAGTGAAGTTGAGCAAACATTTGGAAGTGGTTAAGATTTTTCTTGAATTTACTCAAGACCTGGATTTGCAACAAATTGACATAAATGAAAAATATGTGCTGTGAAATGTAGTGCACAATGAGTTTACCCCAAAACTGTGCATCTCTGAGTTACTTAAACCTGCTTGTAGGCGTGTGATAGTAAGTGTTCTGAACTGATTATTGTTTGCTGGAATTCAGGAACCCTAATGACTCCGACAGAGACTTAATTACAGCTTGGAAGCGACTCTGAAGAACTTGACTTTAAGCTGAACTCCAAGCTGGATGGGACTCCCATTTGTCACCAGTGACTTTCGCGTGTGAAAATTGATCAGCTAAAATGACCTAGTGACCGAAAGGATGCAAGACTCATGACCTGTTGTCTATGCGTGACTTCCCGAGCTTTCAAGGGGCTCCTCCAAACTTGTGACAGACATCGCTGTATGCTCAGGCCTGGAGACCTGTAACAGTTTATCCCCCCGATTCTGTTTAATTCGGGGTCAAGAATAACAGGCTCAGCAGCTTAAAAAGATGAGGGGGCTCTGGGACACAAAGACCTCTGTGTGCACTAGATTTAGGCTACAATAGCGCTTAAATGGATTGACAGTAATTTATCTAAGCTGCTTGCTGCTTGTGATATGACGTTTTCCACTGATAATGATTTAAAATCTGTTGCCACTGAATAAAGACTGTTCACATGATAATAAACATGCTATTAAATATCAGGCTGTTTGTGTCCTGTCAATATTATGAAAAAAGGATTAATATAATCCTTTTTTTCTCAGGAAGCAGTGATTATACATCAGTGAAGTGTAAAAATTATATTAGGGCTATATAAGTTTGAACTTATTGCAGTTTTCTCTCATCCATGCATGGCAAAACTCATGCCTACCAACTCTAATATATGCCTGTACCACTGCTAATATTTTTGATAATTGTCTGTCTGCAAGATCCAGAGAAACTGCAGACCTTTTTTAGTTCATCAACAAGCTTCCGATTTAATTCTGGATAGATATTTGATCACTGCTATCAAATAGGGTAAAATTTACGACCTGGCTCTGGCATGACCTTTAAGCATAAATAAAACTTTCTGTAATGTTGTAGTTTGGGCTACTAATAGAAACTTAATGCTTTATCCGTTCAAAAACTAGCTTTAATGTGTGTTTGGGATCATCCGCCATCTGTTTATTTGAGGCAAAGTTGATGAATTTGAAGTTATTTCGGCATCTGCATTATTACACAAACTTTGTACAATACAACTGTCAACTAAACACACCCTTAGCATGATTCTGCCATGGTCATGCTTGGTAGTACAATGTTCTTAAATTAGAAATTGTCACCTCGACTCCTCCAAGCATACATTTTGCTCAAATAGCTCAATTTGTCTTTGTCTAAACTATTCTCCAGAAGGCAATCATTATGGGTAGCTTCAAATTTTACATGTCAATTTGAGAGTGAGGATTTCTTTGTTGGTCTGCATTCTCTCAGACTCGGTCAAACAAGCTTCCCTGAGTCGTGACACTGGTCATGTATTTTGAGTTCATAACAGACTTTATTCTGTTAAAGTCTGTTATCATGGGTTGAGCTTAACCATCCAAACCAAGTTTATGTCCTCTGACGGTAACCTTTTGAGTCAGTACGCTTATATTTTTCCTAAACCCCAAACTAAACCCTACTGAATATTTGTTGACAAGCTTAAAAGTCAGGGTCTCACCCGGAAACCAAACATTTTAAAAGAATTCACCCTGCTCTGCCAAGCAGAGGGCTTAAATATTCGGCCAGAATTATACCAGAAACATTGTTAATGACTGCAAAAAGCTTAAAACTGCTTAGGTATGTGCAAATTAACAATTTATCTGTATCTACTCTATTTTAGTGTAGTCTATTTTAAATGAAGTGATGTGTATGCATGGTGGAGAGTGTTTGCAAACTTTTTACCATCTATGTAGTACACAAAGCCACTGTATTGGTTCGACGCAAAACATTAGTTCAGAAAAAATTTCCAAGCACACATGTGTTTGTATTAGCGAGGAGCACACTTTACATGAGATGCCTTTGATAAATGATTAATCTCTTTAATGAAGAGCATACACAGGATGTTGATTTCAAACAGAGCAAGTAGTGCAAGTAGTTTATGATCATATAAGTTCTTCCACGCTCATTGATTTATTGCCTTGGGTGAGTGATTAAGGTGTGAGGACACGTGTCAGCACTAACATACTTACTGAATATTTTTAGTTGGTTCGGTTATGTAACACTCTATTCCAGTACGTCTGACGATAGCAACAGAAGCACACACATTTTTTCCACAGCCTTGGGCCTGAGAATGTTTCCATCAGGTTACATTGGACACTTAAATTTGTAACAGATATTGCTTCATAGTTATTCATAAACAATCTGTTTAAGCAGTTATTCACAATTCCGCACATCCGTGTGTGTGTTTGTGTGTGGCAATGTTTGTAATACTGAGCTCACCAAAGTACACTTGCCTTCTCTCCAACAGTTTGTGGTACTTGAATGGAAACTACCTGGTCATCATGGTCTCTGCCAGTGTCATCCTGCCCCTAGCTCTGATGAAACGGCTCGGTGAGTAACTTTGATGCATCAACTTGGATTTCTAACAATTGTGCATCAAGCAGAATATGATACTAGTTCACTGTAAGCATATGTAGACTAAAGTAGGTTCCTTGCATTTATTGTAAAAACATATCAGACTAAACATTTCCTCATTCGGGTCAGTTGGGATTATCAAAAATTTTCTAAATGCCAGGATAAGGATTGAGAAGCCGTTAGGATGGTCTTTTAAGGATTGCAAGTTTCTCCTTTTTTCCACCAAAGGTAACAATGGCCTTTATTGCACTTAAATTTTAGTTTTATCAGACAATGCCTTCAAACATTAGTGTCTTTCTCCTAGAGTGGCTTTTCAAACTCTGGCCTGACCTTTAATGCAGATTTTGGTTTACTGGTCTCTTTGCTGAGTGGCATTTCAGTCCATGTTGGTACAGAACACATTTCACAGTGGATAATGTCCCCCACTTTCCAGCTTAAGCCAGCATCTTCACTGGGTCTTTTTCTTCTGTCATGAGAGGTATGCATATTTCATACCTAAGTAATTCGTCTCTGGCACACAGAACCTAATGGCTAGACATTTACATGCTGTTCATTGCTGTGTATAAGTCTTTGAACAGATAAACATGGTGCCTTAAGGGATCACGAAACTGTAAAGGTATTTCCCTGATATTATAAAGGGAGTAGCATGTTTGAAAAACACATCCACAGCTTTGGTTCCATTTAGCTCAAATGTTTGGGATTAGCCTACCAGAAACATACAAAGGATTGACATCATCATCTGAATAAATTGTTTTAAAGCTTAATTTATGAAGAATTTTGACTTTGAAGGAAGTGACACAAAACATCTGTCTGATAATCTGGCATTCAGCAAATAAGTAGCAAATTAGTAATGTTAACCTACCCAGTGAAGAAAAAGGGTTTTGTCCTTTTGCTACAGTATTTTTTTTACTCAAAATGTATTGATGATTGCTTTATAGTATTGATTGACTTCAAAGACTTTCAGTCTGACTTTAGAAACTCTCCTCTGAGAGTAATAACATTGCTAACTAGCTCACTGACACGTTTGCTTCTCACCATACTCTCTATCTGACACCTCTTAAACATTTCCCCACAACAAACCAGCGTGTGCTTTAAATAAGAGCAGCTGTCATACAGGAAACACACTCTTTAGTTGTTTAAGTTCAGCCAATGCAGATACTGTGGTTTGTTATTTAAATTCTCAAATCAAGGTTATAATGTTATGCTCTTTTGTCTCAAAATTTTAACTTTAAAAAATAGTTTGGTAAAGCATTACATTTTTTTCAAGTACCTCAAGTATGACCCTGCAGAGTATCTTGAGCTGACTAAGTACTTTAAAATTAAATTGATGGATCATTTTTATATTTTCACTCAAGTTTATTTCGCAGCCAACATTTACGATGTTAAGAAGGGATTAATTAGAAATGTCATTTAACATTAAGCCGCCTCACACTCAGATGGAGCTGGTACGTTGACATCAAGCAATTAGCGTGTTTTTATCCTGCTGCCAGCTGTGAGAGCAGCAGGTTCTCATCAGTTACCTTCAGATAATCACACCCTCATGTCCAACAAAATCTGTTTAGCAACAGACATCAAAAGCATACTGTTTCCACTCTCTCACCATAGCTAGGTGGCTCTGATCAAGTTTTTTATTTATTTTATTTTATTTTATTTTTTTTAATTTTTTGTAGCAGCTTTAATAATAATAAGATAAGCTTGAATGTTTCTATTCTTGTGAATCAGGGCTGTAATTCAGTTCATTCTGTGTTTCCTAACTTCATCTTTCATTTTCAGGTTACCTTGGTTACACAAGCGGCTTTTCTCTCAGCTGCATGGTGTTCTTTCTATCTGCTGTAAGTCAGTCCAGTTCTCACATAAGAGCAGCAGCACCCTTGGGTATATTTTTCTGATAGCATCCTTTATAGCACCCGTCTTTCCTCCCCGTCTTGTTGTAGGTTACCTATAAGAAGTTTCAGATCCCTTGCCCATTTGAGGAGTTCTCAACCAACAGCACCGCTGCCCACCTTGGCCTGAATGACTCCAGCCTGGTCCATGACTACAGCGACGGTTTGCCACATGAAGACAAGGACTCGCATTGCACCCCACGCATGTTCACAATCAATTCACAGGTGGGCAGCTGGTTATTTATTCCTGTATCATTTTTTGAAACTTGGACATAGAGGTGCTGAACAGATTGTTCTTCACAGACGGCGTACACAATCCCAATCTTGGCTTTTGCCTTCGTTTGCCACCCCGAGGTTCTGCCCATCTACACCGAGCTACGCAAGTGAGTCTCCCCTCAGTAACCCTGTGATATTTAACAAGAAGTCAGTGCAGAATGTGGCATTCGCATAACTTTCCAATCTCTGATTTCAGTCCCACAAAGAAAAAGATGCAAAAGGTTTCCAACATCTCCATCCTTCTCATGTACACCATGTACTTTCTGGCTGCTCTCTTTGGCTACCTGACTTTTTATGGTGAGAGCAGCTGACAACAAAACAAGGAAATGAGACAACAGAACTGACTATTTACATACAGTGCTATAAAACTGTGGAACCCTTTATCTTAACATTGATGTTGTCTCTGCATCTCTTTGGTTAAGAAACTAGCATTCTATTACACAGATTGCAGGCTCCCTCTAGTGGTGGCCTTTAGAAATAAAATGCTGTCCGGTATTTTGTCTGTGAAAGTGTTTTTATGAATCGGTTTTATTTTAATGTCCATGCAGGTAAGGTGGAGCCAGGAGCTGTTGCATACGTACAACCGCATCGATCCCTATGACACTTTGATCCTGTGTGTCCGAGTGGCTGTCCTCACCGCTGTGACGCTGACCGTGCCCATTGTGTTGTTCCCTGTAAGTTGGGTCCTTTGTTTCCACACTTCAAATAGACACAATATTCGAATGTATTTTTTAATTCGCATGATAAAATGTGCAGGTGCGCAGAGCCATCCAGGAGATGTTATTTCCCAGCAAATCTTTCAACTGGTTACGTCATGTCAGCATCGCCTTCGTTCTGCTCACTTTCATCAACATGCTGGTGATATTTGCTCCCAACATTCTGGGCATCTTTGGCATCATTGGTTAGTGCATTACAGTATTATTTTAATGGAAAACTTAAGTAGGTCCAGATTATATTTCACTTTTTTTTGTTGATTAATTCCATCATGGGTGATTAAACATGGTTCACAAATACAAAATGCCTCCTTTGACCAACATAGGACATCTTTTACAATATATAATCAGAAAACAAAAAAGTTATTATTACTCTTTACTTTGCACTGTAATTTTATGCAATGTTGGCTTAGAAGTGAGAACTAAGACATGTGACTAGCACATGTTTACTCTAGGAGAAAGTGACAGCTAGAATCAATATTATTGTCGAAGTGTGTCCTCAGAGTGCAGGTCACGTTTAATGAGTCAAAGGCAAAAACATTGAGGACCTTGGGGGCGACATCTTCAAAGCAGCCCTCCTGCTCTAAAAATGTACAGTATATGACAGACAGAGCACAAATTAACATAAAAACCAGGAAAAGTTTTATATAAATTGGTTTGATTAGAAAAAACATCCTGTACACATGACAAAAAATTGAACTGTGGGTGGTTCAATGCTGTTTTCCGAATGGGGCAATTAGTTTATCAATATATTAAAATAATTCTACAGCTTCATAACCAAATATGAAAATCTTAAAGCCGATTTTGTAAGTGACTTTGTGAGTGATTTTTTTCTGCATCATGGCAGGATATACAACCTGACCCGATACAGTTTGTTCATGTCCTGAAAGGAGGTCAGATAAAGCCTTTCGAAGAGGAAAGTATAAATTTGTATGACCAAATTTATGTGTCCTTATGTGATCCAGGTGCCACATCAGCTCCCTGCCTCATTTTCATTTTCCCCGCTGTCTTCTACATCCGCATCGTTCCCAGAGAGGATGAACCCATGACCTCCACTTCAAAAATACTGGTGAGGCATAAATATCTTTCATTAAACATTTTTCATGATCTATTTCTCAATTTAGATATTTGTCAGTTTAGATAATATTGAAAAGTAGATCATTCGTCTTAAGTGCTTCTCTGTGTTTTCTAAAATATTTTTTTAAAGGCTACTTGTTTTGCTGCTCTGGGAATCTCCTTCATGGTGATGAGTCTGAGCTTCATTTTCATCGACTGGACGTCAGGGACCAGCCAGGTTGCTGGAGGTCACTAACAGCTGCTTCAGTGCGTGTTTGTGTGTGCAGTGTTTGGAAAAGGGTTGTTCGGTATGTTCATTAGAAAGGGAGCGCTTTCACCTCAGTTGGACACATTACCAGCTGTCCAGCACAGAGTCTGGGTCTGCCACAATAACAAAATACACACCATAATAAATGCTATGTGGAAGACAGATCCCCGAACAAAAATCTTCTATTTGCTGCAATTTCTAATTTATTTTTTTATATTACAGAGAGTTTCTAATGCAGTTTACTAAAATTACACCACAAAATCAACCCGGGAGGATGAAATGGTTGTCTCCTGCTTCTAAGGCTTTACTTTTACACTAATAACTGCAGCTGGTTCTGTGTAGATGAATAAAAACAAAAACTATTTTAATTGTTCTAAATGAGATGCACAAAAAGAAGCAGTCAGATAATCTCACATGGAACCAGAATCAGTATGAACTGCTCATCATCATCCATCATCATCATCATCATCATCATCATCATCATGTAGAATAAGTCTTTGAAGTGCTCTAAGACTTTTGAAGTGACATTTTACTTTTCAGTAATGTTTCCAAATGAATTAAAACTGCTGTGCCTTTTATCATTTGCAGTGGCACAAAAACAAATAAATAGTGTATATTTATTTAGTTACCTCCTTTCTGATTTTGGATTATCTATATTTAACTGCTGTCTTTGATTACATCCAGAAAATCAATGCATTACATTTTCTTTCTTTTATGGTGACAAAAACTGACAATGTTTATTAATAATTTAGAAATTTGAAACTTCCTCTTATTACATCTTTATCCCAAACATACTGCGATTTTCGATAATAATCTTACAGTCGATTACGCCGATCCTATTAGTTGAATAGCATGGTTTGGCAATATTTCCTAGGCATCCCTGGTAAAGAGGTGTAAACAGACTTGAAATAATTTTCTATCATAAAAAAATAACACAAATCTGATTTACTTGATTTAGATGTTTGTTTTTTCTCCCCATTTTGAAGAGTAACTGGTACAAACATGGCCTCTGTGTCATATGCAGACCCCAGAAAAACAGGAAGAAATCGATTACAAACGAAGCATTACTTGAAAATCTGATCAAGATTGAAAGTAATAATCATGCTCAATTTACATCCATTTAAGAGGGGTTGTAAATGTTTTAAAATACAAATAACTACATAATCTAGTTTATCCTCATTTAATAAACATGATCAAATTTGTTTATTTTTATGGATTTTTATCAGTCCTACAAAAAATATATAATTCTGATCCTTTTTTCAAATATTTATCAGGGCTGGAGTCAATGGAGTCAAGAAACTACTGGTGCTACTGTCTGAACATTAACATAATCCAAATTCACAAAAGTTCCTTTTCCAATAATGTTCAAATGGTCCAATAAATACTCTAACTTTCTGTATTATCTATCTAAACTCATACTTCAGAGCATTGTATATATATTAAAGTAATTTAACCAAACCTTACTGCATGTTTATACACTACATGGTAAAAGTGCTGATTTAAATAGTGCCTGGTCTGCAGCAAATAAACTGACAAGAGTGTTGTGCCTTTGTGACACAGCTGCAGAGTTTTTAATGGTACAGGTTTAACGAGCTTTTAAAGTGCTTGGATCTGAATTTACTGCCTTGCATGATGTAGTAATGCACATTTAGCAACTTTTATTGTCTGTGCTGTAGAATGATTAAGACTGAAAAACTGCTATTGTTATGATGCTGTCAAATTTACATATTTGACCAAATACCTCCCGAAACGGTTTTCAGAGAAATTCTGAACCCACAATGGCATGACTAAATATACTAAATACTTAAAATTCAGGTTTACAGAAAGGCTTCTAATGAATTACAAACCAAAAATGTGCAATGTAAGGCAAGGTTTTATCGTCCATGTATGTCAAAATATAACATGTGTTTCCAAAGAGTATTTAGTCCTTTACATGTCAGTTTTTTTATGGAAACAAAGTTGTATCATGAATCTTGTAGTATAAATCATCTACTTTTGGATAAATATAGCAGATGAAGCTCTTATTAGCTCAGTAGTTTTTTATTGAGATAAAAGTTGAATAAACAAGATTCACAAGAATACTATTCACAAATATTTATTTCTGTTAGTTATGATGGTTTCCACTGATGGCTAATGAGAATATGAAATTAAAGGTTAGAATATTACCTATAAAAGATCAATAAAAAACATTTTAATACGGGAATGTGGGCTTCATGAAAGGCATGTTTAATGCATGCTTGAAGGTTATTTTCAAAAGCTACTTTTAATCTGACAAACAAATACGATTTGAATATGACACTATATGTTCTACACAGACTTTTGAAACTGATTGACACAGCTTATTTTATGTGCCTCTCTTAACATGATGTCTATTTTTTGCCTTTCCTGTAGATGTTATTATGTATTTACCCTTTAGCATTGTCCTGTTTTGTTTAACATTTTATTAGTCCGCTGTGAAGGTGATGCCATCAATAACAACAGACTACCTACTGTATAGAAATGCCTTTAAATTAGTGTCACAGCTTCAGCTCTAGTCAGTATTGTAGTAAAAATCCTTTATATGTAAACCATTTTATGTGAGATGTTATGTTTCAGCATGTTAAACAAATCAACAAGGCAGAACTTTATATAAATAATGTATATAGATGTAAACATTTTATATTTGTGACGCTTATTTACAGTAGATTGTAAAGTGTAAATAGTTGGGACAGTTTTAGTTTGGAAATAAAATAATTGTACATGTTTTTATTTGACCTTTGTTGTCTTCATTTGTCTTTCATCTGGTTCTGGCAGTTCTATTTTTGCACAAACTTTGGACATTTAATTGTTTTATGATATTAGACTTTTGAGCCAGTTGAGGCTTTTTTTTTTACTTCTCCAACCATCAACACAGTATTTTCCCCACAACACAGGCTCTTTTTGTACCTTATCATAACTTGTCGAGGCTAAACTTATTTTAAGCTCTGTGGGTCATCATGACCCTGGCACTCTGCTGGCAATCACAATTCTCTATGCTTCCCTTTCATGTAGCAAGAAAGGTAGTAACCGGTTACTCTTAGGCGGAGAATTATGTTCAGCTAAATGCCACGTGATGGCGCTGTGCACTAGTTATTCCTGCGGCCTAATTACGTGCAAAGGCATTTCATAAACATGTGACGCACGGGCACCTTTGCCGTTTTAACAGTGGCTGAGCGGTTTCTGTATGACAGCAGCTATCGTTAGTGCTGTGTTTTTGTCGACCTATGGTCAGCAGAAATGCAGAGGAATGAGGCCGGAACAGCGCCCACTGCAGACCGCTCACAGCACTCCCCCTGACGTCTCTCCGCGCTGGCTCGTTTCCCACTAATTGGTTTCGCTCGGGCCAGTCCGTGGAGAGCTCACCTGCTTTTAATTGGACTATCGCGACAAGTTGCTGAACCGACGTCAACACAACCGGTTGACAACTTTTCGCGCGACGATATCTGAGGATTTTCGCGCGAGACTAATTGACTGCACCACGCAGGGACGCGCTGTTCAGCAGCAAACCAGGCTGACGAGACGAACGAGGGGAACGGGCGCAGGCTTCTCCAGCCAGTGCTTGGATGTATGGATGTAGGGAAGAGGGGGGTTGGAGCTTCTCGGCATGGACCAAATAGCTTCCAGTTGAGAGCAAAAGAGCAGGGACATTGATTTCATATATATATCAATAATCAGGAGTAGGGTATTTTCTCCCTACAAACCGCTCCATCTATTTCCCTGAAATCAGCAAAGATACATTTTTTAAAATATTTTTTTGTTTTTTTGCGCAAGTGGTCGGTGCGCCCCTGCCTCCGGATCCATGGGTTGCACTGTGAGTGCTGAGGATAAGGCTGCGGCGGAGAGGTCAAAGATGATTGACAAAAACCTCCGAGAAGATGGAGAGAAAGCAGCAAGAGAGGTGAAATTGCTTTTATTAGGTAGGTTACCTTGGGAGTTTGCTCCTGGGTTTATAATATTTAATGGGAGGACGTGTATATTCCCAAAGGAAAGCAAATCTCAAAAGGTTAAATTAGACTTTAATTTAAAACAAAAGCAGAAACAGAGTTAATTCTCTCTGGGTTTCATTTTATATTAGCAGATGCAGTATTAAAGTCACCCAAGAGTCACACTTGAACAGTATTTAAGATGCTATTAATTAGCCAACACAAATGTCCTGATTCCTGCAGATAAAGGCAGACATCATGTCAACAAGCTGTCCTGATTTGCTTCTCAGAGCTCTGAGTTGGCGTTTTTCCTAGAAAGCCTAATTTAATACAGCCAATGAAACCTGTGGACCAGGGCTAAACATTAACAGAGCCACCCACTGGCTCCACTATAACAAAAACACACCTGTCACTTTTACACACAGCTAGATTCAGTCCCAAGTGTTGACTAAAATCAGTCTGTTTTTATGAAAAGTATCCTGCAGCTTAGCGGCACAGTCCTTATTCTTCCCTTGGCCTTTTCCTCTCATACTGTATGTGCAAACACACTCAGGCAAACAGCCAACACACATCCTCCCACTCATCACCACATTCTCAGTTCCCCCTTGTTCTCCTCTGCTGTCTTTTCTTTCCATCAATAAGAGTCTAATATGTCTTTAAAAAAAAAAAAAAAAGATTCTAGGTTGTGGAAGGTTGTTTCTTCATTATGTGTAAAGGAGAGAGAATTTTATTTGAAGTGTCAAGATGTTTATAAGGGACTTGATCTAGGTATATGGTTAGTTGTTATGGTTTCATTAACCAGAAGCGTCAAAGATGGCTGCCTCTGTAATAACAAATGTTATTAGTAATAATGATACAAGTGTGTTAGTTGGAGATGCTTTTGATGGCAACATTCGGGGGGCCTAGGCGCTGTGCCCACACAAAGTAAAGCTCCTCCAAGCTGCACCCCTCCTCTGAAACCTTTCTTACTCAGCTCCTTCAGACTAGCAGCAGCAGCACTTAGCAAACACCTAAGTGGAACTGTGTTTCTTCTGTACTTATCATACTTCTTCTTAGTCCAGCGCTGCTAAGACTGGTGGTAAATGACATAATGAGGAGCATTCTTGTGATAACGTGCTGAAACCAATGTGCTGGAAAAAGTAGGACCTTCTTAAAGAAACAGAGGCCCGATTTCAAGGCCTCAAAATATGAAGTTGTGTTTGATATATGCAACATTTTTATATTTATAAAAAAGCTGAATGTAATATAATTGATTCTATTTCATAGCACAATCTGTCTTGAAAATACATATTTCCCCTCTAATATTTTGATTTAAAAGTCTTCATGTGTCATAGTAGAGGTTGTAGTAAAAAAAACAAATATTGTTCAGTATTCCATTTAAATTTTCTGTTGTCTGCTTACTGTGTGCTCTTTGTTGTTCCTCTGCAGAGCTCTGGTGATTTGTCTTTGGTTATTATTTCTGCTCTGAATGCACTTTTATTAAATAAAATATCTTCTCCTTGTCCCCCTGAAAAAAATCTCAGAAGAAGATGGGTAGCACCACATTGCTTACTCTGCCACAACAGATTTTCTACTGATGGAGATCTTCAGTAACAATAGTGCAATAATGGAAGGAAAACAAATTCATATTCATTTAAAAACAACAATACTACTGTTTTAACTCAGGAAGAGTTCAGAAACCAATGTTTGGTGGAATAACCAGGAGGTTTTCAATGGGTTTCAGTGCAGTGGGCTCTTCATTTTTTCTAGAGCTGTATATGTAAAAATGTTTTTGTTTTTTGTTGTTTGTTTTTTTTTTTTTACTGTTGGCTCATACTTCAAGAATAAAAATCTATCCAAAGATGACTGTCAGACTTCAGCAACAAGAGACAATCGAGTTCCGAATCAGTGGTCCCATTAGCATTAACTAATTCTAATCTCAGCCTTATTGATTGATGCATCTCTGTTAAATCATATTTCTTTTAGCTGATCTTGTGTCCTCTATTATCCATATCCAGCAGCAGTAAACAGCTATTGCTGCTAAAACATGGCTACATCTTGACGGCTGATTGTGCCCTTTCCTCACTTTGCTGTAGACCTGCTGTCACCTTGTCTGATTTCATACGCCATCATACTTGGCACACACACTTGAAAATCGGAGTGTGTACCTTAGATGTGCATGTGTGAGATATCAGGGATCCTGTTGTTAAAGGGTGACAGTAAAGTAAAAAGGTGACACCTCGGTGATGTGCACTGTGAGCAGTCACAGTAAATGTAACTGCTCATTTAAAGCATCAGTTTTCAATATTTTAAAATATGAAAACTGAAACTAGAGGTATATTGCTTGGTGTTTCTCTAAGTTGAAGTGTATCACTGGGACATTTATGTGTAAAATGGATTAGTTAACACTGATCAGGCTTTAATAGGTTGATATCAATTTTATTTAAAAATTCTGACTTAATGATTTTGACTTTTGGTATTTTAAGGACAGTAACAGCACACACAAATCTTTATCTTGTTCTATATAAGGAAATAGTATTTACTTTAGTAAATGTGTTAATGAATGTTGTTATAATGCAACTCCATCTCTTCTGTTTCTGTTTCACTTGTTTTCCAGAGTGTCAGTGACATAATTTGACAGCTTTAACATAATCACTGCTTTGACTAAATCCTTCCAATGTCACAATCCCAAAAAGTTTTGGAAACATTTAGTCTGTAAGAAGCTGTCTGACAAATTGGCACAAAACTACATCCTCACTGAATAACAACTTGCTCAAACAAAGAAGAAATGAAACATTGTTGGTTTGCAGATGGATGAAAAGCCTCTCTCAAACATACAGAGAGCTGACTGCATACTCTGCCTGATGCTTTGGCTGACGGTGTAAATATTTCACTATATGTCCAGAGGAATTATATCAAACCCATTTTGCTCAATATTAATGGGTATGTGCAGGACAGCTTTTTGGCAGGGTGCATTGACTCCTCATATCCTTTTCTTAAACGATATACCAACAGTTTTACAATTCCGGGGTTTTTTGTAGGTACTGTTTTTTTTGTTTTTTTTTAGGAAATTGCTAAAACGTCAGGAAACTAGAAGCTCAACCCATCTCAAGATGAAACCACATTATTAAATAACTGATCTTATGAAGATCAAAAAATGGCTTGATCTTTGGCATATGCATAGACGTAATGTATCAGTTTTTATTTTCCATGTACATTAATACAAATTGATATAGTAGATCTTCATCTGTCCATGTCTTTGATTTTCAATACAGAAACCGAATGGAAGGTCAATTAAAAGTTGACAGAAGGAACTGACTGAACATAGGAAAAAAATAGTTATTTTTTGGATTAATCTCTTTCCCAAAAATACATGTATGAAATGAATGGCTAACTGCCAGGCCTCTGTGGAGCTGAATGACTGATCAGCCATTTTATTCAGGCTTGTAGAGGAATACATGGACTTGACTTGGGCGCTCTGTTACGAGCGCAGAATACAATACTTACAAATCATATACCACAAGTTTAACAGAATTTTCAAAGTAATCATTTATTATTTCAAGAAGAAATAAAGAGTTTATGACTGACATAACTCTCCTCAGATAATTATAACAGATTACAACCAAGTGGAATCCACTGTTTTATTACTATCTAAACAATATAAAACAAGAACTTGTATAGTTTTACAGTTGGCAGAATTCTGTGAATTCTCACTCGTCTTCATTCCTTTAAAACCTCCTAAATCACCATCCACTGCATCTAACTTCTTAATTCCCTCCTCAACAAGGCAAAAGTATAATAATGGTCCTTCATAGACATTACTCACCTCTCAACAGAGAAGAGAGCTCAGAGTATGAGACTGTCCATCTTGAGATGACAACTTCACAATTACCTACTTATTGAAAGAATGTACTCATTGACTATTAGTCACGTCTCTGGTGAATACCAATAAGTCATCAGGAAATGCGTGCATATGCTGATCTAGCAAGAAATAACTGGTAAGGCTTTCAGACCTTGGAATAAGTTTTACTTTGAATTGTGAAGAATATTTGCAAAAACACTTTTTTTCCCCTAATGAGAGAGTTCTCGGTAACAGGTTCATGTTTCA
The DNA here is from genome assembly GCF_003331165.1 of Xiphophorus hellerii. Classification (NCBI taxonomy): domain Eukaryota; kingdom Metazoa; phylum Chordata; class Actinopteri; order Cyprinodontiformes; family Poeciliidae; genus Xiphophorus; species Xiphophorus hellerii. The sequence continues at coordinate 15,282,001 of NC_045691.1, read as the reverse complement.
GGCTCCATGCATGTGTTGGGCCTTATTTTGTCTGTGAATGAGATTATGCCTGAGGTGGCTCAGCCGTGTGTCTGCTCACCCTGATGAAGTGGGAAGTGATCTCCGGATATTTCCTGAGGCAGGATGGAGGTTTATCACACCCTGGAAGAGTGTCATGTTTTGTATTTGTGTATTTCTACAGTGTTTAAGTTAAGAGCTGCAGTAATATACAGTATTGAATGACATTGCAATATCAATGTGTGCAATTTGGCAATCACAATAAACTCTCTCAATGCTGTATTTAGTAGGATATTATAAGTTATATGAATGCAAATTCTTCATGCCAATGATATTTTAAGTTGGTTGGACAGCCTTTACACTCAATGCTTCCGCTTGATATGATTTTAGAGGCTAAGATGCAAAAGCTCAAGGCGAATGATGGGAGCATGTAGGATAGTTGCAATTAATGACATTTGCTTAACTTTGTACTTTGCATCATAGTATGAGACTAGCCAAAATAAAATAAAAACTACATTACTCTAATTTCAGTTTTGAAGTATGTTGATCTATATTACTAACATATTATGTAGTTGCTCCTTTTCAGTTTTAGATAAACTCTTAGATCATGTGTTATACTTTTGTTCATATTATTTTTATTTTATATTATGAAACTACCATTTTTATCTCAATTTTATCACCCTGTGGGAATCTCATACTAATCCAACCTAGATTTGTCAGAGCACGAAAAGATGAAATCTACTACACAAGCATGATAAAACAGAAATAATATGCTGCAGACATAACCACATCACACATTAACAGCAGAGTCCCATTAACGTTAGTCCACAGATGTCAAATTGAAAGCCTACTGCAATAAAAGCAATAAATCTAAAGAGAACAGTATGTGCTGTATTCTGATGTGTATTGATATTTATTTAAAAATAAATCCTTCATAAAGGTTTCTCACTTAGTGGGTATATTTCTCAGCGACATTTATTCAAGGGCTTAATGTTTAAGCCATTTCTAAGTAATCTATGTAAGATCTATGCCATGCAGTTTCTGCTGTGGTTTCTAACCGCTGTTCAAAGTTATTTCTGTAGTCTTTGAAGTCATATTAAATTAATTACATGGGAGAAAAATGTAATTAACTTACTTTCAAAGCAGTTATCCATTTTATAATCAGTTGAAAACGATTCCCCCCATTTTATTATGCTTTGGACTTTTTTTTAATTCAGTTTAATTTCTTATTCACGCTTATTATTAGTTCCAGATATAATTTTAGAGATTTCAGTTTTTATTTTACACAGATCCCTAATACACTAAGTGCAGCATAAAACATAATTTACCCAATGTCAGAAAGTAGGAATAGGACGGTTAGTCACCATCACATTACCTGGACATCATCAGTCTCTAAAGCCTGTTGATGTAGGAGGTGCTGGATGTTCTGTAAGTTGGCATGACCTTCACTTCCTAATTGGTTCTGCACAAACACTCAGAAACCTTGTCAGTTTGATTAAGGGGTCAGAGGGAGTGATGGTGAAAAACAGGATTAGTGGTTGAGATAATAAGTGGTAGCAGCAGAGAACTGGTTTTTTTAAATGGATGCAACTCCTAACATGTTTTCTCTGTTTAAAAAAAAATCTGATTGTAGGTACATCCTGAGTTACAGGTACATCTCAGTAGGATAGAATATAGAATAATATAGAATAATGTCAAAGATAAATAAATTTTGTAATTAAGTTGAAAAACTGAAACTCGTACATGGATTCACTACACGCAAGGATGTAGTTGAATTGCTTGTTTCCGTTAATTTGAATGATTATCTGTGACAGTCATTGAAAATCCTACATTGTTTTTTTTTTTCTGAAATTTACATCAATAGAAGTAGATGGTTTTTGTAAAACAGAAATTATATTTTATGGCCAACTCACACAATCATGGGGAAGACTGCTGATTTGATAGTTGTTCAGTAGAAAACTTCTGTTAGGATTGTAAGCAACAAAAGTTAAATCCCTAAAGATGCTGGCTGTTCTCAGCGTATTCTTACATAATAATAGAGATTCTAATGTAAAGAAAAAAAATGTGGTAGAAATTGGTGTTCAATCAACACTTATGTATGCCAATGAGCTACATTTGGTGTCTTTAGTTTTTTGTTGTGGTTTTATTTTTCTAAATGCCATTGAAACAATTATATGCTAATGACTGTTCTAACCTTGATATATCTCCAGTAAGTAATGGTACATTGCCATAGTAGAACAGAATCCTAGTTTGCAGTGAATATTTGGCTTCCTATTTTAACCTCTGGTGGCTGAATTGAGAAACTATAGACAATGGTGATGGCAAGAAATGATATTCAACCTATTACATTACTGAATGATTTTAAAACACTACAGTGCAGCTGCAAACACTGATAGCCAGCTTGAAAATGTAAATTAAATCTTGGAATCTTGCCTTCATGCAAAGTGTCCTTATTAACTTTGCTGTTGGCCCTAAAATGTTCTGCATTTGAGAAAAACAAGGAGCAATGAAATGATAAAATCCTAAAGCAGCATTGTACAAAATTCAAGTTGGATGTAATTTGCAAAATTTACTACGAAATTGCAAAGAGTTCATAATCATAGATCATAAGATCCAGTTCTACCTAATTTAATAGTTTATTCACAAAGTATATTATGAGGTGCCCAGTAATGTAACCCTTTCTTAGCTGCTGTTGGTTACTGTTGCTTTGTCTGTTATATATAGTTTAAGCTAAATGAAACACAGGGAATGTGTTATTCATTTTAAATTACATTTAAATTTACATTTTAAATTCTTTGATATTCCTACCATTTTTTTGAATCCAAACCAATGTTAAAAAATGAAAAATCTAAACTTTTAATTGCTACTAAATATTTTATTCTATTGTACTGTATATTAACAGGACTTTTCCTACTGCACAACTGTATTACCTCTTGGGATTGTTTTATGCTCAATCCTCCAGCAGCCCTAAATCAATAGCTTGCTCCTAGTAGTAAAGATGTAAGAACACTTTAAAGCCAGCAGGCCACATAAAATCTACCCATTCCCTTTCATTTATCAACCTCTCCAAAAGCATTCATCTACATTTTGTTAGATGAATTTGCCTGAATTTGCTCACTGGCACAATGAGAATCTCATGCACAGAAGAGCAAACTGCAGGAGAGCAACTGCAGGGAAGGAAACTGTCACTGCTTCCCTAATTATCGTTCTTCAGAGGTTGGTGCAGAGGGAAACATTACCGGTTCAGGATATTACATCCATCGATCAGTCACACACTTTTACGTGCTCTAGACAAGATTGTTAATGTGGAACCATAAAAATCCCTTTTCCTCCCAGAAGTGGTAGATTGTAATAACGTGTCGTTTTGTGATATAGACTGTTAGTCACATTATGAATCTTCCACTGGATTCACTGTTTTCAGGTAGCAGGTAGAACATTTGATAAGCATAATTTGTGAAGGGGTTGGTTCTCCAAAGGATCTAACGCTGACCAAACGGAGATAATGAAACCTCCACAGACAGAGACCTTATTTAATACAGTAGCAGTTAAAGGTCAAAGTGCAGGATTTAGCAGGTTATCTGTTAAATCTGTTAACAGATTAATCAGATTAATCGGGTATTTTTTGCAAAACTTTAGAACTAAATAGAAGAAATAAAATAAATTTTTAAAAGAAAAGCTGTTCTTCCCAATGTGAATTTGAATCAAATTTGTGTAGATTTGTTTGTATTTTTGAGTAAAAGTCAATGTCATCCACTGAAAGTTTTCACTTTTATTTGTTGTAAATAAACAAAATCAAAAGCCCTGACAGGGAAAAAAAAATCCTGAAGGTTCCTTCCTGCGCTTTAAAGTCTCGTTTAATGAGATGACCGATAAAAAGGCAGGAGGTTTTGCCAGCTTTATGGTGACCCAGCATGGCCCCTCCTCCACCTTATTGCTAACTACTATGCTCTTAGACAAATTAAAATGTTTTCTTTTGGAAATGTAGTGTATTAATTCTATATTTGTATTTTTATTCTTTATAATTTAGTTCTGCAGATCAAAATAAAAACAAGTATGTTTTGGATATCATCATTTTAAGTATAATAATCAATGTTATTTTAGCAGCTTTTGTAAACTGTTGCTTTTCTGTGAGATTATACTGTACATTTTTTTTTCTAATTTTTGCTAAAACCTTGATGCCATATTTTTACTCATGGTCATCTAGCTCTTATTCTCGCACTGAACAGACTTTATGTGCCTTGAAATTACTTGAAATTTAAAATTGTAAGTATATGTTTATGATTTTATGCTCACTTTCTTGTACATCAACTTTAATTTTTGCAACATTTTATCCAAAATACACTGTTTCTCAGCTGTTGTTCTCAGCCAACAGCTGAGAAACAGAGAGAATATTTAAAAACCGGTGTGGCAAGATAGAACTTAAAGAAAGGAAGATGTATTTTATGATGTATCTTATGCAACATTTTAGCCAAAATACATTCCAAGATATGGCAAGAAATGCTAGATTTAGCAGTTTACCTAATGTCTAATGCTGTTTAAAGGTTCTGCTTCTGGAATCCAAACCCTGAGTTCGCTGTGATGGGAAAAGCTGGAATGATTTATGCATCAAAGAGCAGTTTCAAATTACAGAACTTTAATGTGGAAGCTCTGCTGCACTGTCTAGGCTTATGAATGGCTAGAATAAAGATGCAGGGGTCCTCTTACATCCTGCTAACAACTTTGAGGGAGCAGTTGACCCGTTCCTCTGCCTCACTCTCTGCCATAGGTTTTAAAGATCCGGCAAGAGGAATGCCGATGCAGCACTGCTACGGTGGAGGATCTGTCTGCTTTGCAGCAGTATGAACTCAATTCTTTCAGTAGCATTTACGATCTGCGGCTCTGCTGCAGACTCAATCAATTCCAGGCTCTATTTTCAAGGTCAGGCATTGATTTGACTTGCAGCTCATTCCAGGAAAAAGCTATCAGCTTCTAGTGCTCATTCATAATAAGAGAACTAAAGAGTGGCAACAAACTATTGCACTGCAGGCCATAAAGCCTTCTCTGTTGTAATGAAGTAATTATTTTCCTTTAAAAAATTAACGGATGGAATAGAAAACAAGCTGTTGAGGTAGTTGCTCCAACATGAAATGGAAAGATGAGCCAATGCTAGATGTATGTTTTTTTATTTTTATTTTATTATTTTTTTTCTTGAGAAGATAGTAAGTGTAATGAGAGGAGCAACAGTTTGGTGAAGTGACGGTGTAATTTAAACCTACAGACACAAATATTAAGCACATTAATAATGAAAAGACGGTTACAAAATCTGGCTGAAGGTACATAAATAATGTGGAAGCCTGCAAAGGATAACCATCAGCTAAGAAACTGAGAATTCCTTTCTTTAAGTGGGGCAAGGTACTTAAAGAAAGGAAGACGTATTTTATGAAGAATTGGGATGTAAACCAGACTAACGTCTTGGAAATCCAGGACTTTAATACTTAACAGAAAAGTGGTTGAACTAGTCATTATTTTCTTTTCCTTATCTGTTGTTGGGACAATTGATTGGAAGGTCTAGAAGGGGAAACCCCAACATACCTCTGACATCTCTCTAACTCTTCCTGGGGAGGTTATAAGCCATTGCCAGGCCAGAAGTCACATATAGAAGTGACAGCTGATTTATTTTAATGGAAAGGATCAGTGGTTTTACTCCCCATGTTGTCAAATCTTAACTACTAAATAGAGAAAGCTAAAGTCATGTGCTTGTATTTGTGGATCTTGCTCAATGTTTAGTCATAATCTATATCTCATCTCTATAAGATTTTAATGTATATGGAGCAGTAAACTTATATTATCCCTTAAACACGCTATTTGATTTAAAGCCCTCATCTTCCTATTAATTTCTTGCTGCCATTGGTTGTGCAATGACTCGTTAATAAGACACTGAAATGCAGAATCTCCTCAGCTAAATGCAGGAAATCATCCAAACCAGAGGGAATATTTCACCCTTTTCAAATCAACAATACTGCCTCCAACTTAGAGGAGCTGACTATCCTCCCAGCTGCTCACACACGGCTTTCTAATGCTTCAGTGCAATGTTGAAGATCATAGCCTTAAGAAACCAAAAATATCTCATCATCTGCAAGAAGCAGCAAGAATTAACTGAGGTTCTGTGACAAGACATCCTCACACAGCTTCTCAAGGTTCTGTCCATCAGGGTTATTTACATTTTATATTAATCATAAATGCTTGGTTTTAATGATTTAGATCCAGTCCTAATTTATAGGACTGAAAGCTCCAGAATTTCTAACATTGACATTTTGCATTTGTCAGGAGCCCTCTAGCTGTAGCTCATTATAGTTTTCCCAACCTGGCCCACTTTTTCCAGCTATTAAGGTTAGACCTGATTGGATTTAACCGTTGACTTTTGTTTTGATTGTTTTTGTCTCGTTTTGAAATTATTTACAAAAATGACAATCATTTTCTTTCTGTCATTCTGCAGGAGTTTACATTTACTTTTTGTCTAGTTTTGGATCACTGGAATGGATCAGGCAAAATCTTTGGGAACTTGTCTTTGAACACAAACACCAGATATTCAATAAGAGCTACTGCAGCAGCTTTACTCCTACATTATCTCCTCAAAGGTTATCTGTGAACACCAAAAAGCACATATAATTTAGTTTTAATGCTAACCTTTCTCTTTAACAAGATATAAACACATGTATATTCTAGGAGAGAAAAAATAGGACACCTTTTAACAGGCAGGAACACACCAAATTAAAGTCTGAGGTTTAAACAGGGCAAACCTATTAAGGATCTTCTCATCATGTTCAAATCATCTAAAATAATTTTGGACAGTTTAAGTGGGTAAAAATGTCACAATGTATGAAATTATCCTCAGAAAATGTCTTTTTTACAGTTAACCAAAAATGTAAAAAAAAAATGTTTTAATTTTTTTATTGTTTATTTAAATGTCTTTAATTTTTCATTATGATTAAAATCATATATCTTACTCTTCAAAATATGAGAGAAAAACATGCTACCGTTAATAGGATGTCAAATTATTTTTACAAACCTGCATGAGTCAATTCAAAGGGTTTGTTTCTTGTCCTTGTGGCCACTTTGAGCTTTTACAAAAGTTTAGTTTTTAGAGGTCAACATATGGACATAATTTTCAGGTAGCTGATTATTTCTCTCCATTATCAGCAGTCAATAAATTTATAATGAACCAGCTGCTGTTACACAAGCATTAAGGTGCCAGATTGAAATGATTAGATCTGAAGTCATCTTTTCCCACTCAGCAGAAATATACAGAGTATATTATGTCTGGGCAAAGTGGTAGGTTTAATATATGATGGACATTTTCTTTTTAAACCACATTATTGGTCTTTTAAAGTGTTTCTGCCATCATCTGGGACCTGTCTTTAAAATTCACCCTACTAAATCACCCAATGTTGCTTTTGCAGTAGCAGATCTTGTAGACTTATATAAGTCGGCACTTTCAAAAATTTACTCTCCAGTGGGAAGCAATATAATAAAGTACTGCATGGTTTTATGGTCCTTCAAAGACTGCAGCCAATGCCCAGCACTTCTGACACCTCATCATTTTGAAAGTATGTGTGGAGAAAATATAGGCAGAAGCATAGAAAGCTGTGAGAGAAAGCAGAATTATTGCAAGGTAAACACCAGCTGTGGTGGTTTGATGCATGAAGAATGACTATTCAGTGAGCCATGTGGGACGCTTCAGTTGTCACATCATGAATTATGTGAGAGCAATTTCAGAATAAGTGAAATTTTAACTCCAATCCATTTCTATTTATTAAGCTCCTTAACAGAACCAGCAGTGGACCACAGTGCTGTATAGCTAAAATAGGTAAGAACAACAAAACAGTGCTCAATAAAATAACTAAAACCACACAATAAATAAGTAACACCCTAATAATTTCTAGTGTAAAAATATGATACGAAAAGATTTGTATTTATACTGTTTAGTGAAAATATTTCATTGATTTTGTTGTAAGAAATGAGGACATTCCAAATTGAGAAGCATAAATACATTTTGCCATTACATATTTAAACTTTTATGCAAATGTAAGCAGGTAATTATTTTTCCCATAATTAAGACTCATTATTTTATTGATTTGAAAAATCCATGCTTTTGGTATCAGAAACAAACTTTTTAGTTTAGCTAAATTACATAGCAAGCAGTATTGCTTCTATACGCAATAATGTTTTTGCATTCTGAGGAAATTACAAATTAGAAATAATGGTTAATCCTAATAAATCAAAATGTTTTTCTCAAGTTTATACAAACTATCCTTGTTACTGTAAATAAATTAACACAATTACTCAGAAATGTTAGCCGCTCCCATGCACCACTGCTATTACTTACCTGTCCATACACTCTAATATCAGAATCAGCTTTCCAGGTTTGTGCCCACAAACAAGAAATTTCCTTCAGTTCCACTTGGCTTTCAATAGACATCAAACATATAAACAAACTGAAAAGGTTAAGTAAAAATAAGTTTTCTGTCTTGTAAATATATATATTTACAAAGAGGAAGACAAGGTTGAGTTTGTGAAAGTATGCCTGGTATTGATCTGAGCTCTCTGACATAAGTGTTCATTAGATAGACGGCCTAGGGAAAGAAACCGTCTCTGTGATGACTGCCTGTTGAAAATAGTGTTCTGTTGCACCAACCTGACAATAAAAGTCTTTAACAGGTTCTTTACAGGATGTGTGAGGTCTGCAGAGACATTAGCTTCCCTTTTCCTGACCCTAACCTTTGACAAGCCTTGGATGGAGGGAAGGTCAGGCCTGATCCTCTCTGTAGATCTTATAGAATACTGTAGGATAGCATGTTAGAAAATGTATCACCACAAGAACTTTGATGATGGATCTCACTTGATAAATCACTCTATTAGAGTTAAAATTGTTTTGTCACACCCAAGTGTTGCTGAAAAAGGAGTCACGCACATTAAAGCGACCGATAGCTGTCGCTTTAACAGCTTCAGAAAACTTCTATTTATCAGAAATCTCATGGCAAATGAAAGCCTTCGTGTTTTTTATCATCTGCTAAAAGCTAATTATAACATCATTTTGACCATTTGTTTAAAGAGCTTGCACACGGTGAGTGCTGTAACCAGCAATCGATATGCTTTCACTTCATTAGTGTAATTAAGAGGGTCTTTGGGAAAGCTGAGTACACATTGATTTCCTTCTGAATTACTTATCTGATTAGTTTTCTGAATGGTACATGACACTTCTAATAGCCCGTCTCCCATAAGATCTGGAATTAGCTCTGCTGGGAATCTCCTACTAAACCAGAAAAAAAAAACTGTACAAAAAATACCATACAGGAAATACTTGAGTTCAACCAGAGATATTATAGAGATCAAAGAAAAACTTGTTCCTATTTTTGTACCCATCTAATCTACATGACTTTCATAATGCATGGCTTTATTGGAAAACAGATCAACAGGCTAAATCCTTTTATTTTAATGTCTTTTTTTAAATCTCTTGTTTATTTAGGAGTTTTATAGGGAGCTTTATCATCCCGATCCGGTTTGACCCACATTTTAGAGATTGACTTTGTGCTGCAGCATTTCCTAAAGGTAGCATAAGCACAGGAATGTATCAGTAAATTTGAGAAAAAGTTTAGGAAACTCTTAGATCAGTGTCCTAAAGCAATTCAGGAAGATTTTTGCCTTTTTTTTAATTTCAAATTATGCTTCACAGCTTGCTTCTTGTTTTAATGTAATCTCTTTTGTTCTGTGCACTAAAGAACCATTGTCCTCCAAGGCATTAATTGTTTAGATGTCACCTGTGAAGTCTAGAAAATTTTTAAATGTTTTTTTTTCTTTCTTTTTGATGTGTTAGGCCCAAAGGTTTACTGAAAATGAGTGCTGTACAATATTATTCTATCTTCGGTTTCTGGTGAAGACTTTTAACAGTCCTCCATGTCACCTTGAAAATTGCTTTTTGTGCTGCATTGCTCCATTCTGGTACAGTCTAATGACAAAAATGTGAAAGCAAATGTCGCTGTATGTCTGAGGGAGTAGTCAGATTTCATAGAAGACCAAATAGGAAAAGAGCGATTGTGTTGGACTCATGTAAGCTCATCCCTAAAAGACAGATTGCTTTAGAAAATATACCAACAAATGGGCCCATTACTTTTACATTAGCTAAAATGCATGTTTTTCTTTTTTTCTTCAGACTGAACAAGAAAAAAATTATTGATGCAGTTCCATGAGGTTTTCCTATTTAAATCTTGAGGCTGGCTGTATTATCTGCTTGACGATTGGTACATTCAGGCATCACAAGTTCAGAAAATAAATCAAGCATTTTGCTTGTGTTTTGCACCCCAATAGAGTGACAGGTAGAGAGCACATTAGAAGAGCAACAGCACCTTTTTGCAGAGTGCGTGTCGTGTGTGCTAAAGAGGAGGATGTGTTCTCAGTGGTGAGGAAGATGTGATTTAGTGGAAAAAGGTATTAAAACAGTCAAGAGGCGTTCTGGGAACACAGACATGCGGCTTATGGGCTTTGATTTAAAACTGGATGATAAATGGTGCTGAAGGATGCACTGACTTCTAAAGGGATTAAATGTAAAGAAGTGCTTGCTTGTGTTATTAGGAGACAATAATGAAGCAACTCAGTCATTGTTCTCGCTGCTTCAGGTAGCAATGATAAATTGCAATCTATATAATGCCATACAGTGTCTAAGCTGCTACCTTTTACAAAGCATGTCTTGCTCTAATAGTGTGCTGTTTTAATTTCTGTTTATGAGAATACAGCTGAACATGGTTTCCTTGTTTCTCAGTTTTAAATCTACATTGTTTTCTTGTTTCATTTGCCTTACTGTGATTGGTTTAGGTTGCCATCAGTTCAGCCTAGAGAGGCAGCGGAGCTTCACTGCTCCCTGCAAGGCTGATGACCTACTTTCCCACTCTAGGCAGCAGCATACTGTATCCAGCAATGTAAAATTCCTCCATTATTATCCATCCTGCATGTGAAAAGGGTTTTGGGTGCTATCGAGTGGGAGATGCCTGCCTGAAAGACTCACAATTTTTTGTTCTGTAAACAGGCACCACTGCATCCAGCTTGCTGTTATACGTTAAGGCAATTAGAGTTCTGTTCTTCAGAAACCGAGGTGGTGGGGAGAGGGGAAGAAAGAGGAGCAGAGAGAGAGGCTTAAGTGTAGGTCTGCTATAAAGGAGGGATGACTGCAGGCAGAGAGTAAGTCAGAGGCAAGTGAATGGTCAATAGAAGGAAATCAGCTCCATTTATAAGAAGCTGTCCTAAATTAATTAAAAAACAACAACAACAATAACACAGTTTCGAATTTGTTCCTGTAACTAAAGAAAGTATTTATACCTACATAGTTCTTTTGGTTCAGTCTGGTGTTTTTTGACTAGACAATCACACTATGACAGTTTTGCACCAGATGTAACAACATTCTTGCCCTCCAAAATGTTTAATATTTTCCCAAAACTCTTGGGGATCATTAAGATGGGACTTTTTGCACGTGTGGGATGGACCTCCTCAACGGTTTTCTATTTGTATCTCCCATGGATAACAAAATTTCTTTCTTATTGTTTAATCAGGAACTCAGACCTTTCTCTCTCTCTCTCTCTCTCTCTCTCTCCCTCTCATGAGGTCTGCAGTGCTTTAATTGTTTTTCTAGATTTTTTTGTCATTAAGGATGAATAACTAATGCTATCTTGGGGTTATCTTGGTTGGCCAACCATTAATGAAAATTACACCACTGTAAGGACTATTATTGTGATTTGTTGCATTCTTAAGGCCTTAGAAATATGTTCTGGCATGCAAATGACTTTCTTTAGATCAGGAGATGATCTGTTGCTTTTTGAGATATTTCAGCCTACTTCATGTTCTATTTAAGGGACTTCTAGAGTCTGGCAGTGCAGTCGGTCAGGCCCAAGGACGGTTACACATCAGTCAACCCATGAGTTGGCATTAAAGGTGGTTATATTTTCAGATAATACTAAATTGTTTTGAAAGTTTTCTTTTACCTTATGAAGTCACCTATGGAAAACCCCTTTTGTGTTTCATAGCAGTGTATAAAATATCAAATTGTGAGAAGGTTTTTCTAACAGTGGCAATTGTTGCATTTCTATATTTTAAATAATGACTAAACGATCAATTTGCATACATTTTTGTGATAGTAAAGGGATATCTTGAAACAGTTTTGACTAGATACCGAGTCCAGAAAACTTGTGGAAGAAAATGTTCTTCTGGATATTGGTGCTACTTTCAAGGTAGCACCAATAACGGTTTAAGCTGGGGTTGCTAGGTGAGAGGAACATTCCGGAGGTTTTTAAAACCTTGAAACCTTGAGCAACATAAATGGACTCACAGGTACACTCTCATGCGTGCTGTTTGCCACTACTAACACTCAGACTGTATTTCACATGATCACTTGGCTATAAAAAAGCACAACGGCTGGTTTGCGCTCCTAGATTTACGACAGTTGCTTTTCAATAAGGCCTGAAATAGTAAGAGCATAAGTGTTTTTAGTGTTTTCTATTCAGTGTCATCAATGCCCTGAGGAGGCTGTTCTGTAAATAGTCGAAATAGTCAAGTGAATGTGAACATTCGTGACATCAACAGTTGCGGGCAGTGAGCTGGGATTAGAGAAGGAGGAATCGTGCCACAGCCAGGATAGTGAGTCATCTTTCCGTGGCATTTGCTCAGACAATAGGTGGCCTATGACGCTGGCATATGCCAACATGTGGTAACGGGCTTACATGCTGTTCAAAGCAAAATGTTTCTGCAAAGGCTATGCTACTGAAGAACTGTTGTGGGTGGGTGTGTGTGTGTGTGTGTGTGTGATACAGACATATGAAACTTTTCCTAAAGGGACTGTATTCAACTGGAAAAGTAGCTTATTTGTTAATGAGTTTTTGTTCTCGTTTTTTGTTTTAGTTAGAGTTTTCAAACCACACTGAACCTGTAATTAAAATAAGCTGCTCTGCAGATTACCTTCATGTTTCATAGTTTTGTTGCACATTAGTGAACCCTATTGGAACAGTTACAAAGAAATAATTTCTAGGCAATTTCTATTCAATGTCCCTGATCATTCCAAGACTTTGTCTTGCACCACCTTATTACCAAACCAAACTTATTTGTCACAAAAGCTATTACATATTCTGTCATGTCTTCCGTGTCTTTTTTAATTGTTTTGTTTTTAATTAATTTTCAAAAACTGTCTGTAATCATGTAATGTGTGGATCACTGTAAGAATAAACTAATAAACTAAACTGTTTTAACTTAACACAACTTAAAGCAATAATGGCTACTCTAAAGCTGGTGTTATGTGCTCAGACTTGGACCAAAACATTACTGCTGACTTTTTAAACTGCCAACAGAAACACAACGTAGTCTGGCTTCAGACTGTTGCTGATGCTGCGCTTTCACTTCTGCAGTGGCAAGTCTCTTTGCTCTGTGTGGCAGCATGTGCATTGTGTCTTGTGCACATCCACTGAAATGTAGGCATGCAAACATAAGAATCACATCCCTCTGTTGCATGCATATGTCTAAACAAATTGTAAACCTGTGCTAGACGTGTGCAAAATTAACAAACATACACAACTTGATAAGAGAAAGTGTTTTAATTAGGTTCAGAATGTTGCTTCTAAAATGCAGTTTATAACCATTTTAATGCCCTGAGATATCTGAACGTTTGTGTGTGTGATGTTACTGAGTGAAGCATCTCAAAGTTAAGTATCTTCGATATTAATTAGATGTTCTAATGCAAAGTCAGGTTGTAAAGGGAAATTTTCTTCTACATCTTAAGTCACATCTGCAGTTCATTTAGGTTGCAATAAAGTGCTAGAGGAGGAGACATAATAAGATGACAGGAAGGTTGTGTGCTGCAAAGTTGTGCTGTCCTACCTTTGGTGTATTATAACTTTGGAACATGGTCAATTTCAAAATATCTTTAGCATTTTGGAAATCACAGATTTAATATGATCTGGAATTCAAACATCTCACAAATCATGCTAATTGCTAACAAAATATGAGACCGATGAACTTCTTCATCATTTTGTCTTACAGTATTAAAATCACATTTTATAGCAATCGCTCCCTTATGTTTAGAATGTTATGTTGCCAGTGCTCCTAAATAGATGATTAATTGTAGTTTATAGCTTCAAGACAGAAAAAGATAAATGGACTGAATTTACCTGAAACTAGAGCCAGTTTCTGTTGGTGGTTTCTTCCTGTTAAGTGGGTGTTTTTTCTTACATGCATGAAGGATTGGTGTAAAGTCAATGCAAGTGATTGTATGCTATCGCTACATGCTCATCAAGGGGGAGGGAATGCCACAAGTCAATTGCTTGATGCAATCTGCTGGGTTTCCTTAAATAAAAAGTTTTTTATACTAATTTGAATAATGAACTGAGCTTAATGCACTGTTTGATAATAATTTGGAATGAATATGTGATTGATTGAATTGTAAAGACTTTTTTGTATAGCATCTTGTAATAACATTTATTGTGAATTGACGCTATATAAATAAACTGAGTTGAATTAAATTGAACTCAAGGTGCCTGACAGTACAGACACATTCACCCATTTATAACCTGCACATATTTAATACTCTGATATACTCACCAGAAGGCAATTTAGGGTTACGTGCCTTGCTCATGATATGTCGAGCTGACCGGAAGAAGCTGGAATCAAAATTACAATCGGAACGTTGCATTTCCTTCACACAGTTTTTAGCGTCTTTCCTGCATAAGCTTTATAGTTTGGGGTTTCTTTGCAGGATACTAGTTGGCCTGCATGTTCATACCACACAGAGTTAATATGAAGTGCTCAGCTTTTCCAAAGGGAATCTGTGCCCTCCAAACTGCACCAAAATGATTTGCATCTTCTCCCAAATGCACACTGCTATTCTCAGCCAATTTATAATGTGCCCTGTCCTTGCTTGAGACTTGTAATTAAAGCGCATGAACCAAATGCAGACCTCAGGAAGTCACCTGATCATAATGCATTCTCCCCACCCCCTGCTCTGGCGGCGTTTTGGGTTTCGTGTAGGCCTAGATATCCTTCATTGACATTCAGTCATGCAATTTCTGCCTTTTATCCAAAGAGACACTTTGCCAGGAGGTTTCCCACTTCCTTTCTAAAGAACCGGTGCTTCTTCCCTTGAGCATTAGCAGCATGCTGAAGCCAGAAAAAGCATGGCATTATCTCTTCCTGTACTGGCTTCTCAGCCTTAGACCCAGCCACTTGAATTTAATACTGCTTTTACTTAATGAGTCTTTTTATTTTGATGTCTATGGAAGCTGTAAGTGTGCCACTGTGGATCATCTTAAATGTGTGTTTTGGTCAGTGTTTGTATTAGCTGTTCTACTTTTCCTGCTTTCAAAAGGGGGAGAGGAAATTCGAACAGATGTATAGTCTGACTTCTCATACTTTATGCCAGCAGAACAAAAAGACAATGCTTGTTATGTCATAATTCCTAAACAAACATTTATAAACAGTTAAGTTTTCCAGAACAGCTTACAGGAAATGCCTTTCCCACTGTTGCAGAAATAATCCAAACACATCTGATGATTGATCAGGGACAGTAAGATGTTCATGATCCTGATCACCAATTTGTAATTTTTTTGTGTGAATGCTATAGTAAAATTAATCATTTATATTATTATATTATATTACTCCTGGTGCTAAAATAGAAATTCATTTGTCTTATACCCTTTTATGCAAAGCATTTCTCCAGTTCCACACTTGAATAAAAGTATTGGTTGCTACTCATTACTCAGCTGCAAAATGGAAGAGGCTTTTTGGATGAGAGGTGAAATATTTTCAAGAAGTCCGGTTGCCTCCTGTTTTAGAGAGAACTTACACCAATGCTATTTGGTTATTCTGATTATTATACATTGACTATTAGGTCAGTAACAATATAGAATACAGACTTACTGAAATTCTGAGTTGTTTCCAGGGTCTAATTACATTAAATATAAACCCTTTTTTGCAGTTCTGCTCCTTTTTGAGTAATACTGGCAGTAGTTGGTATTATCTGCTCAATTAGCCATGTGTTATTTGCTCCAGTTGGCTGATTAACAAGCACAACACCCATAGCTTGGCAGAGGGATGAATTGGGCTCCTTTAGTTTCCACACTATTACTGTTCACCTTTTCATGGGTGGAAATATTTATAAACAACCAAATCTGTTTTTCTTGTAAGCAAAACCAAAATGTAGAGACCTTTTTTGTAATCTGACATGATTCTATCATTAAGATAATTAAAGACCTTATGAGTATGAAGTCCCCAGATGCCTGGATATGATTCCTGAAAAGAAGCATTTTTTTTTTTTTACATTTAATATATGATATCCATTGTGCATCATTTTTTTCATCCCTGTAGTAATTGGTAACGTACAGGCTCAGGGTAATGTCTGAAACATGAGTTTATGTCTTACTCTGATTCACTTTGCATAAAATCACACCTCCAGTACTGAACTCTGTATCAAAAGAAAAGTTAGCATGTGATGCTTTAGCTAATGATGAAAGGACAGTGACATTTCTCTCATGGTGTTACACCTTTGCTTAGTCACAGTGACCAAATGGAGGATGTGCATTGCATGCCGCTGTCTGCTAATAAATAACACTCAAACTGTTAGATTTGAATACCAGGTTTCACCATCCAACCTATGTCAGTTCAGATCCACATCCACCCCCGACAGACTGTAATTTAAACATGCCCAATATAAACCCCCCCCTGTGGGCATGCAGTGAGTGAGCAGTACGACTCCATGTTCATCAGACATCGACTGATTGTAGGTCCAGCTGTGAGGGTATTGTAGTGTTAAACGGGGAGGTACTAGGTAAGATCGACTTTTATTGAGCTTTATATTATGTTATTACATATTATGTTATGATGTTATTTCACCATCAAAATCATACCTGGAGTGCTGCTTTGATTCTGTCATTTATGATTGAGAAATCCTTGAATCTTCATTGTCAGCCATCGAGTGATGTTTAAACGCATGTTCATACAAAGCGCTGCCTATTTCCACAAAGCCTCTGCTTGGAACTGCACCCCTCTCCTGTGCCTGCTGCACACTGCTCCACTAGACTAGCGGCAGCAGCAATTAGCCAACACCTGGTGAAGCTGTGTGTCTGCTGAGCTTATTGGATAAACTCCTTAGAACGGTTGTCAATGACATTTTAAGTACATTTATTGTGATGACGTCCTGAAGTTGGAGTGTCCGAAAGACTAGAAGCTTATGAAAGAGACAGAAGCCCATTATCAAGGTGTCAAATGTTTGATAAATACAACATTTTTATAAAAACTGAAGGTAAAATAATTACTTGATTGTGCTATAAATTGCACTATGTGCCAGAAAAATACATACCATCCTTTTAAAAAAAATTGTCCCCATGTGTCTAACAAATATATATAATTATTATGTAAAACCAGAGAGGTTTTAGCAACCAAAAAGACAAACATCCTTTTTGTTTGTTTGTTTTTGTTAGGCTAGTTCTCATTGATATGTACTCTGAAAGGATGGGTGGAAATTTATTTGCTCAAAATCAGGATATGTCATCCATTTATTGAACAGATTCTGTTTCATCAGTAGTGCGTAACTGAGAGAGCTGCCACGCACCCATCATGGCTAGTGAGAGAATGAAGTGTGAGTTATGGTTTTTCTTTTCTCCACCAAGTTGAATTTTCTTATCACTGATCCTCTTTTTCGACACTCACTGGAAAACAACATAGGTACTACTACAAATAGTTGTGGTTAATGAAGCAGAAAATGGAAGTGATGTTGGTTTTTCCTCATCACAAAGCAATCCAGAGTTTGCTGTGCCAACAATAAAAAGTTAAAGTTTTAACGTCTGCAAATAGATGTCTGTGTAACTGACTTGCCCCTACTGTGTACCAAATACCAGACTCCATGTGGCATTTCTAATCAAACTCATTTAATGTTCTATGCAAAACAGATAATTGTGGAGATATTTGTGTATTTTATTTAGCTCTATGTGAATACGTTTTAATATCAATTATATCAGCAATCATGTTATGGTCTTATAAAGCCATTATTATATCCTTCAGTGCTAGAATATACTTCAACATTTTTATGTACTCTCATAATGAAGCTTTGTTGACTGTTGGTCTCCCTATCTCATATGAAGATGAGAGTTGTTGTGTTGTGCCCCACTGTGATCAATTAATGTTTACACTGTTTGTTTTTCTTTTAATAATGAAACAGCTAACACAGATTATCACCTTTAAGACTGCTTGTAATATGTTAGGTGTTAAGAGGAATACAAATAGTTCAGAAATTACTGTTCATCCCATAATACCTTCAGCTGCAATGTTTAGCAATTGTTGTATAATTGTCAATAATGTTGACCAATTATAGGTAGATTAAATATTACATGTCCAACATAGGCTATTTGAAAAAGCAATCCTTTTCTTGGCCAAAGACATGCAGACTTGTCTTTTTTCCTTGTTCCTGTTCTAATCAGGCATGCAGAAAATAAACCTTTCCCTGGAGAGCTATATACAAATTCAGCAGTGGTGTTTTTGACGACTGATAACATTTAGCTTTTATTTAGCAAATATCCATTGGTCTAGCTTTATACGGTCTTGTCCTCTTACAACCCTGGCAGAATGTGACTCTTGGCAGTCAGACATTTTCTCATGGTGGATTTTAACCAAGAGTAATAAAGAAACATCATAAGTGGCATGAAAACTGACATACAGAACACACTGTCCATGATAAATATTTCCCTAAATGTTTACCGGATAATAATAAAACAACAACAGGATCAAAATACATTTTTAGATGCAACGTTTCTCAGTTTTATTTAAACCACTTCTGTTTTAACATCCAGTAGCAGCTATCTGCGCTGCAGTTTTAACACTATCTTGTACATAGATAACAATTATTTCCATTTTCCTTTTTCTTTTTTACCTCTCCAGGGGGTCTTTTTGTGGCCTCTAATGTCCCTTATATGGCAGGAAGGGGGAAGACACGCGGCAAATGTCGCAGGGTCCGGGAGTCGAACCCGCGCCGGCCTCGTCGAGGACTCAAGGCCTCCAAATATGGGTTGCTCTATCCCCTACGCCACCACGGCACGCCCCCATCTTCCTTTTTCACTGCATCCTTAATGTGAAATTACAATGATCCCATATGCAACCATAGCAAACAACAGGACTGTGGCCCTGGTTGGTCACATTTCTAACTCAAAATTAAACTGGTCAAATGATCAGCAAAGAGACTGGTTCCCAAAAATCTAATTCTTCAAGGCTATTAGTAAAAACTGATCTTCCACTTCTCCTTTATCTGACAGTAAAATAATTGATCATATTTTCTGCTATTCAAATTTTTTTTAGCACTGCTGAAATTTTCTTTTTTCTGTGAGGTCATTGCTGCAAAAAAGTCAGAATTACAATGTTTCAGTATTAGACAGATAGTTTAGGATGCTTTGCTTGTAGCTCGGGCATTTTTACTCTGAAAGAGGCAGCTGTAGTCAGTAGCTGATATTTGTGGACCAGGAGGCAGCCGCTGATGGATGGCTGATGGGTTGGGGTGAGGTCACAGGGCTCCATAAATTGTTTCTATTCTGTCTCTGTGTTTGTGTAGCACTTAGACTTGCTGTGTAATAAAAAACAATGCAGGGAGATGTCATTTTCTGATACCTTGGTTAATCTGGATGAAATCTGTATATGTCTGTCTGGCTTTCAAATAATGACAAGAACACCAGCAGCTTCCCTTTCACAGTAGTTATAATCTTGATCTTAAATCTCAAACACAGTACTAATACCTTGGTACGCAATAAAATACATTTTGGTAGTTCTTCTTTTCTTTTTTGAACACTAAGAAAGCCAAATAATGTTGACTTATTTTCGGAATTGTTTCATAATTGACTTTCAGCCCAAAGATGTATGACAACAATAATGTTTAGTCTACACTGTTTATTTCTTCAATTTGCAACAAGCTGACTTTCACCTGTAAAATCTGATAAGAGGTTCAGAAAATTTCCCCCTGAAGCTGTAGAACAGTGTCTTATTCTCATAAACCACCCTGGGAGAAAGATTAGAAGCCTCATCTCTTACTTCCTTTTTACAAGCATTCACCTCCTGCTAGGCTTCAAATATTAATGGAAGCGTTTTATTTTTGTGCCAGGAAGGTGACCTTCACTGTGTGTGTCTCTGCAGTGAGAGTAATACTCCACTTTCTCTTTACACAGGACAGTCTTTTTAAACTTCGGCTTTCAAGCCAGATTGTGCATTTACAGTACTTTCTCTTTATCTCACCAAAGACAGTCTTTGATTATTTATTATAGAAGTGGAGAGCTGGGTAAAACTGGAAATTTAAACAAGTTTTCTGATATAAACAAAAAAAATAAAAACACTTTGGAGACATGATGTGTAAATTATTAAATTATGAAGAGCAGGTTGATTTCAGAAAACCTGCTCTTCATAATTCATTAAAGTTAATCTGCTAGGTTTAAAGTATTAGCTTTAAAATATTACTTGTGAAATATTAAATAATAAAGAATGTTTTCAAAAGTTAACTTTTATAATTTGTATTAAAAATAATACAGACAAACAAAACAACTGTTTAGTTGTGAATTTGATGATCATTGATTATTGGTTGACCAATAATCAACCAATAATCAGTTATGAGAAGGTATAACTGATTCTGACAGTGCTTGGAAAGTGTCAAAGAACTTGCCATCCCTCAATTTTTAACGCCATTTTTTTACTGAATAATTTTCTTTTGTTTTGATTGTTTATAAAGAATTTTTAATGTATAAACAAAACAAAAAACTAAAGCGTATTATTGCCTATTTTATTTTAACTGAAGTCATACTCAACATCTGAAAGTCAGACAGAAAAGGAATAAAAAAATCATAAGATGCAACAAATAATTTAATCTATTTAAAGACAATTTATTAGTTATGCGTCGCAATGATAGTTAACTTAATTTGAAAATATTTTTTTTCACTAAAAACTGTTTTATCAGTTTTTAGCTCATTAAAACTAAAACATGATCTAGCTCCCATAGATAAAACATGTCAATATTTCACTGAGGTGCAGAATAAAATAAGAAAACAACAAAATAAATCATGAAGCTACTGAACAGATTTAAAGTGGAAAAATATGGTAAAATTTAAAAGATACGTTTTCGCAATTATTTTTAAGATGGCTTGTGTAATGGTTTATCTGTTGACTGCACTCTTCTTTTTTTAAAACACAAACATTGGAATTAATGGGGGAAGATCATTTGTATCTGCGGCTCACGTTTCGCACAAATGGGAACATAAATAAACGTAAACAACCCAGAGGACAAAACTGATTCCAGAGCCAGGTCATCACTGGGTCACTCATGTTTTCAGAGCAGAACAGTCACTGCTGCATCTGAACTTTGTTCTAATTATATTGCAAAAACAACACTGGCCTTAGATTTATTTGTAACTATTAACATTTTAATGTCTCAACAGGTGCTGGGGAGTCTGGAAAGAGCACCATTGTAAAGCAAATGAAGTAAGTTAAGAACACTATTTATTTCATTTCTTGCTTTTGCTAATTTATTTTTTTTACCTGACATGAATCCTGTACAGCAATGGAAACCACTTCAATGATTATTGAAGTATTTTATGACTCCATTTATCTTTTTTCAGTTACTTCTCTGATTGTAAATATTTTAAACCAGAACAACAATGGTTTATAGTTCTATGTCATTGTTAGATAAGATACATTTGGATTCCTCCAATCTGATTCCCAGGAATATTCTAAGCACTTCTTTTTAAGAATTTATGTTTGTTAGATAAGTCTATAATCATAGAGGCACTTATTTATGTGAAGGATTCAGTAAACCCACAAACACACACACGCCCAAACACATGTTTGCGCAGCTATCTTTGCGGGGAATTTCCATTGACTTCCATTCATTTCTACAGTCTAAACCTTACCCTTATCCTAACCCTAACCATTACATACCTAACCTTAACCCTAACCAAAACTCAATTCACACCTTAGTCCTAAATCTGACCCCTGACCCAAAAACAGCGTTTCCCCTTGTGGGGATCAGGTTTCGGTCCAGGAGCAGTGTGTCCCCACAACGTAGTATATGTCAGGAAAATGGTCCCCACAAGGTATTAGAAACAAACGCACAAACACGTACTCCTGCACACTGCTCACACATTCACACACACAGCTGAGGAAACTAAATTATTCACATTCCTCAGGGCTAACCAGGCATTGAATCCACTTATTATGAGTACCAAGTGGAAACAGTCCATTGTTTGTGGAATAATTTAATTAATACATTCAGACACACGGGTAAATCACCATGTGAGACACACATGACATCCATCTGTTACACACAGAAATAGCCTGTAGGAAGCAAGAAAACCCACAATCCTGACATCTTAAAACAAATGAGATCTCATTATAACTTACCTCTGATCCTCATTAATCACTTCAGTTTATTCCATCAAGCAGCTTCACTTTACAATCAAAAGAATATTATCTGAGATTGCTTTTTCAGCACTTTGTTGTGCAGTCTGATGTATCTGATGGGAAATGTTTATGCATGTGTGGAAAGGCAAACACTTTTGTTATTCTTTGCTTAGAATTACAATGCTGCAAGGGATGGACCCACCATACTGCATCAGCTGAATGCTGCAGAGATAATGCAGTTCAACTATGTGTTTATCAGACTGCTGCATGTCTTCTTGTACATCAACCTAAGACTTGGTTCCTACAATTTTATCTCAAAGTTTTTTCTTGGTCTGCTGGAGTAATAAGGATAATATTTCCTGACTTTCTTCCTCATCCCATCATCATCTGTTTGTTTATTCATCAGCACATCTATCTGTCCATTCAGTCATTCACTATCTATTCCTCCCTCCCTCCCATTATTTGCTGTCTCCACATTTTAAATCAGATTGCTTCAAACATATCTTCCATAAATTTATAATAAGGTTTTGAATTTATACTTTAACCAAATGCTAATTAGAACGCAAACTGTGAAACATATTGATTTGACTTGGGAAGCGTAATTAACCTGATGTCAAATGTTGCAAAGCATGCAGAATACCTTTTGATTGCAAAGCTGAAAACATGTTAGTTTTAGTGCTGTCATTGTATTCATTCAATCTGTAACTGTATAACTGTACTGTTATTTATTTTGCTTGTCACCTCAGAAATTGAACTTGCTGGTGAGAGCTCTCTCTGTACTCTCGTGTTCTTCCAGCACCGGTTTTGCTCTTTTTCTCCCTGACAGTGTAATCATACAACTGTGAGGTCAGTTGCTGAATCTTTATTGACTCTCAAGCAGAGTACTAGTGTGCATCGTTGCCAGTTTTAATGTGATACTGCTGTGACACATTATTGACTGGTTACATGGATGGTTACCCACCTTTTACCATGCTCATTTCCTAATTTATGTTGTTAGAATCAATGCTAAAATTGTGAATGCACTAAATAATTGGCTGTTTGACCAGCCATTGCCATTGAACTCTTCTAGACATATCAGATTGTGTGCCACAGGTTTGTTAAAGTCATGTTCAATTAGACACTGATATACATGGTATAGCCACACTTGCTTTGTGTGAAATTCGTTTTGGCTTTAAAAGCAGAACCCTTTACAATTTCTGCCCCCTCCACACCTGAATATAGAAGTGTGATAAAACCATAACATGGATGATTGTTATGGAGACTTTGTGACTCCAAGACTCCACTCTCTGGTGCAGCTCTCTAAAAGTGAGAAATTGAGAATTTCCTATCTTGTTTATTCTAATCCTCACTGTGTGTGGAGGCAAGATAAACATTGTTTGACAAGATAAACATTTTTTATCTGTCTATCCTGCCTGCCATCTTTTCATCTTTTATTTTTGTCTTCCTTTCTTCCTTCCTTCCTTCCTTGCAAGCTACATATTTAAAATCTGACCACATTATTTAATTTTGAAAATGAAAATGTGTGTGAATCCTTATTTTTACCTGATGTATTTGTGCCAACACTGTTAGAAGACTATTTCTGCAGAGATACTCCATAATTGTAAGTGTAGCAGAGCAGCAAAGACAGTGTGAGGCCTCGATTTAGAAAAGCAACTGCAGTGTTGACTTACTTTGTGGACTTTTGAATTTCTCTATTATTTTCCACAGATGCTTCATGTTTTTTTCTGATATTTTAGGATCATCCACGAAGACGGCTACTCAGAAGATGAGTGTAAGCAGTATAGAGCAGTTGTTTACAGTAATACGATCCAGTCGATCATGGCCATTGTTAAAGCCATGGCCAGCCTCAAGATAGACTACAGTGACCCTGCCAGAACGGTAAGACACACAAACGCAAGGCACTGATTAAAGTCCAATATTTGTCAAAATGTTAAATGTATCTACACATTATTTAATTTATTAGCAAATGCTCCATTGTTAACAGCCAGGCTGAAAGTCAATAGTCCTAATTATAATTAGTAAATCCTGCGTGAAGCTGTTGTTCTTAAGCAAGGTCTTCCTTTGACTTCAACAAACATTATTTTATCCACACCATCTTGCAGTTCTGTGTCTAATTCAGATTTTAAAGCTCACAATATGCTTTCCCTGACCAATTTCACCGGTGTGTAGCTTTGCTTCAAAACCCACTCCTTTCCTAGCTTAGCTGCATGCTCCACTTATTTCCACGATAAAATAACATTTACTCCCTGACTAAGACCTACCCCAGTGCAACTTGGTGAACAAAGATTATTTTAAGGCTACGACGCCTCTGGGAAAGCAGGTCCTGTTTCTCACACCCTCCTGGCAATTCTTGCTCAGTCAATAACACCGGGAAGCTGTGCCAGTAAAACAAACGTAGGATCATGTGGTTTCCAGCACGCACCTGTTCACAGCAGCCTTTTTTGTCTGAAGAAACATTGATGTGGTGGAAACTGGATCATGGTGTGATCCTTCTCTGATGTATCACTGCAACCAGCAGGGAAACAGTGTCTGCCCTACTGAATTCATCATCCCCTCCATCTTTGATCTGCTCTCTCTAAGAGCTGTAATAGACATGTTGGAGTCTGAAACTTATAAATACGTGAAGCTACTGCAGAAATAGTTACTGACGGGTCTTCTGGGGGGATTGGGTTTGTTCAAAAGTGCTAACGGATGCTGTCTGTAGCATCAGCAGCTGAATTAATTTGATAGCCTGCTTAATTTGCCCAGCTGTAGCGGGAAGAGTTCAGACATGGTCGCATTGTTAAATTTTGCATTGTTAGAGCAATGAATTATAATTTTATAACTATCCATGACCTCCTGCCATTGTCAGGTCTACCTGGGCATTGTAGCCCTGTCAGTACTGGTGTGTGTCTCACGGGTTTTAAAACCAATGACTCTGACGTCACTCATTCGCATTAGGATTTAAAGTAGTCTTTAGGTTTCACCAGCTTGTAATTTTACAGCCTGAAGTTTTGAGTATATGACTAAAGTGAAGGAGAACTTGATGACTGTGTCTATGTCACTGGGGTTGGACATTTGTCCATAACTCACAGTCCTGCATGCTGAAAATAACAGGTTTGTCCTGCCATGCATGCCTGAGTACTCATTAATTTGTTACTTATGGTGACGCAACAAAAAAGAAGTCTATCTTTACTCTGCTTCCTCCATTTTGCAGCCAAACCCAAGTGTACAAATAAAACAGTATTTATTTTTATTGAGCTTTTCACCAGTTGTCTTTTCAAGATGCTTTACAGAGAAATAAATAAAATCAGGAAAACATAGTAGCCTCGAAAAACTAAAGAGGAGTCCAGAAACATGAACAGATACTACTATAAATGTTTTACTGAAACAATAAGTAAAGTGACAGGAAGTAGAAACATAAAAAGTATAATGACTTAACTGTATACCTGAATATTTTGATTGTGTCTAAAGCAAAGAGGGACAGAGTTCAAAACCTGAGTTTAAAGACTCAGTAGTAGTCTTAAAACTTAAAGTTTCTGGGAGAGTGCTGGAGTTAGTCAAGGTAGTCTCATGGTCAATTGTATCAAAACAAACTTTAGATCCAGTTTCGGTTTGTGTGCTGTGATGAGTCCTAACTACCAAGACCCATTTTTAATTATTATTATTATTTTTATTTTATTTTTTTGCAAAGTGGTTTTTGCATTGTTCCTGTTCAGGGGAAGGAAAGAGAGAGGGACATAGGGATGGTTTTCTCTGGGGAGGGAGATTATGACAATAAAGACAATTAAGCATTACACAGTTCTGATATTACAACCAAAGTATAATTATTACTTATCTTAATTATATTAAAGTATAGTCCTAATTATGATTCATTTATCAAAGCTCACCCTTTTTATTATACGACTTTTAGACATAAACATACACAACTCAAGCTTGCTAAATTTAAAATTTAAAATTCACAACTTCAGGCAGAGATGCTGTCCGCTGCATCCTGCAGACTTGTTGCAATCCAGGAACAGTTGCAGTCAATCCTGACTGAACTGTGTGTCCATACAGTGAAGCCAGCGTTTGCGCTCAGAAACTGAAGCTGTAATCAGAAGGTTGAGGACACTGCTGGGGTGTGTGTGTGTTGCTTTTGTTTCTCACCAACCTTTCTGTTAAATGGCTCTGTGTACGTGATGACACTCTCACACTCCTACGCGCAGCAATTAGCGCGTTAGCCTGCCTGCACTTGGATACATCAGCTCTGTTGAGACGTGAACGCACTCAAGCAAGCTCACATCGTGCGATGCTAGTTTACACAAGTGCAAAAATGTACGTGAAATCAATTTACCACTTGGATTTTATCCATTTGGTCTGCCAAATATATAATGCATATATGGATATATATGTATTATATCACAAGTGATAGACTGGATGGGTCACATACAGTATAGCTGCTGAAGTCGAGTACATTTGTTAGACTAAATACCACCACAATTAACGATATATTTTCTGCTGAATATAGAAAAAGACATGATCTAGAAGGTAATTAATGATAGATATGTTAAAAGAATTCAGTAAAATGGAACAACTACTGCTAATATCCATATTGCTTCTCTTGCTGTAGCTTAAACTTGTAGCTACAGTTGGATGATATTTTGCATACTGGTCAAAAGGTCTGGATATGACCTTTCCTACAGTACAGGAAACATTTGTATTCCCATTATGCTTCCATCGATTGTCTTCTGCCTGTCTGAGTCCAAACTGCTTGACTAGGCCACTCCCAAATGTTTATTTTGGCTTTTTTTCAGCGATTTGGACCCAAGTTTCCTTGTTTTCACTTAACAAATTATTATAATAATAATTATAAAGCCTGCGGGCTGCACAGTGGAGCAGTTGGTAGCACTGTTGCCTTACAGCAAGAAGGTCCTGGGTTCGATTCCCGGCCCAGGGTCTTTCTGCATGGAGTTTGCATGTTCTCCCTGTGCATGCGTGAGTTCTCTCCGGGTTCTCCGGCTTCCTCTAACAGTCCAAAAACATGACAGTTAGGTTAATTGGTCTCTCTAAATTCTCCCTAGGTGTGAGTGTGCGTGTGCATGGTTGTTTGTCCTGTCTGTTTCTGTGTTGCCCTGTGACAGACTGGCAACCTGTCCAGGGTGTACCCCGCCTCTGACCCAGAACGTTAGCTGGAGATAGGCACCAGCAGCCTCCCGAATCCTCTAAGGGACAAGGGTGTACAGAAAATGGATGGATGGATAATTACAAAGCCTTGGATTTCTCCCAAAGATAACGCTTTTGTCTTAGCCTTTTTCTTATTAAACAAATTATCCTTTATAAATTATATAATTTCTTGCTCAGTACCTTAAAAATTATCCACAAGGGAAACCCATAATTGTCATTGCCTCTATTGTAGGACGATGCCCAGCAGCTTTTTGCTCTCGCTGCAGCTGCGGAAGAGCAAGGCATTCTTCCTGAAGACTTGGCCAACGTGATCAGGCGGTTGTGGGCCGACAGTGGCATACAGAGTTGCTTTACGAGGTCGCGAGAATACCAGCTCAATGACTCTGCAGCGTAGTAAGTATGGATTGGTGTTTCATGTAAAAGTGATGTATCAGATAATTGCACACTGTCATCTCTGGAAAGGAAATGTAATAATTCAGCTGGGTGTTGACCTGCCACTTTAAGTATCAAACTCTGAACATTGTGCCTGTGCAGAAACTGTTAATTAGACGTGACTGTAAAGACTTTGTGAAAATTCTCACTTTATCATTCACCTTAGATAATTGCCTTTGAACTCAAGTACTCATCTGATGATTCTACCTGCCCTGAATTTATAGCTTTATTGACAAATTTCTATCTTTGTTTTATTAATGACTGTTTAAACCTGCTGCCTTGGAGGAGGCAATTCATTGGCATTGTGATGGATTCTCTTTGGAGCATTGCTGATATGAGCTGTTGTGAAAAGCCTGCACTAGTTCTCCGGGGGAGTAATAATGGAGACTGGAGAAATTGGCCAATAACTTCTATTTAGCCGTCATTTCTTCCTCTGTGGGCTTAATCTTTAATATCAAAAATTGATAAGAAGAAAAAGATACAGTTTTCTTCATGGGTAAGAAAGACATTAAGTGTTTGCTTAAGGACTGATGATTCTCACATTAATACCCACAGGTGGCTCTTTTTGCCTTTTGGAATTAATTCATAGATTTTAGCTTACTGAGGAATATAGTATGAGAGTAGTTATCATGAACAGAGAGAATATTTACCAAATTGTTTGTTTTATTCTCTCCGGTATGCCTTTCAGGTTTTGACACCTCATTAAATATTAATCTGTGACAAGCAAGAACAGAGAGATCAATGAGAGAAATATCAATTTCTTTTTACAAAGTGTAGAGTGGCTGGACATCTAAAGTTTCAAGCTGGCTTTGGAAGATGATGCAAAACTTGTGTAAGTGGGTCAGCCAGAGCGGCATTGTAGCAAAAATCCTTCTACGCCCCCCTACTGACCAGCAATCTGTCAGAAATCAGAGCAAATGCAAGAAATTATAGAGGAGAACCGGCTTCAATAATCAAGAGGATACAATAAAAAGATATTGATTGACTTTGCGCTTACACACACCACACACACCCCCCCCACCCCCCACCCCCACATATATATATATGAAAAATCTCGTATTTTTACATTTCAGCCTGTCTTGCCTCGTAATGCAAGATGACGATGTTTGTCGACCGTGATGATGATACAATGATTGTAACTGTTCCTAAAATGTCATAAAAACACATTTTATGTAGATTTAAAAATGAGAGGACTGTTCAAAATTGACTAATGAAACATTCAGTCTGTGAAAGGTAGTTATAAGTTAAAATTTCTGCTTCACAGTTGATTTTTCATTTCAGCATATCAAATACACCATTTGTTCATATAAGGCCACAATCTTTCCCCTGAGAAATCTTGTCTAGATTTGAGAGGCAGCTGCAATATGTATCATTATTTGTGTGTTGTTGGTTAGTAAGCTAAATGTTAGCAATGTGTGTGAATGAGTCAGAGCTGCATTTTGTTGTGCAGAGCCTCGTCTTCTACAAGACTCACAAAGTGACCCGTTAGAGCATGAAAACCATTAGCAGCAACAAGCAGCTGGAGAGAAGGCTGCACAATCAATTCTGCACATACTGCGGCACTCAGACAACAAAACACTCATTGCAAAATTTATGCATAAGCCTTGACTGATGTTGAGAGTACTGCACCAAGATGGATGGATTTTAAAGTTTTGAAAAACTGATATGGATTGTTCTACTAATTAATTGTGTGCTTTAATTGTGTTGATTTGCAGCACATGTGAAGGAATAAAGACAATGTTTTTTGCATGTACAGGTGTTGCTGTGAACGGAGTAAAATCTATCCGGAAGACGCTTGTCTTTGTTTCTAGTGCAGCATCACCGCAGTGAGCTAGCAAGAAGACAAAGTTGCAGTTAAGCAACCAGTGCAATGGAGTCTTAACATGAGAAATAGATTTTATTCAATTATTACAACACTGTAACTGCAGAGTCATGTGTACAAAAGCACTCAAGTCTTGCTAACAAGTTAGAGCTTTCAGGGTGCTTTGGGTTGCAGCCTAATGAACTTATTGCCCTGTGTGTTGTTCACCACGTAAGCCTGCATGTATTGTTGTTTTGCTTCGCCTCATGTGTTAGAAATTGTGTTGAGCTCCTGATCGCTGTTTTTGTCTCTTAGTTACCTGAATGATCTGGAAAGGATAGCAAAAGCAGATTACATCCCCACCCAGCAGGACGTGCTACGCACTCGGGTTAAGACAACCGGCATCGTTGAGACTCACTTCACCTTCAAGGAATTGCACTTCAAGTAAGATCATAGCACAGTGACCTGATTGGTGGAAGCAAAAAAGACAGACAAAATCAATAATAACACAGTGCTTCTCAGATTGTAAAAGCAGATTCACACACTTCAGGAAACTTTGTAGTTGAGAGGATTTGTTGCAGCCAAGTGCTGCTGATCAAATGCACCTGATCAGGTATCTTCATCATCATCATCGAGTCTATCATCCAAAGTGATGAACATTAATCACAGTGTTCTGGAAAGGTGATCATACCCCTTGAATTTGTTCTCAGTATTTCCCCACCACACGTTTTGACAGATTTTATTGGGATTCTATACCAGTACAAAGTAGTATGAATTTGTGAAGTGAAAGGAAACTGATGCAGAGTTTTCAAAGTTATTTAAAGGGGAAATCAAAATGTGAATATTGTGAATTGTAGTTGTCTTCTGCACACATTTTGTATCGGTTACAGTCAGTAGGTTTCCTGGTATATCTTTGGAGACTGAAATGCTTGCCTGTTCTTTAAATCTCTGTAAACATGATATTTAATCATTTTTGCCACATATTTTCAGTTGACTTTAGGTTTGGACTCTGACCAACACATTCTAATACATAAAAAAATTGCCTTGACTTACCCTTTCCAACTCTAGCTTTATTTTAAGTGCTGTTGTTCTGCTTGAAAGGGAACCGTCACCCAACTCTCTTGTGGTTTGCATCCTATAATAGGATTTCTTCAACAATTGCCCTGTATTTAGCACCATCCATCTTCCTATCAGCTCCGACCAGCTTTCCTGCCCCAACTGCAGGAAAAACATCCCTCATATTACAATGTTACCACCCCCATGTTTAATCATGGGGTTGGTGATGTAGAGAATTTGTTTTTCTTCATGCATAGTGCATGTACACACACACAAGATGCCCTCAGATGTTTCAAAATATTTCATTTTAGATTCACACAACCTATATATAGTGTAGCTCCTAGCTGATTTTTGTATATGTCAACCATAACCTGTCGGGTAATGCAAATGATTACACTGGTACTTATTTCAGGTATACTTTTCTGACAAATTTACAATAAAGCAAACTACTTTGAGTCAAAGTAAAATAATTTAAAATTCAGATTTGCCTATTGGCAAATTTTTGCTGTATTTATGTGATTGAGAGTGTGCACATTGTTTACACATTTGGCCAGAAAATATAATGGTACTGTTATTAATAGCATTAGAAGTGGGAGTCCATGCTGGTGTAAAATGGGCAGCTCCACTACTTAAAAGCCAAATTATGACAGAAATTAAAAGCTCAACCATCATTATCGCTCTCAGAGCAGAGTAAATAAATCTGATTCTGCCCACGTCGCTCTTGTTCAATAAAACAAGAGCTCTACTGAGTGGTAACATTTAGTAGGTTCTACATGACGCACTGCTTTTGGTCTTACATAAAATATGCTGTGACCCAGGTGAAGCACTTATGCGTGGGTTAGTAATGGATGTATAGGGACGTCTCTTATAGAGGACAGGAAGTGGTTTAAATACTGGAGAATGGAGGGAAAGGTATAGAAGAATATTACACCTAATACAATATTTTGCTGATTTAAGATGCTTTTCCATCACTGAAGTGAATTCATAAAAAAAGGCAGCACCAGCTAAAGGTCTCTGGTGTGACCAGCCTCCTGATAAACTCTGACATTTACCCATCGTCTCAGTCTCAGTACTCACCCTGAATAATACACGGAGACAATCGATAGCAGGAAGCAAGCTTTTTATAGTTTGGTTCCTTTTCCGTCAATTACCATAGACAGAAAAGACTGGGAAAGGGAGTTGGTTCACACGGGTTTGTGTAAACGGTTTTATTAGATTTCATCAGCTTTGTTTACACTTCAGAACAACCATGATAATGAGACCAATGTCCTAAACAGAGGAGTTTTTGCCATAAACTTTTACACTCAGCTTTTCCATTTAGCATCTTACTCTCAATATAAAGCACTTTCTGTCTCTCAGAGCCCTTCTCCATCCCTTTCTTTTTACCACACATCTGATAGACATATTTCCACTTCCTTACCACTTTTCCTCTCAAAGCAACCTCATGAAAGCATGATCAGACTAACTTCCTCCTTCAGTCCCCCACACATGTTCTTCCCTTAAGCTTCTCTTCAGTGTCCTTTTTCTGTATTAACCACATCTTATACAAGCAGACAATTTATCCTTTTTTCTGAAATTTTCCCTTGCAGAATGTTTGATGTGGGAGGCCAGCGGTCAGAGAGAAAGAAGTGGATTCACTGCTTTGAAGGAGTAACAGCCATTATCTTTTGTGTTGCACTGAGTGCATATGACCTGGTGCTGGCTGAGGATGAAGAGATGGTAAGAAAATCTCCAATCCTCTGGTCTCTCCTAGATTTGCAAACCTGCGCTTTATCTGGTGTCAGCTCAAGGCATTATGGGCAGAACTCTGGATTGTAACCTGAGAACATCCAATCCCAGGTTGTAAAATTGGCTCATTGAACTTTAATCTGAAGTGTGAGAATGTAGTAAAATTTTTAATAGCTGTTTACTGAGTGACTTGGAAGGGTTTGGGGAAAGACTTCAACAAAATCTCTGCTCTGTTTATCCTCACGTTTAAATTATTGCATGAAACAACCTTGCCCCCTGGTGGAAGCTCAGAGGCATTGCTGCAATCATATAGTTCTGTTCTAAAGGTGCATGTCAAGACGGTAGAACATCATTGAACTTTTATT
Source organism: Xiphophorus hellerii (assembly GCF_003331165.1). Taxonomy (NCBI): domain Eukaryota; kingdom Metazoa; phylum Chordata; class Actinopteri; order Cyprinodontiformes; family Poeciliidae; genus Xiphophorus; species Xiphophorus hellerii. The sequence continues at coordinate 15,249,052 of NC_045691.1, read as the reverse complement.
TGAGGAATTCACTTCAACAAGGGACACTAACATATTAACTAACAAGATTCACTACACACAGTTAGTATATTTCAAGATTTTTTTTCAGTTAATGTTGATAATTACAGTTTACACATAATGAAAACTCCAAATTCAGTGTCCGACTATATTAGTATATTATACAAGTAAAAATAAAAAAGGATTTCTCATGCAAAAAAAAATGTTAAATTATGTCCTACACAATGAGGGACAAGACAGCACCCTCCACAAGGCAGCTAGAAAAGGACATTTCTAATGAAATTGGTTGCTAATAAAGTTTTGTACAATGCAAACACCTGGTGAAACCGCAGGTCCTCTGAGCTCATCATGCAAACTACTTCTCAGAACACAATATGAACGGCTGTCAATGGCATAATGGAGAGACATTGTTGCGATGATGTACTGAAGGTGGAGAGTCAGAAAGAGCAGGAGCTTCTTAAAGAGACAAAGGCCAATTTTAATGCTTTAAATTGCAAAGTCAAATTTTATTTGAGTTATGTTTGATATATACAGCATTTTTACAACAACTAAAGGTAAGATTATTACTCGATTGCGCTATACAATGGCACTATGTGCCTGGAAAATACATAATACTGCCCCTTTAAAAGGTTTCCATTTGAAGCAAGATCCACTTTTGGATTAAATAACTCATCTTATTTAGTTAGTTGTTTGTTTTTGTTGTTGTTTTTTTTGCTTTACATCACACTTAAATTTGTATTTACGTACCTTATGAATGCTTAACCCAAAATGTCTTTTAGCACTAAAAGCTACCCAAGCACCACTAGTAGTACTAGGCTCTAGTTGAAACTATGGACCATGACCAACTTTTCTTTTGTTTAGAACCGAATGCATGAGAGTATGAAGCTTTTTGACTCCATCTGCAACAACAAGTGGTTCACAGAAACCTCCATCATCCTCTTCCTCAACAAGAAGGACCTCTTCGAAGAGAAGATTACTCACAGCCCTCTCACCATCTGCTTCCCCGAATACACAGGTACACATCATTAACACCTGTAGCATCTTGCTGCACATCAACCCCAAAACTTTGATAATTCATGTTTTTTTCTAACTGTTGCTTGCCAGGAGCCAACAAGTTTGATGAAGCTGCCAGTTACATCCAGACCAAGTTTGAGGACCTGAACAAGAAAAAGGACACCAAGGAGATCTACACCCACTTCACTTGTGCCACTGACACCAAGAACGTTCAGTTTGTCTTCGATGCTGTCACTGATGTTATTATTAAGAATAACCTGAAAGACTGTGGTCTTTTCTAAAGGTGAGACATGAGAATGAAAGGGTTTGCAGAAAAGTCTCTGCCTTCTGAAAAAAAAAAATACTATGCTTTACAAACATATTCATACCCATTTAACTTTTTTTTGTCAAGTTTCAATAACAAACTAAATGTGTTTAGTGTTGGTCTATCTACTTTGTGATAGGCCAATAAAAAGTAGTGCATTTTGTCTGCTGTTGTGCAATATTCTTTAAATTTTTGGATAATGAATCAAACGGTGCTTAGTAAATGCTAAAAGTTCAGAATGTTGCTTTATCACCCGGCCCTGCCTATTCTACACAATTTTATTCCTGATCTGGCGTTTTACTTAATTTTTGTGATGCTTTGTTGCTCACTTACAGACAGGAAGGCAGACAAAGGCTCTAAAAATGCAGGAGGGAAATAATTTTGCTATGGTAGTACGCAGTAACAATATTTTAAGATGAGACATCATAATTTGCAAAACATGCATCACCAATTTGATCTAACCCAGACTTAAAGACACCATATTTGAATGTCTGCACTGTTAATTAAAATTTGTAATTTTAGTTTGATTTGCTGTGGATGCGTGTACTTATTGTAAACGTGTCTGTATGCATTTCTCTGCTTTCTCTTTGTGCAGGACAGCACCCATCACAAACTGCATGAGAGACTGGAATAGCCATGTGACGATTCCTGCTTTTCATAATGAAAACCATGATGTGTTCATTTTTGTTTTTGAAAGAGGAACTTGTCAGAACTTCTGCAATCACTGCTCCACATTCACCTTCATCCACATTTCTCTTTGTAGGGAGTTTTTTTATTCATAATAAACAAACACATATTTGGTCCTAAAACACAATTTATATCGTAATTTTAAACTGCAACACTTTAATAAGATCTATAACAACATATTATCTTTGTAGCTTTTGTTTGAAATGCAAAACATGACATGTTATCACAGCACAATGGTGGTGGAAATAGAGGAGATTTTGAAAGAGTTTAATCATTAATTGACCATTTTAATGCCACATGCTCTGATGGTTTCATTTCATTTTTCACTCATTTTGTCTTGATATTGGCTGACAAAAAGGAAACAAAACAAAAAACTTTTTTTAAAAGTAAAAAAAGCACATAAACTTCTGTTAACATTCATTTTAAGACCCTTATAACTGCACAGAGATTATTTTTTAGAAGAAAACTAAGCATGGAAACAGAAACTGGATGAAGGATAAATGTTATTTTGTACACTGTTTACACAGAGTCAATATTCACACATGTATAGTGGATCATTCTGCATGACCCTCCATAGATTATTAGCCTGTAATCTCCCCCCATAAACTGATTAACAACCCCATAGCATCATGTTTAAAAAAAAAAAAAGCAGAAATGGTGAATGTGTCACTTTTAAGGTATATGTAAGACTTTTAAATGGTTATGTCTGTTCCCAACAAGGATTGTTCTGTCGGTCTTTTCATTCCAAGTCTTTTTAAACATATGTTTGTGCCTTGATATCTGTTTACACTTGTTCTTTAGAGACATGCCATCTCCAGTGTGTGAATTAGGGCTATTTTTATTCCACCCAAGTTCACAGGATCTGAGATTTATGATGCAACACCACACAAAGACAAATGGATGATCGTTGTTCATTAATATTATTCTCTTGTTAAATGTAAATAAAGTTTGACCACGTTAACTTTTAGCTTCAATGTGATATTTTAAGAAAGAATGTAAAAGTTGTTTCTTCCATCTTTGAATCTGGGCCAATGATCTGAAAAATTGTAGCCCTCTGCAAAAAATTTTAAAAAACCTTTCACAATCTCACACTTTGACCCCTAATTTTAGTAAATTTCTTCAAGGAGAAAAAAAATAATTTTTAGAACTAAATGTTTTTAACAAAATAACAAACCTTTTAAAAATGAAGTCATGCTGTACTTTTTAAGGTTGAAGAAATAAGTATGTTAGATAATGGATGGATGTGTCCTTGAGGTATATCAGTAAGGTGACACAATTATAATTTTTTTATGATTAGCGGCCACTAGACTACACCAAAACGTGTATTTATCCTGTCACCAAGTCATTAAGCTGTTTTTGGGTCATTTGTAAAGTAATATTTATACTTTTGGGTAAATATATATTGGCTTTTCATTAGCTGTGAGTCTTAAACATTAAAATTAACAGAGATAAACATCACCATGTGTCTAATGACTTTGACATGAGTTTTGCTTTTTGAGCTTGAATAACTGAAAACAACTTTTTAAAATTCAAAGTAAACATTTATATTTAATATTTTATATTTGGGACTTAAAATTTACTGAGATGGCTCTGTTAATACCACACATACTTATCAGGTTTTGGTTAATCTATCACATCTGGTAATGAGTTCAGTATCTTTGGTTTCATAGTTCCCAAGTTGCTAAGAATTCATTTTTCAAACTCAAATTTGGTCTAAAACTCACAGACACTCACAATATTTTGGACCTTAGAACAGTAGGTACTCTGAAAGCAAACAACCATGTTACCCGTCACTTCATTTGACTGAATTATAACATTTGTAACAATTGTTTTGCATTAAAGATTTCCAACGAATTCTTTGCTTTTACTCAAATGACAGTTGAGGGATAGAGAAAAATATCCACCAGGTGGCGCCGTGGAGTTTAGTGACGAAGTTACTCTGAGCAATATTTGGATGACATTGATTCTGAATTAAATCGGACAAAAATATTAATTCATAAGCTTTATTTTATGCCCCGTCTTAAGCAGAAACACTATCTAAAACTATTAGATGTGAAAATTAGTGACCTGAGTTGTAGTTTTTGTTAATAAATCACAGCTTCAAGTGCTGCAAACTTTTTGTTAGAATACTGGTAATATGTTTGTTAAATTACAGTTAATTCAATACTGTGCAGAAAACAATATTGTAAATATTCCAATAAAAGGTAAGTATTACAAGCAAAAGTGTCACAAACTACAGTCAACAGTGATGACATAATTCCGAATGATAAAATGTTTCTATTGTACTATAAGTCTGGATTTTTTGTGCAGATCCAGATGCGCAGTCAGAAGATAGACTAGCGCGGTGAAATTTACTCTCAGTAACACGCTGTAGTTGTTGTAAACAGTACATTGTTTCAGACAACATCCTATTGGCTGGCTTTGTTCAGTGCTCTGCGCTGATTGGGTGCAGTAGAAACATTAAGAGACCTGAAATTGAAGTGACAGAGCTTCATGAGTGTTAAAGGAGGAAGTTGATGCCAGGAGACACATCATCGCCTAGAATCTGCTTGGATGTGTTGGACCGTTTATTGCGCTTAAGTTAACTTTAAAGGTAAGGTTGACCTAAAGTTCTGGTTGAGTTAAAGTTTAGGAAGTGAGTAAGCTTATTGTTATTTGGCTAAATTTCCTTCTTATTTTTGTTCCAGACAAAAAAAAAAGAAACAAACAAACAAACAAAAAAAACGGACTGGGGATTGAAACTTCAGCAAATCTTCTAGCAAGAAATGGTAAGTAAATTTTCCTCTGATCTTTTTAGGCAAAAAGGTACAGCATTTAGGTCTAAGTGAATGCCAGAAACTTTGCCTATTTAGTTTTTCTTCAATGATTTGTGAGACACTGGCATGCTTCCCCTCCACAGATTGTAGTTTACTCACACCGAAGTGTTCCAGGCAAATGCATAGTGTAACTGAATTACCTCTCCCCATTGTGTGAAAGCAGCCAAGAGGAACAGGGGGACTTTAACAAGTCTCCCTGTGGGTGTCTCTTTATGTCTGATAAGTTGTACTTGAGGGCCAAATGGTTCAGCACCCACAGCTGTGATAACATCGTGGCATTGTGGTGTTCATACTCTGAGGCAGAACTTAATGCTTAAGGGGAAAGTGAAAAACAACTTTTGGGGGCTGCAAATGCTGAGAATTTATCTGTCTTTTTTAATAAAGAATTGTAAAGCATCACGTTATTGATTTGTAACTTGCAAAAGGGGATTATCCACTATGCCTGCAAGATTTGTGTGTAATTCCACGGGGTTGCTGTCATTTCCTGCTGTATTAAACACAGCACTCGACATCCTGTGGGCCGTAGGAGTCCAGGGAGGATATGTGAGCCAGCACGCCGCAGCCCAGATTCTGCTCCACTTTATTCAAAACTTCCCCTCTTAAGATTAGGAGGCAGAGATTTTTAAATGTCATTTTAAAAATGTGCATCCTGTGCTGTGAATTCTGGCTCGTACTGGACGCAGTGGAGTTCAGAAAGTTGGCAAGTGATCTCAGCTGATAAAAATCCTACTGGTTTTGTGGAAATTACATCAGGATTTGCCCTTATCTCAAAGAGATTTACAGGAGCACAATAGGATATTTACATTGCATTTTCCCTTACCCTTTCTTTGGGATTTTATGTGATAGATCAACATAAAGAAACACAAAACTGAGAAGTAGGAAGAAAATTGTCTTTTTTTTCTCTTTATAAGAATTAGACAGTTTCAAAGTGTTACACATTTGTAAATGGAGCCCTTTAAAGTAATATCCATAAATACAATCCTGTAAAATCAATGATTCCAGAAGTCACCTGTGTGTTGGAGATAATTAGCGGGCAACATAGAAACCAAGGAACACAGGCAAACATATCTGGATAGAGCTGAAGTAGTGCTTTATTCTAGAATATATCCCAGCTACAGAGCACTGTTCAGTTAATATTATAGTGGCAGTATAATGCTGTGGGGGGGGGGGCTTATTCATCAGCAGGAACAGGAAAGATGCATAGAGCTAAATGTACTGCACCTGTGGAAGAAAACCTGACAGCTAAAAGAGACTGTCAAAATCTAGAAAAAACTGATTACAAACAATTTACGTCCAATCTGACTAATTTTTAGGAAGAGTTAAATGATGCACCAGTGTGCATCATTTACCGTAACTCTTAAATGATGCACACTTAACAGTTTATAATGTGATTTAATTTATCACATTAAATCTTCATAAAATCTATTACAATACGAGGTTGTAACATGATGAAATGTGGAAAAAGTTCCATGTCTTAATGCTTTTGTTGTTGCGGTTGCAAAGCTGATTATAATTCGTCTTGTAAGTTCTACATGTGTAATTGCGTGTTTGTCTGTTTCTCCATGTGCAGCTGTGTTTGGGAAACTCCACCGACTGCCTCCGGGACCAAATGCAGTCTATGATGAGGTCCTTGCAGGACCTGAAGCAGATCAGCAGACCGAGGCCGCTGAGTGAGCCGTGTGACCAGTCCTTCGCTGTCACAAGGCTCTGCAAACAGAGAGCGCAGCAGGAGCGGCTCACTCGCCTCCGTGTGTCTGACGCCAGCGAGGCCAGCACCTACGACTCGGCCTGCTGCCTGGCCAACCCGCTGGAGGAGGAGGAAGAGCAGCGGGAACCCGATCGGCTGGCGCGGGGCTCCCCAGCCAGCGAGAAGAGTGTGGATTTGGACTCTGGTTTCTCCGAGGCTTCCTGGCAGGATGAAGGTGTGGTGCTGAGAAGGACCAGAAACGTGCGAGTCTCCTCCTCCGCCTGCGTCCGAACAAACAGAGGAAGCTCCGGCCGTGCCAGGCCAAAGTCGACGTCTGACGTCTGTTTGGAGCGCTGGACTTCTTTTGAAGCGAGCGATACGGAGGACTGGACCACGTCGCTGCTGAGCCGCAGCAGGAACAGGCAACCGCTGGTTCTGGGGGACAACAGCTTTGCTGACCTCATAAAGAACTGGATGGACCTACCTGATCTACCAGAACCAGCTGAGATGAAGCCCTGCTCGGGGCGACGTCTCGCAAGAGACATTTTTGGCAACATGCGGCGGAAGTTGGCAGGGATGTCTAAAGGCGTGGAGCTGCGGCCGAAACCAGCAAACTGCACACGGTTGAGAAGAGCAGCGGAGGCTCCTCAGAGGATGTCCTGTCCTGTGGGATTTGAGCCTCTCAAGCCTTTCTTCCATCAGTCTCACACAGGCCTACATCAGCTGGACACCGATTTCTACAGGTTCTCTGCACTCATGAAGACGGGCAGCCGGCAGCCCATCATATGCAACGACATCATTGGATATATTTGAATGTGATGTCTCGTCCAAACATATTTAAATCAGACTGTTCTGGTAAAATGTCATAAATAAAAGTTTTTTTTTATATATTTATTGAACAATGTGCTCAATGTTTATGGGAGAATAAAAGTAAAAATCCTCAAGCAATATGTTCCCCATGGAGACCTTTATTATCTTTTACTGACAAATCACATCTCTGATTTGTTACACAATGCAGACAATTCAGTGTGTAGGTTGAGTTACTACAGCAATAATTCACATTCCGTCTTAATAATGTAACCAAGCAGAAAGCAGTGCATGTTTTTAAAGTGTCTAGATGTTAATTTGAGAGTGTGGAGTGAAACACAATGTGAGGCTGAGCTTAAGGGCAGGACAAACACGAGCCGCCTGAGGACAGATGAAGGCCTTGTAGAAGAGGCTGGGAGGGGAGAGTGTCCTCAGCAGCGGGTCAGCTTACTCCTCTGCTACTTTATACCCAGATGTTTCCATCTACCCAAGAAACATCTGCCACTACACAGAAATCACCAGATTTGAGTATAGCAGCAAAGAACCTAAAGATCTACTTTAAAGGGCAGGAAGAAAATCCAACAGCTCAGTGGGAAAATATAAAGGAAAGTCTGTTTTTCATATCTCTTGTGAAGGCAGATCTTCAGAACATTAAGAGATGTCGCATTACTTACTAATTGTAAATAAATAATAAAAACACTTATATCCTAGCACCCAGATTTCATGATGCACCACATTGTTATAATCTCCATTTGAAGCAGCTGACTTGTTCCCGGTGTTATGACCCCTGATCAAACAAAAAGTAACTATCCGCAACCTCCAGCTAACATCCTCTAGAGTAAAATAATCACATTTTTATGAAGTATACCAGCTGAGATTGTGAATCAACAAAAAAATCAAACTAAAATTTTAAAAAAGTAAAAAAACTTATGCTATAAGTCCTGTATTACATGAAACAAATGAATAAAAACAATATTTCAGTAGCAGTTGATGTTGATGTTAAGACTCCTGTTTAATTGACTTAGTAATAAGGCTTGTATACTCAACAAGTAGTTGAGGTCTTATGTTGCTTCTACTAAATATTTTGAGGGTTGGAGGCAGGAACTGTGCATTGGTCTATCATTAATAACATCAGATTAAAATCTCCAAAATCATAAATTAGGACACGGTACTCCGTAAGAAAAATGTCTGTTAAAAATCAACACAAAAACAGCAAGAGACAAGAGCAACATCAAAAAAGTTGGATTTTATCAAACAATAAAACGGAGGAATGATGCAAATTGTTGTCCAGAAATATCTGTACATTTGGTATAATTTTAAGGAAACAGTTTAATTGTTTAAGTTCACATAGCAATCTTTGGTTAAAAATGGCTTTATATTAGTTTTTATCGTTACCATTTTTTATTAAGTAAAATAATTTCTGAGGAGCGTGGAATTAGAAAACCTTATTTTTTGTCAAACCCATCACAGGAGCATGTACCTGATGGTAGGTACTGTCTCACAGTCCTCATCTTCATCAAACGAAGGGATCAACTCTAACATCTTCTTATGAGGAGGGATTTCTTTCTTCGTCACCATTTTCACCAAATCGGACACACTGCAAAATATATTCACGCATATTATAATCTTTTTCCAAATGGAAATGATGAACTTAGGATTAGACTTTCTTTTATTAACAGATGAACATGTGAAACAACTGCTTTCTTCTTGCCATTATTTCAGAAAGGGCATTTCTGATCATTGGTGTCCTTGCACAGCTTGTTGGTTTAGGTGGACCACTGTGTCTTGGTAGATTTGCTATTTTGTTTGCCATTTTGCCATACTCTTTCTGATCAGGTGTCTGTGAGAAGCTCAATGTTTTATAACCTAACCCCATTTTGAACTTCTCAACAACTTTCCCCCTGATCTGTCTGCTATGTTCCTTGATCTTCACTGTTTGCTCACACATGTTCTCAAACAAACCTGTGGCGCCTTCACAAAACAGCTGGATTTTTAGTTATATTAAATCCTGCACAGACAAACGTATGGCACATTTGTAGATTTTTTTTTCATTTGTAAACATATTTGGAAAACATAGATCATTTTCCTTCCATTTTAAAACTATGTGCTACTTTGAGTCTATCTTTCACATAAAGTCCCAACACAATATGTTTAAGTCTGTGGTTACAAGTTGGTTTAAGTAATATTGTAGTGGGACTCTAGATGTTGGATATTATTCCAGTTCTCCTCTAACTAAATTAGTTTGGGGCAATACAAACTAATTAGTGAATACATTTGCAGTCCAGTCCCATTCCACAAAACACTCTGCCTGATCCACTTACAACCTGTCCTCTTTATAATAAGTCTTGGCTAAGTCATAGTAAAAAGAAAAACACTGTTGCAGTGAACATCTACCTCTCCTATAAATATGCTATAAAAATATGGGTCTTGTTTTTTGGCCTAGCATCTTCATAATATAATGAATTATATTAAAAGTGTTACCAATTAATGACTAAATAACAAGAAATGCTCTCCTTTCTATTTTGTGCTTCGATAGTTGCCTTTTGTCAGTTTTTCTGTTTTTCATTCTACTTTCAGTGACTCAACACAGGAAGCTCAGGGTAGGGCGACTGCACAGGAAGTGGCTGCTGTTGTGGACATTTATCAAGTAAAGCCTGGTGTCCACATGGTCATCGTTCTGCCTCTCTTCCTGGAGCTTAATCTAGCCACCACAATGATTCCACAGAGACTCAAATGTCAACATTTGTGAGTTAACACCAACAATCAGCAGCATCAAATTTTACAAAAAATTAGAGAGGAACACCTTGCGTGCGAATTTGCCTGTGGTTTATTCATCTATCTTATCCTGAAATGATCAAAACAAACCGTGTAAGAACGTTTCACATCATTAGGCAACTGACTCACCTCCCCAGGGGTATCTAACAGAACTAAACAGGCCCAAACAACGTGGCTTCTAGGATGCAAAAGTTCATTCCAATGAACTCTATAATGCTTGTGCACAACAAACAGAAACCTGAGGAGACGTCTCGGTCATCTGTGTGCAGTGATGCATGTGACTGCGGGTCAACAGGGTCTATCCTCACAAGCTCAGCAGAAACAACTCCTTCTCCCATTAGGACCCAAAACAAACAAAGGAGCACTGCTTTTTCTGATGTGGTCTGAGCGCTGGACTGCAGCCTTGAGGGGACATCTTTCAGAATTATTTTTACTGGACCTACCTCATTTTCAGCCTGTCTTCATGTCCATTGTATAGGATAGCAGTTCCATAAAATAGGCTGCAGATGGTCAAGTCATTTGTTTTCTGCATGAAATAAAGCAAACAATATTTATACTTCTGTATGGGGACAGATACCCTTAAGCAGGATGATATGTACAATGGACATGAACAGATTAGTAGAATCGCTGCAGACAAATATGCTGAAGATGCTGAAGACAGATGAGAAGAAATGGGTTGTAATTCTGAGGCGTCAGGACAGAGGTGCATTAACTAGTATCAAACCATTCAGCGTAGCTCTTAATTTGGACCATGAAGAATTAAAGCAGTTCTGAAGGCAAAGTTTAGTCCGATCAAGTACCTTCTGGTAACTAAACAATGTGGCTAGTGACAGCATTTTTGTGTACATGACTGCTGGTTCAATTCATCTCCATTTTCCATCTCAGCCCATTCTATAGCATCTATTCAAGTTGAAAAATAAAGAAAGCAGTCACAATAGGCCTCCTCCCTAAACTTCTACTGGCTACAATGTAGAAAATGTAAAATGTAGACAACTATATTGAAATTGTTAGAAGCAGAATTAAATAGGGCAATCGCCTCAAACAATAGTGATTGTCACATTGCGTGCATTGCAGGAAGGTGAGCAAGTTTAGGAAAACAAATAAAAAGTGCATTCTGAAGCAGCGGGTGTAAAAAATTTGGATTTCCTTGCAGTACCTTCACATGCTGGATGAGATCTGCCAAGGTCATTTCCTGCTGATTGCAATGTCTTCCTTCAACAAGGAAATCATCCCACAGGGAGTACTTCCTTCCTGCGACCTGTCAAAAAACACGTTACTTAGTTACACATTACACCGCTGCACATAAACACAGAACAAGTTGACAGACGAAGGACGGCTTGGTGTGGCAGGTATGGAGAGCATACCAGCTGACAACAATCAGCAGGGCCCCAACAACCCACAAAAAGGTCAAGAAGATGCTTCCTGTAGTGGGACTTTGCTTTTCTGAAGTTCCATTTTTGCCAAAGTTTCAGATTATTGCAAAATCTTAGCAGCCTAAAAATGTTTGTGAGTTTGGAAAATATAATGAAATAGCAGAGCAATTTAAGACGGACAACATCAAAGAACATTGGTAACACTAAAGTTTCTAAAAAATAACCTTTGGTGATGTGCTAAAAATGAGAGTTCATCAAATCTCGTGTTGAAGAAATGTAGGGATTTGAGCAAGTTCATGTTCTGACCCAGTAGAAGTGGCCGGGTCAGAATATGTCAAAACCTGCAGCTCTCCTGGGGGGGGGGGGGTCTAGTTTACATTGGTCAATATCTAACAAAAGTGGTCTAAGCAAAATCAGTAATAAATTGGCGACAGGTTTATGGGCTGCCTAGATTTAGAGAAAAGTATGGCCCGAATGGTCCATCACATTACTGCAGCTCAAATTGCTGAAGACGTCAATGCTGATTCTGATATAAATGTCTTAGAATCTGCAATGGATCACAATTTGCTGCATATGAGGTAGTATAGTTACAGACCAGTCAACATGACTCTACAGATCACAATGTGATGTCTTGAAAAAATCCTTTTGCATAAGAAAACTGGCATTTCATTGCCAGACCTCTTGGTTGCATATACACTTCAAAACACCAAGTGTTTTGAAGTGTATAATGTTGGAACAGATCTCTCTTGAAAATGAGAATTTATGTTCTCAATAGGATTTGACTTGTATAAATTAAGGTCAAATAAAATAAAATGTAAAATTCATGTACATGTGGTTAGCATATTAAACAAGCATATGGAAAATAGTATTTTATACATATTTCTTTTAAAGAATAAAAACCAGTTGGACCTAAATTATGAGATAAAGTCAGACAAGTCTGCAGTTGGGCTAACAATTTTGCACAATACTAGATACAATTATAGTTGTATAAACATGCTTCTAAAACCTGCATATTTAGAGCTTCATGTGGCTCGTTAGCTCCATCTACATGGTCTCTTAATCGTTGTTTGTATCCATTTTTTAAAAAATGTTGTTTTAAGAGATTATCAGATGTTTTAACCAACTTATACACTATAGCTAATCTGCTGTGTGTTGCTTTAAAGAGTTTTGTAATATGTTCATCCAATTTACCATCATAAAACACATCACAAGCAATTTATATTTGTTTTAATATGGTATTAACTGTTATCCTTTTTCCAAAAAGATATAAAATATTTGGTGTAAATTTATTAAATAGACAGCACTGCAAGCTGAACTGAAGAGTCACAATAATTAAGGCAAATCAAAAAGCATCGAGCCTACACCAACACATGTAAACTTAAAAACAAAGATTTCAGTTGTAGTTCATGCTTCTTTTCTAATCGTCAGTAAAATCTCCTGCCATCAGACTCGGCCATTCCCATCGGATGAGCACAGGGTCATTATTATAGCAGGATGAACTCAAGACCCCCAAACTACTGCACAACACAAACCCAGACAGATTAATGTAACTCCTGCAACATAAACAGCATATGTTTACCCTAAACATCATAATCCACATGTAGAAGACATAAAGAATAGACATCATCAGACTAAAGTGGGTCAGGATTCCTCACATGCAGAAAGTAAGTCAAAATATGTCGCCTGGTCAGACGCTTCTGCTCACACCCAGGCGCTGTCTGGCAAGAGAAGCTGTGAAGACCAAAACTTGGCCCTGGTTGTGAATACCAAAACCTCGGCCGAACCTGGCTCCAATTATCTCTGCTTCAGCAGCCAAGAGGAACTTTGTGGACTAGCCCTCACAACTCCCACCACTTACCGGAGTTTGGGGTTATGGAGAAGCACTTGAAGTGCACATCTCCCAAAGTTTAAATGTCTGTCAATGTGCTTTGTCCCAGTTTTTAGACAAAGCACAGCTTATTTGCAGGATGCACATCATAACATTGGCCTGTTAGCATACTTTAAATGTTCTTGCAGAATTTTATAAGAGCCTGAAACTATTCATGAGCAAAACAACTTAAAATGAAAGGAAAAAAGACTCTTTGCTAGAGCAGCAACATTGCACTAAAGCAAAATGGACTTTTAAGTGGTCTCATGCCAGCTATTTTCAGCCGTGCCTTTGTGTGTAAACGCTGTTTCTACACAATAGAGCAGGCGTGCAGCCTATTTTTACACTGTCTCCTCTTTTCCTCTAGCCTCAGTCATAAAAGTATGGCAAAAACCTGAAGTAAACCAAATGATATCTTAGTGCAGATACTCAGCTAAGCTGGCTAGAAGCAAAAAGCAAACCAAAAACTGCAAGAATCTTGGGACCAAACATGCTGCTGGAAGCAATTACAAATGGTCTCCCACAAGCACAACAACTTTTTTATGGAGCTGCCACAATAAAACAGCAATGTGCCAATAGAACATTTGCCTTTAGGGAAAAGACAAGAAATGTGAAGCAGAATGTTGTTCTCCTTTAAAAACAAACTAAAACGAATCAGTACAAAAGAGTGAAATATGATTTATCAGTAGGAAGCAATATTAAGGCAATCCTTTATCAAATAACTAGCAGCACACAAGATGAATTCTAGATAACAAATATCACAAGGTTTCCGCCTGTAGAACTTATTCATGGCAGAGTCTATAGCTTATGTTACATAAACATTACCAACTAACACATCCCTCCTAAATACTGCTTAAAGTTCAGTTTAGTGTCCAACTTGCAAAAGGTAGGAAAGGTTTATTTTTCTGTGCTTATAGTAGCCAGATTAAAAATAGATATCTAATTTGACTGGAAATGAAAAATTAAAGGAGGCATGGAAGTAAGCTAAAATGATCCTTAGAAAACACGCCAGTATTTCCAGGCATGGTTGAGTATGGAAACAGTAAAGAGGATAATGGAAAAACATTTGGATTTTCAGACTAAAATGCAAATAAAAGCTGGACCACAAATGACATTTGTTTGACATGAAAACAAGTAGGAATTTGCCATGATGACAAAAGGTCACTGTTGAATTTACTTCCACTCATCTGATGCCATAAAGCAAACATCCTTCTGAGTTAAAAAAAAAAAAAAAGTATTAGAATCTGTTCCCTTTTTTCAAACAGGTGACAAGAAGCACCTATTATAATTTCTGTCTGTGATATTTTGAGATTTGAAGTTCCCCAATATCTGGCCAAACTTCCTCTTGTTGACAGGAAGTCTGAAGAGCTCCCAGTCTCTTCCTGACAAATCTGAAGCCAGCCAGTAGTTTATAATCTTCTAAAACAAGCAACAGACACTCAACAACAAACACGTACACCTTCTTGGTTTGTTTCCTCCCACTTAAATAGACATGAAGCTAATTTCAAAAAACAACTTACTTACCAAGACCACAAAAACAAAGATAACTTCATTATATTATTGCTCTGTTAAAAGTTTCAGAATGGCCAAAAGAGCTGTAGCTCCAAAATTTGACCTTTCACCTACAGTACATGTCCCTGCCTGGCCACTGCTCATTTCACAATAATCTTTCATTCCTGCAGTTACAATTTCCCAAATATAAAAACTACAGATCATTGTAGTAATGTACCCTCTGCTAACATAAAAGCTCATAACAGATTTGAAATGCTCTGCCTAAAGGAAAGAAAATCCAGACTTTAGCAGGGCTTATATGAATTATTCCACTTTTTTTTTTAAAGGTTTCGGAAAACTTTTAAATAATCTAAACGGATTTTAAAAGAATGATTATTGTTGATGGTGCTAGAACCTTGTAAACCTTAATGTAAATGGTCTTCAATGCAATGGAACGATACTGTCAGTGAAACACTAAATGTAAAAAAAATAGGAGTTATGAAAAAAAAATAGTTATGATTATGACTAGATTTCTTGACTGCTCACATAAGATCTCTGTTGGAAGTCTAAAAAATGTCTTACAAGAAATATTAGAATCTGCTTGTTTCATTGGCTACGGTGTGAAACCTCAGATCCGCCTCTTATTGGTTGATTGGAATTAGAATGATTGATGAAAAGAAGTCCACATGGAAAATTTTACGATGTAACGAAGCAGTAAGTCATAATGCTTTGATCACAGGGCGCTTACTTCATTCTTGCTATTAAAACAGATTTTAAGGAACCAGTAATCTGAATTAAAACATAAGCCCTCCCATTTACATTGTGCCTCAAGAAACATTGTACCTCTGCAGAGGCTTTTTTTTCTGCTTTATTATCGGCCCAGAATTCCAACATTGGAAACGTTTTTACAACCCGCTGTGGCTGGAGGCTTGTTTCTTCAAAGGCAGCTTTTTTCTTTTAAATGGCTTCCAAGTGAGATTTAGGGAAGTCAGATGGTGAATCTGTGTGGCCTCCTCACATCATATCCATATCTTAATCTCATTTAGCTTGTTTGCTTCTCTTTCTGCAGACATTCTGGCAACTTAAAGCCCTGCGTCGTTCTTTTGACCATATCTGAGCCTCTAAGTCAGGGTGCTGTTAGCTGCTGTTACACTCAAATACATGTTGTACTAATCTAATAATAGGCTAATCAGGTACTCTATACAGTTTATTTCTGCTAAGACGTCAGGTCTTTTCTTAATGCATGCATCTTGTTTTCCTCTAATTGAATGGATAACAATTAAACATTTACAATTTAAATATGTATCTACCACTATTCCTGTATATGCTCCCTGTTTGAAAAACTAAATAAACAAACTGTGGGTTCATGGGGCTAAAGAAGCAAATTATGTTGGTCCACATGTATAAAATATAATATTTTTCACACATTCACTCTTCATGATTTACTGCAAAGAAAAAAGAAAGAGTTTTTCAAGCTTTAATCAGAAGTATCCTCTGATGGTTACATGTAGGTAACCTGTGAAAGTAACACTCAGTAAAAATGGACAGTAAAAAATGAAATATTGTATATTTTAAGGAAGAAGTGAAGACTTGGTTCTTGCTGTGTCATAATCAGCTAATACTGACGACAGATCTACAGCACAGAAACAATGAAAAAGGTCAGAGTCTGGTTTCATATTTTAATTCAGTCAAATCAATATCAGTTTCATTTTTGAAAAATGCATATTATTTGTGCTATATTATCGGGATTTAACCACTAGTCACTGTACAAGTAAGACATACAAACATGGTAAATATTCATTGACTAGACAGAAGTCAAAGGACATCTTCTAAAACACTTCTGTTTATATGGCTTTAGATTAGCCTTTTTTGTCTTCTAACAGAAGGATGAAAGTACACTGTAAAAAGCACCTTTTGTCTATTTTAAAAGTGTCATCTGCCGCTTGATCAGTATTGATCACCACAGCCTTTGGGATTCGGTGAAAGGACAGATGGTCGGGACCTCCAACTGGTATTTCCACTCACTATAATGACTAAATCTCCAAACATTGGGCATAATTTCAGCCTTACAGTAACTACCGGAGTGAGATATAAAATGTGATAACCAGGTAAAAAAAAAATTAAAAAATATATAAAAGAGTCCATTTTATAAGCTGTTCTTTGATGTGCTGCCTCAGGATGGAGGAGGTGCAGCTGACAGCAGCACAACAGGCACTTCTCAGCACAGCGTAGAGTTTGACACGCACACTAAAAGCAGTCTGTTGCTTTTGAAAGGCTTCCATTGACGTGTAAAACAACAAATAGAATCTCAATGTGATTGTCTTTCAAATGAGAAGATAACGACACTCCACCTGACTGAAAATGACCCCGGGGCAAAAGTACTGAGTCAATAAAACTCTGACAAATGGGCCAGTGACATGATGGAGTCGGCAGACGAACTAAATGCTGGAGAGACTGCAGTTTTAGCTCAGACAGTTTGACCCATCCATTCATCCATCTATAATTAATTACTCATTAATACTAGAACATCTTAAAGTCTACCTATTATATGTTATTGCGGTTTGTGAAATAGCCTATATGATGTCTCCCAAACTTTTCCAAGTGATATAAGGATTATTTTAAAAACTTACGATGAAGCTATTTCAGGTGAAAGACAGAACTATAAAACATATGATTCAAATTTCCAGAGAAAATATTCAGCCTAAAAATTTGACATGGCTGACTGAAGTTCATCCATGTTATGTTTAGGTTCAAGCTATATGATAATGCCACATTAATGCAACAATAACAATAACATCAACATAATTCCAGTGCAGTTTCAGAACCAAGCATAGCTGTATTCTTGTTGGCAGCGCTAATGAACCTTTCATTTTCTTTTTTTCAGAATCAACTGAAACATCTGACAAATAACGTTCCACCATTTTCTCAAAGATCCTTTCTTAAAATTATCAGTAGCTTTTAAAACTACACACATAGGTTGTAAAATAGCATTTGGTCATAATTGATTAATAGAGTTACAGATAAGATCTAATGAACATCATTTAGTTCCAGATGTCTCCCTGCAGAGATTGTACTCCATCGTACACCAAAAAAATCAACCAATGCAGATAATTCTCTTGGTTGTTAAGTATTTTGATAAATTATCGATATATATATATATATAATATGCTCAACTATTCCAGAATTAATTTAATTAAATTTAACCTGTCTACCATTTGCTAAAAAATATATATTAAGCTTTTTACTGTTATTTGTGATTCAGATTCAGTTGATTACTATAAAATAAAATACAGTCTGACCTCTAATCAAACCAAACCTGCTATAACTTTATCTCATTACGGTGTGATCAGCATGAAGTCACATAAAATAATCTTATTTGTAACCAAAAAAAGTCAGGGACAAACAGATCAAATATGGCAAAATGATCAATGTTGTTTAATTGCAAAGACCTCACTACTTAGATGCGATGAAAAAGGTACTCCATTTAATCTAAACCAGGCAAGACAAAAAAAGTAAAAAAATCAAATTAATTGGAGGAAAAATGCAGAAACAAATTTTTCTGGTGAATTTTACAACAATTTAAGGAGACGACTTAGACTTTTGTTTGACATATTCACTTCATATTCATTTGCTCTATGATGGGAAGGAAATGTGTGCAGAACACTGCAGAAGAGCAATTATGTTTCATAAATGAATAGTTTATGAGAAAACAGACAGTACAGAAGTCAAGGACCGATATAGAGGAGTGTTTTCAGACAAACCCACAGAAAACTGAGCCAAATTTGGACTCGATGTATTTCAGTTAGTTGAAGGGCAGCTGTTTTGGTAAAAGCCATAATATCCTGTGTATGTGATGCCTCTGGATTAAATATTTATGAGATGAGAAGATAATATCAGATGATTTCAAAGAGAGACTACTAGACCAAATGCCTGAGGCATTTTAAACTACAAAAGGGAGAGAGTGCATGCTCAGTTTATGAACTGTACCACACACTGATTAAAGAAACTCTTTCTATCTATCTTTTTTGGTTGGTTATAACTTCCATAATCTGAATTTAAATGTTGTTTCACTTGTGCACGACATCCTGCTTGATGGCACATGGATAAACAAACTGACCATTCTGTTATGACAAAAAGCAGAAAGTTCACCTTATGAGGAACAAAAAAAAACAGAAGATAAAAACAATATAACATGGAACAACATGAGGGCAGGCAAACAAAACCAACAAATAAACCATGGAAAACAACAGAAGGAACATGCCCAATGTGATGATCACAGATTAGTCATTAACCCTCCAGCTCTATTCATGTCAGGGGTCTTGAGTTACAAACTGCACAATGCTCTCTGCTCTCCTTTGGGAATTCAGAGGGTCTTGGATCATGTTCGCCCCAGGTTTCTTTACTGGCACAGACCAAGGTGGCCAAACGCAGACTTAACCACATGTGAGGTGAAGCCCCCCTCCCCGCCCCTTCCTCTTTTTTGTTAGACTCTCTTACGCCATACCCTGATGTTTGTGTCACAGATGTGTGGCCTTCAATTATGGAGGTACCGGTACTTAAACCACAAGCCACTTGGTAGGGTGGTAATTATTTTCTACATCTTAAAGCGCAAGCTTCCTGTAAATCACAGCATCTTTGTCATGCTTCACAAAGGTGCACACAAGAAGTGAAAGCAAATGTAATAAGTTTATCTCCATCGTGAAATGTGAAATTCTGGAGACAATATAGACGTCACATGTGCAAGATCTCACCCCCATTTCTCTGCTGAAGGGCAAAAAAATGCTGCTCGGCGACAATGACTACCATTGGTTTTAGCTGCCATGTGGTCAGCACATCACACTAAATCCTAAATGTACACTTTAGAAATAGAAAAAGGTACGCAGTTCTTTGCCAATAACTGTCAACATTTCAACAGTTAATAAACAAGGGAATGACATTTCACAGGTCAAAGTTTTAATAAAAAAATTAGCAAGGGAGAGAGAGGTAGGTCAGTTAAGCTAGCTTGACTTAGACTTTTGGGGAAACCTTAACATGTAGATGTGCTGCAGAATTTAAAAAGAAAAAACAACCCACACATCACCTCTCTGACAGATCATCAGTAGAGCAAGTGTTTAAATTAGAATTGTTCTACCGCAGCGTCGTGGCTATGAGTGGCATGTAAAAGGATCATGTTTTTCCCCTCCAGTGTTGTGCGCACGTCCGGATATAAACAATAGCATGCAATTGTATATAGCAGTAAATATGAGAGAAAACATAGGCAAGTGTAAGAGTTGACCTAAAGGTTCCTTTCTTCTGAACTCCTGTCCAGTTAAGGGCCTATGATGCAGACATGGGGAGTTTGAAAGCGCACAAAGTTAGAATCCTTTTGCAAAGTCAGTGCACAGGGAGTTTTTCATGGCAGACAAGTAAGGGCAGCATACACCAGTACAGAGAGCTGGAGCAGCTGCTGCAGGGGCGGAGGATTGACTAATTTACTACATAGCTGAAACATGTCCTTGTCTTGCCTCAAGTTATGTTTTTAGATTTTATTGAAGCTGCACATCAGTCACAGCAACAAATTAAGAGATTGAAATAAAAATATCTTTTCACACTTTGATGCATCATATTCAAAAACAAGCCTTTTCTATGTTTGTCACTGTTTATGTTTGGTTGCTGACACTGACCAAACAGAGTGTAACATAGATAACATAAATATCAAAATAAATGTAGTTTTCTCATACATACAAGTCAAAGTGTCAAAATGTCTCGAAAACAAAAACAAAGAGGCCCAGTTTTTGCATCAGTGTTAGAGTAAGGTTTCGTTATGTGCTTCTTTTGACATAATTTATTGTACAAAAAAGCTAAATGTCTATAACATAAATTATTTCAATAAGACCAACCACTTTGCATCCCCCTGAGGCTCTCTAAAGCTCTGAGCATACTAGAACAAGTCTGTGGCAGCAGATGTGTCTCAGTTTGTTCAAAGAGCTGCAGAGAGCAAACATGTCAGCTATGCATCTGATGAACACATAGGATTAGGTTTAATTATGTCAGCTTCTAGGGGTTAGCAAGTTGTTACGTTGTTTACAAATAGTTTGTATCTTGTTCTTGTCTCTGTTGTTTGTCTTTCTGCTGGGTACCAAAAATGTGAAACAAGAAGTCTATAAACTAACTGTCAATTTAACGTCATCTGGCACTTGCTTCACCAGAAAAGTCACATGATGACAGCAACTAAAT
Source organism: Xiphophorus hellerii (assembly GCF_003331165.1). NCBI lineage: Eukaryota > Metazoa > Chordata > Actinopteri > Cyprinodontiformes > Poeciliidae > Xiphophorus > Xiphophorus hellerii. The sequence continues at coordinate 15,228,018 of NC_045691.1, read as the reverse complement.
CCTGTTAAACAGACGTCTCAGTTTGATCAGAAACAATGATCTGTTTCAAAATCACAAGATTTAAGCTATATAAATTCAGATATATAAGATTAGACCATAATCCAAACCATAAAATGTAGATCAGTGATGTGTGGGAAATTTTCACAGCACACATTTAGCCCCTTTGTAGGATGCTGAGCATAGTTTAAATGCTCAGTATCCCACTGAGCATTTACTGACCATGTCCATCCCTTCATGACAGTAAATTACCAACTTTCTGATGGCTACGCCTAGTAGGCCAATGTATTAGGTCACAAAACTCAATTAATCTTGAACTGGTTCGTTCTCCAACAACCTCCAAAGACAACCAGGAATTTTGTTTGTCTGTAAACCCACCAGACATGCTATACCTTTTCTTTCTTGGCCTTGGTTCCCAAAGTGAAAGAGACAGAGGAAAGAAAAAAAAAGCAGTGTGACAAAGTTACTGTGAGCAGACAAGGACAATCTCCTGGTTGTTTACATATTTCTAAACCCACAGAGAGGAGAAGGAGCAGAGCGAAACACAGAGACTTCCTATTTTGGGAAACAGCTGCTCTAAAACAAAACAAAGAAACCCTGGAAAATGATTAGGTTGCTGGACTAATGACTTGAAATAAGAAAGCACAGAGCTACATGTTGCACACTTTTCTTAAATAAGCCTCCAGTATCAGCAGTCATAACAGTTCCAGTCTCATCAGGGTGACTGGTGAGTATTTGGCACCTTTGAACAAACATTTAGTTTGCCAGCAGTCAAATCAGAGAGATGTGAGTGTTGCTACTTGATATTAATGAACTGAGACTGAGCTCATGAGGGGGGAGGTCTAAGTTATTGCAAAAGTAATCTGAGCTCTTGATACCGCATGTCTGATCGGTGATATTTAACAGCTGCATGTCTGAAGTTGAAACAAAAGCAGCCAGAAAAAACCCTGCCTAAACCCAGAGAGATAAGACAGTATTAGTTCCTAGACCTTTTATTTGCTTTTCCTTTGAAGGCTTTCATGTATTTTTTTGCAAAGAAACCATATAGATACTCACTTTGAACATTTCAGTTCAGCATAAAGTAGTTATAATCCATAGGGTTAAAATGTTTTGAGGGAGCAAATCAGGTTTAATGTTATGTTTTCTTTTCTTCTGGTGACATAGTGCCTAGACCACAAGGCAGAATCAGGAGATTCTGGTCCTGAGAAAAAGAAAAACTTTAAAGATTTTGAATTTTAGACATTAGCAGGGAATTTAGTAATCTTAGACTTTAATTGACAGCTGAATAAAAGATGCAATTCCAATTTTAAATCTGTTCAGAAAGACAAAGTATTATTAGATTCAATGAATAAGGTATTGAGAAATACAATGCATTTCTGAATTATGCACTCACATACATACTCATGCAAGAACTTTACTATATAATTGCAATCAAATTAGTGCTTTCATTTACTTTTACTCAAACACCAAAAAGCATATTGGGTTAATTGGGGGTTAGGGTCCTATCCTCTACACACTGCAGGACAGGGGTTCCAACATCTGATTGGACGACTACATCCCCACCGCCAGACCAAGGCCTCCCGTGGTTAGAACTGAGTGAGAGCGTGAACTGTCTCTTTTGGTTGCCTTTTGGGCTGCAGTCATTACAGAGGACTGGCCATTGAAACAAGAAAAGTAATTTAACAGATTTCACTCAACTTCAGTTCAAACAAATGATTGGGAAACAAAGATAATTGTTTTATTGCCCTCAATTACTTCTTTGGTTTTCTTCTCTATTATCAGTGTTCCTGTGCTCACTGAGGTGAGAAAAAGTGAGTGGAAATACGATAAAAAATATGTTTACAACTAGATTCTTGTAGCAAAGATTACATAAACAGTTTTGATGAGCAATAGAAAATAATAATTCAGAGGACAGATGGGGAAAATCTGAAAATTGCACGAATATCTCTTGAATATGAATCACCCTTGAAAAACTCCATGAATTATGTTATGATAGCTATATCTACTTTATTTGTCTAAGAGAGATGAACTTTACTGATGAACAATCTAATATTGGCAAGTTAAACCTTTTACGACAGAAGGCTCACAAACTGGAAGAGTTTTTGTTCTGCTTTAAGGATAAAAGCACAATAAATAAAACAATCTAAAAACTTTTTAGGGTTTAGGATTTGAAATTCTAACATCTACGATTGACAAGATGAAGTGGAATGATTTTTTCGCTTTGATAAAAATAGCAACGTTACAGAAATAAAGCGTTAGAACTACCATGTGTTTGAACGTGAGAAACAGAGAACGCCTGCAGCCTTTGAAGAGCAAGCAGTAAGTCACAGCTGCTTCTGTCATCAAGGCGGCCTTTTTTTGCAGATCCTGAATTTTTCCCTGTAACCGAAGCTGAAACAAGATCTATACTGTCTCCATGCCCCCTCATTGCACTCTTAAGATACACAGAGGAAAAGTTACCCGCCATTTGGTGGCACTCACTGACCTCTGGCTGAGGGAAAGCTGACATTCTCGGCTGGTTTTTGATTACACTTGGAGGTGAGCTACAGACAGACGATGTTTTGCATATATCCCCAAAAGTTACTAGCTTTGAAGTCTGATGGGTAATATTGTTGCATGAGTAGTTGAAATATTGAATGCATCCTCAACAGACACATTCATCAAACATCATTTAACATCAGTCATTAGCTTGTACCTTGACCCTAGAAGAGTCTTCTTTTATCAACAAACAGTTGGCTTGAGTTCACCTCATGTGTCCAAATAGAGAGGCAAGCCTGGGTCTGTTTCTAAAATATCTCACGGATTATGCTGAGCCAGAGTAAGACTGGGCTTACATGTAAAAGACAGTTTGCAGTGGCCTCTCGCTCTGAAAGCATTCATTCATGAGTTAATACTTTCCACCCAAAGAGGAGGGACATCACTTCAAACAGAAGTAAACACATTTTTCTTGAAGTAGACTGACTTAAATGATGAATGTATATAAAGTAAGGGTCTGTTTGACTGTAAAAAGTGCTTCACTCAGGATTTGTGTGACTGGATGCTTTTATGGATGTTTTCCCTAAAGCCTTACAGACTCTAACTGAGAGCAGCTGTGGCTGCATGGAGCTGCTACTCACTGTGAAGCTCTGTGGGCGGCACGGCTGGGACAGGACAAAGTACTGTACAGCCAAGGTTGAGGTAAGCCGTGCGGTAGGAGTCGATCTTCTTGTGACCCTGAATCAGTTTGAACAGCTCCAGGCACATCAGGCCTGCCACTGCTGCCGTCGTCGTGGCGATGGCAGGAATAATCCTTCCAGCAATGCGTTTGCTCTGTGAAAGGAGACAACGAGAAGTTCACTTCCAAGCTTCGCCGCAGGCCAAGCAGACAGTTTGAAGAAATATTCAAGGTGTTAAAGTGAGTGAATTCAAAAACTGAATGTTATGATTTCACAAAGCATAAATTAAGCTTCAGGACTCCAACATATTCGTCCAATTTAACCACATGATAACATGAAGCAACAGCTAAATAGACAGAGTGAAAGATTGGAATAACCAATCAGAAAAATTGTTGATGTTTTGTCTTTTAGTTTTTATACTTGCTGTAACATCAACTGCCCATGAGGGATATGAATAAATCTGAATCTGAATCTGATGTCTGATAACTAAAACTATTGGCTACAGCATGTGTTTTACCTGAATAGGTAAACAGTTTGATACTTCACATAATATGATGCAGAATAAGTGGATACACAAACAGATTTGTTTAAAATATTGTACATCTTGCTGTCTGTGTATCTATATGTCACTTTCAACAAAGAATGCATTTTACTAAATGAATGCTTTTAGAATATTTTTATAGTGCAGAAAAATTGATATACTGAACTTGTAAATGCCAAAAATATATGTAGATTTTTTTTATTTTAAATGTTTAATATATTCATATAAGCTATATTCAGCTTATAAGATACACAAAGACTGTTTCATTTAAGATTTTGCAGATTAACGACACACTCGTAAATTATGTCACATACTGACACTAATTTATAGCCTTCAGATCATAAAAATCAGCACAATTGATACTATATATTATATGATCTGGTGACTAAGTTTGAAGTTATTTTGAAACGTGATGCAGCCTGTGGTAAAGGCTGTGATTACACAGGGCTGGAGGGGAGGGGCGGTGGGTGACTCTCCTTTGTCTCCCCTCACTCAACGGCTCCCGGCCCCTCTCTGAGCCTCCATCTGTCTTGGTGGTGAGTGTCCGCAGCAGCAGCTGGAACAAGGCCCAGCTCAGGTGTCACCTTCCAGGCAGCAGGTAAAGTGCCATGATTAGGCCCATTCCAGGAACAATAGGTGGGGAGGCTGTTTTCTGCAGCTTCAGGGCAGGTGTGTGAAGCAACAGCTCAAAACACGGCCACAGGGGAGGAGATGAAGTCTGTCGCTCTGATTTTTCTTTCTCTTTTGTTTCTTTATAATGCTCTAGCAGAAGTCCTGAGTGGTCCTGTTTTATTTTGCTTTAACTCAGTTTGATGTTTTTATGATGTTATAAAGTTGTCTTGATCAACAGCTGTTTCAGGATTTCTAACTGTATTTAAGCAGCTAATGACCAAACAAAGACTATGAAACTTAATAAACTCATTGGTCAAGGTGACTTTATGAGATCACTACAAATGGGTTTAATTGTATGAAGTGCACAATGTAAATATAGACCTGGTGGCGATCAGCTGCCGGAATGTCGTAGTTTTCCGCTCTCAGGTTGGATGCAGCAACGATGTAGTCCATGTGGAAGTTATTGTCATCGTCCTGTAAAAGTTGGGATGTTAATAATATTTCAGCCAGTCATAGGAATTTAAAAATAATCAATGTTTTTTGTAAAACTTAATGCTAAATAAATAATTTCTCAATTTCCAAATGAATCAGATAAACCTGATTCCCATGTTATGTGACAGTCCAAGGATCTGATGCAGTTCTCCTGCTTTGTGATCTGCCTGCTTCGAGTCACTGTGGTCACCATGACACAATTCAGTGGAAAGAAGACTACTGCTGTGATTGATGTGAGCAGTGAGATCATGCAGCTCTACAAAAGCTAGGAGGCTGACTGTCACTCAGGGAGAGCTCCAGGGTCTGTGGTGAAGCTGCTAGCTGGCAACCTGATGCCTCTGGAGCTCTCCTCCACACATTCCATCCATCCACCGCATCAGCAGGGCATGGAGGGATACAACTAAGAGAGGGGAGTCTGGGAGTTTTGTTTTTTATTCAAGAGGACATTCAATATGCGCATGACTTACCTCATACACCTTTATTACTGAACTAACACAATATTTTACCAGGAGCTCTTTCAGGCATCCTTTTAAACCTGTGCCAGGTCTTCTATTAATCAGATAAGTGGTTCTGCAGCACAGCATTCTCAAGGTGGTGCCCGATGAACTATGTCTTCTGCATTTACTGGCTGACACCTCTTATAAGAATGTGCAAATGGCCTTAGAATAAAAATATTGCAGCAGCATTGTCTGACTTTGAAAATAAAGAAAAATTTAACCTTTAATTTGACATTTATTGGTACCCATGCTGTTAATATTTTGCACAATGCCTTCTTTGTCAAAAGGACTGCAATTGGTCTTCTGTAACATTTCACAGTGTTGGCGCACACAGAAAGCGCCATCTTTCAGTTTTCTCCTTCAATCTCTGTAAATCATCCAGATTTGTCTAATGGTCTCTGCTCTGCAGCTCACTGCTGATTTCAGATTTTGCTTTGGGACCTGAGTTCTCCATAAAAAACATTTTGCGTCTGGTGAACTATTTCTGTGTTAATTCACCTAGATGTTTTGTATAAGGATTCTGCTGAATGATACATTTTCAGGTTTTTTTTTTTTTTTTGGCTGATTTTTGATATTTCATGGGGTTAATGACAAACTCAAAACATCACAGTCCTTCTTCTATGCTTAGCATTGAGAATAAGGTGCGTTGTCACATTTATTCCATGTTTCACAGAAGACCCATGTAGAGTCTTCTTTCAGGAAAATCTCTGTTTGAATCCCTTTTTAAGAGCTTACACTACAGAAACAAAGGAAATGTTGATCAAACAGCACTTTGTAGGGACTTTTTGTTGCCTCTATCTAAAAGTGAAACTGATCAATCAGACAGAGAAACAAAGAACTTCCACTTACTACTACACAAAACAAGACTGCAAAAACATCACACTATAGAGAGCTTTTTTTCACTGTGAAAGGACTACCACTTCCTTTCCAGGAGGATGAATTCAAACACAAAAAAATGCTCAGGAAGACATTTGAAGGTCCTTCCCAGGATCCTTAGGGAGTGTCTGCATCCGTACAATCAAGAATGCCTGAAGGTAGGGGTGTGATTAGAAAGCTGATTCATGGCTCTAATACAGTCCATTTATTACTATCTTCATTGTTTACTAGCGAAATCATCACAAAAAATAAAAATGGTGTAATTATGTTGTACATTTTGGCCAGCTAGTCCATTTGAAAAGTGATTTTTAATCTCAGTTGCATTACCATCTTAGATGAAGGTGATATAAAAGTAGTTGACAATGTGGCTTACTCTGAGGAAGCATCTGGTTAGCATATGGCTGAAAACATTGGAAAACATTTACCAGTGTACCGCCAATAAAAGTTTACGTTTCAAACATTTAGGAAGCTGCCACAAAAGTAAATCCGGTTGAATCTCATACAAAGTGAAGCGGTTAAAAATTATGGGCAAACTTCAGGAAATACCTAATTCAACACTCAGCTTCTTTTAATGAGCCGACTGACTCAACTTTTCCTTTTTCCACATTTCTGAAAACAGGAAGGAAATTTGTAAAACACCTGCCTCTGCTCCAAGTCAACATATTCTGTGTGAAGACACAACACAATTGAGCTCTGTTTTAATGAATGGTCAAGCACTGGCAAAGATTCAGCTCTCTGAGGCTTAAAGGACGTTGGAAAAAGACACGATATGAAAGCACCTATAGATTTAAGTGTTGCTCCCTGCTAAGGCTCAGTCGCCATGCTGTCACCACCTGCAGCCTCTCTAAACTGTGCATCATAGCTATCATTGTACCCATCAACATACCTTCTCAAAGTCAATGGGGTACATCTGACTTGTGCTCTTCAATGAGGACAACTTTCCTTTCAGCTCCTCAAGTTGGGCTTTGTCTGCAGAGGAGATGGAAAGAGGCTGAAGACGCAGGAAGATTACATTAATTGGTAGACACAAGTTAAAAGCATCGGAAGCTAACTTACCAGTGTCATCACCCTCTTTTTTTCTGTCCTCCTCCATTTCCTTGTCAGTGAGGTGAATTTTTACAGATGACTTTGGACTAAATGGTGGAACTGGGACTTTCTCTAAGGTATTTTTGATTGCAGCACAGTCTCTTGTCCCTTTGATCCCATAAATCTGCCCATATAGGTTGGCTGCTGCCACCACATACTCCATGTGGGTTGTCTGAAACACACAATTCAAATGCAAACACCAAACAGTGATAACAATATGACCATCTACTAAGTAGAGTCTTGTTCCTGCTTTTGCTGTCAAAATAGTCATAAAGACTGAGACCGACGTGATGTGATACCGTTTCGGATTGAAAATATTTGTTGAGCACATCCCACATTATGTTCAAATGGATTGAGGCCTCAGGAATCTGGAGGAGCGAGTATAAACACTTCAAACTTGTTTTTGTAATTTTGAAACCTTGTGTGAACCATTGTTTCTTTACAACAGGGAACATGAAGGTCAAGAGGCTGCAAACATCATTGGAAAGTATTCACAGCACTTCTCTTTTTCCACATTTTCTTATGTTACAGCCTAACATAACAAACAACTTTATTACAAATTGTTTTAAGGTAATCTCTTTCCTCAAAATTCTACACAAATACTACATTATGACAGTGGAAAAAAAGTTTGAGATTTTAGCTAATTAATTATTTTTGAATAGAAAACATAGCACATGTCAACTCCTTCTAAACTTTTATAAGGTTTTAATGCATAAAATGCACAGTGTGCTGTCATAATCACTACTGTCAAATGAATCAAGAATTAAGACTATTGAATAGATTTGCCTTGAGAGTAATATTGTTGAAGTCGGATTAACAAAAAGGTGAAGAGGGAGACGAATGGCATTAAGGGAAAACCTTAAGGCCGTGTTTTGTCCAATAAAAAATCAGGAGGTGGCTGTTACACAAACTCCAGATTCAGTCTTCTTTGCAACACCCATAGTTTTGCAGAAAATGTGTTTCTGAATCCTGTCAATTTACTGTACATTAAGGTACAACACTCACTTCAGTTCAGTCATAAGAACATCTGTCCGCAGTAAAATGCTGTTTCGGCACCTACTAATCACACGTATGTTCACATTTTAAGTATTTTGGTTGCTGGCAGTTCACTATTGTCACTGAGGATAAACACTGTTGCCGGTTTATTGCGAGACAAATAAGCAACTTGATTAACAAGGGTATCGGTGAAAGTGATCAGGAGATCAATATCTTTTACTGTGCATTTGTAGCCTAGATGATCACTTTAAGGCCACTATCAGACAAGATAAAGAAGGAATGTGAGCCGCTTTCAAAAAACACTGGCACTTTTCCTTTACGTTCATCAGTTAGGTGACTGCCTTGTATTGGATCAAACTCTACTCACATTGTTAGGGTCAAATGTCAGTGGGTGAGGGCATCTCTTGGATCCAGACCAAAAGGGTAAACCATTGGAGGTCAACTAAAAAGGAGAGGAAGCAGGAGAAAATCTCTTTATCACAATGATGAATGGCTGTAAAATCATGGTGGATTTAGATTATTGGTCATTCACTTCAGTGCAAAGCACTACAAACCGCACCAAAAGGTCAGGAAGCTGTCAAATCTTCTGGATTCAGGGGCATTTCCAAGGTTTCTACATGTTTTTTGTTAAATGTTGAACCTTTCCAGGTTAAAATTTCCAGAGTTGCCTGATTTTCTAATGTACAAATGTAAATGTTGACCAATTCCTGGCTGACATTTCTGCAGTGGCCATGCTTTGCATATGGATGTACAGTTCTGTCAGAAAGCATTTGCTCATTTCTCGAATTTGCCATTTGTCACAGTCAAAAGGCAAACTTTTGAGTGTGACAAAAGTTTGCCGCAAGAATCTGAAACATTACATCTCATATCTTAGTATAAGATAAAGATAACTTGAGTAAATACAAAAAGCAGTTTTCAAATTACAATTTCGTTCATTAAGAAAAAAAACTAACCAAACCCCCTGGGAAAAATTGTTAAATCATAATTAACTGATTAAAAGATTAATCAGTTAATTATTAATTAATTAATAGTAATCATTCATTATTATTAATAAATTAATAATTAACTGATACATGACACATGTATCAGTCTCAGTATCATACATGTACTGATACATCCTCTGTAAGAGGATATGAGCATTTTATGTTCATATCCAAAGTCTCTTAGAAAAAAACGGTTGAAGCTGTCAGACGAGTGGACATGCTGAAACTCCTTCCAAACCTTTATGTTTGGAAAAACATAAAGGTCTTGGTATATAAAGACTATTTTGTAAACCTTAATCACATTATAGAAGATAAACTTTCAGATATTTCAGTGCCAAAGAATATTTATTTCCAGATGGATGGTTAAAACATTTAGATGTTATAAAAGGAAATAATGTCTGGAAAAAATGTTAAATGTTGTTGCATTAAACTATTTACCTTTTCCAGCTTATCAAGACCTGGAGAACACCTAACTCAAATTCCAGGCTTGTTCAGACACTAAGATCTAGCTGGCAAAATTTAAAATATTAGTAGCATATTATTCCCTATATTTGTTGTATGGTACATCCAACCTTCTATGTTCCTGAAGCTACAAATGATATGTATTATCAGGTGTGTATCGAATAGGATGCAGTTTGTCAGTTTGATAAAAGAACAAAAGATCTGGCAGCTTTGATGTTGCCAAATGGTCCACAAGTGGAGACAGAGCGAGTGTCTTTCTGGTTGTTCTAGTTTTCACTGCAGGATGGCTCAAAATCAAAAAGGATCAAAAGCAGGAGGTCTTTTCAAAAAAAACCTTTCTCTTTAAAAATATTAAGGTTATATGGTAATGCTGTCCAGATACAACAGGATTTATACTTTCTTATTCTTCAAAATGGGAATGACAAGAGAACATGAGATTCAACTAAAACAAATGTGTTTATCTTTCCAAGCTGCTGTTGAGGGAAAAGGGAAGAGATGTGATAAAAGAAACCACTTATTTCTTAGAATGAGAAATAATAATACTGGAACATAAAATTAGTTAATTACAAGTTTTCTATAAATATTTTATAGGGGTGCCAACATTTGAGGTGGGATCTGTATGCTGGATAAAGATGCTCAAACAAGAAAGTATTTTGTTTACAGCGGGAACTGGCAAGTTAAAGAAAAAACAAAACCCAAATGAAATCAGTGAAACCTTTGGTTTAGTCTTTGAAACATTCTATATATCTGTTAACATTTTGATTCACATCCCTTGTTCTGTTTTCTTTGTCTCTTAAGGTGTGTACATTTCATTGAAGGAACACCCTAAATTTTGCTTCTACTTTCACATGTAGATATGATATTTCTGCTTTTGGTCTCTGCAACAGACATTTTCAACATAAAATATATGAGAGGGAGTGTAGCCTGTTGCTAATTGTATAGTACAAATCATAAACTGGAGCTGTAAAATGTTGCTTGATACTTCATCACATGGCCTTAAGGCTGTAAGTAAAGACTTCTGACCAGTAGTAGCTGCTACATCCTGTCTAAGTTTATCTATGACCAGTAAATGTCAGGTTGGAAGCTGACAGATTACTGACATCAGTAACCTTATCATAGTTCCTCAGAAAGTCTGTGGTATTGAGCGACGTTCCACAAGGACAATGGAACTACAACTGCTGCATAATTTAAAGGTGAAAAAAAAGAGAACAAATAAACCCGAAGCAGCAATAACTACTGTTTGCAGGATTAGGTTTTGTAATTGTTACGCAAAACAATAAATATATGAAGCCAGAAAAGTTCTGCTTTTCTAAAGAGACGCTCTGGAAAGTCTCCACGCTTCTATAAATATTTGAGTAGACGTATTAGGAAAGAAAAAAAAAAAAGAACAGTCAGAGGAATTTCCATAACTGTGCAGGACATTGTGATAGCACGACATGGCCAATTGCAGGAACTGGGGGTCAGAAACTGGGTATAGTGAGGGTTTATTTGGGTTGATACCGATCTATGATCCCCACCCCCTCACCAGTGTGACATCACTCTGTCTGCATGCTTCAACCCCTCAGAATCCCTTTGAGACCTTCTGAGGTATTTATCAGTGCTAGTTTTTCACTGGTCTACTCATAAGAATAAATACAATGCCAATTGTGTTGCTTTTAGTGTTTAAATAACTAACACAGACAGTTGGTAGTAAACAACAACAGCGCCCCTGTGTGTCCTTCAACATTAATTGCATGTTTATGACGTCTGACTGTAGGGTTGTTTTCAGCCCAGATGGGATTTTACCTCTCCTGGAGGGAAACAGTGCAGAAGCTGGCGGATATCGTTGTTGTACAGAGTCTCCCACTTGCAGCGTGCCCAGCCCACACAGTCCTCCCAGCTTTTTGGACGGTGGCCTCCAGCCTCCATCTCCTGAAGGCTGATGCATACACCTCCTAAGATCTCCAGGGCCTCAGCATCCCCATGAGTCAGAGTCCGCCCTATGAAATTTTTATCCCTACAGGATCCAGTAGCAATGTTTAATAACAGACTTACAGTTCACAAAAGTACAACTGTCTGCCAACAAACACTAACTAGCATATTGACTAGACAACCATTGCTTGGTATTTCACACTTCTTTCCATTAAAAAGAATGCCAACCAGACACCCTGGTCAGTGTGGGGAAATGGATGAAGCTAAATGCAGGCACATTCTGGAAGGGCTTTTTCCTTCCAGCAAATCAATAGAACTAAAGATACAACCAGAGCTACAATGGTTTAGATGAAAGCACATTCACATTAGAATGGACCAGTCAAAGTCCAGAATACAATATTGAATTTCCAGGGAAAATAAAAGGAAAATTTATCCTCTCAGGTAATTTCCAAGCGCTCACCAGATAGAAGGCATTTTTTTCATTCTCTTATTCTGACTCATATCCATCGTAAGTCAGTGTTTACTTAACTCGTACCATGCGGATCAGTGCTTCTCTAAAATCTCATACATGGCTAATTCATTTCTGAGTTACTAACATGTTCCAGCTCACACTCTTCCTGCCACCTTGTATGCATCATGATGATGGGGATATTCCACCTTTTAGACATAAACAGTGTCTGAACAGGAACTTTCAGAGTCATACTTCTGCATGTAGCAGCAAGGGCGGGACAACAATGGAACAAAACATAAGAGGTCATCTCCATGACCTCGTATATGATGAGTCACAATTCGCTGGACAATGAAATGTGGATGACCGTCCACAGGAAAAAAAAAAAGTCCAGAAGGTTTTATTCGTACAATGGAAAATACCAGAGTTTTCCAAACTGTATCTTTCAGTTTCTATTGGAGTGAATGTGTAAGCACCTGGAGTCCCAAGGAATCAAATCAAATCTCACCAAAACAAACAGAAAGACATTTCAAACATGTCTGGATTAGAAAGGCTCAGAGCTCACACAGAATTTGGGTCTTGAAGCTCAGTACTCTCACTGATTATTTGTTCTGGCATTTTGCTTTGTGATAAACTCAGTGCATTAAGTGTTATTTGTAAAATAAGCTAAAAATTCTGACAAATTATGAAAGAAAAACAACTGTAAACAAGACAAACTATTTCATGGTGTATGACAGTTTGATGAGTCAATATTGTTTTGAACTACAATTTGCTACAAATACAATTCCTTGAGGGCATGTCTGTACAGGTCTGGAGATAACTCAATCTCAGTCAGATTGGGTGGGGAGTGGTCGTGAAATTCATTCAGTTCTCAGTTTTCAAATCCTGTCTTTTGAATATTCATAAATTCTGTATTAATCCATTAATACACTCTAATCTAAACTTTTCCATTATTGCTCTGGTTGTATAATTAAGGTCTATGTCCTGCTAGAGGGTAAATATTCACCTCAAATCTCAAATCTTTAACATTCTCCAACAAGATTTATTTTTCCAGGATTTCCCTGCATTTAGCTCCATCCATCTTCCCGTCACAAATGCAATGTAAGTTTTTCCTCACCGATTACATTTGTCATGCCTGTCAAAAAGTGTAGTTTTCTGTATCTTTCCTTAACGGCTTCATGCAAACTGTAAAGAATAATTGGTATTGCTTTATATCACAACACTTTCACAGATGACAAATTTGTGGAGTGAATCGCCAATAGTGGTCCTGCTGACAGATTCTCCCACCTAAGCTATGAATCCCTGATCTTTCAGTGTAGGAGGCTATCCCTTGGTATGTTTGCTGTTATGTCACCCTCATTCTACACAGTTGAACTCTATATACTAATTAGATTTTTTCTGCAGGCAAATGGTACCAGTAGAATTTACTTAGGGGCATCAGAGTAAAAGTCCCACTTTTAAGACAACCATGTAATTTTACTTCCGAGTCACAATTATGCACCACTTTGTGCTGATCGATAAAATAAAATTAAAGTTTGTGGTTGTAATGTGATAATGTTGAAAAGCTCACATTTCAGTAGGTTTAATGAGTTTGGTAAAAATGTACTTCCATGTTATTGTAAAAGAATTAGGAAGATGACTAAACCCACTCTGAGGAATTAGCTTGTTTTGAACTTAAATTAGAGCCGATGAAGGTGAAGTCTTGCCTCACCTCAAGAAGAGATTCACATTTTCAGGTGTTTGTTTAAACAGTCCTTCAAACTGGTCTCTGGCCCACTGAAACAATAACATGTTGACACAGTTGTAGTCTGACTGTTATTCACCTGGATACATAACTTTTCACTTTAATAACGTCAAACACAAAGTGAAGGAGCTCAGTAAGTACCTGCAATGTGTGCTCAATTCGATGTGGGAAGTTCTTCAGAGTGCACAGCGGGATGGCGTTTCCGGAGCTCGACTTGCCTGGTCCGTAAGACTCAGTCAGATGAGGCACCACCACCAGAGTATGACCTTTGCTTCCCAAAGTTCCCCCCTCCAGCATCGGCTTCTGGTGCTGAACGCAGCGCTTATCGAGATAAACCCCTAGGAGCCCACAAAGAAAGGATCGGCCATTTTAAAATGTATTTTCACCATATTGTGGCAATGAGGGATCGATCTCATAACGCTGATAGCCTTTACTAGCTTCCACGTTATCAAGGGCTGCAGCCACTCCGTCCAGGCCCATGAAGAAGTTGTAGTCGTACACTCCCTCGCTGTCAGGGTCCAGTCGGTTCTGGTGAGCTGTGATTTTAATCTGGGGGTTCATCTCTGCCACCGCTTTGGCTGCAACCTCAGACTTCGGTTTCTGTTTGCGGAGACAAGAGCAGATAAGATATGTGTCTGTCAGACAATAAAAAGAGAAAATTAAGAACTTAGTGAAGACTTCATTTGGGTATTTTTACATATGAGTTACATAATCTGAAAGAAAGACCATCAGACAATTTTAACAGTGAAAACTGGTGACTTTTCCACTTAATGTGGGTTAAACTAGAGCAGTCACACAACCCCGTACATGTCCGGTTCTTAAAAAACGATGAATTTTGTGTTACTTCTCACCCCAATATCCTTAGATCTGAACAAAAACTGCCGATTCAGGTTGGATCTTTCAATGTAGTCCATGTCCGTTACAGTGATGAGGCCTTCTTCTCCTGCTCCGAGCCCAATAAGAGCAAAGTTTTTAAGCAGTTCACAGCCGATAGCACCAGCTCCAACCTTAAGAAACAAACAAAATATTCACACATGTCTTTTAAACTTAATCAACATATTAACTCATTTTCATCGTGATCTTTTATGCTCCTGACATTGCAGGAAATTATTTTATTCAGAGTTACATTATGAAATGTTGCAGAATGTTGTATTTCATTACTACAGTGTATTTCAAGTGCAAGTCTTTCAAGCTTTGCCTGCCAACAATTAATTTGACCATTTGGATTGGATTATAAATATCAAGAGATATATTTGGTGAGTAAAAGTGCAAATATGACAGAAAGAGAAGACTGGGAAAAATATGGTTTGATTGCAACTTAATTGCAATACGTTCCTAATATTCTGCAGCCCTGATTTAATTTATTACTGATATGTTCAGCTCTTACAGTGAGTAAAACCCTAAATAGCACACAATGTCCTCTTTAAAAATAAAAACAAGCATGCAGCTCGTGAGTAGCAGGGAAATGCAACGCTTTCACAGGAAACAGAGATAGGACTGAGCCCTTATAAGTGAGCAAACGGTTCTCCCTGCCAGGAAGTGAATACGATTTCCTGTATGTGTCATCATTCATTTGTAAAGAAAGAGCCGCTGCTCTTTCATTACAAAGCTGTGGAGGGCTTGGAAGGCCAGGTGCAAAGTGTTATGTCTAGATCAAATTATAGCACAAATACGGTTTTGGGCATTTCCCAAGTAATGTCTGCCCTCTGCTGGACATACATTTAATCTTTTCTCACCATGAAATACTTTTGTTTCAGAAGCTTCTGCTGAAACTCTGATCCAAAGACAATGATCTGCGAGTAGTATCTTGTGTCTTTCTATCAGAGACACAAAAAGAAGAGCTTAAATCATGGAGTAATCATCAATCAAAACAATGACTTATTGATGAAGTTAGTGGGTCAGCAAGATTTAAATTTAAGCAATCATTTCACATACTGATGAAAATGAGCTCTCTTGCAGACAACCTTCAGCTTCAGGAAGACATTCCAGGGCATCAAAATAAAGCCACTGCTGGAGAGGGGTAAATTTCCCACTGGATGCCTGCATAAATATTTAAAGAAGTCGAAAAAGTTGAGATTCCAAGTATATCAGGACATGTAAAGGTACATGGATAGGCCACAAACAGATAAGCACCTATCAATCTTTCAGAGATTTTATCCTTTGTCACAACATGCAAAAAGACTAAGAACTGCAACTAGTTTTAGTTCATAAACACGCTAATAAACAGCATGTATTGTCATGCACTTATTTTAGCTGAATACAAATCAAACAAAGATGGGAGTGTGTGATTTGATGCATGCAATGGGTTCACTACTGGTCAAACCTCAATTAAAATCAGAAGTTGGTTTCTGCCAGTAAAGAACCTGATTGGTGCATCTCTAGCCACAATTTGCTAGTGTCTCTATATCAGACATCACAGATCTGATCTGAGCTGTTTTAGTATGTAGAGCTTTTGCAATATGGGGCAACAACGTAAAAAGAAGAGAGTTTCATTTGTGATGTTTGACTTCACCTTAATAACTTCCTGAGCAGCCAGGCCTCCAAAGAAAGCGTTCATGGGAGCCAAATCTCCCCGGGCCGTGTACGAGAAGATCCTCACTGCAGCTTCATCTAGTTCTTCCAGTTTTGCGACTGAATTCAACTCTTTCACGATCTTAAGCAGCAAATCTGCATCTGACTGTATGAGTTAATGAACAGTTATAAAGAGTGAGTTGAAACAACCAGGTGAGTTACATTATACAGGGATGTGTAAGAGTATTTGGCTTCTTGCCGATTTCTTCTGATTATTGTTGTTTAGTCAAACTTGTTTAAGAACTTGCTTTTAAAATCAGACAAATAATCTGAGTTAATACAAAGTACAGCTATAGTTTTCAGTTTTTACAGCAATGTCATTATATCATCACACAGCATTTGTACCGACCTCTGACCAAGGACGAGGGAGCTGCTGCTCTTTCTTTACAAAGCTGTGGAGGGCTTGGAAGGCCAGGTGCAAAGTGTTATGTCTGGATATTTTTCCATAGTCATTCAAAATTAGTAGTT
Source organism: Xiphophorus hellerii (assembly GCF_003331165.1). Lineage (NCBI taxonomy): Eukaryota > Metazoa > Chordata > Actinopteri > Cyprinodontiformes > Poeciliidae > Xiphophorus > Xiphophorus hellerii. Next base: position 15,211,179 of record NC_045691.1, on the reverse strand, counting down.
GATGGTCGTTAAGAGCCTCACTCAGTGGTTTCTGCAACGCATGTTGTTAATATTTTACCTCCTGGGGGCAACATTTATTTTTAAAAGGTAATCTTGAAACAGTCAACACCTACAAAATTCAGCGTGAGAGGCTGTTTAACTTCAGTCACCACTCCTCCTCGTTCATAATTGGAAAAGCAGGAAGTGTCACAGATGCTGAAGGAATACTGACCTGGTGATCGAGGTGACAAATAAAACACAGACAGAAACATAAAGAGCATTTTACTTTGGTCCTCTCCTGAGGGTTAGGCATGTGAAGAATGTCACATGACTCAGTAGCATCATGGGGCAAGAATGTTGCAACCAAATAAAAAGCAAGTCAAAGTGTTTTTAGTTAAGCAACACCAACCGCAGACTTTGATCTCCACAGGGGCCATACTGTTGAGTTCTGTCATGCCTTGGACCTCAGAGAAAATAACCTTAGTGCCGTCAAAGAGTCCATGTTTCCGGTCATCTGCACAGATGACAACTCCAGGATTGTCCTGAAATAAATGCCAACAAATCGAAGAAAAATATTCTAAAGATAAATGGTCGCAAAAGTATTATTATAGCACATTGTAGGTCCACTGTGTCACTCTAACAAAGTATTAAAGTTTAATCGTAAAATTTTTAAATTATTGTATATGTGGTATATTTACATTTTGTCAAATGGTACATTAAACATGATGGTGTGTTACACAATTAGAAACTGTGATTGCTAAAAAATATAAGGCCATTTTTACCTTAGTGATTCGGTCAATCATCAGTGATGCAGGCATCTCTCCATCCCGATCCAAGACCTCAAACTGCTCTCCAAAATCACAGAACAACTGGCTGCAAATAAATATCAAGATTTACACATCCTTCATCAACACTGTATCAAATTCACTGCACACTGTATGCATGCACCCACTTACCCACAGAGCCCCTTTGTGTCTGCGACTATTAACTTAATTCCATGTTTATGGCAGAACTCCCCAAAACGCTTCTGATCATCCAGCGAGGAGTCAGTGAGAACGACCACCTGGAAGAATGACAAGTGTTAAGCTGCAAGTTAAACACATGGAGATACTTTCATTTGTTTAAAGATCAAAGTAATTTCTCTGCTCATTATTGTTACAGGTGAGGAAGTTGAAGTCTTATTGTACCATCAGTGAATGTATGAAACAACACCTGGTATTTTTGAAGAAGGTCTTCATTTAGTGGTCCGGTGTGCGCTGACACAAGCACATGTGGATTCAAAGCAGTCAGCTGTGGGATGGACGATGCGGCTCGGTTCTGACCAAGATCAGACTCATGCAGAAAAAACTGAATGTACAACAAAAAGATGAAAATAAGATGGCTTCAGTGTTTCAGATTTAACATTCATCTTCGAAATAAGGAAAATGTTCACACTGACATTTCCTGTAACTGAACTGAAATGGTTTGTAAATTATTGTGAATCTGACTGTATTGTAGCTGAGATATTTTGGACAACATGTGGATCTGAATTTACAACAGGAATGAAGTTGGCTGAATTTAATTGGATCTGAATCTTACTGCATTATAATTGGGTTGAAAAGAAATGTATATAATTTGATGTAAATTTGACTGCATAACTACTACATGCTAGTGAACAGATTGTGATCAAGACATCATCACAATATGACACAAAATGTGATAAAGCATGACTAAAAACAGCATCGAGGTGTGAATAAATGAATAAATACAACAGCACCTGCCCCTACATGAGACTGGCTTACATTTTTCTAGGGCTAGATTTATATTACAACTCAGCCTGGAGTGTTCCTAATTGAAAAATAACACCATGTATTACAGCTATGTTGACCTAGTCTATTTATCATATAACTAGATTAAATTGGCAACAATTCAAGTTTAGTCTTGTAGTTGGGTGTTTGATGATTTGATCTGAATTTAATTGAATTTAACAGATTTTAATCAGACTTCAGGTTCTTAGATTTGAAACTGGGATTATTGTAATCGAATGGGAACATGTTGTATAGAACTGGATCTGAATCTCGTTGCTTGTAACTGAATTTGATCACATTGGATTGACCTGGACCTCTATAATATGACTAAATCGTGTTGGAATAACCCCAACTGAATCATATTAACTTGGACTTAATTTGGTTTTATCTGATGACCTATATATTGGATCAATTTCTCTTGTAAAATGACATATGATAACACCTTTTATTTTTCTTACTGGCTCTAATACAAACAAACAAAAAGAAATTGCTTCAGATTAACTTTCAGATATGTTTATTTATTTATTTTCTGACTGTTTTTCTGCTGCTGGTTTATTACTAAAACCATATGGGTCGGTCTGGTATGTTGTCATAAGTGAAAGTAAAAGTTGCATTCAGTCATTGGCCATTTCCTTCAAACTTATCTTCTTTTATGTGTTAAACTAAATTATCAACCTTTATGGAAGGACAGGAAATTTGAAAAAAACATATTTTCCAGCTCTGCCATTTCATCCACTACAATACTCTACTGACAGTTATTCAAAAATACGCAGCGATCAGGTCTGACAAGTCAGTGCCCAAGCAGGAAGTTCTCTACTATTCCAGATTTTTATTAAATGTTTTTATCCTAAAAGCCAGCAGAAAGTACCTGTGAGGACAGGTCAGACCACTCCGCCTGACCCTCATCCTGAACAGTGACAGACTTTACTCCAGACAGGATCACATTCTTGGCTATTTCCACTCCCAGCCCCTTCATCCCTGCAATGAGGACCTCAGCTGTGCCCATCCGGCGCATCGCCTCATGTCCCAGAACATACCTGTGCCAGAAACCAACCAGAATAATAATGAGCTGAGCACGTTTTAAAAGTCTCCCCCTAAACAGCAGTGTTATTACTTACAGCTGCCGGGAGTAGAATCCCTCATCGATTTCATCGGTTTCTGCCATGTTGATCACAGTTTCCTGTCTGAAACAAAACAAGGTGACTTTACAGGGAGGGCAAAAAAAGCTGGATTAAAGCCTTCCGAAAGCGAGCAGGCAACCCAAACCAGGAACAGATCAAAACCTGCAGGTCTGACCTGGGAGCTAATGACTGGAGCTTAAAACTACCGGTATTTCACTTTCGTTTCAGTTGATTTCTCCTCAGTGACTTCACAAAATAATAATAATAAAAAAATACTTCCTTGTGTGCCTTCGTATGTTGGCCACTAGGGGGCGAAACTGGACTTCTAATAAAAATCAAGATATGCTGACTTTTTTGTTTTTACTAATAAAATAAAATATTAGTCCTCTTTTCATTAAAGCTATTTCCTTGAAGAAGGATCTGTCTCTGTGCTTGACTTAAATCAGAATAACCTGTACTGTTTCCACATACCAGGTAAGTTAAAAGTCCAACTACACAGAGTTTAAGATAAGACGTCAAATGTCTTCTCTACTTCACAGTAAATTTATTTATGCACTTTCTGAGTTTTATTTAATTAATAAATAACATTTAGATGTTTAAAAGTTGCTAAATTTGGAAAGGAGAGTAAGAGTTATAAAAAAAGTTTCACAATTTATTTAGTAAAATGGTTAAAACTAAGAAAAAAATGTTAGTTATTATGTTTTGCTAAGAAAAGAAAAATGTGAGACAGGTTTTTTAATACAGAAAAGACAGAAGACATAATGTTTGGTCCCAAAAAATATTTTAATGCCTAACTATGAGTCTTTAAAAACTACAAACCATGCTGGAAATTAAAGAGAGATTATGGACTCAGACTTAAACTGTTCAGACACATTAAATCTATTAGTACACCAAAATGCCACTATCTTAAACAGATTGTCAATCTGAGCTCAGATAAACTAATGCATGCTTTTATTTTTAGAAAATTAGACAAAATTCTCTTTAGCTGACTCTGAAAGGAAATCAGTGAGAGTCAGAATCTTGAGCAATGCCATGAAAATGGCAATATTATACCAATAATATACCAGTCCTTATATTATTGCGCTGCCTTTATGTTTATAAGAGGATAGATTTTAAAATCCTTTTATTGGTGTATAAAGCACTGTGTTAAACCTCAAAGCCTACTTTATCAGTTTATTCCTGTATGTTCTTAATTATTTCTCCTAAAACTTGCATTCCAACATTTCCTTTTCATGTAGTGCTTACATCCCAATGCAAACATCATTCATGTATTCTTAACATGAGTTTTTCTTTTTCTTCAAAAAGTATTTCAGGCTTTCAGCAAAAAGTCAGGCCTTGACACATCGAACACACGACACAGCAGCTGTGTTGTACTCCAGGGAAACCAAGCTGCCTGTTTTCATTCATGAAGTAAAAATAACTCTAAGTAATAAAGGTGATTCAAAAAGCCTTCAAATCTGAGTTTTCTAGACCAAAAGAAGCACAGCACACACAGAGATTTTTGACATAGCCTGTCAGTAGAGTTGTCTCACAGGTTTCAAGTTATTTTCTAAAACAGAGGGATTTGCCCAGCCATATGTTGGTAGCTAAAGAGAGAGAACTTTGATAGAAAGCAAAGAGGGAAGAAAAGCATAAGCATCAAAGGAACAGAGATGGCTGTCACCTGAGCAACAAACAAGACAACAACAGCTCAGCTGCAACATTGCTGATGTAACTTGAACTATGTTATCGTTTTGACTTTAAATAGGTGTAGACTGTCACATTGTTTTTTGGGGGGAAGTTTTGTTGCGTCTTGGTGTGAATAGTGAGAGATCAGTGCGTTAAGTTGGAGAAAATTCTGGTCTCTAAACTTGTTAATGTATATCGAGTCACACTTACTAAGTGACTGAGGCTATGCTTATGGTGACACAAAGTCAAAAGTCAAGTCAAAGTTTATTTCTAGAGCACTGACCAAGCTGACCAAAGTGCAGAACAAGTGAACAGTGGTTAATAAATGCACAAAATATTTGTTGTGTGTATTTATTAAAAAACAGAGAAAAACGTAAAGAGTCTCTACATTGATAAAATGTACATAAATAAAAACATGATGTGGGAGACAATATCAACAACCAAGGAGTAATAATAAGGCTTTAAAAAAGAGTTGAGGCCGATCTAATACACATAGAGGGCTGTTCCAGAATCCAGGAGCAGCAGCCAAAAGGCTCTGTCACCTCGAGTTTTAGGGAGTTTGATTAATAACTGACAGAACCTGATTGGAGTATTCTGACTCACTAACATTTTAAAAGCAATCTTACAGCACACTGTTCGTTAATGTAGTGAAGCCACTATGTAGTCACACTTTCAATTTTCATTGAGAAGACAGATGGGTGCATTCTCCATGAGTTGCAGACAGTGAAATAATTTTTGGTCAATTTCATAATAAAGTGGATAACAATAATTCATCTGGGAAGATATATAAGAGCATGGATCACTCTTCAGATCCACAAGAAGGATATAGTCTTTTGACCTTGGAGGGCCAAAGAGTCTCACAAAAAGTAGCCCTGGTCTTTCAAGTAAGATTTGAATCGTTTTATCAAAATATCAGAAAGTCCGCCTCACTATTCCTATTCACATATCAGTATGATGTGGGCCGGAAGGCGAAAAATTACAGAGAATTCTAAGAAAGTATCAGTAGATCTGGAGGGGATCTTTAGAATTTCTTTAAAGGAAATAACAGCATTGCAACATTATTGCTTAAATGGTTGCTAATTTGATCCCTCTGACAGAACCAAATGTACAAAAGAACACTTGCCCTATGAGTCTGCAAGAGTTGCAAAATGAGAAAACATGATACATATCTGTAAATTTGTAAAATTAGAAGGAGAGAAAATAAGACCAACAAAAAGAGGACATGTTTTTACAGAACGTCATTGTCTTAGAATAAGACTCTTTCCTGCTTGCATGATGTCTGCCAGTGCTACTTCTCTCAACGTGTGTGAATGAGTCTGTGACAGGAGGATCTGCTCTAAGTATCACCAGTTTCACCCAGGAGGTACGAGAAGTTGTTTTTGATCGACATGAACCCAGCCACCTTCCTTCACCCATTATAGCCCAGAGGAAAGAACTGGCCTTCCTGACAAGCCCTCTGCGTTTTCATTTATTTATTTTTTTACTGTCCTGCGTATGCACCATCCTGTGATGTTTGCACGTTTATAAAGAAATACACTGAATTGGAGTTGAAGTCGCTTTACTAGTCAAATCATACGAAATGCTTCCATACAGCAGTACATGGTTACAATCTGTCTCTGGCTGTTATCTCTTCTCTACAGCACACATACGCACTTGCATCTCAGTCTTTTTTCTGGTGAGTTCACTGACAGTCTGTTACATAAATGTTTAAGCACTGTTGCACACCCCAGCAGCTCTCCCACTTCCGCTGTGTTAAAAATGTTTCATGCCCTTCAAATATTCAGACTCCTCAAGATGGTCAGCAAGATGACCCTGTGCTTTTTTTTGTTTACCCCCCCCAACATATTTTTGTTTGTGGACCAGTCTAAAACACTGCAGAAGTGATAACCAAAGTCAATGTCAAAGCTATTTTATTTATAAACATCTAAAACTTACAAGTTGCACAACAGTAACATAAATAAAACAAAACAAATGCATTTAAAAAGATTAAAATAATTTGACTATCTTGAAAAAGAGTCAAATTTCAAAAGTAGTTTGTCTGATGTGTAAAGTTGTTCCCCAAAATGAGGCCCTCCACAGCAACTCTGTATTTTACTGGGTTCATGGGAGGTTCAGCCTTTTATATCTGAGAATTGATTCATGTAATCCATAGCCAACAAAGTCAGATATTTTTATACACTGTAGAAACATACAAATAACCAAATAAACTCAGTAGCTGACTGATATATAAAGAGTGTTAGTTTACATCCGTTGCTGTCATGGTTTTAATAACTCATCACGTTTAATCACCTGTGATTTTAATTTAATTTAATGGAAACAAAGCAATTGCAAAATTGTGTTTTTTGACATAGCAAATGTAAGGTTTGAAGTCAAAGTTAAAACCTTTCATGCTTAAAAATGGCCAGGGCAGCATAAAACACACACCCAAAAAACACAAATCAGATAGGATCCGAAGCTGCAGTGCTCTGAACTTTTTATATTTATTTAAAAAATATATTTTTCTTACATTTTGACAGCCAGATGATGTGAGTTCCACCTCCCTCAACCACCAATAAAAGAGACGAACACCCTGTTGCAGACCAGCCTACTGTTTATTAAAAGTGGTGGAGACAAAATTCATACTTTCTGTATGCACACCCACACGCACCCACGCCTGCATGACCCCCCCCCCCACACACACACTCTTGGCTAAATTAAATCTGTAGAAAACAAATATTTACATATTTACACAAGCCAGCCTCCTCTCTCCTGTCAATGTTTTTTTTTTCCCAGTGAGGTTGATTGAACATACCTGTTCCTTGTCAGCACCACTTATGTCATGTTTTGCCACTTTCATGGCAACACATGACAACAAGGTGACCTGAAAGAGAAGGAGAGAGTAATTGTAGAAACAAAAAAATGATATTAAACTAACAATCTGCTTAAAAAAATTCAAATTATTTTTTTTTTTTGCATAGAAATTGGATAAATATTTGCAAATGAGTGTTTTTTTTATTAGGACAAAAAAACCCTCTATAAATTATGATCTGAATATCTGTAGAAAATATGTTTAAGTCATGATGAGTTGTAGTACTTCCCATAATACTCTGTCACAATCTGTTTTTTATGGGTTTTCTTTATTTTGCTGACATTTGAGTGCATTAGCTGAGACAGATGGCAGGAAACCAACAATCCTAATGTGGGATGAAATGAGGAACAGACACAATCAGTACTCTGCATTCAACAATGACAGAAAAGCTGCAGTGAGTCATAATAAGGCTCTGTATTGTACAATCTCAGATGAAGATTATTATTATTGTTATGGCAATATTACGCTACGTTTAAAGAGATTGCATCATCTATTTATTCAGCAATATTTATTATAGCTAAATGTTTTATTCTAATAGCGTTACTCTAATAGTGCTACTTGTTACTTTTTTTTTTCATTTCTTTTCTCTTTCCCACAAAATAGAAACTAGTTGAACATTTTTGTCCAAATAAATTTATTTTGAAGAATAAGTTTGTCCAAGATGTTTGCTGAACATTAAATATTCCCTGACCTATGATAAAGCTCCACTACATTTCCAGACAGAGACAAGCTATTTTGTTGTAAAAATTTTTTTAGATATATTAATGCTCCTGTGGGGGTAGAGGTCGGGGACAGTTTTTTTTTTTTTTTTCGTGAATCTTCATCTGGAGACAAATTTTCTTCCCTCAAAATATTGCATACAGTTTTAAGTTCTGTGGTGCAACATTTCGTATATATTTCTGCTTGATTCAGCACCTGATATATTTATTTAAGGGTTTGTTGCTTTGCAGTTTGTGCCTTGCATGGTGCTTGCCCTTGAATAGAAGCATAGTTTTGGGTGTTATGTCTCTTTTTGTTCCAGTAATCTCGTAGTATTCATCAAATGTTTTCTCTTTTAGAATCGGCCAAGGAATGTCGTGGTTTGAAAAATGACACTAGAGTGTATCTTGCCAGAGGGGATACAGCTTACTGAACTTTGGATTCAGAGGTTGATCATTAACGTTTAGATGTCAAATTAGACATGATGTTATCAATAGCACTTGCGATTGGTAATTTATGATGAATGACATCTCATAAAGAAACTTAAAATGTTAGGGAACAATGAAAAACAATGCGTAAAGCTTATTTCATGCCTGCTTTACACAAACAAGTTAGCTTTTCCAGCTGACCCAACACTGGCATTTAGCTCCTCTTTTTCCTTTTTTTGGAGTCTATATTAAAGAAAAGGGGGTCTGCTTGGGGAGAGTAAACATTCCTCCCATAATTTCCTGGCGGGAGTAAAAATCCCATCCCTCATGAGAAAGAAATCCATTTTTGGCAGAACCCCCTTTTTTTCTTCTTTTTTTTTTGCTCAGGATTTTACACTCCCCCCTTCTTCCCCTCCCCAAGCCTGCATGCCTACATGGCAAAACGTTGCTGAGAATAATTTGGTATCATCTTATGAGGGAAACCATGAGGATACTTTCCTCTAAAGGTGGGCAAATTTCGCAAGAGTTTTATACTTCCTTGTTGCGGGTGCGGCTTGAAAGGACAGCACCCAGACGTGCAATATAAAATCAAGTCCGCCGGGCTAAAGAATGAGTTTCCTGTCTGCAATCCTAACAAAATATACCACGACTATCTTATACTAAACCCCAGTACTCAATGCTGGCTCTAAATATTAATTTGGAACATGTATGCGCGCTTGCATGGTTTTATACATAAAATAGTAAATAAAAAAAACCCAAATTACCCCTAATCTCAAATACAGTTTGTCGTCAGTAAGGAGCATATGAGCGCTTTTATTTTGAAGGCTGAGATCCCGTGTGAGTTCTCATACTGCTGCTAGTTTGGTTTCAACAAGCAGTTCGCTCCCAGACAATCTGAGCTCTCTCTGAGTGATACTGCGACGCTGGCAGGTGAATAGTCCCAGATTTGAGCTTCGGTCTTATTGAACATTTTTCTCTTACGAAAGGGCAACCCGACAGGAATACATTTTAGAGTCAGTAGGACAGGTTTTAACGCTACTTCTTTACTTTCCGACTGAGGTAAGATTCTCTTCTTACTTTTCAGGAGGAGATTTGAATAAACTTACAGTTAACTGTTCAATTAAACTGGTTAAATCAGTCCTATGTTGTTGGGTTTTTTTGTTGAGATAGTTAATGTATCATAATCAAAACAAAAATTCACATTTTAAAATTTCTTATGATCAAAGTCAGACTACTTAATTTCAATATGATTATCATGTAAAGAAAAAAAAAAAGCTGTTGGATAAATAAAATCCCCCGCCAGTAGAGGACGTAATGTCAAGTTATTAGCCAGTATTTTTTTATGTTACTAAGCAGGCCTGAAAGTTTCCATCGCTATTCTACATGTTGCAACAAGTACCCTTCCACTTTTGATTTAATCTTTTCCCAAGTTCGTTTTTTTTTGTTTGCAACTGTCTCAACCCACACTTCATAGCACTGTTAGTTTCAGTGCCTCTATTAATAATTTGCTTATATTTAGCCTGACAATTCTCCCACTTTTAGTTGAAATGACGAAGGTTTACTCAGTCCACCCCCATTTGAGTTTGTGTATCACTGTTGAATGTTGAAATAAAATGTTATGGCACTCTTGCCTGTTAAATCTCAACATTCCTGCTGTGTTTTCTCCCACAGGGCCTCTGCTGCCTCTCCAGAATGTTCTCTTTTTGGAAAGTGTCTTGCAGGTAGTGCTCAGTCAAAGTGGACTGTGACGTGGAAATGGTCACTGTGACTACCTTGCTGGCAATCTGCATATGGATACAAGCACAAATTGCTTCAGGACAGCAAAAATGTCCTTCTCTTCACCCTGTGCGGGTGAATTTCAGTGTAGAATACTCTCTGCCCTACTTCCAAACAAACACTATCATACAGAACATTGTGGTAAACAAGGAATCAGATGAAACAGAAGTGTATCTTGGATGTCAGAATGCTATAGTTGCAGTTGATGATTCCATGGGAAAAAAATGGGAGCTGAAGACGGGACCCATAGGCAGCTCTGACTGTGAAACCTGTCCAGTGTGTGACATAGAAATTGATCCGGAGGACCCAGTGGACACAGACAACACGGTTCTTGTTTTGGATCCTGTTGCAGATTTGTATTCATACTTATACATTTGTGGAAGCACACAGTATGGTATCTGTTACCGCATCGATTTTCGTCAACCAAAACTTAAACCTACCTGCTTTTACAAAAAGGAGCAGAACTCTCTTACAAACTGTCCTGACTGTATAGCCAGTCCTCTTGGCACTAAAATCACCTTCGTCGAGGACAGAGACACTGCTTTATTATTTGTAGCAGCTTCCGTCAATGACAAAGTGGTGCAGAAATATCCTCGGAGGTCGATTTCAGTGCTAAGGCCGCTTTCAACTGAAGATGGCTTCTATAAAATCATGGATGGGCTGACAGTGCTGCCCAATTTACTTAACTCTTACAAGATTGACTATATCTACAGTTTTTCCACCGAAGAGTTTGTCTACTTTCTGTCCTTGCAGAGGGAAGATCCCTCCAGGAACAACTCGGCCTTTCAGACCCATTTGGGACGATTGCCTATTTCAACTCCAGAGGTATGGATGTACAGAGAAGTGGTGCTGGAGTGCCGGTATGAACCAAAGCGCAGGAAAAGAAGTGGCTACAGAGACATTGTGTATAACGGGCTGCAGGCCGCCCATTTTGGGCATGCAGGGAAGGACTTGGCCGAAGAGCTGAGGGTCACTGAAAGGGATAACATGTTGTATGGGGTGTTCACAGTGGTCAACGAGCAAGGGGAACGTCAGGCGACCTCTGCCCTGTGCGCCTTTCCTTTGAAAAAAATCAACAATGCGATTGATATGGGTGTGGAGGCATGTTGTACCTCAGGACCGGAGCAACTGTCCAGAGGCCTCTGCCACTTCCAGCTGTGTGAGAGTTGCCTGCATGAAGTGAGTAACTTTTTTTATGTCTCAGTGTCAACAAAGTGATGTACAGGTCGCTCTGTGCGTAGACAGGAAGTGATATGTTCAGATAAACATTTCGCAATAGAAACCACCTGTAAACACAGCAGTGAGGCTTCCAGTTTTGCACGACAGGAACTTGATGAAGGAAATCTTGAACATCAGGAATAATAAATACGCCTCTGGGGCACTAAAACTGCAGGTTGCAAACTTCTGGCATACGGATTCCAGCGTAGCTCTGACTGTATTTTTTAGGGCCGTTTCCCTGTTGGAAGTTTAGATTCTGCTCCAGGCTCAACTTTTTTGTAACGTCTAACGGGTTTTCTTCCAGGCTGTCCTGCGTTTTGTTTCATTCATCTGCTACCTTGTCATGAATGAAAAAAAAAAAAAAACATCCTCACAGCATGATATTTCTCTGTGGGTATGGCTGTCTTTAGGATGATGTGTGGCATTGATGAAATGTAAAAAGAATGTATGTGTGAAAAATTTTGGAAGACACTGTTTATATGTCTTTTTGCTTATGTGAAAAAAGCGAGGAAGAGCAGACACCAGTGAGAGAAGAGGGAGTGGTAGTTGAGTCAGTATCTTAACCTGCACATTGACACATCATTGCTCTGATATGGCTCTAACGCAAGTTTGACTCTCCCTCAGACGAGGGCATAAAAAATGTTTCAGATTGAATGGTTAGTATTTACACAAAGTTGAGTATTTCCAATTTGTTTTTCATTTCTGGAAAGGAATAATACAGCCTAATTTAAATTACACCACAGGTGAACCAAGTTTTTCACATTAATGAGAATCAATTTTAGAACAACATTGATATACAAGTGCGTTACATCTTATCTTCTTAAAAACTTCTCTGTTCTTATTTTCAAGCACATTAGGAAAAAAAGGAAATTGCCAAATTCATACACCTCCAATCAGTCTAGTTTAGCCCAGTGTTTCACAGGCTTCAGTTATTGTTTTACAGGTTGTAACAAAAAAGGAGTGGCTTCTCCTTTTTATGAACTTCCATTTGTGCCCTTTGAGCTTTTTCAGCTGTGTGAACACCCACAGGAATCATTGTCAACAAACGCAAGTTATTAATCCTTCTGATAAAAACTGGAATTTCAGGAGGAGGGTCAGAGTTATCATCTCAGCTGAGTAATATGAAGTAGGATTTATGTTGGAGCATGAAAGGATTTTATAGCAGTAAGTCTCTCAGATTCACTGAAACGTAATCTGAGTAAACAGTCGTCCTCAGAATAGCAAGTTCAAAACACATACAACTCATCTGTGAAGCAGGAAGAAAATGCAAATTCTTTTTTTAACCAATCAATCAGTGTATGTATTAGATGTTGAATTTGGCAAATAAACATTGAGCTGTGAGATTAACACCATCCTGTGCTAGGAGGAGGATCAACAAAGGGAAAAAAATACAAGCAATGCCAAACAACCATCAGTTTGAAAAACCGCAAACAAGTTACTCTGTGAAATAAGCAAGCTACAGCAGGACGGGACAGGTCAGCTAGCTGCCTGGAAGTGGAATGCTTACTATTAGTTTAACAGATCCTGCATTTTTTGAACAAGGAACTTGTTTTAACTACTATGACCTAACTTTCTGGCAGCCTGTTAAAACTTCTGTGACGCACTCATTTAAGTACCCTTGGAGGCAGAGAGCATAGTTTCACTTCCTAACAAACTAGACTTAGAAACAGTCACTAAGTCAACAAAGTTGGGAACATGATTTTTTACAACTTTTATGAGGCTCCTCCCATTAACTGACCCCAAAGCCAGAAGACTTTTTAAATTCATGAATGAAACAGATTTGTTTCTTTTGTTCTCCAAGTCATCTTTGTAGTGGAAATGCAGGGGAGATATAGGTGGATGTCAGTGAATTAGAACATCCTCAAAAAGTAGTTTTTTTGTCCCCTATTAGTCTAAATTCATTTGAATTCGTCTATTAGTCTCAATTCGTGTGAATTGAGACTAATTGAGCATTACTAATAGGGGACTAATATAGAAATGTTACTTTTTGACCCCTCGGAAGATGACTATTTTAAAGGTTGCTCTGCACTGACATTGACACTCTCTCAAGAAGGGCAAGCCACAACAGCTTGTTTATATGGAACCTGGCTGCTCACAAAATAGTGCTGTATTCAAGAAATATTTGGAAAGCTTAGGGAAATAAAAAGTGTGTAAGTTAAGGAGCTCAAGGCACATTGAAGAATGTGAAGTAAATCCCATTCAGAAATTTGGAGGAGATTTCTAAGCTACAGAGGTGTTTCAGGGACCAGCAGGTAAGATATGTCCAGGAAATAGGATTAAACACTCGCATTCCTTGTGTTAAGCTACTTTTAAACCTGGGCCAAAGAGAAAAAGAAATAACTTGTGCTTTATGGTCCAAAGTCATGTTTTCCTTTTCAAAGTAAAATTTACATTTCATTTGGAAATCAAGGTCCCAGAGTATGGAAGTGGAGAGACACAGAATCCAACTTGCTAGACGTTGAGAGATAGATGTCTATGCACAGATGATTTAATGAGTCTAAAACTAGATTTGGTCCAGTGTAATTAAGTTCAAAATCCGCACAAATGATTTTGTGCGGATTTTAAAGCACTCAGACATTTTAAAGCACATTGTGCTTCACAGAAATTCCTGCTTCAATTTGCATCAGGACTTAGCACCAGAAGTAACAATACCTGCTTCTCTGACTGTGGCATTACTGTCGGGAAAACGTACCTTACTTAAATTCAGAGAATTAATAAAGTATTTTTAAAAGGAATATGAGGGACACCAGCCTCAACAATGCAGGTGATCTGTATGCTGCTATTTAAGTAACTTGGGATTTCTTCACACCTCAAAAGTCAATCACATTCTAATTTACTGGCATGCACCTGTATAGGAGCTAATTGCTAATTGAAGCAAATCCAAGCTGGTTTTGATTTCGAAAGTATTTGAATTATTAATTTGAGCGACTGTGGGCTCTTTTGCTTCTGCAGAATTCTGAAGGAAACTACACATGCAAACATAAAGCCACACTGGTTTCGAAGCCGCACTACAGGCTGGATATCTTCAACAGCAGGATGAGAGATGTCCTGTTCACGTCTGTTCTGGTCAGCATCATAGACAATCATACCATCGGTCATTTTGGCACATCAGATGGCAGGATACTACAGGTAAAAGGCTGTTGTACTTATCTTGTTTAATATGTGTCAGTGTATTAAACAATATGTAAAATGCTGCCCTTTACTTTTTAATTGGTTGTAGGTGATTCTCACTCTGCACAACCCAATAGTTTTTGCCAACTATTCCCTGGGTGAGGTCACAATATCCAGGACAGCAGCTGTGTACTCAGAGGATTCACTTATCTTCACTGCAGGAAATAAGGTACATTTACTATATGCACACATTATCCCAAAGGGCTTTCTCTATTTACATTTTTTATCTTCTTTTCCTAAACAAGATGTTCAAGGTGCCCACTACAGGACCAGGATGTGATCATTTTCTGACATGCCCCATTTGTTTGACGGCTCCACGCTTCATGAAATGCGGCTGGTGTTCTGGAAAGTGCTCCAGGAAGTCTGAATGTACCGCCGCCTGGAACAAAGACTCTTGTGCACCTATTTTAACTCAGGTAATAGGCTGCAAACTGTAACTAATTAACTGATGTGATGTACAGATTTCAAACAAAATCCATTAGAAAATTGCTGTATCAGCTGTTGTTACACCACTGCACAGATATTATCTCTTTTTATTTTGTAGTTTTTTCCTAAAACGGTACCTGCTGGAGGGGAGACAGAGGTGACACTGTGTGGCTCAGAGTTTCTGTCTCGGCGACCTAGCCATCATCAGCGGGGGAACACATGTCATTAGAGTGGATTCTGGAGCCTTGTGTGCTGTCCTGCCCAAAAAAAGCAACTTTACAGTGTGAGAAGCACAGATACAAAACACTGGCAGTAGGATTTGTTTTTTCAGCTTTTGTTTTGCTTCCACTGCTCTCTGTTTGCCACTGTTAGCTAATGCTTAGGGTGAATGATACTGGTTTAAATTGGGAGTTTTTGAAACTTCCCTCATGAAAGTAAGGAACTCAGTAGAATATTTGGAAAAGAAATTTTGTTTTGAGATACAAAATTCTGTTGTATTAAACACTTGACCATGTGGTCAAGATTTTAAAATGCTCAAATTATTGTTTTTTGACTGAAGTGATAACTTCAGGCAGCATTTCCGCTTTAAGTGTGTAACCATAGTTTGTCGACTTCAACCAAAGCATTTAGACAATATCGGGATTATAGGTTACCCAAACATTGTGGCACATCATCAGGAAAGCATGAAAGTGTGATACTGCTGCTGTATGTTGGGATTACATGATATGCATATTTCTATCTCTTCTTCATTGAAATACTTTACTTTTAAAATATGATTACATGCTTATTACACAGGCTAGTGTGCCAAATTAATGAAACAATACCACACCAAAACCTGAATATCACCCTGGAAATACATGAGGAAGAGGTGGAGGGCGACTACTCCATTGAAGGTTCAGTCCAAATGTCCGGCTTCTCTGTTGTGGTAAGAATGGCTTTTTCTAAAGTTTCTAAAATATCCAGATAATTCATCTAAATAACTGAAATTAAAAGAAATTCATCTACCTCTATCAGGAGCCAAGCATAACAGACATCAAGCCTCGCTATGGTCCCATGTTTGGAGGAACAACAGTTACTGTCCTAGGCAAACATCTTTACTCTGGGAGCCAAAGACAGGTTCTATTTGCAGACGGAAAATGCACATTGGTTCCAAGGTGAGCCACACAGGTTTCTAAATCTTATCGGAAATTTGCTGACTGTTGGAACACTGTTACATCACATATTTCCAGTTTTACCAACATTTTTTTTTCTTTTAGTGATCCTAAGGAAACAGGGGATTTGTCTGAAATAATCTGTAACACACCACCTGCGGAAAGCATTGGGGAAGTGCCGGTGAAAGTTGTAATTGACAACCTTGAAGTGACTGACGGCTAAAAAGTTTTTCTATAAGAAAAATCCTGTCATCACCTCTATCTATCCCCATTGCAGCTTTCGAAGGTGGGGTTCTCACTTAGTAACTTCACTGCTGTATCAGTATGAAATTTAACTCAAACTTTGCCATAAAAACTGTAGTTTCTGTTAATTGAAATGATCACAATGTTATTGGTGTTAACGCCTATCCTGCCACGCAGCGGCTCCAAGCTGGTTATAAAAGGTCAGAATCTGGGTTCAGGCCACAAGGTCGTGGTTCGGTATACACATGAAAATTCTCCGTTTTCTCTTCAGCAAGTAAGTCAACTGTTTGATCAATTACAAACCGAAATGTGAAAAATAAACTAGTACTTGTGTATTTGATTTTAAACATTTACATGTTTTTTTTTTTGTTTGCTTGTTTTTACTCGAGGACTGCAACAACTCAAGAAACGCCACATACTTGGAGTGCCAAACCCCGGCCTTTTCAGCACAGACGGCAGAGGATGAATTTAATGTTGGAACCATTTCAATTCTCATAGATGGACAAAATATTTTCAATAAGACAAAGTTCACCTACCACGCAGATGCCAATGTCATCCAGCTGGAAAAAGAGGACAACATTTTCCTTCTGAAACCAGGAGGAAATGAAGTTTCGCTGCATGTATGAAGATTTTAAACATCTTATCAGGAAAAAAAAAACCTTTCTGCTTTTCTTGCATAACTATGATGCTTCAAATAATACAAATGTTTAATATTTGATCATTTTTACATACCTGACAGCACGAGAAACTACAATCAGTGGACAAATGCATGAAAATAACAATGAGCATTGGCAATGAGCCCTGCAAACATGTAGTTTTGCTAAATGAGTTAACCTGCAGGATTCCTAATGGCATGGTTTTCCCCAGCAATGGATTGCCACTTAAGGTCAGAAAACCAATGACATTTTTGCTTTAAACCAAATTTAACGCAAAGTAAAAGGTAAAAATAAAACAACATTTTGCTTTGCCTGCTGCAGGTGTCTGTAAATGGGAAAGACCTCTATGTTGGTACAGTTGTCTATGACAAAACCAACAACAACACTGTGATTGCAGGTATTGTGCTGGGCATTATTACAGCACTCGTTGTAGGTGCTGGCCTTGCATTGTTTGTGATGAGATACCTGAGGAAAAAAGAGAGAGGTGAGGAGAAAAAAAAACTTCATGAATCAGTTTGAAAATATGCAATAAGTGAACATGGTGGAAATCTACAGAAAACATTTGAATGTGATCCTAATAATATTGACTAATATGTTAAAAAAAACTACCATGATTTCTCGTGTATTTGGAAACAAAACATTATTATTCCCCACTGTGTTAATAATCTGAACAAGTTCTCTTTTTTAATTTTACTTTTCACTTACTTATGTTATTTCAAATGTTTTATTTCAGCCCTCTTAGACCGCAGTTTATCAATGGTGCCCCGAAATCGGATGAACATCCAGACTGACCAGTTTCCAACATCTGACTACAGATATAGTGAGACATAATACACATTGGACATGATTTATGAAGTACAAATATAAATAATATGAATTTGCTAATTGTTTTGATTTTTTTCTAATAGTTTAAACATTTTTGGGAGCTTCTTTTACTTGATGTCAACAGCAGGTTTTACAAAAGTAATACAAGAATCATGTGTAATGCTAAAACCTGAACTTTACTAAGCATTTGATTATATGTAGTTATAAATAATATGTTTGAAATTTGCCAATAATTGAGTCTAGTCTGTGGTACTCTCTCATTTTCTTTCCTTTCTTTTATTAGACTCAAAGAAAGTCTGTTAAATGACATGGTAGTTGTTGATGCATTTATAGATTCAAAATGGTGGTGCATTCCTTAAAAAGAGAAAGTAAATTTCAGCATTTGGCCTTTCGATTATCTGATCAGAGTCCATCAATGGGTAATCGTAAATTTGCAAACTCTGATCTGCTGATTGATGCTTGACTTGTTTATTACATGTAATAATACATGTTTGGTTGCCTGATAGGTGCTATTCTATTAATGTAATGCTCCTAAAAGCAAAATTGCAAATCCTGCATATTTCACCATCTAAACTATAAATTTTTAAACAATTTAAAGAGTGCAAATCCACCCATGCGCATGTTAACTGCTAAAATGTTAATTTAAATGTTTCTTTTCTCCTTATTTTTTTACCTTTTGCATTAGGTCAGCCGTTGAGCCAGACATCGGGCTCAGGAGGAATGGCCTTCCAGGGTTTAATGTATGCCTCTAGCTATGATCATCTGGCCATCCCTTTAATGTCCAGGGACGTCTCGGTGGTTGGCTCAAATCCTGAGCTGCTTGAGGAAGTTAAAGATGTGCTGATTCCTGCTGAGAGGCTCAGAATCGAGGAGGGGCAAATTATTGGAAAAGGTAAATCTCTTGTCTTGTTTACACAACATTAACGCATTTCACTTTGTAGTTTCTTTCATCCAATGCTTCTTTTCACACAGGTCACTTTGGGACCGTTTATCACGGATACCTATTGGATAGTAATAAACAAGAAATTCATTGTGCTGTGAAGTCATTAAACAGTAAGTGCATTTGTTTATAAAGGAAATTAACATCACTGGAGTTTTCATTATGCACCATTCTGAAAAATTTCTGGAGATTATCTTGTGGTGTCATACGAAAGTATTGTTCTACCATCACTCTAAATGAAATGCTAGGTAGAACCTTTTATATATTAACAACAAATGCTGGTAATATGTAGTAAGGTGCACTGATTGCAGTTCTGTGGCTGATCACCAATTATCGATCTTTAAAACAACTGACCTGCCGATTCAGATTTTTTGGTACCAATTTGTTTTAGTCTTTAATGTCGCTGAAATGTCACTGTTGCCAACTCGGCAAGAAAGTCGCTAACTTGTTAACAGTCGGGTGACTATATTTAACTGCAAACATGCACCTGATGAACTGGTCTAATTAGTCAAACCTGTCTCATGGGAGACCTTTGCCAAGATAGAAAAAATGGGAATATAAGATCGACTTCACATGTAAAGTATTGATCACCAATCTCCCAAAATTAAGGAAATTGGCTGACCAATAAATAGGTAGTGTACATGTGTTTTCATAATGAAGTTTGTTTGGATTTCACAGTGTAGAACTAATTACTTTGCCTTTTGTCCTGAACATTTTCAGTGTTTGTTTGTGAAAAAGACTTGTCTGTGCTGAAATAGATCTTTGCTAATAAGAGTGCATCTGATAATAACAGGAATCACAGATTTGGGTGAAGTGGACCAGTTCCTCAGAGAAGGCATCATCATGAAGGCCTTTCACCACCCCAACATACTGTCTCTGCTGGGCATTATGCTGCCCAAGGAAGGACTTCCTCTGGTTGTTCTGCCATACATGAAACATGGAGATTTGCGTCACTTCATCCGATCTGAGCAAAGGGTGCGTTTACCGATGACACTGTATGACGCAGTGACCTTGATTGTGGATGTCAAGGTCACTATATATACAGTATATACATTATATATATATATATGTATATATATATATATATATATATATATATACATATATATATATATATATATCTGTTGTCCAAACTAGATAGCTTCTTTGATTACAAATGATTTTTCTTTCACAGAACCCCACAGTGAAGGATCTGATTGGATTCGGGCTTCAGGTTGCCATGGGTATGGAGTATTTAACACAAAAAAAGTTTGTTCACAGAGACCTGGCGGCAAGGAATTGCATGTGAGTGTGAAACAAACCCTGTTCATATTACAGGCCTGTGAAACATCAGTGTCAAGTTACAGCAGACGTTAATGTGTTTTACCAGGATTCAATGCTTTTGACCAACATACAGTAAGTAAGTGAAAAAAACAACATGTTTGTAGTGTTAGATGTATTTAGCATATACTTTGCTAAATTTTATTTTAAACTGTTGATTGAGGGATATGTAAACTTGCTTAAAACACCTATTGCATGAAAAATATCAGCATGAGGGAGGTGATTGTTTTACTGATTCCTCTCTTCAAGGCTGGATGAAACCTTCACAGTAAAAGTTGCAGACTTTGGCATGGCGAGGGATGTGTACGACAAGGAGTACTACAGCATTCAGAATCACAAAAGAGCAAAGTTGCCAGTGAAGTGGATGGCAATCGAAAGCTTGCAGACACAGAAGTTCACAACAAAGTCAGATGTGGTGAGTGTGGCTGATATTCAGAAAGTTTGACATACTCAATAGTAAATTTGCATCTTCAGTAAGTGCACGTGTGTTGCCAGTGGTCGTACGGCGTCTTAATGTGGGAGCTGATAACTAGAGGAGCCAGCCCATATCCAGATGTGGACCCATATGACATCACACACTATTTGATGAAGGGACGAAGACTTCCACAACCACAGTACTGCCCAGATCCTCTGTAAGCGTCACACTAGCTCCCTTTGCATTCATGTTCATTACCTATGTGTAATTTATTCTCAGTATGAATAAATGGGCTAATCCAATTGAGAATCTGTAGCATTATTGTTCAAATGCATTCTTTAACCAATCTGACTGAGCCTGAGCTATTGTTTTGAAGAATAAAAAGTTGAAGTTTCTGGTTTGTGCAAAGCTGGTAACAACGTATCCAAAAGAAGTGGAGCTCTGATTGAAATGAAATCCTGTACTAAACGAGACCGATTTTTTTTCCCTTACGATTTTACAAATATTTATTACTGTGTGCTTTTATGTCACATAAAATCCCAAATTAGAAGCTTTGTAGGAGGTGGTTGCTATCGTTCAGAATTTGACAACCTCTGTTTCTGAACCTGTTTCCAGATTTAACTTCTCTTGTAGTCATTTTCTTAAATTCTTAAATCATCCACAGTTACTCCATTATGTTGGCATGCTGGGACCCAGAACCCGAGTACAGACCCAGCTTCCACAGCTTGGTTGCAGAAGTGGACGAGATCCTGTCCAGTCTGGATGGAGAACACTACATCAACCTGAAGGTTACTTACATCAACTTGGACCAGCCAAGGCCGTATCCGCCTCTAAGTGGTTCTGCAGATGAGGCTGAGGCCTCGGACTTGGACTCAGATGACCACTCAGCCAGTTAGGGTAGCAGGTTGCAGGTTGCAGCGATGCAACCTTAACTGGTTGCATCTCTTCTTTCCCCTGAAAGGAAGAGAGACTCCAGATTGCAGTGAGGATTTCTTCATACGGAAAGGAGTTATTTTATTAAGTTGATGATTTTCAAACCCAATCACTACTGATATTTGAAATAATAAGTTCTTACTGGAGATGATAACTAATTCAGGCAGTTTCTCATCATTTCTATGTAGCAGAATGGAGAAAGAAAAAAAAAAACAATTGTAAAGATTTTTTGCAGCGCTGGTACAAATGAGACGAAATGAATGTAAGTATTTTAACCTCAGAGGAATGTTTTTCAGCGACCTCTGACTAATACCCATAGGTCAGCAGTACTGGTTTTTTTTTTTTTTTACTACTGTTCTTATTATACATGGATATATCATGAAATATGTTTTGTGACTTCAAAACATGAATTTAATTCACATATTCAGAACTACTACAATAAACCTGCAGGACCATTAAGAGCTTATTTTGCTTTTCAGAATCTCATTTCATTCTCATATTTATTCACTAGAGGGCAACCAAGGCCTCCATGTAAAGAGAACTGTTCTGCAGTAAGGCTTTGGCAGTGCGGTAAAACACCTCCAATCAAAGTTGTTGCTCAAACAGCAGCACTGTATCTATCTGAACCTGAAACCTGAAACAGGTAGTGCGACACATTTTTTTGTTAATTATTTGATTTGTGAATCTAAAAATGATTTTATGCAATCTGTAGCAAAACAATATATATACACTGCTCAAAAAAATAAAGGGAACACTTAAACAGGTGTTTAACACTTAAAGTGTTCCCTTTATTTTTTTGAGCAGTATATATATATATATAAATATGAAATTGATTATTGTATTTTTTTGTAATTTTACAATATGGTTCTCTCAAGACAATAGACTACAAAAGATTTCTACAAGCAACAGTGGCTTATTTGTAATCTTGTCATGTGACTGTTTTTTTATTCAGGACAATTTTATTTCTTTTTCATTTTGTTTTTTTACTAAACTGCACTGATTTTTTTAAAATAAACAGCTTGACAGCCATTTTTTTTTTTTTGATGACTCTTCTTCAAAGTTACTAAATATGGTAATATAACCTAATAATTTGCAGAAATGAAATGATTTCAAAGTCTTTTTGCTTTGGAAAATCACTGCAAAAAGCAAATGTATAACTGGTTCATCAAAGCTATAAGTGAAAATAATCCTGACTGCAAAGGCATAAACCTGAGGCAGAAAAAGCTTTTATTCTCTGCCAGGTAGATGAGAGAAAAAAAAAAAACACACACACACGCACACTGTCAGAGGTCTGAAGTGTGTCAAACCAACCAGAGCAAAAAGTACCTGCCTGCAACTGATCTCTGTATCCAGCTTTTAAAATTTTCTCTATGAATATTTTATGGAAAACATTTCAATGACTAGCTTTTAGGTTTGGAACATGCTGCTGTAATAAAAACAGCCTGGTTGTACTCAAGTAGGTTTTCCAGGTTGTTGAAGTTAGTTTATCTCCTCAAAAAAGAATAACACTCTTAAGAAAAACCCACCATCATGGCTTTGTTTCTTCATTTATAATGGATTTATAATGGATTACCAGGAAGTATCTATGCTTCAATGCTGTCATCAATTTTATGCAATAACTTTAAGAAATCATTTGATCCAAGAACATAAAATGCTTTTCCTACCACAATTAATCCCTGTTAGCATTATACTGACATCGTATGCCTCTGAACATCCAAAAGGTAAGGAGGATAAAACTCATCATCATAAGTCTATTTGCTTTGATTGCCCGTCACTGCTGTTGCACAAAAATATTCTCAGTTGTGGGACAGGAAATAAATGTTCTATTCTATTCTATTCTATTTTCTGTTTTAGTTGAATCTAACTAGCTTAGAGAGTTTGTGGAATAGTCTTTTAATTGGGACAGTTGAATTGTTTTTATTAAATTGGAGAGAATTTGTGCTTATTCCATGTATGTGTAGTTCCTGTCTGTTTGAAAATGCCAGTGCTGGGCTTATTCATTCATCTATTGTTAATTTAATGAATAAGTCCTATAAGGCAAATATGTTTAAACAATAACTGAGACTGAAACTATTTGGCTAATATTTTTCTGATGACCAGGGGATGCTCCAACTTGGTAATTTGGACCTAACTTAAAAATGTTATTAATGATTGCCTTCAGCATTTATTGATTCGTTGCCAAACCAGACCTATTGTTGCTCAACGATCATACCTATGTGCTGAAGAACTGGACTAAGTTTCGATATGACATCCCTACTCCCAAAAATTAATTTTGTTGCACGCATGCACACACACGTATATATATATATATATATATATATATATTTCATAAGTATTTTGCACCTTTTTTCACACTGTCCTGGTTTTGGTGTAGAGTTAGGCTGAAATCTGTGAAATATCATACAGCAGCTGTTGTGTGATCCATGGATGTGCCAAAGTAACTGTGGCTATAGCTATTTCCCGTCAGGACTTATGCAGATTTGTCCTTCTAAGACTGAAGCAGAGAACACAACAAATGTGCTATGTGAACAGTTATGCGGTGCTGCAGTTTTATTACCAAACCAGCTATAATTCTTATAAATAAAACAATACCATTGATTTAGTAAACATTGCATCAGATGATTCACATTGCAGCAGTAAATGTGAAATTGCCCGCAGGAGTGCAGAAAAATATGAACTCAATTCACTGCTCTTCACCCAGTCCTTCCTGTTTGAATTGCAGTTGCTGATGAGTTATCTGAAACTTTTCATCAGTAGCCAAGGTCTCTCCGTTTTAAATGCCTCAGTCAGAATGAATTAGCAGAACAAGATGATGGAAAAAAATAAAAATAAAAATAAATAATTCTGAGTGTGTTCAATTAGTCACAAACAAACTCATGTAACGATTGGCTGTCTACTTTGCTGTGTTGGTTTTTGTTTAAAATTTCTGCATTTTTTTAATGCATTTTTATTTCACAATGAATATACAAGATATGTTATGTAGGCTACTGTAGGATTATTTACCTCCTGTTAATGTTTTCCCTTTTGATATATATTTTCCTAAGTGAATTTTTGTTAAAAAATACCTAGTGGATTTGTAGCCTGACATTTCTTTTCTGCCACCTGAAACTGCTATATCCTTGAGCTTTTGTACCATCAGAAGCTGCCTGAATAGAGAGACAGTCTTCCTCCCTCTCTCTTGCTCTTCTCCATTGTCGCATTGCATTCTGAAAGAGGATGAGGACTTGGGAGGTCACAGATGGAGAGAAGTGTTATGTTTGTTCCTGTCTCTGCTTTGCGAGTGAATGTCTCTGCAGATGAGAATATATTGAAAGCAGCACAAATTTGCACTGCAATAAAAGCGCTTTAGAAACACAAGGTCAGCCGCATGGCTGACTGCACCTTCTTATTTCTATGGCTCTTCGGAGTTTCTCCATCATCCATCTTCTGAGCGCAGGTATATTTTTTTGGCTTATAAAATGAAAATGTGTAGCATAACTGATACCACAAACTGAATTTATGAGGTTATCCGGATACTGCAAACATCTCTACATATTGAGGTTGACCTTTACATATCTTTTCAGCAAAAGAGAAAAAAGTTATTGAGTACCTCTCTCTTAATGATGAAACTCATTTAAATATCAACAAGTACTTAGTTGACTCGCCTGCCTACACAAAATTCATATTTACATAAAACTCTTTCTCTACTGTAATCATTTACATACTTAAACATATGCTTACTATTCCCTCAGTTGTCTAATCACATCTATAAAGGCCTTTTGCAAGGAGTCCAGTCATGGTCACCAGGGAAAATACATCAATGGCAGAAGTCTATTACCAGGTGTCTGTTGATCTTCAATTTGATCCTCAAAATGTAGATTTTCCTTTATGATGTTCTGCCGTTTAGTGCAGATTCAGTCATGTGGTCTTTTTTTTTTTTTTGCCACATTTCACATGTGTTGTCAGAAAAGAGTCTGCAGGTTTCAAGACGGGATGCAGTACGGGATAGTTGTACCTGGACTTTTTCTGGTGTTGTAATAGGTGTTACTTCTGTATGTTTCTTCATCAAAATCACACATAAAAGAAAAGCACACATCCTAGCTCTCAGCTCGTGACCAGTGTGCTCTTCTCGCACACAGTGGGACAAAGCTCAGGAACAGAAAAATGGAATTTCTGGAAAAGAAAAGAAAGTGTGAATCAAGGCATGAGAAAAAGAGAACTCTGCACTGAACAGCAAAGAATAAAAGATCTGATTAGGGACTGGCTTTGTTTTTTCTATATAGACAGATCTATATAGAAATATTACCCACATTTCTGTCCTATATTTGTATGACATTAAGGGGAGTACCGGCACTTGTTTTTCCTCTCAAAGCACTGATCTAAAGAGTGCTACCATCTGTAGCCAACTCCTGGTCGAGTCACTCTTGGCAGGCTGGAGACTTGGGGGAGGTTCCAGACAAGCAGGGATTTGGTGGCGTGTTGATATGGCATAAAGATGATCTGGCACTCATTCAGGTGAACTTTTTCAACATGGTCAAATGTAACAAGTCATTACCACATGAAGAAATGTCTTCCCCTGTAACATTTTCTCTGACAAAGATTTTTTTTCCTCCTTCAGACTATTAAAGTCACACTTAACATTTGCCGACAATGTATCTGTTACTTTCACACCAAGTCCTAGCTGGGAGCAGCTTAGCAGGATATGTGTCCAGCTTACTCATTGTTTAGCAGGGTGATTAGGGTTTACTATGTGCTCAAGCTATTTTGGTGATAAGAACACCAGCAAAAAATGTCAACATCAAATGATGTAGTGTTGTCTGTGTTGATGGAAATCCCGAATTAACCAGGAAAACTGGGAATACGTTTTATGGAAGAGAGAAGGATGATGTTTGCCCTCTAATATGGTTAACATAGTGCAAACCAAATTAACCTAATGGTATGAATAAAGTTAACTGATTGATTGACTTGATAAGTTTTCTGATCATTTGTACTGTCAACCAGAAAGAAATTATTTATGTAGCGCTACTAAACATCAACATCAACTCTATTATAAAGGTAGAGTTTGGTATGTTTCTATTTTGTGGACTCTGGATTGTTTTTATCTTTTGGTTGTTCTTATGTTCAGTCTTGTTCTGTTTATTGTTTTACAGGTAACCAATCGTCTTGATAGACTAATTTTTACTGTTTGTAACATTTGTTTATGCTTTTATTTTATTGAGGACTGAAACTGACACGTATATGAGTCAAAGACAGAGGTAATGAGCAGGATGCTGGAGAACTTGACAGGATTCTGAGGAGGTAATTCAGCCATAAGATTCAAGTTAGACCAAGAAACATTTAGTAGTTCCAGAACACTTGTACCTTGAGGCCTAAATTTGAGGGCCCTCCCATAGAGGATGGTCAATGCAACCACAGAGTCAAAAAAGGACTTCAGAAGCACTGCATGCATTTAAAAAGACTTCCTCAGCAGCTAAAGTCTGCTCTGCCCCTTCTTTTGTAGAGAACACTATTGTTTTGACTTGTGAGTACAGTCTAGTTCATTGTTCAGGTGAGTATCTGGGTACTGTGAAAAGAGTCCACAGTCTCAATTTCAGTTTCCTGGATGTTCACCTGTGTCAGTGTGATGGGTCTCCGCCCGCTGATGTCAGCCTGGAATCTTGATGAAGACGTCTGCAGTGCACAGGTTGAACAGGAACAGTGCCAGCGCAGTTCTCTGCTCGGACTTCGTACTGCAGACCAGCCTGTCAGAGACACAGCCCTGTGTCCTCACATACTGCGGATGGTCAGTGAGGTATTCATTGGTACTTGATAAACAGTTTTCTAGGAAAAATAAGTTGTTTCTCTGTTATCACATTTAGCATCACGTACATGATGATGATTGACAGATCAAAGACCTTCCTCCTGACTCTTAATAGGATTGTTTTTGACAAGGAGCTGTGCATTTCTTCAAACTGCAACAGAACTGCGGGAAGGTGGAGCAACTCAAACTTTTCACAGATTATCTGTCCCATATTGTGCTGTCATGACATGGTGACACGTTTAACAAATATATAAACATATTTCTGTAAAAGTTACATACTGCAGTTTTAAGAGCAGAAATAACAAAACTGTTGATTGGAGACTGTTTTAGTCACCTCTAGCTTACTTATAAAATTGCTTTCCTTAAGTCTGAGGCCATATAGGATCAAAGTGTTTTGGGGTCAATGTTTAGTGTAACACATGTTTAGTGTTTCTTTTTAAAATCTTGGATATGAGCTTATGTTTCCTGGCTTGGGTTAGCAAGATTATGTTAATCCTTTAGTCCAGTTAATACAGCTTGATTTATTAGACTTATCTGAAAAAAAGAAAGTTTGAAGTTTCCAAAATAAGTTGTCTCTTTTATTATGGTGGGGGACACCTGATGCAGAAATTAGCCACATTAGCTCACATGGGCAGAGTCAAAGCAGGTCTGCAGACAGAGAATGTGGCTAAGAGATATTTTCTGCTATGGTGATATGTGTTTGTCTTCCAAAAGCCCTGTTGTGGCTTGTGAGCCTGTTGCCATGACAACCAGCATCAGATACCAATTGTGTGTAGGAAGAGAAAAAGAAAGTGGTGGAAAATTAGCAAACAGTTTTATGCATGTTTTGTCAGTTATTCATAACTTTAATGTATGTAGTGTCAGGGTGATGATGAAATATTAGTACTGGAATGAAGAAATAATCAGATTTGAGTTTAATGGGTAATAACTGTAGTTAATGAAAGGATCGTCACACTACATGTGCTTTTACAGTGAATGTCACAGTTAATGGGAATACTTTGGATGCCCATATATTTACTACCCATGTGAAAACCGGTCCCATGTTTTATACTTTGCTTCATACAGAAGGTTTGGACCGTCGGCTACTGGGAAACGATTGCTTGATGGAAACATGATCTCTGCTGAAGTTTTACAGTTTACCCCCTAACATTTGTCTGTGACGTATGTAGCGCAGCAGTTCAACACTATAAAGCTTATCAGAAATGGTTTGCGCTGTAAACAACCACCTCCCACTGTGAAGAGAGAATTGTCAAGCTGAACTAGACCGCTGTTAATGACGTGATCACATGTCATGATCATGTATTTGAAAGCATGATCAACATGGACTGAATGGCTGAGGTCACTTTCTCCAATCCCATTGCCAAACTACAAGAAGGTTACAATTACTAAAACAGTGCAGAAAGTCAACGTCATCTTTCACAACTCCTCCTTCTACTCGCTGATTGGCCAGGTTGAAATTCAACAGGGGAAATCAAGTTCAATGGGGAAATTTCCTGACGGAGCACTGAAGCGAGAATCGAGTGGAATTGCAGTAGGAAGGCAATGAGGCAAAGGTCAGGCTATACATTTATCCCCAGTGGCACTGAATTATATTGTTTTAATTATGTTGAGCAGCATGAGTTACTCAATGACAATTGAAGAGATCTTTTTTTTTTTTTTTTTTTAACAAAATGTCATCAAAACATGTTATCCAAAACATTGGACTCAAACAATAGTAGCTTGAATAAGGCAAAGTGATGAACAGATATTTCAAAAAAGATATTTGGACATGATAATATTGGTACAGGAAAATATGCCAACCAACAATCTAAAGATTCAACAAAAGAATGGCAGTTTTTTCAATGTAGTGATACAGTTTGAGTTTGTTCTCTTTGTTTGTTGCTCTGCCTCACACAGACTACTAAAGATGAGGCAGCTGACTCAAAAATGATGTAAGTCTTTCTTACATTTGTGTGTAAAGTCTGTTTCCCATGTTTAAAGCAGAAGATGAAGAAAAGATGAAGAAAATTAGCACAAAAAGCCTTCACAGTACTGTGAAGGCTTTATTTAAGACATAAGTTTTGCACTACAAATTATTATTGGTGTTGAGACTGAATAAATAATATTTGACACATTGCAGATTTATCTGTTTTTGCTTTTTTGTCAGGTTTACTCAGATGAAACTGCTGTTTAGCTATGATGTCATGTATAAATTCAAAGGAACCTGTCAGAGCCAAAATCAATAGGCTCCTAAACCTAATAACTGGCTGTGCCAATCTTAGCAGTTGTTGCCATCATGTGGTTGCAAAACATGTCAATTACTTTTTAATATCACTGTGAGGTAACGTTGGTCTATACTTCCTTAATTCATGTGCAATTTTATGCAACCAAGAAATCAGCAGGGTGGTTTATTTAAAAGTGTTTTAGTTATAACAGTGGATCAAAAACTAACACTTTTGGTTAAAGTAAAAAGAAACCCCAACATTTTTGATTTCCCTGGTTGTTGATGATTTGTGCCATACATTTTTCATAAAAATATGATTCAGTGTAATCCAGAACGCTGAGCCAACTTAATATTTTTGCAATTGTGTTAAATCAAACCAGGGCTGGTTGGTCCATATTTCACCCTGGTCTTTAGTAGCAACATAACAATAATTGAGTTACATTTAACACAGCACTTTAGAGAGTAAAAATATGAATAACTTGACAAATGTTTAATCTCCACCAATATGTTTTTAACTTTTTTATGTGAAACTGACCTAATAAAACACGTTCAAAATCTACTTTTCAGTTTAAAAACTGATGTAGTGGAATAAACTGCTAGGGGATTTCTTGGGTGTGTAGTTTTAATTAAACTTTGGCTCAGAAACTGTGAGAACAGAGAAGACATGAGAGGGAGTCTTATTATTTTTCACAGACCTAAGCAATAACTAATCAGACATCACTCAAACTTCCAGACAGGGTGAAATAAAAAATAAAAAATACATATTGCAAAATTCAAAATTAGGCTGGATAGTAATGCTAATTTGAGTTCCTTTTAGCTGTTATTTCAAGCTTGTGCAACCTGCAACAAACTATCAAACAACAAACTTTAGAATACTGAGCACACTTCAATATGAGCTGCATCCACTCAATCTGTACTACAGGCTGCAGGTACAACAGAAGACAGAAGATATTTACACAAGACTTCTTTTAATTTTACCTACCATAACACAAATAAGTGCCGTAAATGCTTGTTTTGAACAGTGTCTGTAACCTGGCTGCTGAAAAAATAAGAAAATACAGTGGCCTAACGGGAGCAATCTTCCTCCTGTGTACGAAAGTCATCTTTATTTAAACCATAAGCTATGGTATTTTGAAAAAGAGAGTTCATCTTTTTTTTCTCTTGGATTTAATCTGTTCAGCCTCATGCAACAAACTGTGTGAAGTGTAATATATCTGCAGCCAGCATGGCCTCCAGCAATTAGGAGGAAGAGTCCTACTGTTTATGAAAGTGGTTTGGAGCTGGTGCAGACCCAAAGGCAGCCCTCATAAACTGTAAATTAGCACAAGGGAACAGAGATAAATTGCCGTTCCACATGAGCAGAGAGACTTCTTTAATTACAAGGGTATGAAACCTTTCTCATGAGTTTATGCATTTATTGCTGTTACTTTGTCCCAAAGGCAGGTCCTAATAATGAATTGCACCAGACTTAAGTTTGTTACCATCAAGCTTTTCTCTCATTAATGTTCTTAATCTTAGTTTAAAGGTTACAACATTATAATTTACCACTTTGCTTATTCCTCTGCAGCAAGGTCAATGCAGCAGATTGCTGTAGAGTTTTTCTATGACACAGAAATCATCAACGCACCCCAAGATCCAAGCAAGGCGACATTTTGGACATCCGGTCTCACTGTGTTGTGGTAGCTATGGTAACCTCAGAGAGCACCAAATGTTCTGCTTCTAGTGTGAGGGTATCATCTGTGACACCACGCCTCCCTTCCTCTAGAAATGCAACAAATACCCCATCTGTCTGCATAATTTTGTCCTAAATTGTTGATTTGGCCAAACTGCAACAACAACAAACACAAGCAAGCATTCTGTTTGTTTTCAGCAAATGTAGTGTATGTTTTTCGAAGATGTTTTATGGGTTTTCTGTGATTTTGATAATTGAAACTATTTTTAAATCATCAATCTACAAACTGTAACACTGTCAACCATGTCCATGTTGTTACTTCACAGTCTCCAAAGTTTCCAATCAGCAGATGAAGTGATGCCATACCATTCTGTTTAGCATTTTGTAACTCTGCAAGTTTTCTATGGGTTGTCCCAGATTTTCTTTCACAGAACAAAATATCTGTTAAGTTAATTGTAGATTCTAAATTGACTTTATAAAGTGAGTGAGAGAGTGTATTGACAGCTCTGTGATTAACTAGAAACCTATTGGCTCTAGCCCATCTCCTCTTCCGTGGCCCTGAATTGAAGAAGTATGGTGAAAAAGTTGTTAAGATGGATTGACATGTCCAATACTTGGAGTACCTGAGTTATTTACAAAGATCAATTTAGTCATTTTAAACCATAAAGAGAGAAAGAAAGTCAACCAAACCGAAACATCCCATGCTTGTTTTCATCACTGTTTCACCCTTATGTATCATTGTCTTTGTTTCTGTTTATTACTATAAATAAGTAATTCAAAACTACAACTAACTTTCACAGAATCTCTTTGTTGTTGTCTATTTAAAGAGTAATGTGGGCTCAGCTACCAAACAGTGGAATTTTTTAACATCAATCAAATATTTCTGCCACTGAGTGAATCAGCCAAACGATGAATCATCCCACTGCCTTTGAAAATTTATAGTTGTGAAGCAGAAACATTCATATATTTAATTGATTTAAAAATACCAGCCCCATGGAGCCGCATTGGTGTCAAGGGAGAAAATATTTTTTTAGCCCTATCACGTTTTAACATGATAAATACATTGTACAAACATGATAATATGTTGTGTAAACATGATGAGTATCCAGTATAGATGTGGTAATATATTGATTAAAGGTAAAAAATCGTCAAAAAAATGTTTAATATTAATGATATACATTTTTCTCAAGTTTTCAGCGCTACCTTTATATTTTATAGTTTGCTTTTGCTGATCCATCTTCACAGTTAATGTTTGTAGTGTCTTGGATTGAGTTTTTCTGAGGTCTAATTTTTATCAGCTCTGTGACCTTGTTAGCTGATCTGCCTGACTGGAGAGGAGGAGCAGCCGGAGAACACATTTGATATGGCATGGCGTGAGGCATGGTGGCGGCTGCTGTGCTGAGTGCTGCATGACTGTGAATCGAGCGCAACAACTTCTCCACAGGCTAAACCACTGGCCCACCAAGGAAATCCCCAGTAGTCCTGTATGCCAATCCACCCCTGCTGTAAAATGATTGATTATTTCTTTGATATAAACCTTGTGAATGATTTTTTTTTTGTGTGGAATTTGAAATAAACTAAATGTATTTATTGTTGCACACTTTGGGACTGTTTTCTCTGTTACTTACTCAAATGAAATAATTTTGTCTGCTTTCTTTGGAAACTTTTTGCACGACTTAGAGATCACTGTAATCGCTTCCAAGGTCTCCTCTAACGCTGGAGAAGCATGCCTCCAGCCCTTCAAAGAATTTCATTATTAAGCCCTCGACTGTTGGTTTTGGTTTCTATGGCAGCTCAGTTGATATGTAAGTTGACTCATCTTTTACAAGTGTGAGTATAGGATTCTGTAGATAAGCAATTTGGACAGAAAGGATTTCGGAGTCAGCCCTGTCCTGTGGGAGAGAAAAGCGGAAAACAAAGTAAAATGCCAGCTTTGAGAAGAATTAAACTGTTTCTCACCTTTTGTTCTTTAAAGACAAACAGCTTCCCCAAAATGAAGACAATGCACCAATCAACTTAAAAACCTTTGAATTCTCTGTTTTAAAGCCCACATAAGAGAAAGTGTCAGAAATGCAGAGGTACAGAATAAACTGCTGAGACTCTGAAGCAGGGGAGCCATTCCAGTCCATTCACAGTCTTACAAATGTTGGATTAACTCAGTGCAGCCATGGTAACATGAAGATGAGCTGAGCATTGAGTATTTTCTGAGCACAGTGTGCTACTGTCTGCGAGCTTCATGACGCAGATTCCACTCTTGCGTATTCCTCTGCTGTTTGACAAAATAAACAAGCTCATTGTGGACAATTTAAACTAATAAAGATCCCATTAGAGAAATGCAATGCTTTTTGTTCATTAGTATAAAGAGATTAACTGTATTTACCTTTGATAGGAAAATAAATTGTGTCATCAGCAAGAAGTTATTGTACAAAGGGATCTTGTACATTTTGCATGCCTAAAAAGCATACTCTGCCCTGCTTTTAAAAAGTCATTCATTCATCAGATTGCTCCAATCAGTTTTAAACTTCCAGACACTAAAGCAAGAAAACTGAAAGTAATTAAAATTAATGTATGAATCTAAAAGTAACAAAAGCACAGAAAAAGGGCTTAGAAAAAAATTATTTTATAGTCAGACTACAAAACTGATGGTACTTTAATTTCAAAGTGATAGCATTTTAGCAAAGCAAAAAGTTTGTAACAATAACCCTCGATGTTCCTTTGAACATACCTCTAAGGTTTATTGGAAAATGACAAGTTCAAGCCTGCTTTTCTCTTCAAATTGCACCAAACGCTGCAATATCTTCATCCTTAAGAGCCAGTTACTATGGCGACAGCGCACCAACATCATAGATGTCAGAGTCAGTTTGGCTGCTGTGCCAAACACATGGGCATATAATTACCTGAGCACAAACATGCAGGTGCTGAGTAAAGGCATCTTTGACAAAATGCAGAGGTGACCTACTTGTTGCAGTCTGTGTCAAACTCTAGCTGGATTATGATCATATTATTCTTATTGAAAATGCACCTCTGACCTAATTCTGATACAGACTCCACTTATCCCTGTCTGTGTTCGAAGAAGAAAAAATGTTTGTGTGCTGCAGCTGCTACTGTGTTAGTGGGAGGTTGTTTTTTTTTTGCACACATTTTCAAAATGCTCTAAAATCTTTAAAATGTTCAATCAGTTCAGTCTATAATTCAGACTTAGGACCTCAAATTAAACCACAATGATTGTTACTCACCTGCAGTGACTGACAGGGGTGGACTATTATCTTATAACACTACATATGAAGGTGGCAGTGTTGTAATATAACACATCCAGGTATGCAGAGAGTCAGAAAGAAGAGAGTGGGAGGTTTTGTGGGTTGGTGGGGAGCAGGTTAAAGATCTTCCATTGCTCTCTTTTTCAGCTATCCCAGTGGCCTTTTAGCAGTGTTACTCATTTTAGGAAATAAAACACTCTTGTGTTACATAAAGCAGAGCTGAAGCCTGCCTACTTGTGCATTTCTGCAAAGTTACAATGATCAGCATTTTGTGAGATATCCTTTTTAACTATAAAATTCAAATACAGGTATTATAAAAGACTTATTTTCCAAATTTATACTCCTTTTTGCATAAAGTGCCAAAGTATTCCTACCCCTTGCACTTTTACACATGTTGGCACATTAAACTTCAGTGTTTTTTAATTGTATTTTATGTGACAGATCAACTGAAAGCACATACAGTAAATGTGATGTCAAAGTAATAAGATTCACAGTCTGGCATAATATAAAGTCTTTTATAGATGGAAAAAATCAAAAAAGTGTACATCATTTGTGTTAATACCATCCATCCATCCATTTTCTTACACCCTTGTCCCTAGTGGGGTCGGGAGGTGCTGGTGCCTATCTCCAGTTAACGTTCCGGGTGAGAGGCGGAGTACTCCCTGGACAGATTACCACTCTGTCGCAGTGTGTTAATACCGCTAAATAAAATTACAGTGTTAACAATTTCCTTCAGAGGATGATTTAAACTCTGTATATGTAAAGTGAGTTGTTCTGTGAAGGTCTCAGAGTTGTGTTAGAGAACATTAGTGAGCAAACAGCATCAGGAATACCAAGAAACACACCAGACTGGTCAGGGATGAAACTATTGAGATGTTTAAATCTGGGCAGTGTTGTTGTTGCCTGCCTTTTTGACACCTCCCTCTACTGGGTTACCACATCACCATGACCTCCCTCACCCCACAGCTGTGTGCACACAGACTTGGCAGATGTTTTTGCACCTGATGGTTTTTACACAGAATGCCCTTCCTGACCCTTATTGTCTCCAGAAAGGAACAAGATTCAAACCAGGAGTTTCTGGGGCAATGGTCACCTGTTGTAACACCCAAGCCCAGCTCAGGCCATCATATAAAAATTAAAGAGTATGGCAACTGTCAACCTACCAAGATGAAGTCTTGGTGAAGTCATCCAACTAAAGTGATGACTTCAGTTGGATGACAAGAATCAGAGAACCTTCTAAGAGACCCATGGCAAATCTGGAGAAGCTGCAAAGATCCCCAGCTCAAATAGGAGAATCTGTTGGGAGGACAGTTATCATTTGTGCACTTTAATCTTCCTTTGTGAAGAAGTGTTGAGATGAAAGTGAACTTCGAACAATGCCAGAAGAGCAACTGTTTAAAGTTTGCTACAAGTCATGCAGTGGACAAAGTGAACATGTGGAACTTCTTCTTTCAAAATGATCCTAAGCATGAAGCCAGAGATGAAACAAACAAAATGGATCACAACATGATCCTCTGTTAGAATGACTCAGTTCATTTCAAAGCTAAATCAATTTGTGAATCTGTGGTACAGTGGTGTTCAGCTGATCAAGTTGTGTATCTGGTTTTGTTTTCTTATTGAATTTTCTGTTTTATTTTGTGTGCTAATTTCCTCTCTAATTTCAGACAACTTTCTTTCCTGAGATTCCCGCCTGTAATCACCCTGTGTCACACTAATGTCATCTACATGTGTCTCTTTGCCTTCCCTGTGTCTTTGTTCCTTGTGTCCAGCCTTGTGCTGTAGCCTTTATCCTGTCTTGGTTTTCCAGTGAATTTGACCCAGCTTGTATTTTGGGCTTGCTTTTGTTTTGGATTGAACTAAATTTTTGTGTACCAACCATGGACTGTATTGAAGAACTACTGATTTTATGCCACTGTGTTGGATCCTGCGTTTGAGTCCTCTCTTCCTGTGTCTTACAACACTCTCCATCCAACCTGATTGAGCTTAAGCTGTGTTGCAAAGAAGAATGGGGAATAATCTAATTTTGATGCATCTTTTTAGAATTTGATTTCCAAATAACATTGAAAACAATTCTCCGATTTCCTTTCCCATCAGGATATGTGCTATCCTTTATTGCTTTTTCCACATATAATCCCAATAAATCAAACTAAGCCTTGACGTTGTGTCATAAATATTCTTTTGCAGAGCAACCATTGGTTTTCCTTAATTTCCCAAGCACACTCATCATTACTTTGTCTTGTCTCTGTCTAGCTAAAAGAATGTATCTGTGGGTTAGGAACTGAATCACTCTTACTACAGTAGAGGATGAATGTAAGAAAATGTTACTTTTAGCAATTGCTTAGACTAAGAGGACTGTCTAAATTATGATTAATTTAGAATTAGTTTGATAAACAGTTTGTAGAGAGATGTTGAATGAATAACATCAAAAAAGTAGATTCTGAAAATGGATTCAAAAATGATTGAACCAGGTTGTGCAAAATTATACAAACATCCGATACTAAGAAAACCTCTGACCTTTGAATCGTTCAAGCATCAAATTGAACAAGCATGGACTCATAAGGGATGATACAGTGTAGTGACTAAGCACAACAGACAACTTAGTGAGAACCAATTTTGCACAGAACTGTATATAATAATAAACTAAGTGTGAGGGTGGCAAAAAAAAAAAAGAGCATTTTCACCTTGACTTGGACAGTCGCCCCTGGGATTGTGGGCGTTTGACGTTTATGGCTCGTAATGTCCTCACTTATCATGGAACATAATCCAAATATTTTCTTTCCTGGTCATATATATAGTGCTCAAAAGCAAGGTTCTGGTTTATTTTAAAAGACCTTGAAAAAAACCCGAGACTAATTACGTGTTATATTTAATCTAATTTATTTTATGTTAGTATTGATTATGTCTCATGTCTGATGAAACCCGCAATTCTAGGTTCTGGCAAATTATATAACTACCTTCCAAAAATTTGATGAAAGGATGTTTAATACAGAAATGTTATACACACAGTATAGCACTGCAGAAATGATCAGTTTTAATACATGTAACACTGCTGTGCTTGAACAACCAGCAAAGTTGGTTGTTCAACCAGTAACTTCTTTGATTAAAAATCAAAGAAGAATCATTGCAAACTGCTTTAGCTGAAGCTCAACCAATACAACAATGGCTTACAGCTGATGATTCATAATTAAACAAGCTGGGCTTTCTTAACTCCTTAGCAGAGCCACAGGCTGATTCCCTCCCTGACACACTGCAAGGCCAACCTCTCTGTGTCTAAAATCTTCTTTCTTGTTACATTCTACATTTTGCAGACACCAAATTTGTAGTTTTTTTTATTTTTTATTTTTCTAGCAGTTATTCATATTTATAAGGTTTACAGATATAAAATCTTAAAATATCCAGGTGTAATGAACCATTTTGTGTTTCACTTTTGGAATTTTATTACTGAGACAAAACACAAATTTGGTAAATACCTTGATTACTTGTTTCTCCAAACCATCATAAGAGTCTCTATGACAGAAGCAGACATTAGTTTTGACATTGCTGCTTCATTTTGCTCTCTATGTTTTTCCATGATTTGTTCTGCTTATGGATCAAATGAAGCTACAGTTGAGCACATATACGCTTTCATTTACAGTTTACAGCAAAGTTGTCTTGTGTAAGTTCCAGAGGAGTTACTGTGCGTAAAAGATCTTTATTTGGTCATCACCGAATCTCCACACAAAAATATGATGTTGGAGATTTGATGCAGTGCTGTATCCGCGCAATCAAACATTAAAGCGGTGCAACGTGCGTCGCACACACAACTCCGCCTCCCCCTGCATCATCTCAGCTCCGCTCTCACCATCACACACTCACGTAATACTCCCGTGGTTAAGCTGACTTGTTGGAAATGCTTGAGGATCTTAACATTTGTCCGACTGCACGCCGCCTGTAACATCAGCGAAGATCAAAGAAAAGTAAAAGCGCAACAAGAAAAAAAAAGCGTCATCTGAGCAGACTAGGGGCGGTATCGCAGATTGGAACCAGTCATTGAAGGTAAGTGAAAAGATTAGATCTTTTTTTTTGTAATCTAATCACAAAAAACAAACAAACAAGTAAACAAAAAAGACTGGCTACACTGGAAAGAAGTCAGGCGTAAATGCTAAATATCTGGGAATAATTTATTCAGAAACAGGTTTTGATCAAATCTCAGGAGGGTAGCGTACGTGTTTTGTTTATAAAACTTTGGCAATAACACATTTGAGTGGATTTTAGTTGTTTCTTAGAAGATTAGGTCCAGGCTGTCTGAGCAGGTAAACATATGGAGAGGCGAATGTTTTGCCAATCTACTTCAGCTGCAGGTTATGTGAATCCATTTTTTCCGATAAAAAAGTATATTTTAATATTATTATTATTATTATTATTATTATTATTATTATTATTATTATTATTATTATTATTATTATTATTATTTATATTTGCTTACTCAAGAAACTCCGTCTACAAACTTGATACCAGCAGTTCATGCAGACTTGATGAAAGTGTTGTTAGAGTTCTTACACTTGCAGCACTTCATGAGTTTAACACACTCACAGTCACGCAGTGTCCTTGTCTTCTTGTCATCACTTGTCATCGTTTCACAACGAAGCAGCTATTCCCACTAATTAAAAAAAAAAAAAAATTTAACTACCTATTCATGCACTTCTCAAGGAGGTTGACAGAGTGAGTGGACATGTCAGAACAGTTCGAGGAAGAACATAGATGTAAGGATATCAGTGTGTCTTTAATAGAAAAAAGTGGAAGTATGATGCCATACGATGCTACATTAATGGATCATTTTCAATCCTAAGCTGAGCCATACAGTAAATGATATGGTTCAGAGATAATCTTTTGAGTGAGATTCAAGAGTCAGTTATTCTTGTTGTTCTGGGCCCAAAGAAGAGTTTGAATTGAGGTCTATTCCAGTTTAATCAAATCCTATTCTTCTCTATTCTTAGCTGTCATCGTATTTTTAAGGCTGTGGTTGGGAATGAAGCTGACTTTCAATACAATCACAAAGGTGCATATTTTCTCATTTAAGATACTTTTAATGGGACAATAAACACCATGATATCAGATTTGAAATGTTGTGATCTGTTAAGTTGCATCCTTGTTAATTACGGTTAGTGAAAAGGAGCAACAATTTCACAAACAATTTCTTCTTGATTTAGACATTTTAACATTAGTTTAATGCTCACTTCAAGAATGTTTGACCATTTATATGCATAATATCTATGTTCTTTGTGACAACTATACAGTATAGATTTTTTTAGACTACAAACACAATGTTTAAAAATCTAAATACAATTTAAATACATCAAAGTCAATATATTTCTTAATAAGTCACACATGTTGACAAATGTGTAATGAAGTGACCCATTTCTCCACAAGGCATTTTTAATGAAATGCCAAAAGATAGTTGGTGGTGGTGCTGAGTAGCAGGACTGCAAAATCAACACATATCAGTCTGCATCACTAATATCAATATAAACATCTTTTATATCAACAGCTGTAAATAAATTGACTCTATGGGGTTACTTCTTTGAATATATTTTGTCTAGCACTTGTGTTTAGTGCTAAAGCATTTTAATACTTACATCATACTAAGCTTGGTTGTACTTGACATCCGAAGGGAGTCGCTCCGTTCAACTATTGCCGCATATTTGCTCTGCAGGAGAGATTGCTGCTAAGTTAATAATTCGATGCAGTCAGCTGGGTTTTCTTAGATAGTTAACGCTTTTCCAATTGGTTCTATAAACTGAATGTGGCAGGATTTTATTATTATTATTATTATTATTATTATTATTATTATTATTATTATTATTATTATTATTATTATTATGTCAGAATTAGGAAGTGTGCATCTGTATTTGAGTCTCTGTATATAAATGAACTGATTGGATTTTGTATTTTTGAATATGAATTAGATCTCCGATTACTAAAGTGCATTGAAGAGGCACTTTGTAAACAGACTGTGTTGAATAAAAGGGGTCACAAAGGACAAGTGTAACACATTTGTAATCTTTTTTGAGTAGATTAGTTTTCAAATGGTCTGAAATATGTAGTGCGTTTCTAGCCATAACGACAAGAAAAGCACTAGTTATGTAACAGTAACACCTCATTCACGCAGTCACACACAAACTTTCATAAACCAATACACAGGTTAGTAGGCAACTTGAGGTTCATTGCCTTGCACAGGGGCACATCATCATGTGACAGGAGGAAGCTGGAATTGGAAGCTCAGTTTTTAGATTGGAAGTCAACTACTTTTCCTATTGAAAATAAAACATAACATTTTTAGATTCAGTCTGAAAATTCAAGGGCTCCTTGGCCCCCTGCTGTCTTTGGGGAGGATTGAAGTAGTGACTTAATTCATTTACGCCTCTGCAGACTCTAGTTAGTTGTGATTCATGTGTTTAAAACGTAAACAAATTAGAGTCATAAGAGTTTTTAAATACTGAAAGAAATGCTACACCTGGAGTCGAGGAAGACTGTGTCCTCCAGATAAGTAAGATGAACATTAGTAGAAGGTTGCTCTTAAGACTGACTCAAGTTAACTGATTATGCTTTTTCTTACACACACCTTTTCTCATCACGTCAATGTCAATCACTTACTACTGTAGAAACTTTTATTATGATGGCTACCAGCAGGCAATGTTAAATCAACATCCTTACTGACAAAACTATTTAGAAGTACTTAACATAAACTACTATAGTAGTTTAGTATAGTAGTAGTAGGATAGTCTGATAGACGGTTGCTGCATGCAAAATACTAATATCATAAACCATGTTACATACTTAGAAATGACTAATGACAGTTTTGAACAGATACTGTTTTGACTCTAGTGGCCTTTATTTGACTGGAAAGTGGGTTGTGAGAGAAGAGGTAGACATTTGGCAAAGGTCAACAGGCCGGGACTCGAACCTGTGACAGTCTGGTAGAGGATTAAAGTCTCTGTATATGGGTAGCAGAGACCTCTGTGGGCACCGCTGTCCCCAAAGATACTTTTCTAACTTTCTGCTGCAGTTGGTTGTGCTGCAGTGCTAAAACCAGCTCATGTGTTTACAGAAATGACAAGTGTGGAAATTTAGTTCCTGCTATGTCAAGAATATTTCCATCCACCCCTTTCACAGTTTTACAGCAAGCAACATTTTGTTTCCTTCTCTCCTATGTTAGGTTAATTTAGCCCTTCAAATGCCACACACATGGTTATATTTTCTTATTGGAGTATGTTTACTCTGCTCTTCTAAACTGACAATGGCTTATTAAGAGAAACTGAAAGGTTCATCATTGAAGAGAGTGATTATAGACCTGATTATAACACAGCTGTGACCTTTGGTATGTTATTTGCTTTGCACTAAACTGAAACCTGTGTTTTGTTGGACTTTACTGATTTTTTACTTATGGGTGACAAATGAAAGAAAAGGCAAACATTTTTGCCTATCAGTTTAACGTGGTAATAATCTGCAATATTATGAGCTTGGCTCATATCCTGTCAATTTTTAGACTCTAGACTGAATTCCAGCTCTGTACGAGTCACATAAAGTGTCAGGAGTGTTGGCCAGTGACGGCAGTGAGAACACACAGATCTGTTCTGCACAGACAGTACCTTGGTGCATACTGTAGCACTTGGAAACCATGGCAACAAAACAACATCAGAAGAAACTGGTCAGATGAGCCAGTGATGCTTGAGAAAGAGATGAATGGTTGATTCAATGCAGAGCAAATCAAAAACAGGCTCAAAGGGAGGCTGATTCAGGCTGATCAAAATTTTCTCTACAAATCTGGCTTTTTTGACTTAAAAAATGCAAGTATCATTCATTTGTCCTTGTTAATTTTTCGACATAATGTTCTTAGAAACGATGGCTTGGGTGTTGGAAGTTGTCGCATTCTGGCAAGAAGGTCTTTATGTGTGGAGAATGCATGTGACCTCCTACAGGGCCCTTAAAGTCCCAAACATGTACAGCTTTGGTTAGTTGGTCTTTGCACCACCGTCGTGGACTACAGTTATCAACCTTATTATCCGTTGTAAAATCAGAGATTCAGATAGGTACACTTC
This sequence comes from Xiphophorus hellerii, assembly GCF_003331165.1. NCBI lineage: Eukaryota > Metazoa > Chordata > Actinopteri > Cyprinodontiformes > Poeciliidae > Xiphophorus > Xiphophorus hellerii. The sequence goes on along the minus strand of NC_045691.1, from coordinate 15,168,586 downwards.
TTTTTTGCATACAAGCATGCATCACTAATGAGTCGTTTAAATAAAGCATTAGTGGCCATAAGAATTGGCTAAAAAATCATCACCACCATCTGCCCCCATGTCACCACGCAGTTTCCTTTGAAGAGCCTCAGTTGATGCCACAATCTGCAGCTCTGGCCTGCTGCCACTGTCTCGTGTGGCTTCGACTAACAATCCAAACCCAAAATAGCAGCATAAAAAACAAACAGCATATTTTTAGAAGTTAAAGTTGCATGAAGTACAGTTTTTACTTCTCAGCCATTTTCTAATAAAAAACAAAGATAAACCGTTTATAAATAAAGTCGGCAGTAAGACATTAAACTGACATTAATTACATTTTTCTTTCCTATTATGAAAGAAAACGCTGTCTGTCAAACTTTCCCTATACCTAATTTTTCCAAACTATTTTTTTTTTAAATATGCAAAGAAAATATATTTAAAAATAAATTCTAAATTCATTGATTGGAGGTGGGGTTCCTAGTTTATCCTTCAGCAAGAATACACCTCCAAGGAATGTGAACTAATACAATTGCTAAGAACACAATTCATACATCAAATAAATTGAGAAAATGAGGCAATACAGCAATTGAATTTGGACAAAACCATTTTCAAACATATCTACTCCAATCACAATATGAACTGGGAAAATTAGCATGCATGATTACACTTTAATCTCAGGATGTTGATATGACTCACATAAGTAGGTCAAACATGTAATTCAGTGTCTGTTTCTCTGTTTGGAGTGTCTACTTTCCATTGTGTGCATGGATTTTTTTTTTTCTATAAATTTTATTGCACTTGTGAGTAGGAGCTTGAATGAACGCAAACCTGGCTTGGACAAAGGAGTCTATCAACAAAATATGGATGGTTGGATGGATGGATGGATGGATGGATGGATGGATGGATGGATGGATGGATGGATGGATGGATGGATGGATGGATGGATGGATGGATGGATGGATGGATGGATGGATGGATGGATGGATGGAATATACCTGAAATTATTTTTATAACCAAATTCTCTTAAAGATGCTTACTTATCACTGTTTAAAGAACAATCATCCCAATGATCTCCATATACAAACAAAGTGACGATATTATCACTGTTTCTAAATGTAAGCCATGTACATATCTAGAGTCATTAGATAAGTTATAAGCCATGTAGATAAGTTATGAATTTTCCAACAGCCCAACTTTAACTTTGTGGCTGTCAAACTGACACAAATTTCTCAATATTTGAAATATTGAGAGCTCACATTTTTTTAGAGTTAAGATTGACCAAACGAAAGGAAAAGTACATTTAAAAAATGCAAGAAATTTAATGAAAATGTAAAAAAGACAGTAAAATAGAAGATGAATAATAAAAACAAGGCGATTGTTTGGAAATTTACTTCATCATGTGATTCACAGAACAGGGGAAACAAGGCAGTCAATTAGATTAAAAATGGTTTTAGTCATTGAAATAAAAATACAGCACAAAGAAGGGGGCTGGGAATTCACTGGCAGTCTCAGAGAAGTCTAAAACAATCTGAATGCAGTCTGATTTTATTGGTTCAAAAAATAAAATGATTATAAACTCTTTTTGTAAAGTACAGACATATCTTCATGTATTTAAGATGATACTGCTTAAGGATCATGGCCTTGATATTTCTTTTCCCTAAATCACTCCTGTAAGGTAATATCTCGTCAGCAGACATTGAGGCTATTTGCTTTTTAAGGTTTTATTTTATAGATCTTTATCACTTATAGTAACACACTAACAACAACAAAAACAACATTCAGCATGTAATATCAACCCAACCACTCACAACCTCACCAGACTCAACTAACAACAAAGAACACATCCTTTAAACAAGTTCGATTATATATGTCTTCACACAGATATGTAAGCGAATGTTGATGATCCATCTTATGTGGAACTGGGTTTTTGGAGGCTGTTCTTGTAGTTTGAAAAGCTGCAACATGTTTAAAGAACAGAATGCTGCGTCTCCACTCTGCTACAGATGGACTTCAGTCTGTCCATTAGAAAGGACGTTTCTTCTGGATCTTCCCAGTTTCATCTTTAACATTTTTTTTTCATTATTTTTGGCAACAAAGGAAGAAAAAATAGAATGAAAGACTACATGTTGATCACGCAACAGTGTTCTAAGGATGATCACACTTTACACAAGCAGAAACAAATAAAAAATTAAGGGGCATACAAATGAAAACATTTTTTGTACATTAGCACAAAAACAATACATACATGGCCTTATACCATTGTGAGACTGTAAGATGAATTTTTTTCATCCCAATTTCAATTATAGTAAAAACATTTTCTCAAATTCTGTAATCCACAGGGGCTACTGCATTGGCTGCATCATTAAAAAGAAACTTTAATAAAAAGGATGTTTTGTTTTACCTACTGAATTCTTAAAACTTAAAAAACTTAAAACTTAACAGAAACAATACAATCTATAAATCTAAGAGCAACTCTACTGTTTTCATTAACTCCAATTAGTGTTCACATTTGAGCTATCTCAATAATGAGCAGTATTAATTTGAAGCAGCATTGACGCTCCCATTAAAGAAGACTTTATCACTCAGATCTCTGAAAAGCTAAAGATAAAATAACTCTGATTCAGCAGCAGTCGGCTTCTTTGTGTCCTTTTATGTAGAACAGCCTTTAATCTCCAAAATTGCATTTATGAGAAAAAAGACAAAATGTTCAGAAAATCCTGCCTCTGACTTTTCTGTGCCGTGTGGTGTTTGCTGTGCAGTGCTACTGACTGAGTCAAGCTTCCGGGAAAAGGTGTGAGGAGCTGTGATTCAGTGAGCGTCTGATGATTGCAATAAATGGTCTCACAGCAGCGCTGGGCTTTAATTCTGCTTGCTGTTTGGACTATTGTTTGTCTCTGAGGCAGTTTTTGGATGATGTGGAGAGGTAAAAGACGGAGGCAGTTCAAATTTTCCAAAAAGGCCCATTAGACATGATATGAAAGTTGTTTTCTAAGACTCTGGCTGAACTTTGTTCTGTTTCTTAGGTATTTTATGTACAAGAAAAAAAAAAAGTCTATATTTTTGCATATATTGTGTTTCAGATGTGGCTCTCCTTCAGTAAGTAGTTAGTATTTCTTAAAGCAAAACAGTATAGTTATTGAAATTTGGTGGATAAAAAGATGTGATCTATCTGTCATAAATCTCTTAAACCTCTGTTTCAGCTGCAGCCTGATACAGAACTCTGAGTTCCCTCCTTTAGGACAAAATGGGCCATACTGAAGTGTCTTGCATTTTGAATGAGAAGATTGAAGAATAAATATGTTAGAGGTAGAGCTCTGCAATGAGAGATGGCCTCTTTGTATTAGTACTTCTCAGTCCTCTGCTATTTGTGCATACTTCTGGAATAAAACTAGCCTTGAGCAAACACTATTGTCTGGGATGGATTTGAGAATGTAAAACTAATGGAATAGAAGAGACAAAATCCCTTGGGCTACTCTAACTGGACCCCTAACTGTGCATAAACATGATTTAAATAAGTGTTTTTACTTTTTATTACATATAGTAACCAGAGTGCAGCACTGGCGATATTAACTGTTTGATTTAATCTTCACAGTTGCTAGCTTATATTCCAAAAATAATTACCCAGACTTTACTTTCACGACACTTACAAAGGTTTACTGTCTACAAAAGGATGGTAACAAAGCTAGGCACTTTTAAATTATTTAGGTAATATTTATGAGTCCTTCAAAGTTATATGAATTGTACAAACAGATATCAGAACAGGGGGACAATGATACTCTGTTATGAAGTCAGCAATAAATGAATGAAAATATGTGATAATTTATGTATATTTGTATAGACTCTATGGAATAATTCTAGAATTTGATGAATTCATAACTTCAAGTGAAACTTTTTAACTTACAATAAATCCCTCAAAGGATGCTTCAGTTCACTGCCTTTCAAAATCTGAAGTATGACACACTAAACAAAACACTGTACAGATATAGTCATACTAACCAGATGTTTTTTCTAAAGACATTTTGTCTCTTTGATTACTTCATGACATTTGCTAATGTAGCTTTTGTGGCTTAAGAGAAATAACAAAAATAGTTTAATTTGCCTCCAAGAACTGTTAATTCTAAAGCTAATGTCTGCTTCATCAAATTAAAGATCCAAAAGTTTATCATCAGAATGAGACTTTAAAGCTTAGTTTCTAGTTTAAATTATTTTTATTTCAAAATCTTAAGTAATAACCACATGCTAAAATAGTAGAAGTATATACTCTGTGTTCTAGATGAAGCAAGACGTGTTGATTTTTTGGTTATAGGTCAAGTGACATTTTGGGGGTTTTATTTCGCCACTAGTTGAAAAATAAATATTGTATGTGAAAACAGTAACTACAAAATTTACTTTCAATTAAAGAAAAGTTTTGCCCTTTGCCCTACGGTGAAATTTATTTAAAGACTAATAGAAGGACGGGCTCTCTTTTAAGATGTGCTTCCAGTTTTGTATTTTCAGGTCACGTTCATGTTCTAGTTTCTTTGTTTAAAGCTTCTGGACACAATAGCCGTGAGAAATAGTCTTGTCTTGACTGAGGCTGCAGACAGTCAGAATCTTTGTACTCCCACTCTTCTGCACAAGCTTCCACTTATATTGTAAGACCTGCCAAAAAATAAGCCATTTTTCCATACAAGTCATCCATGTGAGCAGTAATGTTTATTTGGTAGTTCTGAAACTTTGTAGCATTTCTGGATTGCAGCTACAGCAACATCAGTCACTCTGGAGTAAAAGTCATGATTTCACTTTAAATTGGATTTAACTATAAAAGTGAGATGATAAAATCTTAACAACTAAATACATGGTTTCATTAGTGTTTGTTTAAAAACAACATTTTCAGTTTTCAGACTTTTTTAGCTCATATTGACCATCAATTATTGTGAATTTAATAAATTTGAAATGGATGTCCACTTACTCTCTTTTGGTAAAGGCATTGTTTGCAAAATGTCCAAAAGTATCTAAATAATTTTGCATGAAGGTATCAGTCAAGAAAATGGTACACAAATTCCTACTGCATTACATGTGCATCATATCACACTGTAGAACTTAGACAGGCCTTCACATTAATTTTGCAGCTACTTCAGTGTTGCTGTTACCACTGTGCAGCTCTTCAATTACCAATTACTGCCTTGTCTTTTTATCGATTTTGGACAAATGTTTTAGCAGTGTCAATGTCATTCCATATTTTGTCCAAATATTTATTCATTTTCATGTGATTACAATCTCCTCTTCATTTTCAGATCTGTGCACGAGAGAGGTTTCAGCTGTGATCTTTGAAAACTCTTGAAATGTGAAAATATGAGATATCACTGAGAAACATGATGCGTTTTGTTTACTGTATTTTAAGGAAATACTTTCCTTATTCAAGCAAGTTGCTTTGATAGTAACAAAGCAGTTGTTATTCTAGTGAGGCCATTTTGCATCATATTAATTGTCTCTGACAAGTGAATCTATCTATTATAGACTGTGATCGTGTCCTGAGCTCTGATTTGGTAATTTGTTATAGATTTTTAGACATTAGTGGAGGAAGAAAAAAATATTAAACAAATATTTAAGAATTTAAAATTTAGTTTAGTATTTTTCCTCAAATGCATTACCTCTTAGAACGTTTAATCTAGAAATAGCATACACATTTATGTTGTTTTTGTATATGAAGATTGCTATGAAAGATATACGTAGTTAAGCCCTAAATAATTCTGCCCCTGGTGGATTTAGGTCCAAGGCTCTCTTTGGATTTTACCAATATGTTTGTTCTGACTGTAAACATGTTGGAGAGGCCTAGAGGTCCGACATAAACAGATTGATGATCTATACAGGGAGCTAAAGATTAAGATAATGGCAAGAAGATCTTCTGCCATCAAAGACTAAGAGCTCGTCCTCAAAGGTGCATTGTCAAAATGAAAAGCATACAAAAAGATCAGATACTATGAGTAATTGTTTTTGCTTTAATTCTAAGAAAGCTTTTTGAAATGATTATCAATGAACCATAATTTTCTAAATACCTTTTTTTTTTCAAACTTGATATCCTTTCACATTGTGTTATGTTTTGAGATATGCCTCTCTTATTCTCTATCAGAAAAAAAACATGTTAGATGAAGGAAAATGATTTTAAATCTAAAACTGTCAGTGGTATGAATAATTTAAATCATACCTAATATGAATAAATACAAGAAACATTTTTGCTTAGATTAGTTATATACACTTCTCAGATATTAAATAATTTTGTTGTAACACCTTGCTACATAACTGTACATCCCCCAGGGATGGAAGTATAACAGTATTTTGCATAAATCTTTCATAAATATATATTTTTAAAAACATACAATAGGAAAAAGTTGCACTTTTATTTCATTTTTAGTATATTTGTTATAAAGGAGATGAATGAATGTTGTGGCAGCTCCTGCTGCAGTACGGCATCAACTCGCCGCAGAACCTGAGAGAAACAAGCTGAAGCTCACTGCAGAAAGCTACATCACTGAAATAAGTCATTGCTATGTTTTGTAGCCCCAGTTGTAATGTGGAATTATTACCTTTGCATGCCCAATTATGCTCACCTGCAGTATTCTCAGATGCAAAACTGTAAAAGAAAAACAATTAAAACCAGCAAACAATTCCCTACATAGACCTGCTAATTTAGAGAGATTTGTTTTGTCTGAAGTGCATCATTCTGCATTCATTTCTTGCTTTGTTTTCATATAGCCATTAACACATTATCAGCAGTAGATTACTGCAGACCTGTCTCTGAAGAGGCTTTGTTGAAATTAAACTTTATTTTCCACTGAAATCTTGAGGTGTTGCACTGTGGCAGGACTCTCGTTGGCTGAAGGGCACAAGCTGCCATGCCGTTTGGTTGTCTCACACTCGGAGAGAAGAAGGATTATAACAGTCCCACGGAGGTGACTGACAAATATGACCTCGGACAAGTTGTTAAGTCGTGAGTACATGTTTTTTGGGTTGTAAATTCTCACATATTTGTTGTCCTGTGGTGATTTAATTCAAAATTCACCAAATTGTTGCACTGTTGTCTTTATTTTACAGGGAGGAGTTTTGTGAGATATTCCGAGCAAAGGACAGGAATACCTTGAAAATGTATACATGTAAAAAGTTTAACAAAAAGGATGGAAGGAAAGTGAGGAAAGCTGCAAAGAATGAGATAATGATCTTGAAGATGTAAGTGCTCATTAACTCAGAGCTTATCCAATCTAACCTCATCTAAAGCATATGCATCGAGACACATGCCATCACAAATATGCTGTAGAAGACAGACAATGGACAAAAGTCCAAACATAATTCACTAAATATCTAATTATATATTCTGTTGGTCAATTTACATATTTCCTTTTTACTGTATTCATAAATCAGTCAACTGTTAAATGGATTTATTTATATCACTACAGCTGAATAAAGAACAATAAATAAGATCTAGCATCTGGAAATCAGTTCTGACATGTATACAGCTGTACTAGATGACAGCAGGTTATTCTCTGATTTCCAGCAGTCCTTGTATTTAACTAGCTACCTTAACAGTAAATTGTAGCTTGTCTTGTTGTTGTCTTCTTACATCAATCAGTGAACTCTACTCCTAACTCTATTCTTTTATTTAAAGGGTAAAACATCACAACATCCTCCAGCTGGTTGATGCATTTGAAACTAAGAAAGAGTACTTTATTTTTCTGGAGCTGTGAGTTCTTTGTGGGGGCCTTTCATTATTAAACAACACGATGCAATTCAAAGCTTTTTAACACAGACCTGTCATCTCATCAGTGCTACAGGAAGGGAGGTCTTTGATTGGATTTTGGATCAAGGCTACTATTCAGAAAGGGACACTAGCAATGTAATGAGGCAGGTTCTGGAGGCCGTCGCTTACCTGCACTCTCTGAAGATTGTCCACAGAAACCTGAAGGTAGGTCTACTACTGACACCTAGTGAAAATAAAGAAGCATTTCACCTCCCAGCAGATGAAAAGTTCTCTGTAAGGATGAAAGTCATAACAACCAACACAGATTATGAACTACAATGAATCCTTTGTTGCTTGGTTATCCTCTATTAATGCAGCTGGAGAATTTGGTGTACTATAATCGTTTGAAGCACTCCAAAATTGTTATCAGCGACTTTCAGCTGGCAAAACTGGAAAATGGACTAATTAAAGACCCAGTGTGGGACTCCAGAATATCTTGGTGAGTGGCATGTCATCTGATCTGAATTTATAGCAGTAATTTAAATAAAACAAATCATGATTTTTTTTTAAAAATAAGTATGAGACATTACCTTTGCTCCAACTGCAGCACCTGAAGTGGTTGGAAGACAGAGATACGGTCGGCCAGTGGACTGCTGGGCCATCGGCGTCATCATGTACATACTGTAAGTGCTAAATTATGTACTTTTAAGTGCGTTAAATTCATTATCTGATTTCCTTCTAAAAGTTATGCTATGCATTTCTTCAAAGTTTATCAGGGAACCCTCCTTTCTATGACGATTCTGATGAAGAAGACCCAGATAGCCGTGACAAGAACCTCTTTCTAAAGATTTTGTCTGGGGACTATGAATTTGATTCTCCCTACTGGGATGACATTTCTGATTCTGGTAATATTAAGTCATAGTCTAAGTTATTTCAATCTCTGCATTAATCAGTATCACAGACAACATATCAAAAGACTGAATTTTAGTGATACAAAATCCAATAGAAACCTTATTTTCTTGTGTTTTTTGTGTTTTACAGCCAAAACCTTGGTAGCATCTTTGATGGATGTCGACCAAGACCAGCGATTGACTGCACAGGAAGCTATTAGCCCATGAATGGTAAAAAAGGAAATAAGTCAAATACACCTACTTTAGTTAAAAAAAAACACACACACACAAAAAAAGTGAAGCATTCAGAGAAAAATATCCAGCTTTGTACTCATGTAGAAGATGTAAATGATTTAAGGTCTAAATTGGGGTCCAAGAGATCTAAATGGTGGTCACTTCTCATGTCATCACATAAAAATATAATACATCTGTTGAGGTGCAGACAAAAATGCCATGGCCGTTTTTAACTGACTGATGCACAATGCAACAATTCTCGCTTGAAACGGTCTGTCTTGATTGATTGAAATGGATTGCATTTCCCTTCCCAATGGAATTCCTGCTGGTTTAATACAAGGTGTCCTCTGTGTCCTTTGACCAACTCCAGATGTGATTCTTCCACTGATGCCCCCTGGTGCTGGTTTGTAATGTTGCAACTCTTTGGAAATAAAAAATGTTGGCATAGAAATCATTGTTCCTAAAGTGCAGATCATTCTGTTTTGAAGATGCTTACCAGGTGCTTGACTTTTCTGTATGTGAATTTCTGCAAGTCCCAGCTCTAACAATTTGAATTATGAAGCTTTTCTAAGTACTGCTAGTGCTGAAAATAGTTGTCCTTTTGTTTACTATTTTAGGATTTCTGGAAATGCGGCCTCTGACAAGAACATCAAAGATGGAGTTTGTGCCCAAATCGAGAAGAACTTTGCCAAAGCAAAGTGGAAGGTAGAATCACTCACATACATAATAAATATTCACATTGGACAACATTTATTTTTCTTTTCATGCACATTCGTTTTTAGAGACAGATACTTATTTAGGACATCAATGTGAAAACATTTTCTATAAAGAACCGCAGATTTAATGGAGTATCCTATTTTTTGTTAATGCAGCTTCTGAGTTTGGTTGTCTATTGATAGAGTGATCCTTGTAAAGCTTTTGAATTAAAATGGTGCTTTAAGATTGGGATTCTTTCTAGTTTCTTCTCTAACTCAAGCAAACTGGATAACAGCTTTTGACACAATGTTTGATTAATATAACCCTAACTTTTTCACAGCAGCATAAACCTAGCATTTGTGTAAAAAACAAAACTTCTTGAGTTTTAGTGTAAAAGCTACAAACAACAGCAAGAAGGTGCAATTAACTACAACAAGGCCTCTGACACAAATATGAGAATATGCCTTTTAAATTGTCTAATATCTCACCCACAGTGTTTAGGTTAGCCTTGATTTATATATTGGAGTTATTTAATAGTTGCACCTCCTACATGCATTTGCACAATTGTCATATTTGAGAAATACTTCATGAAAAACACATATGCATTGCAGACTTGAATGAAATTTTGTATGTTTTTGGATACGTTTTTTTTCCACATTCTATGGTGAAATATTTGTCTCACAGAAAGCTGTACGGGTAACTACCCTGATGAAACGCCTTCGAGGGCCTGATCAGAGTGACTCGGGGGCTGCAGGAGCTGCAGCAGGGGCAGCAGCCGACGCCAACACACCCGGAGGTGGTCCTGCTCCTCCAGCTGGCGGCGGCCTTAGCATGGCTGCCACCCTTAAAGCTGCTCTTAAAGAAAAGGCCTCTGACACACAGACTGCAACCAGCCCTGCACAATCCTTGCAGCCTGGAGCGCAGCAGGAGGAGCAGCAGTCACGGTGCAACGGTGAGGCTCCGCAAATGGTACCACAGAGAAAAGGAGACTAAGCCAGTTGATACATTCAGGGGACCCATGATAAGATATGGGCCTACAAGCACATGTAAAACTAAAACATCTGGCATCATGAGTATGTGTCTGTGCTGTCCGACAATCACAGTTCACAAATTTTTCATCTTTTGCCTTTTGTACTGGTTGATTATTAGTGTTCCTCTACCTTCCTTTTTCCTTTTGTTATTTTGTGTGTAGGTCTCTTAAAATGATTGTTGCAAAGTAGCTCTTTTATTGTTTCCCCTCCTTTGAGAACTGTATAATATATTCAGGTAATTCATTGTTCATTGTGTAATTAAGTGAATTTCAGAGGCTCATTGTATATACATGTATTTGTCACAAAAATTGCTACTTTTTAGCTTTAGAACTTACTAGCCTGAGTTAATATCTTGCGACTTAAAATTATAAGTTGAAATATTTGGTAATTTGATCACAATTAATTTGATTACAATTGTTTTCAAAGTAAGCAAATAACACTGTACTTTTTAAGCATATTTGAGTGAAATCTTTTCCTAAAACAAATCAGACAAGGTAGCCATCCTTAGATGTGCATTATCCAAACTGTAGAATAAGTCGATATAAGAAAATAACATTTAAAACTGTAACATATAGATAATAATAAATATGATAAGTATTTTTTTAATGAAAGACTATATAGCTGAAAAGGCGAATTTGACTACTAGATATCTACAATTTAGTGCAGTATATCAAACAACTTAAAATTTTAAGGCAGCAAGAATGCACATTTTTAAGTTGAAGTGCCTTATCATTTGTTGCAGTCATGTTTCTAGACTTGATTTAAAATGCTTTTTAAATAACTAAAATATTCAAAATGTTTCATTGACTTCTGTTTTGGGCCTTGTATTTTGTCCTCTTTCATGGCTTGATTTATTACAAACAAAAATCAAACAAAAAATATTTAGAATGTTCTGTGTACTGTGATGTTTTCGCTGTTGCTGTGTTGTAACCTGTAATTACTAAATAAAGATTTTATTGTAAAGCCAACATGCCATATAAGGTTGAGTATGCATGTTATTTGTGTATTACATTTCACTGAATATGTTTATGCAAACCAACATTAGGACCGTAATACCAACAGTGCCTAATACCTGAGAAAGAAAAAGAAAAAGATCCTTCATACATATTTATGAAAAATGAAGCATTTGTTTTTAAACAATATTGAAACATAGTTATAGATGGGAATAGCATGATTTGTAGAGGCAAACCATGCTACTGTTAGAGTTGCCACTGCAAAAGCTTTTTAGGCTAAGTTAAAAACATATGGTCTGGAAACTTGAATGTACAAGATTGGTAGAGAAATCTAAAAACTGTAATCCATTAAAAAACTGCATTTTGTCAGGAGTTTGCTCTTAGAAAGTTTAAAAAATATACAGAATTTACCAGATGTGCAAATTGAACGGTTCAGTAGAGTTTAAGGTATTGAATAATGTAAAAAAAAAAAAAAAGAAAAAAAAAAAAGAAAAAAGGGACAGCTATGTTGGAGATTTGGCATGATCTAGTCATCTAAGTAAAAACAGTCATATTTAGAATCACATAGAGTGTCAAATTTGATCATTAAAGTCATTTATAAAAGACTTTGACTTTGGAACAAACTAACTGATGTTTTCTATGCATGAGGCAATGGCATAAAACAGAGTTTTATTGTTTAAACTACTTATATCTGTTTTATTTTTGGAATTATGCAACATCTGTTATGCACCAGGATTTGAATAGCAACACCAGAGAGAAAAAAAAAGTGAAGCGGAAGTGAAGAAATTGCAATGTTTGAGTTTAGCTGAGCATTTACACTAAAGCTAAAATCAGATACTTGAACTTATTGAGATTAATCAAATCAGAATATTTTCCAGATAGTTAATTGTGACTAAATAAGTCGTTGCAAAGCAAAAATGAAACACATTGTTTTCTCTTACACACTCCAGTCCAGTAGGTGACGCTGTTCAGAGGATTAGCTGGCAACCATTCATTCACAACGTAGAAGAAGCATCATCGTTTCCATTTTTGTTTTAGTTCTTTCAACGAGAAACTCGTTGAAATATTTCTAATTAAAAACTAAGCCCTAAGAACAGCCAAGGTGGGTTTTCTAGATGAAATATTATTAGCAATGTTTAAGTCTAATCCCTGTGGTAGAGACTGTTTAGGTTAAGATTAAACGCAGATTAAACGCTCAACTCTCTGTTGAGCGTTAGCTTGTCATGACAGCTCAAAGCGTCACCGGATGACTTGTTTCTTTCTTTGAATTCACGTCAAAATCAGGTTTTTTGTGTTAAGTCGCATCCGTGTTAATTAGTGCAATTCCTCTGAATCCTAATGCAGTGCTGTAATTTCTGACTTTTCTGCTTGTGTTTTTACGGAGATGTAATGGGCCTTGTTGTGGAAGCTACAGTTAGCCGGCCACCATTATTAACAGTCACTCCCCCAGTCATTTCTGTCACTTAGCTGACGTTGTTGCAGCCATCTTCAAAGAATCTACGTCGTGCCATTAAATAACAATGCTGCTAAAATAAAATAAGTTGCACTTATAAAGTCAGTTGTTTAAAGAGTAACCGGGTTTATGATTATTTATTGGGGGTGCTATTTTACTGGACACAGTGTTGCGCCCTCCTGTATAGCTCGAACGATCCTGATATTTATTTTTTTCTAAATATAGAATAATTGTAAACATGTGGGATGGACCGGGACCTCGGGGAAGACCACCCTTCCGGTAAGGAAACATCTTTGGTACTTAATGACACATTTATAGCAACCTTATGTTATTAGTAAGAAATATGCACTTGCTCGGTTTGTACTGCATTTCTGTTTTAATTTAGTGTCTAGAAACAACAGTGAGTTGTAAGGTCCTATTCTTACATTGCATTTTGTTTAAGTATAGCTGGCACTTTTTAACAGGACTGTTCAAAACTAGGGCACCATGATAAGCAGGAAATGTTGATATTAATTGAATATTGCAAGGACAAAAAAAATGGTTGTCATGAATCCACTTTTCTTTCCTCTCAATGTTCTCATCTGCCCTTAGAATAATTCAGACTTGCTCTGTAATCATTTTACCATCTCGGGCTCTACTATTTGTATCAGATTGGAATAACAATCCAAAAGGCAATTGACGTTTTAATTGGATATACTGTAATGCACAAGTTTATGATGCTGTGTGGCTGATTTCTGATCTTGTTTTTGTAAAGTTTTGCCTTAATTAAACAGATATTAGTCTATTGTGATTTTGTTTTTAAAAACTATATTATAATTGGGTAAAAGAAGAGGATACATTTTTTAACTTGGTTTCCCAGCTGTGAGCACTCATTAGTTCATAGCAGAAGAGGACAGTGCTGTAAAACAGGATATTACTTTTTTAAAATCTACAATGATTTGAAATTTAATTTAATCTGCATCAGTAATTAACATGGCTAGTGCAACCAGCATGAGTAAAAACAGCAGGCTTCCTGTGTGTACTCCATGGAGAATGTGTATTCGTTCCAAAACATATAGTTGGCCAAAAGGCTGCCAACATTTCCAAATCCAGGATGTTCCATAAAGGAGACTAAAAGCTCAAAAGGATAAAAGCAGATTAACATTGATGTAGTAAGTTGAGCCCATTTCTTATGTTCTCAAAGTATCACTCTCACTCCGTTTTTCATGAACAACAGATGTCATGGAAAATACTGTTTCCTTTCCAATGGCCTCTGACTTCCCTTTAAACAAAGAGTGTTGCTTAGAGTGTTATCAATGGTAGAGGTTGCAAGTGGTGCATTCACTGATTAGCACAATTTTAGATTGTTTTATTTTAACAGCCATTCACCAGTCAGTGCTAATAGTTAAGGCAAAACAGGGATTGTGGTCTAGTAGCCAGTATTACTTTGAAACTGTCAACAGGGTTGTGGAGGGGGTGTGCTGTCCAGCATTTTTACATGTGTCACTTGGTGCAACAACCCAGAATCCAGTGGCTGAATTAGGCTCCTCAATATACAGACAAGTCCTGTTTATGACCTAATTATTTAATTCAGGTGTCTTGAAGCAGACACATCTGAAAGTTGCAGGACACCAATCCTTGACACCTGTGTTTAAAGTGATCAATGCATTTAATACATTTTTTTTATTGTTCCCTTAGCAGTGGACAAGCTAGCATTTCATTAATTAAGTTACTGTTCACTGGGTTTCCACTCTGCATTCATTTTTAACTTGCTGTAGTCTCCCACCTGTAAAACCCAAACGTCTTACCAGTTGCTATCACCTGTTTCTATTCAACTTCGTTGCACACATCACCTGATCCCTGAATGAATGAACATCAACACTTTGCTTTGTCTGGCAATGATGGAGCAATTGGTGTCAACAGCAGTGCAGTTGGCTTTCTCATTTACCTGCTTACTGCTCAACTTTTTGTCATAAATGTTTTCTTCTGAATACTTTTAGTGGATAGATCTTTATTTTATATTACCCAACAGCTGCTGCAGCTGTTCTTGATTATGAGCATGCTGTTTCTAAAGTGCATTATTCTAAACTGAGACACATGCAGGTAATGTACTGTGCTGCTCTGCTTTTGTCAGCGAGTTGTCCTAATAGTGTCTCTTGCACAGTTTGCTTTCAGACCGTAAAACACTCCAGATAATTTGCTTAGAATCAGTCTAATGTAGTTTGAGCCAATCTCTCCTTGTTTCAGCTCTAGTCCGATTGGTATAGATGAATATAAGGTCTGAACAGGTCCTTAGGTTGATAACTAACTTTTCTGTCTTAGACTAAGCTGAAATCTTTATTTTTTCCTGCTTTTGCTTGTTTTCTATTACTCTTCAAAGGTCTTTTAGCCACCCCTGATTTCAACATAGATTGTTTACAAGGAGCCAGACTTTCTCCTTAAATTAGTTCCACAAGTTTCTGAATATTTGTCGAAAGGTTGTAAATTTTTCTTCTATTTCCAACACACTCACTGTGTACTTCAGCATTTTCATCCCTGCACAGGCTGAACATCTTATTGCCATGCACAATGTGCATTCATGACTCTTGGAATGTATTAGCTAACAAATATGCATCCAAACATTTCTTCTCAGAATATATTTACAATATATTGTGTCCTTAATCAAGGGTTATGATCTGTCATATTGTGTAAGAATGGACTTGCTGAAACAGGGATTTTTCTGATAATAGTCAGATATATATTCAACAAGTATTTTTATTCTACCACTGTATGAAAATCCTTAACTTCACCAAAAAATAAACTGATATAAATTAAGCACATATGTAAAAACACTGTTTGTTTACAGTGACAAAATACCAATGCTGAGATTTAAAATTGGATAGCAAATTGGCAAATAAAGAAACCAAAACCAAAAAATCAAGTTGACCCTAAGCAATTGTCTGTTTTGAATTAATCAGCACACTAATAGAATTATTTACCTTTCAGTGGTGATCACCGTGGAGAGATGTTTTGGGGTCGAGATCGTCCAATGCCTGATTATAGAGATGGCATGAACATGGGCCATAGGGGCCCTAGACCACTTGATTTTCCACCTATGGACCAGCGAAGGATGGATGGTTTTCCCATGAGAGGTCATGATATGGCTCCAGGTGATATGCGAGGAAGAGGTCCAAACAGAGATTTCTTCATGCCCAGGAACGATCAAGACTTCCATCCTAGGAGGCATGTTGAAATTTCCATTAGAGACCAAATTGTTGATAATCCTGGTTTTCGTGGGCCAGGCAGGGATTTAGGAGGGAGGGGTATGCCTCCATGGGAACCACACAACAGATTTTCAAACATGAGGGACAGAGAAATATTCCATAATGACATGAACCGCTTTGACAGGCCTGATATTGATGGAAGAAGAGGCTTTCCCATGGATCGAATGGAACGAGATGATGGATTTAGGGACATGCCTGACAGGCACCCAGGGGGTATTGGTGATGCTGATCGCTATGAGATGGACTTACCGCCACATGAAAGGAGACTCATGGATAATGATGGAAGAGAAGGGCCACCGTTCAACCCAAGAGGTAAATTTGAATCTGATATGGACTTCAGGAATCGGCCTGGACCAGCTGTCGACTTCAGAGATAGGGACCGTTCTCCTTTAAGATTTGGTCCAGGTGAGTTCCCTCCAGCTGAACGGGAAAGATTAGACATGGCCCCAGATGTTCTTGGTCGGAGGCCAGAGTTTAAGGGTCCAGGAGACACTGTTGGATGTAGAGATTACCCCGATGCAAGCGGTAGCCCCCTAATGGATTATCGAAGTGGTGAGGAGATGACTCTCGCCGAAGAATGGAAGAGCCGTCAAAAGGACAAGAATCCTTTTTTGGGGAAAGATTTGAAAGGTGGACCTGATACTAGTTTCCCTGTTGGTCTCGGCAGCAATGTGAATGTGAGGGACCCACCACCGTTTCAAAAGCGGGACCACTTTCCTTCAATAGACCCCCCAATACCTGGCAAGAAGGGTCCACAGGATCATCTGATGCCAGAAACAAACCCTCTAACAGGTCGTTGCAGTAGAAACGATAAAGAATGGTCCAGAGAAAGGGATCCGAAGTATATCCAGAATAAAATGAGTCATGATGAAAGGGTCCCATACCTTGAAGAACAAAATAAACCTTCACGTGAGATTAAGGAGCCAAGTGATTCTTTTAGAAAGATTAAAGACGGCCCACCTGAACAAATACCTTTTAGGGAAAAATTAGGGGAGGAAGAGGATTACCAAAGCAACAGCACAATTCAAGCAAAAGATCAGGACTACAGGGACATAGATTACAGAACAGCATCAAGAAGGGTGTTTGATTACAAACACGAAGAACTTCCTCCCACGGAAAAATTTGTAAAGGACCCTAATCCAATTACACCTTCAAAATTCACAGATTCTGGTTCCCAGGTATGTGTTTTTTTCTGACTCTATTTATTGTGAAGACATTGTTTTTGTAATTTTCATGTTCTGGTTTATATCCAATAACCATTCTCTGAAAGGATCGAGATTACAGGAATGCATCAGTGAAGGACAAAGTTTCGAATATTATATCCATAAGTGGTATTCCAAAGACTGACTCAGTGGATCAGGTAATTTTAAAAGAAGTACAACTTTCAGTTAACATTATAAATTTGGGCAATTGTAATTGCACAGGCTGAGTGCTGTTATCAACTAGGACTCTCCTTCTTCAGATTCTTGGAGCCTTTGCAGTCCGTGATGGCGTACCGATGCAGGGGATAAAAATCCAAAATGTTGTGCCAGGTAAGAATTGAGGTTCTTCTCTTGTAATTTGTTTGGGGCAGTCGATCGCTAATATGTCCCTCGATATTTCGCTGAAACAAAATGTGAAACTTCGCCTTTTTTTTTGTTCTTGTTTGCTTTTGTTGTTGGTGGTGTCTGTGAACTCGCTCAGTGAAAATACGTTTCGGGGGACTTCTGTTCTGCCAACCTTTGTTATCCGAGGATGACTCATTTGGGGATTAAGAGAGGGTTTCCTAACTGGCAACCTTTGGAGTGATATTAAGTGTTTCACAGAAGATCTGGGATAGAAGGATTGTCCATTATCGAAAAACAAATCTTGCTGAACGAAAAATGAAAACTGTCTCGGTATCGCACGGTTCATGTTCGTAGTATGTAAAACAGAAAAAGTGCTGTAGAGTAAAACTTCATTTATATTTGTGCCACAAATTGTCTACATGATTCCAAGTCTTTTATTAAAGGAGATGCCCTAAGTTCATATTTCCATCTTGATGTTTCCAAACGCCATTGAACTATCTTTGGTTCACGCCATGCAAACATTTACAGTCATTTGTTTGGGAATCTTGAACCCAATGACTTGTCTTGGTTATCTAAGCTGTAGTAAATGGCCTAGTAACCAGAAAAAATAAATCAAACAAAAGTTGTCTCAAAAAGGTATGTGTTTCAGTTAATCTGTGAAAATGCACTCTCAGTGATCTCGATGTTTTCACGAATGCTTATTTTTCTATTTCTGACCTTGACTAACAAAAACCCATCTGTATTTCAAATGCTGTCCCCAGGTTACAGCTACGATATGGCCTATGTGGAGTTTTTAAACCTCGAGGATGCAGTCCACTTCATGGAGTCCAACAAGGTGGCCCATCCTCGTCACTCTGAGACGGCTGTCTCTCCCATCTGGATTACAAGGGGTTGAGAGGGCACTCAGTAGCTGGGGTGTTGGGAAGGGGCTTTAATCCAAAATGTTGATCCTAAATATCTTGCTGTCATCATTATATATCCACAAAATCATGTTACTGAAGTTGTTATTCAGTAATTTCAGAAAAAACCTGGCTTGACAGAGCTAACTTCTCGTATTTAGCTGCACACTAGCTAACAAGCATTTCGTCATGAAACAGAAAATAGTCCCAATTCATTCCACCTGAGACTTCAACATTCATCTAGTGTTTTAAGTAATACTTACATTAATTTTTAATAATAGTTTTTCAATTCTAGCACTATTTTTTAAAAGCTAAATAACAAAAGTAAGAGGTATTTGCTGTGTAAAGTATTTGTTTGAGATGCAAACTCATCACTCACAAGTTTTAAGCAGTGCTCAGAGGCAGCATTTTTCTTTTGAACATCAGTCCTTATAATGCTTCGTTGTGCCTTTATTGTAGGATAATGTTGGAAAATCCAGCCAGCTTATTGAACAATACTTCATCTGCAAATATAGAGTGAACATTTCTAATTTTAGGATTTAATGGATGTTTAAACATTTTCTTTTTTCCTCAGTTTAGCCATATGGTGTAAGTTATCAGCATGACGGCAACAACCTAGCCTGGTAAAAACCCTTGTTCTGCGCTTTGGTTCGTACAGAGGGTCTGTACCCTTGGCTATTGAGAAACAATTTCTTCCTGGAGGCATGAACACTGTTGAAGTTTTAAATTTTACGCAATCGCTAAGGTTTGCCCGCGATGTATAAAATGTGCCAGTTCAACGCTATGAATCTTACTGAAAATTGCCTGTGCTTTAAGCAAACATCCCCCACTGTTCAGAGGGAACAAGGCGGCTTTTAATCTTAATTCAATATTTGGAAGTGTGGCCAAGACGGACTGAACGGTTTCGTTTACATCCTCCGCTGCCATTGGTAAAGTCACAAGCAAGCTGCAATTCGAAGTCAGTGCAGAAAAAAACCTTCATTGTTTGCAACTTCGCCATCTGTTCACTGATTGGCCTGGTTGAAATTCAACCAGAGAAATCAAGCTCGACGGGAGAAAGACCAGAAATGGCACTGAAGGAAGATGAGAATTGTGCACAATCGTGTAAAACGGTAATGGCCGGGCTAGCAACAGCCCATTTCAGACATGTTCCTCTTTTTTATCTTTTGTTATTTTTTTTTATTTGTGACTTTGTTTTGGCTCTATAGAGTGTTGAAAGTAATGCTAAATGTTCATCTAATAGGAACCCTGACAGATTGATGTTTGAAGCAGGAGATTGGGTTGTAAGCAATGAACTACTTGAATGCCGTTGTCATTTTACTGATTCTGCGATGTTGGTTTCATGTGTCCAAGTGCACTCTACTGTGAAGCTGAGCTCCCTTTGTTTTGTGTGAATAATCCAAACTAAGAACTAAGGCAGATTCTGGGAACATTTTGTTTTCTTAAACAAGGTTGAATGGCAACCAACTAAGAGAAAGTTGTTCTATAATCTTTTAGTAAATATCAGCAATTTATAATTTTTTTAGCAGCTCTATGTTTTGTTGCTTTAGTTGACTGGTTAGTAAGCTTGCGAAGAGTTTGTGAAAGCTAAGGCTTAAAATTCTTAAGTGGCATTTGAAGTCTTAAATCTTCTAAATTCATTGGCCAAGAAGTTCAATGCGTCCTCTGTTATGTTTAACTTTAGTTTGGTTTTTATTTTCCCCAGATTTTGTATGTAATTTTAGTTTTGCTGGTTATGTCAAACTCTTTGAGAACTCTTAAGTGGCTATGTTTGGTTTTCAGTTGACTGGGATAAATTTAAATAACTTTTTTTCCGTAGCGGTTTTCATGTGGTTGACTGGTACGGTGCAGGTGTGCGCTTTTCTAAATGCAGATGCTCTGACTTTCCATCTTTTCTGAGCTTTTGGATTGTTTCAAACTGCTGCTCAAGGTTTTTAGCATAGCGAGTCTGTTTTTGTCCTTGTTTAGATTGCTTGCAGCACTTTGTCATTTTGTGTTTTTGTCCAATTTATCTTGATGCTCAGCAGATGAGCCAGAATTTCTGTCTTAAGATTCAAGCGTTTTGTACCTCTTATCTATAATAGATTTGATTGCCTTTTATTCTAATTATTCTTGTGATTATTGTTTTTTTTATTATTTCT
The DNA here is from genome assembly GCF_003331165.1 of Xiphophorus hellerii. NCBI lineage: Eukaryota > Metazoa > Chordata > Actinopteri > Cyprinodontiformes > Poeciliidae > Xiphophorus > Xiphophorus hellerii. Next base: position 15,147,768 of record NC_045691.1, on the reverse strand, counting down.
ACGCAACTTCTACGTGGCATTATTAAAGCCACTTGGTGGACTGACTTGTATTGATGGCTGCAGCTGGCTTCTATTTTCGGGATTTTCACGTGGATCGAGTAGACCTTTAATTGCTTGAACTGAACTGTTCTTGGATCATATCTTCAGTGCATGACCTAAACATGTTCTGCATACCTTGTGATTATTTGTGTCTACGCAAAATTAAAGGTTGAGCTAGAGCAACCGGTGTTATTTGCCTCTAGGTGTAATCAGAAATTTGTAAGTTCAATGATGGGAATGCGATCGAGCTACAATTTCTCATATGACAACAGCACACAAATTCAGATCGCAAGAGGAACAACTCAACTGGAGGAATCTTGGTTTAATCTGAAAAAATGCATTCATCAGCAGAATCTGCTCCAGAAGGCTTCTTGAGAATGGAAGACATTGAATGAATTTGGATGGCCAGCATGAAGATTATGACCGTGTTCGCTCTGTGTTATTTGGTATATCACTTATTTCATACATGTGCTCGTGTTGATGCTGCTGGGTAAGCTCTGCCCTCTTTGGTTCCAGTGGCTTCTATCTACTTGCTCTGAAAGCTGTTCTGTGTTCTTCCCAAACCAACTTGAATGGGATAAATCAAAATGTGACTCTTAGAAAGGAGTTGTGGTTGCGTGATTATCAGAGAACTATGGCACCACAGACGCAGCATCCTCACTATCATCAGTTAGCTATTTTTAAGTGTAAATTGTAACTTTTTTGGTAGTTCTTGAGGAAACTTTTAAGCTATAGATTTATTTTTGAGGCAGTAAGGTCAGATGGAAGGAGATGTTGATGAAGACATTGTTCATTTTTTGGAGAATCTGCTGTGAGAGTGACTCTCGGGTGAAGTTGTGTTTGTATGTGCCATCCAAATGCAAACTTAGTTTTTGGTGTTAAAAACTATTTTCCAAAGTGTTTTTTAAAGCTCCTTAATATCTAGTAACGATTAGAAATAATAAACTTAAAAGAAAATTGGAACCCCCTTTATGGACTATTTCACATCAAAGGTTTCCCCCAGAAAACTTGCTAAGCCCGGTGGTTGGGTGCTAGGGCAGTCATTCATCCAGCGGCCCACTGTGTTTTTGAGTTAAGAAATATTTAAAGTTGACAGGAAATTTGAAAATATCACTTGATAATTGTGTTATTGAAAGATTAATATCTGAACACCGACTATAAAATCTTAAAAATCCAAACATAAAAAAAAACTTAAATAAGCAATGCTTAGCCTGGTGGGGGCACAAGTAAAGCCTGGTGGCCCGCCAGGCTTATGATGCACAGAGGGAAACCCTGACATCTGTCTCACTTTGTCCTGGCTACAATTGTTCTGGAGCATCTTTAGCCCAGCACTGTTTTAGCCATGCTCTGGATCTTCTTTTGGTTATGATTGATGTTAATATCAGCTGGTGCAGTCTAGCTTAATGTACCAATTTTCCCCCAAAAAGAAATAAGAAATGTCAATTTAAAGAAAGGTTATATTAAGATTTGTAGTCTTCTTATGTTATAAATTTCAGACTTTGAACTATAACTGTAAAACTCAGAAAGCTTATTATTAGATCAAGCAGACAGAGGACAGAGTTTGCCAATTTTCCCTTGATCTGCCCTGATCAGTGATAAGAAAGTCGAACACCAAAAAGTGCTTTTATTCTTTTCTGTAGGCAGTTGTGAACTGGCCAAAACTAAGAACTTGTTCCTATTGGCAAACATTTCAACCAATATGATGTTACTTAAAATGCAAATACAGGTTAGGCATTTCTTCTACTATCAGTTGAGTTTAACCTACTAGTTCTACCAAAAGGCTTTACAACACATCTTCTTTGATACTATCGTCCGTAGGAAAAAAAAAAGTCGGATTCGTCAAATCTTTGATGTCGTCCCGAAAAAGCCAGATCATTGCATCTCGACTTGTTAACTTATGGTCCAAATAAAGTTGCATCTGCGTTAGGTTCTGCACATTTTTTGAGGCCTATCCAAGGATATTTCTTTCAACTTTAGAAATGGTGAGAAGCTTTTACTGTGGTCAGACATGGTATGAATCGCAAAACTGTTTGACCCATGGGTAGAGTAGGAGATGCGTAAATGATGAATAAAATCAACAAACGCCAGAGTCCGAAATGCTAGCTTCTTTGAAGATACCCTACTCTGGAAGATAAATGGCTAGTGTGCGGCAAGGCGACGGTACCGGGCTCCACACCAATAACTGCTGAGCCGTTTTACTCTCTGCATTATACGGGACGGATAAAACCTCCCATAGTGCATGCTGGATGTCATCATAGCTGGGTCACTGATGTGGTGGACTTCTAACTGCATTGCCTGTTTGTTTTCCAGGGATCCATAAAGGTTGGCACTAGAACATCTGCTATGGAGTACGTCCAGCCAAATGAGTGTGAAAGAGTTCTTCTTGTGAGTATGATTACAGAATTATTGATTTTCGTCATTATGTAAGAAGGCAGTACTTAGCTGTTTGCCCATTGAGAAATATTTTAATATCTTTTTACCTTTTTGTCTTTTGTCTATTTTTTCTAACAGGAACCAGATCACAGAGGACCTCCAACCCTGGACTCACATTTACCCCCATCAGACAAGCCTTTAGATAATCTGAGGACCAACCAAAACACCAAAGGTCCTGTAGAGGAGCTAACTCAGTTTCAGCGTAACACTGACCTGACCCCAGAGGCGTGGCAGCAGCAGGTCGACCAGCAGCACCAACAAGAACAACCTGAGCTTCCAGGAGAGTCGTCACATAACCGCAACCCACTTCACATGTCAGACCACCTCAAGTCTGTATTCAAAGACAGCAAAAGTATGTTGACCTAAACTTGTTCCATATCTCTTTCTGTTTTTTTTTTTTTTTTAAGGACTATTAACTCAAGGTTTCTTAATTTTGTTTGCTTTTTATAGCGATGATAATCAAGAATGTGAAACCCACCACCACAGTAGAGACCATCCTAAAAGCTTTGGATCCATTTGCGTATCTGGATGAGAGAAACGTTCGTTTAGTGAAGGGAAAGCCCCCTGGAACAAAGTGCTTCTGCTTTGTCGACATGGACTCCCACGAGCAAGTAAGGCGTTTGGTGGAGCTTATCACCAAACCCAGACCGCTGTGTATCGATGGAGTCAGAGTCCATGCTGAAATCGCAAGACCTCTCAAGAACCAGAAGTGAGTCTCCATGAGTGAAGTCTTCCCTTTTCACCCATCTTCTGTTGAAAATCTATTTCTTCTGCTTGATTCTTTTTATCAATTTTTGTTTTAATTTGATTGATTGTATTTAATCAATAATTTTTTTATTGAATTGACTTGGAATTTTTTTTTCTGCTTTAGTTTGAAACGAGATTATGATGCACCAAACCTTTCAATGGCTGGGCATCCATCTGAAGACACCATGACAGGAGTAAGTTTTATGTAGAGACAAGATCATATAAAACAGCTTTACTTTATAAGCTTTACTTTTCCAGCTGCTTTTAACTCTGTCAGTTTTACTGTGAACTGAGGCATAACCTGCGAGTGCTATAGAAAGTTAAATAAGAATATTTAAACAGTGGTCGAACTGATTAAAGTGCACAATAAGAGCAGATAAGCACATTAGCAGGGGCAGCATTCAGAGTTTTAAATACCTTGTTTTCATTTTTACCATATTAAGCAACAACTGAAACTTGTTCAGACTGTTTCAGCTTTGTGTGATATCTATATGTAACATTTGAATTTTGTTGGAAAAACTGACTAACCAAATCTGGCAGACTGGTGTTTTATTACAGCAGCCGTTCCCACCACCTCCACAGTACTTGCATCCTCTACTGCTTCCTATGGTTGGCGTTCCTGCAACAGATGTTGCAATGCAAGGTGACTGTTCAGATTTTTTGGGGGGTTTTTTGTAACGAAATTTTGTACTGAAATACCTAAACATGTTATTTTTACTACTAGGAGATTTAATGAATATCAGCATGAATCCTGCTACTTCGTCAGACCCCAGCCTTAGTCTGGTAGGTTTCGTTACTCTGGTCCAGTATTTATTAACGGGTGGATTTTATATTTTGGCAAGATTTTGCATGTGTCTCCACTGCAAACACCACCAATACTGGCTCTAATGGCCGTGGTGTCACTTTGGTTCTCTGGTGTTATGTAAAAATTGTAATTGTCTACGAAACTGAATCTTGCAGTCATTAGATGTACACCATGCACATCAAAATGAAAGAAATGTATTCAAGGTTCACTTTTTTATTATTCTACTGAAGTAAAAATCTAACTTGAGACTCTGCTTGGTTTTCTAAAATTTGAACACTGAACATTTTTTTTATGCAGGGAATGGACTATAATAAAACTGCTACTGCAGCCCCAGCACTCCAAACTGGTGGACTTCATGTTCCCACAGATTCAGCTGAAATGCAGCCCCCACCAGAAGGATCACAGACTTACATTTATGGTGAGAAAGCATGGATTTAGAGAACTATTGGAAGTTGGTAATATTCATAAAAATATAAAACCCACTTTAGATTATAAATCAGCTATTAAATTCTGAAGACGTGTAAAATTTCAAACTTTCTCCAGGTTCTGAAACTCCAGACACGTCCAGTTACTTGTATGATTCAACATCAGGCTTCTACTACGATCCGGAGACGACACTGTACTACGATCCAAACTCAAGGGTGAGAATCCAGAACATAAATGTTCAGTTCTGTCTTTAGCACCACTGAGGTCAAGAGCCAAACCATCTTACATTGTCAAGGAATATGCAGTACTTTAAATAAACCATGGAAAAGTGTGATTGATACATTTCTAATTGCTGCGAAGCTAATGAAGCTTCTAATTGAAAACATCCCATTGTTTACTCTGCAGTGAGGTTTTGCAATGTTGTCGTCTTTCTTTAGTGGCATCTAAAATATTTTCTTGATGCAGTCGGTCCTCCAGAGCTGAAAACAGAGAAAGCCAGATCTTGTTCATTGTGGGCATTACTCAAGTTTTCTCTTTCTTACAAAACGTTCTCACAAAAACATTTTGCTTCATCAATGCTTGTCAAGAAATCAATTTTACATTTTTGTATTGATTAATAAGTTACCTTGTATACTTTCACAGCATGTGTTGTAATTAAAAATAAATATGTAAACCTGATTTTCCTTTCACAAATTCACAGGTTTTGTGAATTTTAGATTTTGAAAAAAAAATGTCTCTTTTTTTTTACGTATTGCTTTTTTGAGGGGATATTTTGCAAAATAATTCCCTAATTTTCTATATTTTCTGTTTAGTATTTCTACAACGCTCAAACCCAGGAGTACCTGTATTGGGATGGAACATCAAAAACCTACATCCCAGTTCCAGGAGGGAATTCTGCAGGTTCCCACCCAGCTCCCACCATGACTGCAGAAGATCAAGCCATTCTCTCCAACCCGGCTGCAGATGCCCCATTAGAGATGAAGAAACCTTCAGCACCTCCCCAGGCTTCTGCTGCCCCTGATGCTGGTTCTGCAGATGGCTCTGATGGATCCGTCCAATCTCTCTCTGTCATTCCCGAGAGAAAGGAAGATGAGGACTCTCCGAAAAAAGACAAGGACGGCAAAGACGAGAAACCGAGAAGTCTCGCTGCTGTTAAGGTGGCGTTCCCTGTAATGTAATCACATATCATGGTGGATTTTGCAGTAACAGATAGGTGAGGAATAACTCTTCTGTTGTTGCTGTTTGCAGATAATGAAAGATATGGAGCGCTGGGCAAAGATCCAGAATCGTCAGAAAGAAACGGTGCGTTCTCCATCTCCTGTCCTGAAGTCTGGAGTTGACGATGAGAAGAGGCAGTCGAAGTCAGCGGATGCTGCTTTTGCTATTTTTGAGAGGAAGGTTGGCACCTGATCCTCATCTTTTCATAATTTTGTCGTTCTACAGGTGTAGATACAACTTTTGTTAATATTCTTTTGTTTCTGTAGATCACAGGTGCTGATGATCTTTTTAAGAAGCCTCTTGCTCCTGTCAAGAAAGATGAAAAATCTAAAGTAAGTCGTTCTCTCCTAAACATCTGCATCCTCATAAATTTCATTATAGCTGAAATTTCAATTTAAGTAATTCAATTCAAAATTGAAACTCATACAGAATAATTAGCGTTACATATTTCAAGCAGTTAAGCAGTCTGTTTCTTGACTCAGAGTCAAGAAACAGAAATGGTGTATTCCTCTGTGAGAAATTAATATACAGTACAACACGGCTTGTGACTATTGCTCCTTATTAAATTTTGGTTTGGTTTTAGCGTCCAATGGGCTCGTTGGGTCTGCTGGCGTCAGACTACGGAGCTGGAAGCGATGAAGAGGTGGAAGAAGACAAGGAGGAGGCAATTAAAAGCACTCCGAAGAGCCAGCCGGAGGAGAAGGACAGACTTACGGACTGGAAGAAAATGGCATGTCTGCTGTGCAGGAGACAGTTCCCCAACAAAGACGCTCTAATCCGCCACCAGCAGCTCTCTGATCTCCATAAAGTACTAACTCATATTCTATACATAAAAAGTCGTGGCATCTAATCAGATCCTGTTTAGTTTCTAACACTCAGCCTGTTCCCTATACAGCAAAACATGGAGATTCACCTCAAGATCAAGAGGTCGAAAAAGGAGCTGGAAGCTTTGGAAAACCAGGAGAAGCAGGTCGGTATTTGTCAAGTAAGGGATTTTTGCAACTGAAGCAGTCATGTAATTAGTTCATACTTTTTAAATGATAGTGAATGTTATTAAATGTGCTGTTTATTCTCCACAGCTAAGCACCAGAGAATCTTCCAGATCGCCAGAACAGAAAAGACGGAAACAGCATCACCAACAGCAGCAACAACATGGCAACTGGGCTGGAAGCTCAAGGTAGACTGAAGTTGAAATTGCTGAGTGTAAAAAAAAAAAAAAAAAAAAAAGGGAAATAAACTAGATAATTCATTATTTTTTAATTTTGTCTTGTATTTTTCATCTTCAGGGACACAAACAAAGCTAGTGAGAGGCCAGGTTTAGGCGCTGAACCTGTCCAAGTAAGTGTTTTGTCTTCTTCTTTGTTTAATACATCTTGTAGGAATCATCTAGTAAATTGTGTTTTTTTTATTTTTCATTTTTCTAGCAGAAAAGAAAAACCCAGTCCCCATCCTGGGACCACAACACCTACAAGCAGGCAGTACGCAAAGCCATGTTTGCACGGTTTAAGGAACTTGAGTGATCTCTTCTGAATAAACATTCATTTTAAAATGTGAACTGCTTGATGACGACCACCTCTGCTTGAGAAATTGCGTAGACTCTATGAGCATGTGTTTACTATGGGACATCATTTCTCAGTTTGTGATGTGAAACGCTGAGATAAATAAACAAAAGACTCAACAAAACTGATCTAAATGATTAAAAAGTTTTCCCCTGCAATGGATTTTGTACAGAAAAAAACATATTGATTTTTGTGCCATGTATATTTGAGAAGCCTGCTTTTTTATACTTTCACACTAGCCACAGATTAATCTGATTTATTTTTTATTTGGTAAAATTGCTATATGTGCTCATGTAAAGTAAACTGTAAAGATCAGTGTCTCTTGGTGTACGTTTGTAAAGTTATTAGCTTACCACTAGGTGGCACAATATCATTCTTCCTTGTTTTGATCATTCATGGAATGCAGCGGTTCAGATTGTTCCAAAAAATGTATGTTTTCCTTTGAAGAAAAATACTTCTGAACCATGTGTTTTAATCAGGATTTTGTCTCCTGAACATTTTTTTCGGTAAATAAACTTGAATATCCCACCAGTGACGTTTTATTTGTTACATATAGTTTTACTGTTCAGCGATGGATGTTTTTATAACAATCAGCCTTCCTTCTGACATTTCATAAAAAACTGAGTCCACATTCTTTAGAAGAACAGCTTTTGTTCTGTGTGTGTCTGTGGATTTGATTTAAGTGCTGGCAGTACATCTGAGCGTAATATGGACACAAAACTACAGCTGTAGTTAAGAACAAGCAGCAGAGATAGATGTTGGATTTTGCTGATATTCCTGCTTGTATAAATTAAATTTCAGATGACTAAAGCAATGTTTCTTTTCCAGTGAATTGCAACACGTGGAGCCTGTTACTGAAGACAAGGCAGCAAAACTACATTTTCAGGCTTTACAAAAACCTACAGTAATTTTATATGGAAATTTTTTTATTTGTTGGAAAACTAACTCACTTGTTTGTGGTTCTGCTTAGTTATGAAATGATGTCAAAAATATACATTTGTATCACAAAAGCTGCTGAACCAAAAGATAAGAGTTTGCACAGTTGCTAAACTAAATTAATCTGGATCTGCTGCACTGGGATGAATGACACAACTTTTCTCTTTTATTGATTTTTACATTCTGCTTACTTCAAATATCCAAATGTATGTGAAAACTTTCAGATTGGAATTTTGCTATAGAGTTGTGGAATAATCTTTTTTTCCTGAATTTAAGAATCTTCTCAAAACATTTAATTGCTGAAGCCTTTTGCCTATCCTGAGAGACTGTCTTAATGAGTCTTTTTTATCTTTTGTGTTTAACTTGTCTATTTATTTGTCATTATTTTTGTACCATTTGTCCTATGCTGTCAGCAACACCAAGTTACCCAAAGCTATCTCCCTGGAGCTGCAGTCTTCAGCTGAGCTTCCACCTCACAGAGCACTCCTCCCTTGAGCCTTCCTCATTCAACTCCTCCAGACTAGCGGCAGCAGCAATTAGCAAACACCTGGTTGTGTGTCTGCTGGGCTGATTGTATGAACTATTTATCAGTCCACAATGGTTGTAAATGGCTAATAGAGGACATTGTTGTGATGACATGCTGAAGTGTCAGAAAGAGCAGAAGCTTCTTAAAGAGACAAAGGCCAATTTTAAGGCATGAAATTGTTAATACTGTTTAAGTTATTTTTGATATATCAAGTATTTTTATAGCAAATAAAGGTAACATAGTTTCTAATAGTTTCTAAATAGTTTCTAAAACTATAACATGGCACTAGGTGCCTGGAAAACACACAATAGTGCCCCCTGCGCTCTGTAAAGAAAAATTGAAAACAAATTCTTCAGTCTTGTACTACTTTACATCTATAAAGTAAAAGAGTAATAAAATATACTATAGTTTGTTGGGTACTGTTACAAAATCTGAAACATTTGAAGGAAACATTTTCCTTCAAACATTTTCCTTTTATTACTCAAACTATTACTCAGCAATAGTTTTTCACAAGGTGTTAAAGATCATATGTTGGTGTCACATTATAAAGGCTAAGCTCATCATAGTCCAGCTGTATGCATATTTATGTATAGGTTCCAAATTACATTTCCATAATCAGTATATGCAAGGCAAGAGCCATGATCACAGATCTTGTGAAAAATCCCCCCCGTCTTACCTCCAGAGTTCATTAATGGGTGAGCTTTCGAGCTAAGGTATATTTTTTATCTTATTTGTTTTGGAGGGATGAAAAAAACATATCACTGTCTCCTGTCTATTTACACTGTAGCATAAAACTGAGCAGTTTTTTCCAAGGAGAAATCATGCAAGCTGTTGTGTATATAGCTTTTTTGTGGTCACTGTTGGTCTATTTGTCCTTGGAAAGAAGGATTGCTTGGATGTCTATGTTGATATCAAACATAGATCACAAGCAAAGGTTTCAAAATTGCTTCCACATTTGCAGCCATTTTCCACTGATTGGTCGAAATCACCACAACGTTCTTTTATTTTTTGCTCTACGTCACTGCAATCTAGGGCATTAATCAAACGAAAGCTTTTGCACTGCAACAGATTTTGATCCAGCGTCAAAGCATTTGCTTGTATATGAAAGATTTGCACGACTGTTAACAGTAGTTGAGCTTACTTGACTGGCACTATGCGGGATTCTGTGGGGCATGAAGTTCTGCAATTTAAACAAAATTGTCAGCACATAATCCCAAAGTCTTTCCCAGTGCCGAGGCTATTTTGCCATCCAAATATGAGATGCATTAAAAAGACTGGGAGGAACCTGGGATTTATTTTAAAATAAAATCACTGGGGAGGAATTATCTAACATTTCTTTTCTCTGCTCAAGCAAAAGAATATTCCGAGAGAAGAGTTCTTCCAATTTTCAATTAATTTATTTTTTGTGTGTGGATTGGTTTCCATTTATTCTTGCTTAGCTCTGCCAAACAACCTAAAAGAAAGAAAGAAAAAAAAAACATTCCAAGCTCCTGGTCACTGATGTCATTATCCTATCCTAATGGTCTATGAAATTAGAATTGATGTTCAATTAGTCTGAGGAGATGAGAGGACAAACTAAAAGCAGAAACTTTCATGTTTCTATTCCCTCGTCTGCATGAGGGAGAGGACAGGATCGCTCTGCGAATGGACAGTGGGGCCAATTATCGCAGCTTGACGTCCTTTAGCAGCTGGCAGGTGAAGTCAGTGCAAGACTCTGGCAGTAAAATAGAAGAAGAGCCAGTCAGCAGGTGTTTTAGAAGTTCAGATGTGTGTTGTGGGTGAAGAAGGGAAAAGAAAAAAAAATTGAGGTCTGCAAATTGAAAAAGATAAGCAGAATTTTTAAATCTCCATATTTACTGTCACAAAAATAGATTTTCATTTAATTTTCCTCTTAAAGAATTTACAGTGCCTTTCAAAAGAACATCTGTCTCATTTTATTAGATTTTAGGACCTAGAACAAACCCAAAAAAAGTTCCGATTTGGCGACTTGAAGGAAAAGAAGACGTAGTTTAACATTAAACTATAGCACCTGTTTTAAGGCCTACACATCTGTAACTGATCTGTAGAATCAAATGTTTAAAAATTCTTACTTGAAAAGGAATTCAAAGTAAATTTAGACTGGGAGGATCTGTGATAACGTCCACAATCTCATTTTGTCACAGATTCATGATTTGACTTAGATCTGCATTTTGGTCAGTGTTTTGCCGTACGTAGCATTTTGTCTTCATCTTCAGACGAACTTGGTCTCATCTGACCACAGCATCTTCTTTTACATTTTTCTCGTGTCCTAATCTTCATAACAAATGGTTCTCCACAATAATTTCCTTCTTGCTACTCTTTGATAACGGTCAAAATTTTAGAGTAAGTGACCAACAGATTATCCCACATAAACTGAGGATTGCTGCTGCTCTTCCAGACTTACTACGGGCCTCTTGAGTGCTTTTCTGAATAAAAATGTTCTTGCCCGGTCAGTTTTGGTGACATGTTCCTTGCTCTTTCCATTTTAGAATGATAGATTAAACAGTGGTCTGTGCAATGTTCAAAGTTTAGGATTGTGTTTCACATCCTAACCGTGCTTTAAACATCTCCACAGGTTTATCCCTGACCTATCTGCTGTGTCTCTTGATTTTTATGATGCTTTTTGTTGACTAATGTTCCCAAACAAACCTCTGGGGCCTTTACAGAACAGCTGGATTTATGCTTAGATTAAATTACATGGAGCTGGCAAGGCAGCAAGTTTATTGCCCTGGATTTTGGAAGCGGATATAAAAGAGAAAAGCTAACAGAACACAAATTAACAGAGCAATCTTTAGATGTCCATTGTAAAAACTTTAGTAATATCATTTATTTTTATTTCACAAAAATAGTAACGTTTGTGGTTGTAACCAGATAAAATGTGAAAAAAAAATAAGAGGAATGAAAGCATTTTTAAGGCCATTCAAATCCACACACTATAAACAAAACATTTTAAAATATGGTTACATGGAGGATGTTTGTGTGGTTTCTTCAATTTTTTCTTTGTCCATCATGACCGACCATCAAAAGCGTATCTCGGTATAAAGTGACTCCCTTAAGGAGTCGCATGTGTTTGTGGTTACCCAAAGCAAACAAAGAGACTCTGCAATCACATGATCTGTGCAAAATCGTGCTTGTCTGAGCTACTTTTACCATCTGGTTTTTCCTTTCCAGTGTAAGCCCAAAGTGAATGTGTGTTATTGATTACTAATCTTTAATATCAACTCTGAAATGCACTCAAAATAATTTGGAACACACATCATAGCACTGGGTGCATTACTTCAGCCAAACCCTGTCTCTGAGAACAGTACAGACAACTTTGAAACACTTTGATAATCATTCCATGCTGTTGCATTTCAGCTTCGACACAGAAACAACAGGTGTGCTGAAAACAATTCAAGATAATGTTCATTCAGTTGGAAGATTCCTCTTTTGTTTTAACAAAAGGCAACTTTTCAGAAATACTCTAATTGACTGATTCGCAGCAATCCTGTGTAATGATCCCTCAAAACCTCTTTGTCATATTCCTGACAGAGCTGTCCTGGTCTGTGCTTCAACACTCCTTGTGAACAGTCAGATTTTTAAGCAAGTCTGAGCTATTGTGATTCAAAACCTTTAGTGGGACCAGTCTGTTTTATTCTGCAGCATTTCAGTTTCTGTGAATACACCCAGTATTGCCTTATAAATAGTTCTCATTCACCGAATTGAAACAGTTTCACTGAATGTAAGAAGGCCAGAGCTAGGCGGCATCATGATGTGTGAGATTTTTTTCTGCAGAAGGAACTGAAGGACTTCACAAAATAGATGACAAAAGGACATTACATGGAAATAAATACACCCTTAAAACTTGGGTTTACCAAATGGACAATGACCTAAAGCATGTCACCAAATTTCTTTTAACACTGTGAACGGCAACAAAGTCAGTGTTTTGTGGTGGCCATTAAAAAATGGTGGATGATATTATGTAGAGAATGACAGGTGCTGTCTAAGATGGCTTACAATTTAGTAAGTGCAAATAGTCGAGGGATTTCACAAGTTTGGCGTATATATTTAAGTCTCTTTACCTCATTACCAGGGGTAAAGACAATTATGTCTTTCTCAACCATTTCTACAAATTAAACTTTAGATTATTGTGCCACAAATTGTACTTTTCATCTTGCTGACTCTCTACTATACATACACAAAGACATACAAGTATTTTGCCTAAATGCATTGTGGGTGGGGAACAGGAGGATTGCTTTTTTTATGAAAGCTCAACATGCATAATTAGGTGAAAGCTACTTTGCCCGAAGGCAACAAAATATTCCCCCCTCAACAAAAGCAATAAAATAATAAGTAATAATCTAATTGTATGTTCAAGTCACAGTCACACGATTAGATTTAAGTGCTGGAATGAACAGGGATTCCTTTTGTCTCAGGTACTATCACAAGTGCAGACAATCACTGTTAATCGCATAACAATGTTTCATGTGAGAAATAATTTTTTTTTCCAGTCAGAAAAAAAATATGCCCAGATGAAAAGTGAAAGAACACATCCTATTTTTGAATAGTATCCTTGATTTAACAAAATACAATACGTTTTGTGTGTGTGTTCAGAATGTATTTACAGTTTCATTCAGATTTTTGTCCTAACAAAGCCTGAAGGAAAAATGAAAATATTGTCAGAACCATCCCTGTTCATACAAGGATGAGTGAAATGGCCCTCAAGGTGAGTATTTTCTGTCTATTTGTCCTGGTTAATAAGGGGTCATCAGGCTCAAGCACACATATATTAGATTTTCCGCTCTGTATTATTAATGACTCAATACATTTTTAATGTATTATAAAAAATTGGGGGCGGAAGCAAACTGGGTGAGGTCGGCACAGACATAGGGAAGTAAACGATGTCTGAAGTCATGGCAGGGGGAAATGTAAATCCAGGGTTGGAAATACCTGACAAGAATGTTACTGATAATTTAGGGCAAATGAAACAGCTGAACGACCGCTGAAGAGACCAGTGACCAAGCAAGGACAAGCAGGTATAGAGAAGGGACGGATGGATGTTTCACTGTCATAAACATATTTATTCAAACACATGGCCATTGCAGCCTTTTTGGTTTTAGTCTATTTTCAAGCATAACTACATGATCAATAAAATGTGTCCAATGAAAATTTACGCTCCTTAATACACTAATAACAGGTTTGGTTCACAGATTAAATGTAATTTCAACATTGCACACTCCAACACCAACATTAGGATAACCACCTTTAAAGATTCAGTCATTTCACAATAAGTAAGTAATCCTTACTTGAATTGTTTTGTGGTTTCAGAACCACAATCTGCAAAATAAAGTATTATTTTAGCTTAGTCTAATGTCAGGATGAAGGCCTTTCGCATATGTCTTGATAAGAGTGGCATTTCTGAGAAATATCAGACTCTGAGCATTTTGTTTCATTCAGATAATTGGTTATTAGAGTTTTAAATTGCTACTAGTCCAAGTTCCAGTAGAAATAAGTGGTGCAGCAGTAACAAGAATGTGATTTAAACAGGAACGAGAAGATAAGATTAGGTTTCCTCTGTATTCATTTTACTTCTGTCTTTTCTATCATTGCCATTGCTAATAGACTTTTTATATAATATTTCTACTTACAAACAAAATGCTGCATATGTGTTGTTACAACAGTTCAGTTACATATTCCAGTTCTTATTCTAATTGCCTGAATCAAGACAGAGGAAAAGCTTATTGTTGGGTTCCATAAACCTCTGAACTTGGACATCATATCTGGCAATGACCTCACACCCAATTTGTGCAGACAATCCAGTTAAGAGTCAGAACATTATGGGGTCTGTGTTATAAGTAAAAATCAACCATATTGGATTTTGAGGTGAGTGTAGGTCAAAGTTGTAAGAGTTGGCCCAAAACCTTCTACTTTCACACAAGGAAAAAAATCATAACTCAAGCTCAGTGGGCTTCATCCTGAATTTAAAACTGAAAGTAGACCCACACTCCTTCACCTCTTCTGGCAAGATCAACATGTGAGAAAAGATTCAGCACCTTAATGTCTGATATAAACTCATCCATTTAACTTTCTGGTACCCCTGTTTTCTCCTCTTTCTGAAACTCCCAAGTAAAACTGCTCCAACCAGTTCAGAGAAACTCATAAGTGAAAATGATCATCTCCTGCTGCTGTACCATTATTTCTCAGGGTATCACAGACGCTTTATATGTCGAGAATGCTTCAGAACAGCTGGAACTCCTATCCCAGCTAGCATCCCCTGATGACAAAAACTGGCTGTTTTTCGGCCTCCTTACAGACTTCTTACCTGTGTTTTTGGTTAAATATGCACTGAATCAGAAGGTGCTGAAAGCTGCTTGCAACACCAACGTTTTACTCAGGAACAGAACCCCTCCTTAGTCTCTTTGGTTCTACCTCTGTAGGAGGAGGTCAGGGACACACGTTTGGCTTTAGCAACTACTAGGTTCCATGAATTTTTCTTCAAGGGATAAACCTATCAGCACTGAGCTAGAAAACAGATGTAGACGTGGCATTGTTTGTGTCTGTCACTCAACCAGCATTACATCTTGATCTATGGAGAGCTGGCTTTAGGACGTTTTTCTTAATGTTCAGTGCATCTTTTTTCTACATCAACATTGTTGGAACACAATCACTTGCAATTTCTTGAGGGAAAACCTTCTTCACAAATTATTCCTGGTTCTGGAGGCCCAAATCGGTAAAGTTTACAGCCACATCTCAAACGTCAGCTTTGAGGGATTATGGCGATCTGTAAAGTTGCATGTGCTCTTACACAAATGAGAATGGATAGGACAGACGGGAATCATGCAATGCTACAATCCGAGCTCAGGGATTCTCATTCCCTCTACTTTCTACTTGTGGCTTTGTGCTGTTTGCAATATGGTTTGAGAACAAGAGCAGGTCTGTGTCAGTGGCACAGTTTACTGCTCCATTTGAAACCAGAGGGAAATTTATTTTGACATTAATGAACTACACTAGAAAGTTAATTGAATGAGAGGCAATTTCTGTGACAAACTCATACTGCACAGACTTTTTTCATGTCTGTTTAACTTCATATGTGTTTATAGTGAAGTGTCTGCTCATGAATTATGTTTCTCTTAAAATGCTTCCAAAGTCCATTAGATAAATTTAATTAAACAGCTTTATTTTTAATATGAGGCCGTCAGTAGCCCTAATATTATGCATGCAATGGCCTCACATATCTAGTAATAAAAGAAAGGACCTCCCCACCCTCCCAGGAGACAGCACTTAACAACAACAGAGCCATTTGGGGCCAACGCTCCCTGAATGCAGTGTGTCTTAATGTAAGCCTTTTAAACGTCAAGTGCTGCATGCATCAGCATATTAGAGCAGACGCCCTGTAAAAATCATATGATAACCCAGTAATTTTACTGAATAAAACCACATTTTCTTTTTTCTGTCAAGTAAATCTGCACTTATTCAGGTGAGAAAATGTTTAACTTGGAAGTAAAGATACTGTGAATTTCTTTCCTGTTGTTTTTGCATTCTGGAGTGAAAGAAAATGATATTATAATCAAATGGATACTTTACTGCTACATCACTGAGACGGCTAAAACGACTACACTGACGCAACACAAGAAAAATATGACTTTAATTTACACTCAAAGGTGTAGAGGGGGATGATGCTAGACAAAATGTTCTCTTTTTTCTTAGCTTTGTTATAAGCCAACAACAGTGAAAGTGGGGTTTTAAAAGAAATTATCTTCTTAACCCTCTATGGCATGGCGTTGCCCTCAGGCAACAAACCACATATCTGTACCTCACATTGCTCCTTTATTTTATTTTTTGGGGGGCATGATTTTTGACATATTTTTGTCCAAAAAAAAGTTTTTTCATGAATATAGTTTTTGTTTGATTTGTATTTCATTTCTCATAATCAGTGTAGAAAATCTTGGTGTTCTAGACCAATGTTACCCTGAGGCAACAAACCCAAATCTGGTTCCAGGAGGTGTCAGAGTCCGATTTTATGATTGACATGTAATTAGGGACCACCAAGCTCCCAAAGAATGCAGGAAAATATTTTTTCCCCCCAAAAATAAAAAGTCATGCCATAGAGGGTTAAAAGTAGCAAACTTACTGACAGCATTAACTGCAGTATTAGTAAATACTGTAAAAACATATTCAGAATCAGAAGTACTCTGTTCACTTTTCTGTTGATGTAAAAGACATTCTGTGTCCGCAGGATTCTCAGACCATTAATTTAAAACCTGTCATAGTCATGTTGTGCTATTACTTAATCATACCTTTGACCTATGAACTCAGTCTATCAGCTGCTACCAAAATGTCTGGATTACCTCCGACAGCCCACAGTTTATTGTCCCTCTCTGAGTATTACTCTTCTCCCTGACAAGCGGTGACCACTCGCAAAGATCATGACGTTGTGTCTGCAGTGAAGGACTGAGGAGATCCATCGTTAGTGCTGCTTGTCCTTTATGCAACTTCTGCAGCTGTTCTTGAGTAAATCATTTCTGACGAAGCCTCAATGTGGACAGTGTATGGGGATATTAATATTTTGTGCAGACTTACCTTTGACATGTTGCTGTTACACCTGACATTTTCCTACTATGTACAAAAGATATTTCAGTTCTTCTACTCGATTTGACCTATCAGTGAGCATCAGTGGCAGCATTATAGATTTCTGTAGTTTTCCTAGCTTTTAGATACATATACATCAGAAAGAAAACACATAATTGCTTTTATTTTATTTATAAAATACATAAATGAAATAGATTAATGATTTTTTTTTTTTTTTAAAAAAGGACATCTTTTAACTTCTCCACATGAGTTCCACTCCTTGGCTCATTTTCAAGATCTTGTTTAGGGACCGAATTCTCCTGAAACCTTAGAAGGTGTTTGATCTGCTGCTCTGCATTCGGCCTGCAGCATTAATATGTCCTTGGCATATCACATGGTGCAACAATGGCATGCTATCACTCCGGCCTTGACTTCTATTTGAACATTATTTGCCAGGCAGCACAAGAGGAGACCTGCTCCAGCCGAAAATGCTTGTCTGAAATTACACAGCAATTTATGTGTCATCTGTAATCGTTCTGCATCCCCACTGTGTCTTGTGACAGCCAATAATTATCAGAGCTTTATTTTCTCTCTCTTTCTCTTTACTCCTCTGCTTTAGAAATCTACCTGGATGCTCTCTGTGTTCGGTCACAATACACGCTTTGATGCTGGAGCCAGTTTGGATAAAAGTGAGTAATATTATACTTTAATGGATGTGGATGTGATTTCATAACGTCATCCTTAAAAAAAAAAAAAGAGTGTAACACACATGGGGAAAAATGTTCTGTGATAAATGTACTCTATTGTACAGCTGGGTCCATAAATTATCCTCCTAAACTGAGTTTCAGCTAGCTTCCATGTCATAACAGAAGAACATTTATGAACAACTTGTACTTAGAATTTTCAAGCTCTTAAAATAAATGCTTTTGATGCTTAGGAACACTGCAGGTGTTGGAGGAATCATAAATTCACAAAACCTACAAAGCTGACACTGCATATGACTATGTCTTAGTCATAGCCTGAGATGCACGTAAAAACCCTGCACAATCAACTTACTCTGCCATTTTTATATGGGCTTAATTATTGGTTTTCCATTGTAATTATTCATACTGCTTAGTTTCTATCTTTACTGTTCGACCTCTAGTTTTAACTATTTTGTTATTTTTACATCTGCTGCTGTTCTATTTATTTTGATCAAAGTGTATATTTTCATAAGTTTTATTTCAGATCAGAGGTCTCAGAAAAGTCCATTGATTCAGACCTTCACTGTTACTGAATAATGACGCATAAAACAGGAGAAACTTCATCTGAATTGAACTAAACTGTCTTAACTAAACTGAAATTAAATTAACTGATATAAAATAAAATGTATTAGATTTAATTTAATATAGCTAAAATAATTGAGTTTTACTCAACCGAATTAACTTGAAATACACTAAATTAAGTGATTGAACTGGATTGGATGAAAGTTAATTCAGGTAAACTGAATTCATCTAAATGGAATCAAATGTAATGAAGCTGAACTGATTTAAATCTATTTAAACTGAACTGAACTAGACTAATTTGAGGTAAGCTGAACTGAACTAAAGTGAGAATAAGTAAATTGAACCGAAACAGATTGGCCAGAATTGAACCAAACTGATTAGCAATAAATAAAGCAGAATTTAAATTTCTTGAACCAAATAAAAATAAGTAGATTTCAATTGAACTGAATTAAACTGTAATAAAATGAAGTTAAGTAAAATCAGCTGAATAAAAATTAACTAATGTGAGGCATTAAGTTTCTGAATTAAACACAAGATTTAAACTAAACTTAATATAACTGAACTGAACTCTGTATAACTGAACTGAATCTGATTTAATCGAACTGAAGTGAATTGATTTAAAATATAAAGAAAAATGCTTTTGCTTTAAAGCATGTTTGACTGCAAAAATATAAAAAATTAGCTTGGCATGTTCATAAAAAGGTTTTGCATGAACTCCACAGGGTTCAAGAACAGCAGCTGATTTAATTTAAGTATACCTTTCCAGGTAGTTTTTGGTAATTTGTGGGCAGTTAACTGGTTAAATATTGTATTTTATGGTCTAATAATTTTCTTCTGAGAGTGTTAGTCTAATTCAGATGATCTTCATGAGATGTAAGGGTGAATTTATTTTATTGAAATTCTAATAAACTCTTCCTGTTTAGGCATGCTAAAGGAAGGCTTTTTTTCTTCTTTTATTCCTGAGATTTATTGTATTTTGTCCATCATTTATGATCTCCTAAGCATATCTCCATCCAAGTCTTGAGTACGAGAAATAATAAATATTATAAGATAATTATCATGTCTTCCAAAACTCCAGATAGCATTAATCAAAGTTTTAATACCCTTTAATGTCTTGATACTCACAGAGCACACTGAAAAAGCTCCAGAATAAATTAACTTCATTCATGAATGCATACATGAAAATACATGCTAATTATCTAAGATAATATGTTCTATATGTAAAAAATCCCCACTGAAATTAATGTTAACCAACACTAAATGTGTATGAGAACTATCTGACTTTTGCATGGCTAAATAAAAGAAAAAAAAAGAATGCACTGAACAATTCTCAGTGAACAGATTTTACAGGGACTTTTTTGACAGGGTGCTGCTCCAATAAAAACTTTGCAGTGTGGTCTGTGGTTCATGCTGAGTAAGGTTTTTGTTTGGGGAAGTAGTGCAATTTTGCGGTGCATTTAGAGCCACGGAAGAAATTGCACTTACCTCCACAATGTTTTGTTGGGAACCAATTTCCCCAACATGGTGAGATATAATTAAAATACATGTTTATAAAGCAAAGTTTTCATCACCCATGGGACAGCATATAATTGTATTTTTCCATAATTTGATTGGCCAAGTTGCCAAGGTTTTCTAACACAATGCAATGTTTCCACAATCTGTTCCACTATTTTGACAGGAAGCCTATGAGAACTACACTAATTATAGTTGGATTAAAATAACACTTAAGGAAGAATTGGATCTGCTCAATCATGTAAAATATATATATATATTTTGCCAGAGAACCAATATCTTTAATCAGATTTTTAAGATGAACAATTTTATCACAGAATATATTAACTTTGCTGGTTAAAATTTTGATGGTCAGACATACAAAGAATAAGAAATTAATAATTTAATGTTCTGACTTAGAACAAAGTTTTAAAATATATTTTTAATATTATAAAGGCATTCTTTTGAATTGAACTGAATTTATATAATATCTCACCTAGAAAGAAAAGTAGTTAAGAGAAACTTAATGCCTCACATTTGAAGTTTGTAATAGGAAAGTATTGAGAAACTGAAGCATCCAACATGTTTCTTTCGAAACTGTTGCAACAAGCTGGAAACATGCAGAATCTGGCTTTTGAACATATTCTCACCACAATATAATCATTGGCAGTATTTTTCTTAATAGACACAGAAAAATGCAAAAACGCACAGTAAACTACTTAGAGATAAGCAGTGGGCTCTGCTCAAACTTTGATTTGTATCGTTAGAAAAATCAAACATGACGGTTTAATTGAGCAGCCAGAAGAGTCCATGCATTTTATGTAGCATTTTGTCAATATTTACCTCATTTGGATTTATCAAGTCTTCCTCCAGCAGAGATTAGGGCGTGAAACTGCTGCATAAAAGGTGCTATACACTAAGTTTGTCCATATGACAGTTTATATTAAAGTAAGAAATGCTGTTTGCTACATTATTATTTACAAGTAATCAAATCTAAATATTAAATTATAAGAGTTGTTCTGAAGTGCAGCTCTTTTTATACATATTTTTCAACATTCACAATCACTATCTTTGCTTTTTGTTGAAAAGTAAACAGAGAGAGCATTTCTACAAACAAGGGTTTAATGTTTTCAGTTGTTTATTTCTTTAATTTACTTCCTAGTATTTGTTGCCTCCTTTATGTTCCATTTTTTTTCTGTTTCTGACAGTGCTCAAATGGTATTTTGTATTATAAAACATACACACAGATGTATAGAAATGATTCATAAACAGAACATTTCCAGACTAACAAAGTTAAGCTGTGTTATTGCCGCTGCTAAGTGATGTTCCTGTACGGTTCCAGATCTTAGACTTTATTGGAGAAAAGTTGGAAGCTGGAAATCTCTTTATCGCTTCATGCAGACTGGAGGCAGTTTTCTTTTCTTTTTTCTTTTTTTTCAAAACAAACCCAGAGCTTCCTGTAAAATTTAACAAAGTAATTCTCCTCCCGGCGGGACTCTAGCCTGTCACTCGGCTCTTTTCAATGTGTTCCTGGTTAAAGCATTGACAGTATAATTGACACAAATCTTGCACCCACTTCCTCACAGTCATAACAGACCCCAGGGCAGATCAGGACACAGCAGAATGTTTTAAAGGTTAGTTCTGCTAATGAAGCCAGGCTGGCCAGCAGGACCTCTAGTATCTCTCTTTCTTTTTTTTTTGGCAATGTGCCACTCTGCAGGAGCTGAGAAGGTTCACAATCTCAGCAGGTAGCTCTGTCAACGGGCCCAGGAAAAATCATTGTTAAAGCAAAATGTCTCCTTCAATTACCACTCCTACAAAGTGAAGATGTGAATACAAACAGCCTGTACAGATTGCAGTTTTCTGGCTAAACCCAGTTACCGATCTTTTAAAAAGCCTGACCTGCCAATTTTGATTCTGGACGATACCAATTTTTTTGTCTATAATGTCGCTAAATATAGCAAGAAAGTCACTGAGTTGGCAACAGTGGGGTGAATATTGTTAACTGTAAACGTTCAGACATGACCTGGTGGATCGGTCTGTCAGTCAGGACTTCTTCTGGTTCTGTAGACCAGAAGAGGACAGAGGTTGATTTTTAAACCTTTGCTGACAAAAATAAGATCAGTGGATATGATGGGCTTCACATGTAAGTATCAGCCGATTAAGTATTGGAAATTGGCGCCCAGAAATCCACTGGCCGATAATGTATTCTATATTATGTATGCATAGGATATAATGTAAACAGCACTATCAGAGATGCAATAAGTTTATAGCAGGTGAGCGAATGATCTAATATTCTAACTGTTGATTGTATCCAGTCCACATTGTTAGCAGAAATAGAGGGCTCCATAACCTTTGTGTTTCTTAAGATGTGTGCGTTCTCAAGTGAATGAGATCAGTGAGTCACGTAATACCCAACATCAGCTAATTCAACCTCTCTTTACTTATACATTTTTGCTATATACTGTAGGACAATACTTAAATACACCTTAGACCTGATTGGGTCATCGTTTTTTTTCTTCTTTTTTTAAATCATGTTTATTACTCTCCTACAAACAGAAAATATCGTTTTGACGTTCCTTCTATCCATTTTTTTAGGTGACTTATTAATGTCTGTATAGCTTGTTGGACATTTAATGGAGATTTTCAAAAGGCAGTAATGTTTTTAAGCAATGCAATTGAGAAACGTTTATCATTTTGTTGTCATTTCAAATATCCTGATCATCTGAATGAATTCAAGAACCATTTTTCATCAGTCTTTGGCCGTCAAGTGAGGGCATTCGTGTCACTTAGTGTGCTTTTATGTACTACAAAAAAATAACAGAATGTGAAGGATGCATGAACCAGAGTCAAGGGTCATGGAAAGAATGGTTTTGCTTTCCAAACTGGCCTCACTACGGTCCAGGTAATGTGGTGCGACTGGAAGGTTATTATGATGAGGTGCTACAGGATGGGCTTTATTACTGACTCAGCAGCAACTTCAGGAGCTAATTGGCTACAGAATGAGTAAGTTTGAAGTTGATGTATGACTTGTATTAACGCTATGATTATCATGATTCTTACATAAGTACAAACATATCCTTGATATAACTGTAATGCCATCAACACTTGTCCATCATTTACAAAATACCAGCGGGTGGATTGTGATGAGGTGTCTGTCTTGAAGCTTTGATATGCTGGAGCTTTCCATCTGCTTGGATTCCCTGTTGGTCCTTTTCCTGTTATGGTTTCCCCAGATACAACACACTTTTTGTTCTAAACGCTGACTGGTGTGTGTGCACATCTGGAAGTATAATTCATCGCTCCGACATTCAGTCTGCATAAAACACCTCTCTCACATTAAAACACTTCCAGTGTAGCCCAAAAGGCTGATTAGTGCCATCTCTTTGGGACACTAAAGAGATGAGTGTCCCAAATGAGTCCCAGATGAGTGTCCCATTCTGCTTGATTTAAGCCCAAGCACAATAGCATGCAAATCTATAAATTTGCATGCTCATATTTTGTTTGAGTGGTTATAGTTATAATAAATGTCTGGAATGAAAGTTGATTCTTCAAGTAGTCTGCAGGTGCTGCTATTAATTTACACTAAGAAGATTGTCTTGTGTTGCAGTTCTGGGTGTAGGTGATTTTGTTCCTACAACAATTCATATGTCTGCAAATTTGTTTGACATTTTTGGAATTTTCTACTGTTGGGAATTAAAAATAAAGAAGAGAATAACAGAGACTGAGACAATGAATTAAAACTACCAGCAGAATGTTTTTGGTGTGATCAGGGGTCATAATTTGTCTTTTTCCATAAATCAAGTGGCCCATACAAGAATACAATTACGGTATCATAATTTTATGCAATTAAATTAAATTATACCAGAAATTTCACCATTTTATTATTATCTTAGCTACGGTATGGTCATAATAGCTATTAAAATATATGGTTCTGGATCAATTCCCTTCTTTCACCATTTTGTACCTATGTATTACAATTTCATCCTTTTCCTATTTGTTACAAATCATTTCATACTCATATCATCAAGACATATCAGTGTGCAATGTTACTAATAGCATTGTAGTTTGATTTCTGGACTCGGCCTATTTGCTACATGTTTTCCCTTCTATCTTTTCCCACAGAATATCTCAGGGACGTATGAAAAACATATTTTAAGTTTTAATAGCGAAACAGTTATTAATTCAATCACAACAACAATAAAAACATTTGAAATAAACATTGAATGTCCTACTTATTTGTGCAATTCAGAGCACACAGTTCTGTGTTTATCTGGTAAAAGTTCTAATGAAGAGATGAAAACCAGGTTATTCATCATTGATTTTTTATTTATTTTTTTAATCTCTGCTGAAACACATTTACTTTACAACTGAACAGTCAATTTTAGATGTTGAAAAATCATTCACTTTTTATTAACCAATTTATAACATTTTGACAAGACATTTCTGACCCACTTTGACATGTTCAGACTTAAATGATGGGATTGATCCATAACCAATCAGTTCACTCAGTATGCCAAACAATCACTATACTTTCGTTGACATGTCCAGTCTTCTATATGAAACAATTAGATTAGAATCTGTCTTTGATATAACCTGCTGTAGTTTATCCCTTAAAAAACATCACAATGCTTTTAAAACCATGAAAAATGAAAGGATTAAAAGACTTTCAAAGGGTTTAACCTTTGTTCTGGCCTCTGATATAGAAGATTGGGGTTGAAATGGAATCTAATCCAGTGTGAAATAGGCCTTGGGGCCAATCCATTGGACCTGTCCAATGGGAAAACCAATCTCTGATGTCATGACCAAGACAGCACTTGCTCAAGTGACTGTTGACACTTCCTAAATCTGTTGTACCTTCATTATTTTTGTTAAAGTTTCAATAACTTCTTATGTAAATCAGAACAACAACCCCGGTACTCATAAATAATGGAACTGTTTGAATGGAGCCTCCATAGGCTGTAAGCCCAAAGTGAGCTCCCAAAGAGACCTCACAGAGAATGAGCTCAGGGAGGTTAAAAGGCCTGTCAACAGCATAAACAACATCCTGAAAGACGAGAGAGAGGCAGAGCGAGAGGAGGGGCCTGGCTCCTGTTTTAATCCTGCTTTTTTCCCTCCTCATTCGCACAAACAATTGTAATGTGATTTATACAGTTTGAGGATTGTTTAAAATGTTATAGCAGAGACATCTTTGCATGCATATTCTGGTATGTCTTTTTTTTCTACACAGTATCCAGCAGAGGTACTCATACTTATTTTTTTATGTCACTTTACAGTCATGAACCTTAATATGTTTTATTAGTATTTTGTATGAAAAGACCCACAAAAACACTGCATAATGTTTAAGTGTAAAGAAAATTGTGGCATCAAAAAACATTGCATAAATAAAAACAATTAAACTCCACAGACTGTGAGGCCAAAGCGGAATTGGTTTTAATGTCACTGTACATGTGCATAATGACAAACACAAATTAATTTATTAATTCAAGTGAGGTTTACATGTGTATTAATCTCCACCTTGAACTTGTAGAATCTCCTTACTTGGACCAAGTACAGATAAAAGATTTTAGGAGTAGGTCTCAACCCATTTTGCACATCTGAAAGATTTTGCTCATTTGTGATTGTTTTGCAAAAACAATCGCAATAAGCAATTTTCAAGACCTGATATGAATTCTATGTTATACTAAGGTCTGAACTTTTCTGTTAGTCTATTACAGGAATATGATAGCATGGCCATTGCTCTAACTTTGATCTAAACCATAGCAACGTCCTTCTGTCTGTTTTTCTGCTTCAATATGAACCTCAACCTCAGTCTCAAGTCATTTCCAACCTTTAATCTTTTTTTTCAGGTCTGATTTTGTTTTTTGTTTTTTAGCTTTATTCATTTTCCTATCACATTCAGACAAGCTTCACTGTCCCTGCAGAAGAAAAGTATCTCAATAGCATGATGTTGCCTCCACCATGTTTCTCGGGGGGAAGGTGCATTCAAGATTATGTGCGGTGTTAGTTTTCCATTCCATTTAGTAATTTCCAAATTCAGGTTTGGTGTCACATATCAAGAGCACATTCTTCCACATATGTGTGGTGTCCTCTACATGGCTTATGGCAAATTGTTAGCAGAACTTCTATGGGGTTTCTTTAAACATTGTCTTTTTTTATGCCATTTCTGTAGTCTCTGAGTGATAACTGTAGACTCCACCACCTAAGCTGTGAATCTCTGCACCTCCTCCAGAGTTTCACAAATTATGTTTGCCATTATATTGTAATATTTTAATAAAGGTTTTAAATAGTGTCATGCGTCGTTTAAAACTTGAGATATTGTTCTTTAGCATTATTCTGCTTTAATATTTCTCACAGCCTAATACCTGATCTGTCTGTCATGTTTTTGGATTTTTATGACGCTGCCTGTTCACTATTATTTTCTAACAGTGCTTTGGGGCATTAGAGCAAAAGGGGCAAAATGTTTTTGCAAAGCACATGTTTGAAATATATATTTTTTTGTCAAATATAATATGTGTGCCAAATAAATTTTTAAATTCCTGTTTACACTGTTGCTCTATTTTGTGTTGGTCACAAGCATAAAATCCTTCCAAAATATACTAAGGTTGGTAGGTGTAATGTGATTAAATAAAAATTAGCTGGGGCCAGAATTATGAGTTAATTTCAAATAATGATTTGAACAGGGATTTCAACGTGTTAAGAATTTCAGTATATTTAATTGCATTTATTTTTTCTACATAAATTTATAATCTGGAACTTTGTATTGTGTTCCGGTTTGCCCATAAATCTGATGCACAACAGCAATGGCCGACAGAACTACTTATGTTGGTCCGGAATAAATATCTTTGTTGTTGAGCTCATGTCTATGTCTGTTTATTCAATAATTTGGTAGCAAAATGACTTTTTGAATTTAAAATATTGCTTATTTTGTCGCTGTATAGTTTTTGATTAAAATGTGAGTAATTGCGATTTATTAATTTCAGACCCTTCGATTAACTTGATTAAAAATTTGAATCGAGTGTCACCCCAAAACATAGCACATATGGTCTGAATAATTGTGCAGCACACTGTAATTTTCTCAAACATGTATTAAACATGCTATCCTTTTTAAAAGTACAGACTTGTTGAATAGTAGAAAGCACAAAGTTCTTACCGTCAAGTACATTTATTTCAAGACTTCCTTGTATTAAACTCACATGCCAATTTGTTTCACATCTGGATTGAATCCCAGACAAAGTTACTGGTTGTTCTATATCTATGTGATCTCGCCTCCTTGGCCCAGTCTCTTCCAACCAACATTGCCCTGTCAGCCACATGCATTACCCTGATCCTCACAGGAGGAATGTGATATTGATCGCTGAATCCCTGTGCTATGTGATGAATTTATGGCAGGCTGTAGAAGCTGCCAAGTCATCAGGTTTCTGTTGTTGGAGTGGTAGAAAACTCATACCCTCCTCAATAATGATGAATAATTGATGCTAGAAGCACTCATTACTTCATTCAGGCCTCGCCCTGTCAATCTTGACTTGTTTACTGGCAGCTTTTTATGGGTTTTGTTAAATCATCTGCTTATTTGAAGCAGTAGTAGTTTCTTCATAACTTTAGTCACTATTCAAAGGATTCCCTTGTCATTTAAAAATGTAAGATGTCCATGAAAAAATGCTTTAGGTATATATTTTTTATATCTATGGGGATGCTGCTTATGTGACAGTAATTTTGTAGTCAGCAAAAGTTATACATGTCAACCGAGTAACTTTTAACATTTAAATTCCATATGAAAGTTGGGTTCCTAACTTTGACAGTGTGAGATTATGCAACTGAAGTATGATGACTACGTAAAATTTTATAAACCTTGTCTTTGAACAGAAAATTAGATATTGTAAAAGCAACATCTTTGTTAGAGTCTTACATTTAGCTACAATGTAACATTATGAAAGACTTTTTGAGAATTACAAGTTGCTTCAAAGTGAAACTACTAATCGGAGCTGACTAGAATATCTCTCCTGTTTGTTTGTTGCTAGATTTAATCTAGCAACAAGCACCTTTCTTTCCAAGTAAAGCTATCAAGATTCACATCCACACTTACAGCCACAGATAATTTTTTTTTTTTTTTCTAAAACCCATATCGCCGAAATCAAAACTAACGTTGTTATTGGACCAAATTGTTGGTATGCCTTTGTTAATGACCAAATAGCACACAGTGGTCACTGAAATAACTTGAAACTGACAAAAGTAATAATGAATAAAAATTTATTGAAACTTAACTATTAAAATTACACATTGCTTTTGAATTGTGGCTCAGCAGAATCAATAAAAAAAAAAACTCGTCAAATAGCCCTGGACATAAATGATGACACTGAATTTTTTTCATTTATGGTAACGGCATAATAATCTAAGTGGATGCAAATAAGAATTTGAAGAAAGTAATGGAAAAAAATCACAAAGTAAATATAGTGATGAAAAGGCCATGTCACATACTTATTGCAGAATAATTTTTGCAATCCAAACTGAAGAACGGGAAATGCTTAGTAGGATTTAATGCCAGATAATGAGGAAAAACAGGATACATGTTTTTAACAGATATTATGGAGTGCATAATATCTGATGCCAACTACAGATTGGTATGGAATGCAGATAGACATCTGTCTGTGACACAATAAGCTCAGAGAAGGATCCTCCCTTGCCACAAACGGGAGCTCCCGGACTCTACATCATTTCCCTTTATCTGTGGTAGACTTTCCCCTGGGGGACCCTCATTAACAGTGCAGTGATGACTGAGTCTGGCTATGATCTGTCTGATGGAGACGCAGTGAAGGCCTCATGGAGGGTGAACCCATGGGCAACAGAAGACAGTAGTGGACTTGAAAGAGCAGGGAACACAGTGGGTGCAGAGATCCTCTCCAGCGGCCCTTTTAGTCCGTATCAGGTGTCATCACCGCATGCCAGAGTTTATATAGCATCAGACAACAAGTTGTGAGGAAATTTGATCCCTCTTAGAGGCGGCTGGTTGGCTTCCCTCACACTCAGGCAGGCCTATGAGTAGCCACCAAGACACGGTTTTCCCACTACTTTGGGTGTGCATTACCCCCTTAACAGTGCTAAACCATCTCTCCCTCACCTCTTGCCCCCGCAGTGTGAAGTCTGTCCAGCAAGTCTCAGGTTTCACAGGCACCGCGGGTAAAGCTCCCCGACGACAGCTCTGTCGGCGGTGTGTGAAGCAGCGAGGCGATCATCTGACACGGGCCGCTCCCTGGACATGATGTGTGTGGAATGCCCTGCAGGAAGAAAGGGACATTGCCACTTTTAAGAGGAGGACACCGCTACTTCTGATACTCTACTCATCTCTGCATGTAACACAATACCTACCCATGAGTTCAGCACACATTAGGATCTCCTTCCTTCCTCATCCAGTCTGACTCCCTTGCATAGTGCCTTGCAGAAGTACTCATGTAATTTTTTTTTTCTCCAAGTTTCAACATGAAACAAAATTTATTTTGTTGTAATTTCATGTGAAATGCTAGTGCGTAATTGTGGAGCAGAAGGAAATGATACTTGCGTGTCAATGCTACTGAATAATAACAGTAAGTATTTTTGATCTTGGGAAAATTTTATCTTGTAAAATAACAGAAGCTTGGTAAAACTGGATAAAGACAATCTGTAAGAAAAAAAAATCTTTGCCACAAATTTTGACTAGATTTAGAAATGGACTGTGACTGGGCCATTCTAATGTTTGAGCACCCAAATTTAAACCATTTCTAAATCTCTTTAAGATTCACTGGAAAGCTTTGTTCATACTGAGATTAAACTACACACTGGTGTGCTCTGCTGACCTAAATAGGAGACTTCTGAAGAAAATAGTTTCAGAGGATTTTATTTAGGCGTCTCAGAGTAAAAAAGAAAAGAAAAAAGACTAAAAGCAGATTTAGTCTTTTTAGTTTGCAAATGGACATTTCTTTCCACTTCATAATTATGCATCACTGTGTGATGGTATTTCTCATTAAATGAATAAATGAAGAAATAAATGAAATATTTCAAAATGCTCTGCATCAGCTGTTTTGGTAAGTTTACTGATGGTAAAACATCTAAATTTGTTTTCTGAAAGACATTTTTTTTTTACAGTAACTCATGAACCTGCACTTAGAAAGAGACAAGACCGAGTAGCAGAGGAGCCGATTTGCGGACACTTGTCTCCATAGGCAACTTGGTAGAAACAAACAGAGGCACAAACTATGATTACAGTGGTTTTGAAACAAAGAGATAAAAGCATGATGGAGCAGAGAGATTGCTCAGAGTACAATTGTCTGGAAGATAATGGAAGAATGATTTACGGTTTCTAAAGTTATTTCTGGGAATTATCCTAATGGGAATAAAAGCCTGTTTTTGTGGGGAATGGCAGGGCAATCGTGAAGATTTCATGAAGGCCTTTAGTGAGCCGAGACAAAAAAAATTCAATCTGGACACTTGATTCACACACCATGAATCTGGTTTTATTGTACAGTGAAATAAAAGTTTCATGATTCCTCCCTGGAAATGAGTTTATCCTGGAAAGCTCCGAACAGTTACGCTATTGGTCCTCTGTGAAGCATGTCCCAGATGTGGGAGATGGATGAGCTTGATTTCTTTCTTTTTTTTTTTCTCATGTGGGAATAATTCTTCTTCTCACAGAAAAAATGACCTATCTTCTTCCCAGGGAAAGTCTCTGTGCATAAAATGTTTAGAATCAATGAATTAGTTTTACTTTTGTTAAAGGATTGTTTCCTGTTTTTGTTCACATTTTATCAGGTAAAGAAAAATCTATGACAAAAAATGTAAATAGTTTACCAAATCCATCCAGAGATCCAATATCTTCTTAAGAACCTTTTATGTTTCACAGCATTTCAGACAGGAAATGTGGTGGTGGAGCTGTTGTAAATACTTCATTAAAAAGGTTTACACATGGAGGTGAGAGTTATTGGTTTACTCAACGTGAGATTATTAATGTGCACACTGGAATGTTGTGGTGAGGTGATACATTATCCTTCTAAAGTATTTGTCCCTACTTTCCTCTGCAGCCTTCTTTTTGTGAATACACTGTGCCCATATGGCTTAAATTAAACCCCAACACACAAGGGACTAATTGAGTTCAGAAAAATGCAGAAATACTGAAGAAGCTGCACGTGAGTTATCAATCTTCAGGAACACCTATTTTCATACTGCAGGAATCAAGAGAATAAAAGCTGCGTTTTCTGTCCACATGAATAGATTTGACTATGTTTATAGTATACAAAGTTCAATTCTAATTTCTGAGGGTCTGTATGGATTCTCTCCACTCTTGAGCACTATCCACAGACTAAACAAACCAACTACCCCTTCAGTCTACTGTAGATTTTGAAGTCTGTTTTGGACAATTATCTTTTAGCAGGCTCATCTTTTCATTTAGCTTGTTTTAATGGTCCATTGTTCATCTCCAGCTTTTTCAATTGGATCTACTCTACTACCTGCTTCTTCTTCAGACAAAGCCCTTGCTTTGTGTGCCTAAAGCAAGGGCCATCTCCAGAAAGATTTATATTTAGTAGTGGCCACTGAGGCACCCATTTGATGGCAATACAAAAAATAACTCAACTGTTTCTTTACAATGACAGGCCAGAGCAGCTTTTGCATTAATGTGAATGAGGCCCAAATCCATCTGTTGAACTCCTATTGAGTCCCAACCTGGGGAAAGTTGCCCACTCGTTTCTAGTTGAGAACAAAAGTTCATGACTTTGAGAAACTGGATTTCATTCCAAAAAGCAAATGTGCAATAAATAGATGTGAAAGAGGAAATGTTTTATTTGAAAATGTGGTTTAAAACCCCTTAAATGTCACC
Organism: Xiphophorus hellerii; assembly: GCF_003331165.1. Taxonomy (NCBI): domain Eukaryota; kingdom Metazoa; phylum Chordata; class Actinopteri; order Cyprinodontiformes; family Poeciliidae; genus Xiphophorus; species Xiphophorus hellerii. The sequence continues at coordinate 15,115,913 of NC_045691.1, read as the reverse complement.
CACAAAACATTTACATGATAGTCAATGGTTCCAAGAGGGCAGGTGTTTCCTCATGTCTGTTAAGGGGTTAAATAGTCAAAAAGAAAAGTCTAACAATTAAAGTTGTTTGTACAAAGGTCACATTTTTTTACATATTGACTATTCAACCTTAAACAGGTATAAAATATGTTGATTGAGTTCCAGTATATGGAGGGGTTCCAGGTGCTGCACACATGGCTCCAAACCACTCCTGTGCATGTGAAAGATCATGGTGTGAAAATGCCCACAGAACCACATCTACACAAGCAAAGATAAAACCCTGTTTCTCAAATCCGTACATATTGAAATTCAGTCAATGAACACCACACAAGGGATTAGTGATAATGGGTATCCCTGGCACAGTTTCACTGGGAACAAATTCTACTCTGTGATCACTTAATGCATACTTGCCCGAAGAAACCAAGTTGATTATATTAGCTTGAAATAGAGACACTTTTGGCTTAATTCTATCTGAAGACAATAGAGCCTTGAAGCTTACATTCCCAGAGTCTCTACTTGCTATCTGGCATCACCAGAGTAACAACAATACTCAAGAAAGTAAATGGATTAATCCAATAAGCTGTAGCTGGAAGCTAAAATGACATTGTTACCTAAGCAGATAATTGTCATGTTGGCTAACATTAATTCACTACATTTAACTTTTAGGTAAAGAAAATAGCCTAGTGAAATAAAAGTTCAGTGAGAATGCAGAACTTTACTTTCAATTGTATTGTAAGTATCAGCTTAATCATTTCAATATGCTAGGGTTTAGCCTTCATACTAAAAATGGCTAAAATGCTAATTTAACATTGGCGTTATCTTTACCTCCGCTCTCTAGGACAGTCTTCCTTTTGACCAGACTTCCCTAGACTTCTAATAAAAGCCAGCTAACCGTTTTAAATCTGTCTTTTCCTCATAAAAAACTGATTTATATCTTTATCGGTACAACATACAACTTTACTTACAAGTCTAAAGTTTTGCCTCGTATACAGCAACCATCAATTATTTTAGATCATAAACAGAAAACTAGGCTAAAAAGACTATTATAAAGCCTTTTTTCTGCAGCATTTTGAATGAGCTTCAATTTCACCTTACAACCTAACCTTATCTGTTACCTTATTGCTGCAGTAATCCAGGCAAAAGGAGTCCTAAGTACTGAGTGCTGTACATGCTCATACTTTTCATGTTCAGTTACATTTCTAGTAATAATTTTTTCATGTTGGTCTAAAGTAATATTCTAATTTTTTGAGATACTGAATTTGGAGTTTTATTTAATGTGTCAGTTATAATCATCAACATTAAAAGAAAAAAAATATTTGAAATATATCAGTCTGTGATATAATGAATGAATATAATATACAAGTTTCACTTTTTGAATGGAATGACTGGTTTAAATAAACTTTTTTATGATATTCACATTTTTTGACCAGCACCTGTATTTCTTTAGGGCCCAAAATGATCACAAATAGGTGAATATTTCATAACCCAGAGAGGATGTCAATATCAAAAGACATTGCCCTAATGTAAAGAATGCATACTGTTGTAAATTACAGAACAATTACAACATATTTATATACACTATGTCCATATTCAACAACTTAAAAAATGTGGTCTGGTGAAAATAACCCTTTAGCAAGTGTCAAATAAAGTTTTCATTACATCAACATTAAGGTATTTTTTTTTCTATTAGTCTGACACAATATTCTTAATCTTAAATAGCATGTTTTCATTTGCTGCAGAAAGTAAAATATTTTTAAAACAACTGAAGTCTCACATCAAGAGAGATGGAACATAAACAGAATTTGCAAATACTGAAACAGTTTACTGAAGTAACCATGGGAACAAATGCATGAACCAGTGCCAAGGTGGGTCATGCGTAACAACATTGCGTGTCATGTTCTCCTGTGGACACTACGTCTGCAGTCTGGATCCCACCCAAATACTACAGAGATAAGAGATCTGAGGAAATCAAAACATGAGCAGATCAAATCTCTCCCTTTAGTCTGTCAGCTTTACCAGAAGGACGACAGATAAGACCGGTCCATCATGCATACCTTGAAAGGCAAAAACATCTGTGAGCTGTCTGTCTTGTTGGGAAACTCTATACAGCGTTCCTACTTCTTAGAGAATGAAGTTTCAGTAAACACAGTAGGACACAGTCAACCTGGGAGTATGAGAACATAGTGCACTGAAAAACTAAAATATTCATTTATTTTTAGATGCAACTTTCTGAAAAGTTGGTGATCTTGACGTATTCTGTAACTTCCCCCAAACAAATATAAAGGCAGCACTAACATCCCAATTGGATCAACTCTGTCAGCATGAAAGAGGCATCCGGGAAAGCATATCTGGGTGCTTTGAATGTTATCCAGGAGATCTAACTCAAATACCCTCATCCCCTTCGTGCAGTAACAAAGGGATGCATGGCTGATAATCTGTATTCTGTGCACTGACAGTGAAAGGGAGGGGGAAAGTCTAAGTGAGTTACAAACAGCGGGGGCATCGTCAGTAGCTGTTAGATGTTTTTTTAGGGTTTGAGACTGACTCTTGTTTGCAGTGGGAGATAGAAAAGAGAAAACGTTGAGAGCCCAATGACATCTATGCGGTAAATAGCGTGCAAAGCAAAAGGTAACACACCAAGGACATGGTTGTCATGATACATGCTGGCTGCAATCAGTTGTTAAATGCACCATAATCTAAATACCGTGAGACCTCAACCCAAACCTTTGTTGCATTGAAGCGTGACCCTAACCATCCTTTGTACCAGGACTGCTTTCAGATCATTGCTAATCATCTAATTAGAGACCTCCTAACATTTTGCACTGGTTTCTTTCATACTCACAGTGACATGTGGTATATACTGTAGTTTCTGTTAATGTCATTCAGGGACAAAGGAAATATAGAGCTATGACGATTTCAATTCTATTTCTAAACCTCTACTAACATTCTCAGAAAGTAAAGATTGCATTCATTTGTTTTGTTCCAAGTTCTAAAAATGAGAGACCAAGGCACAAGAATATAAGGTTAATCAAATTAACTGCAGATTACTAGGAGGACACATGTAATGTATCTTAAAATAAGAATAGGTCTGTACCTTCTTGGCTGGGATGCTGTGGTATGACCTTATACACACTGTTAATTCTTAAAAACCCCATAATGAGGGTGAATTCTGAAAAGAACAGTGACGTTTTTCCATAGTGATGTAAAAAAAATCTCATTGCCATTTATTACCACTGCTTGATGGTAGTTTTTGCAACCTGGAAATGGCACAACCTGTTATTTGGCGTAGGAACAATAACATTTTCCTCCTAGGATCAAACAGATAATGAAGCATTTAATCCACAATCAAACAGATGCTAGAAGAATGCTAGAAGAACTCCAGAGAAACATTGGAAAACTAGTAGAAAAAAATTGCTAGAATAAAACTTCAGAAGTTCTTCAAAACACTTGAGAAATAATGCTTGCTGTTCAGTCATAACATGCAAACTTAATTAATCATTTTTAACTTTTTTTTTCTTTTGCATAGCCTGTAGATGCAAAGAATAATTTGTCTTCCACAAACATGATCCATTTTGTTCCAAAATGCAACATGTGAACTAGTTTTTAGCACCTTTAAACAACAAATGCAAAGTTTTTGAAGCTTTGATCTATGTAAATGACTTTTTACAAGGAATGCTTTTTTCAGAGTGGATGTACTGCTAGTACAGGCTTCAATGATGTTATCCAGTTCACAAGAGATTTACATCAAAGCTGAGCAATAGCTGCCAGAGACAGGACAGATCTCAATGTCAAGATAAAAAGTCGCCTTCAAATGACAGGAAGACCTCTGAGAGCAGATTTAGTCATCATTTGACGAATGGATGCAGGGTCATGGGAACTATCTGTCAGTAATGAGAGAATATTTCAAAACTATAAACCCATCATCAGATGCTGTGACACTAAGCAGATATAAAGGCAGACTCTTTTAGGGTCGGTTTATGTGTATCTATGTCTAAATATATGTAAGTAACTTCTGAAACTTTGTCATTCCATGAAAGCTTCTGCATCTTGATTAGAGAGATTCTGACTTTATTTGAAAAATAAAAAGGCCTGGAATCACTTCTTTTGACATATGGAATACATATTTTTCTATTTTGGCAGGAGTGCACAGCTCTCACTCCTTTTTTGGCTTGTGTGCTCTTTCTTGCAGCTATTTATTTTACGCTGTCATACAATGCCTTTGTTATCCATTTTTCTTGGTGCAATGTCCATAAAGCATGACTCTGTAATGACAACACCACCATTCCTTGCCAATGAAATAAGCATTTCTTTTATGCACTGGGGATATAATACCTCTTTTTGAGAAGAAAACAATATACTTATGGCAATGCAGAGTTCACAGAACAGAAAAGTGACAAGTCTAATAAAGTTAGCCCATTTCTGAAAAGTAACTTGTAATTCCACTCTTTCTCTCACAGTTGTTGAGATACTGAATAAACTGGCTGCTCTAATGAAACTTTTAAAGCGAGCTTTCACATGCAGTTAAAATCATAGACGATTGTTGCCATGTCCAAGTACAGTGTCTCCCAAAAGTGTAGAAAAATAGTCATAACCCTAATAACACTTGTTACACCTTGATTGTAACATATACAATGAAAACAATCTGCTCATAAATGCATTAGACATGCTTCCATTGCCATATTTTGTTATTGTTGCTTAAAACATTTAATAGGTTCAGAAACGGGATATAGGCTTAGTTAATAACTTTATTTTTTTATAGTTTTACAGTTGTTATGGCACATATGCTGTTTTACCCTGTAGTCAATTATTTTGTGTAACAACAAAACTAAATCAGTTTGATCTACTTTTGGTTCTTTTTTGTTCATTTGTTTTTTAAAATAAACTTCAAATTATTTAACAAAAATGCACCAATCAAACCTTTCCTGGCCTGGTACTAATTTTCTGATTTATTTGAGGTCTGACCTGCAAAAACAGCGTATTCTGGAACTTCATAAAATGTTCTCAAAACTAAGTTGTACTTTACCTCCACTGTAGCTACAGTCTTGATTTTTATAATAACTATTTACAGTCACAGCATATGGTATTAAGTTTCAGACAGACTTTTTGTCTCTAAATAATGATTCTACATATTTCGTAAGTGGAAACCTCAGCTTTTTGGTGCTGCATTGAGTGACAGGCACCCCTCAGACAGTCAGATGTCCAAGCCAAAGCACACAAAGACACAAGGAAACATGGGGGGTTTTTCAAATAAGGTTCAGAGTTGTGGTTGAGATATAAAGCCAATTCCTGTGTAAATCTTAGGTCATTTTATATGTGCGAGTCATTTTCTAAGTGTCCATTCAAAAGTTTTGATACTAAAAGCTCCCAATGTAACATTTAGTTAAGCAGAATGTTCCTTCATTCACTGTGTTGATGTTGATTTGGACCATAGACTCTCTTTCAGTTTAAAAAATGGAGGTTAAAACAGCTGTGGCACTGAATCAATCTTGGCTGAGATTTGAAGTGAAGCAAATGCTCTACATTACCACATGTTATGTCAAAACACCCAGCCATAAAATGGTAGACCACCAGTTTAGACAAAACTCGTTGGATGTGTTAATTCTGGGCTTCAGTTAAAACTATGGTGAAACACTGAAACAAAAGCTGAGACTGACAGGAGATTGGAGTTCAATTCACAGGTTTTTTTCCCCCTTCTCACTGGGAAGTTTCATCCTTCAGTGAAAGATGTTTCATCTGTCAGAGAAAGATGAAAGGTGTTAAAAGACTGTGGCGCTCAAAGAAACAACAAATAAATCATGGATATGTTTGTCTCTACACGTGTTATCTGGACAATACTCTCACTGTGTCTCTGCATGCTTGGTACTCCAACTGTCTCTCTGCCCTGGCTGTTGCTTCCCTGCAGCCTCATGCTCTGAAGATAAGGACAGAAGAGATAACAAAAAAGCCCAGACATGCACCCCCCAACTCCCAGAGAGCCAACACTGATAGCACCATTCCAAACCTGATTTAGTGACTCTGACACTACGTAATTACCTTGTAAGTAGAGACTATCGTAATACGTATCAATTGGCAATTAGTATATACATGGGCTGAAGGCTCTCATGGGGATGCTGCAACCCTGTAGGGGAGAACTGGTGCTCTGTGGAAGCTCTGTAATACCTGATGACAAGGTGTTGAAGCACAGCTGACAACGCCCATCTTTATCTCTCAATTCAGAAATCCATCCATCCATACAGCCATCCATTATCTAACATGGTTATCCTGGCAGGGTCACTAGGGGAGCTGGTGCCTATCTCCAGCAGTCATTCAGAAATCATGTACTGAAAAAAATAAACACAAGTCTAGGGATTAGATTTTAAGAAATCTGAAATTGAGATGAACATATTGCTTATTTATTATTAGCCAAAGTTATTAAGAGCCATTGTGGAAGGTCCAAAGATCTTCTTGTGACACTGGAGCTGGATGTTGCAAGGAGTCCCTGTAAGCAATTAGTTTGCAGTTGCAATTTGTCATAACACAAAAGCATTTCAATGGTATGAAGATTTTTGCAAGGGACTGTTGTCATGTGTGCTGCCACTCGTTTCCCTGAAGCCATTCCACTAAGGGAAATCACAGCGCCCACCATAACCAAAGCTCTTCTGAAGTTTTTTGCAACGTTTGGTTTGCAGTTGGTGTCAGTACCAAAAATATAATTTAATTTACAGTTTAAATAAAATGTCACTCACAGTAGACAAACACAGGGAAACTTTAAACTTCAGGGTCTCCAAGGCCAAAACAACAAACATAACATCCCACTCTTAATTGTAAAATAGAAACACTTTCTAGAAGAGAACTGAAAAAGAAAGTACAATACCTGAACTCCCTGGCTAACCAAAAAACAGGAGAAAACCGTTAAAGAAAAGGGCAGAGAACCCCTACCAGCTTCCACTGTGAAGAGAAACAAAACTTAAGTTATACACTTTATGCTTCACAAGAATGCTCACAGCAAAATCATACAAAGTCTCCACAAACAATCAGCTCACTGACATGATCACATCAGATCAAGACCGAGGGAAAAAGGGATCTGACATCTCCGGTTGAAGCTCTTTATGGGGTGGCTGACAAGCTCCAACACATTGCACCTGTGGCAGCCAGGTAAAGCTGAAACACAAAGAAAGAGCTCTCTCATGAAGAGAGCCCCTAGAGGTCAGTGACCGTAACAACTGTATATTCAGTTTCCACTAGTGAACAGAAAGCTGCCAAAGACTGGGGGGTCAGGCAGTTCCCAGACTATACTGATACTACAGTACACTGTACACCGTAATCTTGTCATTGTTCCAAGTATTTTCTGACCCAATCTCCAAGTGCAGCCATATGGTAAGCTGTGCTATGGTTTAAGGTCAGGGCACATGGATAGTGCTCCTTTGGATAAAAGGTTTTGAAGGAGACAATTGGATGTGTTGGCAGGTAGCTGGGCTTTTCTACAGTAACAAGGTATACCTTGAATTGCAACACTGCCAGCCAGTGATTAGACTAAGGGATACCCAGGCAGTGTGACAGTACGGCCCACTAGGTGTCTGGGTTTTCAGCCATTGAAGCCCCTGGTGAGAAGGTCAGAGGGGGTGCAGCCAAATGACTACGCAACAGAGCTCCCTCGTCTGAACAGGAAAGACCATCAAACCCCCAGCATGAACTAGAGATGACAGCCTGAAACTAATCTGTGGTTCTCAGGGCTAACAGAAGGGCTAGCTGAGCTAGCAGTGAGAAGTAGGACAGGGAAGAGTTTTTCCTTCTGCAGATTCACATATGGAAAACTTACCATGACCTTTTCTTCTTCTAGGAAGCCAAGCCAAGTTTGATCACCTCCTAAGGGTCCCATCAATGCATAGTAGCAATGAGTAGTGTGTAGAAAGGATAGATCTTTTTTTTTCCAAATCACTAGAACATTCTACAGCAACACAGCAAAACTTTGTGCCTTCCTAAATGTTAACAATTGTTCTGTTGAACAGGTACAGCACAGTTTGACTTCCAATAAGGCTGTTTATTTTTGGTGACTTTGCCATGTGATGTAGCTGTAAACCTAGCAAGAATCGTTGTTTTTGTTACTCCTGTAGGTTTGCTACAATTCATTTTTCTTTGAAGCAAATAAAGATTTAATTCACACTGTGTTAAAATAATGAACATTGCAAACAGCAAAGCTGTTCTTTGTTTTTCTCTCATTGCTTTTGAATAATTTTCTATTGAACTTTTAAAGAGGAAGGGGAGATTCTCTGGAATCTCCCCTTCGTCTCTCAATTCATTGACATCTTTAGCAAATTAGCAGTTAGTAGGTTGAGTCAGAATTTTTTTTTACACTCTTGTTTGTTAATTTGATGCAGACAATACCTGCATAAACCTTCAAACATCCATGTACACTGACCCTAATGAGGCAATGACTGAAGGAACCTCACAGCAACAACATCATTCATTCTCAGGCACTTCTATTTACAATATCTGAGCTACTAGTCCAAATAAATAAAAAGTGAATAAATAATCCACTGGAAATCTTTCCTACCAAACCTGGAACTGCTAGAGGAATCTGTAGCTGAATTAGATCTTCTTTCATCGTGAGTTTATTGCATTTGTTGCATATGATGAACTATGGTTAATTTCTAAGCAATCATGTTGCTTTTGGCCCAGTTTGTCATTTTTAACTCTTAAATAATTAGCACATCCTTCAGACTCCTGAATAGAACTAGTTATTCAGCTGCAAAATTTATAGAGCAGCTAGCATTGAGGAAGCAAGAAATTATGATTTTTACTCACTTCTATTCTGCACACAATGTGGCTCGTGCTTCACAAGAATTTGTACAAAAAATCAAATGTGTATATGGTTGGTTCACACTGTCACCCGCTGCAGCATTACCTTGGTGAGTAAATATCTCAGGGTGAAATTTAATCCAGCTCTCTGTTTTGGTGATTAGCTTAGACCAGCTGTACAGTCCAAACAAAAAGGACTTTGCTGCTGAATATCTCCATAAACAAATGCCTCATTACTCACTATGTCATGTATGTTTGTTTCATGGCAGCTTTGTTAGGTGAAGAAGCATGCTAGCTCAGTGGGGAGCTGGCCCCATTTCCAAGCTTAAAGTAAATACAGTTCTAAAAATTATACAAAATGTCAAACAATAAAAACACTGTAGGACAAATTCATCATACCACTCTGGATTTTAGAACCTGTAGTGATCAGCACATTTTGAAAAGCTTATTTGTGATGTCAGATCTAAACTTACAAATCTTGTATCTTGAATCAATTTATCACCAATATTTTGAGATAGTGCTTAAAGATGCATCATGTGGAATTTATGTTGCCACTTTAAACTGTTTCATGTCTGTAAAAACATATTTCACATAAATTACACTGTAATTTTTTTGTCATGTTGTCTTGTCTTCTGCATATGAAGAGTGCTATGATTCTCATTTAATGGGAGCAGCTGAACCCAGACCGATCCTCTGTTGAAACAGGTTAGATAAATTTGAAATGATTTAATAGTAGCAATGCAGCCTTTTCCATAGAGCTGACATTTAAGAAGGATAGACATAAAGTCAGAGTTGAATCTAACATCCTCTTAGGCCAACATAATTTGATAGTTAAATGCCTGAACCACAGTAACCACTGGCTTTATTGCTCTAACTTAATTATTTTAATTTTATTTTAAAAATGGGAAATATGTTTCTGTGTCCCAACAAAGGCATGTCAGTGTGTACTGCAGGTTATAACATAATCTGCAGCTTGATTTCCATTAGACCTCTTATTCAGAATCAGTTGCTGTAGATTTTTGAAATGTTATTTTTTTGTTTGCTAAGACTTCAGACATATGTAAAAAAAAAAAACATTTAAGTTTTACAGTTTGAGTTAATTCACTCATTATTTTGATTCCTTTTCCCAATAGTGGGTCTGTCAGTGAGAAAAGGATTGTTAAATCCATCAAACTTCAACAAGGGCTAATCGGTCTGTATGACCATGAGTTCATTTTTAATTAGAAAAGTGTACGTAATTATTTTTGAGAGATTAGTCGAGCATAAAAGAAGAATAGGAAATAGAGCATGACCACCTTATCAAAGACTCCTCAGTGGTTTCAATTTTGAATTGTATTCTTTTGCAGCTACAGCAGGCTCATGTTGCTGTTGATGTAAAAATGCATGCCTGTGCAGTCAAAAAGTGTCTGTCTAAGTTCATGTTTCTTGGGAGAGATGCTCCCTAATAAAAACAAAAGCAAATACCTGGTCATTTGGAATAATTTTCTTTGAATAGATGAATTTATAATTGAATTACCTGAGAAACAGAAAGCAGGCATGTTGACATGAACCAGTGCAGAGAAAGAACCTCATACCAACTGTGAAGCATGAAGTTCAAAGTGTAATGTTTGGGGATGCTTTGCTGCAGCAGAACCTGATCAGCTAACCATCACAAATACAACTCACCATATGTGCTAGAATTAAAAAAAAAATTTACACTGAAAAGTACATGTAGGGATAAGAGTTTTGCGTATTACATTTTTAAAACTTTACAATTAACATTATTGTAAATGTCATCATGCACAGATGTTCAATCATCCATAATATTGTCTAATGGGGTTGAGGTCAGGGCTACTATTTGAAGTAGTATGAATCATAACCACAATCATTTTTCTGTTGTGTTTTATAACTAAAGTCGCAACACAGAAACAATTCTCGTTATATTTTGACGACAGAGAAAAAGTATCTGGTATTTCCAGGTAAACATGAACCCAGCTGTCCTCGACCTCTGACCTCCTGCTGCTGGATGAGTTTGTGATGACACTGCAACAGCTGTGGCTGCTATTCTATCAGCTTGCAGACTGTGTGAATGGAGCAGTGTGTTTGAAGTGTGAGGGGTGAGCATGGACAGTATGTGAAGGACTCTGTAATTAGAGATCCTCAGCGCATAACAGGGTGAAGTCAGCAGAGCTGTAAACACTTCCAAAGAATATCCCTCTCTTTAGGTTCATGCAAATAAAATAAAGATGGCTGTTTCTTTCTCAGATACTTTAACATAAATGCACACAAACAGTATGTCAGTGTCATTCTAGTTTGTTCACTTACAGTATGTCCCCAAAGAGAAAAGCCGGTCCCATCAACAAAGAGCACAATCAGTGAGTAAAATGACGTTTGTTTGAATTTCATGTAGGTGCAGATTTATGTCCGAAGCTTCCTGGGTCTGTGTCATGAAAGGCTGATTAATTCTGACGTAGGCTGTCAGTTCTACTACAGCGGTGATATATTTCACCACACATGTGCAGCAGATTGGAGAGCGCTTAAACTGCTCACCTTTCCCCTGTGTAAGTATCCTTTTAGGTTGATCACTGTTGTGGAGCAGGCTTTGTCTCTCCTACTATGTCAGATTGGGAATAAACCAGTCAATGTGAATACAGTGGCCATGTCAGGATGCAGAATAATTACTGGCTAAACTAAAACCAGGCATCTTATGATTCATGCAGCACAGTAATTTGAAGTTTATTTAGAACGGGAGCCCTTGAGTTGGACAAAAAACAGGTACAGAACAAAGTTTAAAGGGTTTAGATTTCTCTCAAATGGTTTTTTTTATTTCTCTTGTACACATCCATGAAAGTAGGTTCTTCAATTATCTCAGTAGAAAAAAATTGCTTTGAAATACATCTCATTGTTTTATGCTGCAATCACAAAAACAAAAGACAAAATACAGCAGAGAAAGAGTAAATAAAACCTCATGTAGTACAGAGAGTATATTCATGTATATATAAAGTATAAATGTGCATTTGTTTCTCATTGTCTGACCACAAGTCAGGCTAATTATTGTTTTAGGATCAGGGACAATTCTCAAAATAATTTATATGTGCTGATTAGCCAGAATAATAAGAGTGGGAAGGAATGGTTTTTTTTTTTACATACATCTCCTAAATATTAAGTCTTCTGTATATCCATTCTGGAGCTTCTCAATTTTCAGCAAAAACAAAAAAATGATTCTTTGACTGTCATGCAAAGTTTCTAAGAAATGTTGCAAACAAGAATTTTGGGCTTCAGAGTTGTGGGGAGAGGACACATATATAACTTTCCAGACTTGAAATGTAACAAAGAAAGGTAGGGGGGAATGTTTCTCTAAAATATTATGATAATAAATTCCTTCCATTTTAAACATCACGCATTGCCATAAGCAATAGTCAGTAACTCTGCACGGCAGGAAACAGCAGAGGTTTTGCTGGCCCTCTGCAAGCTGATTATGTGAGTCAGAACTCCAGGTGGATTTGGTGCACAGAGGCTATTTTAGCTCTAGAAGGCTGAGTTTTAAATCAGGTAATCCCATTAATCCTGTGTTCAATGATATCCAGACTCGAGAGAGCGAGAAGTGCAGCAGTGTGGTGGGTGATGTTGCTAAATGCTGACGAGAATTTATCAGGTGCTCATTTATTTACTGCCAGTGAAGTCATCTCAGAAACAAATACATATCAAATATTATATACCTATACGTGTGTGTATATATAGGTATATAATAAAAAACAATCAATCCAATCATACATCCAAATTGAAATTCAGTGACAATATTACAATTTAACCCTAGTTACATTGTACGCCAGTAAAATTTAATGCCAATTGATAAACGTTATCGATGGAAGCTTAGATGATTTAATCAAGGCATTGACTTTGCAAGCAATCTAATCTCCTGAGCAAACATATGCAGACAATGGAGAGAAACGATTAGCTTTTAACAGGAGAAGTTCTCCAACAGAACCTATTGCAGCATAGAGATAGTTTAGAGAAACCTAAGACACTCTAAGATGAAACTTTATCATAAAATAGACTTTTATGCCTAGTCTTAAAAGTAGATAGGTCGCCTATTACAACTGGGAGCAAACTCCACTGGAGAGCCTGATAACTAAAAAGATCCGTTTCCCTTTCTACGTTGAGAGACTCTGGAAACCAAGAAATCAGATGTCTAATATGATATGTATACTGATTATTCAGGGCTTTACATGTAAGAAGAAAATTTTATTTCCAAATCTACATAAAGTCAATGAAGGGATATTAAAATTAGACAAAATATAAAATTTTATTTTGAAATATTTATAGAAATAAAAAAAATGCATCCAGTATTTTAGATTGCCTTAAAAATCCATGATCTTTTTCAAGCAAACCAAAGTAACGTATCCCATGATGTGTAACAATTTTGCAAAGTGGAAGTGTATACAGTGTAGCAAAGAGAGGTGGGCCGAGTACTAATATCTGTGGGACTCCATTGCTAACTTTGGTGTGAAAGATTTATCATTTATTTGAACAAACTCAAATCTTTGTGACAAATATGACCTAAGCCAGCTTATAATCATCCCTACAGCGTGATAAAGCTTCTGTAAGAGAAGACAATGATCAGGTGTATCAAATGAAACTCTGAGGTAATATCATCAGACAAATTAATTACAGCTAGCCTTGCCATTTCCTTCCAATGCAGTTCTGCTGGATTCTCGAATGAAGACGTGAAGAATTATAGTTTGCCATGTTTGTAGTTTGGCAATGGCAGCTGAGGAAGTGAATGACACCACTCACTTTGTATTAACATTAACAGGACTTCTCTCTGCGCGGTGGGTGATGGACATTTACAGCGCAGGCAATTTCTGGTAACCTTGATAGCATAGCTTCCTTGATGATCATGTAAGCTGTCATGGCCAAACATTAGAGACTAGGTAAAAATCAGATGCAATCGTTTCAAACTTCAACAGAGTTCATGCCTCCAACAAGTAAACGTTTCTCTGTAGCTGAGAGTCCAGACCTTCTGTTTGAAGCAAAGCTTATAAGGGCCTGGATTTTATCATGCTAGCAAATGCATGGCCATCTTCAGTTACTTTCACCAGTGATGTTTCAGTGCTATTCTGAGCTCTGAAAACTGAGTGAAACTTTGCAAACAGGTCAATTCTGTGTAAATGATCACTCAAGTGGTTACCAAACTTTTCTCAAGAATTTTAATAAGATAGAAAGATTAGATAAGTTTCTGTAATTGATTAGAGCTCTTAAGCAAATTTTGCAATGGAAAATAGAAGCCTGGTGATACATATCTGTTCAACAATTATGGGGTAATCCAATAAAACAAAAACCAATATCCAAAGAGAGAGGCCATTTCACACAATGGACTCTTTTTTGTTTTTGTTATTTTGCCAAGTGACAGTAATGACGTAGTAAAAATAATATTCCCTTGCAGCAGTCTACCAACTGTGCTTCTCTACTTTCCCACCAGTCTGTGTCAAAAGATCCAGAGGGATTATGAAGCCCTGAGCGCACCAAATAATATGCCCACATGTTGACAGACACATTGAGCTGCCTACATCTGTAGAAAATATCACTGGCGAAACAGTGATTGCACACACTTGGTCTTGCCGGTGCACGCAAACTAACAAACATGTTTTCATTTGAAAAGTCACACAGTATAAACAAAAACAGCGCATAACATTTTTGATAATAGGTTTTAAACATACATAAAACCTAAAGTGATCAATCAGATGTTGAATTTAAAGATTTTTGCTTGATTTTCTCAGGGTCTCTCAATCCTTTATGCAATGTTTTTGTTGTTGTTGTAACCTCTGTGATATTAATTACAGTTAATTTCAAACATAGAATGAGTGGATCTGTTGAGAAACAATGTGCTATGTGGGAAGAGAAAGTCTCAACATGGTCATCAGTGGTGAAACATACGCTTCTGCATTCAGCTCTCAAGCGGCCCAGAGGCTGCTTAACACTCCGCAGAGCAGATGGACTTCCTTTAAGGTGCAAAGGGCAGAGAGTTTATTGAGCTAAAATCCTCTGGGTATCTGCCTGACTGCAAATGGGGAAGTTCATTCTGCAGTCACATGCATGCACACGCTCAAAGCGTTAAAACAAAAGTACATGGCTTTTTTTCCCCTAAACAGTGGAGATACGGTTTTTAGTCGTGAGCCCGCTGCACCTGGGGCCTGTCGTCGTGGTCTGGAAGAGGGCCTCTGTTTCACAGATGGCAGAGCTGATGTGAGTGAAGGGTTTCTTCCTCCAGTTTTTGATTACATGACCTGGTTTCGGGGCTCCAAAAAAAAAGGTGTGGAATGTGGAAAACAGTTTCTCTATCAACACCCAGCTGTAACCCCACTTTATATCTAGAACTTAATTAAAAATCGTGGTCATACAAATAAAAAGCACAATTTACTGTGCAATTGTTGGCTATTTTACCCATGGATTTGTTTAAATAAGAACTCTTTTATTGCTTCATAGAGTGAAGAATTTCTGTGTCAGCAGTAGCTTAACATTTCCTGGAGCAATATGTGTTTCTTTTTGTGGTATTAGCTGTTTGGACCATGAAAGGGAATGCTTAAACTGTGTGAATAACATTTCATCACAGTCACTGTTCGGCCAATAGTCTGTGGAAGCAATTACATTCATATGTTATTTGATTCCATTGATCCACGCACAGTATCTGCTCCCATACTCAATACTTTATTGGATCATTTTAACAGTTTGAATTTTTAAACGTTATTATAGGACAGTTTAGAAGTTTTAATTACACATTGTCTTGAAAAAATATTCACATTTCTTTTAAAAAATTACATAGACCAACACAAAGTACCACATAATTGTGAGATGGTTGTGAAAAAGAAAGATTGGATTGAAAGTTTTTACTACTAATATCCAGAATTGTGGAGAGTTCATTTGTAAAACCAGACTGTGGAGCAGATAATCAGGGTTGACCTGGATGTGTGCCAACCCCACACATCCTGGGCACAAACTGTTTTAGATCAGCGCTACAGATCATTATTTGCAAAATTGAGCCTCCACAGACAATTTATTTTCCAAGGCTGTCTTATATTTATATTTAACATAAATCTGGTTCCAGGAGGTGTCAGAGTCCGATTTTATGATTGACATGTAATTAGGGACCACCAAGCTCCCAAAGAATGCAGGAAAATATTTTTTCCCCCAAAAAATAAAAAGTCATGCCATAGAGGGTTAATATGTATAAAGCAAAGTGGATGTTAAATTCCTTTCTTATTAAAAAAAACTTAGCTAGTAAAGCTGACTCTGATTGTATTGAACCCCTTTATCTCTGACACGTTAAAATAAAGTCAAATCCAATCAACTGCAAGTCACATAAGTAGTAAATATAGCCCACCGATGTTTAATTTAATTTGAGTTTATTGCAGCTCATCTGTGAAGGCCTGAGGATTGTTAGAGAACATCAGTAAACAAACATCAGAAGAACCAGGGAGATTATGTTCATTAAATTTTAGAAGCTCTGAAATCTAATTAACTCCACAAATTTAGCTTTTCTGGATGAGGGGAAAAAATAAATATATTGTAAGTCAGGTACAGGACATAAAAACATCAATCGAGAGCTAACCTCTTAGTTTACATTTAAAAAGCTATGCATGCTGGAAAACCAAATACAGAAAAAAATGAAAACTGCACATCCTTTTTTACTTTCATGCCCTGGTTCATGCTTGTCTATCAAATAAAATTGCAATAAAATACAATTATTAACGCTAAAGGTTGTGGTATTTATGTGGAAAATGTGAAAAGTTCAGGTTTTGTAATTACTTTTGCAAAGCATTTTCAATGTCCCCTGTGACTAGTAATAGGCTTAAAGCAATTGATTTTTGACAATGAAACATGCTCTTACAGTTACAGATCCAGTAAAAATCCTATTTTAGCAGCCAAACCAGCCATCTGCCTCATCTCCACTGCTAATTGGCTGCACATTTTTTTTACTTTCCCTTCTCTGTGGACATATGGTTTTATAATTTATAAGACTTTACATGACAAGCTGGAGCCCAGAATATTTTTAATTTTCTCTGTTTAAAATTGTAAAAAAACTACATCTTAAAAACATACCTTTCAGCAAGCTAGCTGCAATCTAAATCTAAATTTTGGTGTGTTTATTTTCAGAGAAAGTTGCAGTTTAGAGTCTGATCTTTGCTCTCGCAGTGTGTCTGTCAAGCCACATAAATACACCGAAAAGACCCCAACAAAGCTGCTCCCCATTACCTGCTCCTAATGATACCTGGCCTTGTTTGGAAACACAAACAGACATATACACACAGAGAAACCCACACCCTATCTCATTAGTGGGCTTTGTCTCTATGGAAACGCCAAACAGGTAACTATATTCCGACGGGGAAAGGTTTGAGGAACTGACAAGCCACCATCCTGCATGTGTATGTTGGTGTGGGTGTGTGAGTGTGTGTTGCCGTGCACATGGTTTGCTGTGTTTCCTGTGTTGGCAGTGAAGCTCTGAACTCTTGCAGTGAGTGCATTCAGGGTTAACTGTGTCTGGAAAGACAGGATGGTGCCAGGTCACACTGACAGAATATGTCAGCTGCCTCCTATCCACAGAGAAATGCTGTAGGTTGATCAGTCTTTCACAACTTTGAATTGAAACCTGTGCAATATTCACACAAGCCTCAAACAGTCAAACCACTGACATAATGGTAATTTATACATGTGGTTTTATGGGAAATGATTGTGAGAAGAATATTGTTGTCATGTTTTCTTTTGTGCAATTGACTGATTCAGTTTCTTTATTTGTTTAATTTAGAACAAATGTCCTAAACAGGTAAACTTTAAACTTTTGAGGAAATCACAAATCAGAGGTAAAAGTTCTGTGATGTAAAACTGAGACAAGAATAAATAATGGGACATTAATGTTGAATTATGACCTGGAAATACACAAATTTGTTGGTTTGGGTGTAGAAAACTATTCATTTTCTTTTGGCCAAATTATTCACAAAACCTACAGAATACAACTAAACCTTTCTGAAAATGAGGTAGGAAACAACAATTGTAAAAACTATAAACAGTGGTACTCAGTTTAATTTGGAGGGGAGTTTGTTGATTTTTCAGTTTTAGTCTGACTCATCTTGCATAATGCATGCAGCAAGTGTTGTCTTCATGCAAAGTCAAGACTATATTTAGATTATTTTTCATTAACTAATACCCATGGCTTAAGGCTGGATGTAATGTTATTTTATTAAGGACAGTAAGTGACCGAAAATTTTTTTGTATCTTAACAGAATCTGAGTAAACCAATAAATACCAAAATTTGAAAACCATGTCTCAATTTGTTTCTGCATCCCAATAACATAAAATCCTAGGGGTTACACTCAAGCATGCGTTTGATTCCTAGCATAAATTTGTTTTTGTGAAAAACAGTGTATGTTTACCTTTTTGAAGCATGATGAGAACAATTACTAATCATGCATCTCTAACTTTCCCTCTATCTCTGGAATCCCGCTTCCCTTTGACTTGTTGCATGAGAAGACTCTCAGAGACCTGTAGGGTTTTATATCAACACAGTAATGGATCAGTTCAGATCCGTTAGGAAATAATCAAGCCTGTGCAGTATATTCAGATGTTTTCTACGGGTGAGCCCTCATCAACCCGTAGGGTGCTAAAGCACTTGCACGCATACAGCTGTCAGCTGATGAACAGGTTGGGGAGGAAGAGAGAGAGAGTGTGTTAAACATGTGTGTCAGCAACTCTGTCACCATGGTGGGCTGTCGTATACTCAAAGTCCTTTCCTTCTCATCATTCCTGCTGATGGTAGCTTGCACTGCAGGTGAGTGCCAGCCTTAAGCTTTATTAATATTAAAATCAAACCCACCATCAGGAATCAAGCTCAGCTGAGCTGGCGAGCTCATTGTGGGTTAGCTGGAGGATTCCTCCAGCTGTGTGAATGAAAAGAGAGATCTGCAAAAATGGTATAAGGTGTGGGAACAATTCCTTGTGTAGGGAGAATGAATAAAACAAAAAGACACCAACTATAAAATGTAGGACATCGTTTCAGTGCTTAGATAAATTTAATGCTACAGTAAACACATTCTGTGAAATGAGAAATATTCTGCATTAGCCCATTCCCTGTGGATGTACAGTAGACAAGCAGCCTACTCTAACCTGACGCTTTATGCTAATGAGAAGTGACACTAAAGATGTGGCTGATTTCCAGCACGACCCCAGGAGTCGCTCTGCATTAGCAGAGATGACGGATGATTTAAGGGGGAGGCAGAAAGTGGTATCTCGCTGAGTGACAGTCAAATAAGGGGAAACATAACTAAGGCAACGACTCTGAGAACCAGGAGCTTGATTACTTCAGCGCTCCCTCTTTTGTTGCTGCTGAATTCATGCAGACTCCCCAGCAATATTTAATGAGAAAAAGATGTAGATGTAGATAGTCCAGCTGAGTATCTATTAGTGCTAGGAAAATAAATGTGTGCACGTTGAAGGATTTGGTGCCAACATGCTGTTTATTGTAATGTTGTACGTAGGATGTGCCAATGCAGTAAAAGCAAAAACACTCTGAAGTCCTGAAAAATTATGCATCGGTGCCATTTATAGACTTGTAGCCTTTTGCAGTTGACATTAAGCGTTTCTGTCTGTATTGTAGAAAAATGCCAAGGTCAAATAATATCACTTGGCTCCACCAACGTTTAAGTCAGCATTAACTTATTTTTTCAGGGCACCACAACATTTCATTGCTGTAGGTACAGTTTCCTCTATTTTCTTAAAGGTCACATGTCATGCTTTTACAACTCATCCTTTTGACCTACGCTCAGACTTGCAGATCATGACAGGCACATTCATGTCCATGTACTTAAACAGAGAAATATGCATACAAAGCGTGACAGACAAAATATTAAACACAAGGGAAAGTTTGTGAAAAGAGTTATGTTATGTAAGAGTTATGTGATGATATGTTTTATATTCCAACTTAAACATAACACAATGGCTACCAAACACAATATAGTGACAGCAAAGTCTTCAGCTTGAATTTGGTTTCATGAGGTAAAAGATTTATATGGTGGTTCATCCAGTTTGGAGTAGGAAGTCAGGGTAAATATTGTCTGATTGTGGAAGTTTGGAGATCTAGCAAACAGGCACCATATAGGGCGATATATGAGTACTCCATCATTTGTCTACGCTGCCTGTAGTTCACACAGGTTTGGAAGATTATATGTAGCCAAACTGGAGTTTAAAACAGTGAAAATTCAGATTCAGATCAGCAATGCTCTGATTCCCACCAGTGTTGTTGCTCTGTTGCATAAAAGAGTCAGACCTCCCATTTCTCTAACAGCTGTGTCAACACCAGAATATTGTGCTAATAGTGCTATTCTTACAATCTGAAAAAGATGGGCTCATTACAGCTTCCTGTTTATTGATGTATGAATGTTTATAAATGGGATTGGGCGAATGTGGCTGTAGTGTAAATGTTTCAGTGGAAAAAGTTGCTTTGTTTACTCAAGAGGTTTTAACAACACTCAGTAAGGTAGAGGTCTTTTGCTAACACTCTTTACGTCCCAATGACATTATGTCGTGCAGCCAGTCGGGCTGGTTGGAAAGGAAGTCAAAATACTCAACACTATCTTCTCATGAGAGAAAAATGGTACATATATCTATTCTCTTACCTTCTGTATAGAAAAAAAAGGTTTTAAATTGGTTAAATGTTTTTGAAAAACCAACTGGAAAGCTGCATTGTGATTTACTTATGTTTTATACCTTCAGGGTCTTCAGGTTTTGTGACTAAATATGACCTTTTCCATATTTACCCTCAGTTGTCTTCAACTGACAGAACTGCACTCTTTAAAAAAAAAACAAAACAGGAAACCATAGCTCCAATTTGGTTTCAAATGCAGCCAAGCTAATTTGTCATTTTAAGAAAAGTATCCCACTGTTCTCGCTCACTCATTCAAATCACCATTTCCTGACATTTAAATACCTAACCATCATTGTTTGGATAATAAAGGGTTTTCACAAAATTTGCTCCCTAGCTGATGGCATATCACTCTGGAGGACACTATAAATGATGGCCTGCTGCGTATATTTTGTGCTTCAGGGGGAGCAGGATAAATGGTTTTCCACAGTTGTTTTAAGGAAAGAGATCTGTGAATGTTTTGTGGCAGCTTTTGCTTTCTGCTGAAACCATTTTTATTTATTTTTTTTGTTCGGATGGATGTAGACACTTTTCCTGAGACATGATAGCTTACCAGAGTCTATGCTCCACTACTGAAGTCAGTTAATTACCATGTCATGTTTCACTCAAATGAACATGTTTCACTCAGATCTGGAGACATTTCAAAGGAGAACAACAAAGCAAGCACACTTCTTAACATTTCCCATACATATCACTTTACATTACGCTGATTCAGTAAGTAAGTACCCAAAGGTGAGGGGTCATGTCAGCGCCGACGGTGACCCGGTCCAGGGGAGTAGTCTCAGCATGATGCTGTGGAGTGGCTCATGTTGCAATGATGTCTAAAAGTCACAATCCCTCAGGAAAAGACGACCAATATCACATTAACTGCTGAACCCCGCTGACCTAAACGTCGACGTGATGAAAACTTAAAGGTCAATATTTTCTTAGTGACCTTGAAAGGAATAGTTTGCAAAACATATTCACTCAATATTTTCCTGGTAACCTTCAGCTAAAATTGAACAGATATAATTCCAATAAATTATCCACCTCAGTGCCAGGAAGTTATTTAAAAGCCTGGATGAGGTTCAATAACAAATAGCATTAAAACATTCTTACACTAAATCAGGACAAAAGCAGAGATTATACTTTTTGGACTATCAAACTTTCACATCTCTCAAAGCTCTCACATGGGGCCTTTGGGTTCTGAAAAAAAAAATTACAATGAACTTGAGAGCATTCTTTGGAAATGTTTAACAGATTATGCTAAAGTGGCCTTCTTTCTCTGATTCCTGGGCTTGAAATAGTGACTCAAGCATTAATTTTATGTAATTTTAAAACTTGCCTATTGGAATAAATACACTACATTTTAGTATTTGCTGATCTTTGCTTGCCCCTCTGTAACTGGACCAGAATACTGGTCCAGTTACTGGCATACTGAAAAATGACCAAGTCACTGTTTTAGCTTCTGACTCTTAATTTATTTTAGAACCAATTGTAGAATCTTTTTTCTTTTTTGGTTCTTTGCTTGTTTGTTTTTGGGCAATGAAAATGTTGATCACTTCTAGACATTACATTTTTTATATCATGACGTCACACTCTTGAGACTTTACCATTCAGGATGCATGTAGCATGACACACTGCACGCTGGTTTGATCCCAGGATGGATTAAATATGATACACTTCATATATCTACAGGGCTGTCACAAATGAAAATGCCAATGTGGAATATTAAGAGCAAACACATTCACTTGCACAGATGCTCAGTTCTGTAAATAGCCCAAATTATTTTAATCTTTTGCCAAAACTCTTTCTCAATTTTATCAGCTTCACATTTAGACATAATTCAGATGGGTTACGGATTACGTCAAGCAGCGTGTCAGAGATCGTTGGGAATCCTCAGTGTCCACTTTGAGGGATGCTAGCAAAGCCTTGACTGGGCACGCCTGCCAGAGAAAGCCATCCATGGCCTGTGTCCTGGGCATCATGCCACATGTCTATTGCTGGACGCATGAACTCTTGGGAATGCTAGGATGAACAGTAGCCCACTGTGTGATTAGATCGCATGTTCTTTTTTATGTAACACAACAGCAAAATGAGAGTGTAAATATCAGGTCTGCGTGGTCAGTTAAATGGGAATCTACAGGCAGTATCAGTAGTCATTATGTTGATAAAAGAGATTAAGAATTAGTCTAGCTTGATGATGGTAAACTGAAACATTATACCTTAGTCTATTTAGAAATTAAATTGTTAAAATGGTTTGTTGCTTTAGAAAGCTTTGCATTTGTTGGCTATAAGTCTCGTGGTTTTTTTCTCTCTGTTGCAATCACAACGTGTGATACTGAAAGTTTCTGCTCTGTGCTGTTATTTTCAACTCAGATACTCACAAGATCTACACAAATTATCTAACAGCAGAGAATATATCACTGTATTGTCTTTAAGATACAAAAAAATTGAAAATCTGATTTCAGATTCTTAATCTTTGGTCTGCTGTAAGATCAAATAATTAAACTATAGCTTGTTTGTTACATTTATTTTGTTGAACAGCTTTCCTTTTTTTTCTAGTTTTAGGGCAAAAATTATTCAGATACAGCATGTAGCTTTGGCTGCATGTAGAAGGTCCTTGGTTTGAAATCCAGCCTGCAGTTTTTCATGCATGGAGTTTGGATGTTATCCCTACCTCTACATATTAATATTTGAGGCCAGTCCAATAAGCTGTGACTCGATGTGTATGTTTTGGGTCATAGACCTGCTGGTGAACCTCCACTTCAGTCTCAAGTCTCATGGCCTCCAAGAGGTCGTCTGCCAGCATTGCCCCACATCTAACTCCAGGTCTTCCTATTAACTCTGGTAAACGTTTCTTGCCCCACTGAAGAAAAGCATCTCCACAGTATGATGCTGCCAAAACCATATTTCACCATTAGGACGGTGTGTTCTGGGTAACTTGTAGTTTCTGCTTGTCAATCTGTCTCAACTGTGATTTAGAAACTGTTTTTCTAAATCCTAAATCACTCCTTTGCATTTTATAGTAGCTCAGACAGATGTTTAGTTGCATGCAAAGGTTTTCTTTGCAAGTTCAGGAAAGGGCATGTTGGCTTTTATGCAGCAAAACTGTCTAAGACATTTGAAAAACGTAAAAAAAAGAAAAGGTCTCCCACCACCTGCTGTTTAACACAGCAGGTTAGGATTTTTTTTAATTTTTTTTACTTGAGTCTGGTGCACTTGCTTGTTCATGTGATTGACAAGCCAGTGGATAGAGGTTCAACAAAGGCTGGGGGCACACCTGAGAGGCTGCTTTGGCCCACTTGTTATGCAGTTGGCTCTCCGGGGGCAGAGAGGAAGGACGGGGTTTGAGTCTCGGCTAATCTAGTTGGCAGGTGACTGACATCTCCCGCGTCCATCAAAGTGTGACCTGGGGCATACTTTTAATGAGATCCATTCCACATGACAGGCGGCACCTCTCCCTGGGCTGTCTGACTGATCGCCTTCTCTGTTTCAATCAGGTTGCTGCCTATGTGTTGTTGCTTTATGTACAATGTACATGTCTCTATTGAAGCATCTTAGAAAGAGGAATCGTTTTGAGGCTATGAACAACTCTTGGATGTGTTTGTTTCTGAAACTCCTCCTTTGATTTGGAAAACATCCCGTTGTGATCTTCACAGAATAAAAAAAGACACTGAATTGAAAGGCTTACGCTGTGTAAAATTTAGAAAAAAAACAAAGCAAAACACATGCAATAATTGAGAGAAGAAGCTTTTCTGTGCTCATTTAATTTGGATTAGAAACCCATCAAGCAGGGAGGTTGTAAAACACATGTTGGGAGAGTCAAACCCTCTGCTTTAGCTTGACAGAGAAAGTAACAATAAAACAGAACAAATCTTCAGAAGAGGAGAAACACATGGGGTCTGCACTCTTGGCTTTTCCAGCATTGCTCAATCTTTGAAGTAACCATTTCAGAGCGCAAAAGCTGCGAACCCTGTGGTCTGAAATAATGAAATAAACGTGTCTGCGCTGTGTGAGTTATCAGGCAACAAAGGGAAGAAACTTTTCAGTCAACTAATGACAGATTCGAGCAAAAGACAAACACACAAAGTCTCGAGCTCTTGTGTTACAGACAACATAAGCAGCAAATTCAAGAGACAAATTATCCGGTTGACATCTTCACACAGAGAAGATAATTATGTTGGCTTACTTTGGCTTGCAAATGCTGGAACCACTGGTTCAACTGGGGGCCTCGGTTTTTTGGGGGGGTAGAATTTAGCTGCCAGATGTGCCCACTGCTGACAGCTGTTGGAGGCTGGACACTGTCCCATGACACTGGTCATAAAATAGGCAACATGCTTGCATGCCCATTTATAGTGTTGGTACAGCAAATGAATAGATTTGGGGATAGTTTTATTGATCAAAAGACTCATTTTAAATATAACTTAAAATAAGTTATATGGCTCATATGAATCATGAATAATAATATGCCTTTTGATTGCTTTTTAAAGCATGTAATTTTAAGTGCTTTTTGACAGGAAACATGCCTTTGTTGCCACACCTCTTTAAAACACAGGAACTGATTAGCTTATATAATAATATGTCATCTACTGTTTTGCTGCTACTTTGATAAGAATGAGGTGAGCATCCATACTTTACCAGACCTCAACCATACAATGAAATGAGGGTAAGAGTCATCAAATTAAAAAGCGTGGGCTTCTCCTTCTCTTTCCATATCAAAAACAGGTATTTCTGCATATTGTTAGAGACTACAGACTTGGCTTCAAGAAAAAGAGCAACATAAGGCTGACTAATGTAGCACATTCAAAGGTTCATTAGCCAAGGTAGAAGTCTTAAGCGATCAACAGGCAAATCAGATGAGCATGTTGATGAGGAAGCATATATTGTGCTGTTTACTGTCATTTATATGCAAGTGAAAAAAGCTGTGATTGTTTTTCCAAGCAAAAACGTTTTGATGTATGTCCTGTATGTCCCAGATTTGAGTAAATTTTGTTACACGCAATTTGTAGACTCTATATCGTTTAAAAATGTAAAGAAGATTTTAGCAACATAGCATGTAGGTAAAACTACCAACACTATGGATGTGGATTGTAACTGCATGTATAATGCAGTTGGACTTGTACATGTAGGTCATGCAATAGTGGTTTCAGCTGCAGAAGGAATCTTTGTGTACAATAAGTAGATGTTGGATTAACAGCTACTGTACTGTGTCTGTGTCTGTCTCACTCTGTGGGGCAGCGAAGAAGGAGCACGTGTGAACATCTGTGCAAAAATAAACAGTGACAGAGGAAAATAGGTTTTGTTACAACGACTCTATTTTCATTGTTCATGTTAGAGATACAGTCAAAAAATTTGTTCTGTTTTTATTCCTCATAATTCTAACAGGGACAAATGTTGAGATGTGCTATTTAAAGCTGTCCCTTTCTAATAACACTTGTATGAAGTAGAAATTAAAATGTAGATGTTGTCTACAATATGCAAGCATATTGTTCTGTCAAATGTTGTCTTTCCTTATCTTGAGATAAGGATTATTATGAATGTTCTCTTTTTATTGTGATTGTACACGTCATGGTCATGCAAAAAAATCATTTAAAGCGACAAAAACACAAATAATACCAGTCAATATTTACTATTCAGCTTAGTCTGTTACCTCTTCCAGCTTCATTCATAGCTTTAACCTCTCCAGCCAGAGCTGAGCATTTTCATGGGTCAGGCTCAAACTGAAAGGTTATGTCCATCCTCATTGTTAGCCTGCACAATATGTTGCAAATTTATCATCATTGCAATATCAGTCTATGAAATATACATATAGCAAAAAAACTGCCAGGACTGCAATAATATTACACAGCCATATTGTTCTGCACTTTGCACTGTCACATTATCTGTACTTTGCCATAATTGGACCTGCTGCTACTTCTTTGGTGTGGTTGAGTGCCTTTAGTTAATTTAGTTGTATATATTGTTATTATTATTATTGTGTGTTTGCTTATTTATACTGTATATATTTGACCTTTTGCACAGGAGCTGCAATGGAAATTTCGTTGAATTCTGTTCAATGACAATAAATGCTATCTATCTATAAGTTTGCTCCACATTTAAGTACCATGCATTCACTTTTTCAGTAAAATCCTGTTTTTGAGATGGAACAAAATAAATGAAAAACAGTCTTTTACAGCTGGATAGACAACTCGTTTTCTGTGGTTCGTGTTTGCAATGAACTCTAACAGAATGACATTTTTTAATTACTTGTTTATTTATTGCAAGTTATATTGATATTTACATTTTCACCTGCATCATTGCATGTTGAATATTTCCCTGATATTCTGCATTTCTTCTTACTGACATATTTGTCCCGACTTCAAGTCTCCATCATCCATCATGAGTTAGAGTCAATATCACTACTTTCTTCCATTGTGGAAAATTGAGTTCTTCATGTTTTGTCAGCCTTCTGCTGAGTACTCAGCTATTTATTCTGCTTTTCAAATTTTTCAACATAAATCTCAACATCAAACATTGAAATTAATTTAACTATCATTAGCCCAACCAATCATCGAGAGAAAATTATGTAAAAATGAGTAACAAATTAAACATAAAATACACAGTAACAGATGAGTAACTTGAGTTTTTTGGAAGAAGAGAACATTGACAGGAAAGCAGACGGTGATAAGACTGAGTGTCTCTCCTCTGGGATTTACTGGAGAGCCACTGACAGTTGTGACATCCCTCCAACCACATTTCCACAGCTAATTAAATTGCGAACTAATCCACAGAGAAAGACATAGTTTAGAGGAGGCTCTTGATCTCCTATGGCGTCTCCAGACAACGTACTACCGGGTCTTATGCAGCTAGACTGGTGCAGGAAATTCTGGGAACAGATGTCAGTGAGTATTTGCTGTCTTTCTGTAGAACTGAGAAAACCTTAATCTATTGTGGATGTCCACAAACAAATTATTCATGTTAAACAGAAAAATACCCTCTTGCAGTTGGAAAACCCTTTATCTGATTCCAATTAGCAACACAAAGTCAGAGTTGTGAAACCTTTTGTCTTTCATGACTGGTCCAAAGCCACAGTCCAGGCACGGGAAACAATCTAAAATAACCAACTCCATATCTTAGTAGTAAATATTGTCTCATGCTTTCCTTCTTTGTGCATTTTGGATATATATACTTGAGAAATTCTTCTTTGTTTCTGTGTCACATACAAACATGCCTCTAGATTTCTTCTGTGTAATTTTGGATTCTTGAGCCACCTGTTTCACAGACTCATCAGACTGAGTGATGACAGGAGGATGAGAGGGGAAGTCGAGCGGAGGGGGGACAAAGTTCAAAGGACAAGGGACTGTGTCCATCTAAAAGAGAACCGAAGAAAACATCTGTGAAAAAAATGCTACATTTTTTAGGTGGCCTTACAACAACAAGTCTTGCACTGACTTTCAAGTGACATTCTGGTTTTTGAGAAGAACGACGCAGTTATAAATCCAGCAACATTCACATTCACTTGGATGCTCTCAAACCTGTCAAAACATTGACTACAGAGGATGGGTTATCTGTCATCTTTAATTTCACATCATTTTGGTTATGGGGTAATGGAAGCACTAATATCTACCTCATATATTCAGTGAGGTAAATGCTATCCAAAGTTACAGCAAGAAACTACATCAACAGAAGTGTCCTAAATAAATCATATTTTTGCACACAGTCACACCTCTGAGACTGGGTTTAGAAGATGAGATGTTAATGGTATTCTTAAGACGTGTACATTGTAAAGTTGATTATTACTGGTATAAAATTAAACTATCTGCAGCTGTAATCTGTAATTATTTCTGCTGGAATATGCATGCTGAGCGATTTGAATAACCCAGCTACCTAAACATTTATATGTATATATGTATCTTATGCATTTAAAAACTAGATAAGGTTTATCAGATTGTGTACAGTATATTTGTGACTGAATCATGTTTTATGTAAACAGAAAAAAATGTAAAACAGTAATTAATAGTTTTGTGTCCCTGGATAGCCATGTAGAACTTTTGGTGAGCAACTTTTGAAATTGAAAATGTAATTACTGATGGAGATTGGCTTTAACTTGTAACTCTGAAATTCAGAGTTGTGAGTGCATGATTAATGCACCAGGCATTCTCCAGGTTCACTGTATTGCTTTCTGCGCAACATTTTCTTTTGTTTTTGGAGGAGTTCAAGATTCTGATCGTGAAGTTCAGTTTAGCTTTTCTGAATAAATGACCGGAGCATAGCATCCCAACTTTGTGGGTGTCAAGCATTTCTACCCTTTGCACTATGGATCTTGAACTGTCCTGTATCTACAAAAACACAAGTTGGATTTCACAAAGGTTTCACGGGTTACTGCTGAATTTTTGCTTTTCCCTCTGCCCTTTAAACATGGAGATTTACTTGTGTGCACAGATGTTTTCAGAAGCAGTGATTCTCTTATAAGAGGTTCTTACAGTATGATCTCTTTCACATTGTAAACACCTGATATTAAATGTTCAACACAAAGAACAGGGCAGACACATTAAACAGTCTTGTAACCTTTTTAGCTTATATGTTTTTGACTCTCATTGACTAAAAAAAAATTAAGAATCAAGTGACTCAAACAAAAACAATGCACACAAAGGTTTTATTTTCTTCAGTTATGGTAAAACCTGAAAATTCGAGGCATTTCCCTGTCAGACCACAAAGTACAGTAGTCTAAGCACAACTACTAATCCTCACTTTTTTGGCTTGGAGAAGAAAGCCGGCTCATTTCCTCTCCTGTCTACAGTATTGCCCTCAGGTCGGCGGCCTGTGGCTGGAGCCCCATAAAGAAAGACACTGAGACAAGACTCACAGAACCAACACGAGATGGGAAAACTGTTACGCAACCCCCCAACCCACTTATGGCTGTAGTGCTATTACACATAAAATCTTGCTAAATATAATACCCTACATTTTATGCATGAGGTAGAAAAGACAGGAGAGAATAAGAGCTAAAATAACATGATGCACTCTATACTCCAGTTGTGGAGATAATCCAGCGGGAAAGCAGCGGACGGGATCAGACCCCGTGGAGCCTGTTAGGAAAAAGCTTTAATTCATACCAAATCATCCCACCACAGCTGCCCTCCTCCTCTTGTTCCCAGGCAGAATTCATGTGAGCCAGATACAATGAGACAAACTTTTATCATTTACAAAAGGCAGCTGCACCATTTTTAGCTCCTCAAAGCCCCAGCTGAGTCATAGTTAGCCTCTGTGACAAAAGAAGGAGGAACAAATACAGGCAGAAAAATGACAATCAGCTAAACACGCTGAGATCTGGAGAATGCAGAGCGGGGTTTGATTTTTGTTTTATTATGAACAGCTGAAAAGTCTTGTCATGTGAGCATAACTAAAGAAAAAGAGAGAAAAGTAAAGCAAGAATGAAATTTACAACATTGTGTAAGAATCTAGATCCACTTGTGAGACTGTTTCAACAATACAGTGTGTTAAAGTCAACACGGTCAGTGTCTGGGCCGGCCAACAAAAATAGCAAATGTCCAAGTTATTTTTATTGCTTGATTCACAAACTGTGGTTTTAAATGGGAATATAAAACCGCAGGATGAATCTCTCTCCTGAGGACATGAATGCACTTAATGGAATAACAGACAAATATTTGTACAGCAAACACAAAATGTGTAATACTGTATTAATAAGAAATATCAACAGTTTCTCTGAAAACCTCACTTAAGGTTTGCAAGCAGGGTTTTTGTTTTGCATGTTTCCTAACATTTCTTTCCCCGCTAATTAAATAACCAGAAATTCTACTTTCTACACATTTTCATATAATAAGTAAAGAGAAAGATTTTGCAGATAAATGTCACAAAGTGCTTCACTACAAGAGTCAACTCAACAACATACACAGTAAGAGAGAAAACAAAACTGAGATGAAACAATCAGTCATAATGCTGAGTTCTGTGGAATATTGCAGTTCTGATATAATACATTATTAAGCATTATTTAAATTTTTATAACTCATGGTAGAAATATACAATAGACACCTGTTAAACTAGCAGTCATATTTTCCTTTGAGTCAGCTGTTGCCTTACTTCTTACCTGGCTGGATTCAAACTAGTCATGAACTTCACTTAAAACAGAACATTGATGTAATATGATTCTTTTGTGCTTTGGCATCCATAAGAGCTCATAGTTTGGATGATCGTTTTTCCTGGACATCTAGGATGGTCTAGTCTGTGGATATTTTTCTTTATGAACTTTTCTCTCAGTAACTGCTTACAATTCTTTCTTTCTCAAGTGTTGCAGCACATGTCGCCATAGTTAAAATTGTTTTTTTTCCCTTCAAAGATGGGTCATGGGTACATTTTGTGACATCATTGAAACAACAATGTGAAGGGGCTTCGAAACATGAAAACAAAACAACTGAACAATTTGAGAAGTTTTACAACTTTAACTTTGTTAATAATTTATAACTGACTCATGCCTCATTAATTTGTACATTTTAAACACAAGTTGAGGTTTTTTTCTCCAACAAATCACCTCATTATCAGATAACCTACTTCCATGCCAATTCTATGAATGGCACAGCTGAACAAACTTAGTTGTCAGATGTGAGGTAGCTGTTTCCAGCTGTAGTTGTCTAAAACAGACAAGTTTTAATCCTCTAATTCATTTTTTTCCTCTGTCTGGCAGCTTTGTGATGGAGATACGAGTCTACGAAGTGCAGAGTTATCTTTTTCCCATTTAAATGCTAATGAGCAAGCTGCAGTACTAGTCAAAGCACAGCAGAAACAGTGTGAATTTTTAATAT
The DNA here is from genome assembly GCF_003331165.1 of Xiphophorus hellerii. Taxonomy (NCBI): domain Eukaryota; kingdom Metazoa; phylum Chordata; class Actinopteri; order Cyprinodontiformes; family Poeciliidae; genus Xiphophorus; species Xiphophorus hellerii. The sequence goes on along the minus strand of NC_045691.1, from coordinate 15,084,665 downwards.
CTTATCGCACCAAAAGGTAACAGCTCTCCTGGTGAGGTTAGAGAAATGAGTACATGTTCCCTCATTAAATTCAACACAAGTGATGTGTCCCTCCAAGTGTGTGGAGGGCCACCGTGTCGCAGCTTCCTCGTCTGCGTGTCTGTGGTCAATTTGTGTGTAAGAATGCGTGCACACTCACATCTGCCCGTTTCGTTTAGGTAGGTGCAGACTTCCAGATGTGCACAGCGGATTGCACTTGATTCCTCACCTCACTGGTAATGAACAGCTGTTAATTGCTTCCCGAACATGAGGGGCAAGCCAGGAGACGGGGATTGAGCTCGTCACAGCATGTTAATAATTACTTTATGTGAGTGATTAAGCCATTGGTGGTAAAAGGTTGGAGGTTAAACGGTATTAAATGTGATGACAATCCTATTATATAATGACCTCTGCTCATGTGCAGTTCATTCAATTTGTTGTTTCTGTATATTTGACAATTCTGTAAATGATTTTCTTTTCCCTGTTTTTATATTGATGATGCCTTACAATACCGACAGACAACTATTGCTGGCATTTTAATTATTTATGCAGTGTTATTACAAGTCTCTAGAAAAAGAAAATTACATTTTTAAATAAACATGTTCAGCTGAGAGTCAATCTCAGGCAGTACCTTGAAAACATGTTCAAACCAACAGAACTTTTTTATATTGTGTCACCTTGCAACCAAAAATTTCTAATCTATTGTTTGTGGATTTTATTCAATAGACAAAGCTAAAGTAATGATGAATTGAGAAGTGGAAGAAAAATATATATCTAAAAAACTACTTTTCAGAACAGCCTTCCTCTGAAATGAAACCTGCAAGACTTTTGTTCATTCTTTCTTCCTTGGAGATGCTAAATATTAGTCTAGTACATGTAGGCCAAACAATTCAACTTTAGTTTTATCTGACCAGAGGATCTTCTTCCACATGTTTGCTGTGTCTCCTACATGATAGTTAAAAACTGCAAATAGGACTTCTGAGACGTTTCGTTTAACAACAGCCTTTTCCTTGAAACTCCTCTAAAAAAGACCAGATTTCTAAAGTTTATGATTAATAGTTCATTGCCCCACCTGAGCTTTAGCTCCTGAGTTACTCTGATGAATGTTTTCCTTGCTTGTTCTGTCAGATGATGAGGATGACCTTGGCAGGTTTGTCGATGTGAATTGTTGATTTTCTTTCAGTGATGGTGCTCAGGGAATTGTCGAAGGTTTAGGATGCTGGTTGATACTCTAAGCCTGCTTCAAATCTCTTCACACGTTTATCTCTGACTTGTCTCTTTGTTCTTTAGTGTTATATTATTATTATTGTCTAATATTAAGTTACACACTGCTTTATCTACAAGTTATCTGAATGATGAAAGCAGTTAGCTTTCATTATACATTTCATAAATTGAAACCCGTTTTATTTTTTCCCCTCTTCTGAATTATTCTCAAATATGAAACACATTAGAGTTTATGGTTTTTACACTGTATCGTGACAGCTTTACTCGGAGGAGAATCTTTTCATTTTCAATGATGTCTGGAAAATATCGCAGACGTCATCTAAGAATAATTTTTAAATATAACACCAGTTCTTCTTTTGAAAAACAGAAGGACTCAACCACTGTTTTTACAGAGTCCCAGGGACTGATTTTTCTGGTAGCCAGCTGTAATCTTTGATTTCGTCGTCATTTTTCACTTTTCACTGCTCAGATAGTTGCTGCAGAGAGCCAGAGGAAAATCTGGAAAGCACGGAGGGACTTTTGTGAAAGCAGGCAGCTCCTCAAAGCCAGGATTCAATAATTGCTTTCCTCTTGTCTCACGCAAGTGACAGATGGCGAGGCCACCAGAGGGCTGAAGATGGGAATAATATTGTTGATTAAAAAGAAATATAGGAAACAACATGCAGCTGTTAGCTGCATGACAAAAAGAGAGACGAGGAGTGGGACAAAAAAGAAGAGAAAGAGCCGGTTAGCAGTGACGATAAAACTCATCTGGCCCACCCACATTTTAATTCCAGGTCATTTCAGCTGCTGAAGTGTGAAGGATTTCTGGAAGGTGAGTTATTCATGGAAAATATTTATTAGCACAAACCCCTTTCAAGGATTGCACACCTTTATGTATGACTCTAGATTTGTTTTTGTTTGGGTTTTTTGCTTTGTTTAACTTGGACTCAGACACTTGTCTTTTAAGTTCAAAGAAACTCAGACATTACAAACGTCTGTCTTGTGTGTGAAGGTATGTTAGTTGTTTCTCATATTCAGAAAAATTCAATCCTCCATAAGTCAAAAGGATCCAACCTGTACAGCATCTTTTACACAGGATAATATAATATTTCCAAGAATTTCCTGAAAATATGGAAAACTAAAACATCCTACAAAAGATGTAGTCTTTACTTTACATAAAGATGCCCAAGGGGGCTTTTTGTAATGAGCTGTTACAAAAACAGACATCTGTGTTTCTCATTCCAATGATTTTTTTTTTAATTTTTCTCTAGAAATAGTCTAGTAGCCATTATCCCCTGATATAATAAAAGGTGTGCAAAGAATCAAAATATATTTTTATATAATTGTCTTTTCTTTTCATCTTGGAAATTCCTGTTTGAAATCACACGACTGTAGGGTAACTCTAACGTCTTCAACAGTACATGCAACCTAAGCTACTGTATCTATGCTTTATAGAACAATAAGTATGAATGTCGGGTGTCAGCTGCGTTGTATGCTGTCTGGATAAGAAGCGAAATAAGCCTGTGTGATCGGCTGGGTAGATCAAGTGAGATTAAACGATTTAAAGCTTCATTTGCCCATGAATATCTGATGCCTCTCTGAGGCAGGAGCTGGCGATCCTCTGGTAGGTCACTGAGGTGTTGGTGGAAATCTGCCTTATCTGCATCTGGCCATTTTTTCCCCTGACCGGCTCTTTTGTGAATATTCAGCCCTTTGTTTCTCTTTCTCCTTGCCTGAGTCAAAATAAAGTAAATGATTCATCCATTAGTCACACATCAAAGGATTTTCAGAATCAAGATATTGCCAAAAACAAGCAGAAATGAACTATTGTTCTGCTTTGATTTGACACGCAACCTGGTGCTGCTTGGCTGCGCTAAATATAAATCAGCAGCTGGCAATCAGTGGTTAATTAAAGCTGTGAAATGACCTGGGTCTGATTGTGATTCTCCGGTGGTCGTGTAAGACAAGCCTCCTGTGGTTTCTCTAAAAGTCATCAGTCACATATCTGGAGAGTTCATGTCTCAGAGTTCAGACACAACACACACAAATCTGTCTATATGTTCTCCTCATTCTGCTGTTAATCATTTTGGGATGTGTGGATGAGAGTTACTGAAATTAGAGAACTGAACTCAGATTGTTTTATTCAAATGTGTGTTAATCATCTTTTTAAAGTAGGAGTTACATAAGCAGAGGCAAAAAGTGTTACATTCATCCCCTATTCATTATTATTTTTTTCTATTTTGTTACAAATTCTGCCACATTACAACCCTTCACTTTCATGTGTTTTATTGGAAATGTATGTGATAAAACAACACAATTAGGATTCAAAATATGTAACAAGTAAAAAAAAATCTGAAAAGTGTGGCCTGTATTAGTTTTCAGTCCCCTTCACTCTCATCTCCCTCGATAAATCTTTCAAACAAATTAGTCCAGACTAACAGCCTTGCTGCTTCAGACTTGAGCGTCGCTGCACGTGGTTTTTTCATTCATGACGACAAATTGAAAAGCCAGAAACATCAGTAATAAAGTTTGTTTGTTTGTTTGTTTATTTGGATTCCCATTAGCCATTGCCGTAACAGTAGCTACTCTTCCAGGCATCCACAGTAATAAAGTTGCGGAGAAGCTCAAAGAAAAAAAATATCTAAAGGTATTGTTCAATCTTTCATGTAATGCACTTAACTGACAGAGCAGAGAAGTGCTTTGAAGCAGCCGAAAGACACAAGGTAAATCTGGAGAACATGTAGAGATGTACACAGTCTGCAAGAATAAAACCTGTGAAAAGAAGGTCATAATAAACCCTGATTATAGCAAACATCTGTTAGCAGGTAGGACCAAAATTAAACTTTTTGTCTACTTGCAAAATGCTGTGTGCATCAGAGAAATAACAAGAGAGTAAAAGTTACTCTGAATACACAGCTATGTGAAGAAACACGGTGGTGACTGCATTATGCTGTTGGGATGTTTTTTTATCAGCAGGAACAAAGGAGCTGCTGCTTGTCATAGTTCAATGCAGGTTAATATTGGAAGAAAACAGTTTGGAAGCTGCCAAAAAAACTCAAACTGAGGTGAAGGTCCACCTTCCAGAAGGACAATGAGCCAAAACATACAGCCAGATCAAGAAATGAAGGATTTAGATCAAAATCTATCCCTTCATTAAAATGTCCCAGTTAAAGCCTGGATCTAAATGTAACGGAGAATCTCTGAAAAATATTGACTATTTTTCACCACTCAATTGGACTGAGCTTAAGCTTTGCAAAGGAGAATCCACATAAGTTCAGTCTCTTGTAAAGATAGCTGGTAGAAATTTACCCAACAGACTTGCAATTGAAACTGCAGCAAAATGTGGTGTTACCTTAATGGACCTGAATATACATTTCTGCTGGGCTTTTTAGATTTTATTTGTACCGTTTTGAAAACCATGTATTGTATTCCTTCTATAAATATGTGCCACTTTGAGTAGTCTAATCACAGAAATCCCACACATTTCTTGTTGACAAGATGAAAAATCAATAGAAAGGAAAATTTATATTTTTGTGAGGCACAGAATATTTGTGATCAAAATATATTTCCATGGTTATAAAAATAAATGAAGCTACCTCTCTTATTTCAATATCTACTTTCAACATTTTGGACTTGATTTTTCATTTTGAAACAAACTGAATGACTTTTGGCTCAAGACGAAATGCAGCAGTGTTCCCACTCTTTATTATTAAAATGTAGTTTGAATATATGGAAAATGTGGTTTGATCCTTCGTGGGAACAATAAATACACGCGGAAAAACTAGACGAGGCCTGCAGAATAAGCTGTACTGTCTTGCAAATCATGCAAAAATGTTCCAATTAAACGAATAAAAAAATAAAGTTAACGTTCTGAAACGAGACAATAAATCTGAAAAGTTGAAGGGTGGTGTCGGATAAAGATGTATGATTTTGTGAGATTTTAGGGAGGGCTGCTAAGGTAGGTTCCCTCCCTCTTGGGTGTGTCCACAACCGCGGAGACCTCAGCCTATCCACCTGCAGAAATCCGCTTCCTTCCACTCCAGACTTGAGCGTCGCTGCGCACGGGTTGAATCTCCGCACCGACGATTGTGTCCAAGCAAAACTCTTCTCTTTTTTCGTTCACCTCTTCATGGGTAGAAGTAAAAAACCCACGGAATCTTCTGTTGCAGTAAAGTGCTCACTTCAAGTTTAAGGGGTTCCGTGAAGGTAATTTAAATCCAAGCTTTGTTTGGCTCTGGGATAATCGTGCAGGATCTGCGATTGATACGCCAGCGGACGGAGCAACCTGAGTGGATGGTTTTAAATGGTGACCAGCCGTAGTGCAAAATCTGGGAGCATCTAGAAGGTAGGTGATTATTAAGGAAGTGATTTTTATGAAAAATGATACCTAAAACTATAAGTTCACTTGTGACATATGCGCTTGAAGAATGAGGTGGGGAAATAGTTGCTTTCTGAGTGAAAATGGATATATATGCAAGATTATTTGGTCATTTATTGAAATACTTAAGCTTTGTATTTTTGGTGCGCCTCCCTAAACGCGTGGGAGGTCGCTTTTTTAAATGAAACACTATTGAAAATCACGCAAGGCGCAAAAGCCGCGCGTCATTGTCCGTGTCTCTGTGCGTTTTGGTGGACATTTAAAGTTTCTGCTGCATGTGCATTCTCAGATTTCAAGCACACATCCAGTCTCCAGACAATAATTTGGATTTCATGTAAATGCCATATTCTGCTTTTAAAAGGCATGTGGATCATGTCCTCCTAACTCGGAGCCCATGCAGTCAGGCTTTATTTTGGTTAACGGCTTTCCTTTGGAGCTCTGCCTTCTGTGGCTCAGCGTGGAACTTGATCTTAAACCCTGACTGACAATCTGACCTCAAACTCTGATCCACGTTTACAAGGAGATCAGTGGCATACATGGATGATTACATCGAACCCCCCCCCGCCCATCTCCTTGCTATCACTGTTTTGTTTCCAGACCTAGACCATCATGCATTTTTATGCACGTTTTCTTTGTTTCTTTCGCTCTCTTTTTTTTTTTTGCAAATCCGTCCACATTCTAATTTCTTGGATAGTCCTCAGAACCCATTTATGAGGATATTATCTCCAGCTCTCTTTGTTGCGGATGACAGCATGCTGATGCGCTTTGTGATTTAATCTGTGAGCGCAGCCAGTGCGCGCCAGGCTTAAGGGGCAGCAACTCTTTTCAGCCCTGCTATCGGGGAAACGTTGCAATATCTCCTCAAATTCGTTGCTATTCAGTTTGTAGCAAACACGTTATGTAGCTTTAGTCAAAAAAGTTCAGTCTTGCCGATTTTAATAAGTGCAGGGGCAAACACCAGCTGGATTAGTCATTAAAAAAAGCTACAGAAAATTTGACAGAAAAGAGAAGCTTGTGATTAAAAAAACAAAAGTGCAGATTTTCTTTGCAAAAAAGATTCACAAACCATGATTTAAGTTGCATGGCTTGGTGATACAAAAAGTCAGCCAATCATGCATGTTGAGTTGCTCATTAGATCAGCACTCAGATGAAAGAGTTTAACCCTGAGGCCTTATTTCCTTCACTTCAACACAAAAAAGTTCATAATGAGCAAGGGCAGTTCTTGAATGTGTAAAGCACTGAGCAAACACCTTCTACTCATATATAACAGAATAGGTGGCCACTTCTCCAACTGTAAGAACTTACATATAAATGTATGGATATTGAAAATAATCAGAAATAACCCTTAAGTTTTGAATCTGAATCTGACTTCTGTGTCATCTGCCACCTGCTGTGCAGTGCTAATTATTTTAACAGTGTACAAAATGCACAGATGTCAGATTGGGGATTCAAATAAGCAACAGGACTCTTGTTCAGGTGCGCAACTGACAGATTACTTTTCTTTTACTTCATGGCAATTCGCATGACAAGATAAGTACAGTCAGTTTAGTAAGGAGGGGATTTTTATGTATTTTATATATACATATATATTGCTTTTTGAATTTAAAGGGATCTGTGAATTTTTGACGCTTGGTATTGTCTCTCACAGCTACGGGACTTCTCCTCTGTTAACAAATAGAGGGACAATGTTGTGGGACAAACTGTCCTGGCTGCTGGCCCTCCTGGCTGTGTCAGCGGGCGGGCTGCCACCTTCCAATGATCCTCTGTCTGCTCCCAGAATCTTCCTGTCCTTTAAAGGTAAGGCACTTGAAAACACTGTGACCTTTCTTTTTGTGTTTAATCTGCAGACCTGGTGCAACACCTTCTCTCCATTTTGGTCTCTATCTGGAATGGGTTAACTGCTGGCAACCGCAAGATTCAGGGTTTGTAACCCTGGCTCTTGTTCAGCCAGAGCTTAACTGGGGTTTGATTGTGTGAGAGAAGCGAGTGAGAATAATGAGATGTGCCGCTGATTGTCCGAACTATTCAGGGCCACAGAATTTGTCTTCATCAAATTGCACGGCTGTTATTAGTCCCCCCCAAACAAGCCTTTGTGTGACCTCGGCTGGTTTCTGAAATCAAGTCAAATTTAACACTTGGCTGTGCACGTACTCTGGGTGCACATCCAGCATGTTATGAATGTCGGTCAGTGCCAGCGTGAGAGCCTGTGTGTTGAATTGTCCGGCTAAAATAGGTCCCAGCAGAGCTGTTTCTGCTGCGTTGTCAAAGTGGTGTCCAAGACTGTCCTCGAGGTTTTATTGTACCTGTCTCTGCTGACAACTTTAATATTGCTGAGTTCGGATCTGTCTCCTTTTATGAGATCACCACTCTTGAGTACTGTTAGCCAGACAGCTTTCATGTGAGAAAATTGAGGAACACTGAATGAACTGCAGCTTTGAAGCTTTGAAAACCAAACCTCATTCCAGATGAACATAGGTGAAAAATCCTGGATTGTCTCACATAGTTTGTATTATTTACATTGGTTAGTACAGAATTATTGATTCATAACGCTTGTTTGTCTGTATATATGATACCAAACAAGGGCAGCACTTAAGTCCATAGAAGTAGGTCGAGAGGTGGAGCATGGCCAAAGGGAAAACACATTAACTTTTGTTACAGATTCTCTCAAAATTACAACATGGTGCATTGGTCTTGATGGAGGCCTGTACTCTATTAATGCCCTTCAATTCCCCCTTTTGCTTTATTTAACCTTTGAGTTCAATCTTTTTCTCTCAGCGAGTGTTTCACTTGTTAATAGTCTCACTTTTACTTTGCTGGAAAATGTCTATTTATTTTCCACTATCTTAAATTTGTTTGCTTGTTTTTAATTAGTTTTGGAGGTTAGTTTATGCACGACGGAGCAACTTCAAGTGGCTTGAGACTAATAATGCATCTAATCTGTGTGATCCGCTAATTGTATGGATTTTTGCACTGCTCCACGAGGAATGCTTTATTAATTTTTTATGTGCTTGTGTACTTAACAAAGCACTTGGCTTTAGGCTTCATAATGACAATGTACTGCAGTTATCTCTTGTGATAAGTGCCTCATGAAAATGTAAACAATTAAATTTCCAATAAGCATTTGAATTTCTATCCAATATCAGAGTAAGGAAATGCAGAAGGTTAAGGCATTAGGATTGCTGAATTTTCTGCACATGACCCAGCCTCACATCTTTATCCATAAAGGTCTCTTTTCCTCTGATTATTTACATTTTAGGAAACTGGTGGGGAGGATTTTGCTGCATTTGGCTGCCATTCAACTTTTTTTTTCTTATTCTGCATCCGCAGTTTGTATTTGCCTTTCTGATATTTGCTCTCTGTCAGAGCCACTCACAATGAACCATAGATGGAGCTAAACATGGCTTTTAAGAGGAAAAAAGACACAAGTAGAGCATTTTTGTTTAAGGACAATGCTTAAAAACCCACTCTTTATTTCACACTCGCATTAGGCTGCATCTGAGATGTGCATTAATATGCATGATAAAAAAAAAAAACAACTGACAAATTATATAAAAGCATCACTGTGATATAACAGCACTTTTTCACCATGTTTGCTAGAGTTGATGTTGGCTTTTTTCCTTTGATGCTGATAGGCTACGGTTTATAAATCCAACATCTCTATCATTGAAATGAAAGAAATTAGTTCCTCGTTTTGAAAGGAAAACATGATTTTTTTGATTAAATGAAGGAAATTATCTCTACAGAACCAAAGCTGCTTTATATATCCTGTCTTTTGAACTATTTTCCTTGCAGCTGATTTGAATGTGTGTAGTGAACAACTTGACTTTTTCCTTTACTCTTTCTGCTATGGGACATAAATCTGATTATGGTTGCAGACACACAAATCACTCTGGAAAGCTGACAATATTTTCCCTAATGGTTAATAACAGTGTGCATTGCAGACTGAGTTTAGACTGACAATCATTGAGTCAGTGAACTAAAATCTCTTTACAGTTCATCAAGCTTCTGGGTTGCTTTTCTTCTGTATGAACAGGAAACTCTTCAGAATTGATGGGAAAGTGGTCAGATCTAAATACAAAACAATCTAGGAAGAAAACCGGTTAAATGTCACAAAAAATTGAGAATGGTAACACAACATAACCCTAAACAAAAAATCCAATTGTTTAGTTCATAGATTATTAGAATGTTCAAATGGCCCAGTTAAAGTAAAAACCTAAATGCAAATGGTTAAACACTACTAATCCAATTTGAATTTGATTGAATCTGAGATATTTTCCAGAGAAATAGATTTATAAACCTTGTAAAGAAATACCCCAAAAGATTTGCAGCTGTGTTATATTGAAAACCAGTGATTCAGGAAAGTATTGACTTGAAAGCATATATACAGTATATATGCCATAATGTCCTTTTTTGTTAAAATTTTGAGAAGTAGGCATATTTTTCCAACCAACTTAACAGGTGTGCACTATCTAGTATAGGTCCATCTCGGAAAAGTATTACAAAATGTTCTGAAGCTTACAGCTGCTGTGAAGAGAGGTATGAATACTGTTACAAAAAAAAATTAATAATATCACTTCTAAAAGCACAAAAATTTAGTGTCAGGCAAGTTTATTTATTTATTTGTTTATTTCAATCATTTACAGCTTAAAATGAACATTTCACATGTTGACATTCAATTTCTGAATGAAAATGAGTAGTTTGAAGTATGTTACTATGATACTGTTTGCATTAAGAGCTTTGTGAAAATACATAATATAAGACGAAAGGAATGTGCATTTGAAGCAAATCATCATGCATGATTCCTTAAAAACAGAGCTGAGAAACTAAATCCAGGCGGCACACCTTTTAATTTTTGCATCATCTTCATTAGGAATTAATTGAAAGGAGTAACTGAGGATTTAGCACAAGATTTTATTTAATAAACAGGACAAAAAGGCTAAAATGTGTGCAAGTATGTAGCTCTTCTGTCTCATAAAGACTGAACTAGACTGGCTTGTGTCATCTGCTGGGAACTCCTATAGTTACTTTTAAACAAGGACTATAATCACCTGCTATTTTAGTGCACAGGGCTCAGCGAGGTTTTGACCCTTCCAACAGAAGCCAGTCATACCCGAGGTTAACTGCTCTCAAACTGTGGGAGAATGGCACTATATTATCCAGTAATAGCTTGTTAGGGCAATCCTCAGGCACATTTGAAAGTGTTTAACTCTGTTTTTCTTTGGCCTCTTTGTAGTCCGCAGCAGAACACCTGGGCACAAGGTTAGCTGTGGGAAGAAAGCCTGCAGAAGGAAGATAAACCCAGGCAGTCCTGTAATAGAACTAATTTTCACAGATGGTCTTTAGGTTTGTTCGTCCTTTGTAGTCCCCCGTCTCCTTTGGACAGTCTTTCTCTGACACGTAATGAGTTGATGGTTGTCACGCCTGAACAAAGCCTTCGCTTTAGTGCTCATCTTTCCTGACAGTTCTCAGGGCGAGGATCAGAAATGGTGACATGTCCTTCATCTTCTCATTCTCTGAATGATAAGCTGCTGCCACTGAGTTTGAACTTGCTGTTTTTAACTTTCCAACAATGGGGTGCTTCTGCAGATTATATCCCACTGGCAGATTTGTGAGAGACTTTTAGTTTCCACATGTTAAGTCGGCGTGACATTCCTCTACGTAGGTGGCCCTGTTCTGTTGTCATTTATTGGGCTCCTCTGGCAAAGGGAAAACATTAATCATGCCTGTCATGCGTGAGCTGTATCCCCCAATAGTTAAAGGGGTATGAAAGCATGCACCTTTGTCTACTTAGATTCAGCTTAGACATTACTGATGTCAAGACTAGAGATCCAATCTTCATCTTTTCAGCGTTGACCTTGCCAGTAGTGCTTATTCTGAATTATCTTTAGCATTCAAAATAATCTTTAAGTAAAACTTTACCTTAACAGGGAGATTTTCAAAAGTCTCCCAATATTTCAGCATCCAACCTGTTCCATGACAGACTGAAGTTTAAAGCTCAAAAGGAGAAAAAAAGCAGTTTAATACATTTAGCCTTCATGTTACCTGTCCTCTGGGTCAATTCATCTAAATTCTCCTAAATATTTGTCCAGCTGATACAAATAGAGCGTAACATATAAATATGTATCAGAAGAGATGAAGTATAAAACAACCATAAATTCAAAAATACGAATCTGCCTCTGACTTTAATTTAAACACATAAGTGATTATGAAAATAGCTATATTTGACTAATTTTCCTTCAGTGACAATTTCTACATTGAGGATTGTTATAGACTGGTAACACTTGAGTATATGGTGGGTTCACTCATCAGAAAAGTATCATAGTTTTGAGTTTTTGATCGACTGATCAGCAAACCGTGCCAGTCAGGGTGAAAGTCATCTGATTCCCCAGATGATTTCTCGATGCATCTAACACAGCTGATATCCTTTAATGAATTGCTGCTGCAGATAGTTTGTTGAATTTATTGTTGCAGGGATGTTTTTCTGACATCTCTATTATCATTGTTTTAATCTTATAATGATGATTCAAAGTGATCCAACAGCTATACAAATCAGTCCAACGTCACAAACCTGTTGCAGACCAGATTATTTATTCATCAGACCCCATGATTGACTCTGGGTGATATGTATCATCAGGAAAGGTTTAGAGTTATTTTGTTTTGATTTCTACATGCATGTATAATGCTAAGACAGAAATTGACTGTAAATATTTTGAACGTTTGGAAAGAAATGACCCAAGCAAAAACATGTTTAAAAAAAAATAGCAAACTTTCTTGTTTTTCATGGAACGAAGTTTGTCTAGTTAACATTCATCATCTTTCAGGTCCTTCTGTTGACCAGGAAACTTTAAATTCAAAATGATCAAATCCAGCCATAAAATGGATAGTAGATTTTTCAGAGCCTCTCACTGTCATTAATCTGCATAAATTTGTATATTGCATATTTGAAAGACTTTTGTCAAAATTCTGTTCACAATGATTTGTGTATTTCTTCTTGCTATGATGCATTAACCTGGCATTGCCATGAGGAAAGCTTCTACAAAAGAACGTTTGGTAGCTGTAGCACGCGAGCCCCCAGCAATTATTACAATACTTAATTAGTTTCTTCCTCAGGAGGCGATGCTGGTGGAGAAAGGTTGGTGTATCCCAGCAACCTCTGCTCCACAGGATGCGTTGTGTCAAACTCTGATTATTCAGGAGAGCCAAACAGAAGGTGACAGCTCCACTGCTAAATATAGTGGCCCTCCTGTCTTCTCTTTTTTTTTTTACCTTCCTTCCCTTCCCTCCTCTCCCTCGTCATCCTCCTCTGCTTTTACGCCATGCTTACCCTCTCTTCCTGCCTCTTGATGAGAAGCTGGCAGTGTGAGCTTAAGGAGGAGAGCACCCAGTGTGCTGCCCACAGCAGGGACACTGTTTTACCACATGCACAACAAAAAGAGAAGGAGCATGGATTTTTAAGTGGCCACAGTTGAAGGAGGAAGCTCACACTGGGCTACCAATCTGAGGGCAGGAGCATGTTTAATTTGATTAACTCATGCAAAATAAGCAGAGAAGGTGTCTCAAGCTACATTAGGTTATATGGTTGGTAATAGTTGCTTGATTACTATAGCAGACATGGGTTTAGTTGTGATAAAACAGTATTTAAATTTTTCCAGTTTTTTTTACTCCCCTTTCTGTCCCTTTCCTTATCTTCGACATTTTCTCTCCCATGAATATCTTTGTTTTCATTTATGCCTTTTTATGTACCTTCTCCGTATGCTCTTTAACTTTTACAGCTCCCAACAGGAGAGGCCATCTGGTTTGGAGCGTTTTTTTTTTTTTTTGGTTATTTTTTCACTTTTGCCTTCAAATGTTTTCCTTTTAACTATACCTTGGTAGACGTAAAGGTTTCTTGACTGTGTTCTATCCTTGCATCACTGTGTACCTTGTAAAGGTTATGTTTTATGTCTCAGAATAAATCAGCAATTTTGCATGATTAAAATGTGTGCAAATCTCACCCATAAATCAACTTCTGCTCTTCTTCTGCTTAAATCAAGCAGCAAGTAAAAGTTAAACCGCAGTCATAAAACAAAACAAAGAAAACACAGCGCTCTGATCTCTCTTGACCTTTTCTAGTGATCTTTTGAAGGCGGTGTCAGAAATTCCCTCTTGGTATTCAACAATCTCATTGTGGAAAGAGCAAGATCACAGAAGGAGGCTGCTCTATTTCTGGCTTTCTACTGGGATTGTTCTGCTTTGGCAAGTTCAGTAAATCAGATGAAAAAATAACGCAACTACGACTGAATCTCCACTTGTTCCTGTTTATATGCAAGCTAACGTTGGCACTAGACGTAAGCAATATGGGCTTCTGTTTTATTTACCACAAAAAAATATGATAAAAACAATTTTAAAATTCACCTGTATTCTTTTTAAGAAACATCTGCAACTTCAGGAAGTCAGAACCCCTTAAAACATAAATAGTGCTGTAAAAAAACAAGTTAGCAAATAGCCTACTTTAGCAGACTAATTGTTTATAAATAAATTAAACAAGATATCAGGTACATTAAGTAGTGTGATGAGGTGTTTATTTTCTTGTTTGTTGTTTTTCAGTGTGACAAGTTTAAAGACAAATATTGAAAAGGTTTATAATAGCCACCATATTTCTCACTCATTTCAATTTGAGTATAGACATTTAAATTATCATGTTGGATATATATGAATTAATAAATCAATTGACATGCAAATAGGCTTTTCAGTGCATCTTAGACCACTTAAATCTGTAAAAAATGCAATGCTATAGTATTTTAGGCCAAGTTACCTTAAACTCTATCCTCAGGTGTTGTCCATGCTGAAATGATATACAGCTCTGGAAAAAATGAAGAGCCCACTGCACTGAACCCCAATGAACACCTCCTGGTTATTCCACCAAATGTTGATTTCTGAACTCTTCCTGAGTTAAAACATTAGGTGTTGCTGTTTCTAAATGAATATGAACTTGCTTTCTTTGCATTATTTGAGGTCTAAAAGCACTGCATCGTTTTTATTATTTTAACCATTTCTCATTTTCTGCAAATAAATACAAAATTTTTGCCTGGGATTTTGGGGACATGTTGTCAGTAGTTCATAGAATAAAAGAACAAAGTTCATTTTACTCAAAAATTTACTTATAAAAAGTCAGAGAAACTGATCATTTAAAGTAGTCTCTTAATTTTTTCCAGAGCTGTATTTTGCAGCACAAAGCAGGAAAGAACAAATCTCCATTGACCCATAGTGCATACCTATTCTAAAAAAATGACTCTTATATCTAATATATTTATTATATATTAGACATACAAGATATATCTAATTACTTCAGGTGATGTTTGTTTACATGCAGTCCTATTTAAATTTTAGCACTGAAACACTTTGTAAGGGCTGTACTAGTTTCCACTGCTGCAGCATATTCAATAAATAAAATCCTCAGTCTTAGGTTCTGTCCGCTGCATTAAGAGGGACAACCCTTAGCTGGAGCACATCACGATTTGTATGAGTGTGTTGGTGACTGTATGTGCCTGCTGGTATGTTTGTGTCTCCTGGTCTCTGCTGTTGCCACTTTTTTAGATGGAAATGTGGCAGACGGGATATAAATAGATGCGAGCCACTGTGGCACATCAGACTTTTCTTCTCGTTCTCTCATTTTTAGGAAGAAGCTTTCTGATGTTTATGATTGTTTTCTTCTTCACCCTTGAATTTTCTTTCAGAAGCAGTGATTGTAGAGGTGTGGTTTTGTTCATTAAGGAGTACAGCTTTTATACAGACTTGTCATAAACCTCGGGTGAAGGAGGATGTGGGAGAAAACAGGTTTCAGGATTATAATGGATTTTACACAGAGGTGGTTTGGTACAGATTTAAAGTGACAGAGAGGAATGTTTTAATATTCATTTCAGGTCCATGTGGCTATGTCTGAGTTATTTGTTGATGCCTGTGTGTCTCTACGTGTGCGAGTGTGGGTGCTCGCATGCTTGCAGAGCTTCTTAAAAACCAAAAAAAAAAACTGCTATCTGTGACACTGCTTCGATTTGGTTTCCATAGCAGCCTCTACCTGTCACTCCTCACAAACTGAATCAGGTTCAAATGATCCCCTCCGCAGAGAGGAGGTGGGATGCAATCACTGCCTTGCGCTTATTTCCCCAGATGTCTGCTGTCTTGTCTGTTGCAGGAAATCCTGTAGCACGGCACCCAAGACTTGGCTTAGTCAAGACAATTGTGAAAATAAATTTACTGAAACAATTGAGTTTGAGGCTGTGGTATGATTCTCGGAGTGAAGTAAAACTGACATGCAAAGAATGATTTCTTTGTCAAGGTCCAGACTAAATGAACATTCTCTCCAGATGTGGCTGAAATGCTTGAGTCCTAAGGGGGTAAAAAGGAGGCTGCTTGCAGTCGATCCTGAAATTAAATAGACAGTAGGTCAAGGACACTTCTCCCCCGTTGGCTTTTGACAGCTATCATTCATTTTCATTTGTCTGTTAGTGTTTGGATCATGTTCCTGACCTGACTGTCATGATGGCCAGGTTTAACATTTCTCAAATGCACTGGATGCATTCAAGCAGTCATTCTTTCATGAAAGCCATAAAAGCTTGAGACGTTTCAACACTGGTAAAATCATATTCTTTTTCCAAAATATATTCAGGTGCAAAATGTTAAAAGGTGGGGTTGCAGTGTCGAGTATTTTAGTGATACTTTCCTAGGGTTGGTTTATACAATTTTGAGACAAGAAAGGGAAAAAAAATGCCTATTAAAGACTCAAGCTCACCTTACAGGGCTATTACTGATTAAAACATTCACTTAGATTGGTTCCCAAAGATTCTCTTCTGGACCCCCCCTATGGATTACAATAAAATCGCCCATAAAAAAAACAAAAGAAAAATCAACTGGGCACACACATCGTTCAACCAGACATAAACCTATACACATATTTTGTTTTCAAACTGCCACTGAAGTTTATTTCACACTTCAGGTTGCAACAAAACACATTTCAAACCATCTTTACAGTGAAACACTTTTGTGCCACTGCAAGGTGCCATTGCACCCCACCTGCCAATGGCACTGCACCCCCATAGGGGGCGTGTCCCACACTTTGGGAACCACTGCTCTATTAGATGATTTTAAAAGAAAAACACTCATTTAGATGGAGTTTGAACTGTTCAAACCATAGGTAAATTTTGTAGCAGCATGCTCCGTTTGGAAAAGTTTAAGCACCAGAAATTCAGAAACGGCAAAAAACGCATTAAAAACACTGATCACTGACCTAAGGAATTATTTCTCTGCCCAAAACACAATGTACTGTAACTAGAGTCCCAATGGGTGAGGGGAGCTAAGTTGTTTGGCTAGCTATGTCTGAGTCTGTAATCGGGAGCAGTTAGCTGCTCGGCTAACATATTGTAGCATGTGTGTGGTAAGCAGGCTTGGAGTGTGGCGTCTTTGGCTAGTGGCTACTACAGGTTTACGTTTCAGGGCGGGGTGGCCTCTCAGGCTCTGGGTTGCACTACATCAGCGTCATATGGCTGGCAGCGATATGCTTCTCAGCTCTGGAGCATGGCTGAATAAACTGCTTCCTCTTCTCCGTCGTGGGACTAACAGCCAGTGTCTGCTCGTCGACAGTAATTTTGGAGAACCTGTAATTAAAAGGTTTCCTTCTGCAGTATTCTGAATAAAACAAGGATTAAGGTTTATTCCTTCGGCTGGTGATGCAATACCGTTACCTGTATTTTGGATGGAAAACTTCTGGGACATGGAGTGGCTTTCTTCTGCTAGCGAAGGAAGGTTTCAGATTGCATGTTGTCCTCTTTAATATAGCAGTGACACAGAAAGAGAATGTCTTTGTCCTAATCATGGGGTTTTAATGGTCCCGATAGCCTAACAGAGTTTCCCTCCTGAAACTCCTCCTCTTCCTTCTGCAGGAGCCAGAGTGGGTTAAAATGCACTGCACTGTTGAATCAAATAGTTGCACCAGCGTCCTGTAGTCAGTCCCTCGTGGATGATTTAAAAAAAACTTAATTTGCTTCTAATTCTGGAGAATTATTTTTGAAATACATCAAAAAAGCTCCAACAGTAAAGCAGTTTTTGTTGTGGTATTTAAATCATTCTAATTTGCAGCCTTACTCTGCTGTAAATTACAGATCAACTAACAAAGTAAATGCATACTTGTATAAAATGTTGTTTTTTTTTCCAGAATGTCATTTGAACTTGTCTCGTTGGATCCTAGATGTTTCGGAGAGTGGATGTACAGCATGTAGGAGTGAAACATGCAGAAAAACGAGTCAGCCAGCGGCTGGGAAAGTAATAAGAACTGTCGGGAAGATGAGCTGAGAGGAGGAAAGTGTGAGGGGAGCAGCGGAGCAGAATCAGACAGTGCTCTGAGAGCGCTAATGGACTGCAGGGCATCAGTGTCAGGTTTGCTATCTCAGCCAGAGTGTGGATAAATGGAAGGATTTGAGAATGAAGAGCAAGAGAGCAGCGTGGGTGCACAAAGGCATACTCTGGACAAATTGTGTGTCTGCTTCCCATTAGCTTTGTGTGAGTGTTGGACGAGATGGTTTACTTCAGATGCTGACTGCTCAGACAGCCTCCACAGGTCAGCTCTGTGACCAGGCCCTGACTGTAACCTTATGGTGCAAAGTTTGTTGTTGGAGTCAGTGAAGCTGCCAACTTGGTTCACACTTGCTCATCGTCCCCCCGATTGCTTTGGAAGAATTGTTGTAATTTGTCATTGAAAGGTAGTTTGACCTAAAAGCAGAAATGTGTGCTTAGAACAATACATTTTCTCTTGAACAGAGCAAAATTATTTCAAATGCTTTTAGCAACATTTTTATAGGAAACTTATTCTTTCCTCAAACTTGCGTCAGAGCTGTTTTTGGGGCAAAAGCTTTGCAGTCTCATCAGATTTTCAGGTGCTGTAGATACAGTATAGTAAGTGTGTGTATGTGTGAAGTCCAAGAAACTGCCTGGATAAAAATGAAACCTATAGCTGACCCCTGAACTTGTGGGAGGCTTCAGTGGAGACTTTGGATTCAAAATGCCAAAGAATTCCTCCCTTCATGCCTCCCTCCAGAGACGCAGTCAATAATTTTTGATACTCTTCGCTCCCTTTCCGTTTTGCTGTATGATGCTTAACTGATAAAACTGAGCCCTTCTCAAATGCTTACCACATTACTCACATATGTCAAAGTTTGAAATTTAAATGGTTGGCGAAGAGATGAGGTTTATTCATCAACAATCAATTAGCCGGAAATTACATACTTCACATACTTTAGAGGTCTGCAGTCCTCTAATGTCACTGTCCTGCAACTTTTGGATGAGACTGTTCTCCTACACACTGCTCCATCAAGTAAAGGATTCATGACCAGACGTTTGGAAAAAACCTTGCTGACGTTACCAAGGAGGTAATTCATCCTCTTTATTCAGGTGTGTTGGAGTTGGGATGCATCCAAAAGTTGCAGGACAGTTTCACTTGAGAGCTAGGGTTGTTGATGTCTTGTCTAGCTCATGTTTTGAGCAAAAGATACAGTGTGAAAAAGAGATGGAAATGAAATACTGCTTTCCTCTGGTTACTTTCCTGGAATGGGAAATCCAGGAATGGGATTGGTCAAAATTAGAAACACAACACAAAAAAATGCACAACGCTGTATTATCCAGGAGATATATGATATGTGCATTTCTTGTAATAACTTGTCTCTTGAAGAATTACATTCCCTCAGTTGAGCTAACTGCCATGGCTGGAGGTAATAAAAGCAGACTTTTAAGGTCAGAACTCAGAGTGGGATGGAGCCTTTGTAGCAGAGAACCTCCTGAACTCATCTTGTCTTGGAAAGACAACACAGAAAAACTGAATCCAAGAGGAAGGGCAGCATGTGGTGGAAGATGTAGTTTCCAAACCTCGTTCGAGGGTTAGCACACTGAAAGATTCTTGGGACGGGACGGCCTCTCATTCCCAATCTTTGTTGCGGCTGCATTGACACTATGCCAAGATTTTCTCCATGCCTGCCCCGGTCACGCCCCTCTGCCTCAAAGCATTGTTTCACAGCTATGTTCTCAGGAACCTTCTCTAGGTGTCCCACATGGTATGTTGGCAGTGCCGTCCATGGTGTTTGTGCTATATGTTTGTGTCTGTGTTCCTGCATTTATAAATGAGAAATGGGAGTACGGGCCTCCTATGTTGCTGTTGTTATTGTTGTTGTTGATGTCTACGCCTCACTCATCCCTGTGAATGGACTGCATGGACTCAATAGGCAAGGAGGCGTTTGTGTGAGTCAAGTCCATCATTCATTTACTTCATTCGTGTCCCCAGGGAAGCGGAGGGGGAGTGGCGTACAATTCTGGCACAGCATTAATGCTCTGGGCACCTCTGTCTTTCCTTTTCCTCTCTCTGCTCACTCTCTATCTATCTATCCCTTATCGTTTGGGTCTCTTTCTTTATCTTCTCTTGACATAAATGTTAAAAGAGTCATTGCTCTGGCCATAATCTTGTGCTTTCACCTTCTGTTAGACATCACTTTGGCTGAAGCAATGCTCCTCTGGATGTTGTGCTTCACCACACTACATTGATGGACGACCACAGCCAGCCTTTCACCGAGCAGCACTTCCTGGCACAGATACACACAGACAAACTTTTTTTATTTCACGTCTGACAAATCTAGTTTTAATGCGGTCGACTCAGCTGAGAGGAAATGTTGCATGCTTTCTGGCACTGAAGGATCTCCAACACATACACAGGCTTTGTTCAAACGTAATCACATTTAGAGAGAATCGGATGATTGCTATTCATTAGTCTATAGCTTGTGTCATTAACAAACAGGATCTGTGCACAGTGTGAAATTTACCTTTTCTTTGCTCTGGCTTGATTGTGCTGTTCTATGAAACCATCTGTGAAAGATTAATTAGTTACAAATCATTACAGCCATTCACACCACAGAAAAAAACAGAGAGAACCTTCATTTATCTCAGCTCCTGCACAATTTGATTAAATGTTTAGGTGAAGGGTTGGGTGATGTCTGGCATTATAAAAACTGTTGGTCAAAGTTGTAAAAATCCATCAGCAACATGTGTGTGCATGTAATGATTTCATTAAGTTTTAATATTAGAACAAATTTGGACAAATTATTTTACATACTCAATTGTGTTTTCAACCTACACATACAACACAGAATAAACTCTGGTGCCTCAAGCAGTCATTTGATAAGAGGCAGGGTACTCCATGGACACTTCGCCAGTCCATTACAGGACACAGAACAAACAACCATGCATGCACACAATCATACCCAAGTATTGCAGGTGTTAACTATTTTATTTTTCTTAGAGTAAAACTCTGAAACAAGGGAGAGGAAAAGGTGGCAATGTTTTTGACAATGCGTGGTATTTTGTCATTGTTTTTTATTTTGCTAGTGAAAGTGTTAAACTTGTTGTCAGTGAGGCTGTCACTCTGGACAACCAAAGACCCCTTAAAATTATTTAAAAAGAAAACACTTTGCCAACATTGTTTGGTTTTACATAGTGTGAACCAGGCTTTAAACACTCACACTTACAGACTTATGCTCACAGGCTGTAGAGAAATATTTCACCTACTTTTTGTTTGCACTAATACTTCTCTCTTTGTGGTACAGAAATATGTCCTTAAAAGGAAAGTTTTCTTTGTGCTGGTTCTGCACGCTTTTTATAGAACTCATTGCAACATCTGAAAATTGTCTAAGATGTAACTTTAGTTTTCTTTATTCTGGAGCTGTTCATTTTTTAGGAAGAAGTTTGGACAAAACGTTTTACAGCGTGTAAAGATCATCAGGCAGTGGAAGAATAAAGTAGACGTCAATAACGTTTTACCCTTGTATAAGTCTTGTTGGTGTCATGAAACATTCAATACCTGCACTCTTATATTTACGTGCATGTGTGTCTGTTAGCTTTGCAACTATTATTTGCCATTCAAATTCTGAAGACACTGGAATCAGATTTTTCTTTGCACTTTTATCTCTATGTTGACAGTGCTGAAAATGACTCACACGTACGTTACATGATCATAACCAGATTGCTGGAAAAGCAACAGAAAATAAACATGGGAGACTGTGCATGAACTCAAAGAGAGAGAGAAAAAAAACCTGCCTGTATTTCAGATGAATGAAAACAGATTAAAAAAATGAAAGGGAATGTGAGAGTACTGGGTGAGAGAAGACAGTCATGGAGAAAAAGCTTCTTTCCATTTGTGGTGTGGAGCAATCTGCATTTGGGCTCCTTATCTGTGCAGGCCGGATAGCTAAGCACTGATTTATAACAAGGTATGACAGCTGAAGATAAGAGGGCTCTTAGTCTCTGTGGATCTGTGAAATCACTGGCCTCCTTTAGCACCACATGTGAGAGCGGATGGAGGGTGACTGTCACGCATGTTGCTTCATTCAGGCTGATAAGACTCCAGCCATACTCTGACTTTTCTTATTGTTGGACCACAATCACAGTAGTCTCTTCCAGCTAATAATATTAGCGGCTATAAATATAATGTTTGAGTTCCAGATGTGGTAAGATATTACTCGTAAGCCTTTTGAAAGAATCAGTTCAAATTTTCTTCTGTGAATTCATCTCTAGATCAGCTTGAGCAGAACTTTCAACAAAAACAAACCAGAGAAACTGAAGCCGCCCTCCGACTCATTGCATGCAGGGCTTTGTTTTCCCTGCGGATAAAGTCAGTTATCTTAACGAGGGGCGTTCCTGTGTGCACATGAAGGGCAGTAATTGCTGTGCAATAATCAGCATGACAGGCTTCTGAGAACCCCAGGCCTTGATGTGGTTTGTGTTACCTGTTTGATTTTTGTCCATCTGGTGGATTACAGTTTTGCCAAATCTCCTCTGAAAATTCACCCTGTCAATGTCAGAATCACGTGAATATAAATATGACTAAAACTAAACAACTATTCACATCTTCTCCTCAATAGACGTCGTCAGCACGCTGACCTTTATGGTCCCAAGTGAAAAAGGGGCCACAGGGGTCAGAGAGTAGGACGTCCCGGCTGTCTGTCAAGCACAAAAGACTCCAAATTAACAGGCTCTGGTGGGTTAGAAGGTACGGAGAGTGCATCAGTCAGCATCAACTTTTTAATAAAATATTACACATGCAGACAATAATCTATAGGTTTGTACAGACTGTCACTCAGTCTGACCTTTAGGGTAGCTTTGGTTTAATTGCAGGGTATAGATGAGTGACTAGGGCCCAGCTTTGGCAGACAGTTCACATTATCTATTAGAAGAGTAACAGCTGCCAACTGGTTTTATCTTGACTGACATTTTTTTCACTGCACACATTTAACTTTTAGGAATGTAAGTGGTTGTCATCAACTTGTAATTACTCTCCATGAAACAGAGATGGGGAGTCTGGAAGTTAGACTGGAGCTGCAAAAAGAAAGACTTTATGCTTTATTTTTAAAAAAGGGCATTTTCACATCTGAAAGTAATGTAGACTCAGCTCATTTGGGCACTAAAATCTCAATGTTACATTTTCAAATGGTGCAAATCGCTTTCACATTGAAACTGTGTCAAATGATTCAAATCCTTTAAAAAACGTGTTCCTCTCCCCTCATCTGTGGTGGCATAGTAGAACAGCTGTAGGAAAAAACACAATAACCTCCAAAGAAGACACAAGTGCAACTTCCTTCTTCAGAAAATGGAAGCAAAAATGGAGTTGTGTCAGATTTTAGCATCTGTAGGATTTTTCTTTTGTCTTTGGTAAAAGACTACAAGCTATTTCTCCCGCTAGTGCTATACTCACCTGTTTGTTTAGGGTGTATTTACCCAGAATGCCCTGCGATGTAGTATACTTCCTGCTTTTGTGGCGGTCTCTGATCTGCTTGCAGCCACATATGCATTCAAACCGGGCCAAAGTTCACTTCAGCCAAACCGAGACCTAGGATTTTAGGCAGACCAGAGTTTGCTTTTTGGTACCTGTCGGAGTTTAATTACACATTCACACCTTTTCAAATGAACCAGACTTTTTAGGCAAATGGACCAGGTGGTAGATAGTGATATGGAAGCTAAGGGCCAAAAGCACATGCTAAAAGCGTAAAATTAACCTAAGACTTGAAGAAAAGTTAGTTGTGATCTTCTCTGTCAAGAAAACACCTTTTTTTTTGTCTGATAATTTGGTTCATCCTTTTTTGCAAGTTGCTGGAATGGCCATTTTCCTCTTGTTTTATTCCTATACACAGCTTTGTTAAAGAACACTCAAGCGTAAAACATTATATGTTTTTTTTCCCCCTAATTATATAGGAGATTAGACTTTAACAAACAACATTTATTGTTTGATATGCGTCTTCTTTCAAGCTTCAGATTAATTATTCTGCCCGACCTCAAATGTAACTCAGTTTGACTTTTTATGATCACTAAAAATATGATGGTGCACGTTTTCAGATGTTCCCACATCTAACTATTTCCATAACAATGTTCAATTGCTTCCAAATGTCTGCATTTCATCTACTCCTCCTGGCTCTTCTGTTTCTTCTCCTCTTGCCCCAACTCCCCCTTATTCCCAGTACGACTGTGTCCATCCTAAAGGCACTTGGAAAGAAATAAATGCGCTTGACTTGGGGTCATCATTCCTCATGTCCTATTTATGCTAAGCAGACAGACAGGCAGGCAGCAGATGCATAAAGCGACACAAACTCCCACTTATGCCATTTTAAGTTAGTCAAATGATTAATTTTTCCCACTTTCCTGACCTGTTCCCAATAGGTTTTCACAAAATATTTAAATTAAATCATCCTTTTTGTAAATGTTTGTGTGGATGTGAGGCTGAATTAAATACCTCTTACGCTTACATATTCTCCAAAAACACAAAACAAACACTGGTAGCTTAAACTTGCAGTCCACAGATGTCATCAGCTGAATGAAGTTTGTTCCTTTGTGAGACTGCACAGATGGCCATAAAACTGATTTTTGTGATCAAATGATATCTACAGAGAAGACAGCTGGACTGAGAACAGATTGAAGGACACACCGCCTCATGTGACCCCCTTCCTGGGAAAGTTTCTGGTGATACAGGATAGGCTGAACATGAAACTCTAGAAAGCACTATCACACATTTGCAAAGCGAGGCTTTTATCCAGGTCTTCACAAAAAGAAACATTTTTCCTGGAATACTTCCAATAAGGCATGGGTCGTCAAAACATTCTCACATTATGATAACTTTGAGTCAAACAGCCCAACTATATGGTGTCAATATATATGTATATACAGTATATATATATATATATATATATATATATATATATATATATATATATATATATATATATATATATATATATATATATATATATGTATGCCGTATTCCAAACTATTATGCAGGTAATATTTTCTCATATTTTCTTAAATGGTCAATGCAAATGATGATCAGTGTAATTTACAGTCATGAACTATTACAGTATAAATCAAATTTTACATTGTCATGCATGAAGATGATTTTGCTACTGAAGGTACGGCTCTTCTTTTTGAACCATGACAGAAAGTGATCAGTCAGAAAGTCCATATACTTTGCTGAGGTCATTTTCACACCTTCAGGGACTCTGAAGGGGCCGACCAATGATTCTCTCCCCATGATTTAGACCCAAAAAATGACTCCACCATCTCCTTGCTGACGTCACAGTCGTGTTGGGACGTGGTGTTCATCCACCACCAATCCACTACTGCATCCATCTGGACCATCCAGGGTTGCACAGCAGTCATCCGTGAACAAGTCTGTTTGAGAATCAATCTTCTAATTTTTGCTTATTTTACATGGACTAGATTACAAGTTATTTTATAATAAACACCTGCAATATTTAGTCGTTGCTCAGATTTGCCAATCTGCTATGTAATAACAGTGAGAGTCTAACAAGCTACTTACTACTAATTGGTA
Source organism: Xiphophorus hellerii (assembly GCF_003331165.1). Lineage (NCBI taxonomy): Eukaryota > Metazoa > Chordata > Actinopteri > Cyprinodontiformes > Poeciliidae > Xiphophorus > Xiphophorus hellerii. Next base: position 15,059,178 of record NC_045691.1, on the reverse strand, counting down.
AATCAGTCATCCTGATGTTGCCTGCTTAACAGAGATTAATTCTAGTTTTTAGTACAGAATTACATTAATTTCAGTAATTGAGTAATTTGAGCACAATTGAGTAATTGTGCTCTTTTAGGTCACAATTACTGCCTGTGTTTCCCATGATCAGAGACATTTTAAACTGACACATTTTCTTTTTTTTGACAGTGAGATAAAATTGAAATAATCTTCTTTCAATCAGCAGATCAGCACTTTGTAGCAACAGATAGAGCAGAGAAAGAACCACATTACCCAGCATCTTTCTCTTGCATCTAATTAAAAGGACTTTAAATTGAAAAGTTTAGGGGGGTTGAAGCCATAGACGTCCTAAACTTTTATATCTCGATGGTGAATACCTCCAAGTAAAGATAGTTTGTGTATTATCTGAAATAACTTGTTAGGGACTATGTTAGATTTTGTTTGAGAAACTTAAAGAAGATCTGCGGTTATTTTTTTGCTGAGTTTGTTGCTGCAAAACTAAAAAAAATTGGAAAAATTGGAAGCATTTTTCTTTTCTATGTGCAATTACGTACCCGATTCTCCTGGGATACCAGAGCCGTATTGATTTGTTAGTTGTCCATTACACAGTTGGGTCACTGATGAAATGGATTCCTGGAGAAATTTTATGATTGATTTCTTTTTCAGACAAGGAATGTCTCAAGAGACAAATCTTGACCTTCTGGTAAGTGTCAATTAGCAATGTCCACTGGAGCAAACCTTGATATTTTATTGGAAATCTCTGTAATATTTGTCAGCAGAAGACAACATCTGTGCTGAAGTGTGCTACGTTAGACATAAAACATGATGACCATCTTAGTTTCACATGTTTTCTTGATAAAACTTGCCCTCTGGCTTTAACTTGTTTTCAGGTCATATCAGATTGATTTACAAGTCATGAGAGATGAATTAAATTAACTCCGAAAGTCTCATGGGATCTTGATAACGAACTGTTTTAAAACAGAAAAAATACATAATTCTGCTCATGCAGGAGAGCAAAATTCATGTCACAAGATCCTGTTATTTGGGAGCCAGTAGCAAGCCTCTATCAGCGTTAAAGGTCAAGACAGTTATTTCCAAAGCGGTATTGCAAACTGATTGACACCAGAACACGAGCTGCCAAGTATGAGATTATAATATTTATGAGCATACATTATATTAAACATAAAAGATTTTAGAACTGTGAATTAAGATTTCAATGCCTGAATAGACATTGAAGTCGTCCTTTCAGTAAGTTTTCACATTAGGTCTTGACACAAACACCTCGGCCATGGATCTCACCATACTGTGCAACAACTAGGCACACCATTGTGCAGTATTATCTGCCTGTCCCCTGCCTGTCATATGGCATTAGTGCACAAGGTTCAGCTGGGGGTTTGTGTTGACATGTACCTGGTTGGGGGGGCAACCCTACCATTGTGTGGCACTGACATGAGGTCAAGTGGGTGCATGTATCAGCGGGGCATGCAGTATTATGTCCGCCGAAGAGAAGCAGATGGGCTTCTGACACACATTCATATGGGTTTTGCAGACGATAAACTCACAAATGCTAATGACTCTGGAGCTTAACTAGTTATTCCTGCTGAGAGTCAGAGTGAAAACCTATGCCTGACGATGCAGTGCAATGGCTATAAGAGTTCACACGTACACCTTTATGCAAAATGACCTTTATGCATTTAAATTAACGCGTGTATATAATGAAACTTTACATGTTTTTTTAATGGTAATGGTAAAATACTGTATCATTGCAGTCATTTTGACAACATTCTGGATTGCCAGTATTCTTTCATTTTAAGTGAATTATATGTAACTTGTGTTCAAAAATTGGCCCTTCAGTTCTGTCATCAAGTATTGCAAACAATAAATTTAAAAAAGGAAATATTTATGGATGAGGACATTCAGAGTTTTGGCATTCATTTTTTTAAATAACTCTCAGTGGGACAACAGAGTTGAACAATGGCTGCAGATGGAAAGCCTGTAACTTGTTAAAAAATGAGTTGTTGCTTTTCTTGAATATTTTCTTACATGTCTCCCAAGCGTCAGAATATTTGCATAAATCATGTCCTGTTTAGAAGTGACTCTTGTCAACCTTACTCAATTCAAGCAAGAGTTAAATGCTCTCTGTGGGTGCAGTATTAATCTGTTAGCCGGAGCAAAACTGGTGCAGTGAATTCTCCTCATCTCCCCTACTTCCACCTGTAGCATGCATGGTGCCAAAGAAAAGAGAGAAGGAATCAACCGAGAAATGGGGCGTTTGTTATCTCTATGAACTGGTATGCAGACAGTGGCTGGTGGATGCTGGCAGGACCAGACAAGCCAAAGCAAACTAAAGGTGTCAGAGGAAGGCTGTAGATAAGCAGAAATAGAATTAGAAAAGTTTGATTTAAGATAGATGTAGATTCTGTAAATTTAGGCAGACTTGCGTGCATGACAACATCTTTGAGGAATTCCCACTTGAGGTGTGTTTCTGCTGGAAATTGTCAAACTGCAAGACAGAGCGATCGTAACTGAGATTCGTTTCCACATCACTCCTCACTGGGAGATAATCCAGTTTTAAACTGTGAAGAACAGGAATTGTTTATATATACAGTATATATATCCAAAGCTCATCTGAGTCTTATTGAATTGATTTAATGGAATGAAATGTCCTGGCTTTGGAACAATATAACATTAGTTACTTTTTCAAAATGTATCTAAATCTGTCATGCTTAGATGATCTTGTTTGTCTAAAAGCAGCTGATTTTTCTTAATCTGATTAACCCCAGGACTCACTACATTTGTTGTCTCTATAAAGAGAACAATATGGTCTACAACCTGATCTTAAAACTGCACAACTTAAAAATGTTATATTAGTTGGGAAAACATTAAATTCATCCACCAAATTTCAGAGGGCTCAAAAGAAGGTATTACTACAGATTAACAATAACTTTTACTGAGTCTTTATCTAAACTTCATTTATTGGGTATGATTTGAAAAATACTGTAACTAGCTAATAGCTTACTGCTAACAACATTGCTTTGGAGGTAAATCTCTGGTAAATTTAAGGCTATTTAATAGTTTTCAATAAATCTGAATTGCATTTTTGGCATTAGAACCACGTTACAATTAGGTAAATAATTGTAATTAAAGTCAGACTGAGATTGGATTATTCTACACCAATTATAGATTCTTTAAATCATAATTTGTGGTTTATGAAATCTAATTTTTATTTCTAAAATAAAGTAATGGTGATTTTTAAGCTACTGTGTCTGTCTACTGTGGTTGTAACATATTTTTTGGGATCAACCTTGGGAATTTGAGTGTTATACTGCTTTGTAATGGGTTATCCATGTCAGAATTCAATTCCAGTGCTTAGAGTTTCCCTAATTTGTCAGATAATTATTAGCAAAAATAATCAGAATGCAAGTCAGACAATTGGTTTCGGTTTGTTTGGATCATCCTGAGGTGAGTGAATCTTGTATTCACACATACAGAACTTTGACATGAAACTACAAAAAGTTATTGCATAACTGGATAATCAATATTGGACAACCATTATGTGAGTAGCAGCTGCCTGAATTCTGTAGCAGTGGCTCAGTGTATAGTTTAAATCCTACTTTCTATCATTCTTGCCTCCTTTATCATTCTTTCTTTGCTTAGTCTTTTACACAAAGACTAACAGTAATGAGATACACAAAGGTTATCTTGTGTGTATCTCAGAAAATTTTAAAAGCTAAGATTTTTTTACTTCCAACTTCCATAAAATCTTGGATGCTCAAAAACATTTCAGTGGTAAGAAACAGCGGTAGGAATGAACATCGGCCTCTTCTGACCTCCCAACCACCCTGACCTCTTTCCTCTGTGTGACATTTGAACAATGTCACACCAGTTTTTTGTTACTCCTAAGGGACGCGAGTCTGCAAGCTGCTCGACGTTTATGGCACTAAAACGTGAAACGTTTGAGGGAATTAGTAGAAACAACTGCTGCTGTTGTTTTCCTTCGGAGGACAGTCCGCCCTCCCACCAAGCTCAGATCTGTGAGCCTTCTCCCCATCTGGGAAAATATTTCCCAGAGAATCCAAACTCATGTTCACAGGTTTCAGTTTCATCTGTTTTTTTTTTGCAAACTCCTCTTCCAAAACTTAATAAAGTGCCTTACAAATGCATGTGATATGCATCTGTTCTACTAACTACGTGGCAATGCATTTGCTTGACAATTATTTTGTTTCCCTTAATTTTTAAGGTTAACCTCAACTCTTTGCAACAATTTCTCTTTATTACCTAAGCTGGCAGCTGAGATCCTAATCAGGGTTTATGCGTATTTGGGCAGACAATCAGGGTTGCTTTGTGTCCTCATTCTGAGTCATGATTAGTACTTAGTAGTCTCTGTGTGCCTTTGTGAGCTTTGTTGCTCTCAGCAGCAAAGGGGGATTTCAGTCTTCTCTCTCTGCATCTCGGCTGTACATTGGTGCTTTCTTAGAGTTTGACTCAGAGTTTCCATGGCTCTCTCTGCTGCCTGAATTGATAAATGAAAGTTCTTAGGTTTGCTGTCAGGCTCCTCTACCCTCGGGACTCCTTCCTCCATTCTCACTTCTCTACGACAACATTTGCTGTTGCGGGTGAAAAATGACCGCAGGGAATAGAGTAGATTGTCAAAGTCAGTCTGCAGAGTGGAACACCCAGAGAGGGTGGAGGTGCCCGCTGTCCCCAACAGACTCCGAATCAACACTTGCTGCTAATGGTCTCTCTAAATTTACCTACTAATTACCCCGGCTTATTGCCCCCAGCAAGCAGCACTCTGGCTATGACCTTGAGTCAAGGGGAGGCAAAAATGTTCTGAAAACTGGGCTTTTGTTCAGATCAGATTTGCCTCAAATCAAAAGGAAGGGAACAGGTCAATCAACGATTTCACTGTTTCTGATCAAATCAAGATTCTGCAGAGATCTATAAATAGGAATGAGGAGATTCTTTTGAGAAAACAATCTACATCTGGCTCTGTGTTGGCGCAGCTGACACAGAGAGAGTATTTGCTCTAAGTGCCAGGTCAGAGGTCAGCCGGGGAGAGGAGGATTTTTCACTCATTCATGCCACGTCGTCTCATTATTCAGCCCTTTCCATAATCCCTCTAACCTGTGTTGTCACCACTGACCGCTGCCGCTGCCCCGAGTGACCCACTGCAAGCGACGGCTCAGCTACACAAACAAACAGGGCTTCATCATCATCATTATAGCTCAACTTGCAGTATCAGCACAACTGACGGCCCACCTTTACTTGCATGTGTAAACATTTGTGCATGCAACAGCCAGCCGCAGACCAGGAGAGCTGCTGGGAAAATTGCTGTAACCAAAACATGGAAACAAACAATCCCGAATTTCATGTTCTTTTAAAAAATAGCTTGGCAGAAGAAAAGAAAATCTAGAAAATTCAACGAAAATGAAATTCAGATGTTTTTTTGTTTTTTTTTTCGACAGAAGAATTATATTTGTCCTGGAAGATCTCATTTCACAGTTCTGTAAGTAAATGAGACATTAAACTTTGTTTTCAGTGTGTACTATCATGAGACCAAACTGAGCTCTGCACTTGGAGATGCATTAAATGAATTTTGTGGCTGAATTATCAATTTCCAATTTTTCCTTAGGAACTACAATAATGTTTGTCATTTCATGAGAAACTAATAACTTGTATTAAGAGTAGAGGCAGTCACTGTGTAACCGAGTTTTACTAGTATTTTAAAGGGGACACAGAAAATTCATTTTTTTAAACCTCACTTTAAACCTAACTTTGAATACCATACTCTCCTCAAGTAATCCAGTCTCATGATGCCCACCCAGGTCACTTGAGAGTAGAAAAGCCATGATGAGCTTTCACTTCAGACCCTTCATGTCCTTTAACCTTTCACCTGCAGCCTCAAAAAGCTGTTAAAGACAGCTGTTCATAGAGAAAAATCTGTCTCATCCATAACAATTTCTGTTTACATGTTAAGATACATCCAAATAAATAGATAAAGGTGAAAAGTAGAAATGTATGGTGCTTCTCTTTTCAGTAACTTTAGTTTACAGAGATGTTTTAAAACATGAAGTTATTGGTGGTTCAGAGGCAGAGCAGAGAAACTGTATGACCTTTGCTGTCAGCTTTGAACCAGAGATCTTCCCCCTTGTGCTTTAATTAACCTCCTCCGTCATGTGAGACAGCAGAAATAGATTTGTTGTAATCTCTCATTTCCACTCAGGATGAGAAGGCGCTACTTAAATCAATCTCTATGCTTTTGATTCATGCAAAGTGAGGACCTGTGTCATCTGATTTGATATGAGGATCAGGAAGCTTTGGTTTAATTCCACCGAGTACACGCCGACACGTATAAACACACAGTATCAGTGGCAGACGAGTGTGAAGAGCTTCTGAGTGACAGCCCCCAGAAGCTTGGAGATAAGACGTTATCCGGTGCCAATTATTTCTCCTTGACAGGCGCAGGTAAGCAATAATCAGCTCCAGTGACATGTGTTCTGAGTCAATAGTCCTGACTCTGTTTGGTGCAGGGAGGCTGATTATTAGGTGCTGAGCTGAGGCAAATACAAAAGACAAACACCGTGACAGGCTGAGGCTGATAAGACTTCCCACTGCTGTTCAGCCTCTGATATCTGCAGTGACCTCTACTTCCTGTGTTCAAACAAAGATATGCTGGTCTTAGAGGATTAATTCACTATTCTGTTTATCACTAATAACAGAGAAGTTTCATATCCACAGCACACTGCACTTACACATCAAAAACAGTTTCACTTGTCTCTCCAAACTACTTTTTCACTGAGTCAAATTAGCAGGTCATTAGCAGGACTGTGGAGAACTTGACTGCATATTGAGGAGGCGATTCAGTCATTTGATTCAAATGTGTTGGATCAGGGACACGTCTAAAAGTTGCAGGATTCTTGAGGACTGGAGTTGCAGACCCCTGCTGTAAGGTCATTCCTCCTACATTTTCGGATCGTATTAAAAGTTGTGGTCTCTAACAAGTCGTAAACTCTAAACGTAAAACTTGTTGAAACGTTTTGATCATTGTTGTGAATATAAATGTTAAAATGGTTGCCGAATATTTTGATTGCAGCCACAAATACCCTGAGTATTCATCAACTCTAAAAGCTCATTTTGGCATTTCTAACCATCTCTGTAAGCTTTCTAAGACATGGATTACGTGATCAAAGGAGCTCAAGTTTGACTATTTCAGTTTAAATGGTATTCTGCCTTTACAACATCACAAAGGTTTTCCAGACTGTCTCAATGAATTTAATTACTTATAGCGACACATCCTTGCACGCTTGGCTGCAGACAGGCTTCAGCAAGGTGGGGCCACACCTCTATTTTAAGCAAAAGTGAACGTGAGCAGGCTTAGGGAATTCAGACAACAGTCCATGGATGCCTGGGCAGGTATATGGGATTTTCTGCTCTGTGCACCCTAAAACCTCCTCTTTTTCTTTTACTCCACGGACAAACTGCTGCTAAGAAAGGGACTTGGATTACAGAGGCATAAAAAGGGGGGTGTTGGAGGTTTCTGGGTGGTGCATCCTCCTTGATCTTGCAGATGCAAAGAAAGGGTCACTTTCAAGGGTTACCAAGAAAGCTTCTATTATTTTACACAAAGTTTGACACAAGTAGTCAATCATTTGGATTCATTAACTCCAAAAATTAGAGAAAAAATGTGACAATACTGCAGATGGATGTTCAGTTTGTTAGCAGACTTTTTTAACAACAAAAATTTAAGGACATTTTAGGACATGAAGAACATTTTTCCATGTCTCCCTCTGTGTCTGGTAGTCATTACTAAGACCTTGTGAGAAAGCAGGATGATATACACCAGATCCTGACATTTGTCCCCCATCAATCGCTGAACCTACCAGCTGGTTGTAAATTCAGCCGCTTAACGTCATGTCAAGGCTTTGGTTTGTTTCAAAGCATTTCTCTTGTTCTGATAGGGCTTGTTTGGCTGACCCACAACATGCAGGAATGCTTTTTTTTAGCGATTAGTTTTTGTTGACAATAAAGTGTGTACACACTTTGTGGCGGATTACTATCATACTGTACTCCTTATCTAGCCAAGCTGTTCGAGTTCAAAGGAAATGTGTCTTAGCATGTTACTTTGTGTAAAAATTCTTCATCCAGGGTAAATGGTTGTCATTTTAACAAAGCCAATTAAAATGTCAGCGTGAAAGGAGTGGCTAGTATTAAAAAATAATTTTACTAAATCTCCTAATTTATACTTGAAAGGGTAACTTTCAAGTATAAATTAGATGATCTGATCAAAATGTCTAGGAACTTTTAATTGTTATTTTGTTAATTTTATCCTCTGGCCACTAGTCTGGATGCAGCACTGTAGGTTTACAGGCAGCTGAATGAGGAAGATGCCAAGGAAGGTAAAAAATCAAATAGTTTATCCTCGATGTTGGGAACTACTGCAAACAGTGTGTTTATAAACCATTAGATGTGAAACTCTTTGCATACCAAGTGGTTGTTAGGGAGACAAACCAACTAAAAGCCTGTTTCATGTCATCTGAATATATGTAGAAACTTTGTCACAGTGTGCTTTGGTTAGCAGAGACTGAGGTTTGATTGAGATTTTCTGTAACAAGCTGTCCATGAAAGTCTAGAAAAAAATAAAAATGTGTGCAAAATCATGTTATGCGTATTTTTATTTATGGTGGAGAATCCATAAAACTATGGATCAATTTTAGTCTTTTATTTATTTATTTTTTACCTCTATTGAACAAATGTATCCAAATTGATGGCTAACATTTTCTAAGGTTCTAGTGTTAGAAAATGTAGTACAGCATTAAAATATGCATTTATTTCAAGGATTTTTTATTTTCAAATTTGTTTCTATAACTGTGAAATGAGCTCCATGTATAAATTTATATGACACTACCACTAATTGATGTGTATTGTTTTCAGGGAACATACTGCTGCAGCTTGGACTCTGTTTCACTCATTGCAAACGACAACATTGCAATTAGTTAAATTTTTTATAAAGTTGAAGTACAGGGCTGCATGATAAAAACATATGCTGGTGATGGAGATGCGTTAACTATTCATTTCATATGCTGGCCTGCATTTGCCTTTAATTTTGTTAGTAGAAATGTCCCAGATGTCGATGAAAAGATGCTGTTTTCTTTTGCTTTTAGAGAAAACATTTGCTATATCATCTTTATCAGCTGTATGATTAGAAAAATAAACTGAGTAATGTTAGGAGGATGACTGTAAAATAAAGAAAAAACTTCTTTGCAGTTAGTTATGCTTTGATATAAAATGTGATAAGTATTTTGAAAGTTTCAATTTGTTTGTCAGGATGAAACTTAATTTTCTGGATGAGGAAATGATTTCAATTCTGTCTGAAAGGATGCCTTAAAGTTGGTTCCCCTTAATAGTTAATAAGTTGTGACGATTGTTTACTTGTAACTCAGGGAGTTATCCGTCAGTCTGCTTGTCAGGTTTTGTTTGCAGTGACCCGAGTGTCCTTCTGACTTGTAGCAGCCAATACTGCTGAGTTTTGTTCTCTTACCCTTGAGTGGGAATAAAGGTCCACAGGTGATAAATATGAAATGTCATTTGATGACATCTGCGGTCCATAAAGCCCAAGTACAATTCGGGAAGAGTGTGGTTCCATAGAATATGGCAAAAGGTTTATGGTAAAATAATTTCTCCTTATCCTTTAGGATTTTTTTTTTTTTTTTTTTACATCAGATTCAGATAAGTATATATTTCACAAGATCCATGTAGGATATAATTAGATTGCTTGAAATATAGACTAGAGATTAGGGATGTAATCCATGCCAATTAAAGGTGGAGTTTCCTATGGCTTTGGTGGATTTTAATAATAGCAGTGTTGTAACCAAGTTATTAAATTTCAGACAAGATAAAATCAGAGACATGAGTACTAAAGAAAGGGTTAGAAAAATAAACGCACAGACCTTTGAGTTCTGTTAAATATTTGACATAATGCTGAAACGACATGTGAATTTTTTCCTTGGTGATAAGATTGCTTTTAAAATGATCTCCAGCAGAAAGAACATCAAAAATCTGAAGAAAATTTGAACCATCACTTTATTTCATTGGAAAGGTTTACTGTGTTTATGTGCACAGTACTCAAAAAAGTATTTCAACCCTAAACATTTCTTCTCTTCTTTGTTTTATCGTCTATAAATGGTTTGATAATCTCAAAAGTTTTATATTAGTAAAAAGATGTCCTAGGTAAATTCATGTTGCCATTTTCAAAATGATTTTGTGTGTTAAAGCTAAAGCCAGCACCATTATCCACAAATGAAGAAAACATGGAACAGTTGGCAACTCTACCAACATTTCTCCAACAGTGCATGATGTACCCAAAACATCTAAAGTACAGCAGGCCTCACTTGCCTCAAATGTTCATGGCTCAACAATAAGAAAGACACGAGGAAAAGGCTGCATTCATGGGATCGCTTCAAGGTGAAAACCGCTGCTGACTAAGAAGAACACAAAAAAAATAAAGTGTATTATCTTTGAGTTGCCTTGTCAAACTGAGTAATCCTCCAATACAGATTGATCATATAAACTCACCAAATAGAAATAAGCCAAAATACCTCCTCAGTAAAAAAAAACTGGGTGGTTAAAGGAGTTTAAGACACAAGCACTTTTTCATATTTTTTTATCTTGGTTATTACAAAAGTGCATTTTGTGTTTACCCAGATTACATTTGTCTACTAAAATTTGGATGATGTTGTGAAACAAGACTTTTTTTAAGCTTTCTAGACCTGGTAGTTCTGTAAATCTGCAGTCCACCATTTGACATACCCTGTATTTTTTTAATATGGAGGGTTGTGAATTTGTGCAGCTATATGTTTTAACACAATTGTAAAGTCTGTTCACACTGCTGGTTCTTTACTGCTTTGCAGGAAACTTGGGAGCTCAAATATATAAATCTGAGATGGCTACTAAATAAATCCTGGAAGCTCTTGCTTTACTACCCTCATATACTACTGCTTAACAGATACATTCAGAGTTATTTGTGACACTATATTGTTTTATTTTGAATGTAAAGCAACAGGAATAGGAAAGCAAGCAGCTGCAATACAGCCAGATGAGAGATGAAACTATAAACAGCGATTCTGGATTACTTTAGGCAACATTTCCTGGAATCCCTCATGCAAACACTCTCGAAATCCCAACTTCAGCACGTAATCTTCTTATTCTTGCAGGCGAATTTTTAAATCCTGATGTCACCACATCCCCGCAGTGTGCTGCTGCACTGAAAGTTTACAAGTGTGCATTTGTGGGAGTGGAGACCAATATATTAGCATGTTTTTAGAAGCAGCTTGTGAAAACTCCCAAGGGTGACAGCCATATCCGTTGCCTTTTTTTTTTCGCCTTTTTTAACTACCTGCGTGTCGGAAAGCTGCACTGTGACGACAGCCTGTTGGAGTCTGATGGGGCTCAGCACATCAGCAGCTGGGAGTGTTTTTTTTATTATTTTATTTCCTGGGAGGATTCATGTGGCTGTGTTTCATCATTTCACTTGCTAGTGAAGAACTTGAGGTGTTCCTTCTGCTCAGTGTGTGACCTTCCCTCTGGTCAGGGAGGGTTTCTACTAGCTGTTCTTGTGAACCTTTTTATTATCAGTGTCTGTCAGACCTTGATTCACCGAGGCATGTGTCTGCATCTAATCAAGGCGAACTGGAATGTGCTCTTTAAGTTTTCTTCCTTCTTGTTCAACTTATTTTTCATTTAAAAAGTAGGTAGAAAAGCCACACTTAGTTTTGTTTGTACTTTTCTAAGGACGAAATTAGACACGGACAAATTTCTTCTGCCTTTTAAAATGCTTCTTACAGCTTTTTTGTTTTCACTGACTTTATGTTAAAACACACTAAAGATACTGAAAATACTCACACTGCTTCCCTGAATAGAAACTTAGGATTCTCATTTTGATCACCACACAATTATTTAATAAAAGAAGCTAAATAAAAGCTGCTTTGTTTTTCGGGGGTTTTTTTATTTACCTGTTTCTTTTTTGTCTTCTAACACAAATCATTTTCATGATTGAGTGACGTTCCCAGAGGAACCAGCTGTGATAATGTAATAACCACAATAACTCAAGAGTCAGAACAAGCAATTAAAAAAGAAGCTCAGAAGCTCTAAATAAAAGGTCAAAGCGCAGACTTCCAGACCTTGAACTTTATTAAATATCTGACCTTTTATAATTTAAGATGTGCCGAGTGACTTCTTGCAGTTGTCGTAGCTCATTGACTGCTCCAACTTGTCTGTTGTCATTCATTTCAGACTGCAGAGTCAATTACTAGTCTTCTTTTCTTTGTCAAGCCTGTCAATAACTAGATTTATTCCATCCATAACCGCATTAAAGCAGGATGTGATTGGGGGAGGGGGAGACCAAACAGATCCTGTAAATTCATTTACGAGTGTCTGATGTAGCATCTGAATGATTAGCATACTTAAATCTCATTAACTTTCCCTCACACAGGACTCTGTCTGTGGTTTTTACGTTCTTAGTGTATTGTTGTTGTTTTAATCACAGGCACAGCTCAAACAAAATCCTCTGCTATTTTTACAGAGTTGAAGTCCACTGGTACTGCTCATCACTTCTCCTTCCTGCTCAACTCAACCGACTATCGGATACTGCGCATGGACGAGGACCACGATCGCATGTATGTGGGAAGCAAAGATTACATTCTTTCTCTGGATCTGCACGACATCAACAAGGAGCCGCTCATTGTAAGAAATGTTCCTGAGACACAAACAAAGTGGAAGGGAGCAGCATGTGTCTGCAGCTTAACTACTCTTGGATTTTTCTTTCCCTGTCAGATCCACTGGCCCGTTGCATCCCAGAGGAAGACTGAGTGCATCTTGTCGGGGAAAGATACAAATGTGAGTAATTTAATTTAGTTAGATCTCAGTAAACTCGGTAATACTTTATTTGGTTGTGAATAAGACTGTCATGACACCGTCATAAACATGACATAACACCCGTCATGAACATGAGTAAGTATTCATGAATATTTAGGACTGTTGTCATAAAGTGTCATTTGGTAAATCATGACACTTTTAATACCAAGTTGACATTAATCAAAATGTCTTCGTTATGGCAACTTGACATTAACCAAGAAATCATGATCTGACATAAATTTGCTATAAAAGTATTACTGATTAAACTTTAAAAATCGTGTAGCTTTATGTTATTAAAGCTAAAGTTTAATCAGTAATACTTCTATAACAAATTTTAGAACAAAATAAAAGCACGCAAGCGGAAGATTTCAAAATTCTTCCCAATTACGATGAAATTATTGGGTGGGACGAATGTGACTGTCTCCAATATTGAGGGGACACGTCCCCCCCAGGCCCCCGGTTCCTACGCCTATGGCTACAGGTATTGGCATCAAGTCTGTCCTATTAGTTAATAGGACAAATCTGGCAAGAAGAAAACTATTGTTCAAGAATAACAAGAAATGCAATTTTTTTAGCCTACATGCAAAGCCTTGGTGTAAAACTACCAGAATACATCATCCTAAACAATCTGTTGCCAAGCTACGGTGCTGGCAGTATCATGCTGTGGGAATGTTTTCCTTCAACACAGAGTTAGAGGTGATGGTAAGTTGAATATAGGGCAACCCTATAAGAAAACTGTATCTGCAAAAGACTTTAAACTGGAATAGAGGTTCACTTTTCAACCAGGTCAAACACTTACTTTATTTTTTAGAATGGCCCAGTCAAAGTAATACCAGCATCCAGTTGATCACAATACTTGAAAATAGATTTTCACATATATTTTCCATGTGGCTAAGTTTGAGCCATTTAGCAAAGTAAAATGGGCAAAAATTTCCAGTCGCTACATGAGCAACGCTGGTGAAGTTCAAGAGACTCACCTGTAAATGAAGTCAAAGGGCCTTAAACAAAGTACTGACTTTGAGGAACCTGAATATGAATCCATGTTTCACTCTGTTCAGGTTTTGTTGTACAAATTCTAATAACCATTTATAATTTTTAACATAACAAAGTGTGTAAAAAATTTAATTAACATGAAGGCTTTTACAAGGCTCTTACTCTCAGAAATAAAGAGGGAAAATGTGTATTATTTTTCTTTAAAATATTCCTCTTTATAGCAGCTGATAAAATTTAAAAGGTTTTCCGTTAATTTTTTATTTTTTATTTTTTTGGATTCTCATCTGCCGTCTTAAAAGCACCACTCGGGTCATTAGGGGACATTTTTAAGCCCTTCCCATCGTGCTCCTCACTATTACGCTCTTATTTAACCGTCTTTGCATCCCTGATTGCTGATTGCGTACAGCTGCCACCAATTAAGCTCTTCCAGAGACTCGAAACCTGCAACATTTTGCCTTCTTCATTCTGACCTGAAAGCATTTCTGCATGTTTTCTCCTACATCTCTCATTGATGTTTTAATGTCATCTTTTTCTCCATTTTCTCACTGTGCAGTAATTATTTTATCCTTTGTTGTCCAGACGAGCAGACAAAATGAACCGGCCAATGGAGGCGACAGTCCCGTCTGAAGTGTTAATAAGACTCAGACATTCAGACACAGCCACCGCCTGCGCAGCCCCCACAAGAGACGGAGGAAATCCGTACAAAGAAATCCCAGATCCATCTCTTTTGATTTGGTTCACACATTGCACCACCCCACATCCTGAAGCACACCCCTTCATGTTTTATCAGTGGTTAGTGTAAGGGTTTTGCAAAAGCACAGAGCAACGTACGACGAGGTTTGTACTAAGCTGCTTTTCACCCAACTGCTGTGTGCGCTTGTCGTTTGCTGATTCTTGTTGCTAACCTGCATATTTGTGCACAAAAGCAGATCTTTGTCTATGGCTGGCCCTAAGCAGATGACAGATGACAATTCAAGAACAATTCAGAGCAGGACATCACGAGGTCAAAGGCAATAAGTCCCGCTGCGCTCGCTGGGGGGGAGAGCACAACCGAGCAGGGAATATTGTTGCACACAGGCCAACATGTGGAAACACACAGAAGCCCGGCCTTTGAAACGTCTGACTCGTGCATCTGTCGTTTGGCGACTGCCAAAATGGCTCATTCCACTCAGCGATTCTACAATTTCTTTTTGGTTTACTTTGTGCATCCTTTTTTTCATCACCAGTTGTCACCACTGGAAAACATGATGGACAAATCTGAACATATCTCTTCATTTCAGTGACGGGAGCTGTGAGTTGCTGGCTGAAGCCAGGGAGGTAGACAGCTGGTCAGCCTGGAAGAGTAGAGCTGTGCTCATCAGTAGCAGCAGCAGCAGCTCTTTGTCTTCACTAGTAATATATATAAAAAAAAGAAAAACATAAAAATACCCTAACATCATAGACATTATACATGTAAAGCCACTATTTTTCTCTATGTGGTTGAAGCATAATGTTTTTCATTTGTCAAGTTTGAATTGTGCTTAACCGCAGTAATTTCAGGATAATGTTCTTGACATCCCACAGCCACTGATTTTCCAGTCTGCATGCTTATACAATGTTTGGAAACATTTTCGCTCTTGCATTGTGGTCTGATATGAAGGAGCCAGAGCAGCACAATGGAAGGCAGCCAACAGAAAAAGTAGATTCAGCTTCTCACGATCATTCATGAGGCTTTTTGTTTTCAGTAAAAAAAAAAAAAAAAATCCCAATATGTGTGTGGGATGGTGCCACATGACTCAGTGGTAGAGCAGGAGCATCATATACAGAGTCCTAAACACAGCTTTCCGTGGTTCGACTCCCGGCTCCGGACCATTTGCTGCATCTCATTCTCTTCTTCCTGTTTGTCCATTGCATAAAAGCCACTTGTACCACAAAACCTTTAAAAACTCCCAATTCGAAAAGAATAAGTGGACGTAAAAATTATTTCGATGCATAATGGAGTTCATGGGAAAAAATTTTATATGCAGGGACGACTGTGGCTCTGTGGATAGAGAGGTTCTCTTGCAATCATAAGGTTGTAGGTTCGATTCTAGCTTCTTTATGTTAGTGTCTCCCTTGACAATTCACTTATCGATCTGCATATTGATGTAGAAATGTATGTGTGACTGGATGAATGTGGTTAAAGTGCTTCAAGTGGTCAGTATGAGTATAAAAGCACTATATTAATTTATCCTATTAATTTTTACGCTGTAATTTGGAATAAAATCAATATTAAGTAGCTGCAAGCAGCATCATAATGCCACAATGCCCCAACTCAACAAAAAAGAAAACAAATTAATAAATTTTTCATCACATTGTGGAATAAGATTGGAAAATAAAGAAAAAATGAAAATAAAGAAAAAGACAAAAAAAAAGACCACAAACTTTTTGCCTAATCCAAGAGACCTAGATATAGAGAAGACAGATTAGCTGAAAAATAAAAAGATATTCTATAAAATATGACAACAAAGACCCAGCAAATAGACTGGTTTTTATCCACAAATGGAAGCTATAAAGGGAAACAATCTTTGGAATTAAATATTATGTAATTGGGTTTTTTTTATATTTCATGTTTTGGCTTTTTAAGACCTAATCCTAATCTTGTTGATTTTGTTTTGCCCTTCCTCAGGGGGAGTGTGGGAACTTCATCCGTCTCATTGAGCCGTGGAACCGGACCCACCTGTATGTGTGTGGAACAGGAGCATATAATCCCATCTGCACATACGTGGATCGAGGACGTAGATCCCAGGTAACCAAAAGATGCATCCAACCGTAGAGACGTTTTGACCTTTACGCCCTCGTTTTTAAAAGAGCCCTATCAGTCGATCAGTCTGAGGTCAGAGTTTCCCCGTTTAACCCCTCTGCCCATCAGTTTCTCGGGTTCTGCTTCTCTTCCATTATTTTCCTCCTCTTAGCTTTCATTGATTTTCACCCTTCCACAGGCTCCTGGCTGGCCCTGTCCACATTCCCATTATCATTCCAAAATTGTTCTCTGTACGATTTCCAACTCCTACCGTTTGAAGCCTCTTTCCCCTGGGAATGTTGTGGTGTCACTTTATCTAGAAAATCCCCCCCTTCTCAATGGGGGTCCGATGTCCCCCCTGTCTCACCTGTTTACACACAGCACTGCCTGTGGCCCGTCTTTCTTTCTGTCTGGGTGAGAGCCTCTGAAAAGCCATCATTACTGATGGAGCTTCTCATCCATCATCAGGCTTGTAGATCCTCCCCCCCTAAGTCCTACCCCCACCACCACGGATTGCCATGCAGAGCTACAGCAGCTGCTGGCCGCGTTATAATCGGCACACTTACATTCATTCGCCGCTGTTTAGTCTCCCTGTTCATTTGGAGGCTTCAGGTTTCGATAGAAAGGTCAGTGTGCCTCTTGTCATTCTGCTTCCCCCCTGAGGTCCGAACATTGCTCTGCTTCACACTTTAAGGATTTTCCTCTGCAGGAGTAGATGTAAACATAAACACATCCTTCTTTGTGTCGCACAGTGGGCTTTAAATTATTTGTATTTTATTAATAGCCTCTGTCCATGCTGCTCCAGAGTTGTCTGTATGGATTTTTGTTTGTATTAGAAGTTTAATTTTAACACTGGAATATTTAAATAGATACATGTGTAAATGCTTAAGGGTTTTTCTTGGTAATAAATTTCTATACAATAGCACTACACTGTAAAATAAATTGCTTATAATATGTATTTTTCATATATATTTTGTAGCAAAAAAATATATATATATATATATTGCACTTTGTTCATTGTGAGCTGGTTTAGATTACATCCACTCATGAATGTACCATCAATTTGGATCTCATGATGACTTATTAAAACTTTTCATACAACAACTTTAAATCTAAAAACAAGAACTGGGAGCTTCTGTTTAAATATCTGTGGATTTTCTCTAATCCATACAGGTCTAAAAACTGCACATGTAGTATGCTTTTATACAGCATATTTTATTTTATTTTTACAAAAAAAAAACAGTGGTCGATGTCCTTTCATTCCATTTTTGGTTCATATTTTGACTGAAAATATTTACATTGGTCTGCTTTTCATTTCACTTTATACATTTATTTCCTGTTTTCTTCTTTTAGTTTTGCATGGTTTGCTTTCTCTGCACTCTTTGTTGCACGTATCTGAATCTAATTCAAACATGTCTCTTTTTAGCTCTTCATTCTGTCTACTTCTTCACTATTTATCTTTTCATTTTTCAGAGTTCTTCATGTTGTTGTTGATTTCTCCAGTCCTGTTTTACGTACATTCTTCTTCAGTTTCCATCATGGTAGTCATCAGCTGAATCTGGACTTGGTCTGGGCTGTGACAGGTTGCCAACAAGATGGCTAACTGTTTCTGCTTTTTAGGGTTTCAGCAACCTACAGGCACTTCAGTCAGCAGGGAGAACGAGTCGAGCAGCAGACTACAGCTCTACATCTGAGCCTTTGAGCAATAAGGTGGGCTGGCGGGGTTTATTCTGGTAATGGTGACCACCCTAGTGAAGAATTGGGGTTAACATTTTTTCAGGTTTATTACTGGTAAAGGCAGATTTCTTACCTGCCAGATTTGTTGAAAAATTACAATGCACATAGATTTTTGTGTGCAAAACAAACATCAGTCAACAAAAAAAATTATAAAATCTGAGGTTCTTTTTCATTTATTTAATGGTGATCTCATACAAAAACACAAAGAAAATGGGGAAAAACTCACACTGTTCAGCACCTTGATCATAGATCATTTTAATTAAAAGTAATTTTGTTCAGACTTTTGTCTGCAGCAAGTCCCATGTATATGAGAACTTTTGGTTTAAATGATGTGCACAAAGCTGTACACATTACATTTTTATTGGTTTATGGAAACGTTCATGTTTTTCCCAGCATTTTTGCACAGATTTTTTTGAGTTACTCTTTCAAAAGATAATATCCATCTGCAGGTTACAAATACGACCTTGCCCCTGTCTGTGCACTGCTGAACATTTGCTGTACCTGCTAGACAACATAAAAGCATGAGTGTTGACACAGATGTGCAAGAACTCCTCTTGCGCACAGGAATAATTGAAATTTGTTAGGGTAAGCAAACACTGGGTCTTGGATTGTTCCCAGCATTTCCTTGCATCACTTCGTATCCTTGATGTGTGTGCTTGTTTCTCCCTTAGCAGAGTGATTTGTTTTGCTTTTTAAGGGTTGCACAGTGCCTTAATGATCACACTTTGCTTCCTTTACTAATTCTTACTTTATGTTTCCAAAGAATGTTAAGAAAATATTCCTCCATGCTTTTCTGTTTCAGGAATACATTTTCCGTCTGGAACCTGGCAAAGTGGACTCTGGGAAAGGGAAATGTCCCTATGATCCTAAACTTAACAGCGTTTCCGCCCTGATCCGTGAGTTAATTATTTTTCTGCTTCTTTTCTTTATGCATAAGGTCATTCAAAATGCTTTAAAGGTTTAAGTATCAAAAATAACATTAGAATAAAAACAACAAACGCATTTCAACTTTAGAAGACAATTAAGGCAGCTCATTAAAAAAAACATTATGATGTAATGTAATTGTGACACAAAGATATATAATTGTGTGTTATCAGCGAACCACTGGTAGGAGATGCAGTGCTCCATAATTTGATGTATGGCAAGCATCTTGAAACTAGACTTATAGAATAAAAGTGGCCGTGTAATCTTTGTTTGATGATAATAATTACAAAAAGTTATCCTTGACTACCAACCCAAATCCTAACCAATGCAAACCCAATATAAGATAATTTTATCCACTTTTTCCACTTCATTCTATTTTGATATTATTATTTCATTTCGTTGTTTGCAAAATTTGCAATATGTTTATTTTACAAGTTGATTAAACAACAACTTCATTAAGAACTGCAAAGAAAATCTACCTGTGTTCTTGAAATAAGAGTTGAAAGTTAAAAATAATTTAATGATAATTTAATGAATCGAGTAACAATAATTGGTTAGTTGTTAACAATAAGTGGTCAGTGGATTATAAGTAATCACTTATCTTTTCACACAGGTGTGTGTGCTGTTATTTCAGTGGGTGGTCATCAGTTGTCATCATTTTACAGGTGGCCAGACATGGCTGCTGATAATCGACGCCTCTGTGTGTGTCCATGTGTGTCTGTCAAAGAAAAAAAGAAAGAGCTCATGTTTGGCTGTGACCTTAGAAAACCTGACTGATACAACAAAGATATCCCGCTCTAAAATAACATTATTATAAGGTTTCTTTCCATTATGTCTGTGAGATCCCAGTGCACACAAAACTAATTAGACAGTTTTAATTTCATTGGAAATGAACACTGCTGTGCAAAATATCATCCGTCTTTGGATGAAAATGGATTTTCAATGATAAGAATTTGGCTCTGGAAGAGGTGTAGCATGAGTGTAGTTACAAAAGAATTCAACATGTTCCATCCTGACATGTCACATACATTAGAATACAGTTTTATCATGCATGCTGCTGCCTTCCTTTAATGTTAGCAACTCCCTTGAAAATATATGGCTGCTTCAAGTGATATCAATGGGAATTTAGTAAAAATTATCAAAACAAGTTTTTATTATTAGTGTTGAACAACAAGTTGTGTCTTTTGACCTGTGAGTATTTCCTGGTATTCTAATTCTTTCTTCTTCTCTTTTCCCTATGCTGTGACTGGCAGATGGAGAGCTCTATGCTGGAGTCTACGTGGATTTCATGGGAACAGACTCCGCCATCTTCCGTACTCTGGGGAAGCAGACAGCCATGAGGACCGATCAGTACAACTCCAGATGGTTAAATGGTAATGTCTCAGCTCACCGCTTGATCTGCATCTGCCTTTATTTCTCTTCCTTGTCTCTCGACAAACCATTTTTAATTTATTCACCAGGAAATTAGGAACACAGTTTGAGCGTTTTACAAACCTCCACGTGTATGCTGACATACACGTGTCATCTGAGCTTCCTGATCTCTTCCTCCTGCTCCACCTGACCCAATGATTGTTTGAGTCATTAATAAAATCCTCTCAGATCCTGCGGATGCCTGCAGACTCGGCTGTAGTTGTTGGGGAAATCCTGGAATGTCAATAATGACTGAGTTTTCTCTCTAATGAAGTACAACTGTCACAGTGATATTATTGCTGGTCTGCTGCTTTTTGGTTGATTTTTGCCAAATCAATAGCAGACTCCCCGTCTGTGTTGTTGGCTCCCAGTTTTTCCACTGACCCTGTTGCCCTGACAACAGTCCCCTGCTGGCAATCCGGCGAATCAGGACACCTGAGTCCTGCTAATCAGTCGTTTTGAAATATCTCGGGTAACACCCTCCCCCACATTATGGGGGCACTGGTTGCTCCCCCCTTTCTCTGGCTTTTTGGTTTGTCCCTGTTTGGGATGCTGGTCTTTCACAGCGGGGAGTGGGTGTGTGTGTTGTGAGTCCTGTGGTGACCCAGAGAATCATTACGACTGGGTGTGCACTATGATCCCACACATAGTGCAAAGACATTAATACCAAACAGAAAGATAAAAGATTTCTGTTCCCTAAAATTAGGTTTTTGACCGTTTGGCCTTAAGGGGCAAAGGTCTGCTGCTTCTTTTTTTTTTTTTTTTTTTTTGAGAATTATCATATAGGTGCAACTGCGTGAATTAAAATGTCTTTGAAAAGTTAATTTACTCTAGTGATTGAATTCATTAGGATCTTATGGAATCATTAAAAATAGAGTGATTATTTTCTGCTAATTTTGATCATTTTAGCTTTCAATTTTTTTCTTCCACCCAACTTTCCATCAGTATGCCTTGCAGATCTGATCCAATTTATTGAGATGAATTTGTACTTAGAAAAAAATTATATATTAGCTTGACTCATTTTACAAATATTGTACTGTTCATAAATCCAATCGTTATAGCATAAAATTAGTATAATTTGGTTGTTGATTTGAAGGTCATCCCAAAACTTGCAAGACATAAGAGCAACCTCTATATTAAATTTAGTTGAAACACATATAAAACAACCCACTATAGGGAGGTCTGGACAAACAAATGGGCCAATTATCCTTTTTCCTTTTTTCCCTTCAGATCCGACTTTTGTCCATGCTCATCTGATCCCAGACAGCGCTGAACAGAATGACGATAAGCTCTACTTCTTCTTCCGCGAGAAAGCCTCTGAGGTGGGCCAGAGTCCCATGACGCAGTCCAGGATAGGCCGGATCTGCTTGGTGAGTTATCACACAGGTCCGAAACCACAAGTTGATAATCACCAGTGAGCTTTAAATAAATCGAAGGGCTTGGTGAGTGATTGCCTTGGGCCTGTTTTCATTTGTCTTGTCCTCCTTTGAGGGTGGCCAGTCCAGTATGCTCTTCAACTAATTTTTAATGCATGCTCTTCATAGAAAAAAACAAATAAATTACATAAATATGGCAGCCTCCACAGTTATTGACAGCTCTGGTAAAATTTGTAAAATCCCCTTAAAATGTAATAATTTATTGCACTGACATAAACCTAAACTGAATCCAAAACTTTAAATATATGTATTTTTCAAATAAGCAATCCACTTAGTAGCTCCGCTAACAATTCTTGTATTACATGTGTAATTAAAGGATATTTTATTTTTGCATTTTCATTGAAAATGATTGGATTATCTCCAAATTTTTAATTAGTTTCTGTGAGCTACAAATGAGATTGATAAGGTTGGTGTGTTTTGATCTTAATAAATCAGGAAAAAGCTCCAAGAAAATAGCTACTGACTCTAATGTGGCAACAACTAAAGCTTAAAACAAATGAAACTGTAATTAACAAGGATGAATAAAGACTCATTTTGATCTAGCCACAACAGTGAGGTGGATGATAAAAAAGAAAAGATGGGGCCGGGGGGACCTGCACTGTGAGAGTTTATGAAACTTTAATAAAACATCAAATTATTTTGGTCTTTTTTTATAATTCTTCCCAAGGGGTACCAATTATTGACAGAGGTGCCATATGTTTACATTTCTTAGGTAACTGTTTATTATGAGATTTTAAAATATTGCTATTATTTATCTTGCCTGCAGGGAGGTGACATTATTGAATGTTTTTGATTATTCGCACAAATAAGATGACATGATAATTTGCTCAGTGATCTTTTAAATTATTAGAAAGAAGGATTTTTTTATTTGTCTTCATAACTCAAGGTAAAAGTTTAAACAATGTATCGTTTTAATCCTCACAAATCATCCAAACTGAGCTGAGGTTTATTCCCCGACTCCTTTTTCTCAGGACTTTATGCTTCACCTCAGTAGCACAAGCAGCAGCTGGCTGACCCCTTGTTCAGACAGATGATGGTGACCATTATTCATGCTAACTTTGGTTAACAGCTGTTTCAGACACCTGTTAGACAGTTACTGTTGGAGTCGACCTGACGAGTGACTTTGAATGTTTGTTTGGACATGATTCCTGCAGAACGATGACGGTGGACATTGCTGTCTGGTCAACAAATGGAGCACCTTTCTGAAGGCTCGTCTCATCTGCTCTGTTCCTGGAGCTGATGGCATTGAGACGCACTTTGATGAACTCAGTGAGTCATATTCATTTTCACTTTTAAAGCTTTCTGTCATCTCTGACTCTCGTAGGTCCATCATCAGTTGTGTAATGCACCTGTTGGCCATTACGTCCAACTTTGCACTTTTTAAACCTATGAGCAAAGTGCCGCTTCATCTTCCTTACAAAGGACGAGTTGCAGCTCTAGCCACTTACAGATTGATTTCTGCAGCTCAGGGGACCTATAATGACTCTGCAGGGAGCCGGAGTCAACCGCATATTGAATGTCTCTGACCTCAGAGGAGAACTAGCAGATGGAAAGGGACCATTTATAACCACAACTTTCAAAATAAAGCTCTGCAGATGGACAGATGCAGAATCAACAACTTTATCATTTCTACAGTTTGCTTCACATTTGCTCTGCATAGTTCCAGAATGATGCTAATTCCCAGTTCCTCAGCCTGTTTCACAATGTTTTCATTTGGGGCTGATGATAACGTCATATTGTTCAGAAGCAAAAAGTACTCTGCTAACCTCTTATGTACAGCTAGGTGATATACAGTAGGTTTAACTGAAGCTCAAACTTTAGGTTGACACATATGTGGAGCCGTTAAGGTTCAACTGTCCCGTTTGCAGAACTCACTGATCCATTTATTTTAGTCAAGTGGTTGGAGAAACTACATTTGGGGGAATTTGATCCTGGTTTTCTTGCTGCAATACTCCAACTCCAGGATTTTACAGGAACTCCACTCCTTACAACTAATTCAAGCTGGATCAGTCAAATAAAAAAAAAAATCTGCAAAAAAAAATCAGCTGGCAGGAAGGTACACTTACAGTCTCTACTATAGCTTTGCTTTGTCTCCAAGGCGATGGGCACCAGGAAGTCTCTGAGTGCTTGTATTCAGAAATAGAAATATGATCTTTTTTATTTGTATTGTCCCCCCCATGGGGAAATTCAGACGTTCCATCAACAAGTTAAGGGTAATTAGGAAAAAAAATTACCTAATTATTAAATTGGACAGTAAAGGCAAATATGCAACATAAGATAAATAGTAATTAGGATTTAATTATCTTAGATCATTCTAAAATAACACATCATTTTAAAGTGGAAGGAAAACTTGAGGCTACTTCACTCTGATATCCTTCGATAAATTGCTGTGCAGCCAAAAGTCACCTAATTAGTAAAACTAGTCCACCTTAAACTCAGTATAAATACAGCCATTCTATGAGATAATTAAACAAACAGCATAATAAAGACCCAGGAGGCCCTTGGTGGCTGTGGAGGAGCTGCAAAAATCCTCAAATCAGGTGGGACAATCTGTCATTTAGACAGCTGCAGGGTTAGTTGTGTTTCCACAAATCTGCCTTTTCTGGAAGAGTGGCAAGAAGAAAGTAATTCTTGAAGGAAGTAAAAAATATAATATTAATAAAAATATATATATATTCAGATTTCTACAGGCTACACACATGTTCTGATCAGATGAAACCAAACTTAAAGTTTCTGCTCTATGTGGAAAATCGCGGTGTAAAATTGTCGTGTGCATCACTATAAACAGCAACAAACAGGAAGAACTGTGACTGTGAAAGGTGGATCTGCAAGGTATCGACTCAGTGGGTGTGAATATGTAGACCACACTTTACAGATTGGTATTTAGCAAATAGCTTTAAAAACCTTTTCACTCATATCATCTTCCTTTCATTTCAATTTCATTTCCTGCTCATGTCGGTCTAGCACACAATTCCCAGTAGCAAACATTGAAACTTATGGTTGTAATGTGAAGAAGTTTAAATAGTATTACAACTTTTGTATTAAAACTGACAAGTCACCATCAGACAGATGTAATAAAGCACAATCAGAAACAGTTTCTAAATAGCTGAGAATTGAATATTTAGCAGCATCTCGTACTCGTGCTGTAATGGTGTTCTGCAGATGTTCTTTATGCAGTAAGAGCACTCTGTGTGACAGAAAGCACTCTGGTGTCAGTGTTACTGTAGTTTTAGTGGTGCAGCTTGGCGGTTGCAGCCTACAAGCAGATCAGCACTCGCGGTGAGGTTAATGTGCGTCCTGAGGTGCAGCGTAACAGCCCACAGCACCACGGCCATTTTTACCACAAACCACAGTCGGTCTGGGAGAAATGTACTGCTGGAACCTCTGCTGGTCCCGATTGGAGCCCAGCAGAGGCATCAGAGTGCTTAGATGAGGACTCAGGGGGGACAGAGTGGGGTGAGGTTTACCAGATGAGAAAGGATTCAATGTTTTGCCAGAGGAAAGGCCGACTGTTAAGGGACAGAAAGGCAAGCAGATGCAAAAGAGATGAAAATGTTTGCTGGAGAAAAACAAGGATGAATTTATGGGACGTAAAGTTTTACACTCTATTTTTTTTGTAGCGTAATAATAACAGAAGCCTTATTTCCACATGTTTTGGATGTCAGAGATGTGTGCAGAGCCCAACATTTCTTAATACTCATGTTGCTTTATAAATTAATTTCGGCAGGATATTTTAACACATTAGGCTACGTTTTCAAAAGGATGACATATAATCTTTTTCTGACCTGATAATTACTCTCTTTTGTCCTCATGTAACACCTCTTTCAGTTCATCTCTTTGTATTAGTATATTTCCAGTAATTAGTGATGTCTCCCAGCATGCATGTTGCTCAGAGGGCCTCAAAGTCTCTGTCTCCTCTGACACATCAGAAACAAAAGTCAGAATGATGCAACTTGTTCCCAGTTCTCTGCTGATTTATTTCTTTTCTTGCTTTCCATAGCCAGGGGCTCTGTCAGACTGGCGTCAGATGGGTTATGACTCTTTGCTTCACTTGCCAAAAGTTAATTTTCGCTTTAGTGAGCAGACATTACCTGTCATTCTGTACCTTGGGATGTTGGCATAGTTTTTCGTTTCAGAAACGATTTCAAGCATTTGATCAAAGGGCTTGTTTATCTTTAAAACTGTGCACAACATATTTTCTCATGCAAGCAATTTGAATTTATGCTCCTTGTTTATTGAATCTTTGCTGATTAAAGCCAAAGGCATATGGATTAAGTTTCAGTCAGTTATAAAATACATTCAGGTTATTTGAGATGTGTTTTTTTTTCTGCTTGGGGAAAAATGTCTTCCAATCCCCTGAAAAAATAAAAATAAAACATTTATAAACGGGAGACTCGTGTTTCCCTTGTTTTCAATGTAATGGGTTTTTTTATTAACTGACAACTACCAGGTAATATTGTTGTGGGGTTTTTTTTTAAGCTGAACTCTTCCCTGTAAAGCAAAACAATAAATGAACTGGTGTGTGCATAGCCTGTCTACTTTAAATGTCACTTTTCCTCTGCTTTGTTATTTCTTGCTCTTTTCTCTAATGAAAACATTAGAGGATACACACTGCACACCGTTGCCATGGCCCCACAATCCCATATTGCATATGGCTCCTATTAAAGTCATGTTTCAGCAGACATCTCCGTTTCACTCCTATTCCCCACTGAGACCGGAGCAGTGTAGCTCCAGGTTTGGAAGAGTTTAGATTCAGGATCTCACTGAGACTCTGGAAACCACAATTCATGGGGAGCTCATTCTTAACAAACCCCCCTCAAAGGAAGCAAAATGTCTCCATATGTCACAATTAGGATTTCTTGGGTTGGAAGTGATCTTAAAGTCTCAAGATCATTTAATATGAGACACTAATATTTTCCTTTCAAATGTTTTCTGCGAAAGAAATGTCTGACCTTGTTTAATTTGAATTTGAAAGAGGTTAAATTCAAATCCCAGGAAGTGACCTACATTTGTGCTTACAGATCAAAATCATGTTTTGAACTATGAATACTTATTGTGAATTAATAACTTTTCATAATTGATGGATGTGACTAATTAATGCATAATTCATGTGACTGTTTACAGGGGATGTGTATATCCAACCAACCCAAGACACGAGGAACCCAGTCATCTATGGAGTCTTCTCCGTTTCAGGGTGAGTAATGGCTTTTCTTAACTCTAATTTCAGTGTGAATGTTAGGTGTGTTTTAATGTCTGTCAGGAGTATGTGCTCATTTTTGCTCAGCCAAAGGTGTCTGCTCTTTGTAATGTTATGAATCTGTATTGGTTTGTAAGAATCCGCCTACAAGTGGGAGACAGAAAAGTGAATGTTCAGCCCAGAGGGAGACGCCGTCCTCTGAGAGTCTTTCATAGAGACAGTCAGGTTTTATAGCAGGTCGTCAGTCACTGAAGGTGGACAATGTTGTTGGGTCTTATATTATAGACCCATACATTAACTGTAAAATTCCCAAGAGGCTGCGAACATTTCTAAATTCATTCAGCATTTTAGATAACAACGGTTGAAAGCTCAAGAGGATAAAATTAAGCATCATTGCTTCTTGTTGTCTTTTTAAAGTCTTACTCTCGATAACTCTCTTGCTGTCTCAAGAATTCAAACATTTTGTCATTTTTTAAAATTTCAATTTTCTTCTAATTCTCTTTGAACATCTCTTTGCTTCCTCTGATTGAATTTTTATCACCTTACTGACGACAGAAATTACCAATTTGGACTCTTCTGTCTTCAGTGACAGTATCCACACTAACCGTTTAAAGATCTGATAGTGCTTACTATGATCCATTCACTGACAGTTTTCCAGATTTTTCAGTTTTTGACTAATAAAACAAAGACTTGTCCAATTTCAGTCAGTTGCCTGCTTCCCAGTGCATCTCTAGTTTTCTGCTGACCTGACATACTGAATGTATCATTTATGTCAGTATTGTTTGTGTGACATTTAACAGTGAACACTGTTTTTTTCATGGCCATGAAAAAAAGCTTTGGCTACCTCTATCCACTCATTGGTTTTCTATATAGGCAAAATGGTATAATGTGTAATTCTATATAATGGTATAATGTGTGTGTAAACCTTTCAGGGATTAGTCATTAGTTAGTTATAGTTGGATCAAAACAAAATTTCTTAATTGTTCCAGTAGTTTTTTCTAATGTAGGTAAGATACTGACTACTCATTCATTACCTCATTTCCAAAAATACACACTAACTCTTCAAGATCTGTAAGCTGAGATTCTGTCAGCGCACAGGTCAAGAAAGGTGTTCACAAAGTCATAATAAATGCATTTTGATTAATGTGTTGGAGAAAGAAATACTGTTATTGTTGCAATCGCCATTATAGCCACTGAGAGCATTTAAGCCCAGCTGATAGAACCACATGTGGTGCTAATGATAGGGGCTCATGACACAAGCTACAAACATACCACACTGCTCTGCAGCAGTGAGAGCCTGTATTCTGGCGATTCTTTGGGATATGTGGGTGTTTGTATGTCAGTATGTCAGACAACTTGTCTCTGCTTGAGTCAGTCTGAGTGTTTGTGAATCATGATGTTTCAGCAAGTTCCTGCAAACAGAGGCAGACTGAATATGTGGAAGGAAGTCAGACTGAGAAGCCACAGAGATACCTTGCAGTAATTACCTCGGGGTGTGAGTTAATGTGGATGCTGTCTTGATAATATCTTTGCAATAACTTGTTCTAATCTGTTCTTCTGCAGATCTGTGTTCAAAGGCTCGGCGGTGTGCGTCTACTCCATGGCCGACATCCGTATGGTCTTCAATGGGCCGTTTGCCCACAAAGAAGGGCCCAACTACCAGTGGGTGGCGTACACTGGGAAAATTCCCTACCCTCGACCTGGCACTGTGAGTTCAAAAATAAAGAAAATCAATGTTCATGTTATAAACCGCACTCATGGGGAAATAAAGCAAATGTCAGAGGAGCAGATTTGACATTAAAATGTTCCATCTGTCAATAGTGTCCTGGAGGTACTTTCACTCCCAACATGAAATCCACAAAGGATTACCCAGATGAGGTTATCAACTTCATGAGAAACCACCCCACCATGTACAACGCCGTTTACCCGGTGCACAAGCGCCCCCTGGTGGTCAGAACCAACGTGGACTACGAGTTCACCACAATTGCTGTCGACCAAGTGAGAGCGGCTGATGGGAGCTATGAGGTGCTCTTCCTGGGAACAGGTCAGTGCTGTGAGACCAGAACATTTAAAAATTCCTGTAAAGATACATTGTTGAATGGAATTTTGTGTTTATCATAAATATTTTCAATAAAGCTATTTTCAGTGGAAGGTTTTATAATATGAATTAATATTTTTGGTTCTTCAGATCGTGGGACGGTGCAGAAAGTCATCGTCTTGCCAAGAGACGACTTACAAACAGAGGAGCTGGTTCTGGAGGAGGTGGAGGTGTTCAAGGTCAGTCTAAAAAACTGATCCAAAAACTCCTTTTTTATTTGTCTTATTTTACACAAAGGCATTGGTCAGGCTTTTCCTGACCGATTTTGATTTCTAGTTTTCTTTGACATCTGACTGACTGAGACTTTGACCACTCGTCTTTTTCTAAGGACTACTAAATAGAGAATAATGTGCTGCAGATTATTTAAAGAGGGCATACAGTTGCTCATTTCTTTTAAACAATGTTCTCTTTTTAAGAAAGTTAAATATTATTTTGCAAATTTGTCCTTTATTGTATAATCTCTTATTCTTTTCTTACTTTTCTAGTTATAATTTACCTAGGTTTGGGAAAATTTGGCTAGAGATTTTCTACTATTTTAGAAAATTTCTTCTATTATATGCTTTGACATGTTTGGCAACTTTTTTTCTGTTTTTTCTTACTTTGTGTTTATTTAAAAATTTCATCTGCCACTTCAGGTTCCCACCCCAATCACCACTATGAAGATTTCATCTAAACGGGTAAGTTACCACTAGTTTCATTGATTTTGATTTTGCTGGGACAGCTTAATCTGAGCCCAAGTATTTTATTCATCCAATTAACTTAGTGGGAGCTATTTATCAGATTTATTTAATTTCCAAAATTATTCTGCTCTAAACCATTAGAAACCTGACATATGAAATAATTATTAAATGTCAGAAAAAGACATTCGCTGGGGTATTTACAACCATTTTACTATAAAATGTGTTTCTAAAATGTTTTAATAACTCTCCAATACATAAATTGCAGAATTTATTTTTCGTAATAATTTAACGTTTAAATTTATTGGTTAAATAAATTAGGGACCCACACATATATATTGTTTTAAGCATTCTAACAATGTATATTGTTGCCTTTACTTTTGTGTTTTATATTTTTAAAACAGCTGTCCTAATTGGGTTTCAATAATATTGCCTTCTGATTATGTTTGTGTCGTCATTGCACCCTTTGGTATATTATTATTGGTTATGCTGATACACTCAGCTCTTTTAATGTTTTGTGGATCGGAAGCTGAAAAGTTTTGGAACCACTGATTAATCAAATTCAAACTACTACTTGCCACTAGTTCTGTTTTTGTGTTTGTTTTAATAGCAACAACTCTATGTGGGATCTGTCCTGGGTGTGACGCACCTGGCTCTGCACCGCTGTGATGTGTACGGCGAGGCTTGCGCTGACTGCTGCCTGGCCCGGGACCCGTACTGCGCCTGGGACGGCAAGTCCTGCTCCAGATACTCTGCCTCACAGAAAAGGTGAGATCAAGACAGCCTGGACGTTTACATCCACAGGCTCACATTATCTCTGTGGATTATTGTAGCACAGGATATTTAAAAACCGTGCTGATGCTAAGCTTTATTTTTGGCTGTTGCTTCGATCTCCCAGACGGAGTCGTCGACAGGACGTAAAGTATGGAAACCCGATACGCCAGTGTAGAGGTTACAACTCGAATGGTAAGTTTCTCTGTTGTACAAGATGGATTTCTGATGCAGTTTTCGGTACAAAAGCATTAAGCAACATCTTGCATGTTTCACAGCAAATAAGAATACGCTGGAGACAGTTCAGTACGGCGTGGAGGGAAGCACAACCTTCTTGGAGTGCCAGGCTCGTTCTCCTCATGTTTCTCTGAAGTGGCACCTGCAGAAGGAAAACAGCGACAGGAGAAAAGAGGTGATTATATGAGAAAGGAATTTGGCTCATTTACCCACCTACATTTGTTCAGGTAGAATTTTTGGCTTTTTAATTTTTTTTTTTTTCTTCTTCTTCTTCCAGTACTATTATTTGACAAATTTGGTTTCTTTGCAAATAATGTAAACAAAAGGAAAATATCACATTTTATTTTATTTCTTGTACAACAGATGTTGACTGGTGTCATATAAAAATATCATCTGGATCTTTTACATTTTAGATGCTAATAATCTTATTTCAGCAATAGCGCAAATTATTTTCTAACAACAAAAATCAGTGATTACGATAGGATGAGGAGCTAGATAAGGTATGAAAACTGGCAACAGATTTGTGATTCAGAATTTTTTTTCTAGGTTTATTTACTTTTTGGCCTATTTGTAAATTGCAATGTGAGATGGAAAACAAGCACTTCATATGAAAAACTACCCCCAGTGTAAAACATGGTGGTGGCAGGATCAGGCTGCGGGGATGCTTTTCTTTAGCAGGAACAGACGAGCTGATCAGAGTTGACTGGAGCTAAAAGCAATCCTGGAAGAAAACCTGTTAAAGGCCGCAAAAAGCTGGGGACTGAGGCAACGGGTCACAAAAACCAAAACAGTCAGTCAGAGTTGCAATAAAACACTTGAGAGCAAAGCATATTCCTTTTAAAAATTGGGTTTAAATTGATGTTCACATATGTTCTTTTCCCAGTTTGACTGAGCTAGAGTTATTTTCCAAAGATGGACAAAAATGTAAAAATCTTGTAGATGTGCAAAGATGTGTAAAATCCCAATAAAATACATTTATATTCTAGTTACCAAGAATGCTTTTAAAAAGCACTGTATTCATTTACCTTTTAAACTGATAATTAAATATTTCGTCCTACTTTGTCCCTGTCTTTCCTTAAGTTGTAAAACTTCCCTTCTTGTGCACTCCAGATTCGCTCAGAGGGTCGCATCCTGAAAACCGATCAGGGCCTCCTAATTCGCTCGCTGCAGTCCTCTGACAGCGGCATCTACCACTGCACGTCCACTGAGAAGAACTTCAAGCACACCCTGGTGAAGCTGCAGCTAGTGGTCCTCTCCAGCCGCACAGTCAACAACGTCCTGGTGGATACGGGCAACCCAACCCTCCCCCAAATTCAGTCCAGCGCCTGGACCCCGAGCGTTGGGCAATACAAGGACCTGCTGACCATCCTCAGCCAGCCCGAGATGGGGCTGATCAACCAGTACTGCAAGGACTACTGGCAGAACGGGGACGACGGCCTTGGGGATGGCAAAGCTAAAAGCCTGAAGGAGCTGAAGGAGCAGAAGAAGCCTCGCAACCGCCGGCATCACGACGACCAGACAAATCCAGCTGAGACATGAAGAGTTTGGGTTTTCAGCCTGTCGCGTTCAAACAGCACCATTTGTCTACCTTCTAGTTTCTCCTCACAACCCTCCATTTAAGGGAAATGACTCCATTTAACAGACCCTGCAACAGAAAGCATCATTTGTATGTAACTGTTGGAAGAACAAACACAATATTTATTGTAGGTTGTACAAAGTAATTCTTTATACCTATCTAGAAAACATGTTTTTGTGAATAGATCTGTGCAGATATTGTTATATTATTATTATTGTTATTATAATTATTAGTGTTATTGTTTATGACATTGTGTTATTATGTTGGGAATATCCTTGTTTGGTGTTTTATTTTTTTTATTTTTATTTTTTTTAAATAGCAACTATGACTCTGGACTTTAACGGTGTCCAGACAAGGACTGGAGTGAATAAGCTTCCCATTTCTCTGCAATTATGTCGGATCAATTGACTGCTGGCAGTATCTAAATCCAGAATTACACCAGAAAAGCCTGGCATTTGTTAGGTAATCTCACCTGGACAGCCATTGCAAAGGTGGACACTATTGTACTGTAAATAAAGCAGAGAAACCGCCATTGATGGTGGTAGGAATGCCGACAAACTGCAGCTGCAACAGCACATCACAAAATCCCAGGAACGTGAATTTTAAGCTCTTTCACAGAAGGTCGACGGACCTAAAGTGACAATTGCAAACTGCACCGTTCATATTCTTCCATGATTAGTTGCTGCCAAGTGTTTTTGTTTGTATGTAAGCATCACATCTCAGTGTTGTGTTCTCGGCATCTTGTTATAAGCTGTTTATCTTTGGAGGAAGGGTTCTTTTAATGAAACAGAAGTGGAAAACAGAACATTGCCTTCTCTTCTCTCTCTGTGGAGATGAGTTATTCCAGCAGGCAGCTAAATGTGAGTCTGTGATTAAAAATATATATATATATATATATATTAGAGAAAGCACCTTTTGTTGCCAGATTGGTGATTTTTTTTTTTTTAATCTTAGAAAAGGCTTGTTTCTAAACATATTAAACGCCCTATAAACTACAATGCTGTGGAAAAAGTATTTGCTCACTTTGTGATATTTTGTCACTTTGAGATTTCTGATCATCAACCCATTTTTAATATCAGTTACAAATCTACTGAGTAAATACAACATACACTTTTCAAATGGTTACTTCATTTATGGATTACTTTAGATAAAGTTAAGGAAAAATCTATCTAAACCCACCTGGCCCTGGATGAATATAATCAGTCTTTTACATCTGTGTGGAGAAGATTCGGACGCACATTTTGTTTAAATTCAGCCACATCGCCACATCATCTTTGTCAGATTTACGTCCAGATTTGACAAGGATATTCCCAAAAACTGCCTAATTTTTGAGTCTTTGAGAGA
This sequence comes from Xiphophorus hellerii, assembly GCF_003331165.1. Taxonomy (NCBI): domain Eukaryota; kingdom Metazoa; phylum Chordata; class Actinopteri; order Cyprinodontiformes; family Poeciliidae; genus Xiphophorus; species Xiphophorus hellerii. The sequence goes on along the minus strand of NC_045691.1, from coordinate 15,025,105 downwards.
TGAACTTGCTGGTGTCTATTGGACCATCGTTCAGTTGTACGACTCGAGTGCTTGAGCTTAAGTTTTTAAAGGTTTTCTCCTAGAGAGTAAAACCTTTGATTCCATCAATTACAGAAAAGGTTCTGAGCATGTCCCAGATCTTTACACTGCTACCAATGTGTTTTGATGTTTGTAGGATGTTCCTTTTCACTTTGATTCCAAATGTAACAGGATTTCAGAATATTTGGCAGGGTCAGTAGTGTTTTTCCTTGGCTCTCTCCCATGAATGCAATGTTGGCACAGTCGGTTTCTTTTTATTGAATGTTGAGCATTGAAGTGAAGTTTGTAGTGATTTAGATGTTGCTTTGGTACCTCCTGGATGACTGATTGATTAGGTCAGCCGGTCTTCCATGTTTTCTTCAAGTGTGGATAGTGGCTTTGACTTTGGTTCATTGGAGTCCAAAAGACTTCAGAATGACTTTATAACTCTTTCCAAACTGATAGGAAACAAAGTTATTGACAACTGTTTGTCCTTGAATATCTTTAGCTCAGGCATGATGATTTTTAAATGTTCTGGCCTACTTCAAAACATTTAAACAGGTTCTTTTGTGATTTTTTGTCCCTGCATAACTTTCACTAATCACAGTTTGGGTGTGACTAGGGATATTGAACTCACCTCTCCAAAGTATGTTAATTACACTTTATTAAAGGGCATAGAGCAATGTTATTATTTTGTCACACTGAGCCAGCTTGTTTTGAATAGTTGTTTTCTCTTTATCAAATTAAATATCCATAAATCCATTGTCTATTCTGGCTTGCTGTTGCAATATCCCCATCAGTCATTGGGCGAAAGGTAAGGTTCACCCTGGACTGGTCATCATTACACCATTACAGAGCAACACACAGGACTAACAACCATGCATACACACATTTATACCTAAAAGCAATTTAGAGAAACCCGTTTACCCACGAGTCATGTTTTTGGACTTTAAGAGTACCTGGAGAAAACCTCCACTTGCATAGGGAGAACAGAAAGACTCCAGGCCAGGACGTAAACACAGGACCTTCTTGCGCCAAGGCAACAGTGCTATCAACCTCAACAAAATTGCTTAATGATCAGAAAAATGTTATACTTTTTCACAGCACTGTAGTTTCTTTTTTTTCCATTCCTTCCATTTTTATGTAAATATTGGTGAAATTAATGTAACCAGTCTATACAAGTGTGCAGATTTATAGTGCTATGATGACTGGTGCTGTACTTTATGTATCATCTGGTTACGAGAGGTTCTGCCGCTCTATTTGTCCTGGTACAGAGCCATCCTTTATTACTGGTGCCACAGACTTCACACTAACTAATGAAATGAACTCCTTTACACAGTAAACATCATGATAACTTGCCAAACCTGAAGAAAAAATTATACCACAGTCTTCAGACAGTGAATTTTAAATGTGCATGGCATGTACAGTGTATGTATGTAGTGTTTTGTCTAAAATGTTGATGTGGATGTCTTTTTATTGTTGTGGGAGTTCAGATCCTTTTTGTTTTGGGAAATGTTGAAAGATCAGAAAGGCTGATTTCATCTTTGAGTTCTCCTTGTCAGATATTAGAAGTAGAGGAAGAAAACAGGCTTGCATATATTTCTACTATGGGAATCTGTTTTCTCTGAATAACTGGTCTGTGAGGTAATGTAAAATAAGCACACTTTGTGGTAATGTAATGACTTGTAAAAACTACTATCTTTTCTTCCTCATCAATGTTGCTAACTAATAAATTAAAGCTCTATATTTTATAATAACAAGTGTTCTCCTTTGTTTAGTCTGCATGGGGATTTAAAGCAGTTAATATTTAATATTTATTCATAGTAAACTTTTTTCTGCATTAGCATAGCAATTAAAATACTTTCAATTATATTAACATTATGAACCACTCAAACTAATTATAACATCAATCTAAAGGATAAATTCATGATGTTTATATTGAGTGATTTTTTTATCGAACATTTAAATAGAATCAGGAAACATCTGTTTATTTCTTAATATTAGGATTTATTTAGGATCAATTAAGACTAATTACAACTTTATTATGAATCAAATTATATGTATTTAATCATGATTACTTACCTGCATTTTGTGGACTTCCTGATTGCAAATAATTACATTAGTACAAGAACAAATGTATGGATCATGTGGTGGTACTTTTTCAGCGTCAGTCCTAGACAGAATATTTTTAATTTTGGCAATATTCTAGAAGTGAAAGAAGGAATCCTTCAACCATTTTTAATATGGGATTTAAATGACATACCTTGGTTAAAAATAACACAGAGGTTATTTACTTCAGGAGTCAATTTGATGCCATCAGGGATCAAGGGATTGACTCAGTAGTTTCTTTTTCAAAGACTCTGGTCCAAGGATGACACTTTCTGTTTTGTCAGAATTTAAAATTTACAGTGGACAAGATTGTATCCAAACAAAATGGGGTTACAGGTAGAAAATTACCTCAAAAGAAAAGCAAATACATTTAGAATCAAACTGCATCTACACCCAGTCACAGATGTTCTATGTTTTGATCCTGTGTATGTCTTCTGATCCAGACTCTAGAGTTAACAAAATAATAACACTACTTTTCAGTTCCTGAGTGTGTAATTAAATATGATGCTGTGATCACGAATGTACACTCATAATGTATCTTCGTGCACACAGACTTGAAAGTGTGAGTAGATTAGGATCCTTAACCAGCTTCAGATTTAGGTCAATGAGATCTGTCTGGTGAAACTGCAAAGCTCTTTAAACACTTCAGAACTCACCCTTCAGGCTGCTGGATCCAATAAGGAATGTTTGGACCCATCTTTGCATTTGTGTGTGCATATCTCTCTGTATTTGGACTACAGGTTGGTGGTTTTGACATGTATTTCCTGATTTTGTGTTGGTTCTAACAATATCATCACATTATCATCCCTCTTGCAGAAATAAAACCACAATGAGTTTTCCACCAGATTTAATTTTTGTTTTGGTCACACCAGAGACTAAACTTAGTTTTGGTAACAAGACATGAACCAAGCTCTTTTAGTTTTACAGGCTTCTCTTTTGAAGGATCCTAAGAAGAGAATGAGATAAGCACTTGAGCCGATGTTCATCTTCCGCTGAGCGCAGCAAAGTACCCTAAAGGTTAGAGCACTCCTACAGTGATGTATGTCTGCTTCCCTTCACACCTCTGCCCTGTAGCTGTCTTGTCCTTGTCCTCCATTGGCCACCACTGGTCAGGTGGGCTGAGGGAGCCCAAAATCCTTCCCTGTGATGGGAAAAAATACTCAAACAATCTCCAGCTGCCGGCAGTTGGCGCATCATCTGCGTGCTTGAAGGCACCGGTCAGACAGTAGCAGGCAAGCAGCCAACTGGGACCTGCTTCCAGTTTTTCTGACACTTGGCTTTTGAAACAGAGGGGCCCAAGCCGGGAAAAGTAGGATGGGGGCCGGAGCTAGCGCCGAGGACAAACACTCCAGGGAGCTGGAGAAGAGGCTGAAGGAGGATGCAGACAAGGATGCAAGGACCGTCAAGCTGCTGCTGCTAGGTACAGACACACCTGTTGGATGAGTGATTTAGAAGCAATGGTTTCAATACATCATAATCTGGTCAGAGCCATTCCCACACCTTAGATGGTTTTAGTGTGCTGTTATTTGAGCTGTAAACAGCTCAACTGTAATTTTACAGTTGAGCTGTAAAACCAAAACCAAAAACAATTGCTGCCTTGACTTTCACAAACAATTTTAGTTCCTGTTTAACAATCATAAAAGCAAATGATGTCGGTTTATGCATTGTTGCAAATAACACACCTAATTAAGGACTAATTTTTTTCTACTCTTGAAAGTCTGTGTGCATGAAAAGATGCAACATATCAAGTAAGAGCTTAATAAACTGTGTCACTGAATTGCTGAGACACTCAGATAATCACGCAAGGCAATCCCTGTTAATCCTGACACAACAGGTTCTTCCGCACAAAGGGCTTAACACTGAAGGACACTGACCCTGAATCAACAAACTAAAACAGAATTATAGCACCTTCATTTTACATCTAATGAATTTCAACAAAACGAGAGAAAGGAAGCATCTGTTGATGTCAGAGTTAGAGTTTATTCTGTAAGCTAATAAAATACAGAAATTACATACAGTCAAATGTAGTTGTGCTGCATGAAATAATTCAGAGTTGTAATATTTGTTGACAGTTGAAAGATTGCACCATCTGAAAATACTTAGTATACACATAATAAACCTGTTTCAGACATTGTTTCATTGCACTGCTTCATCCTCTCTTTATGGTGATACAGGTCAGGGTCAAGTAAAAAGATTAGGGCTGAAGTAAAAAGCATTATGCCTCACTTGTTGGGATCCTCTATTGGAAGACATAGTTCACCTGAGATAAACAGATGTTATTCCAACACCTTGCAAACATAAATAAAAACACCGTTCTGATAAGCATGCTGGTAGCTTCATCAATGTCCAGTTTTTGGGAATGGATCTCCATGTAAGGTGTCTTCAAATCAAAGAAAATGTTGGAATATTCTGATAAAATAGGCGAAGACATCTTCTAAAATGATTTCTTCTCTTTCATAGGGGCTGGAGAATCAGGCAAGAGCACCATTGTCAAACAGATGAAGTAAGAACTTTGTATCTAAGCAGCATTTATTCCTTCCTATCCAAAGCTATATTCAATAGTAATGCTACACTTTCTCCACAGAATTATCCACAAAGATGGTTATTCGCTTGAAGAATGCTTGGAGTTCATCGTCATCATCTACAGCAACACCCTGCAGTCCATCATGGCAATCGTGAAGGCAATGAACACACTCAACATTAACTACGGCCACCCCGATCAACAGGTGACAACACAAGTCTATATAAATTTTAGGTCAAATATTCTAAGTTAAATTTATTGATGTGACTAGTCCACCTGGGTCCTTCCTGCAGGATGATGCCAGGAAACTGATGCATCTTGCAGATACCATTGAGGAAGGAACCATGCCCAAAGAATTGTCAGACATCATTCTGCGTCTGTGGAAGGATTCTGGCATCCAGGTCTGCTTCGACAGGGCTTCAGAGTATCAACTCAATGACTCAGCTGGATAGTAAGCAACAACAAAATTAAACACTGCTCATGTAATCATAAAAATAAGTCCACTGACAGAGTTTAATTTTCACACAGCTACCTCAATGACCTGGAGCGACTGATCCAACCAGGCTATGTGCCCACTGAGCAGGATGTGCTGCGATCAAGAGTGAAAACCACTGGTATCATCGAGACTCAATTCTCCTTCAAAGATCTTAACTTCAGGTGAGTCTACGAATTATTGCTCATTAGTAGGAATTAGGATTGATCGGGTGATCACACAGCAAATCGTCTTTTCTTTTGATCCAGAATGTTTGATGTGGGTGGCCAGAGGTCAGAGAGAAAGAAGTGGATTCATTGTTTCGAAGGTGTCACCTGTATCATCTTCATTGCTGCTCTGAGCGCCTATGACATGGTGTTGGTGGAGGATGACGAAGTGGTATGACAGAGTTGACCAATCCATCTCATAATTTATGGTAAGAAGTAAAAATCTGGGTCACTTAAAAGGTTTTTTACTTTCAGAACCGAATGCACGAGAGTCTGCACTTGTTCAACAGTATCTGCAACCACCGCTACTTTGCCACCACCTCCATTGTACTCTTCCTGAACAAGAAGGATGTGTTCCTTGAGAAGATCAAGAAAGCCCATCTCAGCATGTGCTTCCCTGACTACGATGGTGAGATTTTCATAAACTACTTAGACTCTTTTTTCAATATATAAATGACAGTATCATTGGCAAAACATGATCTAGCTATGTGAAGAATAAACTGGCTACAAGTAAGTTTAGCTCTTCACTTTGTTTGTGGATGTTAAAGTGAAAAAACAACACTTCCTCATTTCATTGCTGTTGTTTTGCAGCCATTCATTTATCTTTTATATCTCCCTGTTGTCCTGCCCAGGGCCCAATACTTATGAGGATGCTGGCAACTACATCAAAATCCAGTTCCTGGACCTGAACTTGCGCCGAGATATAAAAGAAATCTACTCGCACATGACCTGCGCCACAGACACAGAAAACGTCAAGTTTGTGTTTGACGCTGTAACCGACATCATCATCAAAGAAAACCTGAAAGACTGCGGTCTCTTCTAAGAGCCAAGAGCAAATTAAATAAAGGTAAGCAAAGTTAAAAATCATGCAAATCTAACCAAGAGTAAATGTTCTCCTTTCTAACATGTGTTTCTATGTTATTTGACAGGGTAGTGTCTTAGCCCTGTCACATTCCTCAGATTCCTCCTCAATTCTAACATGGGAATGAAGATGGAGACAGTCCTATCAAAAAGCCATCCTCAAACCAGTGAATGCAAAAACAAAAATAACATTTAATTTAATTTGCTGTGTTAAAAACTAAACTTGTAGCTTCGACCAAAGACTCCTTGTCACTGAGACATGAGAATAATCCCGTGCAGATTTTAAGATGAGTTGAATTTTTTGTCAAACTTTTCTCATTAGCTCATCTTTGGAGAGAAATGCAATCTGTAGCTTTTGTCTGCATAAACTGATTTCTTTTCAGATGTACTCATGAATAGACGCAGTGTCTCTAAGCTCAAGTAATCAGACAGCATAAAATTAAAGGGCTAACAAGATGGCCTCACCACCTGCATCTGCACTTCAGCATCAGTTAGACTTTAAGATGAATTGTCATTAGAAAAGGCTTTTTCTAACGACACAAAACAGCACAATTTGTAACACCAGAAGATTATAAATTGAACTTCTGAGAGAAGCATTAGATTTTTTTTTTGGTTTTATGGCAGTAGTTGAAAAAGGGCCATTGTACATAATTAATCAGATTTCTAATGGTGTGTTGTAATACTGTTAATCTATAAACTGTTAAGCTAGATATTAATTTAACCCCAATTTGAATCTCCCTGTCAAAAAGCCTTTGAGTCAACTTATCTGTATTGAAATTCAGAGAAATATAGAAATGTACACATTTGTTTGAATTTATTAAAGCTTCTGTAGAAAACTCAGTAGTGTGTCATTTTTTCCAGAATAAATGTCTTGTTTTTAATCACATCAGGTTCCTGGAAATCCTTTTATGACTGACTGATTTAGATTTATATAAGCTGTTATTACATTTTTTTTAATCTTTTTTGTCTTGGATTGACAAATGTCTGAGAGAAAAACTGCAAGTGCTAAAATGGAATAGCTTAGAACACTCCTACTGTGTTATATGGAACAAAATCCCTAATGGTATTTTTATTCCCACTCACGCTCACAATCACGCAGTTTAAAACAATGTAAGCAGCCTTTCAACGCGCTTACGGCACGAGGCTCCGTACACCTCTTTCACTGAATTTCAAGCTGGGACTCCGCCGTCCCTCACGGATTTTTGTGCAATTCTATGGTACCTGTTAGTGTCTAGAATTTACAGGGTTTTTGTTATGCGCAATGACCCTCCGTCACTTGCCATTTTTCTTCCGGCACGAGGCTCCGTCCACCTCTTTCACGGAATTTCGCTCTGGGTCATCAGTACACTGATGATCTTTGACCACTTCTGAGAACTATATGTGATTGCATCACATCCTGAAGGAAAGCGTTAGAAACACAGATATCTATGGAAAAGTTTCTACTTTAATCTGTGAGAGAAAGTGGAGTTAGGTGTAACCACAGCCACAGCTACATCCAAATATGTGAGTCGTAACCTGGGTATTTGTCACAAATGCAGACAAAAGACCAAACTAAAGGAAAGCAGACCTAAACAAATACCGCACAGAATTACACATCAACAGAAAGATGATTTCGATGTATCTAATATTTAATACTTTTGTAAATTATATTGAGTAATTTTGCATAGAAATGTACCTCAGTATTGTGAACAATATTTAATGTTGGAAACAATAATAAAATGGAAAATAGTAGGCAACATTACAATTTTATTTCTTACAAAAGCATTCACTGATTTTTGCATTTCTTATAAACCCTGAGTTTTTAACCACATGACAGGTATGAAGTGCACTAAAAGAAACAGCTTCAGTCTCTTCTGTACAAGTACAAATCATAAACAATGCAGCAGAATTGTCACCAATACAAACTTAGCATTTAAAAAAACATTTTATGGCTTGTGATGGTTAAAAGAACCGCAGATAAACATGGAATGAAACATTTGTGCAATATCAAAAGTGACAATAAAATATGTTCAAAAATGTCATCCACGTCTAATATACACCACATAGCATCCACAAATGCTAAGACAAATAGAAGGCACTTAAAGAGTCAGCCCTGAACCTCCTTCTCATGGGGGCATAAAGGCTCTACTTGCCCTTTCTAAGACATAAAGTCATTAAAAGTTTGAAAGATAAACACTTGATTATCTCAATATTGTATTTTCTCAGTATTGTCAAACATGAGTCAAAGGCAAAAATGCAGTTTACTCCCCAGACTTTCTGTCTCTGCCCAGATATACATTAGCATTTTAGTAGAGATGCACCAAGAACTTGATTGGCAAGCGAATTAAGAAGATTTCAGAGAACTGACTGGTGACCAGTCAAAAACCCAGATCTGTTTCTGAGCTCTCCCAGTGTGTACATGCAATTACTGATTGAAGAAGTTTAACTATTACCAGCGGATGGTCAAAATTGAAGTCAGAGGAAGTATAAAAGGTGTAAAGAGCCATTTCAAATAAAAGTATTTTTCATGACTTATTGAGACATGACTGCTGTTCATTCAGGCTGTGGGGAAGAGCAGGAAGCTTGACCAGAATACAGCAAAGTTGCTCTGTTTGTCCCCTTTAGCTTTCAAACATGTAATGAAACAAGCTACATTTAGTAATGTGTGCAGCCTTTCTGGAAATATAACAATTAAGATACAAATCTATGTTCTCTAAGGGAACACAGAGATTGCCCTCTCATACAACACAGTCATATTCCCTATGCTGTGAAAATAAATAGTTTGTGATTTCACGTAGCACAAAGTTAGAAAAAAAGACCATTGTTCCTATATATTTTAAAATCTTAAAGAGAAATTAGAATTGGCTAAAAATCTATATTAGTCTCCCATGAGACTCTGATTGGTGCATCTCTAGTTTTGGAATTTTTTTACTTGGGAGAAATAAAACCAGAGTATTGCAGTAATGCTGTTTGATTAAAAAATATCTGGAGTGAAAAGCAGCTCTTTTAATAATTTCATCTCATAGCCCTTACATAATGGCACTGATCTAATCAAGTATATCAACTTAAAAAAGAGGCACTAATTCTCAGGTTTAGAGAGCGGCTTGCTCAAAGGTCAACATTTGTTTATAGGCTATTCACTGAATTAATGTGAGGTTAATGGCACTGATCTTATTATCAGATGCTTTTTTGTCAAGACTCTCAGCTCTGCTGAAGTTTCAATCAAAACACATATGTGCAAAGTTTACCCACAAGTACTTGACCAGATATCTCAGTTTGTCTAAAACGCTTTTAACTTCAGTTCAGACAAAATCTAACAATCAAAACTAATTTTCCTGACCTTGGACTTGTCACCTTTGTTGGCATCATTCTCTAAAACCAAAAACCTTTTACTTTAATACAGTCTTGTCCTCTCATTATTCATTACTGTCCATTTCCTGTCTAGATCCAGATCTGAGAAATAGATGGTACAAAGACTCTGAACTGAGGAACTCCTCCTCTCCATATATACATGTTTGACATGTCAAACATATATACATGTTTGACATGTATATATGTCAAAAAAGTGTCCCCAAATCTGTCCTTTTTTGTCAAAACACTCCCACCATATGATCAATCTGCCTCATGTAGACACTCTTTAATGGCAGAGCATATCGACGCTCCTCTGGTATCCTGTTACACTGCAGAGATACAAAAGAAAGAAAATAAATACAGAGTTCCTTCACAATGTTTTATGTCAACAATTCATAGCTAAAAAAAAAATCACTTTAATTTATAGATAATGGATGAATGGACTGATGGATGGATGAAGGAAAAGGAAATGAGAACTAACATCTGGAAATACAAATGTTCTACATACTTAATTTTCTTTTTCCATACTGATCCACGCCTGGAAAACACTCCAGCCAAGTTTTATGTTTTTCAAAACTGAGAATGAACTCTGAGGCTAAATGTTTTTCTGGTCAAACTCATTGACCAAATGAAATTAATCAAGGATGATGATCTTACGTTGCTGATGTTGCTCGGAGGCGGCTGGTTGCTTGTTTCTGTTTCTGCCAGCGCTCCTTCTTCGCATGGAGACAAGTCGTTCCACTGCTTCTCCCTGAAGCGCTTGTCTATAGGCACAACATGACCTTCTGTAGTGAAGATATATTTGTTATCGGATTTGTGAAGTGGGTTGTCCTCGTCAAATAGCTGAAATGCAGAGGAAAAGACAATAAAATTCCCCAGCAAATCAATTCATATATTCAAAATAGTATACACTATTCACAATAGTAAAAGCAAATACCCTCTTAACATGTGGAAGGTAATCAGATATAGAGTATTTCTTAAATATATATAAAAATTATTTTTTACAGTGGTTCTCTACAACAGAGCTCTGATGTTATAAGGCCAGCCTGATATAGTAGGATATGTAGAGCTTTATGTGTGTTAACACATGAAGTTTGCTTTTCATCAAACTTTAAAATGTAATTTAAAAGTTGCAAGTCTTCAATTTGAGCACAAGAGGTCACCAAATCCTACACTTTTGTCTTTAAAGTGAACAATAAAGTAAAATAAAATAAATGTTTGTTCCTGCATATCTGAGAGTAATGCCTCAGATTGAAAACTTACAAGATAAAGGTATTTGCAGGTTTCACTGAGAAAAAAGCTCTCCATGCGATCCTCTTTGGATTTATCCACAACATGGTGGAGTGTGGCATATCCGCATCTGCAGTGACAGTGACACACAGCAGTGAAGTGTAAAGTAGGCAAATACATATATTTTTATATGTATATATGTCCAAAATCAGTAACAACAACATAAATCCAGTACCTGACTTTGGCATTTTTCTCAAGGCTCTGGAGAATATCCATTCCAACGTGCAGATAGAAAGGATTTTTTGTTGCCTGAGAGAAGAAAGTAAGGAAAATTACTCTCGATTGATAAAAAGCAATCTCCCACAAACAACCATTGATGTCACCGAGTTATTACCTGGTACAGCAGGTAGGTGGACTTCCACCAGCTCTGGTCTTAAAGGGTAAAATAACACATCGGGAGCTTTGAGCTGCCAGTTGTATCTCTCTGGCAGCGCCCCGAAGCGCTTCCAGATGGCATAGTAGAAGGCATGAAGGCAAATGGCATCATCAATATCCCCATTCAGCACCTATGAGTTACATAAATCCTTATTTTAGTTTATTGGAACAAAAATATTATTATATTTATGTCAGAGGAAAGTAAAAAAAAAAAACACCTGCAGCCCAGGAAAGAAGGCCTGAAGGGAGTCGATCCACGTGTTCATAATCTCACCACTAAACATGTTCACATTAACATAGAGGGGCGGGTCACCCTCACCTTCATTGCAAGACTCGCGCCTGAAGGAGAACAACAAAGGGAAAAGGTTTCACAGAATTCAGTTATACAACATTCCTCTCCACATTAAAAAAACAAAAAACATAAACACACAGTGACTTTCTAGAGTACGATGACTTTTTTCATATTTTCTCACATTAAAACCAACATTACCAACAAGAAGCAGAGCATAGCTGTAAAGTAGAAGGAAATTTATTGATGGTTTTATTTTTTTAACCTGTTTTTGTGGGTGAATTTCTTCCAGCAGCAATGGGAAAGCTGCTGGAAGAAATGCAGATAAAATTATTAAATAATAAACTCAAAACTTTAGAGTTGCAACTTGACACAATGTAGAAAATTTCATAAAGTTTGAATACTTCCACAAAGTAATGTATATAAATCATATACATTATGTATATGTATGCTGTAAACATTTCTCAGTTTTAATTCCTCTTTTTGGTCATTCCCAGACAGACACAGATCCTGATGCTGTGATATTTTCACATTTCAGCTGCAACCAAAGGAGACTCTCAATAATGCAGAAAACTGAAAAATGAACAAAATCAATCTCTCAATTTTTTTCTGTTTGGGACTCACCCTCTTCTCAGGTGGTTCTGAATGCTTTCATAAGCAGCTTTAAACATCTGGTAATCCTCTTTCTCACCAAATAGGATGTAGGATTTAAGCAAATACTCATAAAAAGAGTCCATTCCAGCTCCAAGCCCACTCTGCTTGCCAACCCACTGGCCTGTTTGGATATTAATGACATTTCCTGCAAAAATAAACCAAAGAGGGATGTTTGCACCTTTGACAATGACAGGCGAGAACCAAGTACTGAAAAGAAAAGAAAATCAATAGCCAAAGTGAAATTAAAACTCCTCCACCCCAAAAGGAAGCTGTACTTACCCAACAGACCAGTTTCGTTGCTTCTCAGATTCCACAGAGCTCTGACGGCTCGCCTCGCCACCCATTCAAACGTTGAATCCCCAATCAGGCGACTCAGAATGCCAAACTCCACCAGCAGGGACCCGGCTCCTGCGGTGCACGTCTCATTGATGCTGTCCTGAGGGACTCCCGTCTTCAGGTTCACCTGCATGCAGGACACAGACAAACAATCAGCCCTGACCTCGCACACGGAAGAGTAATGACTTACTTTGTAATCAAAGAATGATCTCTCTCACCCTGGGGTAAGGAATGCCCGTGCTGGTGTTCTCAAAAGCAGGCAGCAAGCGCACAGCCAGGTCGTGAGCCAGATGCAGAAGCTCATTATCATAATCTTTGAAGCCCACCTCTCCGAATGGGTGCTTGGAGTCAGTCAGCAGAATGTGTGCTGAGATAAGGCTTCCAAGGATCCTTCAAAGATTAAATAAAGAACTAAGAGACGCCTTTAACTGCAAAATTGTATCAATCTTACAATGAAGTACAGCTGCAGCATTTTTTTTTCAGTAAATGTGCAGCTTTATATCATTGGAGATGCTCGAAGAAATTGATTGCTGACCAGCATCATACTGATTGATCATCCCTGACCAGTATTACTATATATACTGTATATACCCATAAAAATAAATGTAATTAATATTTGCAGAATGAATGTGATTGTATTGCTGTTTTTGCTATAATGTGTTAAATTTACAGTCATTTTGTGTTTTTGTTTGAAAATGAGAGTAAAAGCCCAGCTTACAGCCACTATTCGGGCCCTTATTTATGACATTCCTACTCTACTTCTAATGTAGATAATTAACTACTACTCCTACCAAGCTCAAAAGAAAATATTTAACACTGTCCTTGTAACGATATAACATAGTTCTTGAAGAGAAATTGGAACTGAGTAAAATTAGTCAAAGCTTTATAATTGAAAATTAGACAAAACATGTTGAGCATAACAGAAAAGAATGACCCAATCAGCTCGTAAGATGCTATGTGTGATAATTTGAGATAATTGCTCTATAACATGCATTAGCGAGCACCTTCATCTGAAAACTTAATATTTGCGATTCTAAACTTCAATAAGAGGAAAACTTTAAAATTGATCACAAGCTGGAGAGTTTTTGGACATATCTAAGGTAACGTTTGTACCTGATGTTAGCCTCGAAGACTTGCACAGTTGAGTTCTTGTCAAAAGACACGGTATCTATAACCAGTTTGACGGCTCTCTGGAACTCTGTCACATTGCCAAGCACCTGGTGAAACAAGATACCCAGTTTAACCACAGCATATTCTGCGTTATCTTTCTGGTTTGTTTAAAATTGTGAATGCTGCTGCAGCTGGGTGAAAGGAAAGCCCTCAATTGCCAACCTTTAGGCTGACATACTAACACATAACTTACTCAAAAACTGGTAATTTTGAGAGCAGTAGACGACCCACAACTTATTCAGGAAGTGTTAACCATCATGGCGCAGAACATACCACTTGTGACTAGCAATGTGTGTAAAAAGATCATTTTCTAAGCAAAAAGACCAGAAAGAGTTCTGATTTATATCTTAGCTTTGTATTTCCATATATATTTTTTTCTGCTGCATAAGATCAAAACCTCTACCATCTCCTCAAGGAGATTTTCTGCCATAGTACAAAAACCAAGTGGAAGCTAACTTACCAGCAGGGTGTCTAAGGTGTCAATGAGTGTGAGTGAATAGTTCCCCAAGACGTCGTTGATATTGATGTTCGACCTAGAACAAAAACAGGTAAAAGTGGGAAAGCTTTCTTATGACACCACAGAACAGAAAGTACTTTTTGCTGAGCAGTTTTGATGGTTACACATAATCTAATGTTAGTGGAAGACATCTAATCAGTCTTATCAGGTCTCCAAAGTTACAGTTTGCTTAATCTTGGAAAACACGCAGCTGATTTGGAAACCAAAGGATCTTGCTATTAAAACGGATTAGTATTTTTATCTTCATTTCAGCTGCAACTTGACTATAGTGATGTTGCTTTCATTCTAATGTCACTCTCTAATGTAATCGGACTTACATTTGGTTAAAAATAACATTGAGAAGTTTTTGTAAAACTGTTCAGTAAAAACGTATATGTATGGATATATTTAGTAGATTATTTTAACTTTGTACTACACAGTCCATACTTTTCATAGAAGTTAAATGACAGTAAAGGAATCTATTCTCAAATGAAACAAATATAACTTATTTTTTAATTTATTTTCTAGTACTTAAAAATAACTACAATTAATGTGAGCTTCATTTTAAATAGAAACACTGTTCATACAACAATCAATTATCAGCTTAAAATTACATTTGTCTGAAAATAGAAATCTGTGAAACTCAATTATATTGTTGTTTTAGGAACGCCTACCTGTCAGTTTGTCTCAAATAACAGTTTCAGAAAGAAAAAATGTTCCTTCATTTCATATTTGATATGTGTGATGGTCTTTTTTTTTGCTTTCAGAATTACTACAGCCTGTCCACTTTATTGCCTGAATCTCTGGCAGCCTGTTTTACTGTCTGTTTTGCCTTTTAATTCAATATATTCAAATTGTTCAACAAGAGAAGTTTCATTCAGCTTGTCTGCATTTGTAGGGCAAATCTGGTTCGAAACTGTTAGGAAACCAGATCCACCATATTGTATACTTAGGCTGTTAAAACAGAATTAACAAAAACGTAATTAAGTTTAAAATATTTCATCTGAAAGTGTTTTTCTAGGGTGCCATATGGAGGGCGCTGGGTGGACAAAATGAACAAACTTGCTGTAGCTAGGATTCTAGGAATATAGGATCAAATGTATATATATTTTGCTGTGTGTATAAATAGAATATAGACAATATATATTTAAAAGCTGCCCTGTGTTCTGTTGAGCTTTGGATTAAGACGTTTTCAGTGTCTCCCAGTCCTGATCCATTCATCCCTCTGATCTGCTGGTCCAACAAGTTTTTCTGCCTTAACCTACCTGATTTAAATTTGTAAGCTTCAACATAAAGTGATCCCAAGCTGCTGAGGTAATTTATGGCTTTGAGTCAGGTATGAAATATCTTAGACATGCAGGTCAGTGTACTCACACTGCCCGAGTTGGGAAACACTGGATCGGTCAATGAATGTTATGTGTGAACCATGACCTTCTTGTTGTCTGGGCCAGCTGATTTGCTGCACTTTAAGCTGATTTGCTTACAATCTACAAATTGAAATCTCAGCTTATTTAAAATAACAGGACTGGCCAGTTCAGAGAGTGACTCACGGGTTCATCACGTCTGGACCTCTCCCCTCACAATCAATGGGATTCAGCTCGTCCTCTGGAAAGGCATATTTCATGTAGTTCTCGTATCCAAAGTAGAACATTTCTTTGGCCATGTCTTTCATTTTCACCCTCAGCGTGTCGGGAAAGGATCTGTACCTCCGGACGTACTCATC
Source organism: Xiphophorus hellerii (assembly GCF_003331165.1). Classification (NCBI taxonomy): domain Eukaryota; kingdom Metazoa; phylum Chordata; class Actinopteri; order Cyprinodontiformes; family Poeciliidae; genus Xiphophorus; species Xiphophorus hellerii. Next base: position 15,009,234 of record NC_045691.1, on the reverse strand, counting down.
CTTGTTGCCATCGAAGAGGTTCAGGTAGGACCTCCTGGTGGAATCCTCCCCGATCTCTGCGCAGGTGGTCGCGGTCTCGTCATTCCTGTGACCCTGGACTCTTTGGGACCAAGAGCTAGCGCTCGGGTCGGCTTCCTTTTCCTCGCGGAACAGCAAGTCCAATTTGTGCAAATTAAAACCGAGGTGGAAGTTGAACCCGGAGCTAATCTCAGGTCCCAGCCCGAAAGCTAGCCACAGAACCCAGCTTACAGAGAGTCTCAGGACCACCAGACCCACTACTATTGACCTCCATTGCATCTTTGCCCCAGGTCGGTCTTAAAGTACATAATCCAAGTCCTCATTACCTCCGAGGTATATCTGAACACGAAAACCGCTGATTTGTCAGTCTAAACTACAGGCACGGAGGCTCGTACGGTGGGGATTCCTCCTCACACACTTCCTGTCAACAAACCAGCCCATCCCAAATCCGGTGATGCGATTGGCTAATCGTTCTCATCATTATTCATTTTGAAAGGCGGGCTCATTGCTGATTGGCTGATGACGAGCCGTCAATCCTCCTGTTCAGTTTCGTGGCACTCCGGTGTAACGCACCAATAAAAATGAGCCACAAGACTGAAACTGTCAAAAGCCGAAACATTATTTGGTTACATTTAAATCCAAAAGGACTGAACGTTAGACAGTTTTGCAAAGTAAATGGTGCGCTTCACTGTTATGTCGATCAGCGTGGTCAAAAACAAACTGTGAATATGGGCCACCCAATAAATGAATAAATCATTATGCTCACAATAAATATACAATATATATTCATTTTCATATATATACATATGTACTTATAAATGAAAACAAAATGTGAGAGAGACCTTTGTGTGCTTTTTGCCAGTGGTGGTTTGTGTAGTAACCCTCCTGTTATGTTAAATTTACCCGTTTTCAAGTTTAAATGTTTTTTTAAATAGTTGGAAGTATTTTTTTTTTTTGCATGAAACTTTTGTTATTTGTCTTAATAGGTGCACTCTACATGTAAATTGAAAATGTATTCATTTTACACATTTGTAACCCCCCCTGCGTCTACTTTTTATCTAGATACTGTTCGGGTCAATTTGACCTGGCAGTCAAGTTGAAGAGCAAAAAAAGATTTAAAAATGTCCAATTCTGTATTTTTCCTTGCAACTATGAACCATATTTCACCACACACATACATGTAAACCCCGAAACACACAGGCCCACTTTTTCACTACTCTCTTTACTTCACTAGGAAACTGTGAGAAAGCAGGTGTTCATACAACTTTTGACGGGAACCTTTTCTGGTCCAGTGGATAAACTCCACCCACACTGAGTGGACACTCAGCAGAAGTGGGGGGAAACATAAATGCTCTCTGCATCATATATCTTGATTTTAATCAGCGGGTCAGTTTGACCCTGAACACTATGTGTGTCAAGTTCAATTATAAAGATCAACCATTGAAAAAAAAAAGTGTAATATAAAAAGATCAATTTCAAGGAAATTGATTTTTGTTTGTAGGTTTTTTTCAGTGGACATAAAAAATATAAATTCCATTTTTTTATGTCCAAATGAGTAAATGAGTAGGTTGTGGTCATTGATCCTTAATTTCTGAGAAATAAAAAAAACATCTTTGCACAAATATTGATTGAAATGGTTAGTATTGGAGTTAATAATTAGATACAAAAATGTTTTGGAGGAATTTTTTGGTTTCTGGCACTATTGCATGGTTAAACACTCCCCAGGTCAAACTGACCCACGGACATTATTGCTGTACCTCATAAACAATCTCTACCAAGAGTGCAATTGTTGCCCACTGTCTTTTTTTATTATTGAATCATAAACACTGACCCTGACTAAGGCAACAGAGGCCTGTAATGCTTTATATTAGTCAGAGAAGTCCCAAAACACAGCCTCCAGACTGAAATTGAAGAATGTTACACATTCAAGCTGAAGCAGGCACACTTACAAAGGAAAATCTTTGAAACAACACAAATTATTAATCTTTTAATAATCATGCCTTCTGCTCTCCTTCTGATTTCATATTAAATAAGGCCACAAATGTCCAGTGACAGCTTCTAAAAAGCACCCAAAGGTTCACCCAATCTTGCATTTGATTAATCTATTAAACTTGGATAAATAAAGCAAATGATTTTTCTATAGTAAATGAGATCCAAATCCATTTGTTGCTGAGACTAGACAAGAAAACATGGAATCAAATGAACCCTTTGACAAAAAAAAAAAAAAAAAACATGGCAAGATGTATGGTTTTTGTATAGAAGGCAAACTTACAAAACCCTCTTTTGTTTATGGCCTGAAATGATTTACAAATATCTTTCCTCCAAAATGAATGCATATCTTATTTTACTAAAATATTGCATATGTAGTTTATTGTTAAACAGGTAAAAACATAATTTTTTTAAATAAAACAAACTCGTATTTGGTGGCCCTCAAGCACTTTTGATTAGAATATTTTTCCCATGTGGCAAAAAAAAATGCTATTGAGATTCTGGATTTTTTATGACCATGTGGATGACTTGTCAATGGGTCAGGGATGCTTTTGGAGACATGCTAACAGGCTTCATGTAGTCAGACCGGTTCCATTTAAGACGATTTATTGATTCTACAGGTCCAGGAATAATCAACCCTAAAGCCTGAATTGTGCTTTACAAAAGCACAACTCAGTTTGATTGCTCCCGTCTCATGATTTAACAAGGGGAAGTGATCATTTAATCAACTTGATTCATTCAGGTTGGTTTTGGATAGCTTTCTTGAATCTTGAATGAAATCATTGTTTGAAAACTACCTTTGTGTTTCCACTGGATGTCTCTAATGAACTATTAGCATTTGTGTATTCATTTGAAAAGAAATACTTTTTCAGAGCATTATATTCCAACTATAGTATTTAAAAACACTTGTAAAGATAAACAGAACCTAAATGATATAAAATCCAAGTGTTTAGGATTAAATTACACTAAAACTATACTTTAAAAGCAAATCAAAGCATATAAACACAACCAGGTTTAAATTAAAAAGCATGCCATTTTATTTTCTAACACATTGAGGTGAAGTCGTTTGTGGCTCTACGAAGGTAGGCCCACCTTACATGCTGCTTTGTTCAGAGGAGAGAGAGAGACGCTGCACAAGGCACTTTAATTTCTGCCACTCTCTCAGCAGCACAGAAGACATCATCAGGCTATACACCGAGGCCAACATGAACCACACGAGCCTGTACAGCTTTACTTTTGGTACATTCAGACTTTAAATAGAATCATATATTCATACACACATCCCACATTGGTAAAAATCATACTAGCAAGATATTTGTACAGATCTGCTCAAACTGAATGCAAAGAATGCAGAATTTTCTAAAAGAAAAAGACGTGCACTGATCCAAGCGAAGAGTGACAGTCATCGAGGACATTCACAGGAACAGAGCATGATAGAAATGAGGTCCAAATCAGCCACATCCTGGCATAATACCCGCCTGTGAAGAACATTTCCCATTGTGTGAGGTCTGGTGGACAAAATAAACACCTTTCTCTGAGGGTGTGCATTATTATACCCACTATCGGTAGCTATCCCCTGGATAATGCTTGCGAGAGAAAGGTAACTGAAAAATCTGTCTCCTTTTTCTCTGTAAATTACAGTTTAACCTGACATATTATGTTAATTTCCTTCTTTAAACCTCGAATCAGAAGTTTAAGTAGTGCATTACGAGTTTGTGAAAGAATCACTGGGGTAAAAAAGGTAAGAAGCAAGCATAACAGGGCAGTACATAAAGTGAAAATGCAGCTGTACATCATTGCGCAGTAGTGAGAGTGTGACATGACAGCAACATGGCAAATACAGAAGAGAAAATAAATGCAGTATTCAGCTCCTGCGAGACTTTGAGTGCTGGATGAGCCATTGAAGTGTGATATCTGCAATTGAGAGAAAGACACAGGCTCAGTTTTAGAAGCAAGAATTTGTGTTTTACTGTGTATATATATATATATTAAAAAAACATAGTTCAAATATGCCATTTTAGAGCTAGACAGCCTAAATATCTGGAAAGTATAGGAAGACCGATAAATTACAACTGGCATTTTAATTGTTTTTTTTTAATTATTATTCTGATGCAATAAGAGCCTTCAGAGCCACAACTCTAAAACAGAAACACATTTCAGACAAGGTGGAACCTTAGAGCACTGCATCTCACTGAGAACTGCTTATTTCCTGATAACAAAATGCCTCTTTAATTTAATATGCTGACTGGATTTGTGCCCCTTGCTGAGAACGCATAAACAGATGGAGTGAGCACTCCTGCATTCACTCCGTACGCAGGAAAAACTGGTACACTTCACGGAACCAAGTGAACAGATGAAGAAGAATATCTCTTCTTTCCAACCGAACATTGACGGGACGAAGACAACAGAGGTCACACCACCAGAGTCAGCAGCTTGACGATCAAGGAGACTACAAGCATTCTTTGTAAGCATCAAGTTTCTCTGGTTAGAAAATGTATTGTTTTTACTGGGTTACTTTTTTAAGTGTCCTCTATCAATAAAAATACTTCAAGTTAAATTAATTACTATTTTCTCCAAACATTCCCACTTTATGTTTACCCCTGATAATTAGCTACAGCAGCAACTCTTTTTTTCCGCAATGCCTGAGCCAAATGAATAATAGCATTATCAATAATTTGACTTCCCTTCCATTCACTACAACAGTAGCATGAGCTTAAAGTGACTTTTTAAGGATAATAAATACATGCTTGAAAAACTAACTGTTTTAGAGTATAAGAGTCTAGACCAGGAGTCTTCAAATCCAGTTTCCTGCAACTTCCTAGTCCAACACACCTGAATCAAATGGCTCAATTACCTCCACAGAAAGCAGTCTAGTTCTTCAGCATCATTTTAAATCATTATTTGATTAAGGTGTGCTGAAGACACATCTAAGGCCCTATGAACATGAGACGAACACAGTATGTTTTTTCAAACAATTAAGAAAAATGTGCATCCACACTGCAATGTGTAGCACCAAAGAAAATGATGTAGTTGATATTCTGGACCAATTGGTGGCGCTCTAACACTGCTAGAGAAACACAAAAAATACAGTATTTGTGAAAGTGAGCCACATGGGGGATCGAGAGAGATGGAGCGTCATCATTTAAAAGAAAAAAAGAAAAAAAAAGTGGCGGCTCGCAGGAACACATGAAACCAGCATTCTGAAAATTATCCACTCTGGAATCTGGTTTCAAAAATGATCATTTCTGGTCTTCCAAGATGCCAAATCTGTGTTGACGTACAGCCTAAACGACAAAAACATTTTGCAGATCCACCTAAAATCATGTCCATGTGGATGGGGCCAGCAGGACACCAGGCTTCAAGGCCTGGATTTGAACTCCTCTGGTCTAGACTGTGTCCTCAGCGCACAATACTGTGGAACAGTTAAAGCTTGACAAAAAAAAAAAGGTAATGGACTATATGTATGAAAATTATACTTTCAGCTGCTGCATCATAACTGTAAATTTAAATACTGGTCAGAACTGCAGCACATATGTCATCTACCAGTCTGCTACCGAAGTTTAATAGGGTTTCTACAAATTTTAATAAGTTAAATTAAAGACTTTTGCATTCCACTGTTACATCAATTTGAGGCTCATATCATTTACAAAAAACAACAACTTTGCTTTTATAAACAACTAATATGTAATTCTTAAAACCACAACAAAACCTTTTGAGTATAAATGCTTAATAAAACTACAAAAACGCTGTTGAAGAAGCAGAATCCTCCTACAGGTGAAAGGGTGAGTGTCACAGCATCAAATTACTAAATCCAGCACCACAACACATTTATCAAACGAATTTCGCACTAACAAAATTTTAAAAAAATATATAAAAAGGTTTACAGAAGAAGTGATGGGAATATTAAGGAACTAAATTTAATTGAAGACCTATATATCAAATTGTTTTATGAATTTTTAATATTCTTCAGAAATCCAAATTTTAACTTCAACTACAGGTGGAAATAAAACAGTGCAGTCTAAATACCTGTAAGCACAATGCTTCAATAGAACAACACTAGGAAAATTAAGTGCAACTTGCCAATGTTGTCTTTCTCTTTGCAGGAAATGGAGTAGCAGCATATCTCTCTGTCCTGAATAGCTGCAAGGTTCCTGTAAATGGAAACAAGGGTGTGAACATATATGACAACACATCCTCTCCCCAGTTTATTTGTTGTCTGGGAGATGCAGGCATATTTTGAACTTGACACTAGATGGAGCCAGTAATGCACAAAGGATAACAGCTGCAGTTTAAAAGAACTGTGGATGAGGAACTTAGGCAAGACCTGTCAGCAGGACAAAAATGTTTGAAATGTTGCAGGACTTAAAAAAAAACAATCATAATTGGGCAAAGTATTAAACACAGTTAAACCTGCTCTAATCTGCAGGTTTTCAGATGAATCAATTTCAGACTTTTGCACGTTTTTTTGTATTACTCATACCCACATTTTCTCAATGAGCTGCTTTTCATCTAAAGCGTTGGGGAGATCCCTTTTGTTGCCAAGAACCAAAACCTAAACAGAGAAAGGAGAAAAACAACATTACTACTGCAGAGTGAAACTGCAGGGATCAATCTAAATAAAGCCACAACGTTTTCCGTAACTGGTATGGAAATTACACATATCTGCAGAACTGTTTACAGGGAGACACTTACAGGAATTCCTTGCAACTGAGGTTTGTCTAATAAGTTATGAAGCTCATTCCTGGAGGCCTCCACCTTTTCTCGATCTGCAGCGTCAACCATGTACCTTCAGTTTCGTAAGTATGAAAAAAAAAAACTGCTTTAGTCATCATTAGCAAGAAAGTAACACATTCGTGTCACTCAAGCTGTCCCTAATTTAAATAAAACCAGAGAAACGGTGTGGGTACTCACACAATAGCATTAACTCCCCGACAGTATCTCTCCCACATGCTCCTGAACCTGGGCTGCCCTCCTATGTCCCAGATCTGCAGAAAGAACAGCAAAGTCACTGGATATTCATTACTTCATTTGGGGGATAAAACTGTAGTTTTTCCACAAAATATTAAAAAGAAAATTTGAAGTGTAGTGACTATTAACAATAGATAAAATAAAGCTGAACCTTGATGGTGACGTTTCCTTTAGTGACTTTCCTCATGTTGAAGCCGACTGTAGGGATCATGTCTTCACTGAAATGACCAGACTGGAAAAACACAAAGGTGAAATTAATTCTTTATGCTTCTTCCTTCACTCACTGTTTCTGCATGCTACGCATCTTCACACATATTTATTGATAATGGGAGTTTGTGAGCTTTCCTATCAAATGAAATGAGAAAATCAAAAGCTATGAGAACCACAACTTTAGTGGAGTGATAAAAAAAAGAAAACACATTAGCGTCAGCATCCCAATAAATGAGACATTTTAAAGCTAATTTAAGTACTTTACATCATAAATTGAAACCAATTTCAGAAATACTTATTGCACACACACAAATATATTTCAAGCTTTTATTTCACTTAACATGTCTGACTGGCTTACAGATAATGAAAACCCAAAGTTTATTTTCTTAGAGAAGTTGAATATTACAAACCAAAGAAAAATCAAGGATTTCTAATACCCCTTACCAAAAATACACTCATGTTTTCTACAGTATCTTTTGCAAAAATTACTGCATGAATGCACAATGCCATAAAGGTAACCAGCCTGTGGCTCCGCTGAGGTGGTACAGAAGAACAGGTTGCTTTGCTGTATTCCTATTTGCTCACGCAAGTATTATTTTTCTTTCAACTCTCTTTTTGTATACCTGGATATAACATCAGTTTCTTTAGCAATGACATTTTGTGGCTTACCCTCTTTCTGAAGAGTGTAGCTTTTCTCATGATTATGTAGGTCAAAGCATTTCCACATTAAAAATGATTTTTTATGAACTTATGCCGCATTGTGATTTTCAGAGAAACTGAATTTTTGGTTTTATTAATTGTAAACCATAAGTATCAAATGTACACAAAGTAAACCACTGAAATGCATCACTGTGTGTGCCAAGAAATATGTATGAATTTCACTTGTTAATTTAAATAACTTAAATAAACTTGAAGAAAGTCTAATTTATGGGGATGTACCACTAGCAACGATTTCACCTGGAAATTTTGTAAGTTTACGCTGTTAAAGCTACAACAAAATAAAAAAGGAGTTAAGTGCAAATATATAAAAATGCAACTTCTAGAAACTAGGAAATGACTCTTTACAAATGACAAGTCATATGGGTAACATAACATATGACTCGTCTTAAAATAAACTCAAACTATAATTTGGATAAGGGACAGTAGCATTTGTTTTTGAAATTACATAAGCTAATATAAGTTTCTGAAGATAACTTTCCCTGCAGAGAAGGGACAGCTAATAAACTGTTGTAGGAAGATGAAACTTTTTGCAATCTAATGCAACATGTGTCAATATTTCCTCTTGAAAAACAAATGAAGGCGTGAGAACAGAAAAACGTTCCCCTGAATTCCTGCATTTATAAACTGAAGGCGCAAACAACTGAGTGTGAGCTACTTTATGTTAAAAAAATTTTTATTCTCCTTAAACTTTGATTTCTTTGTAAAGTAAGAGTGCATGTACAACTCTGATGCACAGAGTTCAGAGCACATGACTTCCCGGAGTCACCTGATGAAGCCAAGTGGTTCCGCAGTCTTATGACTGAGAGGAGAAGAAGCCGCCACCACCACCACAGCCATTCATGAAATCAAAACTATGCGTCACTGGCTACATGGGCTGTTTTTTTTAAGCCTTTACACATAAAGGAGGGAACAGAGACATGCTCAACCGCCAAACAAATTTCCCTTCTAGCAACCGGTAGAGTACAATACAAACTGCAAAGTTATTTAAGCATAGATAGTAAAATAATCAATTTGCACATCTTTGGTGATCATTTATGTTTCTTAAGATAGTGGTGATGATTGCAGCGTTAGGCAACAAGCATTCTTGGTTCCTTATTTTGAAGTTTTCTGTGTATCTGAGGTCTACAATAACCTATTTTCAGTTGCAAGTAATTGACAGTGTTAATAATCTGACCAACAAATGGCTAAAATGACTGAATACATTACAACACCAGCTCCTCAAGTTTGTTTTCAAATGTTATATTTGTTTCTAAAACTTCAGAACAAAGACTAAAAAAATGTTAAATGGCCACTATTTGGTATTTTCTACAGAAAAACAAGAATTAGTCATTAGTCAGAAATACCCCAAAGAAATCATAATGGTGTCTCTCACTTGGTGCACACAACCCAACAGCGGCCTAATAAACATTTTAATTGCAGAGCTGAGCCCAAAATGCAACAGCTCTGCAGCCTTTAAGGAATCTAGAACTAATGTTTGTTAAAATATAATCAGAAAAAAATGACTTAATTGGGTAACATTAACATTAGCATGTTGCTACAGACCCCAAACTCTTATTCTAAAGCTCATCATGCTTACAAGTAGAACCTCACAAGCTGCTAAAAGAATGCTAGCCAACAGTAGATAACACAGTTAGTGACATCATTCAAAATAAAACATCTACACTCTTAAAATGACAGATTATGTTGATGCAATGTTTAAACATTTATCTCCCCATCAGTGCTACAAAGTGCTATTTGCAAAAACCAAAACCACACAAGAAAAAAAACTTCTTCCCCTATGCCTACGGTGACTCAGAAGGATCAACAAAATGCAAAATTCACAATACAACAACAAAAGCCACAACAGAAGTCACTCTAAGTTGGTATAATTTCCTTTTAAGCATATCTTCTGTTTTTGTTACATTGTGAGTTTTGCACTTTGTTGACCCTTCATGGCATCCATACAGGCTTCCTCATAGAGCTTGATTAGTCAGCTCCTCTGCTGTGAACAAAATAAGCATATTTGACCCACCACTACCTGCTTTCCTTTTATTCTTGTTCTTTACACACAAAAAACTGATTGAACATACACACCATTTCTTTTATCCCTCATTTTATTTCTTCTAATATTTATACTTAATGTCTATGCACTGAGTATGAAAAACAAATGTCAAATTCCTTGTTTATGCACTCATTCCTGGACAATAAAGCCGAATCTAATAATTTGCAAGCCAATTTCATATTAGCTAACAGCATGCTGGCTAGTATAATGAGTTGTCTTGCTGTGGATTTACTAAGAGAGTGATTTAACTTCCTAATTATATCAACAGTGCTGACAAGAAGTTAAAACTACAAGACAAGACGGAGGTGTGGACTTTGCATGTTGGTTATGAAGGCTTAGCACTTACTGGTAATGAGCAAAAGCAGAAAGCTTCTGATAGTATCTAACACGTCATGCCATCTTTTGGCTTCCTCATCTAAATTTTATATAGCCTAACTGTTTTGCTTTTTTTCTACTAGGGGAAGAAATTATAAAATCGTTAATGTGATAAGGGGTAAACGAATTGAATATCGAGATAACGCAGTGAACATACTTTACTAACCACTCTCTCTTTGAGTGAGAGAGTGGTTAGTAAATGTGCAATGACGCTCTACATAAAAATCCTTTTCATTGTGTAAAGTAAGATTCAATTGCTCTGCAGACAGAACTGATGGAGAAGTAAACGAGGAAACGTTTGAGGGGAAAAAAAGCCAAATATATGTACGCATGCAATTAACAGTGGCCAATTCATCTAACATGCATGTTTTTAGAACCTGGAATCTATAAAGAAAAAAATACCCTAACCGGGATTTCAACCCAATACCTTAAGGCAAAGTTTAGGGCCTTTACAACGAGGCAACAGTGCAAAGCAACAAGGTACTGATGAGCTGCTCAAGAAACATCTAAAAAAGTAGCACTCAGAAGAATGCAACACTAAAGTGACCCAGAACAAGGAACAGGTGCAACTGGATATTACGCTAATGATTCATTGTCCTCTGAAATCAAATTGCTAGTATTGAAATCAAACAATCCATGTACCAAATCCAATTTCAAAAACCAGTGGGATTTGCCTTTTCATATGATCAGAGATCAGGTAAAAGCTAGGGATGCAAGATATATTTGTATCAACAAATGATTTTAGTCATTTTTTGACTTATAAGTAGTATAAGACATATCAGTATTGGTCTCATAAGTAAAACAGAACGGATGTTATAAAATTCAGCTTTGTAGTTATTTTAAATTTTATTGACCAGGTAGGAAAACAGAGATATTAGTAACAGTTTTCAGCCATAACAACAATATTAATATTGGCCATCAGGCCAAACTATCACATTTGTGCTTCCCTACAGTAAAACTGTACTTATCTGCATTTATTTACTTTGAAACACTGCAGAAACGCATTCACAAAACTATAGTGAAATTTAATAGGCACAAATGAGCAGTTTTCTTTTTGATTTTTTCTTAACTGAAGCCATCAATAAGTTTAATTTGAAAGGCCGCCATCTTGAATTTAGAGGTAGGGTTTGATGAGAAATCTCAGTTTCTCAACTGGAATGTACAAAAAGAGGACAATTATTTTCTTTATTCCTCCAAATTAAACATCTGTGCAGAAACGGAGCATAAAATCAAATACCAGGTTTCAAACAAGCATGCAGCTCCATACATAGAACCGTGTGTTTGTGCTTCTTTGGTTTCTAAGTTAAACTAAAACAAACTGAAAGAGTGGTGACCCTTATACTAGTTTTAAAATATAGGTCTGCATGAAGATACAAGAAAATCTGTTTTGGGTGGGGTTCCTTTTTTTTCACCGAGTTGGCAAATGTGATAAAACGTTAGAGCATCCCTGGATTAGACAACATTAGCTGCCACAATAGCTGCAACCAGTATTTGAGAAATCTCTGCAAAAGTTGCATAAGAGAGACTTTCTCAAACATGCAAAAGAAAACTGTAACAGAAGTATTTCAAAAATATTTCCATTTGTTTTGGTCCTGTTAATAACTAAAGATTTCTGTGCAAGATAGGAAGTTAAACTCAATCAATATAGGCATAACAAAGAAACGACAAGCTGTTATGTTGTTGTTTTTACAGAATTCCGAATATTCATCCGATTAATAGAGGCTCATGAAACTGTGAGATTTATTTGATTCACCGTCTCATGGTGTGAATGGCAACCACACGTCGCTCTTGTCGACTTGTTACAACAGTAACACTTACTCTAGAAGTCTTCACATGACTGCGGGATCCATCCTGTTTGTGTGCAATTCTTGCAACAGGCGACATGTTTTTGTCAACTTCCTGGTGATAGAAAATTTCTAAACAGCTCTGTGAATTTCCCACAGCTCGAAGGTGACAAAAACCACAAACGACTGGGAAGAGAGGTTAGCATGCACAGTAATAACAGAGTTAACAAGAGCCGAAAAGCTGCAAACTAGTTAGCAGACGTGTTGACAAAACACCAACAGCGTGGCTACCGCAGGTGTGTTTTTACTGATTTCGCACAGGCAACGGAGTGACGGCTGTAAAGCCAAAAAACACCGAGTTTCAGTTAGTCCCTGCCCAATCTGGGTGACTATCATCTCATTAAAAAGGCTAAAGGTGTTAGCATTAACCTAGCAAAAGTAGCTAGCCGCTAGTAGTAATAGCCGCTGAGGACTTACAGCGATCACGTTTACAAATGTTGTTTTTCCAGAGTACTGCAGGCCGACCAGTGTCAGCTCCATCTCTTCCTTCCAAAACAGGGACCTGAACCAGTCCAAAAGCCGATTTATTAGCGCCAGCATCTTGATGTCGCCGATCACGCTCCCCTGTGGTGGTTTTCTTTCTCTCCCTCCCTGTCAGATGTGGCGTTTTCCAGCAGCAACAGAGGGAACTGGGACACACAGGCAGTGATCATATGATCAGTCAGTCAACACTGTTCAACAGCACCCCTACTGGTAGATAGAGGAATTACATTTACTTTCTTCTTGAGCTTCTTCTTCTTCTTAAGGTGCTTCGTGGCGGTTGGAAGACCAACTATATAGGTGCATTACCGCCACCAAGTGGACTGGAGTGTGGACAGAAAATTAACAGAAAAAATGTATTCTTTCTAGAAAATTTGTTTTTCAAAAATCACATGGCTTGATCTTTTATTTTGCGTATATTCATTCCAAAACGATTTTCAGCTATATGCTTAATTTATGATTTTTTTTCACTGCCTCTTTGAGATGTTTCATTACTGGATTATATAATATGCATTCCATGAAAAATATGTTTGCAATGATCGCCCCGGTGAATGTTTTCCTGTAATTTTACGTGCTTAAAGCTGCAATATGTAACTTTTGCATATTTGTTAAACTACAGTATGTCGTGATAGTATGGTATGAGACAAATAATCTGTGAAAAAATAGAGCTCCCCTGCCTTATTCCAGGGCTCCCAGTTTTAGAAATAACCAATCAGAACCAGGAGGCGGGTCTTTGTGCTGTCAGTCACAACCTTATGTGGTGTTGCTCATCCCCTTCTCACTACTGCCTTTGTTTTCTGCTACCGCTACAACTTCTCTAAGTCAGCAGAGACAGTCATGAATGTTCAGACTAATTATAGCCACAGATAACAATATCAGTGGATATATCAGCAATGCATGAGGTTGGGTGACAGCGTAAAGACCCTCCTCCTGACTCTGATTTGTTGTTTTGTTTGTTTTTTTTCAGAGAAGATCTTTTGAGGGAAGGATCAGAAGTGATGAGAACTAATAAATATATGAATAATTACATAAATAAATACTCATATCCATGGATATTTGTGAAGTTTAGAAACATATACTAATGTCCAATTCTGAATTTTTCAGAGTAAAGTAAGTAAACTTGGCACAAATACTATGATTTTCAATATTTATTTAAGAAATACAAAAAGTACACTTCATAACGCTGGAAAAAATATACAAAGAAAACAGTCCCATTTCAATTGTTTTGAAGGCATACAGACATTGGGAAGTCTATAATTTCAAGTATGATGAGCCTTGAAATTATAATTTCCCTTACAGCCAGCTAATGAATACAGAGAAAATATGACAAAACACAAATAAATTACAGTTAATTCATACATTTCAGTGTATTTTTCACCATTTATAACTATTAACTAAATTAAATAACAGATTTGATGATCCTGTTATTTGGAATTAACTTGCACATATATTGTTGTTTCCCATTTAAGTCTTCCAAAACATTTGTCATCATATAATATTACATCATAAGAAAAAATGTGATTTAAAAATCATTAAAACATAAGTTTAAGCAATTTCTTGTAACATAAGAACTGAACATAAGAACTGGTTCTGGGACCAGTAGGACCAGTTCTGATTATATTAATTTTACACCTGAGATATCTAAAAGCTCATGTAAGTTTTTTAAATGCTTTAACAAACATATAATAATTTAATATAAATAACCAAGCTCCTTTGTTTCTTCAGCAAAACATCAAAGACTTGTAATCAACATAACACTTAAATACAGTTGGGGTTGATAAACGTTTAAACAACAACATTTCATTTATGTTTGACACATAAATTGATATGTTCTAGTAGGACTGATCAAAAAATATGTTTAGGTTGGAAAAAAACATGCCTTTAGCTACAGATAACTTCTAATAATTACAAAATTAAACACAGGACAAAAACCTAGAGATTGGAGCAGTGCTCCACTTTCCTATGCAAAAACCATAAACACACAGCCAGAGTTGCAATGTAAAAGTTTTATATCAAAGCAAATGTATGTGTCAGAATTGCCTAGTCAAAGTACTGACCAACTGAGAATAGGTCAGGAATACGAATCTAAGGCAAGACTTAAAAACTGATCTTCACAGTCTCTGGATGTGAGAAATTGGTAGACACAGACCCCAAAGGCTTTGGTTTTACAAAGTATTAAATTAGGAGGATGAAATATAAATAATCACCAGACTTTTCAGAGTTTTGTTTGTCTCTAAATTCTGTCCTAGTTCGTCTGTCACACAGAAAGTGGCTGCATTAACCGGAAAAAATGCAAAATATTCAATGTGGTGTGTACACTAATACATATGTGTTCCAGTGGTAGTCATTGCTTATCAAAACAAACAAGTTGTCTCTTTATGAAAAAGTGGTTAGTCCAAAAGACTCAAACTGCAACAGTCCTTGAATTCCTCCTGGATGATGAGCTTGAGTCCGCTCTCCTCCTTTGAAAGGTGGAAGTCACTGGTTTTGGACGAGACCGCCTGGACTGAAATCTCACCTGAGGCAGAGACATCATTTAGTGACAGAATACTAGAAGAATATTTACAGACAGTGTTGGTTCGTCTAAGAGTGGTACTCCTTATGTCACCCCTAAACCAATCATAATGGAAAAAATCCACTAAAATCTTCAGCCAGATATAATGCAGTGCCCTCCTAGGCATGAAAAATAATCTCCCTATTCCCAGCAGCAAGTAAGGGACATTAACTCTCTATTGACAGTGTGCCCAAAAACTCAATAATAACTTATTAATTTCACCTGTCACATTAGTTATATTTTACACACCCCTTTCTAATGTTACCTTTGGGAACTGCCCTAAATGCCCATAAATAAAACATTTTTAAAAACACTGTAGTTCAAATCTTACACACAGCACGCCATAAATTCAGCAGTTGAAATGTTTTTAATATGTATGAAGTTGAATTCAGGTTTCAGTTACAGGATTTTATCCATCCATCCTTTAAGTCCAGGAGAGATACCCAGACATCCCTTTTCCCAGGGGCTGTGTTAGTTCATTCTGGGGGAACCCAAGGTGTTCCAGTGCCAAAAGGGACAAAGTCCCTCCAGCATGTTTTTGCCCCAGGGGTTTCTTCTGTCTGAGAAATGCCTGGAAAGCCTCCAAATGGAGGCAGACTCCTTATCTTCCTTATCCTTAGCTTACCAAGCATCCAAATAAGAGATCTTATCAACTTATTTTTAACTCTGAGCCTTATAGAAAAAAGTCACTACAGCCACTTGTGTTTTAGGGTTATCTTAATGAATACTGACAGCTATTCAACACGATAAAGCCTTTTCTTTCTCTACCCTGTGACTTTATGCATTTTTCAGTCACATTGTCATTTCATAAATTACTGCTTTGTTGTGTCATCATACATTATTCTACCCTTGCAGACAAAAACAACTAATTTATGTTTGATGAAAATCTGTCCTGCAGAGTTAAAATGATATCTTAAACTTGTTTACTTGCAACATTGTTCCTCTGCTTCCTTCTCAGGTTCTTCGAGCAGGCGTAAAACATAAACAGAAAGAGGGCCAGGGAGAGAAAAACAAAGCCAATGCTCATGATCCAGTGAGCATTGGCATAGTCTCTGCCATCTCCTTGTGGATCTGGAAAAAAGTAAAGTAATAGTTAGCTTCTAAGACTGACAATTCATCATATACTCATCCATCCGTCAGTCAGTCAGTCAGTCAGTCAGGGAGTCATCTGTTTTTCCAGGGTTGGGACATGGAAATAGCAGCTTAAGTAGAGAGGCCCAGACTTCCCTCAACAACCCCCCTCACCCTCCCACGTCTCATCCTGCATCTACTCCTGTTAGAACATGCCAGGAACATCTCGCCAGGGAGATGTCCGGGAGACACCCTAACCAAATGCCTGAGCCACCTCAACTGGATCCTCTCGATGTGCTCCTCCTGGATGACCAAACTTCTCATCCTATGTATAAAGGAGAGCCCAGAAACCCTGTGGAGAAAACTAATTTCAGCCACTTGTATATGCGATCTCATTCTTTCGATCTTTACCCAAAGCTTGTGATTATAGATGAGGGTAAATCATAGATGACTGGTAAATCAAGAGCTATGCCTTTTGGCTCAACTCTCTCTTCACCACAACAGACCAGTACAGCGCTTGTATAGTTGCAGACATAGCACCCATCCACCTGTCGACCTCCCACTCCATTTTTTCCTCGTTTGAAGAAAAAATCCTGAGAAACTTGAACTCCTCCACTTGGGGCAGGACCTTATCCCCCACCCATAGAAGGTATTCTACCCATTTCCCACTTAAGACCATGCTCTCGGATTTGGAGGTACTGATCCTCATCACCGGCTGCTTCACACTGAGCTGTAAACTGCTCCAGCAAAAACTGGAGATGATGGTTTGATGAAGCCAACAGGACAACATCATCTGCAAAGAGCAGAGACACCATCCTGAGGCCAACAAAACATATGCCCTCAACACTTTGGCTGCGAAAAGAAAACCTGTCCAGAATTGTGACAAAGTCCAACTCTCAACAAAAATGAGCCTGACTTACTGGTATCAAAGAGGACCAAGCTGTGGCACTGGTCATACAGGGATCTAGCAGCCTATATCAAAGGGCCTGCTAACCTATGCTCCTGCAGTGACCCAAGCAGGACTCCCCACTTTCTCCAAATCCACAAAGAACTTGTAGACTGGTTCGGTGAACTCCCATGTATCTTCCAGGACCCTTCTGAGGGTGTAGAGCTGGTTCAGTCTTCCACAGTCAGGACAAAAATCACACTGTTCCTTTTGAATCTGAGGTACAACTATCCAGATGACCCTCTCCAGAAACCCTGAATAGATCTTATCAAGGAGGCTTAGGAGAGCGTTCATCCTGTAGTTGGAAGACACTCTGCAACCCTTCTTTTTAAATATTGGAACTGCCACCCTGGTCTGCCAATCTAGGGGCACTACCCCCGATGTTCACACGATATTGTAGAGTCATGTCGATGAACACAGCACCACAACATCCAGTGTCTTGAGGAACTCTTGGGGAATCTCATTCACCCTACCAATTTTGTAACATACTGTATGGGAAACTACAGCCAAAATATTGTAATGGAAGTATTCACATGTTAACATACCAATACAAACAGCGTCGTGAGTTTTGTTTCCTGGAATCTTTTCAACAAGTCCCTTTGCACCGCATCTGTAAATCATACAATATGTTACAGATAGTCTAAACTTTTTCATTGCTCTACATAGTTTTTCTCATTTTTTTTCCTTTTCCTCAAATACAATTATTATTTGTTGGTGGCTTGTTGAGTGACACTGATTGTTGCCACTATAAAATGCATGAGAAGAAAAAGAATGGGAAGAAATGGGTACAGTTCCTTGAAAATATATTTGAATTGGGATTCACAGTTGCATTGAAGTTTTAGCTTTGACAAGGCTATCATAGCAAATTCATATGCTTTGATCTAAACCATTCCATTGTTGCTTTGACTGCATATTTTTTCTCCATCTTTGCATCAACTCTGACCTGCTTCCCTGCTGAAGAAAGCAATCCAGAAGCACTGTTCAGAGTTATGTGCAATGTTAGAGTTTTCCTCAATCACGTTGGCACATTTCTTAGATCCGAATTGAAATTCTCAAAGCTGCTTGTCCAGTCTTTGTGCCCACATATAAGGAGAATTTAGAGAAATCAATCAAGCTCAAAGTCTCAATGTTTTGGACTGTGAGAGGAAGCCAGAGTACCTGGAGAGAACTCATGCATGCGCAGAAAGAACCCTGGACCTTCTTGCTGCAAGGCAACAATGCTGCCTCCTATATCTATGCATTTTTATCTAAATCTGTCCAAAACTGGTACATTGCTCCCAGGAGAATCCTTACTTTCTCCAACCAAGGTAAAGCATTAGATCAACAAATGATCAACCAGTTTTCTGAAACCAGGTGTAGGAATACTGCACTGTAATTCCTATAGCAATGCATGGATAGTTTTCCTTAAAAAGATTGTCCTATGTTCCCATTTCTATTTTTTTTCTTTTCTTTGAGCTCTGCAGCTCTGAGCTCTCTGTTGCCTTTTCCGTTTAGCGAAGACATGGTCTATCAACAAATTATTGTACAAATATTAAGCGTAAATGTGAATCTTATTATTAATCTTCAACAATTACATTTTACAATAATTGTCACCAAAAGTATTGCAACAGTTTACATCAAACTATCCCTCCAGAGTACTCTCTTATATTGACATCATGACTAAACAATTTAACTGTCTAACCTGTTAAATTGTCATTCTGACAGCACCAACATGTTTATTGACACAGATATTTACCTTTGAGAAGTAAACTAAGGATTTTGAGCAAGAGACGTTTTATGGTGTTGTGATATTTTGTATGGTTCAAGTAATGTACCAAAGTGACTGAGAAAAAAAAAAAAAGTATATTGTTTTCAAACCAATGGCATTTTTTGCAGGTGTTCACTTTTTGTCTCATCTTACCACAGCACATACTTCAACATCTTTGGTTTTTCCCTACATTGCTTGTGACAAACCACAGGTGGGATCTCTTGTGGCTTTCTTTTAATGTTGACTTTAGAATACCATAGAATAGCTACCTTACTTTCTCAACAGGGAAATTTTGCTTACCGTAGGAAAGCATGACACAGTCAAAAAACAAGTAAGACTCATTAACATATGGTCTTAACTCACCATTAAGACCATATGTACATAGATTCTTCCACCTGTTTTGCAGATCTCTGGACTTGCTCTTGCTTTAAACTTCTCAACAACTTTATCCTCAGTCTGTTAGCACTGTTAGTTGGTCTTCATCATGCTGTTAGTTAAGTAATGTCCTTTACCAAACCTATTAGACCTTGACAGATAGTTTGTATATACACTGAAAAAATTACACACTGGTGCTATCCTTACTTTGTACTATTTTGGTCAACTCTAGAAGGAATCAGTTCCACTGGATTTTATTTAGGGCTATTAGAAAGGGGGAGAATAAACACAAGAATGTGTTACATATTTTTATCTGTGAGACATATTGAAGACAATGTGTCATTTTTTTTTCATTTGGCATGAAAACCCTACTTTCGTTTGACACAAACTTGGTGATCTAAGAAAAGTTTGTGCATTTTCTGTATTTTTAGTAAACGTTAGAGCTCAGAAAAGTATTTAATTAGCTCAAAATTGCACCAATTTCTTTATCATGAAAAATAAAGGATTATAGATCAATTTCTTTTAAAAAGGAGATTAAAATACTTGCTGTTACTTGCTTCTATGTACATTTACGGTTTCAGTAGTAAATTCCCTACAAATTTACATAGGTTCTTTTTCTGTGACTTTATAAATGTATTGCAACCTACAGCAATGGTAGAAATGATTTTTTAAAAATGTCTTACGGTGTCCATGGCTTGCAGGTGTCCTCTTTTGCATCAAAGAAATTATTTCCAGGGCATTTAAATTCACATTTATAAGAATAGCTTCCATTCCCCAAATCTATAGATAGATAGATAGATAGATAGATAGATAGATAGATAGATAGATAGATAGATAGATAGATAGATAGATAGATAGATAGATAGATAGATAGATAGATAGATAGATAGATAGATAGATAGATAGATAGATAGATAGATAGATAGATAGATAGATAGATAGATAGATAGATAGATAGAGACAGACAGACAGACACAGATTAATCATTTCCTTTTGCGTAGATGTGGCAAACTTCTAATTCCCACACTCATGTGAGGGATGAGGAGTAAATTCTTCACCTTTCTAAAATAATGGCATTTCATTTTTCACCAAAAGTGAATTTGGCAAAACAATCACCACCTCCCCGTCACGCAAAAAAGTGAAAAATCACTTTTGGCAAAACAATGACTTAGACCATTATTTTAAGAAGGTGACAACATGTAAATAGCTCTAGCCTAGTCGATGACACACAAATATCCCATGTCACCAAATAATACATTTCTGATATGTCTGAATATGTCCACTCTCACCTATCTTCTTTGGCTCCTCTCCTGTGCTGCACTTGTTTTCCTCACAAAGTGAGCATGACTTGTCAGAGCACAGGAAGCCAGGTCGGCACTGACAGCTTCCCTTTGTGGTTTTGGTACAGTTCTCGGCAAACCCTGCAGACAAACAAGAATTCCAACTATTTTTTTTTTATTTGCCTTGAGCCACTAAGTTAGGTGAATTGCTATCGTACATGCAAAGTGTTACCTTGCTGGCATGAAGGGCATTCCTTACAGCTGCCAAAGGCATGGATGTGGTCTGCATAAGTCCCTTCCGGACAGACTCTGCAGTCAGTCTCCCGAGTTTCAGAGCAAAAGTCCTTCATATGAGTTCCTTCCAATCAAACAACACATTTGTGTCAACTCCAAAAGTATTCGTACTTAATACTCAGTATACTTTACAAATGTTATTATTAGATCTAACAACACAAAACACCTGCGCAAAACTCTGCATTACTTTTACATGGTTTATGTATGGCTTTAAAATGTAAAAATTTAAGCACTTACCAGGCTCACACATTTTGCAGCACCGTCCATCTTTTTCATAGTGATAATTTCCACAATTTACTTTCTGTGCTGTAGTCCAAGAGCTCAGTGAAAACACTATTAGAAGTGCTCTGGAGAAGCTGAGGATGAATCATTTTAGTCAGAGCTGCGTTTGTGTGTGTGGGATTTTATATTGGCTTTCTGTGTGACGTCACTGTCTCTTAACAAGAGGTGGTGTTAGACTACAGGAAATGAAAGACCACTCATCAGTATGCAAAGACTGAAATGCAAAACATTCAACAGTACAGGATGAATCAAATATTTTTCATTGCAAATGTGTTCATCTTAATTTTTTATAAATTCACTACAAATCTGTGCTTCAATATAACTTAAAGTGTCCTCATTAGTTGTGGAGTTTGTGTATTAAAACACCATTTAAAATCTGTTGTAAGAATCCTAATTTTTAAAGTAATGTCACACATACATTTACTGGTCACTTTATTAGGTACACTTTTTCAACAATTCAATATCTTAGCATCTCAGCTAGCCAATTCATGCCAGCTACTCAATGCTCTACGGCATGTAGATGTGGTGAAGATAACTTGCTGTTGAGTGTCAGAAAGGAGATTGAAGTGACTTTGGATGACAGCGCTGGTGTGAGTATCAGAAACTGCTAACAAGAAGATCAAAGAAGGATCTGAAAGACAGAGTGAAAAGAATGACTTGTTAATATCAGATGTAAGAGGAGAATTAGCTGAGTGCAGTGTGATACAAAGGCTTGGAATCGCATTGCTGGACAACGGACACATCTAACCTGAGCTACAATTATCAAAAGTGGACGATAAAAGATTGCAAAAATGTTGCCTGGCCTAATGAGTCTTGCTTTCAGCTGCAATATTTAGATAGTAGGATCAGTTTGCTGTAAATGGACCCATTCTACGTAGTATCAATGGTTGAGTGTGCCGTTGGTGTAAGGGTGTGAGAATTTTTTATTTATTTTTTTGCCCACTTTAGGTCTCTTAGCACCAACGGAAAGGACACAACCCACTTGAGTACTGCTTTTAATCATTCCCTTCATAAATAAATCACACTATATCAGTCTTTTGATGGCTACTTCAAGCAGGATTATGCACTATGTCACAAAGCTCAAATATTTTCAATCTGGTTTCTCGACAATGACAATACGTTCACAGTACAGAAACGTCCACAGTCACCAGAACTCACTCCAATTGGCACTGAGCCGATGTGGTGGAATAGTAGATCATCTGACAAACCTGCAGCAACTCTTTGATGATATTGTCAATATGGATCAAAATCTCTTCCAACTGTTGCCTACAATCGGATTCAACATGAATCTTCATGAAGAATTCGAGAAGTTCTGGAAGTGGCCAGTGAGTGAAGCCGACCCTCTAAAAATCAAAACACTACAACCAGTTTTCTATTTGTTTAACTTATTTAACTGTGCAAAATTTACCCTTACAACAAACCAACTTCTACATTTCACAACCATCACCCACATAAATTTGAGAAATCAAAGGAGGGTATAGTTAACAGAAAGAGTGTCATTGTTTATAGCTATTGTACTCATACTACTATTACTAATAATGCTTCCTGTGTCTAATCTTCATTGTGTTCATTGTATATTCCTCAGGTAAACTATCTGTCAAACTGGATGAAAATTCTTCACAATCTATCAAAAGTGGCTTAATCAGGATGTGTTTACTAAAGTCAGCAAATTATTCTTAAACTGGACCTATTGTGAAAAAAAATATTTTTTGCAGATTTTTTACGTTTCCATTTTGGTCTCTACTCCTTCCAAAAACAGTCCAAGTTCTTTAAAATCCATCTCAGTTGTTTTCTAGTAATAAGTTAATGTTTTTTTGTAGTCTGGAAAATTAACCGTTTCAAAAACTTCCACATTATTAGGTCACAACCACAAGGCACTGCCCGTTACCTAGTAACAGTAGCTGAGCCCCCCGCTCCTCACCACAAAACCCAAGCAGGAACTCGGGCATGTTTGTCAGCTGGTTTCACCACTCCTGTGCTGTACAATGGCTGCTGAAAAAGACAAGCGTTTTGTTCTGACTCGGGGTCATTTTACAATTCCACATCTGTTACCAATCAAACAAGCAGCAACTTATTTTGATTTACAGAGACAAGAGGCATTAACACAGCTCATTCTAAAAGCTCAAATGAGCAGAACTGAGCAAAGTGAAATCTCATTATCTGAGAATAATTTTGTGCAAAACAATGTAATGAATATATTTGTATAGCCCATAAACAAATCCTAACTTGTTCAAGGAGGCATGAAAGGAGGAAATTAACCTAAATTATTTTCATTGATCTCTGCTGTTTACTGCTTTTTTCCTTTTGTACCTCCTATAACATTAGATGATGTTTATTATGAGGAAACGCGTTTTATTGAATGGTTTAAAACTTTATATTTTATTGAAATCCAGCCATGGTTGTTCAGAATTTATTTTCATCCTGCAAGTTTTTATTAAAAAGTGAGTGTCCCTCCCTGCAACCTTTTTCTTTATTTGATGTCCTCTTTGTTTGTGACTGATTTATCCAAAATAACAAACAATCAGGAGTATTTTTCAGTGTTTTACAGTGTTTTACAATGTTTTACAACACTAGACCTATGGAATTTTGTCAGAAAAACAAAATTTCTGAAGCACAATTACTGTACATGGCTTACAAACATGTTTATTTTATGCAATTTATTTTGAAGAATGATAAGGTTCAATTCCAACAAACATTTTATTCAGGGTTGTTTTATTTGGCACGCAATGAGTGGAAAGCATGAAAATGTACTTATATTTTATAATAATTTTAATTTAAGGTGCATTTCAATTTATTTCACGTTATTTTTTTTGTTTAAACTCAAGCAAGCTAATTTATTGAGCTGAACAAATACGTTTTATAAAAAAATACTAAAATGCTTCACTGTGGTTAATAGACTTCTGAGACTTAAAAAAATATGTTTTGTTCCTCTGAAAGTGTAATCATGACAGAATCTCTGCAAGTAAGCTTAATGTGGGTTTTTTTTGTTGTTGCTTTTCTATGAACCTCTGTTAAAACAGTTTCCGGTGCCCAGAACCATATGTTCAAGTTAGTTGCTGCAAGTTGAGTTTTATAGTTTCAAAGACGTCAAAAGAAGATTTGAACATCTAGCCTGCAAAAAACAAAAATAATGATTGATTTGGACACCTAGAGCCTATTTCACACCTCATTGACAATGAAGATTTTCAAGTACTGTAAAATGACGTGTGAAATCTTGAGTATCACAGGTTTATTCAGAATAACTGTCTTCTTTTAAGAATTTGTTAAGCCCATTTTCTGAATCAGGGCCCTGATGTTTGGGTTGGTTTTGTTTTGTGGTTTTCTGCACTATACACATTTTCACACAGGCATTCAAACATTACTGATAACTGATAATGCATGTTACTTTATGGGTTTAATTAAATTATCTCCCTAAAATACGACCGTCTTGTCTTGTCTACCTCTGTTTGATACAGTCCTTGTGCCGGGCTACAGCAGCTTGTATTTACTGTCATGCAAGATAAATTTCAGACAGAATTTCAAAATAAAGTATTATTGTTTTGTATGCGATCATAAGAGTTGGGTATAACTAGTTACTTTTACTCAATTACATCTACTTGAGTAACTTTATTGAAAAAATTTACTTTTAGAGTATTTTTCCTATACTTTTTACTGTTACTTGAGTAATTTTATTATTAAGTATTGCTACTCTGACTTGAGTAAAATTTATGAATTCTCTACCCACTGAATGAGAAAAACATTCACCAGACACAGACACAAGCCTGCAGTTTTTATTGAGGTATCATTCCTTTTTTATTGAAAGAAACTGATTTGGAAACCTTTATCTTTTGCCTGATTTTGTTATTTTTTGCTACTTATGTCAATTATTGTTATTTTTGTTCTTAAAATGTTCTCTTAACTTTATACTTTGGTCCATCTGATTATGTAATTTGATAAGTTACTCAGTACTTGAATGGACTTTTTACCAAATACTCTTATTATTTTCTTGGATGCCTATTTTTTGCTTTTACTTGAGTAAAGATACGTTTGAAGTAGTGCTGCTCTTACTTGAGTACATTTATTGTCTACTCTGCCTACCTTTCCCACATTGAAGTGTTTGCCGCTGATGTTCATCAACTAAGCATTCAAACTATTGAACATCTGACTTACAGCTTGTTTTCTTTGAAGAAAAGGATAAAATAGCTTCATTATTGGTGCACTGGATTTCATCTGCAGTAAGAGAAATAATAAGTGATCAATTAAAGTGTCTATTTGTTTTTTCTTACTTTAAGTCTTATGATTCCTTGACTATCTATAATAAAATATTGTCACCTTCCTAAAATAATGGCCTAAGTAATTTTTTAGCAAAAGCAATTTTTGGTATAAAAAATACCCCTAAAAGATTATTTAGGCAAAAAAATATAACTTTTTGCAAAAAAAAGTGAGGTAGGCCGTTGTTTTGTGAACTTGTTTTTAGTTTTGTAGAGAGCATAGGAGGGGAACAACATGATTTTGCAGTCGCTCTATGTAGAAGTACAAACTCCACAACTACGTGATGACATGTAAAGCATACTGCTTTTAGCCTGCTGTCATTGTGGTCTGACATACCTGTCTTCTATAGCTTGGGGTTTCCTGGCAAATGAGACTCAGCCTTTAGATATGCTGAAATTAATCCTCAGTAAGCCAAATGTTTGCACCATTAAATGGCAGAAAATTACACTAAGCAATTCGACAACTCAAAAATACTTTCGGTTAGCCATCAACTGTACAAGTATATTTTATGAGGACAAAGAAGCACGAAACCCGCCACAATCCATGAGTCTCCAGTGCTCTCCCCAGAGATCTCATTGGCATTTAACCCAGTAAGACTCATCACAAATTATTCATGTGGATTATTCATTGCAAAATTCTTGCTGTACCTGGAAGCCTCCCCTAGAACAAAGTTAACTAAACAATCTGTAAAAAATTTTTTTAGCAATTTTGCTTTCTAAATAAATATTGTTTATGTGTTTTGTGAGTTACTTTAACATCTTGGTCAAGAACTAATGTCAAACCATGACAAAAGGCAGAAAAGGACAATATACAAACCAGTCAAACAAGTGTGGACTGCCTTGATAGTGTGGGCTACCTTGGTTGTGTTGTTGCTATGACCCAACAAACAAAATAAGGGTTTTGAAATGGTCTAGTTACTGTCTGAATGTATGGGATTTTTGGCATAACCTTAACCAGGTGGTCAAACACAAAACCTCCACTACACTTCAATAAAAAAGAGTGGAGAAAACATTCTTTTTGCTTTCTATCTGTATTGGAATAACACAATGACTTAGCCAGTAAAAATAATGCTGTTTCTTTCAAATGTCACCGTTTGTGTGTTGAAGTAGGGTAAGGATTTTTCCTTGTTTTGTCCTTTGTTTACAAAGTGACACAATCACACTGTTTGGGTTTAAGAAGAGTCTACATAGATGTAGTTTGTTCAGAAACATTCTTGTCTGTTGGAAACAAAAATAATCCACTGATCAGGAATAATCCCTTCTCAATATGGCTGCATGACTCACCTAGACTAGCTTCATGTCAGTAAAGGTGCAACCTCAAAACGTGCAACAAGTTTTGAGATTTGTAGGAACGTCTCCTTAGGTGTGTGGATATTGAAACGGACAAACAAGAAGCTAAACAGCAATCAACGTTTAAAAAACAGAATTCAAGTCTGAAGTAATGTATTTTTTTTGTCAAAGAACTCACAGATTAATCTGTCTACACAACAAAGGTGTAAGATTTTCTGTTCTGCCCTCCTTGTGTACAATTTATGGAGTACCTCAGTGCTTAAGTAGTGTTTTAAATATAAAAACCCTGGACTTGGTGCTTGTTGGTGTGTGCTTATTTGGAGACAAACAAAGAACTGCACTGAAAACAATCTTCCTCCATAACAGTGATATGAATCTTTGTGTTACAATTTTATGTACTTTGTCAATAACGTAAGTTTATTCCGTCACACAGGTGTGTATTGCAGCTATGACCTTTTCAGGACATTCAAAAAATAATAAAACTTCGAATAAAAGCAATAAAAACAAAATAAATATATTTGAACTGAGGAATAGGTGGAAATAAGTCAAAAGGGAAATGATTGACAGGCAAAATCAAATTTAAAATTGAAACATCAAGTGAAGTTGTAGTTGAACATTTTCAAAGAAACGGAAATCAAGGTTTAGCTGTGGTTGTTCACATTCTCATGTTAAGATTAGCATGTTTGCATGACTCAAGCCACAGTAGATTATGATCTTCCTTTGCTTGATGTAGTGTGCAAACACTTTAAGTTAATTAAAACGTGGCTTACTCTGTGTGTGGCATTATAGAGGTTTAGATTAAACTCTTTTTTTCCATACTTTATCACAACTACTTGTGATTTGTAATTTTCTTCGTCTGTATATCTGGTCTAGCTCATGTTCAGTCAGTAGGTTACATATAGTGCTGGTTACAAGCCATCTCAAAGTTAGACCTTTTCCTCACATTAGTGATGTCTTAAAGCTGATGCTTTGCAGGGAATCAGAAGAGCTGACTCCACACTTTTCCTTTTTTTGTTCAGTTCTCACTCTCAGCGACTCCGTCTGGCTCATGGCAGAATTTTGTCTTAATTGGAAGCATAGTGGCCTTGCAGCCAGTCTAAAGTGAGAATATCTGATGGCACCATCATGTGGAAACCGAGGGGGGACAGATGAGACAGTCAGGTGGATAATCTGTCCATCCCCTCAGTCAGTGGACAATGGTGAGGAGGAAAGTATGCTGCTAAAACCCTTAAAGGAAGCAGCATCTAAAATTATTGGGATAGTTTGGTTTCTGAGTTTGGGTCTGTTTCTATTATGGTTCTGTTCAGAAGATTTTTCAGCAGTGTTTTACTTATTTGCTTTTTGTATTTTTTTATGAAAATTAAAAGTTTGACTAAAACATTACACAAAAGTAAGAAAGTCAAAGTATCTAATGGAACAAATACATAAAATTAGGCAACCCTAACTCAATAACCCTAAATGCCATATTAACATGCAAAATATTAATATTAGCTAATTAGTAACCGTTTGGGAGACAAAAGAGTCGGCTCTTCTTTAGGACCTGAACCTCAAGAGACGGCTCTCTGAAAAGAGCCTAACTTCTGGTCACTATTTTCCGGTTCAAACTTGATAGCCAACCATCAACACAGGCCCACACAGATCCAAACGTAACTTCTGACGTTTTAAAATCTAACTAAAGCAACATTCAACTTAAGTTATAGTCACGTCTTCTGCAGCACATCTGTGGGTAACAGCACAACCACACATACAGTCTTCAGACATACGCTGATGACGCAATTACATCAGACTGCCTCCCAGACTTTCTCTAACTAAACAAATGTCACAGGCGTACTCCACTCAGCTATCACTGCAGACCGGACCAAGTAAAAGGTCACTGATAAAAAAAATGGGTGAGAAAAGTGGAGGAAAAAAACTAAAGCTAGTCTCCCTTGGCCTGCACAAAACAAAATAATGTAAAATATATTTGTAAATTTGTGGGAGCGAGTGTTTCACATTTAATAATATGTTCCTTGCACATGATTTTCTGCCCAATTACTTCAAGGTGTAGGGATAGGAAGCTACACTTTTAAGTGCACCCACCCAACTAACTAAATTTAAAAAAAAATCAGCCCAAATCTGTCTCTGCTGGAACTTGTGTTGAAGCATATAATAAAGAACACATCATATGCACATAACTGCACTAAAGCAAATAAAAAAATATGCAATACAGGCACTGTATTGCAAATAAGCTTGTTTACATGCATTTGTGCCAAAAAAATATATATATATTTTAGTGACACACTGATGAGCTGTTGCTCCACCTGCTTGATTGTTCAAGCATATATACTCACAATGTAGATTGGCTTTGAAAACCAACCAGATTGTGATGCATGTTTGTGAAAGGGTGAGCACATGGGACATCTGGATTCCCCTTGTGCATTGTCCAGTCTATGCAATATTCTATATCAGTTAATTTAGAGTCAAAAATATTATTAGAACTAACAATGAGCCTGTTTTGTTTACTCACTGGCATTAAGTTATACCTTTTTCTACAAGTAAAATAATCTGTAGATACCTAAGAAATTAGTAAGTCCCAGCACTCTGGTCTTACTGTCTCCACTGGTTGCTCTGGTGTACTTAACTTTTTTTTGGTTGCACCAGCACAAAAGTGTGATGCACCCAAATATTTGACAAGTATCTTATTTAAAGGCTGTGGAGAGAGCGGTCACTTGGGAAGAGCAATGTTTTTTATGTGCTTTTTCAGTGTTTCAATACCAAATGTATTAGAACCAGGAGGCATTATGAGAGGTTCATTTACATACACTTTGCTAATTTTCAAACAACTACATCAGGCCGAACACGAGGAGAGTCAGAGTGGAGTACATCCCAGAACATGTATTGAGCAAGCATGTGTGAGGTTTGAGTGCACATTTGACTAATTGTTTGTTCACATAGACATGTGCATTAGTGTCACTGCATACTCAGGTGGGTGGCCGTGCATTGAGGTTAGAGGCACAGATAGAACAGCATAATTACCAGCAGCGCAACACAAAGGAACCAGACTGGAAGTGATATCTCTGATAGGAGTCTAATCTATGTCTGTATCATAGACTTTTTTCCTCAGTAGCACCACTGCAACCTCTTACTTGGACAGTACTTGGGCTAGGAAGTCTAAGCCTACTGTTAAATGTAGCGCATGCACATAAAGTAAAATTAATCTAGATAGTGAGTGTGAATTGTAGAATTTTAGTCAGGCTGGGTAACAAAGTAAAACTGGGGGTAACAGCCAATTAGACAAAGCCAGGTTGTAGTGTTTCACTGCCAGAAACCAAGTAAGGTAAGAAAAGGTATGGTAATTGTATTTATATAGCACATCTTCAGCGACAAGGCAGTTCAAAGTGCTTTACATGAATTAGAAGGAAATATAAACAAAACAAAAAAGCCAAAAGAAAGACTAAAAGGTTAGAGAGGTATAAAACTAAATGTTGGTTCCAATTGTTCTGGGTTGAGTTTTAGCTTTGGATAAAGCTAAATGTTGGTTCTCCATGTTTGATTCTTGTTCCGGGGTGCTAAGCAAACTAACAAGAGTTTCTCTGGGTCTTTCTCTGATATTAAAAGTATAAAGCTAAATATTGGTCTAAATAATAAGTACTCCACAATTTATAAATGCAATAAACTAAAGCGTACAAAGCTAAGTAGTTCTCCACTTATCTGTTTGAAATGTTCAGTTGCCTAAGCTCCCAAAATGCTAACTACATTTGCTATTCGGCATCTGGAATGGGTCTAGTTTATCAATCAAATTTAAAATTTTAGTTGAAACCTCTTTCTTTAATAATTGATTTTAATACTTGGTTTCTCTAATGTTTCTGTCTGTGTTGGCAGAATTACAGTCTCTGTTTGTTCTCCAGGTTGACCATAAGGTACTCTGAGTGCGTCTTATATGCTGAAGCCATTCCCGCAGATGGAGATCAAGATGACAGACGGTAATGCCTCAGTGCTTCATTGGGCCAAATACATTCGTTTCTCATTACCATGTATTTGCAGTAATTCTCTTATCTGATTCTCTGTTCCTGTTTTGCTTCAGTCTGAGTTTGCTCTTGTTCCAAACGTCATGATCTGTAGCTGTACCGCCACAGATACCAACGTTCTCTTTTCAGTTTCTTAAAGACATGATATAACCACACATGTAGACAGCTGCAGCGAAACACCTCCTGTAGGATGTGACGTAGCCAATGATTAGCATTTACGTAACTCAAACAGTAGTCGGAGGAGTCTGTCTGTGTAAAACCACAAATGACAGTGATGACACTGTGGAAGCAATTTTTTCCATACACCTGGACACCCCCTTCTGTAGCTCATAGTGTAGGCGATGGCTGACAGAGCCCTATATAATGTCTCTTCACATGCAACTAGCAAGTGCAAAACTGAAGCACACAGGTATGAAACAAGAGTTTAGAGGCAGATTTTATGCCCTTGTGTTAGAAATATCAAGTAAGACACAAAAAAGTTGTTAGTGGCATTATGTATAAATGTAAATTATATTCTTGAACTCAAACGTTGTGTGTGAGTCAAAGTTAAAGAAAACCAAAAAATGTTATTCGAACCTACCACAAATTTCACTTCATTGAACCCATTGAACCCATTGTGTTTGTCATTTACCCAACCTTTTTTTGGTATTTTTCCTTTGTGGGAGAATGGAGATTTGTATGACTAATCAGAAAAAAAAACATATGTTTTATGTAGCCTTGCAGCTACTGCATAAGTTTGCTGTTTGCAAAGATGCAAGGTTTTTTCCAGATTAATTAGCTTTTCTTTTGTCAGGTTGAAAAAAAAAGATATTTAGTTAACTGACAACTTTTAATTACTTTTCTTTGTATTTGCTGCTTTATGTATAACTAAAGATACTCAAACAAAGGTGACAAAGGATCGCAGCGACAGGCCTCACAAGAATAAAAGAAGTAAATGAAACAGAATGCATGAAAGGAAGCAGGCGACCACAATGCAACAGGGACCACAGTTCAAAACAGCATTGGAGCTAAGACATGAAAATCCAAAACCATAAAATCATCACAATTTACAAACCCAAAGATTATCACATCGGCATGGACCCACTGATTGATCCATGCCTGTGTAGCCACAACAAACTGTGATCCATGCTGTGATGGTTTTATTAGAACCATCACAAAACTTTTCAACAGTTTGAGCTACATTACTTTAACTTTTGTAACCCTACTCAGCCACCATGTTGATGAATGTTCAAATCACTTCCTTTAAGGATCACTTTTAATAGACATGGACACAAGAACTGCAGTTTTGGAAATGATAACCATCTGCTCATTTTTCTTACTTTCAACACCTTTGATGATCAAATATTCATTTGTTGCCTAATATATCCTGGTCCAGTTGACAACCACCAAGGTGTAGTCCTCAAATCAAATCCAAATATTCGATGTCTTTAAAACTGTATGTTAACTTTTAAAATAAAATGGATGAGTTCATGTTCGTTGACATGAATTTTTGTGAAGCTAAGATTATCTTCCATTATGTAGCTATTTGAAAACAAGAACATGATAATGATAATGAACCTTAGCCCATAAGTTCTAACCAGAGACAGCTTGAAGAGTGTACTTTATTCTTTTATTGTTTTGTGTGTGTGTGTGTGTGAGTAGGGAACCAAAACTGGCTCAAATCCAATAGCACATCCTGTTTCTGTTCATTTTTAATTAATCATAATGTTATGTATGATCAGTGTGATTATAATAAGGTCAAGTTCAACTGGTAACAGAGAAGAATATTTGAAAAGCACCATACTGTGATGTGCACAGTGGATATTGTAATGTTAATCAACTACTTAAAATAAGGGTTAGTGAATTTACAAAACACACCTAATAACTGTCTTAAATTTACAGAAATAGCACAAAGAAAGTCACAAAGGCTTATTCAGAGATCAATACATTTTTACTCAAATAATATACAGAATATAAATGCAAGTTTGTCGTACACACACGAAGAAAAAACGTACAATATGGGTAAAAAAAACAACCAGAAATATACATAGACACGAATGAATGGATGATATTTATCTTCAGGTGCTAGTAAGTCAGGCTACAACTCAAAAAACCCCAAACAAGTTTGTTCCGTGTAAAGTGTGCTTAATTTCTCTGAAACTGCGCACCAACTTCCTGGATCAGTGACATTTACAGGCAGTTTTGGGGAGGTACTCTTTCATCTGTTATTCTGTCTGCAGCAGACCTTCACATTTAGAAGCCATGGTGGTTCTTGCCTAAATATCACACCTTGTGCAACTCAATCCATCAAAGGTAAATAATAAAATAAAAAAATTTAAAAAATACAACTTTTCTAGAACACTTAAAATATTGATCTGGGAAGGTTTCATTCCAGAAAACCATTCAATTCTTTTCTTTTATATGATTTCACGATCAAGATGATTTTTTATTTCATTATCCAGCACTAGATTTTAAACTAGAGGTAGTAAAAAGCATCCCAGACTTCTAAAAAAAAACACAACAATAGTCTCTGATGTTTTCTTTATTTTTTTTACAGTGCCTAAACTTTACATACCACATGAGGGCAGCCCAACCCTATTGAACTAGTAACTTGAACATGAGCAGGAAAACTATTTAGGATTCAACAGAGAATTGTTTTGGTTTTGCTTTGTTTTTTTCCATTGTGGTGTCTCCCCCTTGGCCAGACAGAGAGATGTCATCGGTATAAAAAAAAACCCACCATTGCTCATACATAGTTCCAAAAGCTATAGAAGTAAAATGTTCATAACTTTACATCAGTATAAGTGATATTATTTCAATAAATAATACATTTGCAGAAAAACTTGAATAGAGGACACTTTACTTTACACTGCATATGTAACATGTTCATTTTAATGTAAAATAAAATAAACAAATACAAAATTAATCCAGTCATGGTATTTTTAAATATTTTTCCTACCTAAACCAATATCACCTTCTTGAAAGGAACCTTCAATTCTTAGAATGAATCAACATATCTGCAGTTTCCTTTCGGGTCGATTTTACAACTCACTGAGATGCAACCAGGCATGAAGCTACTTAGTGCTCATCTGGTAAATGGTGAAAGGTAATTGGGGCAAAGTTTCATACTCCTCTGACTGCACTAATCTGAAAAATATTTCCAGCAAGGCACAAACAACATGAAAGTATTCACATTTACAATATCAGTCTTTCCAAACACCAGAACAAGAAAACAGAGGAGGCAACTCTTGGTGGGGGGGAAAAAGAAGCACATTTTGCTCCATGTGGTACTTTCCCTCACCCCACATATTTCTGAAAACAGATTTTTTTTTTAATCTTGTACAAAAGAGACATACGACTGTTGGAACAGACCAAGAAAACACTGAATAACACAACAAAGAAACTTAAAAAGCAATGTAAATGAAAAAGAGAAATTTTGTTCTATAGTTTTTTTTAACATTTGTATAGGGTATGTTTTATAGTTTATACCCACATTATTGTTCAAAGTGCATATTTCTCAGAGTTGTCCCAGCCCTATTAGAGCATGTATAATGTCAGCAGAAGGTCTATAAAACCTGCATATAAATGCATATAGAAGAAAATTCACCAGGTAGTACTGGCAAATGTATACTTATGAGAAAAAAACCATATACACCATGTCAGCCATTATAATTCCTCCTAAGAAGTATAACATCAAGAATACAAATGTCTACCTTGAATGGTTTCACAGTTTTAAAAAGCGAGGTATAATTCAAAAATCCTACACTGTATTACCACAGAACAAACAGTCAAATTTTGACCACAGTATAGATTAAAAACACACCTGTTACAATGCAGATGTTCTGTGTTTTATGTAACACACAACAAACAATACAAGGAGGATCTGAGGGGTCTGCAGTAAATTAAACTTTTCCAGGGATGACTCTCTGAAGTATCAGATGAGGATTTTCGTCAAAGAAAAACTTCATCTCACGGCTCTGGGTTTAGTTTCAAAGAGGACTCACTGCCATCACCGCTTTCCTCAACTGGCCTCCGACACAAAGAGTCTTTGGCTGTAAACAAAAATGTACATATGATTAAGACAAAAGTAATTAGGAAACATTTACCACTATTTTCCATTATGCTATGCCAAACCATCTTGGATTATTAAATCAAAAAACACAAAAAATAACTTAGACAGTCAATAAAATGCATACAAATGTTTTTATTTACTAAATAATGTGTTGTTTGATGGTAAGTTAAAATGGACAATCACCTGTGCAGGAGAAACACACTGGCATCTTATTCCAGTATAAAAACTGAATGACTTTTTTTGCTACAGGTGTCTCCAATGTTCTTGCACTTAAATGAATATATACAGTTCTGGAAAGAATTAAGAGACCACTTAAAATTAGCATTTTCTCTGACTTTACTCCTTATAGGTAAATGTTTAAGTAAAATGAACATTGTCCTTTTATTCTATTAACTACTGACAACATGTCTCTGAAATTCCAAGCATAAATTCAGAATTTATTTGCAGAAAATGAGAAATGGTCAAAATAACAAAAAGATGCAGACCTCAAATAATGCAAAGAAAACAAGTTCATGTTCATTTAGAAACAACAATACAAATGTTTTAGTATTTAACAGGAAGAGTTCAGAAATCAATATTAGGCAGAACAACCAGGAGATGTTCAGTGCAGAGGTCTCAATTTTTTCCAGAGCTGTATATTTTGTCACTAAATTAACACCTGTGAGCCCAGATTGCCTTTAACTTACTCTGTACTGCTGGTTTTGACTTCCAGCAGGGTGTAACATGCAGCTTGCAGGTCATTGCTGTCAGCCCGAGCAGTCCAGCAATTCCCAAAATGAGAATGGCCGTACCTGGAATAAGATGAGACAGTCCAGCTACAGCTTACATCACCCTAAAATCGGAGCATGACAGAAAGCAGGAAAAGTCTTACCTATGTGAATGCTTTGTGAGCTGCATTGTGTTTCTCACAGTGGTTAACTGAACAGTAGTTGTGGTGGTACTCGAGAGTGTCTGTGTTGGAGCCCCCTCATGTGGACGGCGTGTCGTTGAAAGTGAGGGGAAAACCGTTTTGATTGCTGTGGGGGCTACAGTGGTCTGACTATCATTTATCATCTCCTTACACACGACGTCAGAGGTTGAATTTCCAGCCTGTTTAATCCCTGCAGACTTACAGCTGCAATAACATAACAAAGACAAAAACAACAGGCTTTTAGCTACATGTGTACTTGAGGTTTCAAATGGTGTGCAACTATTGAAACTCACTCTTTCCATTTTTGACATGGTTTGTCAATATCCTTGTTGAAATAACCTTCCTTGCACTTTGAACAAACTGCCAGTGGGAAAAATAATTGTTTTCATTAAGGTTCAGCCTTTGGATCAAATTAATAGAACCTAAGAAATTTGTTTGAGTCTATACCTTACCTCCATTTTCCAGTCCAGAGCCTATATCACATTTACAGACGCCTGAATCGCTTGAAAATGGAACAAAGCCATCACGACATCCACATACAGTATTTTTCACTGTGGTGCACTTATCTTTGATGAAGCTTCCTAATTCTGTAAAACCCAAAAAATAATACATTTTAGGATTTAAACTACAGAGTCGTTGGTTTAATTTGTAAAAAGTAGCTAAAGGACAGAAGGCTTCATTCAATGTTTACACTTTATCATTGGCTGTTCACAGAACAGCTTTTAGTCAGTACATGTTAGCAAGGCTTTTACTACTACCTTCATCACACAGAGTGCATGCATCACAACTTTTAGAATCCTTTGGTGTTGCCCGAAAAGTTCCTTCCCCACACGGCGTACATAGTATTTTGCCTCTATGGGATTCTGTCAATTTCTCACCTACATATTTCACAAGTTGGAGAAAAACAAAAGTTTAACTTCTAAGTACTTCAGAAAAAAGACAGAAACAAAAAAAAAATTCTACATCATTACACAATTTTTTTTAAAAACACCCAAAAGGTTATTTTTCCTACCTTTGTTACATTTTGTGGCATCCGAATCAACAATAAACACATTAAGAGTCAAAATGAAGATGAGCAGATTAAACAGAAACATATTAAGTCGTTCTCTGTGAGTCGTGACACAAGGTTGCTTGTGCACAGCTCCACTCGATTGTGAAACAGGAACCCTTGTGTGGGCTTTAAGTCAGCATCACGTTGCCTTTTCCCCTTAAAAAAAAAAACCCAACCCACTATGTCAGTCATATGGTTGGATATCTGAAAATCTACAGCTTTAAAGCTATAACTAATTTCAAAAGCACATTATTTATTTACATTCATAATTTCAAAACTCATTCATAACTCTCCCCATTAATAAGCTTAAACAATCTCTCTTTTTTATTATTTTATTTTTAAAAAGATAGAGAATTGCCATAAAAGAAAATCTTATGACATATAAACTTAGAAGGGATGAAGTTCTGTTTCTCTAAAAATATAGCAACAAAAAATAAAACCAACAAAACCTGATCCTTTTTGTAGGAATTAAGTTATTAATAATGTCCTTCTGTGTTAGATTACAATTTCTCCATGAAGGTTAGTGACTTCTCAAAGGTGTTCAACAAGGTTCCACACTAAATCCACTGTCGTTTACGTTTTCTCTTTGTAAATATAAATCTGTTTTAATTAATCACTTTGTGCTTTAGAGCCCACCAGCCTGATGGGCCATCTACCTTGATTTCCCTCCTTGTCCAACTCTGGATTCACATGCTACATCCATCAACTAATTTTCCTTCCTTTAATAAAGAAACGCTGGTAAAGCTAAACCTGCTGAAAAAGCAGCTCATATTTTTGCTTCTCCACACTTAAGCCAGTGTAACACATTGCTTACTGGACAGGAAAAAGCATTCCCGAAACCATCAGTCATAAAAATGTTCTAGTCAGGTTTTAAAATGTTCAAACAGGTGAGGTGAGGTACTAATTCACCTCTGTGAAACGTGTTTGTCTGATCTTTGAACTAGTAATTTCATTGACTCTAGCTCTTTCTGTTCTAACCATCATTCCCCACAAAGGAGGTCAGTAGTTTCAGGTTGTGATTGAAGATGTTGCCTAAGCAGTTGCATTGGTTAACTCATTAAAGAAAAAGATGTCAAAGACCCATCAGGCATTTACATAGAATCATTATTGCATCTTTAAATTTATCTTCTTACGCAGTCATACTCAGTAAATGACTCAGATTATGCATACCATTGAGGTTTGTTTATTACATTGAAATTACTTTTAGAAAATAACAACTTTAACCAAGTGTTAAACATACTTTTCATTAAGCCCACATCAGTCTGTGTCTAATGAATCTGCATAAACTCCTAAATATGTTTTTTACGTATACGTATTCTAATTTAATGAATGTGGCTGTATATTATTATTCCTTTATTTAAATTCTTAATTTTATTTTATTACCTAGTTTTAAAATTGTTCCATGTATTTGTTACATCACTTTCTTATTCTCCTTCTTACTTATGCCGAGTAATCAAAGTTCCCTTAGTGTTTCTACACATTCAATAAAATCAGCAAAACTGTTTTAGTTGTCTTTTATCACCCAAGAATTATAATAAATCATTTAACTTTTACACTGTGTGTCATATCCTCAGAGATGTGCAGGGGTTGGAGTGTGTGTCTGGGGTGTGTGGCGGTGTGTGTGTGTGCGTGCTCCTACCTTCTCCCAATGCAGGGTGTGACTGGCAGGTGACTCCCGCAGTTGATGTTCATCCGGTGTGATCAGGAGGAGCTCACCTGGAGCAGGTTTCCCTGAGGCAAATAGTTCCACCTCATAAGTGGTACGCAGACCTCATCTTGTCAACGCTGTAGTTTATTACGCATAGTTCCTTCCTTATTGTCTTCCTTCCTAGGAAACCAGTTCACTCTGCTCTCTGGAATCCCATTTTTGGATCTGCATAAAATGGAAACATCCGTTAAAGTAGTTCATGCATCTGATCAAAATAACTCCTTTCTGAGGTTTTCCAGGTCAAATCCCACTGCAAGGAGATCCAAAGGCAAACCCAGGGACTAAATAGCTCTTTGGTGTAGGAACACCTTTGTATGCAGTCACAATGAGTTGGAGCAGGGCTTTTCAAAGAAACAGACCATAGTGCCATAGCTCTTTGCTGGGGGTCGTGACATGAAGGTGAAAAGAAATGAAAACGTAACTGTGGACTTCAGCCAACTATCCCACACCAGTGCAGAAATAAAATTGAGAGATTTTCACTGCCCAAAGTTATAGTGAGTAAGGAGATAGTCTTAGTCAACAAAAATTTGACTAAATGACCATAAAGTTGGGATTTTCATGGGCTGGATCTAAAATATGCTCCACTGCCACAAACACGAGTTTTTGTTTTATTTTTATTTTAGCAGTTGTTGCAGAAAGTTCATACTTTTAGCATTACAAATGACAAGGTAAATGAAGATTCATATGTTGTAGCGCTACACATAGCTAAAGCAGGGACACACCACAACATCAGTGAAACATATGACTGTCTGGAATATGAAAGCATAGCAACAGCAAAACGTTTACAGAAATAATAGCAATTATGTAGTTTGGGAGAGGGGGGGGGATAGCTCTTTCAAACTTTGAAAACTTTTGAATTAAGAGTATTACTGGGTTGGTTCTCTCCAGCAATGCTCCCTTTGGGTGTGGTATCCCTGCAACCAGTTCTCACATTAGGTGGAAAACAATTAATGGAAGATTTTCATCTTCCATTAAGAAATCTTAATCGAATTTTAGTAATAAAGAGGGTAACTAAAACTGACAAGTTAGAAAGTTTTAATACTCACACATAGTTTTAAAAAGTTAGAATCCTATGTATATTCAGCTGTAGTCCTTTTTGTTAATATCCTCCTCTACATCGATTACGGATGCTTTTTGTAGTATGAGTGACCAGTTGTCTGTCTTCAGTGTTCGATTTCAGCTGCTAGATAGAAACAAGTTCTAGGATGAGTCATATGCCAGATTTATTCATTCAGGCTCAACCAATCCAAGTCCAAACAACTCCTCATAAGAACATCTCTGTCTATACACTGAGGACAAACTCTATGTTTTTGGATGATGATGAGACAAAACCACATTAAGAGCTGGAGTAGTTCTATCAAGCCTGACATTTCTCGGATAAAGGCAACTTTTTAGCAAGATTACTGTCACATCTTTGGTTAAGTATAATAATGTTGG
Source organism: Xiphophorus hellerii (assembly GCF_003331165.1). Taxonomy (NCBI): domain Eukaryota; kingdom Metazoa; phylum Chordata; class Actinopteri; order Cyprinodontiformes; family Poeciliidae; genus Xiphophorus; species Xiphophorus hellerii. The sequence continues at coordinate 14,969,336 of NC_045691.1, read as the reverse complement.
CGAGTTCATTCCAGGTAAGTCAATATTTTGTGCATATCATGCAATAACTATGGTACTTCTGGTAACTCAAACTTTGTCCAGGTTCCTGAAGAATAACATTAGCACTGGCTTCATTCATGAGTTTTTGGCATGGCGTATTGTAACGCAACAAAAAAGAAACCTTACATTAATAGATTTATAAATTGCCCTGATTGGAAGCTAACAGGTTGTAAAACAAAGTATCCAACTTGGAAGTTACTCTATGCAAGCTGTTGGTTTTTGACTCAGCTGTCCAGGGTTAAAGTCCTGATCTTGGGGAATTTGCTGCATGTCTTCCCTTTTTTTTTCCTGCTCATTTTCTGTTGGAATGTAGTGCCACAGAATTAAAAACAAATCTACCCAGTATATTTAGTAAGCCAGTCTTGATGCATACAAGTTTTGGCTTTGTTTAGTAAGTATAAACTCAAATACGGCTACAGTTTTAATCTTTGTCTCAGCTCACCATACAGTCAACTGCTATATGGTAGTAAAACTGCTGACTGTTTTCCTTCTAACTCCTGATTTTGGAAAATTTGCTGCCTCTGGGGCCTCCTGAGTTATTTTTGGACTTCTTAAACCATTTTTTCTTGAATAAGAGGCAAAGATTAGTTCCTAACACTGAAAAAACTGCCTCAGTCTCACGCTAAATTTTGAATTTGTTTCTGAAGTAATTACTCAGAATCTCATATAGGTATTGTGAACTGCATAAATCTGTTTCCAAGCGTTTGCTTCTTGAACTTTTCAAGTAAATAGTTGTTATAGCAACTACTTTAGCATACAATGCTCTGTAAGATAATAAGGTGATTTAGTACTAAAAATATGTTTTTCTTTGTACTGTCTATTATAGGGAGATTAAGACTGAAATCTGTGTTTTCCAGTCTTTTCAGCAGTCTCCATTACAATAGAGGTTATAGTTAGGAAACAAAACATTATCTTCAGTAATTAAAATTTACACTAGAAGTATTTTTGTTATGTTTTTCTAACCTTTATCTGGACCATTTCCTCTTTTTTTGAGGGAAAAAGTACACTGCGGTAAAGGTAACGGAAACTTAGCAGCTTTTCGGTAAGAACATGACAGTGTGCGTTTGCATATGGAGTGCACATGGAAATAACCACACACTGATGATTAACCTGCAAGATATACAACCACTCACCAGCATGCTTCTTAGTAAACGGATGTCGAAAACACCTCCACTCTTGCTTGAACTAGCTTATAAGTACGAGCGAAAATACAGGTTGATTTTTTTATGAAAGGCACTTCTGTAACTCTGCTCAAATACTGTCAAAAGTCAGTTTAACATTACTTTGAAAACTGTGAATGAGTTTCAGATGCGATGCATTAATCTTTTACTCACAACCTGAAATTACCAGGAGATAAACATCTTAATTAGTAGAGAACCTGAGTATTTATTTTTATTTGACCTCACATGAAGAGAAGAGTACTAAGAGCTACTACTTTAAATTGGGGGAATAGTTCACCAAAAATTATTGCTCATAAGATAACAAACCAGAATTTTCCTTTTTGGATCAAGTACGTTTACAGATATTTTAATTACACTTTATGCACATTTCTGGGTTCTGTGTATGATTTCATTTGTGTGAATATTACTATATACTATTTTCTTTTTTTTTCTGAAGATTTGCTTCACTTCTCAGAAAATAAATGAAGTAGTCGGTAATTCTAGACTTCTCTATTAAAACGTCCTTCGGTATATCACCTTTGTCTTGTGCAAACCCTGTGCAGTCTTGATTTTATTCCACCCAAAACCACTAAACAAATTTGATGTGTATGTAGGGATTATAATACATATTCTTCTGAGAAATTAAGTCTCATCAATGCAGAATTTTGCATTGTCATAAAAGGAAAATAACCCATAAACCACTTTTGGTTTTGTAGAAACAGCAAAAACCTCTAATGATGTATTTTCTGGGAAGATAAAACTCAACATAAAATTTGTCATTTAAGACACACAATTAAAATACTCCTACTTTGCAAGAAATGTATCACACTAGTGTAGAAAACAACTCAAAAAAGTAAACTTTTTTACCACTGCAATTAACATTGAGCTAAATATAAGTATGAGTTATACAAACGTGTGCAAGTTTTATATGTAATAATAATGTACATTTTAAATATATCTATTGTAGTTTTGCCTAAAATGAAGTTGCAATATATGGAGTTTCTTTCCACAAAATAAATAATATTGGTCTTTCATTGGTGCCTAAATATATGTCATTAAATGTCTTGATATTGACATTTAAATAGATAAAAACTCCATATGTCTAACATAAAAACTATTTCTTTAAACTGTCTTTCAATTTTAACCTTTTTCTGTCTTTTTATGAGGTGAAGTCAGTCATACCTCGATGCACAGGATGTGCTCTGATGTATGTTTCCGGTAGCAGCATCAGCAACCTGTATCTGGAATAATAAAGAAGGAAGACTGTGGTTACTCTGATCTTATCTGTGAGCACAGCAGAAAATCTTAAGCTGGGAAAAACTAAGCAAGCTAACATGGTAGCTGTGGTTTTACAAATGCAGAAATGTGTTTATATGAATTAGACACTAACAAGCAACACTGATAAGGAAAATGTGTTTCATGTAAGATCCTAATTAGCATGATTTTCCTATTATTAAAACACAATACATGTAACCATAGCAATAATAATAGATAATTGAAAAATAACAAAGCCCTCTTCGACTGATGTGCGTTTAAAGCCGGATAAATGCATTTTGCAGTAATAATAACAACATGATTCTTATACTTGCCAAATAGTTTTTGGAGGCAGTAGGTGGGTTGGTAAAGGTCTGCTTCAATACAAATAATAGCACCATGTCAGTCTTGGTCTTACTTACTCTCAGCGCTGCATTTAACACAGTTGATAATAATATAGACCACTTGAAGAAGAACTAGGTGATACTTTCAGGCACAGCACCTACCTAATTGAAGTCTTATTTAAGACTATTTTGAGTCTTTATGTAACTGTAAATTAAAACAAATAAAAAATAACATGTGGAGTTCCTCAAGGTTCAGTTCCTCAAGGTTCAATGGGACCATACAGATGCTCAGCATCTATTTGGTCCCATTTGTTTCAAATCAAAAAAAAAAAATAAGAAAATGCATTACCAAAACTACACAAATAACATACAGTATGTCTAAATAGCCATCTCGCCAGGAGCCTACAGTTCAATTAAAACATTGGTTAAATATGTTAATAAGATAAAGATGTGGACATGCCAGAATTTGCTTCAATGAAATGAAGATAAAGCCTGATAAATGCAGGCTTTATCCAGTTTCCAGTTTTCTAGAAATAATCAAGTTTATCTGTATAACTTATTTCAGCAACAAGACAGTTCAAAATGCTTTACATCATGAAAATTAAAAAATAAAAACATCATAAACACATCACACAGTCACCAATTGTGAAACCAGTAACAGACATTATATTACAGTGTCAGCATTAAAATCATCAACACACATAAAATATGTTGGTCAGAAGCAACTCTAAACATGTGGGTTTTTGATTTAAAAGAACTCAGTGTTTCAGATGTTTTGCAGTTTTCTGGAAGTTTGCTTCAGATTTATGGTGCATAGAAGCTGAATGCTGCTTCTCCGTGTTTGGTTCTGCATGTCTTTATAACAAATTATGATTTTTGGAGCCAAAGAAGAGCGTTTAAAAGTCAACACTGAGCTTTAAGCAATAAAGTTAATAATTCCTACATTCGGCTGCAGTTAATTTGTTTTGTAGCTTCAGAAAAAATAAATAAAAGAAGGCGGCATATTAGGTAGTTAGACCAGACCAGAGCACTTTCTGCACACCTGTCAGTGTGGCATAAAAAGTTGTAAAAGTTTGTACAAAGAGAAGCTATTTCTGTCAATTTATGTCACTAATAGCACATTTAAACACCTGTGTTTCAGTGTTACACAGTGTACCACAATAACCAGAGTCAGATCAGGCTGAAAGTGCTCTATCATTTGAAGATTAGGTGGAAGTAATTTACCCAGCTTTAACACATACTGTATTTTATCTACTGTAAATACTGGTTTCATAAATTTTATGTTGAGAAAACAGAATTTAGAAAAGTGCCTCTTCTGCCTGAATTTATTTTGTAATTATGTTATTTATTTATTTTTTTAATCTTTACTCTTTAAATTACCAACATTTGTGCATTACCTTGTATTTTTGTCTGTCTGATTCCATCTATTTTTGATAATGCTTATTCAATAAATTGTTGCCCTCTCATTATGCAACACAGAACAACATGAAGAAATAGCATTCCAAAAATAAGTGATGAATAAAAATATATTTATCCATACATCAAGTGAAGCTAGCAAATAGTTTCATCTCACCAAAGTGGCATGTTGTTTAATAACATGAAACCACGTGCCTATAAACAAGTCTTCAAATAAAAACATGCAGTATTTTTTTCCATTACATAGACATCTAAACCTTCTTGCCACTGCTGATGTGTGGGAGGTACAGCTTTGAGCCAAACATTTATTGTTATCAATGACACCATTAAACAGATTTTGAGAATTTGAACTTTCTTTCCAAACCACGCAATGACATAAATCTCAAAATATAAAAGTTTGGGTCAAGTGGCAAGTTAAGCTTCAATATATGGTTTGGATTGCTCATTGGATCCCTTGCTAGTAAGATCCTGGCAATCCCATAAAATATGTAAATTGTTCTTTTGCTAACTTCTACCTGAGAAGTTTCTTGGGCGTCTTCTTTTTACTTTTACTTGAGTACAAAATATGTTGAAGCGCTAAGTATAATTATTGTGTATATTACCCTTTTCCTTCCTGTAGGCGGTGCACTTTCCCATGAAATGCTTGCAACAACCACAGATGAAGAAAGTACTGTTGTGCGACATGCCGTAAATCATGTGGCACTGTTGAGCAATACTTAATATTTTGTTGTTCTTAAAAGAGAAACTGTCACATCAGGCGTTCACCAACTGAGTCCAAACAGTGCCTGACTTTCGATTTCACATTACTTTCGATTTTTGATGTGATTTGTACCGACATACACGTTTCAATTTTTCGGAAAATCCGCGTAGTGATCGTGTTTTCCTGTGTGACACAAGGAACTACACTAACCGCATTCTGTTGTAGAAGAACAGGGTTTGTCCACTGCTCCTGTTTCTGCCACCCCCCGCTCCACAAAACGATGCTGGTCACCGTTTTCTGCGCGCCGAGGGATCGCCCAGAAACCACGTTTGCCCTCGACGTGTCCCCGGAGCTGGAGCTGAGGGACTTTGTAGCACTTTGTGAACTGGAGTCAGGAATCCCAGCTGGGGAAATCCAGGCAAGACCCAAACTGGATGTAGCCGCGGAGCTAACGCAGCTAGCAGCTAACGTAGATAGCATGAATCGCACTGTTGATGATTTGACGCTTGAGCTGTTGCGAAACATGAGTTATTAACAACAAATATGCTTTTAGACATATTTTCACTCATTTATTAGGACATTATGGGAAAAGAGTCATCTACCATAGCGTGAGCTTAGTGTCAAACCTGTAAAGTTAACTGTATGTGAACAAATTAAGTAGTTATCTGTAGCTAAATGTTTCTGGTTGGGTTATCAAGATAAAGAGAAACTGTAAGCTCATAGCTTAAGGTCCGGTGAATTTTTAACAGCTTTAACACTAAACACAGCTGTATAAATCTGCTGTTATTTTTGTTTTAGGAACCAGTTGGAAAGTTCAGTGTTTTCATTGGCCTTGTGTTTGATCTCAACTAACAACTATTTAGATGCACCAATCGACTGGCTAGAGGTCGGAAGTAGACAATTTTTCCCTTGATCAGGTCTAAACAGAGATTGACGGATCAAATACTGAAGTCATGTTTTATTTCATATTTATGAAAAGCGTCAAATCAAAGAAATCCCATTTATTAGCTATAATTATATCACTGAATCATGTGTACTGTGGTCTTCTTTTGAGTTTAAGAAAAATAGTCTTTATTATCCCTCAGTAGGGAAATTCAGGTGTACCAGCACCAAAGTCCAAGCATGTAGTTTTACACAAAAGTAAAGATATGTACACATTTAGAGCATATAAAAAATACTGTGCAGTTATTAAAACTAATTACATATTTTGGTACATGTTTGTGTACCAAAAAAACAAAATGTGTTTCCCTTAGCGTCCATCAATCTGTTACTGAAGAAGCACTACAGTTCAGCAACAGCTTCACGTTGGGTGGGAAACACTAGGAAAAATAGAAAAAGAACAAGAAAAAAATTATTTGATGTGTAAATCGATACTGTGATAATCGCTTCAGTTTAAAAAACATTGGAATATGTATCAACCACAAAAGGCCTGATTGGTGGATCTCTAAATATTTTTCATTTAAGACAATTTAAATAGAATGCATTAACACATAATTGTATACTCTTTGGTCTAAGACTGTACAAAAATTAACTGATTTAGTTTGACGGAAAAGCAGTCTTCTGGAATACTTTGCCAGATTTCTAACAGAATCTTCTAAGACATTTTTAATTTGGGATGTAGGCCTCCTTTTCCAGAAGATCCATGAACTGTGTCAGAAATGTAGAGGTCCTGGTTATTTGGATATCTGTTACAGAATATGCAGTGTGTTAGGAGAAAAAGCAGGCAGCGGTGAATCTGATAATACTAATCTCTATTCTCTGCTCCAAACAATAACTGTGTCTATAACCGTTTGTTTTTTAGATTCATACAGATCTCTACTAAACATACTGAAAACAAGAATGTTAAATTAAGATAAACTGTTGCATTAGACATGTTGCCCATGGACATAGACCAGTATATTCTCTGACTAAAATAACCTTGATTAAAAATACCAAGCTTTCACATTATCATTTTATTTAAAACAAAAAAAAACAACTATTAATACTGTTACTTCATAACAGTTATCAAGTTTTGCAATGTGACACTTTTTTTTTTTTACAAAAAATGTGCTTATATCCACAGAAATCTTTTATTGAAAACGATTCTCTGAAAGCCTGGAGACCACTTTAAAAAGAAAAAATTAAAGTCTGTTCATTGTGTTCAATATAACAATTTCAATTTTCCAAAATCTGCTTTGAGGCAAGATTTAGTGGGACCTAATATTTTAAATTTCTCCCATGCATTCAAAGTTTATTTGTCGGTAATCTAGTTGGCCAGCAAATGAGTTTGTTCCAGATGTTCCTGACCAAGATGCTGAAGTTCAATGCGGTTGATGTGATCATTGTGATGATAGAAGTGAAAAAATAAATGAGGATTAATCAGAACTGAGATCTTGCAATGTTTTGCAAAAATATTATGATTATATGTTGTAATATTTTACCACATTACAGAATCCTCTATTATTTTCCAACAAAAATTAAATTACTCATTATGCAAAAGGACAAATTACTGTTTCATGTTATCTGTTATTGTCAGCTGTAAAATTCTTATAGTATTTTAAATTCAATTTACTAGAACAAGATACTTGCAAGAAATAGCTCGTAGTGAGTGCAGCATGATTGGACTGCAGTGGGATCTCCATCGATTAAATAATCTTAACCTTTCTTCCAAACAGATCACGTATGTAGAGCAGCCCCTAAAAGACCCCACCCGTGCCTTGGGGACTTACGGTGTCAAGGATGGAGATGTGGTTGTACTTCGACAAGCTGACAGAAGGCCTCCACAAACTCAACCAGCCTTTCCAGGTAACATGTCTGTTGACATTTCCTGTGACCAGCAGTCTGGCTTATTAGCTTTTAGGGCTTGACACACGGGAGGCAACGTCACTCCCTCTCTATTTATTTCCTTTGGAACTTTCGCAATATGGTGACAATCGCTTGTCCTCCTTCAACCAAGCGACCGGCAAAATTTGTGCAAGTGAAATTTCGAACTTGTAGACGTGTACATGCAGGTTAGAGATGTGAAACAGAGTTGAAAGTGTGAAAGCGGTAGTATTATGTATTTTCCAGGCATGCAGTGACATTTTTAGCACAATCAAGCAACTATATTACCTTCAGTTCTTATAAAGATGTTGTGTATATCAAGCATAACTTGACTTCCCTGCCTTGAAATTGGGTGTGTGTCTCTTTAAGAAGCTTCTGCTCTTTCTGGCACTCTGCCTTCAACAATGCCTTTCCATTATGCTGTTTACAACCGTTCTTTGGAGCGTTGGTCTGAGACGTAGTTCATATGATTGCTTTCAATACCAGGCATGGTTATGATTGGGGAATAAATATTATGGCATGATACAAAGCACAAAAAAGTTAATTTTATATATTTCCCTCCCTTAAACTTTTGTCGTTGCTGCTATTCGCGTCCCATGTGTCAGGTTAGCTTTTGCCTTTCACTGTCATTCGTCGCTCCTTAAAGGCTCTTAACTCGGTGCATGTTTGTGCCTGGAAGGATAATAAGCTCTGTTACATGGTGGTGAGAAGGTCCCATGTTCAAGTCCCAGTCTTTCTGTTTTTCCAGTGCTTGCAAGGGTTCTCTACGGGTTCTTAAGCCTCCTCCCACAGTCCAAAAACAAGTTAAACTAAAATTACATTTATTGGTGTCCTTAACTTCTTTTATGTGTGAATGTGTGTGAGTGTGGTTGTCTTTGTGTTTTCCCCGTGTACTTTGCCTTTCATCCAGTGACCGGTGTCGATAGGCTCTAGACTCCTCCACCCCACCACCATTGGGTGGAGTCAATGGATGGATGGTTGAAAAGTCTAACTTCTTTCCCTTTCTCCTTCTCATCAGGCCTGCCCCGTATCGACTTCAGATCCATCACAGTCCCTGGCACCTCATCTTCACCCAATCAACTTCCTGCCCCGCAGCCGCGGCAACAAGCTCCGCAGCAGCCACCGCCGCCGCAGCCGCGCCCCACACAGCCTTCTACGCCGATGGCCTTTCGCGGCTCTTCGCCACAGGGCCTGGACAACCCCGCCTTACTACAACAGATGCTATTATCCAATCCACATGAGCTTTCCCTTCTCAAGGAGAGAAACCCTCCACTTGCTGAGGCCCTGCTGAGTGGAGATTTAGGTGAACACATTAAAGTTTTTATTGCCTTAAAGAGGCTTAATAACTGGGGAACTTTTTAATATTTTTGTCACATTACCAACACAAACTTCAATATAATTTATTAGGATTTTATGTAGGGTATAATTGAGAAGAGAAACACAGAAAAGTGTGTTATTTGTTTTTAGTATTCTCAAGTCAACACGTTTTAGAACAACCATTTGCTGCAATTTCAAGCATGTCTGCAATCTCCCATACACAATTTTTGGCAAACAAGATTTTTCGTAGTTTTTTTACTTTCAAAAATGTCTTTCCTCTTGCTTGTTTTGCATAAAGATCAAATTGGTGGCGTAAACTACGTACGTGTGTTGTATCAACAGATTTCCAACTAGCAGTTATTTGATCCCTCTTTTTTTCAGAGCGTTTCACCAAAGTGCTGCTGGAGCAACAACAGGATCGAGCCAGAAGAGAGCAAGAGCGAATCAGACTTCTGACCGCTGATCCGTTTGATTTGGAAGCTCAGGCAAAGATTGAGGAGGACATCAGGTAGGAAAACATTTAAAACATCACTATAAGCAACTTACTTCAATGCAATACAAAATACAACACAGCTCTGGTTTCACTGATAATGAAAGTGAAAAATTTGAACATGATTTTTGTAATTTCTAACCTAATTCAACCGTGCATTAAAATTCAGTCTTTGACCACCATGTTTTAACTTTCTTTCTTTTACCAGGCAGCACAACGTGGAGGAGAATATGACAATTGCAATGGAGGAGGCCCCAGAAAGCTTTGGACAGGTGGTTATGCTGTACATTAACTGCAAAGTCAATGGCCATCCTGTGAAAGCTTTTGTTGACTCAGGTAATGAACATAAAACCCTGATGCCTGATAAAGTTTCTACAAGTTTGTTGGTCAAGAAACGGAGCGGTAATAAAACATGCGAGCGCTGAACAGTGGTTTAGTTTCAGCATGTTCAAAAATATCTTGGCTTCAAAGTTAGTGGGAATGTCACTTTTAGTTGATCAGGATTTGTTTTATACTTGAATTTACCTTTCTGTTTGTCGTCTTGTCATATTTGAATACATGTAAAAAAGCAACATTAACTCACCAGAAATCAGTATCTGACTTTAGTTACAGTCATTAAAACTGACATTCAAGCATGAATTAAAACGACGCAGTATGTTTGATACCGAAATTGCATCCTTCCAGTCCTGTTTTGTCAATTTTTGTCCTCCTTTTATCCGTTTTTTGTTTGTCATGTTAAGGAGCGCAGATGACCATCATGAGCCAGGCGTGTGCAGAGCGCTGCAACATCATGCGACTGGTGGACCGGCGCTGGGCGGGGATCGCCAAAGGAGTGGGCACTCAGAAGATCATCGGCAGAGTTCATTTGGGTAGATGGCTTCATATGAATACAACTCTTCAGCATGTTCAAATGTAGTATATTAAAATACAACAATATTGGTTTTATATTCACTCAGGCATTATCCTCTTTAATTTTACAACACAGGTTGTGATTTAATAAGCGTGAAGCGATTAGAGGCTTTTTTTCTGCTTGCAGAATCAAATTTTTTAAATCCAAACAAGCAGAGCTCCGTTAAATGTAACTATTTGGATACTAAATGTCCTGATATTATCTGGTTGTGGAGCAGCAGAAAATATTTTTTTCTGAAATCTGGGTTTATCGTATTGTTTATAATTTATTGTGATAAAGAGTTTTTATTTATTGTTGTCACAATAAATATCAATTCATAATGTTTAAAAACTCCCAAAACTCTCCTATATGGTTCAGATTATTATTTTAACTGTTTTCTCCACTGTTTGTTCAATGAAAACATTAATAAATAACAATATTTTTGAGTATATGATTAAACAAGGCTACTGTGTGCAGTCTAATGCTACAAATAACACTTCTTTACATGACTGGTGTCCTACATAAGTGTCCAAAATTGGATTGTTTTTCAAGGTCAATATTTGTGTTTGTTGGGCTATAATTACTGTGACACAGTCCATATGCCTTCCTTACAAAATGGTGATACAACTTTAAGTCTTTATTCCCCTTTTTCTCCTTTTTCTTCCTTCTAGCTCAGGTCCAAATAGAAGGAGACTTCCTTCCTTGTTCTTTCTCCATATTGGAGGACCAGCCGATGGACATGCTGCTAGGCCTGGACATGCTGAAGAGACATCAGGTTAGCTGTATTCAAAAAGTATATTTAGATGATAAAATAAATAAATAGAGTAAAATTTACTGAGATGAGTTATATTGATGACATTGTAATTTATCAATGCACATGCAGAAAGGCTTTTATTTTTCCTCTCGATAATTTAGGGACGTTTTCTGTCCGCTTTTTCCTCGTAGTGTTCAATCGACTTGAAGAAGAACCTGCTCATTATCGGCACCACGGGCACCGAAACGCGCTTCCTGTCTGAGGCAGAACTGCCGGAGTGCGCCCGGCTCGCGTACGGACCAGAAGGACGTGAAGACGCGCGTCCAGAGGAGATCGCTGACAGAGAACTGGCAGAGGCGCTTCAGAGATCTATACAAGAGAGTGGTAAGAAGCTGTGTCAGCGCTCGGGTTTCATTTATTTATTTATTTTTTTCTTTCCAGCTCTGTTAGATTTACATTTGCATGTGCCACTTAAAGCTTCTTACTCGCAACCTCATTTATGCACTCATCTGAATTTCCAGTCACTTCATGTCATCACCTCGACAGGTTTGAATGTGTTTCAAGAAAAAGATGAGATCAGATCACTGTCAAATGAGATTAGGATTTAATGTCATCAGAACTAGACTTCTGGTTTACAGAGAAACTGATATTTATGAGGTGAAACTTAACTTCTGCACTCCGTCATTGGTGTAACGGACCTGTCAGCTGTACCGCTCATGGTGGGTGTCTTCCTTTCTGTACTGAGTCAAAATCTGGAGGAAATCCCCTCCAAAATGATGCATTAGTGCCAACTTACAGTACCTTTTTATTATGCAAAGATATGAAAGTCTAGTATGAGCTTCTGCTGCGGATGGCAGTTCAGATGGATGTCTGAGGAGCTCGACAGAACCACTCGGAGCCGCCTACTCAGATAAACTGAAAAGAACATGCAGTTCAAGCCGAGACGTAGGAGGTTATTTTTTTCTAAATCAGATTAATAAAATGCAAACCGAACATAAACATCCGGTGGCAGGAATACAAAAACAACAAACTGGAGACGATTTTCCATCAACAGAAACTCTCTGGTAATTGGAGACATACGTTGCGTTTTGTGTTCTCTCTGAAGTGGGAATATCAAAGCTCATAAACAAAAAGAAATCAAGCAGTGCTTCCCCAGACGTAGGATTCCAACTCGGAAAATTGGAGATCTGTGAGCAACAAGGCTTCTCCAGTGTGTAAAACATAAAAGCCTTCATGAATAACCAGTTTATTTTCTCTTCCAACCACCAAACTACTGTAGAGGTGCACATTGTTCTTAAGCTTTTTTTGAGGGCAAGTGCCTTTGAAGTTGTGAAGCCAAAAATTGGAGAGAAATATGTTTAATATTCACTTTACTGTCAGCAGGTCAGAAATTCACAGAATTAAATTAAGAGTCAATTTCAGCACACCAGTAAAAAAAAAAATCTGCACAGAAAAAAACAACAACATTGTGCCAGATTTGTACTGATAACTCAAACAAATACTGGCTCGACAACAATCCAGCAAAAGGCAAACAGTGCAGGTTTTCAAACACGAACCTGAGACAAAATTAATGCAGCATTGTTAGAAATTTGTGAAACCTCAATAAAGGGCCATTTTTATCCTTTTTTACATTTAGATCATATTAGAACTGCTCTAATTCCAAAACCACAACACCAAGACACTTCAAAGCTGGACTGGATTATTCTGCTCTAATAGCAGAATATTTAGAACCATGTTTGGGATTTGTGAAACCTTTTTTCTGATTTGTGAAACTTCACTAAAGTTTAGATTACTATTCACACTTATTCCATGCAGTTTTTTTCTAATTCAATTCTAATTCAAAACCACTTTATTAATCCCAATGGGAAATTAAATGTTGGTGTAACTCATTAATTCAAAGAGTTATTGTAGATGGTGATGGCTGTTGGAAGGAAAGATCTTTGCAGCGCTCTGTTAAGTGAAGTTTCACATATCAGAAAAAGGTTTCACAAATCCCAAACATGGTTTTAAATATTCTGCTACTAGTTGAGAATAATTTAGTCTAGGTTTGAAGAGTCCAGGTGTTGTAGAATTGGAATTAGAGCAGTTCTCGTGTGACCAAGATAAAAATAAAAGTGGTGAAATCGCCCTTTTTTTGAAGTTTCACAAATCAGAAAAAGGTTCCACAAATCACAAACATTATTCTAAATATTCTCCTATTAGTTGAGAATAATCCAGTGCAGGTTTAAAGTGTCTAGGTGTTGTAGTTTTGGAGCTGGAGCAGTTCTAGTGCAAACCAGATGCAAAAAAGTGGTAAAATCACCCTTCACTGACGTTTCACAAATCAGATAAAAGATTCACAAATACCAAACATGGTTCTAAATATTCTACTATTAGTTGAAAATAATCCAATCCAGGTTTGAAGAGTCTAGGTGTTGTAGTTTTGGAATTGGAGCAGTTATACTATGACAGAGATCCAAAAAAGTGGTGAAATCAACCTTTATTGAAGTTTCACAAATCAGAAAAAGGTTTCACAAATCACAAACATGGTTTTAAATATTCTGCTATTAGAGCAGAATAATCCAGTCCAGGTTTGAAGAGTCTAGGTGTTGTAGTTTTTAAACTAGAGTCGATTAAAAATGCAGAAGGTATTGAAAAATTAGGTGGTATCGCCCTTTAGCCATTTCCCAACTCGGAAGCTGGAATCGGAAACCAACTTCAGCTTCGTCACCAGTTTCCACTTGTCAAACCATGTGATCGATAGAAAGTTTTGATCCACAATCACGTATCTGAAGGTTGAGAGGCATATGAGTGAAAGACAGCATTATGGACATTTGCTAAATGCTTACCAAACGGCTAGAAGCCTACCTGCAGCAGCGTCTCCTACCTAGGCTGGTGAAAAACAGCCATATAAGCAGTAGCTGTTTTTTAAGATGCTGACGTGCAGCTGGTCATGTGACCCTAAAGCCACGTGATCATTGACACACTGAATAGTGTTTGGTTTATTTTTGTGCTAAAGAAATTAAGAAAAAGAGCATTTTATTTTAAAATAAATCTTTAAATAAAAATACATAAATGTGAATCTAACAAAAATGGAAAAAATTATCCCGGTTACACTTACATATACTTAAATTAATTATGAGTATTATAATATTTTGAGATTTTGAAGATGTACTTAAAACATGTGGACTGATTATACAAGAGATAATTTCACAGATTTTTCAGAAACTAGAACCGGCTGCACTAATTTGAATTTGATGTAAATTTTCTGTATTCAGAGACTGAATTATAAATATATTATACTGGGTAAAATACACACTTAAACTCTAACCTTTTAGGTTTACAAGCATTCTCCTTCTGACTGGACTTAATATTAATGTTAGTGAGTCGGAAATAAAACAGTTCAAGCTTGAGTTTGTGTAGAGAGCTTAAGACTGGGGTGAAGGCAAAGAGCCCTTCCAATCTCAGATACATGGAGTTCATTTTAAAAGATAAATGATCAAAAACAGCAGTGGAAACATTTGTTAGCAATTATAAGAAGCGCTTCACTGCTGTCACATTAAAATAATGGTCAACTGTAGATGAATGAAGTCCCTTGGTTGAAAATATTTTCTCAAACATGATGATTTCTTATGATCTGATAAATGCGGTAGATTTTAAAAGTAACTGCAGTAAATTAAGCTCAGCTTGTTCTCAATCGGAGAAAGCCAATATATGATAAGATTAAAAGTTTTAATAATTGATTTTAAACGTTCAGCCAAAGCTGACTTCATTCAGGAGGTCATCTTCTGCGGTTGACTGATGGGTTTGTGAACATCCCGATGAAGAACCCAGGCCTGGGCTCAGGTTGTTTTCAGATGACACTTTTCACATCTGACATGTGTGAAAAGGCCGACAGTTTGGTTTGGTTGCATGCTCTGTGTGTGACTGCTAACTTTCTCCGTCCCTTTGCATGATGTGTGTGGTGTGTGCCCCTAACCCCTGAGCAGGAGAGCACTGATGCATTTGGAGACAGCTGAAGAGGGCCCGACCAACCAGGTACTGCAAACTCACAAGACCATTTCCAGAGCTAAGTCCATTGCTGTTGAATCATTTAGTGTTTTATTTTGCTATTATTTTGCTGCTGTGTGGTTGTTGTACCTTTTTATGTTTACTTATTGGTGTATTAAACCTGAGTTTACAACATTTAAAAATAGCAAAAGTGGCATTGTTCATAAGTTATTAGTGTGAGAGAGCTGAACATTTATAAATGTGGTTGAAACGTCGTCCAGCTGACTGAGTCCCAGTTCTGCTTTCTCCCATATTAGACACTGCAGATGGACAAACTACCTCACTGCAGCCCTCGCCATTTATATTACCAAGACCCTTAGACCGAATGGCCATACCCTCCTCTTCCTCTCAAAGCCCTTCTAGTTGTCAATCACAGAACCCGACCTTGGATCGCTCCCAGTCTGCGCCGGCCGCCGTGCAGCAGGCCCCACAGCTTCCTCAACCTTTGACCCCAGAAAATGATGCTTCTCCACCTCATAGCGACCATTTCCACCATCTGCCTCGCCAAAGCGAATCCGACATGTCCCCCACTCCCAGTCCAACATCGGATATATTCGCCAGTGAGTCCCAGGACCCCAGTGAGGTGGCGCCAGCTGACTGGTGTTGAATCTGACCAGGTGGAGAGCTCTTCACATGAGGAGTGTTTGCCTGAACAGCCCATGGACCAGGAGGTGAGCGAAAGCGAAGCGGCGGAGACCGCAGAGGCCGACTCCGTCGAAATGGCGTGTCCCGCCAACTCCGCTGAGAGGGAGCAGCCCGACGGTGACCGCTGCTCCAGCTCCGACAGCATCCCGTCCCTGGCGGCAGCGCTGAAGGAGCTCCACGAGCTGCTGGTGCAATCACAGAACCGCAGCATGTCCTGCTCCCCTTCCCACCCGCATGGGCAGGACTCGGACAAAGCTTCCCCCGAGCCAAGCACACCGACGCCAGAAAACACCCAGTCTGCTCCTTCTACTGCCAACGCAGCTGCTGCAGAAACAAGTGATGCCAAAGCTAACTGTGCTGCTGACGAGGAACCATCGGAGAGTCCTGTCCCTGACCTCCAAGGTCAGGCTGAGCGTCTGCATGAAGACGCAGCAGAAATAGGGGAAGGGCTCGAACCGCCACTGTGCCCCGACAGCTCAGAGGATAGAGAAGAGACCTGCGTTAGCGACAGTTCTCAGCCTGAGCCGGAGGTTTCTCCCGGTTCTGCAGCGGTGCCCGAGTTCAGGGAACCACCGGAGGGGCAGCACGGACGAGGAGTCGCAGACGGACAAGCCTCCAACACCCCGGATTCCCTTCAGATGGAGCGAGCTTTCCTCAGCCCTGCATCAGCGGCTGTTAGCCCGCCACAGGAAGTTACAAGCACCTCGTCCTCGTCTGCTACTCTTCTCACTCAGGCCCCTCCACCTTCGTCGTCCCCGGCCCCCGTCCCACCCTCTCCACGTCCCTTTATGGAACAGTTCCCAGCCGAGCACATCCAGAGGATCCAGGCAGCGGGTTTTTCTGCCAGGGAGGCGGTGGAGGCACTCGAGCAAGCCCACGGCGTAGTAGAGATCGCTCTGCTGGCTCTTCTGGCTCGCAGCATCACTGTGCCCACCTAGACTCATGAGCAATCACACAAGAGTCCCCGGCCTCCCGACTCAGCATCTGTCTTCTTTATACCTTGTTGCAGATCCAGATGTCTCAGTCTCCTATTTGAAAGGGAGCTTGGAAAAGCCACAGGGAACAAAAAACACAAAATCTTATCTAGTATTTTTTGGTCTACTTTGTAACTCAAATATCTTTAAATACGCTTGAAATAAGACAGATTTAACTTACAAGTAACTTTTTAACAAGATGTAGGAGCTTGTTTTATGATGTGAATAATTCCTCAAGTCCTAGTTCTACTTATAAAGTGAAAAATCTCTTGTTATAATTCAATCTGCCACTGAAACCAGTACTTTTTCATCAATATTAAGGAATTATTTACTGAAAACAAGCTCTTACATTTTGCTGAAAAGTTTGTTTTACCTTATTTCAAATGTAATAAAAAAAACTGGACCAAAAATACTTGGTAGGATTTTGTGTTTTTGCAGTGAATCCTGTCTCTTGGTTTGTCATAAAGAAAATCTAAGAGGAAACAAGAGAACTGGTCATTTGTTTGTGGCTATTACAGATATGTGAGGAGTGTTTGCATGCAGATGTTTTGGGTAGCCCATCAATCAAATTGGTTTTTTAAGCAATTTGGTATCATTGGATTTTTTTCTTCTTTTTTTTGCCTTGTTTTGTTTCCCGACATTGATTTGTCAATACATACAAATAGTACAATTAATTCTCAAACCCTTAAATAGTCAAAGTTTCTCTTTCTGAAAAATCTGTTAATCATGAATACAGTCTGTGCTCCTTTGCGGTTTTTCTTGTTTGTAGCCCAAATGATGACAGAACTGCCTATTGGGAACGTAAGCAGCTCATATTCAAAGTGAAAAATAATTGGAAATCTTTCAATTAACAGTAAACATCACTAAAATACCAATTGTATTTAAATGCGAGAGTAGATGGCATTTCTGGTTCGGCATGTCTCTTACAGAAGGTATCTTGTACTGTTTGTATGACTCTGCGATCTGAAAGCTTTCCAACATGTAGATTACAGAACCTGTTTTAAGCTCCTGTTCTGAAACTTTCTATGTGTCAAATCCTCGTAGTGTGTTTATACTTGAAATTATCCCTTTTCTTTCTCATTTTGAGTCTGGCCATCTTGTCAGTGCATCATATATCAAGGAGTTTCATGGCTTTATTTGAGTCATACCTACAATATTCAGGCAGATTTCATTATTTACTTTTATCTTGTAAGAAATTTTAAATTGCAAATAAAATGAAACTAATATTTGTATACTTTGTCTGTTTCAAGTCATTTTTCATTATTCATATGCTAAACAAGTAGTGAGGTATTTGAAATATAGTTTTTTAACTTTCGTATCTTACTGCTAACATTGGTTTCTCATTGAAGTGGAATATTATCCACAGTTCAGCTATAAGTTATTCATAACCCTTGCATTTTACTTTTCAAAGATTCCAGTTTAATGAGTCCTGACTGCACTTTTTGTCATTATTTCATTTTATTTATTTGAAAACAAATTAGCATTTGCAGTACCATTTTATGTATTTATTTTTTGTGTATAGCGATAAGAAAGGGGCGGTAAAAGTAAAGTTCTATAATATTTATTGAATTGGACTGTGAACCTGAATAAATGTGAGTACTGTACATGACTGCATTATATATAAATGAACTGGGTATATTTACACGTAAAGACGGTAAATATACTCCTTCGCCTCCTCGTCATCATTTCCGGCCAGGTCATCCACCGGCTGACTGTCAGGGAGTGCCGCTGTCCAGCTGGGCGTGTCTGAGGTTATGCAGGCGGAAAAGTCGCACCGGTTTCTGCTCCTGTGATTGCTGCTCAGACTGGACCCGACTGGGTGAACGTCTATTTAGTCTTGACTGGCTCTGTTGCTGTAGTTTGTGTCCATAGTTGTAATGTAAGCAAAGTGTAGGAACTTATTCATACAGTCGTATACGTATGGGAAGTTTTCGGCCCGGATTCATTCTTTATGGCTTCTTTTAATGTCCGAGCAGACGGCATGTATGGCTTTAAAAACGACGCCTACAGACAATCTGGAGCCTGATTTGGAGCAAGGCAATGAACGTCATATTGGGTTTTCTAAACTGGAAAATAACTTTCATGGAAGTGGCGACAACGCAGACCTTCCTGAGGATTACAGGTGAGGTGAAACAGGTCGACTCGAATAACACAGGATGTTTTGATTGCGACTTTTATTCCTTTTTAGTCTAGATGTGTCTTCAGCTCTGAAACGCACCGAACAGGAGCAGGCGTGGGATTTGCTGAGTCCTTTATTAGACCTACACACTTGCCCTGAATCTCAAAAGGATGATTCATCTTTACCTGACGAGGGGAATCTGGAAGAAGGGTGACTGAGGTGTAAAAACTGTACTGTTTTAACAGGGTTATAGTTTAACTAATGTGGCCTCTTCTTATAAATCCAGGGAAGCAAGTTCAGATGAGGAATTGCAGAGTGTGACATTCCAGTCAAAGTACATCAATATTTGTGAGTTAAAATATTCTTTATCTCTTGTTTTTACTGAAAAAATGATTCGAACACCTTTGATTCTTTTTCTTTTCAGGCCCTTTGTATCAGGACTACTCCCTGCAGGCTATCGGAGACGGGATTCAAAAACTCAAAAGTGGGCTTTTGTCAGACCTGGGCAAATCTGAGTCCGGTTATAGGTCTGTTTTCATATTTGAGGGCTAGCAACCATTTAGAGAGCGAGTCTCCTTTTCTGACCCCTGTCTCGACTTCACCTACATCTCCAGCTTTTTTTCACGGTCGGCGGTCTGCTTTGAGACGCCACAGCCACTTTGGAGTAGTATCCCCTCATCAGTCTGCTGATTCAATCTCAACCGAGTCTTGTTCTAATGGACGAGCTTTTACCTTAAGCATCGCAAAGCATTTGGAGTTTGTGGATCCATCCCCAACTCAACCACCCAGTATTAGGTTGACTTCTTGCACACTCTGGCAAGACTTGGAAGAGGTGAAAGCTTCTGGTCTGCCCAACATCTTGACACCCAAAGAGATTGACCTTCAGGAGGTACGTGGCTTAAAATGTTGAACAAAATGATCTCATTTGGTATTTGACTTCTTTTCATTGCTTTATTAGTCCATGTTTGAGCTGATCGGCTCTGAAGTGTCTTACTTGAAGAGTCTCGGCGTCCTTGTCAACCATTTCTACGCATCTAAGGTGCTGAAGAAGACGATGTCCACAATGGAGCATCATACTTTGTTTTGTAACATCCGACATGTGATGGAAGCAAATACAAAGTGAGTTCCTCTGATGCGACTGGATGGTTTTTTTGTTTGTTTGTTGTTTGTTTTTTTATTTCAGTATGAATGACTGTTTCCATTTTGAACTGGTGTCTTTTAAAGATTCCTTCTGGATCTGGAAGCTCGACTGGGAGAGAGCCTGACCATATTTCAAGTTGGTGACATTGTGCTGCAACACTGTGGAACCTTTAAGCGACACTATGTCCCATATGTGATCAACATGACAGTATCAGGAGTCACTTGTCAACCAGCTGATGTAAGCATATTCCGATAGTAATTATACTGGCCTAAATGGATATGGACAGTACTTTATAGTTTACTGGGAATGGGGAAAATTGATAATAGGTCAGACTGTAAGTTTCTAATTACAATTAAAAGCAACTGTGTATCTTTAGATGCATCTTGATTGGAATATCATTGCACTGGAGATCAATTTCTGTAATTCAAATCAAAGTAAAACAAGTTTATAGCTGTATTATGCAGTGAAACCTCAAGTATTAAGTTGAAATATGGCTTACAGCAAATGAAGCCTTAAAAAATTATCTTTCAGTTAACTTTCAATATTGCATGGGCCAAATAAAAATGTTTAATACAGAAATGTTGGACCACCGAGGGGCAGTTTAGTCTTTTCTTGTTACCCCAGGTGGGAAATCTCTGGTTGAGGTCTGACTTAACAAGAGGTGTGGGACAGTTTTTACCAATGTCCTGGATAAATCTTAAGCTGCAGTCCATTCTTTGTTAAATATTGGGTGGATCGGTTTGTGTGTCTTCCTATTTGACCTTTTCAATAATGTGTGGCTACAGCAGATTCAGCAATAACATCTTGTGGATGGACAACTAAGTCAATATTCTCCTTGATTCTCATAACAAAACTGTAAACTTACTTTATCAAATTGAATTTTGGGGTTTTGTTACCAGTGGATTCTAATTTGCGATGCACCTAAACTGGGTCTCTTAAGATAATCTGTTGAATGTTTAAAGCTTTTCCAGTGATTTGATGCCAAACATCTATTGCCTAAAATTGAAATGTCACAAAATATTGACTGATTTTATGTACTATGAACACTGGACTTTATTGCACATAACTAAGCTAATCTTTCCTTGTTTAGGCAGCAAAACAAAAACTTTGTGTATGTTCTGAAGAAGCTTGAAAGGGACCCGGTTTGTCAAAAACAAGGACTGAAATCATTCCTGATTCTCCCATTTCAGAGAATAACTCGTATTAAACTTCTACTGGAGGTAAAACTTAACATGGGTTGATTATGAATGCCCTGACTTTGCACACTGCTTTAATTTTCGATTTTGATTCCAGAGCATCTTAAAATTGACCGAGCCAGACTTCTGAAGCAGCTTCAAATCTCTCAAAGGCCATAAAAGGCATCCATGAGGTATGGCTGTTTACTCCACCGAGTTGCAGAAATTACATTTTCCCTGTCCCTTTGAAGTCCAGAGTTGATACAAAAGTTAACGTGAAGCAATTTTCAGATTTTATTCCACAATTAAATTATCTGTAAACATAGTAACTGCATAGTACATTGGCTGCAGCTTCCTAATGCCCACTTATGAACAAGCCAAAAATTATAACTGGGCATTGTTTGATTTCCTCCTGGATTCAATGAAATAAGATTTAGTGTTAAACATGGCCTTTAGAAATACTTCCATTCTCTAATTTTAACACATTGCATGTTCTTTCTTACATTGAGAAAGATTGTGTTGGAGTGTGACCAGAAGGTGGAAAAGATGAAACGCTTGGAGGAACTGATCCGCCTGGAAACGCTGATGGACTTTGATGACATTAAGGTGTTTGTTTCAACATTTCTCTTCAGAATTTGCCATGGATGCCCATTTATGACACTAATTTCCGAACTAATCCCTATCCATGCCAGTTGGTTCCTCTGGTGAAAAGCACACGCTTTCTGGTCCTCCACGGACCCCTGGACACTGTGGTGACCTATGGGTCAAAACTGTCGACAGTCAGGATCTACCTCCACCTCTTCAATGACCTCTTGATCATCTCCTCAAAAAAGTACAACACTTAACTCTTTTAAAAAAGGCTGAGGTGTTTGTGTTCAGGAAGTGAATTCTGCAGTGTTCTTTAACTGATTAAGTCCAACCTTTGTACTCCCACTTCCAGGTATGAACGCTTCGCTGTGCTGGATTATGCCGTCTTCCCTGAACATGTAACTGTGTTGGCGAATAAAGTTCTGGGACTTCCTGTGGATTCTTTCCTATTAAATCTGTCTCAGAGTCAGATAGGACCGCCGACTGCCATTATATTGATTGCAAGTAAAAGGTAAAATTAGGTCAACTTTTTTTTTTTTTTTTTTTTTAAGTTCAAACTGGTGAATTAAACTTTTTTTTTTTTTTTTTTTCTAATTGCAGCTTTGAGAAAGAAGTATGGATAAAAGCACTTTCTAACAAGTGATGGCTGGATTTGGATCATTTTTTAAATGGGGGGGGTGGGATGCATCTTGTTGGTTATTTGGGATTTTTTTATTCTTTGGACTTGGTTCTTTCACATCAGTGCACATTTTAATTATTGGCTCATGGCACTCTTGGAGAAATGTTCAACATAATGTTGGGAGTATAAAGGTGTCACCATTTCATTGGGGTTTAACTTTAATGTATTTTATAAATAAAACATTTTATGAGCTGGGTGATTCTGAATGTGTTAATAACGTGGTAAAATCTTATGATAAAACAGGGTTTTAAATCTGAAGAACCTCCGATTTATGTGACTCAAACGGTTCATCTGAACATCAGTTCACAGAAACTGATCACATCAGCTTGTATGAACCAGAAACGCTGGTTCACACAAGCCAGCATTTCTGTTCTGGTTCTCCTGACGCTGTAATACAAAGGTTTCAAACTGCATTCCTTGAGGGCCTAAGTCCTGTAACTTTAGATGCGTCCTACACAATGAATTAAATGGCAAAACTGCCTCACTAGCAAGCAGACAAGCTCTACAGAGATCTGCTAATGCTCTGCTGAAGCAGAGCGGCATCTAAAGGTTGCAGGACTGGAGCTTGGCTTCTCCTTCGATCAAGTTTATTTGTAGTGCATGCATCAGCAACAAGGCAGTTCAAAGTGATTCAGCGTCATGAAAACATTAACATAGTGTTTATGAAAACCAGTACAGACGATGCATCAGATATTTTGCTGTACTATTTATTTTCTACTTAAACACCTTTTTAGTTTCACGTGATGTGTTATTGAAATGGCAAGGACAGAAACTCTAACATTGAAATTAGGTGTGTGTGGCTCCTGAAGCATGTATGGCAGTGTGTTAATTTAAGGCAGAGGTGTCAAACTTAATTATAACTTGTTAAAGCCACTAATGTGACAAGACTTTGACGAAGATTTGCGAATGCAGAATTTTTGCTATAGTCTACACAATAATTGGGATAGAGATCTGGAGACCAATCACTGCTGATTCTAAGTATTCAAAGGTACAGAGGTTGGAAAAGCTGCACAGGTAGCAGTTATAACTGCAGTTTTGATTATTTTGAAAGCTAACTCTACAGCAGAAAAAAAAACCTCTTCATATAATGCATGGAAATGAGTTTTGCCTTGAAATTGTAGCTTTTTTTTTTTTTTTTTAGCCACAAAATATTCCATTAGATTGCTGCTCCCATTGTCGTCACTGCATATTAGGAGATACCGGTCGCTCCCTTTAGACTGTAATATACCAAAATGACTTTGATCAGGGATTTTTAAGGTAGAGTCCTTGTCTCATGCTGCTGTTGCCGACCAGCTGCTCCAGCTCTAACACAGTCCTGATGCCACAAGTTCTCGGCGAGGCAGTTGAGTATGGGGGCTACGTCACCCAGCCTATCAGCTGACCTCCCCACCTGAGTGGAACACCGGTAACCTCCATGTCTCCTGGAACTTCCTGACATCTCTCTCTGCCACATCGCAGTGCATGAAGAGGTCAAACCTGAAGCTGAGCATTAAGGGAAAACGTGCCTCTCAAAAAAAGCTGCCAATTCCGGTGCACTTCTGGCCAGCTGTGTGAACTATGCCTTCTATATTTGATCCTCTTGCTTACAAGAGGAACTAACTGGTAATATTTCCAGCTGCAAAAACAAACAGTGTGAAAAGTACACGAGCACTATCTGTCAATGTTTTTCTTTTTAGTTAGTAAGCCAACTCTGAGATGAGTTGCAACCAAAACTAAACTCAGGTCATCATATTCCCAGTGTACTTTTTAATAAGCAGAATTATAAAAATGTGCTGCAAAACAAGCACTTAAAAATAGCAAATTTTGCTTTGTGCTTATTCTGCATTATTCATAAAGATTGTGAATAGAATAAGCAAATATGCATAGGTTTTACAACTGTAATCATATTTTGAACACCTTATGCTTTTCTGTATTAAAAGTGATTAAATTATGACACAGGTTTTTCTTAATACACTACTGTTTGCAAAGACAAATGTACAGCTGCATAGTAAAAAACTGCTGTGAAATATTATTTCTTCATAAGGATACTTTGTACCAACCACCACTTTGACAAGACAGTCTGTTGACTCGGTCCATTTAGTAATTTGATTTGACAAATCTTGGAAGGATGTCCTGTCGGTGAAGGAAAAAAGGAAGAGGACAGCGTCCACCTGTTCCTTACAGGACTGGAGGAAAGGAAAGAGAAAAAAATCAGATGTTAAATCACTCTATTAAGTGTTTTTTTTCTTTATGTTTATGCCTGTAAATTCTTCTCAACTGTGTATAGCTTCATATTTGATACATACTGGAAGCAAATGGTCAAATCTGCGTAAGGCATTCTCTCCACAGTCCCACAACTGCAGACGGAAGAAAAGCACTCTGCCATTTTCCCTCAGTTTCACAGGCCAGTACACCACTGTCGTCTGAATCCCTTGAACAGCATCAAAAACATGACAAGAAAGTTTAAAAGCAGAAAACTATAAGTGTTTTCAGAGAGTTGTAAAAAAAACAAAAAGATCAGTGGTGCAAATCAAACCTACCTGTAGTTTCATGGTGCACACTAGGAATATTTAGACCAGCAAGGCGTGCAGCGAGAGCTGTTTTCCCAACTCCACTCTTACCAGAGATGAAAACCTTATAATCAAGTGTATCCACAGCTGCATGTGGGGGCATCACTGGAGACTCCAACAGACCTGGTTTAAGAAGAAAAAACATGTTTAATATGCTGGATGTTTTTAAAGAGAATGTTTGTCAGTAAGTGGTGTTGAGATCTCAAAAATAAGAATTGTCTTTAAATTTGATATTTGTTTCAAAAAGTTTAAATGCATTTGAGTCTAGGTGTCATAGAAGAAGGCTATTTGTACTGGCTTATTAAGCAGTTTTTCCATCAATGGACATAAATGTTTTAGTTGACTTCTAGTACCGAGAAGACTTGATACTGGAAATAACTAAATTAAACCTCAATTTAATGTGTTAATAATTACCAAAATTCTTCCGATTCTTCTTTTGTATAATTTTGTTGAAGTATTCTTTGCTATCTTTACATCGATACCAGTCAGGGACAATAAATGCTCCAGGAGTAACTCTTGCCATCATATATGCAACTTATGCAGCTAGCATCAGAAACTCTTCGGTTTGGTTAAAAACAAATACCACGTTTTGCTTAGTTGATAGAATCCAGCATTAAAATAACGATTCTTCACACAAACATGCCCAAAAAAAATCAAAATTCACAATTAAGTGAAAGGTAATAAGGAAAAGATATATTTTAGCAAAAATGCTAGCAGTTCCGTAAACTAAAATCCGTTTCTTGACAACCGTTTATGTCACTTCCGTTTCGAATGTTGCCTTCGTTGTCTGTCGGACGTAATAATTCCTCTTTTAAATGTAGCATTTCGAAAGAAATATTGTTAAAAACATATATGTTACGAGAGATTATGATAAATTTGAGTTCAGATCATACCGCTATTTCTTTCTTTTCATCAACAAGTTCAGTTATGTGATTATAGATTTCCGTCCGTTTCAAAGAGTTTATGTGCTGCTGCACTAACAGGAATGCTGCATTCAGGTTGGTTAGTTTTAAACCACTGCTATTAGGGAACGGAATGTCATATATTAAAAAAAAGACCGTAACATTCTCTAGTCTGGGAACTTTGGGATTTTAAGATTCCTATTTTCGCTCACCTTTGAATGTTACACAAAGACATTTCACGATTCACCACCTGGGGTCGCTAGAAAACAACATTTCTTGAAAGGTTTGGACATTTTATAGTATTAGTGCTGGAGAAATATTACAGAGCAGCTCAATAATTATCCCTTGAGGAATCCTTTGATTTTTGTGTTACACCTGTCTCTCTCACGCAGAAAAGTATTTTGTCATCAATGTGTTTATTTTGTTTGCTAAATGAATACTATTCAGTTCTCACAATTCAGAACAAATATTTACTTGTTTTCTAAACAAACAAACAAAAACTTGAATGCCAGGATTAGTGATTAAATTGCCGCTAGAAGAGCAAGAAAACCTGTTTTAGCTTGTCGTTTCAGGAAAAGGTAGAAAACGTAGAGCATTTTTCATTCAAAAGGGGAAAGGGCAAAACCTGCAGGATGTTGTTCTGTTACTATTTCTTCAGCAGAAAGCTGACTGAAATCATTTTGCAGAAGTCCTTTGTCTTAAAACAATAAGCAACTAATCTCTTAGATTAGTCTTATATTAACAAAGGTTTAAGAAATACTTTGTAATGCTGTCTGACTATGTGAAATTATCCTCTAAAATAAACTAACACACATCACAGGGCAAACTGGAAAAATGTTGCTAATTAGCCACATTTCCTGTAGGATGTGGACATATTAAAATCTTTGAACGTGGAAAATACTTTTTTTTTATACAGGTCATGAATCTTCAGAAGCCTATTTGTTTCTGTCTTCAGGCTTGTAATTTACCTCCCTTTTGTTACAGTTGTCAGCACATATGAGGCTCCCATAATAGACTGTGGGTGCCTGTGGAATGGGTGTGGATGCTCGATCTCCGCTGATGGAGACACAGTGGAATATGACACAGATATTGGACATTTAATGTGTCAGAACTGTTGTTGGACTCCGTTTTGGAGGGTTTAGCATTTTTAGACGCACCCTAGCCTGGCAGTGTGTCATTCTTTGTGTATGAGTGTGAAAAAAAGGTGTGGAGATGTTTCGGTAAAGGACTTTATGCTAAAATTATAAACTGTTACAAACATTATATTTAAAAAAAAAAAATCAAGACAGACATAAAGTTAAGATTAAATCCACATAGGAATGCATAGGAAAGAGTGTCTCATGTTAGCTCATGTCAGCAACGTCATCCCCAGTGAGCATTAAGCCGAGCATGGCCATTTTAACTTGGCTGAGCAACAGATGTGAAATGGAGCACAAATGGTGTGAGATTCTGCTCCGCCTTGCAAAGTCAAACTTCCTGACAGCCAGCAAAGGACGAGCTCTGTGAGGCAGAACAGCTAATTAGAAAGTAAAACAAACTGTAAGCTGACCTTTACAGGTCTTATTCACAGCTGTCGAAGATGCTTGATTCATATGTAACATATAATAACAGACATGCATGAAGCATACACAGTGGCTTGCTAAAGTACTTACCCTATCCCTTAAACTTTTTTACATTTTATTTTACAGCTGAAGTGTATTTTATCAGTATACACTTCAGTTGTTTAACTGGTTTCCTTTCAGGTTTAACCATGTATTAAGATACACCTATTGTCACATCAAGTCTGACCAGCTTCCCTCTTCCTGCTAAAAAAAAATGCATCCAAGCAGCATGATGCTGCCACCACTGTTCTACAGTGGGGGGATGTTTACAGTCAAATGTAGTGTTATAGTTTTTCTCCTTTCAACCATCTGAGTTTTCACAGAACTGCTGCGTTTATGAGGAGACTAAATTACCCATGTGAACTCTGTTTGCTAATTTCTTCTGAAGCCAATGGATTTTATTTAGGGTTGTCAAGGTAAAGGGGAGCAAAGTTCACACAGACACATAATGAAAAGAAGAAAGAAAATGCAACCAGGCAGTACTGGCGACAAACATTTTATTCCAACATATAAAAAACTGCTGGGCTCACATTCACCAGATCTGTTATTTTGTATGACAAATGACATAAATATAAAATACAATAAATATTAAATAAAAAGTGAACAGTTGTATTAAGACATGATGTAAACAAACAAATGAAAATATCCGATGAAGACATGAACTGCAAAACATAAGAATCTGTGATTTTTGCCCTGAGTGAAATGAGATTTACAAATTTATAACCAAGTACACAAATTATAGAAAGTAAAAGAAAAAAAGGCTGACGGATCCAGAATAGAAAAAGGTGAGTGCTTGGTATATTTCAGTCAGTTACCACAAGTGCAAGCACTCTCACATTATGCATGTTTTCATACATTTTTGTAATCTACATTATAGAAATCATATATGTTCAACATATGAGACTTTTTTTTTATATAAATTATTATCCTCTGTTATGATATGGTACACAAATGTGCTCAGTTCTCAGTCCTTTCTGAGTGGCTTGGTGGCTCCTCTTTAATCATCCAATGTTGGGCCACATAAAGACGGGAAAAAAAAAAAATCCTTGCAGCGTGGTTCGGTTTCACTCCCCCCCTTCAGTCCCCTCCTGGTCTGAGTGAAATGGCATGGCCGGTCAGTGCACTTTGATTTAAAGGAATGCTTAGATCACACTGCAAACACGCTGAGGGAGCTGGTCTCGTCTTTCAGGCCCAGGATGCTGTATGCTATCCTCTTCATGTGGCCGGGCAACCGAACGCCAATGCTCCTAATGTCTCTGAAAAGAAGCAAATCAACACACTGCTGTCAGAAGGCTGAACACAAGCGGGAATCTGTAACGTATGCAGATATAAAAGTCACATTCCGTAGCTAAATGTGCTCCTGTGGAGTAATTACAGCTCAGAGCACCAGAAAGTTTAATTTGCACAGACAAGTAGGGTGTGTAACAGTCTACATCTCCTTGACTATTTAACTTTAAAAGTTAAAGTCATGCAAGAATTGTTTAAACTGTCCACACATAGTTGTGGCAGTTTATGATGGAAATTAAATTAGCACATCAACTATTTATAATTCCTCAGTGTGCTGATAAAAATGCAGCATGCTGAAAGATGAATCAGCACAGAACTTACTCAGGCCTCAAGGCGAGCACATGGTCCATGGTGGTTATCCCCGCTCGAGCAAAGCTTTCATTGTACTGGCTCATCTTGATGGACTCGAGCCACTCGGGCACCGATCTGAACATGGTGGTGTCACAGCCGCTGGTGCTGGGCAGGCGGATGGAAACGCTGCAGGGAACCACAGGAAATCAGTATTCACAAGCGTGAGAGACCATGTGTATTCTCACAAACGTTATAATAATATTTATAACAACTATTATTATTTTAAAAAATGAATATACATATATATATATATATAGTACAGACCAAAAGTTTGGACACACCTTTCTAATTCAATGGGTTTTCTTTATTTTCATGACTATTTATAAGGCAAGAAATCCCACTTATTAACCTGACAGGGCACACCTATGAAGTGAAAACCATTTCAGGTGACTACCTCTTGAAGCTCATCAAGAAAATGCAGAGTGTGTGCAAAGCAGTAATCACAGCAAAAGGTTGCTACTTTGAAGAAACTAGAATATAAGGGCTATTTTCAGTTGTTTTACACTTTTTTGTTTAGTGCATATTTCCACATGCGTTATTCATAGTTTTGATGCCTTCAGTGTGAATCTACAATGTCAATAGTCATGAAAATAAAGGAAACTCATTGAATTAAAAGGTGTGTCCAAACGTTTGGTCTGTACTGTATATACATATGCGGTTAAGTAAATGTATTTACTTAAGTAAATACATTTACTTAACCGCTGAACAATTAATGAGATAAATCATGATGAATCGATTATTGAAATAATCATCAACTAATTTAATAATCAGTTAATGGCTATTAATTAATTTGCTTAGAAAAACAAATATTCACAGCAGCAATTAAGTCAAAACTGCACAAAACACATATACATTTTGAATTTCAGATAAAAACTTCTTTGTCTGTAAATATGTTTCACCCAAAACTCCTCCCGTGGCATAATTTCACTTCATCCAGTTCAAATTCGCTAAGGGAATCCTATATTATTGTATGTTATTAAAAACATTTTATTGAATTACTTGTTTATTTGCATCTTTTAATGTATTTCTAATATTGTATAAAAAAAGCTTAAGAGGTAAAATGAAAAATCTGCAGAAAGTGCTCTTTTTTATCAAAATAAGTCAGAATAATCAGCTAAAAATAATCATTAGTTTCAGTCTTAATATATAAACACAATTTTGAATATAAGAGTTAGGTAAAATTAGGTATGCAGGAGCTATTAACACTATATACTGTATGTTTGCAGTAAAAACAATTTTAAAAAATGAAAAAGATGAAATGTTAGCATAAGCACATGTCCTCAACATCATAAACAATATATCAGTTACCTCATGCCTCATGTGTCTTTCTCTAATAAATAAAACAAACATTTTGTCCTTACCGTGGGTCAAAGTCAGCGATGGTTTTCAAAGATTCTGGACTCTGCAGAAGTTTGTCCAAAATGTTGACGATGTCTGAGAAGCGAGGTCTCTTGGAGCGGTCGTGCTGCCAGCACTGAAGCATGAGCTGGTAGATAGCAGACGGGCAGTCCATCGGAGCAGGAAGCCTGAATGCCTCGTTGATAGCCTTCATGACCTGAGGAGGAGAGGGGGGCCGAGTTAAGGCAGCTCTTGAATTTAAGGTAGATTTATGACCTACAGTCAGTTTGAACAGGCAGCAGTCCAACAAACTGCTGTGCACCTACACTAACATTAAGATTTGATGAAAATGGTGAGAAACCACATGCTTGGCCGTAAGGTTGCTTTCAATCACCACATTCCAAACACAGGCCAAAACAATCAGTCATCACAGCCATAAGGGTCGTGACAGATGAAACATACCTCATGGTTGCTCATGTCCCAGTAGGGCCGTTCTCCGAATGCCATGACTTCCCACATGACTATCCCGAAGCTCCACACGTCGCTGGCCGAGGTGAACTTCCTATATTCAATGGCCTCTGGAGCGGTCCAGCGGATTGGGATTTTACCTCCCTGACACCAGAGAAACATCAACAAACCAAGCTTAACATGTGACAGGAGAGGAAATATGAGGCGGTGAGGGACCAAACGCTTATGAGTGGAAACACAATTAACAAATGTGCAGTGGATAGAGACTAAACCCAGCTGAGTTGGAGTTTCTAATTCTGTTTTAAAGCTGCAGTATGTAACTTTTACAAAAATATGTTTTTCCATATTTGTTAAAATGTCACCATGTTGAGGCAGTATGACATGAGACAGATAATCTGTGAAAAAATCAGGCTTCCCCAGTGCCACCAATGCCGCCCCCAGTCAAAAACAACCAGTCAGTGCTAGGAGGAGTGTCTTAACGCTGTCAATTATGCTCGCACATCTAGCATCGCGTAATACGAAATGTGCTAATGGCAGAGAAACAACTCAACTTTACAGGAAAACCATTTATCCGACGTCATCGGTGGCCATGCTAACTAGCATTAGCACTCATGGCTATGATGTGGTGAACCAGCCAAGTGCAAGCGGGATGGAGTGAGCACAAGAGTGATTGACAGAGCTAAGATCCTCCCCCAGGACTCTGATTGGTTGTTTCTGAACTAGTGGTGTATTTCTGCATCTAGTACCGGGAGTACTAGCTGCCCAGTTTATTTTTTTCAGATTATCTAAAAAAACACATTAATTATTAAGAGTTTCATACTGCAGCTTTAAAGACGGTGAAATAAAAAGCTGGACTCACTCTGGTCGTGTAGGTGCCCTCGGCAGTCGTCCTCCAAGACACGAGAAAGACCGAAGTCAGACACTTTGCACTCCAGGCTGCTGTTGACCAGGACGTTTCTCGCCGCCAAGTCCCGGTGGACATAGTTCATGTCAGAGAGGTATTTCATACCAGCAGCTATTCCTCGCAGCATTCCCAAAAGCTGGTATGGAGGAATCTCTGTATCATGTTCCTAAATTAAATTAAAAAAAAAAAAATTGTTGTTTATGTTCTTTATATAAGCATTTAGTGTTCTAAAAATGGTATAGAAATGGCAAATTAATTTTCTCAATTTTCACAAAGTTTAAGGAAATTTAGACACCTACCTTCAGATATGTATCAAGAGCTCCATTCTCCATGTATTCTGTTACTATCATGGCATGCTTGACTGAAAAGAAATTTAAAAATATCATTATAATTCAAATTAAGCTTTACATATCCATCCAGTTAAACAGAAGGTCTGACTTAAGCTTCATACTTACATTTGGTGACGACGCCTTCGAGCCGGATGATGTTTGGGTGTGAGAACTGGCCCATGATGCTAGCCTCGCTAAGGAAGTCCTGCCTCTGTTTCTCTGAGTAGCCGGGCTTCAGCGTCTTGATGGCTACAGCCAATTCTCCTTTCCTGGGAACCTTCATCATGCCCCGAAACACTTCGCCAAACTCACCTGATGAGCACAGAAGATGAAAGGAAACGTTTCAAAATGGTTCAAAGAAATGTCATTAAACTTAAAGTTGAAACTGTCTGGTGACCAGTGTTGAAAGACCCAAAAAGAGACAACTTTGTAACTCTTTGATTTTACTATCAAAATGAAATAGAAATAAAGCGTTTTGAAATTCTAAATGACTAAAATCGATCAAATTTTGGTGATCGGAAATCAGCCACTAAATCTCCAATCACTGCAGTCTCAAATTAAACTTATGAATATTTACCGACACCGATGACTTTTTCCTTCCTGATAATATTTGGGTCAATTTCTTTGACAAATTTTTGGATGGCAATGTTAGGGTCCTCGTACGTATGAGGGTCGACGTACGCCTTCAGAGGCTTAAGCTGATCTGAAGAAGAAAACAAAATAAGCAAAAATAAGTACAAAAGCAACATTTTCATTATCGTTTGACAAAACACTGCTTTCCTGGTTTGCTAACCTGTAGAGAAGTAGGGATCTTCAGGTCCTCCTCTGCCCCGGGAGCACAGACTCCTGAGAGGAAAAACAAGACCAATCACTGTGGGACTAAGCAGAATAGATGCCAGCTTTTAATAATTGCAGGTCAGCCTCAGCTGAATCAGACAAAGGATTTATTCCACAGCAGCCCTAACTATTACTACAACCCCTCCTTTGTTTTGAGGCTGATAATAATACAGCTGACAGGTTTGTAAATGGTACACAATATTTATCTCAATGACACACACATGTCGAATGTGGATTTAGAGTCGGTTGAAACGTACCTTCTTCGCAGCAGCAGGACGGCGACGACTATAAGCAGGATGACAGCCACTCCGACCACAGCTCCCATCACCAGCGTGGGCTTGTTTTGTGTCTGAGATTCAGCTGCACAAATCACACAAGATCATTGTCATTTTGAAAAACACACACATTTACAGGACATATTATTCTGATGTGCGTTGGGTTTAGTGGCTTTTATGGATGTTTGTACCTAAGGCTGACGTGTGAAATGCTTGGTCCTTGCTGTAGCTGCCAGGCATAGCTTCAGGACTCAGTTTGACCAAAACTCTGAACAAGTAGGTCGTATCTGGGGTGAGGTCATTAATCTGGACAGAGTTTTTGTCCAGAATTAGGACTGTGTAGGTGGTCACATCGCTCTCTCCCTCAATATCCTGCAAGGAGAATTTAAAATTGTGTTAGAAAGATTTATTCTAATGCTAATCTATATTAAAAGCCAGCCATAGTAGCGCTTTATACATTTTACATGGGAAAAGAAAAGCTCTCCATCTTACTTTTTTGCGGTACATCAGCTCATAGTGGTGACTGATGTGGGCTGGAGGTCTGCGAGACAGAGTCCAGGACAGAGACAGACTGGTGGGCCCACGGTCATCCAGATGGATCGACGTCACCTTGGGGGGATCTAACGGTCGGCGAGAGACAGAGCGCAAAATAATGGTTAGTGACTAATCATAGTGTTTGGAAATGAAAGCCTTCGGGATTCAGCGGGTCAGACCAAATTCCTCCCTGTGTAGTAAGTCCATCTTTTGTAGAAGCCTTTAATTGAAACGTTGTACAAAAACAGTTTTTTCCTCTCTTAAGCTGGTTGGAACCCTAGCTCACGGTAACTCAATAAGTGACTCTTATCTGAAAGCTTCAAGACTTTAGTTATATCACACAAAGCCACACGGATGTGTAAAAAAAGCTTAAAAGACGTTCAACTTCTAATGCAGCAGCACACTGACATATTCAGAGGAAAAATCACCCTTTAATCTGATTACATTTACTCTTTACGTAAATTAATTGTATTAATAAATATCTAATTATATTTTTTTCTATATGTAAGGAAAAAAATAGATTTTTTTTCTTTATATGACATATAAATAAAAAAATATATAAAGAAAAATCTATATATTGAGAAATTCACTAGTGGCTTCACAATTATTGACCTAATTGACAATTCCTATTGAATAAATGTAACAGACATATTTCAATTGTAGTTTTGTACATTTATCCAGGCATTGTTGTAAGTAATCCATGACTAATCCCTTAAATATGGTGTGACACAAAGGGCTACTCTTTAAAAACAGGCTTTTATTTAGATCTAATTTTAACACCCTAGTATTTACTTTGTTTTATTGTTTCCTTTTTTATTTATTTATTTTATTTTTTATTTAGATTGAACTCATGCAGCATTATTCAGATAAACTTTAGATGTTATGTGATGTTGGACATTTAGTCGGTTTGTTAAGCTGACGGAAATAAGGATAATACTGAACATTTCATGTACTGAACATTTTCGTGTGATTTATGTATTTTATATTTTATTGTAAAGCATTTGTGATTCATTTATTTGTTATATAAAAGAGCTATATTATTAAAAAATATCTTACTAACATAAGGCCAAATTCAGAAAATTACAAACAAAAAAATCTTAGGTGAGAAACTACAGTATGTTCTCATATCTTTTCCATTTTGACAAAAATGGCCTCTGTGTTTTCTAGGAAGTTACGGATTATTGGTTAAAAGTCCCTCAACAATAGTGAAACTAAAATAAGCAAATTATAAATTTCACAAACTCCTTTAGGTGCATTCATTTAAAAGAATTGTTAGAGATATAAATGATTATTTAGTATCTAATCAGATTAAATGTTGGATACTTCTGAAACCTTGAGATTAATTAATTTGAAGGCCTTTTTATACATTTTTATCACAATAATTACATGGTGGTAATGTAAGCTTACACTAATGATCAATGAATATTTATAGGAAATGAGGCCCATAAATCTCACTTGTATAATCCAGAGTAGTGGTGATGCTTGCAGTGGCCCTCTCTGTGCCGTACTGCGACACCCCGCTGTGAGCCTCCACAGTGAATGTGTAGTTGTGATGCGAATCCAAGTCACTAACAACAACTCCGGGCTCCTTAAGTTCTGTCGGACCGGTCTCAAAGCGGATCTTCTCGCCACAGGCGACGCACTGGGACTCGTCACAGATCTCACACGCCACGCTGTAGGTCAGGTCGCTGCGGCCTCCGGTCTCCAGAGGTGGGCTCCAGGACAGCAGCAGGCGGCCATCTCCCGACAGCGTGGTGGAAGTGAGGTCGCGTGGGGCGCTGGGCGGAGCTGAACCAGGAAGTAAGTCAGTCACTCAGAAAAGTCCTCTAAGACAGACCCAGTGAGTCCAGATGGAGCTAGAAGTGAGCAGGATCTCTTACCAGAGCAAGCTGCTGTCAGAGGATCAGATGGGGATCTGAAGAAGCCGTCCTCACAGACACACTCGGCTGCACCGGCTAAAGACGACTTGGTGTTATCCGGACACACTTGACAAAACTCGTTGGAGGCAGACGGCTTGAAGTAGCCTGGTTTGCATTCTGTGTGAGAGAAAAAGGGTGTGTTCATTTCAGTGTGACAAATGAAAGAGACAAACAGAGGAAGGAATGAGCGATCAAAAACAAACAATAAGCTTGTCCCTGTCAGTCTGGCCCCTTTTCAACCAAAAGGAAGCATTTGTTGTGACTAACCTATAATCACATAGTCTTTGTATCCGGAAGAATGAAACGGGATTTCCCTGTTGATCTGCCTGCACTCGTCCTTTTTTTTTTTCAGCCTGAAGGCATGATCTCAGGTCACAGTGCCGGAGCCTACCGGATGGCAGCGGGGCAGTAAATCCATCAGGTGATCGGATCTCTCCTCTCCCCTGTGAACTATGCGGCTCAGATTTCTGGTAGATAATATTTTTTGTTTTTGCCAAAGGAAATGGCAGCTTGGAAACTGCTGGAGTGGTTTAAATGGACTTTTCATTGCAAAGATAAAGAGCTTTCCAGGGCATGAGAGGTTAATGAACATCCATGCAGGACAAAAATCAGAAAGTGAGCCGCAATTCAGTCAGAGGCTGTTGTTTCCGGCCTTTCTTCCTTCCTTTGTGGAAGCAGATGCGCATATTTTCTGACTGGGGTAAGGCCTCAGCGGCCGCTGGATGTTGGGCCTCCACCCCAGGCTCAACTCTTTCACAGATTTTCTTCCAGGTTTCCCCTGTATTTAGCTCCATCCATGAATATCTAACCAGCCGTCCAGGAAAATGGTCTCTACAGCATGATGCTGCCACCACTATGTTTCATTATAGAGATGATAGTTTTCTGCCACACCCAGCTTCCTGAATGCCAGGGCTGGACGACATCCCTGAAAACTTATCACATTGGCTGATATTGATAATTAAGTATTTGGGTTTTTTTTGTTTAAAATATTTGAAATACTGACAAACTTCATCTTCTATCCACAGTTTTCACTTCACACCATTATTTTTCTGTTTTTAAGCAGTTACGAGGTAAAGTGGCAAAATCTTAAACTGCTGCTGCGCAAGTTACTCAACAGGTTGTTGCTAGGTAACCACAAGTAACTCAACAGGTTGTTGCTAGGTTAACGAAAGAGGTAGAATTCTTCAGCCTACCTTCCCAGAATGCTGTGCGGTTCTGGATCTTAGTTCAGTGAAATTATTGAATACTCTACCAAACACATTATCTATTGATACTGGCTATTGATTTAATGTCCAGCCCTATTGAATGTTTGCCTAAAACTTTTAATTTTGGTTTCCTCTGTCCAAAGCAAACCTTGTTCTAAACATGTGAATGTGAGAGAGGCGTCAACTCTTAACTACAGTGGATTAAAAAAGTGACAAAGTTGTGTTGGTTTTTTTTTCAATATTTAAAGATCTCGTCTACAATGCTTTCTGAGGACCTGCCTTTAGTCTGGCGCCTGCTCTGGTGAGAGAGAGAAGAGGTCTGGCGAACGTTGGATTAAAGACATGGGCGCGTTGCTTCCCCACCAAAGCAGGAGGACCTTTGCACCCCAAGTAGTGCTGGTGCACAAGAGGAGAAGCAGCAGGTTGAGTGTGGGATGAAGATGAATAGAGGGGGGACGGCAGGGGCTAAGGTCTGGAGCACCAACAGAAGCGCTCTCTGGGGAGTCACTCGGCGACAGGGGGGGTGTAGCCGAGGTTATTTCGAATAAGAAAAGGGGGCCTGCCCATTTTATCTGGAGCTGGAACAGCAGGACCTCTGTCACGTACTAAAGGAACTACGGCCCCATTCATCCATTGTCTGTGAGATTGGACAGAGTGGTGCCATAAACAAGTTACATTGCTCCATATAAAGCTCATAAATGGCAGCATGTGTGCAGTGTATAAAAACCCCAAACATTGTTAATGCAAACTTTGGCAATAGGCAACGCCTATCTAAATGCTAACCGCGTGTTTGCATTGCATATCTGATGCAAATTCCAATACAAAGCATTTGCATGAGATGGCTGAAAGTTTTCCAAATTATTATCTCTGCGTTTATTCTTCTGATGCTCTCACGCTCTCTTATGCTAAAACTCTCAAAAGAACATGAATTACGCACCGCTGCATCCAATAATCGAAGCAATTTTTTCGCTCTTTGTGGCTCAAGCCATTGTTATAATGAGTGAGAGCGTGGATTAGGGAGCTCGTTGCGTGTGTTAACAACCGGATGAAAGAGTAAAAGGAGACCGAGTGGGGCATGTCATTGGCTAACAGCTGTCCTGTGGCTCTACTAATCCTCTTGACTAAATTACACCCCACACCTAACTAAGCAGCCCTCAAATCTAACCTCTCCTCATGCACCAACTGTCCACTAAAGAACAATCTGCTTATTTGTGTCAGTCAGCATTCCTCCTCATGTCGCTCCTGCTTCCTTTTCCCACAGCAGTTGGACTCGCCAGTGGAATCCACACGCAGGACATGAGCCTGTTAGGATATCACTTTCTCTTGTTGGCTGACAGAAGATCACAGTTTTTTTCTTTCCTTTTTGTACCCCCCCCCCACCTTTGTGTAACAACAGATGTTTCCTCTGTCTTATTAATCAGGTTATCATCTAAACTTTGGAATCATACATTTCCCTGTTCAAAGAAAATTTCCTGCCTTTTTGTGCCAACTTCCGTTTCCATTAAGAAACCTTAAAGATTAAAACAATCCTCTGTTCCATCTTGATTTTTTTATTTTTTACAATGTGATTGCGACACTTGTGCTTTGAAGTGCAGTGCTTATCAGTTCCTGGTATGTTGGGCTGAACTTTTCAATATCAGTTAATTGGCCTTCTAATCAATTGTTTAGTCTATATAAAGCAACACAAAATATGCAACTGCAGCTTCCCTGGTGAGTAACAGCAAAAAGGATTAAAATAAATGTAAAATTTGAATATTATTTTGACAAATCCAACCTTTCGAATGAAATTGCTGCAATCACAATTAATGATTCCTGTAAAATAAATGCAAATTAATTATTTGTTGACCTGAAATCCACTTTTTAAAGTTATTTAAAGTGTTTCAGAAATTTTTATTTTCAATCCATGACTTCTGGTTCAAAAAATGACCTGAAACTCTTCAAAATGTAGAAGGTAAGTAAACATGCCTTTCTTCTGGTACATTTCTTACCTACAAAGATCAAACACATCTATTTTACGTAAAGGAACAGATAATATTTGTATTAAAAGGTGCTTTTCCTTAATATCCATTCAATTATTATTTTATTTTGGTTCTTTATCACTTATATTAATTAATTATTTTTTTATTTGCATTTTAATCATGTTTTGATAGAATATTTTCATGCCCCAATTTTTTAATCTATGAAAAAAATATCAAATTAATTAACTAAATCACCTGTATTCTGGTCTATTCCATTTTTTAAGAGTTGCTAAGTGAAGCGAAAACCATTGATATACCTACGAAACAGAAACTCATAAAAAGCCTATTTTAAAAATGTAATTGATTTTAAAAATGATTAAAAATGTTAATTTTATAAGTTTATTTTTTTGTGGCCACTGAAAAATATGAGGACGGTAAAGAACACATTCTCCAAATCTCATTGTTAGCCAACGGTATTAAAGTATCTATTACAAGAATTTATTTTAATTTTAGTTGCACAATATTTTACATTAATTGTGGAGGAGATTGTATCAGTAAAGAAAGAGTCAAAATGCAAACAGAAAACCATATTTCTCCACATTAAACAGCTTCAAAAGCACTTCATTAACCACTTAAAAGATTATTTCCCTTGTGTTTAGAACCTATAAAAGCTGATCCCTTGACTCTGCATGAATGGTCTTACAGGAACAGGTTAAGAAAACACATGTCTTCGCCAGTCAAGGTGGCTCGGACTGTGAGGAGTCATAAAACCGCAGCCTGACTCAGTCTAACCCCTGAAAGGTGTGTCAGCTTCTTCCCTGCAATCTGTGGTTCTGGTTGCCTTAGCGACCTGCCCAAAACAAATTCCTGCGAGGAGAAGACACACGCCGCTTTCAGGTAGTCACTGCGACACATTCACACAGCCCTTCCTCCAGTCAATCAGCGCTGAAGG
The DNA here is from genome assembly GCF_003331165.1 of Xiphophorus hellerii. Classification (NCBI taxonomy): domain Eukaryota; kingdom Metazoa; phylum Chordata; class Actinopteri; order Cyprinodontiformes; family Poeciliidae; genus Xiphophorus; species Xiphophorus hellerii. The sequence goes on along the minus strand of NC_045691.1, from coordinate 14,929,412 downwards.
TACTGCGGTGACGTGAGGAAGAAAGAATTCCTCTCTGAAATCCCCGCAGCACACTGACGGCCCTTCCTCCCTCCTTCCTCTTCACTCCGTACCGTTTCTCCTCCCACGTTTCCTCCAGATAGTTCAACACACCACACCCCAGAATACCAAAGGACAGACCAACTTTTCTATTCACGCAAACAGAGCACATAGAGCATGAATGCCAGCGCTCTGTCCTTTTCTTATTTAAGAAACTTACTTCTACTTACATTTATATTTTGACATCCATTTTATTAGATTTTTTTTAGTTGAATGTAGCAAAGTTCATCTACATATATATATATATATATTTATTTTTTTTTCAAGATTTTGGAAAGTTGAGTGGAAGAAAAAAGTGTATAAGAAAATTGTTCAGCAGTAGGGAAAGTAGCAGCCTTTGTATGTAATAATATTTTATTCCAATAAACAGTTCTGTGTTTTCATTAGATGTAATCCCCAAGATTAACTCAAGTAAATCCCTTAAATATCTATATTAATCACTTCCTATATCTATCTGTGTGTGGATAAGGAACATATGAGCTTCAGTTTGGAAATTATATTGCTTAAAAAAAATTTAATCTGTCAAAAATGGTCATTCCTAAGAGGCAGGCTGTTCAGTGAGTTGTGTATGCAAGGATATATTTAGAAAGTTGGGTGGAAGGAAAAAGTGTGTTAGCAAAACGTGTAGAAACAACAGGGATAACTGCAGCTTTGAGGTAATTATAGTAGAAAGCCAGCTCAAGAGTTTCACAAGATCTAGAATGAGTCATTTACAAGGTGGACATACTGGAGTTTGAGGTTAGGATTGTTGGGAAACGTTTGATTTTTACAATGGAAATTTCAACTTAAGAAGCAGTCAAAAGGTAATGTTTAATTAATTGTAATAATACATTATATTTATAAAGTCTAACTTTTCATCAGTATTGTGTTGCCAGGAAAAGCTCATTTTTGTTGTGAAATTTTAAAAACCAAAGTAATACACAATTCATTGGGTCATTTTAACTACCTGTAATATTTCTAAACATTCAACATTGGACTTTGTATGAATGTCTAAGAAGAGAAGAAATTACATTTTATGTCAGTTTTAAACCTTCTTGGATTTGTACTTTTTCATAATAGAATTTGTGTTTGAGTTTTCAAGAAATGTAACGTTAGCTACACAGCAGTTTTCCAACATCTCATTCTAAGGCTTTAAGTTCACAATAAATACTTTTATGACATAAAAGAACAAAAATTTCAACGGTCATATAGAGTTGCATTTAACAGGAAGTCGTAAAACCGTGCCTCATTCTTAAAACCAAAGAGACCAGGGCTGGAAACAAAGGGCTGTTGGGCAACAGGTACAATTATGATGAGGCATCAGAGGAAAACAGTTGAAATTTACTCACAGATTGACTCTTCTGTGTAATATGAAGAAACCTTTATTTGCTGCCTTCTCTTGGCACTTATTTCCAAACAAACCTGATATAATTAGCATTCCTGCACACTCATTGCCCACCGCCGAGACAAATTTGTTACAACACCCAAAGTAAGACAAACACAGTTGAAGGCAGATTTCTGGCAAGGCTTACCTTGGCAGGAGTTTTCTGTGGCTTCGTATCCTGGGAGACACTGGCACTGCACCACGGGAACCACCCATTTACCCTCAGCTGTGCAGTAAATGCGTGGGGTGGTCTGACTGACGGCATTCTTCACGCAGACTCCCTCCACCTCCCTCAAGGCATCTGCAACCGTCTCCGGGAAGGCTGCCAGGCTCTGCACGGTGGACGGACACGTCTTGTAGTAAACCCTGACAGACAGCAGGGCCACGCAGGCGCCCATGTCCTGGAAAGCCAGGTAGAAGCCCTTTTTGGACAGGGGCACCACTGTCCTCGTCTCGGTGTTGACCTTCGGCACCCGGCCTCTTGTGACCTCATCGGGGGCGATGGTGGCGACCTTGCGGAACTGCCCCTTGCGGAAGCTGGTTCCCACGTCGGCGTCAGCCTCCGAGATGAAGAGGTTGAACGTTTCTTTGCAGGTGACAGAAGCGCCGCCGAAGGTGTTGCAGTCCCGGACGATGAACTGGAGCTCCACAGAGACGCGGCTGCTCTCCGGGCGTCTCTGAATGAAAGTTGTCCGTACCCAGTTGTCCTGGTCAGCAGAGTCTACATTACAAACGCTGTAGGTGTATAAAAGTGAGCTGTTCACCACCGTCTGAACAATCTCCCACTGCAAGAAGATAAAAAAATGGCATCAATATCACCGAATGAAAGCGGAAAATTTCCTCATGCTTAGGCCTGTCACTGATAACAATCATGCTGGATGATAAATTGTTCCAGAAGTTATTGGGATAAGTGATAATATGGTTGTTTTGAGACTATTTTGAACTAATATAATGTCAATGGCATAAAAATGCGAGATTAATAAACAAAACAGAAACAACAAATGCAATGAATTGTGAAGTCTCCGTAAACTAGACATTTGTCTAATTTTTAGTAGAAAGAAAGAGAAAGAAGAGAAAAATGATAACTCATGCAAATGGAAGCTAATTTATAATGCGACTACTAGATTTATAGCTTATTGCAACAGGCCTACTCAAGCTTTCTTAAAAGCCCCTAAAGCTCAGAAGTCTGCTGAAGCTTTTTTCCCAAACATTAACATCGTCTGGGCATGTGCCGTGCGCTCTCAACGTGTGTGGTTTTCCATTAACACACATGGCTGCATGCGTGGAAGGAATCAACCCAGCAACTACTACAGTAGAACCAACATTTATGGCCCTTAAACAAGCTTTGTAAGCACAGCGCTGAGAGAGGCATGGCAGCAAAGTCACCAGCAATTAGAGGGTTTTTTACTAGAGGGAAGCACTGACGTGTAAAAAGATTAAAAGACTTAAGTCCTGATTAAAATTTAACACATCATATGTTAGCAGTTCGGTAAGGTTTTAGGGAAAGCTTGAGTCCTCAAACATTACAACTGATGTGGAAAAGACAGTACACCGCAGATGAGTTGAACACAGACACAGAAGAGAGCGTGTTCCTATTAAGAGTAACTAACTAGTAGAAAAGTACAGTATGTCTTTGTAATAAAACAGTAGCAACTTAAAGAACCATAATCTTTCTATTTTTTAAACCATTTTACTTTTATTTCAAACAGAACTCTGACTGGAAAGCCTTTGCATACCCTGTTCACTTGTGGCGCATCATTTCCTGTCTTTATTTCCTGTCTCAATTTTACCCGACTCTTTGGTCAATAACCATAACGCAAATTGGTGACAGTGTTTATAAAGGTTCATAAAAGACCAATCGCATGGAGTGCAATAACATTTTAACCATTTTAAAATAAAAAAGCTTTCTCGATTTATTCCATTTATACATTTTAAAGGTGCTGCAGCCATATTGGAGGCTGAACTCTTGATAAATTCCAGCTTTCCAGCTTAATTTCGACTCCATGGGAAGTTCTTGGTTTGTTTTTTGATTGAGAACTACAAAAGATTTTAAAATTATACTACTTCCCAGGGAGGGTGTTAACTGCTTAAAGTCTTCGAACATGCCAATCCCTTTAACTATGCAACTACTGAGGAATTTTACAGCCAAAAAATAGACTCCAGAAAATAATGATCCTACGTGCAAAACTAAATAAATCTTGCAAGTGGAGACAAAGTTGCAATAGAACAAAGCTCAAATTGGACAAACAGGGAAATCCTTTTTAATACAACGCCAATCCGTACATTCTTAGATCTTTGAGTGCAACAAGAAACACAGACCACACTCTGGAAATGGCCATATCCTGTTTCTTATTTTGGATGGAAAGCCACTGAACTATAGATAGAGATGGGAAAGATGGCTCTGTACATCTGGATGAGACTTTTTCTCTCTCTCTGTAATGTCTTTCTATATCTCTTCTGAGTGTTATCTCTGCTTATAGAAGGAGAGAAAATTTAGCTTTATGGTTTGGACATAACGAGTAATCCACTGTAGGCCTGTAAAACGCACTTTGGTAGAGTAAATTTAAATGTAGGTTGAACCCTGACATTTTAACGGCATTCATAAGCTCTTTATGAAAGGGTAACATTAACACAAGACAAGCTGCGCTCTGCCAAACCTCATCGAGCTGCCGTTCATTCCATCTCTCCCAGAGAGCTTTTTTAGTGGAGCTAAATGAGCAAGAGGAAGGCCTCTGTCATTGTCACCAGGCAGGTTTTACTTTCACAGAAGTCGTCCTCGTAAAAAAAGTCAAGTTTCAAGTCGTGAATCTGGAATCCTAAAAGTGCCTGTTGAGGCATAAAAACTCACCCCGTTCTCATTCGGCGACGTCAACCATCCCAACTCTGACCCAGAAGCTTTCATATCTAGCAACACATCTGCAGGGACAAACAGAAATATATGACTTAGTTACAGCCAGTTCAGGCTCAACTGATAACGTCTGACTCATCGACATAAAACCGTGACACGACTGTCCTGTTTTACTTTAATTTATGTAACCATTAATTTACCAGCAATAATGTAACCATTATTTTACCATACCAGCAAAAAGAGAGAAAATCTCTTTTTGTGAGGGAGAACTCCCCAAAAGGCACATTGACTAAAATTAAAAAAGGACAGACAACTATTGGGCAAAGCATTATAAAATTCACTTAAGTAGAGATGAAATAAAAAAATAAAATAGTAGCACATGAGATTAAGAATAACAATTACACTCTTTAGTTAAGCAGTTAAGTTTTAAATTTGTTCATCAGAATAAATTAAAGTACAAATTTGCCTTAAATGTCCTTAGGTCTAACTTAAAGCCCAGAGGACCAAAAAGAGAACACAGCTCTCAAAGGAATTGTAAAAAACAATCTCAATAAATTAGAATTTTATGAAATAATGTAGTTATTTCAGTAATTCAGCTGAAAAGTGGTCATATTTAAACTTTTAATTGTGTTCTTAATTTAGGGTTACGTGTGAGGAAAAAAAAAACATGTTCACTTTCTCAGAAGATAAGAATGCCACAGCCACACTTTTTCCATCCACTCAACTTTCCATTATTATGCTTGGATAGAGTAAGAGCAGCTCCTTTAGCAATGGCCTTTTGTGGTTTGCTTCTTTGTGTCGGGTATCGGTGACGGTTTACCTTGCAGTAAAAATAATGTATAACTTAAGCTAGAACGTAACAAGTCTGATTTAGATTTCCTTCTATTTAAGTTTTCTTGGAAACTGATTTGGGGTTTCAAGATAATCTGTAAAACACAGAAACTTCAGATTCTGAACTGGAAGGAAACTCCAAATTAAGTTCTTCTTGGGTCAATTTGAACAATGCACCGTCTCTGAATTGTATTACAGTATAATATAAACATAAGTAAGCACAAAAATCCCCTTTGGCCAACGCAAGGCTCAGATATAAACTATTGAGCTGTTAAGTAAAACTCTCAGCTTTGATCTGAGGGTGGGGAAGCTGTTTTATGGGGGGCACATGCCACGCTCTCACGTTTTAATCAGCCATGTCGGTCTTATTCAGATTTTCAGGGACCGTGTCCTCCAGGGCTCAGGGTGCAAGATTTAATAGTGTCTGAGAAAGGCGTGGGCTTTTAAACGACCATGAAGCGGGGAAATACATGAATCTGCGTGACCCGATAGAAACAAAAAAAAAAAAGAAAAGTGTGACATGTTAAATCATGAAACAGGTGCCCCCCTTCAGCAGCTCCAGAGCCAGGCGCCGATTCAATTTTAAAGAAGACGGATGGAGTTATTAAGAAAAAGCGATAATCAAAGCATTTCCATAATCATTGGGTTTTATTACAACTGCAAGTTCAATAAATGAACAGAAGAACTCAAAACACGCTGCTCTGGATTATTTGTTGGCTAAGCATAAAGTAAACACAAACAAAGAAAAATAAATGAAAGTTAAAATAAAAATCCAACAGCAAGAAAGTTTAAGCTGCTACTGGAAAACAATAGAGCTAAATCGGAAGCAAAACTTTAAATTCCAGCCTCCTGACTCATAAGGTGCGGTCCAGTGAAAAGCTATCAAACTACTTTTCTATACAACGTGATTTAAAAAGTACTTACGTTCTTTTGACTGAAGGCTGATTAAAACTCGAATAATAAATAGAAAGCAGAAAAAGTTGACCCGAGGCTGCCCCATGTTTCCACACAACTTTTAAAAAAGTCGTGTATCCCGAACTCGTGTGCTACTCTCCGCCAGTCCCACCGTCTCCGGTCCCTGAATACTTTGTCCACACCGGCTGACTGAACTGGAGCCTCTCGGCCCATTCAGAAACAGGTGGCGTCATAGCTCCGCCCACCGGCCCGTGGAATGTGGAAGTGCTCCAAATATGGAAATAGGAGGGCGGAGCCAAGCAGCTGTTTCATTGAGGAGAAGTTGATCCTTTTTTAATTGCTCCAGGAATGTATCAACCATAAACTAATTCGTGGAATAAAAATGTCCTCAGGGCAATAAAATGAGAGCTGATGAGAACAACACATGGCTCACAATTAAAAAATTAACTATAGATGTAATTTATTTAACTGTATTATTGTATATACATATTAATTTTATATATAAATATAAATAGAGGCGATTCTGGAAAAAATGAAGAGCCCTCCGCACTGAATCCCATTGAAAACCTCCTGATTATTCCACCAACTATTGATTTCTGATCTCTTCCTGAATTAAAACATTAGTATTGTTGTTCCTAAATGAATATGCATTTGTTTTCTTTGCATTATTTAAGGTCTGAAAGCACTGCATCTTTTTCCTTATTTTGACCATTTCTCGTTTTCTGCAAATAAATACAACATTTTTTGTTTGGAATTTTGGAAACATGTTTTCAGTAGCTCATAGAATAAAAGAACAATGTTCATTTTACGCAGACATATATTTATAAAAAGTTAAATCAGAGAAACTGATCATTTAAAGTGTTCTCTTAATTTTCTTCAGAGTTGCATATGCATATTTGGAACAAACTTCCAGAAAACTACAAAATAGCTGTAAGGCTGAGTTCCTTAAATTAAGACCAAAAACACACCTGCTCAGAGTTGCTTCTGAACCATAATAAATGAAGCATTGCACTCATCAATATGTAATATTTGCTAGTTTTCTCAATTGTTCACTGCAAGGTGTATTTTATGATTTTGTATTTTTGCGTTTTTATGATGTGAAACACTTTGAACTGCGTTGTAGCAGAAATGTGCTATTCAATTGAACTTGATTGATTTGTTGATATACATGTAATTGTATTTTAGGAAGGGAATAATACAAACATCTGTCAAATTTGAAAGGGCATATTGTTTGTTCACTTTTCATTAAAGCTTCCACTGATATTTTATCAATCTGTTTTTCCTGATGAGTTGAGTAGTTGAGGCTGGAGGGCAGCGTTACCATCACCCTAATCTTAAGCTCCCTTGAAGTATACAGTAGTAGGTCAGGAGTCATCTGGGTGTTAACGTGTTGTAAAATGTTGATAAAGTTAAAATATTATTTTATGCATAAATTTTTCAGGCATATAAATAATTATGGGCTTATCTAGCTTTATTTAATTGAGACCAGTATGGCTAAATTGTAGTTCTAAAAAGAATATTTGCTTTTCCAGTCAAGCAAAATTGACAAAATTGGAAAAGCATGAAAAATGGTTTTTAAAGAATCACTTTTAAAAAAAAAAAAACTTCACTTGAACCTCTTGATTTTGATATGCAGACATCTAATTCTATTTTTTTTCATTGGTACTTCAGTTTTCTTAATTTACTTACAAACCACCTTAGATGTTTATTCTATGTATAATGTTACAACTAAATGACTGTTACAGTGCAAACGGTGCATATTGTGACATTAAAAGTGTGTTTAGGCCATTCAATGATTTGACCGTCTCTCAAGTAATTGCCTGAATCCTCCACAACTTGTCCAGGTCTTGTCTTTCCCACGGCTGGTAAAGGAGGGGTCAAGTGGGGGGGTTGGTCTGGTATGAATATATGACTACTAATGAGATGTTCCTGAAAAAGAAGTTTAGGATTTGGGTATGAATATGAGGCCACAAAGAAAAACCCAACAATGGCATCACCTAGCAACTGTTATCTGCAGGAATGTCAGAGTCAAGTCTTCTCCGTGGAGCGGATTGCACTTGGGAAGAAGAGCCCCCTCAGACTGAGAGCAGCAGAAATGAAGAGTGGGACAAACTGAGGTGGGGGGGGGACAGAGACCATCCAGACAAAGAGTCCCCCAAAAAAAATCAGCTGAAGGGTCGAACATTGTCTTGTTCAACGTTACTAAACACGGGCATTAATCATACAACACGGAGAATGGAAGATGCTGATAAAAAGAAGCAGATTAACAAGTTAAGTGTGGGTTGAATTATGACTTTCTGACCTTGTAGAGAAAGAAAAACGATCTGACGCTTTAACTACTTTCAAAATTAATTGCAGTTTAAGTCAAAACTCATGTTAGTTGTACATTTTGTTCTGTGTTATATCAGATGTAAATATGTTTTGTGAACATAATTTGATTTATGGCAAAGTTAAATGGAGTTAGGTGTTATTTCGTCTTTTAATTTGCTCTCTTAATCTATTTGTCAGTTTAAACTTAACCAAATACTCGAAGCACCTCTTAAGTGACTGAACTTTTGTAATAAAACTCCCCTAAGGAGGAAAAGAAAATGCAATTGCACTCTTTTAACACCTACGTATCTCTTACCAATCAATTATACAATCCACATTCATCTGAGTGCAGACTAACACTTGAAGGAAACGTCCATCCCAAGCACTCACATTGCCCTTTTCCTTCACTCTTCACGAGTTTTTGAAAACACGTTTACGTGCATTTAGGTGCTGCTTTCAAGTGCTGGTGCTCGCGCTCTGAGAAGTGCTTCCCGTTGTCATCCTGTTCTCGAGGGTGTCAAAGGTTAACACCCTCTCTAACGCACAAGTATGCAAATGCTTTTCATTACAATACATGCTCCTTTTCATTTACCTAACATAGCATGTGTCCTGCTGCAGAGTGTGGACTGCTGCCTCACAGATCGCTCGCCCCCTCCCTCTGTCTGTCCCTCATTGCAGGGCTTCTGAGGGTGATGACAGCACAAAAGTTTTTCACACAGGGGGCTGGGCCTGCATTTTGTGGGTCAGCGAGCAACGGCCGATGCAGCAACGCCATGTCATTCAGACCTGGTTCCCCCACCCCACGCACCTCCCCTTAAGCCTCACTGTTCCTGTGGCATCAGCAAAGATAGAGATGGAACGCTGCAGAAAACACCAGGGAGTTTCTGTGTATTGCAAACATGAGATCTACCGGCTGCTTTCCACAACTCACAGTGAGAAACCTGAAAACCCTTGTTAAGAGATGATGGATTCACATGTTTGATTATCATGTGAATATGAAGATGAATCCTCATCATTTATTTGCACACAATACATCATTGTAAGATTCCACCCGAGAAAAGCAAACAGGCTCAAAGGTATTTAAAAATGTCCTCATCTGTATTTCACAAATTCATTAGTTTCCTTAGTGTAATATTATTTTTCAAGTGGCATGTATCCATTCACTGCTTGCCAGTATTATATTTGGCCCCTTCCTAAGTCTCTAACTGCCCTTAATGCCCTGAACAGCTGTATATTTTTGGTGGCTAAGATCCAAAAGCTCACAAAAGCTGGTGGAGACATTATAATGAAAGAAAAGCAAGACAAATTCAGAAAAATGTGGGTCCACCGCAATCTAGATTAGTGCCATTACATAATTGTAAAAACAAGAGCTATACCTGGATTCAAGTTCAATTTAAATATTATCAGTTAACAATATTTTACCACATAAACATTGAGTGCCAAATACATATCTTAGAAGATATCAAAAGATGCTAAAGAAATTAGGTCAAATTTAAGCTAAACATAAAAAAATAAAATAAAATAAAAAAGACCGGGATATTAAAGTACAAGTATATCAGTGTTGGAAAACTCCAGATGTACAGTTCTGGTGAAAAGTTTATTTACCTCAGTGTTGTAGCTTATAACAATCATTTGAATCATTCTTTTTTCAGACTAACGGTATCATACAACAACTAACTTCTGTGAATTTCAAAAATTCAATGTGTCTATTTTGGATTTTCTCAAGTCACAAAGTGGGAAAATTATTCAGACATGCTTAAACCACAAATATTTACTTGGGTGTTACGTTTTTTTGTTGACATCTTCAAGCTTCAGGAAAAGTTTTTCTCTGGGGTTGTTAAGGAAGCCTATTGTTTTTGAAACATACAGTTTTATCCAAATTCCGGCTATTTGACCCAACCTTTAAAGTAAAGCAAGCTGGTTGGAATGATTCAGGACCAAATTTTAAGCCGATAAAGACTACGTGGAAGTTGTCACAGCATTAGTGCCATGAATAGAGAGAGCATTGACCAAGTAATAGGCTTCAACTCCATACTGGACATCTTTTGTCTCTTACTCATTTTGGAGGAGAGTTTCAGGGTCAGACAAGGCAAACGCTGTTTCACCACAACATTTGCATGTTTTTGTAAGCTCAGAGGAGACAAGGTGAGACTTTCACACCAAAGAACTGTACCAACTACCAAGCATGTGGGTGGTAACATCATGCTGTGGGACTGTTTCGCTATAAGAGGTAATGATGGGTTGCACAATATGGGTGGAATGATAAGAGAAGACCAAATTCTTCAACTTTGTCTAAAATAATCATCTAGATGATTGAAAATTGACTCAAATGACTGGTTTTGTAAAGGATAAAGCAGATAAGGCTAAAGAGACATACTGACATCAGCTATGCTGGAAATATACAGACTGTGGTTGAAATTTGTGTTCTTTAAAACAGAAAAACATTATTTCAAACTACTTTTGATGGGTACAGAAAGAGCATGGCTGAGGTGTTGCTTGCTAATCAATCGTTTGTAAGGGTGTATGTATTTTTGAGGAAGTATACATAATTTTAGCTGCATGGATTAGTAAAAATCTACAGTAAATTAAAATTTTCACATCCAAATTAAGTTTTAAAAAATTGTGTGTTCATTTTCACCCTGTAAAACAAGTGGATGTAAGCTTTTCATTTTAATTGTGTTACAAATTTACACACAAACTAAACATATTCTTTACAAAATAATATCTAATTAAAGAAACAGATCAATAATTTGCCTTTAAATCAGTTAAAAGTTCTGTTTCTGAGGTTTTTAGCTACATTAAAGGAGTCATTAAAGCTTTGGAGTTAATCCTCGTGAGTATTAAAGGAGATCTGATGATCCTACAAAAGATACAGGCTTTTAAACCACAGAACATTGTGCAATCCCACATCTGATAACAGAAACCACACAAAGCATGATCTGTGAAAAGAAAACAACAACAAAACAATGTGCTGACAAATCCAGGAGATATCCCTGCTGGGCAACTACAATGGCATACCTCTGTTCACCACCCTTGGTGTTTTAGACATGACTGGGCATCACACAGGATGGAAATTTCATCAACATGAAAGAAGTATGCAGAAAACCTCTGTTCTAATGACAACACAACAAAAGCAACATTCTTTCATCCCTGCAAACATTGAATGGATCTTGTAGTCACTTCTTTATCCTTTACTCTCTTGTCTACTCTTTTGTAGAAAAGCCTTCATGTTTTTTTTTTCCCTCCTTCATGTCTTGAGTCATTTCCCTTTGAAAAGTCCACATGCCACCGCTGAAGACACTGCCTCCTTCAGCTGGAACTCAGGGCGGGTGTCTCTTGTCCATAAAGGCTCCCCCGTGTGCGGGAGAGATCTCGGAAACAAAGGAAACAGCACGTTCTGACAAGTTTTGTATCATGAACAGAAGAACTGTGAGAATGTGGTTAGAAACCCAGGAAGTTACTCATAGGGAACATTGATCTGGTCCCGATTAGTGCAATTACACTGACCTAAACCAACGAGCAGCAGCAGACGAACACAAAAGGTCTTTCAGCATGACAGCAAACTAAGATACTTTGAAATATGAAACCATCTAGACTTACCTTACACTTCAGACATAAAGTCATTTTTATATTAAATATGAATTTTTCACATTTTGTTACAACTGCAAACTTCCACCTGCATTGCTGGACTTTTATGTGATGTTTTTTTCAGATTTTTTTCTTTTCATATTAAAAAGTGAAAAGTATGACTCTCTGAATCAATACTTTATAGAACCTCCTTTCTCTTCAACAACAGCTGCAGCTCGTTTTGCATTATGTCTCTACCATGTTTGCACATGTACAGATGGGAATCTCTAATCATTCCAGTTTGCAAAATAGCTGAATCTTAGTCAGATTTCAATGGAGACTTTCTGTGGAAGCCAATTTTCAAGTCTAGTTCCTCAATTTCAATTAGATTTAGGTCTGGATTTTGATGTGAATATGCTTTGATGTAAGTCTATATTTAGGGTTGTTTTGCTGCTGAAAATGAAACCTCTGTCTCAATCTTTGGTCTTTTGCAGCTTCTAATAGGCTTTCTTTTAATATTTTCCTTTGCTTTAATGCAGCCATCATCCTGTCAATTAGCTTCCCTTTCCTTGAGGAAGAATACCATCCCCACAGACTGATGCTGCCATCACCATGCTTTATGTACTTGCATGTTGGCCAAGACATTCTCTCACATATTTGCCGTGTTTCACATGTAGGAAACTGCAAACACTCCTTCTTAAAAGCTAACTTTCAAAAGTCACGATTGTTGCCATGATTTCATAAAGAACAGATTCCTAGAGTAACTAATTGTATAATGCTCAATCAATCAAGCAATCTTGTATAGCACATTTCAGCAACAAGGCAGTTCAAAGTGTTTTACATCATAAACACACACACACACACACACACACAAAACACAAAGTTATACAACAGTCAACAATTGTCAAGTGCCATTGTTACACATCAAAATGTTGATTCATGTTTCATTTATACTGTTTCAAAAGCAACTCTTAACAGCTGGGTTTTTAGTCTAGATTTAAAGGAACTCGGTGTTTCAGCTGTTTTACAATTTTCCAAAAGTTTGATCCAGATTTGTGGTGCATAGAAGCTGAATGCTGCTTCTCCATGTTTGGTTCTGCGTACGCAGAGCACACCAGAACCAGAGCCAGAAGCATAAGACCCAAAAGGTCTGAAAGGTTGGTACAACAGCAGATCTTTAATATATTTTGGTGGTAAGCCGTTCGGTGATTTATAAAGTAAATCAGTGGCTGCTTCTTTGATGGATGTTGTAGTTGCTTACAGTAGATGGAGAGTCATACCTTTGTAGGTTTGTAATTGTGCCATAATCTTTCTATTTTTGGATGGGATATTTAATCATGTTCTGTGAGACATACAAAGCTTTGGTTTATGGTTTTAAAACCAAAGTCGGATTTAGACTTTTCCACTACACAACTGTCTACAACTCTCCAATTTGCATTATTTATTGTTCTTTCAACTGCTAACTCTATGTTTTCTCTTTGTTTTGTTTTTTCTTCCATTTTCTGATTGGCTGTGTTGCCTTCCTGAGAAGTTCATCAGCTGAGATGATGCTGCCAGCAACTAAACATTCTCCCTCTGCTGCTATTAATGTTTTACTTTTCATTACCAGAAGGTTCCCCTACATCAGTGCTTCTGTTCCTTTTTTGTGTATTTGCTGTCTTCTCAATCCTCAGTCGTGGCAGATGGCCGCTCATACTGAATCTGGTTCTGTGGCTGGTTTCTTCCTGGTAAAGGTGAGTTTTTCTTCTCCACTGTGGCTACATGCATGCTTAGTATACGGGATTGTTGTAATGTTAACAACACAATGCATGTGAAGTCCACGACTGGATTCAATCTGGATGGAAAACTTTTAAATCTAATTTGAATAATGAACTGAACTTAATGCGCTGCTTGATTCTTGGAATATATGTATTATTGATTGAAATAAATTTTTTTGCATAGTGCCTTGAGATGACTTGCTAACTAAATAAACTAAATCAAATTAAATTGAAATTGAATCTGCTGTGTCTCCATGATTTAGTTTGTTTACCAATGCCCTAAAAAAAAACTGGAATTATACTAAGATTAAACGACACCGGAAATTTGTTTTAAAAGGTGGTTTGTAAAAACCAGTAGCTACACCAGGTTTTCTTCAGGCGTATCGGAGAAAATAAAATGAGAGTAGAAGAACTTTTTTGTGAAAAAAAGTAAGAAAAGAAAACAAAAGAAGTAAAACATTTGTTTTCCTTCCCAGTCACAATCAGGCACTGATTTGTGTTGATCTATCACTCAGAATGCAAGGCAATACAGTGAAGTTCGTAGTTCTCACAAACTATAAAGTAGAAAAGATCGAGGGGTATAAATACTCTCAAAGTGCATTGTGTATATCAAATAACTAGAGCTTAAAATTACTGCAAGGCCCTGTGAGCCATTTAAAAATGGGCCTGTCAATCATTCCTGTGTATTATGTTCACTTATTAGCATGCAACAGGTTGTGTATTCAAATTTATCCCAAACTGCAGTCGCTATAATCCTCCTCGTCTGGCAAATGAGGACTGGGGGTGAGGACTGAGAGTGAAATTGCCTTTAGTAAAGAGCTGTGTTAATTCTAATGAGTGTTGGCAAAGCAGCCTAATAAAGATGACAGCACACATTCATATGCATTCATTTGTGTGCTCAGCTTGACGAAGTCTGCCCCGCAGGCTTAACAAAGGGGAGGAAGGAAGCCGGGGGGGATGTGAGCTGTGGAGAATGATTGGGGAGGGGGAGACGTCCTGAAGTCTCTCCATGTCTGAGGTTATGGCAGTGACAGCTGGCTCTGCTGGGGCTTATTCTCTCTTCGGCAGTCTCCAACCATCACCTCCACAATAACAGCCAGACTGTGCAACACACACACACACACACACACACACACACAAACACAGGATGCTCCATCCTGTTTACTGTTTACATTTCACAGAGACTGGCCAACTTGGGAGGGCTTGATCACAGGCATTACAGCTGTCTGAGAGGCAGCAGTTTGTTTTTCTGACCACTTCTCTTATCTGTCACACCTCTTGAATACTTCTCAAACCTTTTATCTAAAATGTTGCAAGTTATCCTACAAGAAATATAAACAAACTAATTCTCCAAGGAACTAGGGGTGTAAAAATAGCATTTTGAGTCTAGTTTTCAGAAAGTGAGAAGCTAAGTAGCTATGAAACATTGAACAGCTGGGTCAAGGGTGCTCTGACGGCCACATCTGTTCAGAGGAATAAAAGAGCAGGACCAGAGACAACAACCTGCAGTGTGGTCCACAACAATAAGATCATTACCGAGCCAAAGGGGACATGCTTTCTCTGAGGGACGCTAGGAGACAGCTGAACAATGCAGGTCGAATAGAAGCTGATATTTGTCCACCAAAAATCAGCTGCTCCTCATCAGTTTTCGTTTTCTTTTCACTTTTTTAAATAAAGTTGTTCACTATGTAAGAGAGCTGTTATATTTAGTATGTTGAGCTAATAGGATCAATGGTTTTAGGTGCAACAGGAGGACAGCTGTGAAAAGCAGCGGTATCACTCAAAGACCAACAGAGGGCGCTATTGGTTTAACAACACAGCAAGTGGAAGCACAGTCATATTGTAAACAGCTGATAAAAGCAATTATGACTCCTGAATTTTTTTATTATTTAATTGAATCACTGCCAATTCATTTTAGAATACATTTAAAAATCCTGATTATGACTTTCAGGACTCTGCATGGTTAAGATGTTTCCCATATTTTTTAAATTTCGTTGTTCTTGTGACAACAATAAAGATTTATCTTATCTTATCTTATCTTATATTACTGAACAGTTGGACCATACTACAGATCTCATGACTTAGACCAAAATCCTAAGGTCTAGAAGTCACTCCATTCAGACTGTTGCACCTTGACTGTGAAAAAAACAACTAATTTATCAGATTTTTTTTTAATAGCTAAAAAAAATCCTTAATTTATATAGAAGAGGATTGGGGCCACTGAAAAAAAATAATCTGAGATTAAAGTCAGAATTTTTTTCAGTGGCCCTAATCCTCTTCCATACATTTATTTGAAATTAGTTTTCAAATAAAGCTTAATTTCTGCTAAATTATGTAACTTCAAAAAGTTCAAATCAAATGGTAATAGAACTATTGATACTTGAATAGTTTGTTCAAATACAAACAAACTAGTTGTAGAAAGGGCAGATTCTATAACAATCTGCCTTTTAAAGGCATCATATCGATGTGTCTCAACATGAAAATGAGTTTGACAACCCTGATTAAGAGAGACCAAATAACCTGACAGTCAGCTTGGATTCAAAGCCAAGACTTTCTTGCTGCAAGATAAATTCAAATTCAAAATACTTTATTGATCCCAAAGGGAAATTAAATAGCTGCTTACAAATAGTTTTTTTTATCTATAATCTGTTTTTCATAAGTGTATGTAATAAAACTGGGTAGAAAAACCGAGAGGAGCGTCCGGAAGAACTATTGCTTCAAAACACCGCCCGCGTGGAACTAGAGCCACGCAGATCACGTGACTGGGACAGGAAGCGTCCTTTGATGGAGTTGTAGGCAGCTCAGTGCAGGTTCGTTGTTTCACTTTTATGTAGCTTGTATGTCCCGTTTATATATATTTATTTACGGCGAAGAGTTATTTATTATCACTTTCTGTCGATTTTTACATGAGGCCACAAGTAGCAACGGCGCTGTGCTGAGTGTTAGCAGCGGAAGTGGAGTTTGACAGCTAGCAGGTGGAATCGAGTGACCAACGAGTTTTTCAGCAGTAAATGTTTGTCTTTTGACACATGAACAAACATCTTTGAGGATCTAATATCGATGAGCAAGTTTAAACCTTGGTCCTTAGGCGCTGTAAGTCCTATTTTGTCGCCACCTTCGTTAACGTTTAAGTACTTTGAAGCAGCAGCTGTTCACGTCGTGCTTATTCCGCGTTACTTGTGGCAGTTTGGTGACGTTTATTCATTGCAAATGTAGCCTTTGCAACAAAACAACAACAAAAAAAGCTAGAAGCGATTTACCGAGAAATAGTCTCCAGAAGTTTAACGGTGTTTAGCCGGAGCTGAATGAGGTTGTCGGGGTAGCAGGTAACTGGGGCACCAAATTTGACACAACGTGAGCGATAACGGACATCAACAGGCAACCAAAGGATACGCGGTGTGTGAGAGTTAATGTGGGGGACAAACTCCAACACTTTGTCATTGTTTAGGAACACTGACTAGTTAAGAGGAACCTATTAAAAAATATTTATTGTTTATTTCTTTAAATATATTTTAAAAGCTTGCATGTATATGTTCTAGAGGGGCATATGTACAATTTAATGGGGAAATAGCATTAAGACATACATTTTAAATTCCAAGACCAGATGTGATTTAACATTAGTACAGTACAGATCTCTCCCAATTAATATTAACATTTCTGATCCAATATTCTCCCAAATCCTTAGTTATAATACGTCTTTCAAAAATTATTAGTAGTTAGAATATTCTTATATTTGTAAAAGTCCTTTTATTTTACCAAAAGATCTTGGCTCTGCATAATATGATATAGTCATCATTAAAACAGGAACAGGGAATATTCTGCTTTGAGATAAAACTAGTTTTATTCTCTTTCTAAATGAAATATTCTGAAATTAGACTATAAAATATTCACTTTTTTTTTTTTATTAAAATGGATTTTATGAGGGCTAACTATCCCGTTTCACATATAAAATCAGTTGGGTTTGTAAAATACAAAATATGGGACATTTTAACCAACAGGCTGACAAAGTTGTGCTTGTCCACAGGGAAAATTAAATTTCAACAATAAACTCCAGCTGTGTTATCAATAGTGAGGGGGAAAATACATTGAATAGTAATGCTGTGTATATGTTGTTTGAAGGACTTCTGAAAAGTATGCAAACTTAAATTATGTTTCCTTCAGGATGCTTGTTTTTCTGGAATATTTGTGTTTAGGGAGTGTGCATGGAAAAAGAATATAAAATGACAATCAATACTGGTTCCTAATATCTTTTTATTGCCTCTGCCCTGCATATACTGTGCAGGAGCAATGTAAATTACTGTTTAGGACACACAAGTGTTTTGAAACCAACATTTGTGATGTAATAAAACATTACTGCACTGTAAATATTAAACTCAACCATTCAAAGAGACCTTTCTGAACATGATGTACTTTGCTGAGGGGTTCATTGTTAGCTGCACTGTGTTAAAGATCATTTAGATTATTAGTTTCAGTCTGTAGAGAAAATATGTATCAACCCTGAAGCTATATCTGAATGCATAGCATATTCTAACTTATTGAATATTGTGACTGTACTCCATGACGGGGAAAGAGGAAATATTAAATGTAGGAACGGCACCGGAATAAGAATGTGTCCTCTGATCATTTTTACTTTATTTTGCAGCAATTTTAAATGGAATAGAAATATTATATATAGTTCTACTGTGGAAAAACTATGCAAATACCAGCTGGGATGTAATCTTTAAATGAGTTTGAAACTGCTGGAAGCAGTGATGGTAGGAAGGATCTGCGATGACTCTCCTTTGTGCACCCAGGATGCAGCAGGTTGTTGATGCGGGAGCTCTCCAGTTAACCAACAACGTTATGCACATAAAAGAATCGATCTGTGCTCCAAATGTTGTACATGTCATTTTTTTTCTTTATTTTATTTTGCTCGCAGCTTGAGACTGAGGAAGTAATAGGCTGAAACAGAAGCTTATGCTGTATGTTTAAGATATTTTCCAGTGGAAAGCGGTAAAACACTTTGATCATTTTCAGTTGTCTGGGCTACATTTAGTATTTTTGCATTTGGAAAGCCGATATTTTGTAGCTGCTCATGCAGTTTGGCCTTTGCTGTTTGCATTGCTGCAGTGCAAACATTACAATCAGCAGCTGGGATTCCAGATGTTGCTCATAAAGTCAGCCTCATCCTGTGGGCGTTCTAGTCACTTTGCAATTTTCAGTCTCCCTTTAGATAGTGGAAATTAAAGCATTTTTCCTCTGAAATGATGAAAATACAGGTGTTCTCATTTACTTAACTACATTATGTAAGCTTTACTTAATCTACAGTATTACATTGAGACATTAAGTGCTGCAAAATTTTACAATCTTGTTCTCATATCTTGTTCTCCCAGCGAAAAAAATATTAATTAAAATCAAACATTTTATTAGATTACAATAATCTTATTTTGATTTAAATATAAATGGCTTTTTCAATATTTGTGCTTTTTATCTGTTTCTGCTTGTATTATATTCCAATTAATTTAAGCAACTCTAACCCTTCTTTTTATTATTTCTAATTAGAAAAATATTAGACTAAATATAAAGTATAAGAAAACTATTTGGAGTGATTGCTCTTTAATCATAAACATTTAAATGGGGCCTGATAAGTGAAGTAAATAGACAACGGCCAAATCAACATTATGAGCTGATTATTCTTTTCATAATGTCAGAAAAAGTAAAAACGAATGAAGCAAAATAAAGAGTATTTTGCTTTCTTAAAATCAAGAATTGAAGCTGTTATCCATTTAAAAAAAAATACGTAAGGCACCTGTTTTTTATTTACTTATATTTCCAGTTAATTAAAAACTGTTAACTGTTACATTAATTCAGACATAGAAGAATTGACTAATATTGGTGTAATGTGAAGCATTCAACATTTTTGATCCATTGGGTTCAACTAAATCAATAATAATCTACTGACCAATAACGTTTTTCATATAATTTCTCCAAGTGTGGAATAGGATGACTTAATATATTGCAGATTCAAGCCACTCGATCATCCATCTTTTCTCATTTTCATCAAAATATCCATTTTGTTTAAGTTTTTCTGTCTTTCTCAATAGAGGGCTTTTATCCCTTGCAAAATCGTCAGTAAGTGGGCAGGATTTTCCCAGAATTCCCAATCAGTCCAGCTCTCAGACTGGAAGCTTAACGCCCCTGTGCAAAGAACAAAAGTCCACACCCCTGGCGGGTGGTCATTGCTGCACACCAGTTTGGATCAATGCCTCTAGAGTCTAGAGGAACAAAAAAAGAATAAGAAACGACGACTTTAAGTAAATAATCTCTTCTGTCATTGCAGATGGAAACGTTTATGGTTTTAAAAATTTTTTTTGTATCTCTGTTATGTTTAAATTTTGCTTGAGAAATGAGATTTGTTGCACCAATATGTACAATAACAATGTGTACATTTGTAATTTTATTAATGGAGTTGAACCTTGTCATTTCACCCTATCCCTACATATTTGGGTTGTCCATTAATTGATTAAAAACATTGATAATTTTGTTCTTCTGTGTCCATACAGGATTTTTGGACAGTTGAGACTAGAAAATGTCTTTAGCTGTCTCACTGCTCCTTGTCGCTCTATGTGCTGGCGGAGGATACGGTGAGGAGGGAAAGCGGACTCAGAAAGCTGGCCATGTGTCTGTGGTCATAGTCGGAGGAACTGGAGACCTGGCGAGGAAATATTTGTGGCAGGGATTCTTTCAGCTGTATGTGAGCCAGGTCAGTGGTGGAAACACCTTTTCTTTCTATGGGGGAGGCTTGTCCCCATCTGAACAGGCCACACCGGTCCTCTTTGAGATCCTGAAGGCGGTCACCTGCTCCAAGGACGTTTCTCAGGACCGCTGCGCCATCCTGAAGGATCAATTCCTGCGGCTCTCGCAGTATCGGCAGCTGAAGACTTTGGAGGACTACCAGGAACTGGCCCGGCACATCGAGCAGCAGCTCCAGCAGGAGGGCATGACAGAGGCCGGACGCCTCTTTTACCTCTCAGTCCCGGCTTTCGCGTACGCAGGTGTTGCAGAGAAGATCAACAGCAGCTGCAGGCCGGCCGGCGGGACCTGGCTGAGGGTCGTCCTCGAGAAACCGTTCGGACACGACTACCGCAGTGCTCAGGTGTTAGCTACCGAGCTTCTGGGTGCATTGAAGGATGAAGAGATGTACAGAATCGACCACTACTTAGGGAAGCAGGTAAGAAAAGATCCATCACACCATGTTACTGTCCCACCAGGCAATTTACATGTTTAATTACATTTTTTTATTCTTCTTTTCATGAAAAAAGGTGGTGTCAAAAATACTTCCATTCAGGATAGAGAACAGGAAGTTTTTGGATCCCATTTGGAACAGGCATCACATTGAGAAGATAGAAATTGTTTTAAAGGAGACTCTGGATGTTAAAGGTGATTAAAGGTTTCCTCCACCTTGTTTTTATACATCTTCACACTCACTGCTAGCCAAATAAATTCATATTGTTTGGAAGTAGCATAACGCTACACTGAAACATTTAGATAAACTGAGTTAACCGAGTCAGGGGGAAATAAATCCATATTTAGAAATATTAGAAATGACAAAACCACATTATTTTCTAAGTTGAATAGTGTGTCTAGGAATTTTAATCAAAAATCCATGACATATTCTTTTCTTATTTTATAAATATAGGTAGGTGGCATTGTGAACTATTTTAAATAACAGAACATTTCCAATAAAAGCTGATCGTCTCTACAAAGAAAACAAAAATGTTTCCTCATTTAGTCTTTAAATATAATAATGATCCAAAATATAAGACCAAAGTAACACAAAAATAGTTCATCTTGATCTGAAAACCTAAATTCTGCAGAAAACATGTGTAGAGAATAGAAGAGAACAAAGGACTCTGGAAACTGAAGATATTTTGTAAAAGCAATTCTCTCTTAATGTCATTTTTCTCTTCATTTGGATTTTTTTCTAGCTTTTAGTGGGAGAATATTGCAACAAAGGGTCTATAAATGACATAGACATCTTTAACAAACTTATTCAGTTCTTTCATAAGCTCTTATCCTGAAATAAATTGAATTAAGTGTAAAAGTGTTTGCTGCTTTTAGAAAAGTACTAAACGTTATCTAACTCTGGAGGTTGTGCACCTTTACTCTTAAGGCTTGTCATTCACCCCATGCTAATTGCTCCATAAACGGCTACATAAGACAATAAACAGGGCCATCAGGTCATCTGTTGTTCTTTCAACAATACCCAGTCCAGAGAAACTTCAGAAAGGGAGGTCAAAGTTCAGATCAGAGTTCATATCCTTAAAAAGGGTTAGTTAGTGCTTTATTCTCTGGATCAGAAAATATGAAATGTGAATGTTTCAATGTGAATGAAGTTAAGGTGGTGATCGTGACAGTTTCAATCTTGCTATAAAAATTTTATGCATACCTAATGTAAAATGAACTTACTTATTGAACCTTTTTATCTCTTCAGATTGTTAAAATGAAAGCACTGCAGCCCTACTTTGGTCAAAACTGTCTCAGTCCAACATATAAACAAGTTACTAAATAGATATTCATGGAATATATATTTCAAAGTGTGTCAGTCTGTTACATAACTATATTTGAAAATAATTCATTACAATTTGTATCTAATGTATAATCATATAGAATATCATATAGAATAATTTCTGTATAAATTATTTAATTGTAAAAGTTATAGTTAGTTAGATAAATTAGTTAAATGTCATGAATAACACTTCTGAGCAACCCTACAATTCTTAAAGGGACCAGAGTCCAATAATTCAAAACTTAAATATTTTTAATTCAGAATTATTTAATTAATATTTAAGAAAACTTTGAAGAGTTATTTCAAACTTGTGCATTTAACTTATATATATATATATATATATATATATATATATATATATATATATATATATATACATACACAGTACAGACGAAAAGTTTGGACACACCTTTTAATTCAATGAGTTTCCTTTATTTTCATGACTATTGACATTAGTAGATTCACACTGAAGGCATCAAAACTATGAATAACACATGTGGAAATATGCACTAAACAAAAAAGTGTAAAACAACTGAAAATACCCCTTATATTCTAGTTTCTTCAAAGTAGCAACCTTTTGCTGTGATTACTACTTTGCACACACTCTGCATTTTCTTGCTGAGCTTCAAGAGGTAGTCACCTGAAATGGTTTTCACTTCATAGGTGTGCCCTGTCAGGTTAATAAGTGGGATTTCTTGCCTTATAAATAGTCATGAAAATAAAGAAAACCCATTTTAATTAGAAGGTGTGTCCAAACTTTTGGTCTGTACTGTATATATAACTTATATATAAGCGATAGCTTATATTGCCACATAACTTTTTTAGATATTGTTTAAAAATATTTGTAATATTTTTTTCAAGCTTATCAGAGTGGGTGGGTGGAAATAACGATGCCAAAACGTGAAGTTTGGTGGAGCTACACTGATGGTTTAAAGTGTGTCATAATGGACTGCGGCACAGAAAGTATTTACTATAAACATTTACTAAAATATATGTAGCGTTTAAATATAGGAATGAATTCACATAGATATGTATGTATTCATGTATTTAATTTTAATTTCATTTATCAAATAAGATATTTCACTTGATAGATATTTTGTATTATATGTTTTTCAATATAACCCAATAACTGATTTCATTTTTGAAAATATGTCTCCATGCTGCCTCTTGTTTTGACGCCTCAGGTCGGATTTCCTTCTACGACGAGTACGGAGTGATCCGAGATGTCCTGCAGAACCACCTGACCGAGGTCATGACCCTGCTGACCATGAAGCTTCCTGCTAATGTGAGCAACAGTGGAGAAGTTCTTCGAAACAAGCTGGAGGTCCTCAGCTCCATGCTGCCGTTAGGAAAGAGTCAGGCGGTCATCGGACAGTACCAGAACTACAAAACCGAGGTCCAACAGGAGCTGAATAAAACCAAAGAACATGTCAGTATGACATCAACCTTTGCAGGTGATCACACAACTTTCTTTCACAATATTACTTGTCTTTATTTATGGCTATCGTACTGCTTGAACTTCTCATTTGGACATGTTACACTCACAAATGTCAGTTTAATTTGTTGGTACGTTGTGAGTCATAAAATGGTTCATAAAAATGTAGAAGAAGGAAAATAATCAATCGATTTGTAATTTCAAGAGGGTTGAGAGATTTTGGACTGATCTTCTTAACAAAATGTCTCAAATTGAGTTCGGATGGAAGCATCTGTAAAGGTCAGATTTCAAGTCACACCCCAGATTCTCAGATTTAAAGTGTGACCTTGGACTAGGCCACTCTGAACTCATGCAAATGCTTTGTTCTAAACTATTCCATTGTATGTCTATGATTTGGTTTTTTTGTAGAGCTTCTGACATGATCTTGCTCTTAGTTTAGCTGCATCTTTCCTGTTCATGCTAAAGGACGACATTGCCACAGCATAATACTGTGTAAATGCTGTGTTAGGCAATAAAATGTTTATTTTCCTATTTTAAAAAGTAATTGAATAATTTTTTTACTTGGATCTTTTAATGTGTTTGTAATATTGTACAAAAAAGGCTTAAGTGGTTGAATAAAAACTCTACAGATTGTGCCTATTTATATGAATAATCTTTAGAATAATTAACAAAATAATCAATTACTAAAATAGTCAGTAGTCGCATCCTTAGTATTTTCTTTACTGTGTTTGTTTAATTTGTAAATATAAATTCTGCTTTTGTTGCAGCCGTTCTGGCCCATATCGAGGATGCGCAGTTCGAAGGCGTTCCTGTTCTTCTGATCTCTGGGAAGATGTTAGACGAACGCGTCGGGTACGCGCGCATCCTTTTCAAGAACGACGTCTTCTGCCTTCAGAGCCAGAACAATGTCCACTGCAAACCTAAACAGATAGTTTTCTACTTCGGCCACGGCAGTCTCAAATATCCAGCGGTTCTGGTCAGTAAGAACTTATTCAAACCAGCTCTGAAAGGCGGCGAGTGGAAGGAAGTGACAGAGCACAAAGACGTTGACGTTTTGGGTTTGCATATTTCCGATTACTTTGTGCAAACTCCGACAACAGAAAGGGAAGCGTATTCAGAGCTCATCTATCACATTTTTGCTGGACAGAAGAATAATTTTGTCAGCACTGAAAACCTGCTGGCCTCCTGGGAAATCTGGACTCCGCTCCTCAGCGCCCTGAAGGGCTCCTTCCCCCGGATCTACCCCGGCGGTGCCGACAACGGAGACATGCTGGACGTCCATCTGAGGGGGAAGGAAATCCGCTTCTACAGCGAGGCCGTGATCATCAGCCCGGATCAGGTGGGAGGGGCGTCGGCCAGCAGCTTTCAGGTGATGCAAGGGAAGTTTCGCAGTGCTCAGATGGTGTCCGCCTGGTCGGAGGAGCTGGTGGAACGGCTGGCCGCGGATATGCAGGAAGCAGCCGAGGCAGCCGTGCGGGAGGGCGGGGTCTTCCACCTCGCTCTCTCTGGGGGATCCACTCCGCTCGCTCTGTTCCACAGGCTGGTCCTGCGCCACTTCTCCTTCCCCTGGAGAGACACACACATCTGGATGGTGGATGAGCGCTGCGTCCCGCTGACTGAGACGGAGTCCAACTTCCACAGCATGCATGAACACCTGCTGCAACACGTGAGGATACCGTACTACAACATCCACCCCATGCCGGTGCAGCTCAACCAGCGGCTCTGCGTGGACTGAGGACGGAGGAGCCCAGCTGTACGAGAAGGAGATCAGCAAACTCGTGAACGTTTCCAGCTTTCACTTTGTGCTGCTGGGCGTCGGATACGACGGCCACACCGCTTCTCTGTTCCCCGGCGGGAAACTGAACGAGACTGGAGGAAGTCTGGTGGCTCTCACAGAGAGCCCCATCAAGCCCCATCAGAGAATGAGCCTCACCTTTAGCGCCATCAACCGAGCTCGCACCGTCGCTCTGCTAGTGATGGGCAAAGGCAAACATGAGCTGGTCACCCAGCTGAGCCGAGTTAAGGACAACCTGGAGAAATATCCCGTCACCTGGGTGAAGCCAAATAACGGAAGGCTAGTTTGGTATATAGATTATGATGCACTTTTAGGATAGGTGATTATGCACTGTAAAAACACAAACACCAAGTATTTTCAAACTGTTTTCTAATGCAAAATATCTTTGTACACCAGAAATAAGATGAAATTAACTTTTCAGCAATAAATAGGAGGTTGTTTTAAGTAAATAATTAATATTGATGAAAAGGTTCTGCCAGTGGAATAAGACATTTTTCCCATATTATAAGTAAAATGTCATGTCCCAGTTATAAATAGCACTTTTTCAACAAAATAAAAGGAAATACAGACTTAAAATACTCGCATGTAAAACCGATCTTATCTTAAAACTGGGATGCACCTCTATCCTATATATCGTTCTGAAAAGTTACTTGTAAGTTAGTCTTGTCTTATCTCAAGTGTGCTAACATATCAGTATTAGAAACCGGATTAAAAATACTTAGTGAGATTTTGTGTTTTTGAAATGTGTTTTTCTTATTTTCAATCAGAGAATGCAGCTGCTTTAATGGAAGTGGTGGTTATGAAGCAACACAAGCACCAAGATAACCAGGAACTTCAAGTTTTTGCTTTAACTATAAATCACATTTACTAAACATTTTCTTGTTTGAGCTCAGGACAACACACACATTTCACTTTAAGAAGCCCTTTAGGCAACTAGTTATGAGTTATAAATAAAGTGTGGTGATAAAGTTAACCTTTAAAGCACAACGGAGGGTTCAGTATTTGCAGTTTATAGTTAATGGCTAAAAACTTCTGGTTCTTTCCTATCAAAAGGTGAAATTTTATGTGAAATCTGTGTGAGTGAATGCAGTTGAAGATTTGTTTTAAAGCGTTTTTGAAAAACTGTGATTATTGTGAGTGGAGATGTAGACAGATCACAGGAATCCAAGCAGGAAGTTTGAACCATGTGATGCTGTGAAATCTGGTGCTTAGAGCCAAACAAACACAAGAGAGATTTATTTTAGACAGAATTGGTGTGTTTGTTTGTCATATCAAATCTCAGGTGTTTCTGCAGATACTTGGTGGCAGGGTTACAATGCAATTAAGAAAAGTCTTAAGATCGAGGTTCTCTAGAGTGATGACGGTTATTTGTGCTGCAGAGATTTTTAGTCAGCGTATCAATAACCCCTAAATAAACATTCCTTTCAGATTATTTCTGTACAATCTGCAGGTGATTTATTTTTTTTTAGAAACCTATTAATTACAGACAGAATTGATTGTATTTCTGTGACTTGTTTATGAAGTTTGCCTTGAGAGTTTTCTTTCAATAAAAATCTGATTTATTATATTCCTGCTCTCAAATCATCCTTTATTTGATTCATTAAAATTAATGAATTTTATTTGATGTCAGGCTGTTGCACCTACTGGAGATTGAAACGTTATTATTAGTGTTATTTCCTAAAAAGGAAATATTATTTCTAATATTTTAGGTCTGCTTGTTCAGAGAGAGAAACAATTCGAGTTTTATTACAATTTCTGAACAGCACCAGTAAAAAATATGTTGGTTTGTTGCAACATTAAACATTAAAAACACAAATGTCAGCCATTATTGCAAAATGCTGGTGAACAGATTGAGACAAGAGAAAAAGGACAGAACTACGTCCTGTGTGTTTTAGCAAATTAAATGCCTTGAGCCATAACAGTGAATGCAAAAATAATTTGGATATTTAAGAAAGAAGACATTGCTTTCAAAGTTCAAAATGTTTCAAGGATTTAGAAATTTGTGATGCTACTTTTTTTTTTTTTTTTTACATATTTCCATATTTTCCTGTGAACAACCCAGACTAACAGCCAGATTTCTTTACATTTATGATCAAAACAACAAGCTTCCCCTAGAAAACTCAATCTGATCAGCTCACTGTTCTCCATTGGACATATTGCAAAATATAATCTAATTAAAGGATGAAAATTAGATCAAGAGCAAACATTCACATTTTTAAATACTTTTCTAATCAATATCTAACATCTAATCTAAACTCCAACTCCTCACGGTTGGTGCTGGAAATTCTGAAAAATCTTTACATTTTGAATAGTTTAGAAAAGTTTAGGAACATAAATGCTTTTCATCAATAATAAATCACTCTCTGATTTAATGTTTTAATTAAAAGTTTTCAGTCTGCATGTGTATTATCTATAGTTTTCAAACAGCTTTAGTCTTCCAGGAGTCTATATGCTGATATTTTTAATTAAACTAAAACTGGGGTCATTTGTTCAAAGTTGGTTTCAAAGAAAATTCCGTTTCCTTTCCAAAATATGATGAATAAGCCATCAATTTGCCTTTTTAAACCAGTAAATCTTATTTTCGTGACAAGGATGTTGAATCGACATCTTAAGCTTTTGTGCCTTATTTACAGACGTGATGAATTTTAAAACAATAAGGTGATGGGAAAGAATGGAAATTAATGCTTCAATTTGATTTTCAGTCTAAAATGTAGATATTGCCTTTTATTTATGAAATCGTGATGCAAATTTGACATCTGTTTTTAATCAGCTTGGCTTTACAACATATACATATAAATACAGTTTACATTACAGTGTAAATTACACATCTCAGTTTATTTGACAGCATGTTGCATACATTTCAAACAATCATCACATCTGTTTTTCTGCAGCCAGCATTAAACCCGGAGCTTGATTAACTCGCCTGCACTTTTGTCCCTCTGTTGGTGGTTTTAAGTTTCCGTCTGCTGCCGGATCAGATCCCTCATGAATTCTTTAAAGTGAACTATATCCAATGTCGATGGCGCGGGGACAGCTGGGTCTGTTTTATCACACAGTTGTTCCTGCTTGTCGCCTGCCTGTTGGTTAACCACAGTCCTGCTCTCACCATGAAAAAGCCTAAACGGACAGAAACAGGTGTCAGATCTGCGGAGACGCAGATTAAAGCCGTCAGAAACGTCTCACCTGCGCTGAACGCAGAGGCGACCGTCAGAGCGACGGACAGGTAGTACAGCTCTGTGGTAGTTTTGGCCTGTGGGTAAAGACACAACTCATTTTGATGCAGTAATTTTGCATTTTCTCACTATTGCTGCTTTTATTTTCTTACACAAGCGGCTGCTGTGAGAGTCAGGATGGCGGTGCACAGTCCATGGCCGCATGACAGAAGTCCAAACACATGATAGGCAGCCCACAAGCTCTGAGGAACCGGATCTAGCAGCGTGAATACCACTGAAAGACCTGAGAGGAGAGCAAAAGTTAATATTATTTTTTGTTTTTTTTTAACTACATGTGATTGGACTCACCTGAAGCAACGATGGACAGGGCAACAGAGGCCGACAGGTTGTTCAGAAGAGGTTGCCTGCAGTATCTTGAGGATTTCGACCTTTTATGGCAACAAAAAAAAACACTTTTACATGTAAACCCATGACTTGTGTGTGACTTTACGTGATGTCTATGTCCCAGTTACCTCCCCATGACGTAGAGCTGGGGGGCCAGCACCACCACTATGAACACTGCATTCACTATTTGGCTGTTAATGAAAATTACACATCAGCTGTCATGCCTGAACGTAAATAATAACTCTCTCTCTATAAGTGTACTTACAATTTTAATCTCTGGTTCAGTGGTATCCATCTGCTGCTGTGATAGGCCATGAAGACCAGCATGTAGAGAAACATCGATGCTGTGCATTCAGGCGAGGGCGTGTAGAAACACTGCGCTGTTGGCTAAATGTGCTCCAAGGAAAGATTGGGTTTCATTCACTATTATTATCAGGGTCACTAACACAATACAATTCACATCAGATGTCACAATTTATCTTAGATCGTCATATTGATGTGTGCATAATCTTTGGATAAAAAACTATGAGTTATGATTCAAATGTTGATATCAAACATAACTTGAGTAACATTTTTAAAAAACCTATGTAAATCCAACTTGGCCCTTTATGAAAAGGCAAACCTTATAATTGTTTCTTCCAATCCAGTGTCATCAAGCATTTACAACTGACTGCTGATGAGTTTTTCGCATCACAATGCAGTAATTTAGCCCTCTTCCTCTTTGGAGATTTGTTTTATTTCATCAACACCGGAGGAATTTTGAGGATGAACAGCTCATCTTACTTTTATTATGGTTCTCCCTGTCTAGGGTTTCCCCCGACCACGTAACTGGTTTGCCTTCCAGTAACACTATGAATAAGTAGGTACAAATGATGGATGGATCACATTATCCTAGCATCCTAAGCCAAAATAAAAAAATGTACCAAGTAGTATTTTAAAAGTAGAGTTCACAGCATAGTCTAAACAAAGAGAGGGCAGACAGAGGAAAATCAGCTCCACCTGGTGTCCCTGAACAGGTCTGGTGTTCCAGTCAAAAACAGATTTGTTTTGGGAAACCAGAGTCTTTGCCGTCCTCAAGGCTGAGAACCAGTTTGTTAAAAGTTGCTGGAAAGTGGAACAAAATCCAACAATTCTTTTGAATGAAGTCAAATTCCTGTTACTTTAGTTAAAAGACCAGCCTCATAATTTTCTATTTTAGCCTGCAGTTTGCAACATTTCTCAGGCCTGATCTTTGGCAGAGCCAAATCCACTTCAGACACACCTGCTTCAAATTGATGTTTAATCAACAGGCTGCAGAACCTAAATGTGTGGCACTGTGTGCAGGGAGCTTCCTCATATTATGCAAAAACTATTTCTCTTCCTGTGTGTCTTGAATAAGAGAGGTGAGCGTTGCAACACCCTGCCTCATGCTGACGCTATAAAACATCCAGGAACTCGCACTGCCAAGTTTTCAAGAGAGCCAAACCTCCAAAATGCCTGCAGACTACAATGGAACATGGGATATGGTCAGCAATGACAATTTAGATGGTTACATGGTTGCACTTGGTAAGGTTTTCTTCCTTTAATTATTAGCTTGATGCATTAGCTGTGTGGATGTCTTAATTTTTAGTCAAAATAAGTGTTAAAAAAACAAGCCTGTGTTATGGATGATTTTTCTGAATTAAACTGGTTTATGTCATTGCAGACATTGGCTTTGCAACACGCAAAATCGCCGCTATGCTGAAGCCTCAGAAGGTGATCAAACAAGATGGAGATTCTTTCACCTTCCAAACCACCTCCTCTGTGTTAAAGT
Organism: Xiphophorus hellerii; assembly: GCF_003331165.1. NCBI lineage: Eukaryota > Metazoa > Chordata > Actinopteri > Cyprinodontiformes > Poeciliidae > Xiphophorus > Xiphophorus hellerii. The sequence continues at coordinate 14,898,616 of NC_045691.1, read as the reverse complement.
ACGAGTGCTCCTTCAAAGTTGGAGAGGAGTTTGAAGAGGTGACGAAGGGCATGGACAACCGCAAGTGTCGGGTAACTGAACAAATAACGCTTTAAAACTTTCATATCGGCATAAAATTAAAACATACCGAGAATTAATAGTGTTTTCTTTTACACCTCTACCAGTCTGTGGTTAACTGGGACAATGATAAGCTGGTGTGTGTTCAGAAAGGAGAGAAGAAAGACAGAGGCTGGATTCACTGGATTCAGGGAGACGAGCTTCATCTGGTATGCTGGCTCACTTTTTATATTCAGTTAGAAAAGACATATTTAGAATTAACCCCTTTGCTCTACTGGAATATGGTTGTACTGTTTACTGTATGAAAAGTCCTACAAATTTGATAAAACTTTCATTTTTCTCTTTCAGGAGCTGACCTGTGAAGGTCAAGTGTGCAAGCAAGTCTTTAAAAGGATGTGACCCTGACTTTAAAGATAATGGCATATCTTGTACATGTTTTCATCATAAGATGAGATGCATGCAAAATAAAAAAAAGCAGACCAGCGATCGTGATTCATTTCAACACTAAATGCAGGCGCTTTGCATTCTGTTTCTTTTTTAAAATTCCATTATCAGAAGGCACAGAAAATATACCCTAGGTATAACAAAATTATTTTTGATTTGACTGGAAGTGATGTTGAGCAGCAAATGGAGTTTTTTTCCCCCTGGAAGGTCTGAAAAAGAGTTGGGTGGGAGGAGATGTCCCCTTTAAACCAAAAGGTCACTGCCTGCACAAAACAAGTCTTTTCCCCAATGTGTGTTACTAGTACAAAGTCACAGTGAAGAGACTTGTACTAGACTATAGTAAATCTATGTTCTAGCTGTGCAAGCAGAGAAATTGTTACTGATTAGGACGATAATGGCAGATATTACATAACTTAAAAAGTACTGCAAGAACAAAAAGCTACCAAATGGTGTGAAAGATGCAAATTTTACATTCCCTTTTTATTGCTCTTATATGCAAAGTAGTCAGTAAATTTTGAGGTCTGAGTTAACAAAAACAAAACTCTTCCCTGAAACCTGAAAATTGGTTATTCTTCACCAAACCACTGCAAATATTTAGTTTTTATTTAACAACCAACTTCAAAAGACCCAAGTAATGTACCGCTATTTCTTGTTGGTCAGCATAACAGCCCCTACAAAACTTTGTAAAGTGAAATCACTTATAAAAATGTTTGAGACCCAGTTACAGTAAATCAGCTTTGTTTCTTATAAACCTTTCAAACCCACATGAGTTGGCTACATTCTTTTCTTTTATGCCTCATTTAACATCCCTTTGGGATCAAAGTTTGAATTTGAATTATGGGCAGATACTTGTTTTGCATAAGAGCAGATCTGACCTTTCAAATGCAACTAACGATGCTGTTAACATATATAATAAAGGTACAACACGCACTGAATTATACAGCGACTGCAATTCATATTGAGCAGATTCACTGACTGTTTATAGTATCCAAATATTTTAACTATAGATTCAAAGATGCCATGTGTTTCTAGCACATTATCAAGCTTTTGTAACATTTAATCAACAATCAAAACCTTTATAAATTTGGATCACATCCGGAGGTGGGCACCGGCTTCCCATGAATAGGTACTGGTGAAAGGAAATCCAGTCCGTTAACAATAAATGTAAACCACTTACCATGCAGGCAGCAACACTCAGATAGCGTTGAATGTGACATACCTTGTAGTTCACCATTAGGGCCACGTGGGGGCGCTGTGTAATTTCTCAACTCAGATTTTAGAGTCGTTGGTTTGTGCCGCGAGTTTTTGTTTAGTCCGCCACTAAAAAGTTGAGTCAGTTAACAACCAGATCAAACCATGAGCTAACAATACGCTTCAGCCCGTCATAAATCTGATTTGTTCGACATTTTGGTTATTTTTAAACTTATCTCGCAGCCGCTCAAAAATGTCAGTAGACAAAGAAGGAAACTCGTCAGGTAAGAGACATTTAGTTACCATTACCGTCATATCCACTTAGCCAGGGTAGCCTAAGGTCGCATTAACATCCCTCTGTCAAAGTTTGTAATGACTTGGTTTTGTATTTAGAGGTTGAAGGCAGCGGTTCATTATACGGTGGGTCGTTTGTGTCAGAAGATCGAAGAAGAACACCGGAGGGAGTTCAGCCGACAGACCATAGCAGCCATAGCGGAAACGACATTCAGAGAGTGCGGTGAGTTTCTGAATCATACGGTGCGATTTTCACACAACACCGCCGCCTCACATAGTGATGGAATAAGTCATTCAATGTTTCACTTTTATGTAGCCCAACCTGCCAAACATAACATCTAAACTAGGGATGTCCAACGTGTGGCCCGGGGGCAATTTGCGGCCCTTGTCCCACAAGCAAAGAGAGCGATTTTTACAGACAAAATCTTCTTTAACATGTTTTCAGGAAGTGTTTTCCTTTACTAACGATGTTTCTCTTTTCATTGATTGCCCTAAACAGCAAGCACTACCCAATTTGTTTTGCCTTGCATAAAAATAAGAGAAAAAGAGAATAATGAGCCCAAGAAAGGTTGAAGAATATTTACATGGCATTTAAAACTGACCCTGTTTACATTTCTATCAACAATAATTCACTAAATTTCTAAATTGACATTACTTTGTTATAATAAAAATATTGTTAATTTAGTAAGCGATGAAAACAAATGTCTTCAGAAATAAATTTTTAACTCTTTGATTAAAATAAAAAATAAAAAACTTTGTGGCACTTGAGTTTTCTCGGTCCTAGCAGCCTTAACAGCGTCAACACTCCTAAACATTTTTTTTATTATATTGCAATATTGTGCTTTTTTTAAAGTTGTTTCACATTGCAACTAAAATGTATGGTATTCTATTGTGATAGACCAATAATTTGTCAATTACATCAGGTTTGTTTGGCATCTTCCATTAGTGAAAATGTTTCTATTTTCACTACTCAGATAAAATAAAGCAAGAAATGGGGGACTGATAAATGTAAAATGGCACAATGCTATCCTTATTACTGTCTAATGAAAGCAATGTTTTTACATGTAAAATCTACCTCAAATGTAATGTTTAAAATGTATTGCAATTAACACAAACATCACATAACATCCTGTGTGATCAAACATTAATGATCCATCTTTTTCCAGTGTAACCTGTACAAAATTAGGCTCATAATGTTAAATTTTAATCTGCCGATTTTTTTTCTTTACATTTTGAAACTCCCTGTCACAGTTGTGATGTAATATGTTGACAGAAAACATAATAAAATGGTTTTCCCTCTATGCAGACATCTTTGCCAAGGATCTGGAAGCTTTTGCCAGGTAAGGCAAAAGCTTTACCTGGCTTATAATTAAAATTAACAATTTTAATTATTCAGTGTTTTATTCCTCTAGTAAAAACAGAAAAAAATGTATATTGTGACCTGCTCTATTTTGTTTTATCTTTAGACATGCCAAAAGAAGCACAGTGTCTGCAGAGGATGTAAAACTTCTAGCCCGCCGCAGTAGAGCTCTGGTAGGTTTGAGAAAAATAACCAAGTTGCATGAATCCTCGTCACACTTTCAGTATACTACAGTTGTTCATGTCATATATGTATATACATATTCTACACAAGACGGCACATTTTTATTGTTTCATTTGCCTTTATTTAGTCCAACCACATACAAAATAAAAGTGAAGAACTGGCCCAGGAGCAGCGAGAGTCCAGAAAGAAGAGTACAGTGAAGAGGAAGAGCAGAGAGACCGAGGAGGAGAGCAGAGAATGAGGACAAGACACAGGGAAGCCAGCAGTGTCTGACTTTGTGCTCAACATGCATAGAAAAATAAGAGCTTGACAAGAACAAACTGCTTTAATGAACTTTACAGCACAAGACTGATATAAAGCTAAACTCGTCTCAGGAGGCGTTTAGTTGACATGAAGAGATGAATGATGAGCAACACAATCTTAAAAGAACTGTTCATGTAACATTTACTGCGTCCAATAAATCCTATATTCATCTAACCTGGTTTGGGTTGTTAAACATACCATTAAATCCTCTAAAATACTGTTTGACATACCGACTAAAGCTTCAAGGCAGTTTGCCCCTTCATTATTTTGTCCTGACTGATTCACACCCAAAAGCCTATTAAATGGTGGTTAAGCTGTTTAACAATAAAACCCAGAATAAATAAATAAATGCATATTATTTACCTTCATATTTGCTGTAATTTTTATATAAAAAGTCTGGGTCTGAATTGTTATTCCAATATGCAATTTTGATCCGTGATCAAATAAAACACTATGCGGGTAAGTATTTATAGGAAATAACATTTCCTTAAGAAAAACACTGAAAACAAACAAAAGAAACTGTTTACCAGTTGTAAAAGCAGCTATGAAGTTATAGAATAGAATTACTTTATTCATCCCAGCAGGGAAATTATTCCCTGCTGGGAAGTTTCCCTAAGGAGAGTAGGAACTGATGCATGGTTACTACTTTCTGTAGACTTGAAGGTTTAAAAGCAACCGAAACTGCAGAAGAACTGGCAAGGGGGCGAAAAGGAAAGTACCCGCAATTACAGTAAACCGACTGGCTTACAATTTTAATTTAATCCATGCATAGAGCTCAATATTTATAAAGCAATAAAGTAGAGATGCACCGAGAAACTGGCTAACTACTCTTATTTCATGATGATCTGAAACCAACATCTGATCTTTTTTCTGATTAGTAAAAGTACCAACAGGTCATACAGAAAACTTCCCTCTGTGAGGAAGCTGTCACTAAGACTGTTAGCTATTCTCAATGTTGTTTTTTTAAGTTCAGAGCGAGTGAAGCTTTACCGTCCTTATAGAAGGGAAAAACACTTTCTACAGACATGATGGAGGGAGTGAAACTTCCCAATACAGCAAGCAAATGAACAACTTAGTCCAGTAACTTCAAACTCCAGTCCACGAGGGCCAGTGTCACACAACTTTTAGATGCATTGTCCAAGTTAAAGATTTAGGTCATTAGCAGGATAACAAAGTTGAATGAATGCTGAGAAAGAAATTCAGCCACTTGAATCAGATGTTAGAAGGAACGTCTAAAAGCTGCAGGACACCAGAGACACGAAGACTGAGCTCTGACTTCAACAATCTAATTAGGTTGGAAATTTGATTTCAATGGATCTTGCCCAAAAAAAAAAAATTATATTGTATTTTTGTGAACAATAAACTTTAACATTTATTGCAATAACTACTAATGCCATTGCAGCAAAATTTATCATGACATTTATTTAGGTTGCTTCTTTTTGGGGGGTAAAGAAATCTCTTAGGAGAAACAGTTTAATTTTCTTTACATTCAGAAACTTAAAGACTAATTTGTCATTCTGAAATGTAAAAGAAAAATCTGATTCTGAAAAAAAATCTATATTAGTATCAGTAGGTCAGAGCTCAAAAAAATTGATCGAAATTCAGCAACTGCGTCTCAGATCGGTGCATCTCTACAAAGAAATTGTCCAAATGCAATATTTATATTTCCTTTAAATCATTTTAGGAGACAACTAATAAAAGCCAGATAACTGGGTGCATGTTTGTTAAAATAACTTACCACAAACCTTCAAAGCTGATGGTTAGAATTGGGAATGTGCTCTAAAAAGCCAACAGAAGCAGCAAAAGGACAGGTACTACCCCATGTCATGTCTGAGAAGGCCACACACTGAAAGTGTTGGAACTTCCATCTTCTTCCTTCAGGTCAGGGTTCAAACGGAGACCTCGACCAGCAGAGCCCAAGGTCCCTAGATATGTGAATCGAATTAGATGCTTTGGATTCCACAAACCGACTCAAGCAGTATCAGCTAAGTAACTATTCAAATGAACTTTATTAGAGAACTCCCTTCATTTGACATGTTTTTCTTGTTAAAAACACCTCACAAACAACAAAGAGCTACCGGGCACCATTGGACACACACGTCTCCACGTTCTCACATCCTCACTCGCGGCCCCCCAGAGTCTTCAGCAGGTGTCATCCACATCAAGAACACACTTACAGATCAGTTCAATTAACATGAAAGCACACACCATACAGCATTCAAATCAGATAATATAAGCAATACAAATATTCATCACAACATTCCACTACAGGTTTTATATTTCTGTACTTAGACATACTTAGAAGGAAGGAAAAAACTTGCAAAGAAAAAAAAAAAGAAAAAGGGACAAATCTTGAAGTACTAATTAAAGAATGTCCATGTTAGGGGGGAGGCGCTCGTCGCATCCGCAGCTTCCACTCACACACTCAGAAAAGCAGTCAAATTGGGCTCTACCACCGCACAACCAGTCCTTTCCACGCGTCTCTCTCCGTTCGCTCACTCATAGCTTCACTCCTCGCCACAAGCCATCCTCAATCGCACTCATCAGTTCTTAAAATGTCAGTTGCGCAGTTCTCTCCATTTTTTTTTTTTTTTTTTTGCTCTCTTAAAAAAAGTGGATAAAAGTGAAAACACCCACCGTCTCTTAGAACATGCGGAGTGAGGCCGTTCTTTGATGGCATAGCATTTACAGGTGGGAAGAGGGAGAATGATACGGGTATCACCCCAAGAATACTGCCAAAGAGGAGCTTCGTCGCGGGGAAATGGAAGAGAGGTGAACTGCAGAAGAGATTTCAGTGAAGGCTTTTCCACAAAACTTGACTGCAAATAAAGTTGCACTTAAAAAAAAAAAAAAAGACATTTAAGTTTCAACCAGATTCTTTCCAATGCAAGATTGCCTCTCAAGCCGATGGTGACAAAAGCCGGATAATGGTGAACCGCAGACATTCATGCATTTTCTAAATGGGCATCACATTTCACAATACATGCATTAGAGAATCCAGTTGAAATGGATACAAACAAACAAGACAGCAAAAATAGCACTTTAGTCAGAGATCCTGGTAAACAATTCACTTCAACAGTTCCTAAATTAAATCTTTAGCATTTTTTTTTTCTCCAAATGTACAAAACGTCTTTCACCAAAGTGTTTAGTTTTCAGATACGCATCAACACCAGAAATAAACTTTTGAAAAAACTCATCTCTCTCACAATACTTACCATAGAAACACTTAACTTACATACCCCACCCAGAGGACTTTGACTCCATGCTGGACCCAAACCCTGAGCTAAACCCACTGCCACTGGTCGTAGAGTTTGACCCTGAGCCCCAGCCCAGACTGGCGGAGCTGGTGCCGTAGTTGCTGTTGCCTGTGCTGAAAGACTGACCCTGGTCCCTGCTCGAACTGGTCCCACTAGAGCTGCTGCCTGAGGTGGACGTCTGTTGCTGGCTCGCCAGCATACCCATCATGCCCCAACTACTCTGCAGAGCAGCCTGAGCAGCGGCCATCATGGCGGGGTTCAGGCTAAACGACCCGAAGTTAGCCAGACTACTGTTAGCGCTGCTCCCCAACCCACTACGGTTGCTACCGAACGCCTGGGCCCCGAAACCGTTTCCAAACCGGGCCGTACGGTCAAACTGCCTATTGCCAGTGTTTGGGCTCAGCGTTTGAGATGTGAACACTGACTCCTTTGATGATAAGGATCCTCTCCACAGAGAGACTGGGCAACCTGTCGGGTCAAAACAACAAAAAACAGCACTTAACCCCTTACACGCATCATCTGTTTCTGCTTTTACGTCACTTTAAATGTTTCAGCTCAAACCAATTTTAATAGAGAAAGATAACCCAAGTAAATGTAAAATAACAATTTCATTTATTAAAGAAAAAAATAATCCAAATAATAAGTAATCGCTCCCTGTTATGAGGAATTATTTATTTTAATTATATTTAATAGTTAGCAGTAGGTCTGTTGGAATAAGCAAAAAATCAATTAATTGCATGATAGATTAAAATGCGCTCAATAATTTCCATTTGCATGATTTATCATTTCTTTCCATCAAAAACTGGATACAAAAGTCTTCAATCTGGTGCTTTGGTCTCAAGTAGCTTCTTTTTGTGAAGGACAACTTTGTTTACAGAGACTTCATTATTAATGATTGTTTATTTATTTTGGATATTTAAAATGTCATCCAGTTCCAGTGTTAAATGTTCATTAGAATCTAAAGTTTATTGAACTTTGAGGATTTGTTCTTGCATTACCATTATACCATTTGAAAGTGATCTCTAAACAACTGCAATAATTTCTGGGACAATTTAACGTCCAGCAAAATGTCTTTTTGTGTCAGGCGTAGTTGGCAGTTCACTCAGTTCCTTTTAACTGCTGGTATGTTGCATTTTTCTAAATGCTGCATCAGGCTGCATCAGGTGTAACATTGACGCCACTTCTCAAAAGTCACCGAAATATTTTCTCAACAATTTCTGCCGTGAAGATGATTTCTTCATACTGAGAGAAAATAGGATTTTTTTTTTTTTGTCCAGTGTCAACTGGACAAAAAAACTGAGAAATGCAATGTCTGCGGTGCTTCAGAGGCTTATTTTTGGTTCTTTTGTTACGTTCTGGATGAGATGTCGATGAAGCATTGAACCAAGTTTAGTTGGTCAGCTATTTCTGAGGTTTGCTGGAATCCCAAGACTTATAAAAATGTTTTTGTAATTCTTACAGGATTGATACATGCTAGTAATTTTGTTTCTTATACTTGAATTTCTTTGGATGGAGTCATGAATTGTTCCTTTTTAAGACCCGCCAGCCTACTTCCTGGCTTCATGCAGGTTTTTTATAAATGTGTTAGTTATGGAGGTTATTCATTAATCAAGCTTTGATCTCTGTTTTGCAAAAACATCAAGTTAATCACAATTAACATACAAGATATGTTTTATTTTATTAGGAGCAAAACTAATTTAAACTACTTTTCTTCTCTGGTTATTGTTGTCCTGACATTAAAACCAGTTTAATTAGCTGAAACATTTAAGTGTGATAGAAAAGCAAAACAAAAATGTATTAGACATAACGGACATGTTTCTTTTGCATTTAACACAGTACCTGATCATCTGCAAATGTCACAAAGGCAAAAGCCCGGAATGGTTTGGGGATAAAGACGTCTGTGACTTCTCCATACTGCATGAAAAACTGCCGAAGGTCATCTGTGGTCATGTCCTCTGTGCAGCGTCCGACAAACACTTTCCGGCTCCTCAGTGGCTCATCGGGACCTTGCTGTAAATAAACAGCAGAGGGGAAACGTAATTGTTGCAGAGTGGCAATAGGCAGATTTTCTCTTGCCAATATATGCAGCTATGTGGATGGGACATTACCATATTCACCTTCGAGTTAGGAAGCTTGCAGTCACACCATCTTCCATCAATCATGTGGCGCTGGGAAATCACTTTTTCCTGAGCTTCGTACTCTGTGAATCTCACAAAACCAAATCCTTTGGAGTTACCAGTCTTAGCATCTCGTTTAACCTGAGAGAACAATAATCGATAATAAACACACATCCGCATAAAAAGCAATTTAAAAATGCAGTTTATCTAATGAAAAAAAACATTATGAGACGCACCTGGACCATTATAACTTCTCCAAATGTGCTAAAGTAGTCTTTCAGGTCCTGTTCAGTTGTTTTCCAGGGCAGACCCAGAACAATCAGGTCAGAGGTCTTCATGTCTCCCCTCTTCATCTTCACAGCCGAAGAGGCATCAATTTCATCCATTTTCCTTTTGTTATCTAAAATGAAATACATCAATTAACCTTGAACAGACATAAAGACCTATTCTCTTCTGGTTCATAACTCTGATTACGTTATCCGACACGTTTTAGGTGAGCTTACAATCAAATAGAAATTTTTATCCAATGTTTATATGAACAAAGGCTGGATTTAGCAATTATCTGCTTCTTTTATGCAATCTATCTGTCTTACCATTTATAATTAAAGGGCTTTATTGGCTGTTGTACCCACGTGTTCCCCAGTAAGAGATTGTGTTTGTGTTCCAAAACCCATAAAAGGAATTATTGTAGTCTTTAATTCAGGCAAACAAAACTGGTAGCTATGATAAGTCAAACTGTATTTCATATTTTAACTGGTCCTGTTGTTTCCTCTTCATGATGCATTTTTTGACTGTTATATTTAAACATTTGTACAATATTGTAAAATTCAATCACTTTTGCAGCTACATAAATTTTATTTAGCTGATCGTTTATTTGATAAAACATTTATAACATTCAGTCATACAGAAGATCCACAAACCATAAAACAACATGCAGAATTTGGCCTCCCTGGTTTGTTTTCAGCATCTCTTACCCTTATTAAATCTGTTTTCAGCATCTCTTACCCTTATTAAATCTGGACTGAATTATCCTACACAATCTTTAAAGCGCAGTCGCTAGTCAGTGAAATATTTATGCTGTTTATATCAATTTAAAAAAGAAGCTTCATTACCTTAAAATTTTAGATGTAAACAAATGAACTCCAGCTTAAATTCATTCATAACTTAAATCAGTGTAGAAAATAAAAATGATCAAACTTTGTAACTGGACAAAAAGCTGATGTGTTATGACACTTTAAAGATGAGGCATTTTGAATAAAAATCAAGCTAAATTACCACTTAGTATTCAAAAATTCTGATTTCAAATGTTATGTATTGCTATGGTGGATGTAGTTCAGAAGACAAAAACATTTTTCATACTTACCCAGAGTTTCAAAATTGTTCAACTCTGATAAAGCATATGTAACAACTTGTGACCTTTCAAGAGGTAACATTTTTGAAACTTTCAAATTTCACTGGATGCTTCATGAAACTGTCCAGTTTCGGCTGCTCTGCTCTAACTTGGAGGGCGTGGCAAAAAAATAAGTAAACTTTTTCCTCACTCCGAGCACTACAAATCAAAATAAATAAAACGCCTCTCCGTCACACAGAACAAAAGTGTATTTAGAAGGTTTCCGTGTTTACCTTTTGGGTAGTTCACTACGTATACAACGTTCCCCCATCCGTTTTCTGGCGCGTGCAGGACCCCCTCCACGAGACGCACTCCACGCATGCACTGGGACACGGGGCTCCTGAACCGCAGGCCGCAGGCCCCTGGAAACTGAGCCGCTACTGTTGACAGCAGAACCGTACCGTCGTCCTCGGCCGGGATCTCCATGGGCTCCTCGTTTTCCTCTTCCGCCACCCGAATGTACCCCTCCGCCATTCTCGTATTTAAGAAAAAGCTTGTTTTCTGAATGAAAACAGAAAAGCGGTTAGCCCCCCGTTTGTCCGGCTAACCTTAGCTGATGCTAACAGAGCTGAATCAGTCAGCCCAATCTGTTGGTTGTCTGACGGAGAAAAGCTTCTCAACTTAACGTCACTTCACACAACCACGCCACGATATGTTTAATACCAACTTTCTTCAACAATTCCCGTAGATTGTGCTACAGGACGAACATCAGTTTTGTTCTTCCTTTGTTCGATGCAACACTGGGACAGCGATCTGTTTCGTCAACACCGGATGACAACAGTTCCAATGCGCTTCTCCGCCGGCGGGAACAAAACTTGACAAAACTATTTCCCCCCCCCTACAAAACTAATGTTCGCAAACTTGAAACGTTTCAAAAATTTTTGCAAATGACTCTTCTCGACTCACAAGTGAAGCAAGACACTCGGTAAAGGTGAGTGTTTTTCCACGAGGCGAAAACAGACGACACCACGTAAGGCCTTCCAAAATGGCTTGGGCTAAGCGAAGCAGGACCTACGTCACTTGGGTGGGCGGTATCATTTTTTAGGAGGGGTCCTTTTCTGTACTCTGCCTCGTAAAAACGACAAATAAAAATATCTGTCGTTACCTAACGAACAAATCGACCATTATATGTTGTGAAAAATGCTAATCTATTACAGCATGTTCATGGCTATGATGAATTACACTGCAGATAATAAGTTTGATTTGTTGTTTCGCCCCTCGACATGAATCGTTCAGGCAGAGTTTTTTCATCCATACAGACAACTTCCGTCAGTTGGTATGTCGGGAAAGGGAAGATGGCGGTCGTCCTCACAACCTAGTAAAGAACGTAGTGTTTATACTTGATCTGCTTCGTTTGGAACAACTCATTTTGGCATAGTTGTCTTAAATACTTTTTTACCAGACTAAAAGGAAAATAGATTCTGAATTTATTTTAAATAAAAAAGCTATACTTTTGTTTTAAAGAAGAAAAAAGTATGAAGACAAAGCGTTACGTGTAGAGCCAGAGTGCAATAATATTAAGGTTAATTTTTACATTTTTATCGTCAATAGCTTTAAATAGGTCCCATTTACACTATTTCTAAAATATTTTATATATATATTTTCACATGCATAATGTAAAGTGAGAAGAAACTCATTTATAACCATCATACTTGTAAGAATAATGAAGTTGAATTATTTGTCTTTGTTGTTTCTAATTGTTTGGATTCAACTAAAATGGGAATCAGTGATTTTGAAAAATAACCACAGATTCTATAGGCCATAAAAAACATTCAAATATTACTGGGCAAATAAAGTGTATAAAATGTGTTGTTTTCTATCAGAAGATGCCAATCGCATGAAGCTGTTACTGAACTGGAAAACTCTATGTGTGAGAGTACTGAATCCTAGGTGCACAAAAGTGTCTTATAGTAGTTCCTTCCTCTCAGCAGCTGTTAGACTCTATAACCATTACTGTTTATACAATTGTATTCTTTTGATTTATTGATGCAAATTAAATCTATACTGTAAAATAAATTTATCTACCAAAAGGAGTGCATGAGATTAAGATTTATACACCTCAGACTTCTCTTTCAAAGAACTTAAGATATTCTGGAAATGTTTTTAGTCTTGACTGTTATATGATGACATATATACAGGTTGCAAATGTTATTTTTCTTTGTAATTCAAAACACTTAGATTGATCTTAGAATAGGAATCAGTGACAGATATGTGCATGGGCCAGTTTTCAGTACCAAGATCTACGGTATTTTTAAAAGCTGTGGTTTTAAAACTGCTAAAATTATCCACCCCTGTGGTTTAAAGTCCTTTGATCTGGATGTTTGAAAAATCCAAACAACAGTGTGGGCTTTCTCAAACTGCTTATTAATGCAGCACTACCTCTCCATCAGCTGTTGTTTCACAGAGAAATCTACTAAAATGTTTCCTCCTTCAAAGAAGAATACTATTTGGAAATATTTCTGGTGTGGAAAAACAGTCAAACATAGTCCTAAGAATAAAGCGCCACTCTTTTCAGCATAAAGGTGACTTAAGTAATAGAATGGTGGCTACAAGAAGCATTTTAAGCAGACTGGCTACCTGAACAGATTAAGAATAAAATTTTTATACTTGTGTCAATCTATAAAACAGTAAAAATGGATGCCACTTTGCTCAATAAGCACACAAAAAAAACTCCAGCTCAAAAAGGAGCTGTGATTATCTGTATAGTTTTTTTGCAGCATAAGTAATTCTTGATTTTCTGGTTAAATTAATTGATGCTATTTTAAATCCAGATTATGTGACTCTCAAACCTGAACATCCTAAGGCCCAACAAAAAAAATTAAGACAATTTGAACAAAGCTGTCTTAAAATATGTTCCCCTTCCACCATTAAACTGAAACTAATGTTATGAAAGTTTAACTTGTGCATTATTAGTATTACCCTTACAGAGGGAGGAAAAAAGCTTAGTGGTTAAAAATAACTAGTTACAACTTGATGAATGTTAACACAAAAACATGTAAAAGTCAATTAAAGATTTTTAATGCACCAAAAGAGATCTCAAACAGCTTTTTATTACATTTTTCAATCAATAACAGTACAATTTAGTACAGTATCTATCTTGCATCCAGCTCACCGTGGAACACCAACAGACTGAAATGAAATACAAAAAGTGGAAAGGTACATAAGGGTGCCGAGCTCTATATTATCAATGGAAAGAGAAAAGGAAAATCCATCTCAGTTGAATCGCATTTTCACTTGTGGCCACACACGTATACATCACATTTATTGTACATCATTGCAGAAAAAAAAAAAGAAAAGTGAAAGTATCTCACAACCTTAACAAAAGTGCTTCTGTATACAGTGAAATGGCATTCAGATGCTCCGATTTTCAGTTTAAGACCAAAAAAATAAAATAAAATTGTACAAAAGTTTTAGTATGGACAGTATGTGAGGACATTTTTGTTCCATTGAGAGTGAAGATTGGAAGGAGAGGATAGATTTCTCACTATGATTGTTATAATTTTTTTTTTATTTAAAATGGCATCAATAGAACTGGTAAGCATAATTTACACTAAGTATGAAGTTAATATCAAGCCTTTCATCATTCTTGCCCACTCTGGTGCATAGCATTACCAGTATTAGTACATGATGTATGCAGAGTTTGAGCCAAAAAATGGCCTCTATTAAGTTCAATCAATAGGTTAACTCTCCTTTTTGGTAACAAAAGAAAATCTAGGATTTTTTGCACCATTGAAAGCAAGTCTACAGCATGCACATCTAAATTAACTCGTGGCAGACAAAATTTTATGTCTTAACTTAAAACATCAGACCATTATTTTCAGACATTGATTTGTACATTTCATTCACAGAGTTGTAACTGCAGTCCCAAGCAAAGGAAGTGTGTATTTAAGTCAGGTGAGGTGTTTCACTCAAAGTGGATACAGAACACAAAACCCCTTCTATATAGTAAATTCAAGCCATGCCTTATTAAACTCTGAACCTAAATCACTACCCTGCCCTTCCCCACCAAAAGCCAAAAAGGCATGTACAAGAATCGAGGGGTTTAACTGGATAGTTTTCCTCATAATAACTCCGTTTGTACTGGAATGAGCATTCATAACTTATAGCATGTGCCTGGTTAATTAACAATGTTATTAGTTTAGAGGCGAAGCTTCATGTGCAAAAAGCCGTGATGGAACAAAAACAGCTAGAATATAAATACATCCTGGACATTTTCGAAAGCTGCTCGTGTAATATGATCCAAGCTTTTACTTCTGCATGTTTTTTTTGTTTTTTTTCTCATTTGATTTACCTGGATTACAAAGACAAGCTGTAATTCAAACATATCTAAAACCACTAAAGAAATATGACAAAGAGAAAAGCCATCGAGAATAATAAACCATCAGAATAGAAATCTTAAAAAAAAAAAAAAAGTTAAATAATTTGTACAATTACACTCCAACATTTGCTTTCAAGACGCACACATTTGCATGGGATGATAGTGTTGTTTTCTCTTTCAAGGTAACATAAAATGGTCCAAGAAGGAATGCACAAGTTTCTGATTTGATACCACAGGAGATCCTTTCTTAACTAGGTGATAAACAATTGTGCTCTTCTTTGTGTAGGAAAGGCATTGGTTTCCCTTCGTTTTTGTGGTGTCCAAGTCAGTTTAAACAGTGTTGAAGATGACGCTGTGAACATTCTCAAGTTGTAATGGTCTTCCAGTCAACTTTGGAGTTAAAAGAACATCTGGGGAACAAAGAAAGACATTTTGAGAAGCAGCAGAAGAGAGAGTCATGGAGAAACAGAGAAGCAGAATAGCATACAGATGTTTATGCCTAGCAGCTGAGCCGGCCCATGAATTCTCAGAATATTTATTAAAGTCAAGATAAACTAATCGTCTTCAATTAGAGATGCACCGAGAAATCAGCTGGTGATCGGAATCGGACGATTCTGTGCCTCTCCTGCCCTGACCGGCGATCAGCTGGTTAGAAATTCAACAATCCAACTGATCCATTTACAGTGAATGAACTGTTCCTACGTACTAACAGGGGTGTAAAAACTGCACTGTTTAATAAGGATGGTGCCCTGAGGCATTTAGATGATGTCAGAGGAAACTGAAGCTATATACAAGGAACGTTTTCTTTGTCATATAAGATGTCTGTGGTTCAAAAAGCTGAGAGAAAGACAGCAAGACCTCCAGCTGAGAACAAGAGGACTGAACAAAGTACAGTAAAGTCTGAGATTTTACTTCTGCCTGTCATAAAACTTTGAAATGTTGGCAGCCTTTTGAAAATTTCAGAGTTCTATTCTATAGATTACACAGAAGTATTTTATAGAGATGCTAACAACATGTTAATAGCAAGCATGACACTTCGGCTATCATAAAAAACGAATGTCCGCACAACAAAGGAAGGCTGGCAAAATGTAGTTGAAGTAATGTTCCTAAAGAGAAACTAGAACTGATGAAGTTAGTATTGGCAGGACAAAGCTTAACAAAAAGCAGAAATAGAAAGTCAGCTACAAAATTCTGATCGGTGCATCTCTACCTTTAATGCAAATACGACAAAAAGAACCTTCAGGCTTCAATTCCAGATCTTCAGAAAACTGTCCCAGGATCCCGTTGCAACTGCCATGCCATCGTCAGTAACTCCCAGGCAGCTAACGCGGTTGTCATGTCCAGCCAACACACCTTAAAAAAAAAAAAGAACCATCAGTTGTCAGGTCTGTCAAAACAGTGTGATGCCACATTAACAGGTCAAATGTAATCACTTTGGGAGTTTATTGACTTTATTCTCAGCTCAAAACTTCAGCAAATATCTGAATTTCTTTAAGACAAACTTCTTGTCAGTCACACAACTCCAGCAGAACTACATTTAAATTACTGATAGTCAAAAGAAAGTACAATAAGTCTACTTCAGGAGCAGAACTTTTAACACACAACTAAACCTTAGTGTAGCAAAGCTGAAGGTATTTTTGACCTTTAAAGTTTAAAATTGAAATTAAGTAATTTAAGGATTTTCTGAGACTTTAAGAGGCCTCAGGAAAAATGAATGGTAAAAAATTAACCTGTCTAGAAACTTCCTGTGACCTTAAGATGCTTTAAAGAAACTATTGTTTGACAGCTGTAATTCCTGGTTTCTTCTTCATGTTTTAGCTATTCCCCAGCTGCCACTCCCACAACTTAATGAATGGGTGATTAACAGGTATCTGTAGCATCTGCTAAGGTAGTGCAAGCCTCTGAATGAAGCATGAGAACCACTGTTCATACTGTTAGGCAGCCTGCTGACAAAGGGAGAACTTCATCTTACTGCCATTAAGATGGCTGCTGATTAATGCAGAATATTAACTCTAATCATTGCAAATGTTTAGGTTTCAAACCAAATGTACCAGCTGTTAACCAGCACATTCCCTTTGAGGATTTTTATTGCACACATGATCATGCTACTAATCCAATTTTAAATACAACATCCATCTTTAGCTTTCAAGGCAAAAACTTCACCCTCTCTACCACTGCTGGGTCACTGATCAGCAACAAAGTGATCTGACACCATTTTTGTACAAAATGTAATGTAGTAAAAGAGTCTATTTGAGACAAACCTGTTTAAGACATTGCTCAGTTACTTACCAGCACGGTCAGCTTTTAGTGTGTCCCACACATTACAGTTGAAGTCATCATATCCTGCCAGAAGAAGGCGGCCGCTCTTGGAGAATGCAACAGAGGTAATGCCACATATGATGTTGTCGTGAGAGTAGATCATCAGCTCTTGATCAGCTCGCAGATCAAACAGCCTGCAGGTGGCATCATCAGAGCCCGTGGCAAAGGCATTGCCATTAGGGAAGAACTGAAACGTACAAATGCAAATATTAAAGCACAACAGTGGTACATAACTTGGCCACATTAAGAATGTGCATTTAAAAAGTGAAGCAGAGCTTAAATGACTTACACAGATAGCATTAATGTCAGACTCATGGCCAGTGAAAGTCTGCCTGCACATCCCCTCTCGAACATCCCAGAGTTTAGCAGAGGCATCGCAAGCACCAGAGACGAATGACCGAGTGTCGGGGCTAAGAGACAGGCTCATGACATCACCTGTGTGTCCAGCAAATGTGGTCGTCTGCTGGCCTGTCTCAATGTCCCAAAGTGCACTGTGAAAAATAACAAGACAGTCAGACTGTTTTCAGTTCCCTTCATAGAAAAATACTTAGACAAGTTAAGAGTTTCTAGCTATTTTTTATTTTTTTAAACTTACCAAGTGGTATCTCCAGAGCTTGTAACAATCTGGTTGTCGTCAAGAAAGCGACAGCAGGACAGGTATCCTAACAGTCAAATAACCAGCAGATAAATTTGATAAATAACCCAAAAATCCAATGCGGTTTTATGTAAACCTATACTTGTACACAAATACACTGTATTTGTGAAGTATCCTATACCTGTATGTCCTGCGAGCTCACGGCTCACACGTACATTCCCCTCACGTGTTTTCAGGTTGTAAATGGAGCAGATGTTGTCTAAGCCACCACAGGCCACATAGTTTCCTGAAGGTGCATATGCACAAGTCATGACCCAGGAAGATCGAAGTGGAATGGCATGAACCTGCAGAACACAGCAACACACACAGAAAATTTAGTTCAGAGAAAATGCAAGTTTGAAGCAAGAATGTTCTGTTTTTGACACAGGAAACAATAGAAATTTAAACAGATGAGAAGCTTGTTTAACTTTAAACAAAAGGAATGCCAGTAAAATAATTATGCAGAACTGAACAAATCTCAGTACTGCTAAAGTTTTTCCTACAAGATCTGACTTCACTTTTATAATGCAGCAAATATTACTGAAAGCCAACACTAAAAAAGAAACAAAAAACTTGAAATGAGATTTTAAAACCTCTGAAGATATTAAGGTATACAAGATGGTAAAGAAAACTTTCTAATCATAACTCTATGCCTGCTGATGTCATCCTGCATTGAAGCCTGATGGAGCGCGGTGTAGAGGAGGAGTAGCCGTCCCACAGAGGCCATCAGTCCTCAACTCAGCCATCTGGGGTTCAATTCCTACCCAGGAACCGTTGCTGCATATCTTCTCTACCTCTACCAATTTCCTGTCTAATCTACCACAAATAAAAGTTACTAGTGCCAAAAAAAACCTTAAAAGGGTATTGGGCAGAGTTTTGACCTTGATTGGTACTGACCAGTCAGAGACTCAAAATCCTCTCTAAACTATCAGGTGACTCAGATAACAGCCTTCAGCTTGAAGGCTGTTATTTAAATTCAAAGCCTCTGACTAAGTGATGTTCGATATCAGAGAAAGCAAAGACTTGTAGGTGACATATCTGTGGTTAAATCAGGCTGAGAGAGCAAAACTTAAAGCAGATAACGGGAAGGTTTAATAAAGTAACAGAAAGTCATTCTATGGTTAAGAATTTAAGCTTTCAACCTGTTTGGATTTGGAAATATTTGCAGCTTTTTGGGAAATCTTTTGAAAAGAGCTTTGGTAAGGATGCATCGTCTTCAGGAAATCCAGACAGTTACAGGAGTTTTAATAATGATGGCCATTCTAACCATTAACACAAAGCTAAAACTGTCAAACCTGCTGCCTTTTGTTATAAAATGACTTTTTTATTTTAAACAACTGCTATCTCACACTCATTGTTTTTCCTCCTATTGTGAATAATTAATAACTTCTATCAGGGAATGCTAGGAAATATAATCTGAATGCTGCGCTAACATGTTCTTGTAATACAG
The DNA here is from genome assembly GCF_003331165.1 of Xiphophorus hellerii. Classification (NCBI taxonomy): domain Eukaryota; kingdom Metazoa; phylum Chordata; class Actinopteri; order Cyprinodontiformes; family Poeciliidae; genus Xiphophorus; species Xiphophorus hellerii. The sequence continues at coordinate 14,879,299 of NC_045691.1, read as the reverse complement.
TTCTTTAAAAAACTGTCATAGATATAAATTTAAAGTAGCAAATCAAAACTTGACATCAGCAACAAAACTGCTCGTTGAACCTATAGTAAATAACTCACTTACGCTTAAGTAACGTGTACAGGTTAGAGAAGACTGGCGTATCTGTACACCAGAAGAACAACTAATATTTTATTACACATAAAAAAAAACATTTGCTGGGAGTTTACCTCAAAAGCATTTTAATGTGCTAAAAACAACAGAAATTAAAACCCAACTCATCAGTTTTGTTTTAAGAACTAAAGTATCGGCTTCAGCACATAAAAAATGGGTGTTGCAGTATAATTCTGTTTTTGCTTGGATCAGAACCACCAATAAACAAATTTTCTTCTTCTGAAAGAGGAACATATTTATTTATGGAATAAAAAAATCAATTGTGCAAAAAGCAAAATCACTGATTTGTGCATCCGTGTATACTGCTGCACATTTCATTTTTACTGTATCCTTAAATAAAATTCACCTTGTTTGTGGTATAGCTATCCCAAATAATGAGTTTTCCATCTTGAGAGGCGCTGACCAAAAGCCTAAAAACAGGAGCAGGAACAACATTAGAGAGCTGGAAAATGGTTTCAGCTAAAAATCCATGTTTAGAAAATAACGTCGACGTACCTGGAGTCTGTCCCCCAGTGCATGGCATAGATTTTGGCCAAATGACCCCGCAGCGTTCGTCTTGTACGCATCTGGATTCGGCCAACGGCTTCGACATTAGCTGTAATCTGCAAAACATTACAGACTCTGAATTCTGCTGTATTCACAATGAATCTTTCAGAGCAAAGCACTCTGTCAGACATTACCTGTGATAGTGTGGCATCTGCACATGCTTTTCTAGCATCCTGGAAAAAAAGAGAATTTAGCTCTTTAGCATATTTACATTTATACACATCACATGCGCCAACTTCTATATAGACAATCGAATTTTGTTACTTACTCTTATCTGATTTTTGAGCTGCTCTGCCTCTTGGCGTAACTGGTCCAGTTCACTCATCTTATCCTGCTTTTTTTAATTACCTTACTCCAACTACCAGGGCACTTGTTTTTCTAACAACAGACAAAAAAGAAAAGGAGAGAGAAAAAAGTAAACATATACAGTCAATATTTTATTTTAAGAGGAAGAGCAACATTATTTTAAAAATTAGTTTAGAAATCTAAAATGCAAAATGGTAATGGCCCAAAAGCAATTTTAACCAGCAGATAGAACAAAATGGGCAACATACTGCTCCCTGTTCAACCTTATAATTCTGCTGCAATGTCGATGTGTCCTGACACACAATTCAGATCAGCAGACAAATCCTGTTAAGGCATGACTTTCCTGTGATCCGAAAAGCAGTCATTATCCTGTTGACCTCAATCCCTGGGATAGTCAGAATTTTCGCCAAGTGATCAATAAGCCACTTATATTAATACAGCACCAAGAGGACATCTAAATGTCCATCTAATAAAGTAAATATATTCAATTCAAGCCATAAAACTAGTTTTTATACTCATATTAAACCATCTAATGTCTCATTTATCAGAAGTTTAGAACATAATTAGATTAATTGGCTTACAAAACAAAAGTATTTAGTTTAAGACGATTCTTATGCAACAGTTCATTAAACTGTATGACAAAAAACTTTAAAAATAGCAAATCCCTAACAGTATTTTTTATTTGTAGGTAGTCACAAATTACTTAGAGATTGCAATTATAATTTAATACAGCTTTATATTAATACAACTACAACTGGGAACACATAATTACACTCCATTGTTTGTGATTATTAATATTTAAAACTATCTCTGCCAGATTTGATGGATTTTCTGACAGTTGGAAACATTAAAATCTATGAGTGAACAGGAATACTTTTTTTTTTTTTTAATATCTCTTCTACAAGCTAGATTTCTATAGATATTAAGCATAACCTTTAAAAAAGATACTCCTGACATGAGCTTTAAGTATAAATTAAATTCTATCCAGTAGCTAAATCTAAATCAATTAAAGCTTCACTAATAACCACACCCAAGACAAACTATAAATAACGACAGCGTGAGATAAGCAGTAAATAGCTATGAGTTTGCTTCTCAGTTCCCTTACCTGGTGTCTTTCAGTCAGTACACTAATGTCACTGGCAGTTGCAGGACGTGTTTGACAATCTTCTCTACCTGTCTACATCATCTTTCAGATTTGCTGATTGGTTGACCTTTCTAACATAGATGATCCTCTTACGCTCATTAATCTTGTAATAAAACGTGTCATGGAATATAGTTATTATTTAGTTACATCCAGAGACAGGAGAATGCAATCTTCATCACAATAGAATTTGAAGTTTAAAGTTAATATATAAACTCAGATTTAACCTCTTTGTACTTTTTCAATCGATTTGATCAATTTTCAGATAATTCTGTTTATTGAAGTCTAATTTGCAATATCGCCACTAGTGTAACTGTAACATTGTTAAGCTCGCTATGGACAAATCTATAATCACAATTATTTACGCTCAACATTATTATTAACACAGTTCCATACTTTTATACATAAAATATTATGTAGCCCTAATCTTTTGTGAATGATTTATGTCTACTTTGACAGCAATTAATATTTTTTAATTTACTTTTTTTAAATCTTTGATTAGTTTTTTGTGGTTTTTAAATCTAATATATTATTATTGCCTACAGAAACAACAACAAAACCCTTCTATTTCCAGTTTTATCTGAGGCGCCTGATAGCATCTGGAGAATATTGTTTAATTTGGGTTTCAGAACCACATTACTTTGGTCTCAGATGTGATACTAACCTATTTCTGCAGCAGTCCGAATCACTTTCAGTACCCTTTAAAGTGTTACAGCCCTTTTTTTTCCTACAAATTGAATTTAATTATTTAGATTTCTTTCTAACTTAGTTGTAATTTGCATTCACAACTTGAACTTTGATGTTTAACATCTTTGTGCCGTAACCAAATTTTACATATCCCGCGTAGAGAACAGAAATAGCTGCACATTTCCCATTAAGATCTGTAGATGCCTACAGTTACGGAGTTCCTCTCTCTCATCACTTCTCCTTTCCAAGCGCCTGATCAGGGTCAGCTGACTGCATGATAAACAATGAGCAGTAGCAAACAGCCTGGAGTGGCAGCTCACTAGCTGTTTCCAAGTCCTGCAAGGCTTAAAGAGATGTGTTTGTTTGCGATTGCTGAAACTGAAGCTGCAATTTTAACCAACTTAGAAGAAAAAGGGCCACGTGTAAACATCTGTTTACAAAAGACGGCCGAATTCTGATAATGCAATGTTTTACAGATCTAAAGCTGGATCATGTAAAAGGCCATAACCAGCAATATCACTGAGCAACTCCATAATCCTAAAAGCTGAAATCCTCAGTCAATGAGTCCCTAATCCAATCCATGTCTGCTAACAGAAATAGTAGCAAAGCCAGTCCAGGCATTAGAAATATGTTTTCAGCTTAATAAAAGGATGAGTTTAATCTTAATTCTTTCATAAACACATGAAAAAAAAAAAATCCAGGCACTCGGTTTGAAAAAGTGCCTAGATTAATGGCTGCCATTAAAGTGACTGTCCTGAAGCAGAAATTCTCTTTTAGTTCTTGTACAAAGAGAGGGGGAAATGTGCATTATTAAAGAATATATACATAACCTTAATACTAAAAATTAAACAATGAGTTTGGACATTAAAAGTTAACAGAAATTATGCAATATTTAACAGGCAGCTGTAAAATAAACTGCATTAACAAACCTGACAGGTAGTCTCTTTTGCTGTTTGCAGTGTGCATGTTGAACCAACACTGTATTCAGTGTGCAAACAGCTACGGAAGAAGTTCTGTGTAAGCACTGTGATTTGCCTTCAACACTGTTACAAACAAATCAAATACTTTGCATTGTATTTGAATGCCTCTCTGAAAGCTTTTCAGTTAGTTTGTTGTTTGTAAGGTGAGAACATTCCAGTAATTCCGCATAATATTGCGTCAAGAGGCTACGAATCAGATTGCTGGTGTCAAAGTCCAATCAAATATATGCATTTAGTTAGCAACACACTATGTGTTGATAATATGCTATGCACTAATGAAAATGTGAGAAGATGCAGCTAAACGCCATCTTGCAGACTGCTGTCTGCTAGTTAGCTTTGCTAGCAGATTGTCGGTGTAGGCCTACAGGCAGGGCAACGCTCATATTCGGAAGAAAAACTCACATAAACGCTCAAATTCCTATATTTCACTTAAGCGTCAACAACGACTTACCGAAAATGGAGTCTAACCACAAGTTTCTATGAAATTTACACCACGGAAACCTAACGGCTTCATCGTCTAATGCAAAATAACGAAACCACAGCCGCTTTCAGGGAGGACTCCGCTGATCTTCCGCAATTGCACGGAGTGCTATGTAGTTAGCTTTTAAGCCAACACCGGATAAACCCAGAAAGTGTCTTGTTTACCGTCCCAGAGAAATCCACTTACTCGGACACCACCAATCTCTTTAAACGATACTGGCCCCGGCTAATTTAATTGCACCGTATCAGAATATTTACGGGTTTTTTTAAAATCTTGTAGTAAAACCCAAGAGTGTAGAAAAAAAAAAAAACCAGCAAGGTCGGGCGGCGGTGGCCTGTATCGCCACAGTGAGACAAATGTAATTAACACACACGGGGTGTTTTATTTTTTCCCCCCAAAAAAGTAAACGAAATTTGCTATTATGTGTTACAGAAATTTAGATGGTTTCAAAGGAAAGGCGGTGCACATCTGGGGCCGAAGTAAGCTAACGTATTGGCTTCCAAAAACAGGGTGTTAACGCGCCCACATTAATGTTCCTTCTATCCTAAAGTGTTGACTTTTTATAAGCATAATTAAAGAAAGTTGATACAGAATTAAGCCATGTTAGTAGATTAGTTATTATTGTCATTTACAAACATCTGATAGCAAATTTGTTTACAGGACGTTTGATTCAGCCCAACCCTATGTGTCAACCTGAATCCTACAGCAACATCTCTACATTTAAGATTACAATATTATTACACTTTGCATGCAACATATACAACATGCATTGTTCCTTATTGTCATTTCTTAAATCTTTTTTTCAAATTTTCAGGCGACTGAGTAGCTTTGAGACTCGTATTTTAGGCCAAGAAGCACCTCCCCTGACTGGGCCATTATTGGCCTTCACTGACAGCAGTTTTGAAAGGCTAACAAGAACGCTGCTTTAACGAATCCCAGAACCTTTCGGCGACATTAAGAGTAGTTAATGTTTCGTAATTGCCTGGATGTAATAGACACAAATGGTTGCCACCATCTACCCACTGGCTCCTGACACAAAGTTCCGAGATTAACCCCCACCCTTACGGCAAACTCTCATGCAACCGCTCATAATAAAATAAGCTTATCGTTAGCAAACCGATGCTAACTGATGGCTAAGAGGCTAGCTGCTGCTACCCCACCCCCGGGCAGTTCGATTATACCACAATTCACCAGCTAATGGGATTAACATTTAACTGTTAAATTGCGATAACGCAATATAATAGTTTGATTTTGCCTTACCTGATTCAATCTGCGCCTGTTTTTGCGTTTTGGCATTGACTGGAACCCAAGACGGCGTATTCCTCCGATCCACGCATCAACGAACAGCACAGTGCTAGCTTTCTAACTAGCTAAGCCAGCTAGCGTAGATTTCTGAGGAGCAGCCCTTCCCGAACGCAGGCTACGGCTGGGGAGCTTGACAACCAGGCGGAGAGGGGAGGGGGTGGGGGAAATCACACCCACAAGCCTTGTGTGGATGACAGTGCACTGGCAGTCAACTCAGCTAATTTTAAAAAGTCACTATTCCTCACCAACAAGGGAGCCTAGACTCTCACCTTTGCAAAACCCAACACCTGACCTGTCCGTAGTATGACTCTCAAGCAGCCATCGACCGATGAGATGGGCGCGGTAACCCTGCAGTCGGGTCTGGGAAACCCCACGTTGCAGCAGCAGCAACGATGGAAAGAGGAGCTTCGATTCGATTGGAGTGTTTTTTTTAGAGAACTGAAGACGCAACTCTTAATTGTTTCTTTTCAGCAGTCTTTCACACATCTCATTTGCGACATGTGTATTTCACGTAGATGCTTAAAGAACACGATGTTCATTTTGAGCTTCCCCCCTCGCAAACCAGCCTGAATAAAACGGTCAAATTTCTGAAGTAGGAAGCAGAGGTGGGCTGAGTATCCAAACAATGTACTTAGTACAGTAGCACTACTTCAATAATATGTTTACTAAAGTAAAAGTGAAAAGTAGCTGTCTATTAAATTACTAAAGTGAGAGTAAAAAGGCTATACAGTAAAGAAGCTGATTGTAACATCTCTTTAAATATATATATATATAAAAATCATATAGACAAGATATGTGGAAATCCTTGTAGTTTAAAGATAGACTGAAAAAATAGACACAAATAAATAACATGATTAGGATCCAGCACCCCTCCAGACCCCACTAGGGACAAGGGTGTACAGAAAATGGATGGATTGATGGATGGACTACAAAATAACAAGCCATAAGAACTGTACACGTCACTTTTTCAATATAAAACATATTGTCTGTCTGATATATTTCAAATTATATCAGACAGACAAAATGTAGTTATGTGGATATCTTAAAGACTAGAATGAAAAAAATAGACACAAATAAATAACCTGATTGCAAAATAACAAATTGAGCCAGATGAAACGGTTCACTTTTTAATATAAAACATCAAACTAATATTTACAGTAAGGTATATAGAGTTGAAACCTGATATTTACATACTGAGTATAAAGTCAAACAATTTTTTCTCACTGTTTAATGTTAAATCAAACCATACGTTTATTGATTTAGATTAGTTAGAATTACCAAAACTATGTCTATTTACTAAGTGCCAAAAAACTTGATGAGAATATTTTTTGGAAAATTATTTTGTAGCTAGACATTTCAGCAGTATCTGGGATAACTGTCTTTTAAACTGCATGACTTGAGTCATAACTATATTTCTGTGTGTGCGTGGGGGTGTGCGTGTGTGTCTTAGAGGAGGGTAGAGTACTATCGTTGTTAAATAAAGCTACACATAGACAATAAAGTTTCAATTTTAAGATCTATCAAATTCTCACCAGATAAGTTGGAGGCTGCCAAACACACCAGAGTTTAGTTTCAACATTGTCACTAGTACAAAAAAGCATGTTGTGAAAGTTGCAGAGGTAAACCTGTTTATTAGCATTTCTGCTTGTCTATGTTCTCTAGAGGTCAAACAATGAAATTAAGAGAATACATTAGAAAATTACACTGATTTTCTTGGCTTAAAAGAATGCTCTTATAAGTTGGATGTGACATTATTGCAAGATCTGGGTTCTAATTTCTTATACAAATCAAATCCACCATTGGTGTTGCCATTGAGCAACTATTGTGATAAAGAAATTTTGTGGGCATATTTAGATTTAATTTATGCTTGTAAAACAAATAAAACAAGGCATTTAAAGTTGAATTTCCAGGCCAAGCAGTGTGGCTAGGTATTGAAATATTTATTTCTACGTCATCTGGATGTTTTTAGAAATCAAATAACTGCACCACTGTTAGTTCTGGTTGCTGGGGCATGTGCAGCATTTTTTTCCAGAAGTGGTTGTAAACAAAGTAGACTGGGACTTCTTCATTTTGCTCTGCCCCTGCCATTTTACAGAGGGTCATCTGCCTCCTTCTCACCCAATCCCTGTCATCTTCCTCTCTCACACCAGCTCTCTCCACACTGTGCCTCACAGCATCAATTAAACATCTCTGTGTGCTTCCTCATTTCCTCTCTTCCATCTAACAGGCTTTTCCTATATATCTGCCATCCCTCTGCTATCTCAGCCTCGCCTCTTACATTTTTCTAAACTGCTCAGCTTGATCTGTCTTTTAGTCTCATTTTTGTTGTTTTGGTCTTCAACAGGGAAACTGTGAACATAACGTCTTCCACCTCCAACTCTGTTTGTGCTTTTGAAAATCACCTTCTGCTTCATGTATCTCTACTGAGGAATCTCAACATTGAACTAATATGCTGTACCCAGAAAAAGTTATTTCACCAATCCATGTGCTGAATTGTACTTTCACACTTATTGTATTTTTTTTCCATTTCATTCAAATATTCTAATGATCATTTGGTTTTTTACTTAGCAACAGGAGTCGCTGTAGGTTCTAAAAGAAAAGCAGCCTCCACCTTATGACTGGAACTAAACTAAAAATTTGTTTGATTTCACACAATCTATAAAATAAATTTCTGCTAATATTTTTTTCTGTGTCTTCAGTTAAAGTCAAATGTTTTATGACTACATTGTTACATCAGCTTTCATTTTCGACCATTAGAGAAATGCCTCTTATCTCACAAAATTAATTAGTTCTGGTCTGTGAAATAAACAAAAAAAAAAATGTAAATATGCAGAAATTTTCTGACTTAACAATTTTCCTTTCCAAACAGTGCAGTCAGCTCACATGCAATAAAAAATAACTCAGAAAAACACAAAGGCACTTTATACCGTTTAGAATAAATTTAATACGAAACTTGTGTTACGGTACAGGAAAGATATTCAGCAGAACGAAACTACATGAGAGGATGACAATCAGAGACCTCTGTTGAGTGTATCCAGTTCAATATATATTTAGCTGATCATTATTCTTTGGTTTCTCTCAGTCTCACTCTCCCACCCTTCGCCTCACCCATTCAACATTTTATCCCATGCATCTTTTTCACTCATCCTCTTTCATTAAAACCTCTCCCTTCTCTCTGTCCTCCAGATATCGAGGGCTCAAAGTGGGTTCAGATGACATAATGCCTGAGATAGCCCCACTAATTGCACATTAATTTCCACCACAACGGCTCAACCAACATACACTGCTAGCCCACATCCTCGAATTAATGCCTACAGCACAGTCCATCGATGTTTGTCCTCAGTAGTTTAATACAAAGTTTTGCCTAAAAGGAGGCTCAAGTCTAAAAACCTTACATGGTTCAAAATCAGCATAAACAACCAATGAAAACATAAAACTCTGTTACATCCTAGAATTACATCTCCCACAATCACTTAAATGATTAGGATTATCTTTGTAAAAAAGGCATCCAATAATATTGATGTAAAATTGAATTACAACATTTAAATGAGCTAATTTAAAGATATAAATGTTAAAGAAAACTTAATTCTGTCATATGCACTGGACGCACGAAAAATCAAAATAGCATTTGAAAGGGACAACGGAGGGAAAAGTGGAGCAGAGACACAAAAGTACACAACATTTTGTTGGTAAAATAAATGCAGGTTTCATGTTTTTGGTTTCTTTTCCCTTATTTGTCACACAAGTTTCTCAGATCCAGCCGAACCTGTTGGAATACATGAAACAGGCTAAAAGCGCTCAAAAAGTATCACTTTGTGCCCTGATCCAAGTGAATTCAAGAACAGATGTAGAACAAAGTATTAAAATAAAAACATACTTAGAAAAAAAAACAACAAAGGTCCTTCTCACATTCTGGAAAAATATTCTGTGACCCGAGGAGACAAAAGCATGCATTGCATTATATGTGGGATAAAACTAACAGAGTATTTGAGGAAAATTGCAACATAGCAGTCAGACACGGTGCTGGTAGTCTGATGGTCTGAGGCTTGTTTTCTGCTGGATGACTGGACATTACAGGTGAAATAATGAATTCTGTTTTTTGACAGAAAATCCTGAAGGAGAATGTATGTATCAGTTGGTGATCTTAATCTCAAGACAACAATATAAAACACACCAGCTATAGTGAAGCCTGGTTAGCTAAAAAAAAAAAAATCCCGAGATATTAGAGTGGCCTAGTCAAAGTCTGGACTAAACTTGGATTTGTTTAGATTAGACTCAGTGGGCAGAGCACTTTCCTTATACCACATGTTGATGTGTCCATGGGTGAAGCATTTACCCCCAAGTTGCATGTTGGTGTGTAAATGAGTGAATGTAGCTTCATTCACTTATTCAGCGCTTTTAGTGGTCAGTTTGCTTAGAAAATTCACTCCAGTCCATTTCCTTAATAAATGAAGTGTCTCTGAAAATTTTTATTTTTTTACTCCAGATATCTTTGTCTGATATTAACATTAGTGATCTGAAATGTTTTGGTGAAATCTCTACATAAGAAAAAGTCCCCAATTTATGGTAAAATACCGGCAGCTGCGGTTGCAAGAATTTTATTGTATATTACGTATAAACGCAGTGAAATTTTAAATTACGTAAAATTATGGTTGTCAGTTATTTTACCATAAATTAGAGACTTTTATTCTTACAGTGTATCTTTTTACTGCACTATGTATAAAATCTGAAATGGAACATGAAGTGGGAACATGAGTGTGAAGGTTGCACGGAATGACACAAATTAAGATTATGTAAAAATGTGAATTATGAAATGCATTCTAGTTTTCACATATAGGAATAATTAAAAAATATATAACTATAAAAAAGCTTTTCAATATTGAGATAGTGTATAAAGACCATATGTAACACTGATTACTTCCCTAATTTAATTTAATTTAATACACAATATCTAATTGTTGTGAAAGGAAATTTTGACTACTAAAACAAATATAAAAACGTGTTTTTTCCAATTTTTTTGGCATTTTCATATTCAGTCTGCAAACTGTTGTGCCACAGATGCACTCATACTTTGCAAATAATTTGCATATGTATTAGATTGATAGGTTCAGTTTCTAGAAACTATTCTAACACCATGTTATGATGCTGTAAGTCTATGTTAAATTGGGAGCTAATCTTGTTTACAATGTGAGCTGCATCTGGAGGTGTGTATTTTATTGTCTTTTTAAATCAATAATCAAAACGCTGCAATTCTCTGCTGGTAAAATGTATTTGTTATTCTGAACAATTTGAGACAACTGTTAATAATATTGCATATCATTCATATAACGCTATGGAACTAAAATAATGAAGAGTTTTCCTATAATCTTTTTTCTGTTTTCTAAATCAAAGATATACTTACACGTATGTGAGAGAAAAGCTTTGTATTTTAAAACACAATGTTATCTAATACTGCAGTACTGCTGCAGTGATGCCACTTCATCGCTAGGTGTCAGTGGTTCGTAACAGTCAAAACATTAGCTGAATAAAAGAGAAAAAAAGTTCTAATCACATGAGTACATAGCAATCAATCCAAGAGTATTATAAGAGTAGATTTATGAGCTGTAGAAAAACATATTCTGGAGTTCAGAACAATGTAAAAGTCTTTGTTAAAACTGTTTTAAATCAATAACAATCAAATTAAATATTTATGTAATATTGCAGAGTGAGTTTGTTTTAAAATTTCCTGGCTTAGTGCAACATTCTGAAGTCAGATTAAAGCAATTACTACTTTAGTATTTTTTGTTTCATTCCTGTGATAATTAACAATTCAATAAAGTCTCATTTTAAGTGTAAGTTTTGTACATAGGAACATTATCTCATTTTTAATTACAGCAATAAAATGCTCATTTCTTTCAGCCTGTGATATAAAGTTTTCATGGACATTCCCTTTCAGAAATGCACACAATTAAGCTGTATTTTTGTTATTTCATCTGTAGTGCTGGAGGATATCAATGCCACTTCCTTTCCTGTTTCCTATTTCCCCTTTTGCGTTCCTGCTCGTCTTGTGCCTCCTTTTTCTCCAGTGAGCAGAGAAGAAGAAAGAACTGGTGTAACATGAGATACTGCAATTTGAGATTGTGTCTGAGACGCTCTGTAAATATTTGAAAAGCGCGTCCCTTTTATTGAGCAAGCTACAGTTTACAGTTTCACAAACCTTGTGATGCTGTGCAAAAACGTACATACAAGCAGCATGGAGTAACCTGAAAAATATGCAGGGTTAATTGAATGAATGGATGTGTTTTTTTAAGAGGGGTAACATGTATCATCCCCTTTACTTTTAGAAAGACTGCAGCTATAGAAATCTAGAAGAGAACTGGAAAGTTTTATAAAGTACTTTGTTAACATCTTATATTCTTGTGAGTCATCCTTAAAAATCTGACTTAATACTAAACTCACCTAATCCTGTTCATACTGATGGGCTGCAGCAGGCTGCATCCACAGAAAGAAACAAAAAACAACTACGTATGCTCAGCTTTGTATCTATTTAGAAATGCAATTTTTATGATATAAAGCACTTTGAACTGCTTTGTTGCTGAAATGTGCAAAACATATAAACTTAATTGATTGAATTAACCTAACATGCATTGATTTAAATGGTGAAAGAAAGCCTTGGTTCAGTGTCAGGCAAAAGTATTCATGACCTTTGAACAACCAGCATGTGACTGGCTGTTCAAAAAACACAGGCTGATTATTTCTCTGGAGGAGCTGCAGAGATCCACAGCTCAGGTAATATGTCAACAGGTCAACTATAAGTTATTCACTCCATAAATCTGGACTTTATGAAAGAGTGGCAAGAAGTAAAAGGCATTGCTGAAATGAAATTATAAGATTTGCAGCTTGTTCTCAAGCCATCTAGGGGAGAGCGCTATGATTGGATGATATCAAAATGAATCTTGCTTACCTGTAGAAAAATCCTATAAATGGCAGAAAATAAAAACTGCATTTTACTCTTAAAATATCAACTGCACTGTGAAACATGGTGTTAGTGGAAGCAAGATGTGGGGAGTCTTTACTTCAGCAGGAAGAGGGACGACCATAGAGTTTATGGGAATGCGGAGGGAGCAAAATAAAAGACCATTCTGTAAAAAAATTCCACCAGGGGCAAAGATTTTCCTTCCAGCCAGACCATGAGCCTGAAGCACAGAGGAATGGTGTTACTCAAATCAAAATCAGATTAAATAACAGTCCAGTTAAAGATTAACCTAAATCAAATTGATAATGTGTGGCATAACTTCGCAAATGTATTTTTATGAGTACTATCTATTAAATCTGACTGAGCTTGATCTATTTTACTGAGAAGAAAGTGGAGAAATTTCAGCCTCTGTGCACAAAGCTGCAAGAGACATGCAATAATAAATATGGAAATCACACTTTTTCCATTTGTACAAAAAAACTAAACAAAAAAACAAACATCTTTCTGCTTCCACACAAAAATTATGCACAACCTCATGTTGTTCTATTAAGGAAAAAATAAATAAATAATAATAATAATTTAAGTTTGTGAATGTAATATGACAGAACATGAGAAAGTTCAAGGGTTGTGAACACCAAGGCAGGCATTGTGAGAATATGATAAATACACTCTAGGAGACCTTCAGGCATTATTGGTTAAAAGTTCAGCTATGGTTCGAACTAAAGGCCTTCATGATGGGAGGATAAGGCATGACCACTGTGCTGCCCTAATTTTGATTGCTAATTCTTCTTCATGGAACAAAATGCAGGCAGGTTATTGCAAATCACCTTCACTACAGAACCATAGAGTTTTAAAATTGTTAACATCAATACACGTTAGCGTACATGATGTGTATTGATCTGCAGGGGTTTTTTTTGTTATTATTGCATTAATCCATTTACATCAGAGACTCTAGCTGCTTTTAACCTGTACAGATCATATACCAGACGATCTCACTCTTCTTTTGCTCTGAGGGCGCTTTGCCCTTCATATCCAGCAGAAGTTTAAAATCTAATTTGTCACACCACAGGACGCTTCATTTCACCTCGGTTCATGCATTAAAGCTTTCTGGCCAACAGCTGCCGTCAGTTGTCCTGGATCTCTTTTATATATGTTTCTTTTACATCTATAGAGGTTTAACTGTGCCATATGAACGCAACAATGAACTCCTTTTACTGTCAACGATTGTGGGGCGTCCTACTGAACCTGTGATGTATGGCCATAACCTATGCATTGTACGGTAGTGTATTCTTCATACTGTGCAGCGTGAAAATGGCATGATTCTCAGCCATTTTCAGTTCTCTGCATGTTGCTGGCATTGCCAACAGAAAATTACATGGATTCCTAAATATATTTTAATATTATGCAAACAATAAACCCCCTAAATTTGTTCCAGTTTTGTTGAACCCCCGCAACAAAAACGGGTAGACATTACACTTCTTTATGTTTGGTGTAAATCTGATGACCTCTCACTAGATTCATCATCATACAGAGAAATCAGAAGCCCTTATTATGCTATAGCTCTGCATTTCTAAAATACAAAGAAAGTTTTACAATTGAATGTTCCTGAATCATTTTAAAAACATTTTTCAAGAATTTTAAACACTTTGCTTTCAATAAATTGGTTCAGAATGATCTGAAAATTGATATAGGGCCTTTTTGACCTTTATAAATAACATCGCAGCATCTTAAATGACATGAATATGTCTGTAGATCCTTTCCTGACTGATTTCGATAAAAGCGCAAATCATTTTTTTGTGTGTGCACAAGTGTGCATATTGTAACATTTGCTGTACTGCTGCACATTTTGGACAACCTTGAAACGACATTTAATCCAAATGAGGATTTATATGTAGATAACTAAGCAACTAACTTCAACTCAAGATTCCTAAGAGTGTTTTATTATCTTCTTTTTCTTCTTTCTTCAAAGTGAAATTTAAAACACTGATAAAAACATAAATTTTCAGTGGCTTTTATCAAATTTCAGGTCTGAGATTATTTAACTCTGTGAGTTAACTCTCTGGGGTTGTGTCAGAATTAAGAATATATCAGATGTATTTTTATTTGGAATAAATTCCAAGCATGTTTTGGCAATTGGGACTTTCTCATCAGAAACCACTTATGAAAAACAACTGATTTTAATTTTAGTTTTTAAAAACAGCATATTAAACTGTAATGCAGCCTTTGTACTTTTGTGGAAAACATTGGAGGAGTAAAAAGTGTATTTGTTTGATTTTTGTGTATTTTCCTGGTTAAAAATACTTCAAATAAAATTGCCAGCAAAAAGGGGATAAAAGAAAATCATTTTGTGGATCTTAAAAATGTACAATGGGAAGTGATTATCACATGGTAATAGGGTAATAAAATAAAAAGAAAACTATCCAGCTTTTCCATTTCTCATTTAATCATTTTAATTTTGAAAACAAAACAATGTCACATTTAAATTTCTTCTCCTTTAAACCACAAAATACATATATTTCTACTTAATGTACTGTAAGCTATTTGAAACCAATTTTCGTTGGTGTGCTATTTTCTTTATCACTGCTACCTGATGGGGAAAAAAAATTCTGTACATGCACAGATTTAAAAGTTTAGTAAATTTTTTGTCTGTTCTTGTTTGCTAAATACATTATTTTAACCTCTTTATTAAAGGAAGCCTTTGAGCAAATGGGCCACAAGTTAAATGCTGTACTAACTAGTGTTCCATCCATCCATCCATCCATCCATCCATCCATCCATCCATCCATCCATCCATTTTTTTAACACCCTTGTCCCTTAGAGGGGTTGGGAGGGCTGCGGGTGCCTGTCTCCAGCTAACGTTCCAGGTGAGAGGTGGGGTCACCCTGGACAGGTCGCCAGTCTGTCAGTAGGGCAATAATTAGTGTTCTAATTTAATTTAAATCATTATATAATATTTAATGAACACAAACCATACTAGGAAAGAGGACTTATTTTAGAAATTGATCTCTTACATCTACATTCATATTTATCATGAAAGACATTTTTATGTTTAGACATAAAAACGATTGCTTTGCCTTTAATCTGAGCTGTAGCGAATGTTAAATTTTCCTCATGCTTTTCTTGCCTAAAAGGACTTTAACTTTCCACACAGAGTCCATATAAAAAAGAAAAATAGCTTCTATTAAACATCCTAAGCTATCTTTGTTAGATTAAAATTTATATGGTCTGTAGCTCAATTTTTTGAGATAAGAGATGAACGTACACAAAAATCTTTTTTTCCCAACCATGTTTTTGTTGTCAGTGGCAAAACGTGTTAAGATTTACAAACTTCAAGTATAAATTTTGTAATTGCAGAAACAAGAAAATAAAAATAATAAAACACACTTTTGAGTATCTACGTTTTACTTCACTTTACATATTTGTGTTAGTGATTTCTGCAAAATTACACGTAATCTGAAAACTTGATTTTGTTGACACTCTCCTTTTGTTGTTGCTAAGCATACTATTTGGCCTAGAAATGACTTAAAATAAAAGTTATGACTATTTAAAAAAAAAGAAAACCTGAACAGTATTTTAATTCCTGCTTGTGTGAGTAAAGTCATTGGATTGAGGGTTAGCCATCACAGGGTTAATTTCCTCAGACCTACCACCCGGATGCAGTCATTCACATGGCTCTGACAGCATCTGGTGGTCACAGCCATTAAATCCCATTCTCATCCCCGTAAAGCCAAACGGGCAGCAGATGCAGCCAACCACATTCATGATCTTGAAGCCATCGGACCAATTGCAGGGTGCAGGGGGAGGGTGCTCACAGCACTGATCTTCTGTTTGCAGCATCCCAAGAGCAGCCTCTGTTGTGTGAAATACAAGAAAAAGGGCAAGACAGCGGGAGTGAATCCAAGGAAGCAACTCGAAGAACTGGAAGGGTGGAATCTCTTGGGGGGTGGCAGCCAGGATAGGGTTACTTTTGATTTGTGGAGTTCATCCTTAGAGCAAATGGCTGTTGTGTCAGTGTAAACAGCCTGTGCAGTACCTGCATTGCTGAAGGGGGAAGGAGAAGAGGAGGAGGCGGCACAGACACTGGAGCAAATGTTACCTCTTCCTATGAATGTTTCCTGTTGTTAGGTAGCCCCAGACCTGCTGTTGCTCACCTCTTAACATGCATGTTGTATGTTGAGGTACGTATGCATATCTTATCTGAGGGTAAGACCTGCTCATGTTGGCAGGATTAGCAGCCGAGATGCAGCACAACTTAACTAAAAATAACATCAAGAGGAGCATGACATGATCCCATGCAAAGAGCTGTGAGCGTTTGTTTTTGTGAGCAGGGCAACGCAGACTGAACTACACCAGCCGACTAAAACCAGCCTTTGTTTTTCATTGGTTGGCTTCAGTTGCACATGTTCCTCATTAAGAGCAAAAGCAGACAGGATGAGGAGGGAGGTATGGATCATATGTCTGTGCCTTCCTGTGTCACCATAGAAAGCATGCTCTTTTAAAAAAGGAACCTCTTCATATGCGTAAATCTTGGGGAAAAAGTGCTATTCGCTCTCATGGGACATGTGTAGTACGCAAGTAGGTGGGAGGAACATGGGCTCAAGCCATGCAGTGGATATTTATGGAACCACTGTGTGTGGGTGTAAGTTGAGTTTGATGTCTGAAAGTGCTGCCAGCACATTTCCTAGAGGTGAACGTTACAGTTAGAGTGGTTAGTATTCCTCTGACTTTATGAAGTATGTACACCAGATTCCTCCTGTACGTTTGTTACCCACATCCTGCCAAAAAAAGAAGAAGAAGAAAAAAAAAAGAAACACCCGCCACAACCTTGCTGGCACTAACAGCCAGGGGCTAAATAAAAATCTGGATTTCTAAAAAATGATTTAAGCATATCATCAACAGATACATGTAAAGCATTTTTACTTGTGTCTCCTTTTGCAGCTCATATGGAGGAAGAACCATCAATGCCTCAGCAGACCACAAACCAACGGCAGGGCGGCTGTACTGACCATGAGACACGTTAAAAACTAAGCAACACATCAACATCCACACCAAAATAAAGGGAAAAAGTTTGATAAAATTTGCTTGAGAAACCTACACCCGACCATGGCTGTGAATACTGCCAAGACAACGTCAAGTTTTCTCTCGACAACTGCAACAACCGCCACGGACCCGTTGCTCTCAACGAGCCTCGGACCCAGAGAAAACATCACCTCAAGAACATTTATGACTGTTACCCTAACAACGACAGCAGCAACAACAAACGAGACCAGCTTCAACTCCACCGCGACTCCAGACGTGGTGATTGAGGGCTCGAGTGTTGGAATGCTGTTGGTGCCCTTCGGCATCATCACCCTCATTGGCTTAGCGGTGGCAATAGTAAGGAACTGATTCAAGATTCTCCTATGTTGCTCTTAACTCCTTTTGATGATCTAGTTAATAAATATTTTAATGTCATTTTTATTATAGATGCTGTACATTCGGAAACGGAAGCGGTAAGTGTTTACATTTTGATGAACTATCTTTACAAGAAGCTAGAGAAAGCGTTTTTGTTTTTCTTAGTTTGTTGCATAATTTGCATGTAAAGATGTAACTTAAGATGGACAAATGTGGGTTTTTCGGATGCAAATCTGCTTAGCAATTTGCATTAACTTTATGTTTTTAAACTGAACTTGGAATCTCTAAGAAAAATGGTTGATTGACCAGAGAGCACAGATGTATAATAATGATCAGAGCATCATTATGAGGCCTTTTGAGGGAAGTTCGCCCTGCTAAAACATTTAATTTGATGCGCCGATGACTGTTGAAGAAAGACTGGACACCATAGATCCAAAGAAAGCCTGAGGCCTTCAGAAGAAAGACGTGCAACTTTTGAGTCTGAAAATGATAAAAACAGCCATTCTATTATATGTGACAAAAAGAAAAAAAAGTTTACCTACGACTGGAGATCTGAAAGGAGGAAACTAAGGCATGAAGGCCTGAGAGAAGTTTGTCAGAGAGAACATAGACAAAGATCAGGATGTTAACAACGTTCTTTGCACATTTAAGCCTAAAATTGAATTATTTTGACACCAGAAAGGAGGAGTTTTAGCATAAACCAAATTTTTATTTTTAATTAACTGAGCAAAACCAGTTTAATTTCTGTAATGTTTTCCTATAATTAAATCATTTTCTTTTTCATAGACAAATTTAAAAGATGTCGATGTGTGAACATTCCTTCAGAAAGAACTCAAAAGGGGTCTCCTAATTTTTCCCCCACAACATTACAATAGGAAAAATGCTGACATGTTCACATCTATTCATCAATACTCCAACTCAGTACAACTAAAAACATTTCCAACACCATCAGAACAAGAACAGTTTGTAAAACAAGAATTACTTATGAAATCAAATGTCCTCTTAGGACGCATTCGCTATCCTGTGGAAAACACGAGGTGACAGTGGGGAGGAACAACTAATTTCTCACAGGAAGGAGAGCCAGCAGAACCAGACTCTGTTTGTGTTTCAGGTTAGAGAAGCTGAGACATCAGCTCATGCCCATGTACAACTTTGACCCGGCTGAAGAACAGGACGACCTGCTGGAACAGGAACTACTGGATCACGGACGGGACTGGCAGCCTCGCAGGTCCAAACGCCAAGGTAGGCCGGACGGCGCAGAAAAAACATCAGCACATTTCTAATATAAGCTACATCTAATTATGACTATTTTTTGGTCGAAGTTTTCGTTTTTAGTTGTTAATGTGTACTTGTGTATAAAACTTTCACTTGTTTATAATGAGGTTATTATGATTTATTCTGTCTTTGTGTTAATTTTTGCTTTTTTTTTTTTTATTTCTGTTTAAAGTTTTGACAAAAGGGCAAACATGGTAAAGTATCACCCGTGTGACCTTTGAACCTTTTCTTTTAACCTCACTGTTCTTCCCTACACTCATGCTGTCCCTGTTTCAGTATCCACAGTAACAACAAGAAGGCAAAACGTTTGAAACATTTTTTTATTCTAAAGAAAATTAATTGACATAAAAGAAACATGTTTTTGCTTAGTCTCTTTCTGTGAACCTGCACCTTTATAATCTATCACTTACTTTCATTATTTATCCTTCATTTATCCATGGATTCATAGAAGATGTAGCTACTGATGGCCACACAAAACTGAGCAAAAACCTTTAAAATGGAGCCTTGTGATACAAAATGTGGGACTAACAAGAAAACTAACATAAACCATTCATTACAAGTAAAATCACACAGTGTAAGTTTTGGTTTTAGACAAAAAAATCTACCGTATTTTTCGGACTATAAGTCCGCCACTTTTTCCCCCACGCTTTGAACCATGCGGTTTATAGCCCGGTGCGGCTTTTCTGTGGATTTTTCTTCAACCACCAGGGGGCTCTTTAGCAGGAAGTGAATCATTGGAAGTCAAAATTGGAAATCAAAGAAGAAAGTGCTGATTTTCATTTAGAACAAGCACATGCTAGCAGCATGCACGTCGGAGAAATGTTTTCAAACTCATATCCCCTCATCATGGAAACCACACGAAAAAGTTCTTATGATGCAGCTTTTAAGTTGAAGGCTATCAATCTGGCAGTACAGGAGGGAAATATAGCCGCTGCTTGTAAGCTCGGAGTAAACAAATCCATGGTTTGGCGTTGGAGACGCAAGACGCAGCCTGTGTCCTTGTGGAAAACCGAGAGCGGCGGAGATACTAGCGGTTTATTGCCCGGTGCGGCTTATATGTGTATTCGTCCAGTTTAAAAACAAAAAAAACAACTTTGTGGGTGCGGCTTATAGTGAGGTGCGCTCTGTAGTCTGGAAAATACGGTACATATTTTTATTAGTTGGACACATAAAATGTTAGTTTCTGATTTTAAAAGTTATCTAAGCACTGCTTTGAGTCTTAGAGGTTTTAAGCTGCCCTCAATTCATTCATCTGTGTAATTACTATTGGAGAAATTTATTTGTACCTCTGGCAAATATGTGCCTTAATATGAATTAGTATTTGATTTACCAAAGTGATTAGTAAATAAATGTATTTAAAGTAAAGGTTGGATTTTCCAAGCTTTTCAGATTAAGATTTTGTTGCTGTAACAAAAGTTGGTATATTTTTTGGGGAGTTTTACTCGTCTTTATCCGGAGTAACAAAAAATATACCTACATTTATGTTTGTAGCATCTGGTGTTAATTGTACAACTGCTCAAAATCTGAATGTTAGGATTAATGCAGGAGCTTTAATTACCATTCAACATGTAAAAAGTCATTTTTATACATATAATTATTACACTGTAAAACTTTTTGAGGTGGTTTAACTTGGAAAATGTAATTTAAGTCAACAAGAAAATTGTTTTGATTTTAACTCAGAAATTAAAGTTCATGAAGTTGATTTAGCAACAAGAGACAAGTTTTCTAAACATTGTTTTTAAGTTAATTAATCTTTAATTGTGAGTTTTTACTTAATGCTGCAATTTAAACCAAATAATTATTTCACTAATATGCAAGAAAAAAACTGCTTTCTCCTAGTTAAAGAGCCACATTTCTCTATTATTTTCACTCACAATAGCAAGTTAAAATAACTATTTTACTTTAGAATAATTTAAATTCTTCTTTCAAATTGCATGAACGAAATTTCTGATCTGATAATGAATTTCATTAAACATGAAAATGAATTGTTTAAAAAGGATTAGTGTGAACAGGACATTAACCTCAAGCTTTAAAGTAAACATTTGTCTTAATAACACATGAGTCAGATCAATGTAATGCACTTCCATCTCAGGATACAAAATCAAGCCGCTAAGCATTCTGGGAAATAGTTCCTACTCCTGTCATTCAGTTTTTTAAGCATAACTCTAGTTTATTCAACTTTTGGAGGTTTGACAAAATTAATAAAAAGTTAACAACAGCTAACTGTTGTAGGTTTATCTTTCACAAACTCACATTCAGGTTCTAATCTAAAACTCACTAAATGTATTTGGTTTAAAGAGTAGGAGATAGTACAGACAACTAAATGCAGCTCAAAGGTTTTACAGTGTATATGAAAAACCTACACTTTTGTCCGTATCAACACCATTTCTAAACAAAACAGCAGGAGTTGCAGTGGACTCATTATAAACTTCCTCTGCTTTCTCCTCTGCAGACTCTCACAACCTCCCAGGGGACAACGCAGCGACCCAGTCGTCTGGTCTTCACAGATGTTGCCAAAGCCCTCAATGCTTAACAGCCCCTCTGCCCTGCCTGGTCAACCCCAGCCTGCAGGAGAGCTGCAGACCACATACCCAGACACAGACTGTCACTAACAAGGGACAAACAAAGGGAAGTTAGACTGTTTTAGGCTTAAACTGGAGGTCTGATAAATGTTGTCTTCACAACGCGTCAAGTGGTTGTATCAAAGAAAAAACTCAGAACAATGCAAAGGGTTAGTAATGATCTTGCACTATTATTATTATTCACTGGGGCACCAATTAAGTGTGGTACCCTTGTTTTTTTAAAACTATGCTCCGTCATTGTTAAAATATTTAATAGCTTGTCAGTTTCTGCATCTATGTTTCTGTTTCATATGAGGAAATTGTGAATCTGTTATAGTGATTTTGTGGTCTTACACCTCGTATGCTGGATGTGTCGCCATCCTCAATCTGTTTTCCTCCCTATTTGTCTTCTTTACAGACTGTGGATTAATATCATTTCCATCTGTACACATTAAAAACATATTTAAAAAATCCAGAGGAAAAAAGACAGCACAAATCCATGGCAACAAATGAAGAGTGTGATATTTTTATTGATAAGCGATATAGAAGCAAGGTAACACAAATCACAACGTAAAGAATCATAACAAAATATATATCACAGGTTTGTGAGTTGTATTAAAGAAGTGGATGAGGACATATCAATAACATAACTATTACATTGTGTTAAAGGTAAGGCATTAAAGATGATTTCTCAAGTTACAGTTCAACTTTTCAATAGTTGAAACTAGATCAAGTACTGTATGTTACTATATCACTAGCAGTAAGATCACAAAACAACATTGTCCCCTTACAGAAAGAGTAAATATCCAAACACAGCTCGTGTAAAATAACACACTGACTTAGCTGGAGTTAAATTAAGAGGCACCTTTCAGGGATGACTCATTCACTTCTGGTCATATCAATATAGTGAGATGAGATGTGTGTGTGTGTGGACTACTGCAGTATTCAAAAGTTATTTCAAGATTTTATGATCCACTCTGCCTGCAGGGCTGATGGACACTTCTGGCCTTAAAAGGCCGCAAGTGTCCCTAAAAAATGGCCCAGGCTTGGTTCTCTTCAGAGGTAGTCCAGGAGGGCTAAATAAGTAAAGTCAATGCAACATTGAATAAATCGGTAATGTGGCAGCAGCTTAGGCAACGATGCTGAAATACATAAAATAAATGATGTATCAGTAAAAACATAAAAAAAAGTGTTTGAATATAAAGTAAATGGGTGATTTTCAAGTAATAAGCAATGCAAGAGGGACATGTTTGATGCATTTTTAAAGAGATTTTATAAAAAATTAATCTGTAATAATTCTCATTTTATAAGGAATACTTCAATATGTCAGCGTAAGAACAGAAATCCCAGCAAGAAAAGGTGTCCAGATATTTTGGATTAACTACTTTTAGATTAACTACTTTTTGGAGGTTTGTTATCCGCTGTTGAAGCAATTCTAAGGTAGGGTTCTGTGGATTACTTATCAGCAATCAGTATTTTATCTTTAGAAGAGAGCTGTCTGAAGATTTCAGATGTCAGACAACTGCTAACTAAAAACTCAGACACTTTTTATCAGATGTGAGGTTGCAAACACTAGTAGCTCAGAGTTTCTTAAAGATAACGTTACAAATAGTGTTAATTTAATCTAGTAATTAGTGACTACATGTTGAAAATTATTATTTGGTTCAAATTATGCTTTTACTAGAACTAACTTAGCAAAAGGGACTACATTTTGTAAATGGGTTCCTGCTCCAACCCACCTGATGACAGTTCATTATTTCCTCAGTCTGTCATCAAACACTTCAAAATAAAAGCATGACCCTTTCATTTAAATCAAGTGTGTTCAACCAAGAGGACATCTCAAGAAGGTAGAAAACCAGCAGCTCTGAAGGACTGGTTACAACATTTTCTTACACATTTTGCTTTGGGTATTGACTCTGATTTGCTGACCTATTTTAACACATTTCGCATGAATTCAGAAAAACAGGCAAGTAACTAAATTCACAAGTTCTTAGCTCTTCTTTCTAATCTCTTCTTTTACAAACTCAAGTAGTTCAGACAGTCTGCAACAGGTGCGACTCTGACTGATAATAAATACCAAATAGAATCCCCCTTAAATATCAGAACCTTCTCCTTACAGTATGTTTAGGATGATCTGATGATAATTAACAGTGGTAGTAATCTATAGTGACCACTTGGTATTTGGAGGCACTCATAGCTGAAGGAGCATTTAGTCTGTCATGGAGGGCAACAAAGAGACTTAACGACTAGATCAACATGTTGTGAGTGTTTCTGCTCACACCTAGAGCTGATCAACATGTAACCTTAAACCAGACGAGGCTGGTAATGAAACCTGGCACTGTGAACACCAAGAAAACTCTGTAATTAAACGCTATACCTTGATGATTTATTGTAAAAACCAGATCAAATACTTAAATAAAGTGACATTATCAATGATTTTTCTGCCCAATAATAACTAAAAATGTCATATTTTCAGCTTTGACCAGGGTACAAACATGCATTTATGACTGAGATTTTTGCTCTTAAGTTGACTTATTAATGAAGAAGCAACCATTTTTTTTGTCTACAGGGATATTTCCTGTAATTATCAGCCTAATTTTATAACTATATATTTTCTTTATTCTTCTTCTAACTTCACCAATATAAGATCTAAAAATTATCAACGCACCTGCAGGAAACATGCAGGTCTATAGTTCATGTCTTGGGATTTCTGCCAGCACTGAACACACCGTTAAAAAAAGTTGTATTTTATTTATTGTGAACATGAAAGTAAACAGAAACAAAACATATTACCCGGAAAAAGCAGCAAACCTCTTAGTTAAGGGGTTTCATTGAATCATTTCAGTGAAAACGAATGAGTGTTTTATGCCCAACTAATAAAATCCTCTGTGCTTAACTGAAGCTTAAATACAGTGGCTTGCAAAAATATTGAAACTTATTAAACTTTTTAGACATTTTTGTTATATTACAACCAGAAACGGTAATGTATTTTACTGGCCTTTTTATGCAGTAGACCAACAGGAGGCGATGCACACGTATAAACTGGACGGATACATGTTTTAAAATGTATTTAAAATACAAATCTGTATTTAAACCCTAATAATCTGATGTAACCAACTGCATTGAGAAGCCACCTAAACCAAGGGATTATGCCAAGGAATACTGCAGGAATAAAGTTGTGGAGAAGCGTAAAGCTGTAAAGTTATTAAACAACACCCCAAGCTTTAAACTTCTCACAGAGATCAGTTCAGTTCATAATCTGTAAATAGAGTATGGCACAACTTCAAATCTACCAAAACATGGCCTAAACCGCCATGCGGGGCGAGGAAAGCAGGAGCTGCAGAGATCCAGAGAGCGATGTGGCAAAAGTACAAAACCGAAGTTCAGAGAAGCTCTCCCTTGAGAAGTTCTCTCTTGAACTAAATGGTAAAGAAAACATGCAAAGCTGGCAAAAAACATACTTTAAAAGCCTGCACCAGTAATCGCAGTAAAAAGTGATTCTTCATCTTCTAATTTCTTCACTGTGTTGGTCAAAAACATAAAGTCCAAATAAAACACACTGAAACTTGACAAAGTATGAATAAGTTTAAAAGGTTATGAAGAGTTTTGCAAGGCACTGTATGTTCAGAAGCAAATATTATCCTTTAAAGCAAAAAACTCTATAAGGCCCAACCTTTTTCACCTTGAAGTAGTAAAAAAAATGAACTCATAAGCAATAAAACACACTATCAGTTGAGTACAATCCTGTCGTGTTATTGTAGCACAATTGGGTCAAGTACATGCAAACATTGAGGTTCATCTAATGTATTTCAGCACGTTGCGGCTATTTTGCTGCCAAGAATTAAGTGTCACACATACATTTTACAGTGTAAGAATCAGAGGAAAAAATACATGATGTAGTAAAATAAGAAAAAGAATAACAATCCCCTCCCCATCCCACAAAAAAAATCAAAATAAAAAAATACAGGTTTTCATAAGGTACTACACTCTAAAAGGCAAGTATTTCATCAAGTTGTTGTAAACTATTGGCTGCACTTTAATTCCCAGGAGATCAGAGTCTCGCTTCAGTTTTTTTATTTTTTTTTATTTTATCAGATACAGTTATTTTTCTGAAATGATATTGATACTTTATCTGTACACCTCCGCTGGAGTGTAACATCCTTTTGTTACTTGTGTGTATTTGTTGGTTTGTTGGCATTTAGCCCTGAAACTTGTTGATTTGCATTGGTACACATGCCTGTGGTTGTGTGTGTGTGTTTTTTGCGTATACAGTATCACTTCTGAGGGAGTGAAGGATAACTTTGCAGGAGGATCTTCTGTGTTTTTGTGTCGCTGAGGTAGAATGAGAGATCAAGAAGCTGAGGCTGACTGAGGTTTTTACATGAGGTCTTTGAGTCAAGGCATACTGGTAATGTCAAATACAGATCAGAATCGCACAACAAACACAGCACCACAATTATTACTGAGTAGATATCATGTTCCTGAATAGATATGTACCTGAGGTTTTCATAAATGACGTAAGAGCACTGTTAAAAAAGTGAAATCCTGAGAGTGGTAAAAATGACACCTCAACACTGCGGTTGACTCAAGTATTTCTGAAGGTTTTGTTTTAGCTATTTCTTTTTTGTTCCAAAATGAAATATCCATTTCAACCTTTGGATTTAAATCAGTCACTTTCTGCTTGGAAGGATTTACTCAGCAGAGGTTAGGAAATAATCTCTGAAAATGGATATTTCAATTTGAAATCACACCAGCTTTCACAAAAATGAATTCAGCTTGCCATGATTATGTTGTCACATTGGTTTGAAAATATCAAGTTTAAAACAGCTGACAGAAAATGTGCTGAAACCCGGTTCAGTTTGGTTCCTTTTGTCCTTTTTTAAAAAATTCTGCCTCTTTCTTTTTGTCTTTCTCTGCGTCTCTCTCACCATTCAAGCACAAAACATACAGACATGCGTTCCCACACATGCAAAAAATCTCACAGAGACGCTCAGGACAGCTGGCAAAATAAAGGAATAGTTCCACTTTAAGGGAGAAGCATTCTTTCAGGTCTTAAAAAATGCAAGAGAAAAGATTACATTAGATGGGTTTAAAAATTTGCAATCCAGATGATTAAATTTATTTTAATTCTCTTTTACATGTAAGACATAAAGGTTAAATTGGGTGCATTTAGTTAGTGGGGTATTAAACCACTAATTATTCCATATCTTTGAGCTGATAGCCTGATATAGAGCTAGAAGGCACAGGAGGAACTTAAACATTTATTAGAAATTTTACATAGAACTCATATTCAGAGATCCACATATCTGGCTTTTCCTGATACCGATTAATACGGTTTTCTTTGCTTTTTGACCTATTGCATTGTTTTTTTTACTAAAGAATATAAGAAATAAAAGAAATAGAAATGCGTAGCAGTTTTGTTTAAAACAGGCTGCAGCTTTGAATCCAACAAAGAATGAAGGAATCATCCATTAAAGCATTAAGCGTCAAACCTAAAGGACTGAATAGCAAATAAAATAAATCTCATGAGGCCTTCTGATCTGATCAGAGCCGATTAAAGGAAAATTGGCTGATTCTGATCTCTGATTGATTAATTAGTGCATCTCTAGTTATATACACACTGCCCTCCATCTTTATAAATAATTAAACTCTATCTTTTATTGCAGAAGCATAATCTCATAACCTCAAACAATTTAGAAAAATACAACTTTTAATTTGACTATATTTATTTAGTCTGGAAAAAATATATCTTATGGTAGAAAATAATTGTTTTTAATAAAATAACCCTCAGGAAGTACTAATTATGAAATAGAATTTTATTGAATGATTTACTTTTTAAGCTGAATGTTCATTACTTATTTATAGTATTTCATTAAAGAGGCCCAATTCTTTTAGCCATCCATTCAAAACATAAAAACAAGAGAACATGTTAATCAATTAAGGTATGTTGATAATTGTAAATGGACGTAGAAGCAAGAAAATAGCTGAAATACTTAGTTCCAAAATAAAATTTTGAATGTTTTAAAGCACTGGAGTTGTGACAAATAAGGCTGGACGCTAAGCCAAGTGTATCTTGTCACCACACAGTGAGGAGGGTTGAAAGGGTTGTTGTTGTTTTTTACTTTAATGTTAAGCTGTTGAATTTCTTTTACCAATAACTATGGAGGGTGCTGTATGTTGGAGAACCTGTGCTATATCACTTTGCTGTTTTTTAAAAGGCACATTCATGTTGTCACAAGACAGGAAGCGTACGTTTTTATTTTATTTTTTGCCTCCTGTCTATATATAAAATACAAATTTTCTTAATATTCAGCAACTCTGCAAATACTTTTCCCAAAAGCTGGAACCATGCCTTTACAAAGGCTCAAACGATCAGATACTCAAAGCAACAACAAATCCATGGTGCTGTTTAGATCAGGAGAGGAAACTGCTGTCTGTGAGGATTTTCGTTTTTGGGTGTGAGTGTGTGTAAGTGTGTGTGTTCCTGATTTCCCATCACAGATAGGGAGTCAGATTGTACCCCTGTTTGCTTGAGGCCAAACACTGAGGTAGGTAGAGAAGGATCCCATCTACTCCGATTCCTCCTGAGCAGGCACCTGAGATGAGTGGCCCTCCTCGGCCTCCTCCGAAGGGCCCTGGAACATCCGAGGAGCAAAAAAAGGAGAAAGATCAGTTATTTTCTGAGCGGTGACTCACGCAGCTCAAAAGGTACTGAATCAACGCTAGAAAGAGCACGCGAGTACAAGAATGAGTGGCAAAAACTTCACGGGGCAATTGCGTGCGAGAGAGCGAGGCTCCAGCCGTCAGACCTAGAAATGTGAGGAAGACGACGGTTACATCAGGAAACCAAGAAGACAGGGGAAGAGAGCAGTTAGATCAGGTTTCCCCTCGCAACACTGACTCATTCTTCCCCTTCGTGTGCGTGCCTCTGAGAAAGGAGTCTGTCTCAATGGTTTCAGTTCTTTTAGGCGCCCTAACCTCTTTGACAAACTGCTCAGCGCAGAGGATGCGATAAGGCGAGGCGAGGGGCATCGTGTTGGTAAACGCTGTTGTGCAACACTCTCGACAAGATGGCTAAAACAGCCTGAGGTTTCTGAGAAACGCTCCAAAGGTGGATGAGACCAAAGGAACTTTATGCCATGTGGGGAATTCGGCACCAGAGTCTGTGAATTTCCAAGAATTCGCCACATCAACATGAAGTCAGTTCAGAAAAAAACAATGAAGCTTGTGCAGAGACAACTTACTGAAAGTTGTGCTTATGTACAAAAAACACTTTCTGCATTTTTAATATTAGGGGTGATTCATTTAACCTTTTGAAACTGTCACAGGTCTGGGGAATGGAAAGTTAAAAAAAAACATTCATATATTTATATTTTTTTAATTTTTAACTTAAAACAAGTTTTTAAAACTTTTTTTTTACATTAATAATTTGCTGCTTCACTTTTAGATATTCACACATTTACTAATTTAGTTGTTTTTTTTACTTTTTTGCTAAGCTTAGTAAAAGTAAATTAAATATATCACAAACATCCAAGATTAAAGGTGGAAATGTGAAATGAAGAGGAGGGCTAATTTTTGTTGAACTTTGTTTTCTGATCTTTGTACATCAGTTCAGGTAAAAACAACACTTTATGTCACAAACAATTTATTAGCAAGCAACTTTAAAATCTTGTATTGCTAAAATAAGGTTATGTCTGGTTTTACTAGTGCTGATTAACTCACAGTCCATACAGCATGACACTAACATAGACATAACCTCTGGAAAAACCTTTTAAAATGATCCGTTTCTCTGATTTTACTCTTTATAGACATATGTTTGAGTAAAATTAACACTGTTCTTTTATTCTATGAACTACTGACAACATGTCTCCAAAGCTCCACGCAAAAATTTAGTATTTATTTGCAGAAAATGAAAAATGGTCAAAATAAGCAAAAAGATGCAGATGCTTTCACACCTCAAATAATGCAAAGAAAACAAGTTCAGTGTTCATTTAGAAACAACAAAACTAATGTTTTAACTCAGGAAGAATTCAGAAATCAATATTTGGTGGAATAACCAGGAGGTTTTCAATGGGGTTCAGTGCAAGTGGGCTCTAAGTTTTTTCTACAGCTGTATTTATAGTAAAATAGAAGAGACAATATCTCAATAAATGCCAGCATTCTTTTATTTTTTGTCATTTATATTCACGAACCGCTTTAATTCTGGATTTCAGTAGGAAGTGTCACAAAAATATTATTAGACTTATCTGGTCACCTTTGGAAAACTTTCTTGCATCCCTACACAAAATGATCAGTAAAACCAGAAAGTCAATGAAATATTGTGACATTTATACATGCCCTTATCTTTATTATAAAATAAACCAAACACACAGCATAAAACATGAGTGAGGATGTATTACAGGGTGATACCCTGAAGCAGATGGCAGGAGATTAACAAAAATCCCACAGGAGAGATGATCTGCCTCTTCATCCACCTCTGCTTAGAAGCAGTTTCAGAGGGAAGTGAGATGAACCCAGACTATTAACTATTAACAAGTAAACTGTTAACTAACATGTGAGTCTGGTTAACAGGTGACTTTTTGACGCTTTAATCATTGTAATGCAACAACCCGAGGCTCCTGGTGGCTTAATGGATAAAAAGCCCAGGCGCATTTTTCCTGTCTTTCATTATCAGGATTTAAGGGAGATGTTTCTGGAGCGGCACAACATTTCCAGTAATTTTACAAAGATTTACTTGTTAATGTTCTTCAGTTGAACCCCTGAATATTGAGGGATGATTACAGCATTTTTTTAAGGGTTTTAAATTAGTGGTAGACATTAGACCTAAACCTCAGATTAACCACTGACATTTAACCAAGCTCTCTTTTTTTGCTGTACTTGTGCCAGTCATGAACCGGTTACCGTTATTGAGGCCTAGCAAACTGCTGTTTCAAAACTACTAGCATCTCTGTTTAGATACTAGTATCTAAACAGAGATACTGTTTAGATACTACTGAACAGTATCTCCTGTTTTGTTGTTTCAAAACAGGAGATGCGGTTTTATCTCCTTTTCATTAGATAAAACACAAGATGTAAAAGTGAACAAAGTTTTCTTTAACTGCATAGAGCACAGAGTTACAAAGTATTGCCCCTCTCCCACCTGTTGCTAGCTACTACACCTTTTTCTTGCTCAAAGGAAAAACAAATACAGCCATAAAACACAGTGTGGAAACTAAAAGCATCCACCACACTTATGAAGGTAAAGCTGTTTTAAAACTATAGCTGGCCAAGGCTCTCTCAGAGCAGACAGACTGACTGATTAACCAGCTTATAAAGCAGAGCAGCAAATACAAAATCTGCAGAACAAGCCCTTAAAAAACACAACATGCGACATGTTTGTCTTTTCATCAAAATCAAATAAAAATAAAAAGTTTATAATTGCAGTAATAATGTCAGATCAGACTGGCGATTTCCAAAAATGTCAGCATGAGATTTCCCCCAAAAGGTGATTTTTTAAAAAACCTCTAAAATTTTTAAATGATTAAATCAATGAGCAATTAAATGACTCAAAGTATCACATTTAAAAAAAGGAAAGCTAATATTTAAATTGTGAAGACAGTTTTGTGTTCTAGTCTCAGCAATCATATCATGACTACTCATGTTTCTGTATTAGTATTATGTTTAAAGTGAACTGATATGAATCAGATGGACCAAACAACAGCCTACTTTCATAACTTATC
This sequence comes from Xiphophorus hellerii, assembly GCF_003331165.1. Classification (NCBI taxonomy): domain Eukaryota; kingdom Metazoa; phylum Chordata; class Actinopteri; order Cyprinodontiformes; family Poeciliidae; genus Xiphophorus; species Xiphophorus hellerii. Next base: position 14,847,799 of record NC_045691.1, on the reverse strand, counting down.
ATTTGATTCTCTATCTCTACAGTGCACCTTATGCACTTGCTCTATTATGTTTTTTATGCATTTATTAAAATACTTCTATATGCAATACTTTCTAAGTATTTTTATGTTTTGTTTTTCAGAAAAAAAACAAACAAATAATTGTAGCCAAATATTTGTATAAACTGTTTTCTTAATGTCTGGCATGAAATTAATCAAAGTTTAACGTCAAACAAGAAGATGTCTGTCAATATCTAGATGCCTGAAGGTGCAACATTCAGTTGTTACAGGCAGAATGGGAGTGTCTAGCTATAATAAAATTTAGGAAGAAGATGGATTCTCTTTTTTCTTGTATGAAATCAGCTTGCATAAATCCCAGGACATAAATAAAAGATCTTGTGAAGATGCTGGGTGAAGATGGTAAGAGAGCCATTATGGAGAATGAAATCAGTCCTGTATCTATGTGGGCTGAAAGGCCACTCTGCAAGGAAGAAGCCAATACTCCAAAAGCAACATAGGAAGCCAGATAGCAGCCTGCACAAAAGCTGTAGTTTTTGGAGAAATTACCTTGAAGAAACAAAAGCATCAATACCTTTTGAGGAAAGAAAATAGAAACTTGCAAATTTGAGAACATCCCAAACTGTGGGGTACAGTTGGGGAATCTAACAACATTATGATTTTTTGCCTGACAAAGGAAGGACTGGTGAACTTTATAAAATACATGACGTGGAAATATTGACGCACATCACAAGATATCTGAGGTAAAGCATCTTCCAAAAGGATCAATGACCCTAAGCATGCCACCAAATTAGAGACGGAGTGGCTTAAGGATGGAGTGGCCATCGCAAAATGTGTTTGTGAGTGCACAAATCTGACCCAGTCCCATCATGTCAGTCAGGTGGAATGGGCCCAAATTACACATAACTCTATTGTGAGAAGCTTGAGGAAGGAAAAGTTGATTGTAACAACCGCAAATGAAACAAATGTAAAATTCTCTTTAGAAATGTCGATCTCTGGCATTTAGGGAACAGAAATAATTTTGCAAATCCTGACATAAACAGGAAAAACGTTTTGACTGATTTAATGCCAAACAGTAAGAAAAAAATGTTGTCTTTATAAGCTGCACATGTAAATATCTGTTTCCAACTGAGTGTTTTTCCTTCAGAGATGCTGCAGTTACGCAAAACATCTAAGGAGTAGTTTGATCACTAACTACCTCCGACATATATTTACTGTAACAGCTTGTAGATCAGATTGTACCTTTACAGAGCACTGGTGTGGATTCGCAGAACATAGTGACTCTGCAGCTGAACGTAGGTTTAAATGTGATCAAAGCTTGACACAAGAAGACTTGCAAACTGGCACCAGTCAAAAGGCAAACGTGTGACACAGAATGAAATTTCTGTTTAACTGAGGCGACACGCTCAAAAACTCTCTCCACCTATAGTTTGATCTGATTGTAGATGTAAGTTAGACTATAAAAGAGTGGCAACAAAAAAAATGCTGAAATGCAACTTGGTGCAGCTGCAGTCAAAGACAAGTTTACTACAGGGTATATATGGGTAGAGGCTTCAGTAATTAAGAGCAAGAGCGGCAAACATTTTGAAAATTTTATATATTAGTGGGGGAGAGAGGTTATTATTGTTATTTTATTATTTTTGCCAAACAACTAGGCTTTAATGCCTTAAAGAGCTGCATTAAAACAAAACTAGACCACCCTGTTACACCTTTTCATTTTCCTCACCTGCTGCTCTTCAGTCACTTCTGGAACAACTTTCCGGGGCTGTAAAACAAAACATAAAACACAAGACAGTAGAAGCCATTAAAGACTGATGGAAAATGAGAGTTTCATACTGAACAGCTCCAGCACACCCACACACACACACCCCAACACACACACACACACACACCCCTGCACGCACGCACATACACACACACGCCCACACCTCCCTGCACGCACGCACATACACCCCCACACACACAAAAGCTTTAGACACAAAATGCATTGCAAAAGCATCCATACCCCTTGGACTTTCAACCACAAACTTTGATTTTATTTATTTGAATTTTATCTGAAGATATTTTTTCAAGCAGTGCAGTGAACATTCATGTTGACTGTGATACACCTAGACACAATCCAGTGCAACTATAGGTATTTAAAAGTCACATAGTTATTAAGAAAAAAGAGGGGAATAGTACAAAGATCCACTATTCATTTGGGAAATCAACACAAATCTAGCTTTTATGGAAGAGCAGCAAGAAGAAAGTCACTGTAGAAAACATTGTGTCACATAAAACTAGCTAAGCTCACCCCCATGGCAAAATATGGTAGTGGCAGAATTGTGATGTGGGGATAATTCTCATTAACAAAGACAGAGAAAAGTTGGTTTGGGTCAAATACAGGTCTATCCTAAAATAAAATCTGTTGGCTCTTATGAGTCCCCATATATCAGGACAACTAGATCAATACATATTCAAGTGTTAAAATATCCCAATCAAATGTCCAATTAAACCCAGTTGACAGGTTCTCTTTAACCACACTGGGCTGTTTTGTAAGGATGAATGGTCTAAATGTTAATTGTCTAGATGAGTAAAGCTGGTAAAGACATTCCCTTCAACCTCTTACAGCTGGAGCTGCAGCAGACGGTGGCTCGACAAAGTATTGACTCAGAGGATGAAAACAAATGGATTCCACACTTTTAAGATATTTATTCTTAAAAAACTTAGAAGACTATGTGTAATTTATTTCCATTTCACAATTCCAAATCACTCTGTGTTGGTCCACTGCATAAAATCCCAGTAAAATACTGAAAAGGTGGGGGCACTGGGCGGCCCAGTTGGCAGAAATTGTGCACCATATGCAGAGGCCACCGTCCGTGATGCGGTCGTCCTGCGTTCGATTCATGCTCCGGGACATTTACTGCATGTCTTCCCCCTCTCTCTCCACCTTGTTTCCTGCCAGTTTACAGTTCAATGAAGACCAGTAGTGCTAAAAGTGTGTGGTTGGATCTTTAAAAGTGTGAAAAAGTTCAAAGGGTCTGAGTACTTTTGCAAAAACCTGCATATTTTCAGTCCATCCATACAGGCCAGTGAGAACTCCATACCCATTTTCTCGGTCGCCCTCGTGGTCGCCTCTGCCCAACAGGCTCTACTTTCTGAGGAGAAACCAAATCAGTGGTGGAAAAAGTTTAGATTACATGCTACTATATTCACATTCCTCTCAGGAGGTTTTATGCAGAGGTAACTTTTGGAATATGCAATGTCCTTCTGCTTCCTGAATGTAAAGAGCTGCATTGATGCTGAGCAAAAATATTTTGTCAAATCCCTCCTCAGTATGTCGACATCTAGAGTACCTGCACAGATTTCAAGTACTAAAGATGCACTTACCTTTATGTAAACAACTCCACAGATAAAAAGATTGTGTCTAATCAAACAGTAAAACCTTTGTGAACTCATGTTAATGTTTTCTCTAACTGAACTTTCCACAGAAAGATGGATTTGTGTGATTGGCATGTCTAATTGCATCCACTAACTACCTCAGTCCGTTGTGTTTTAACAAGTTTTAGAAGCTAAATTGACTGACAATAATTGCTACCTCAGAGCCACTGATGCACAACAAACTAGTTTATTCACTGGAGGTTTAATAAATGCAACTCAGCAAAATCCATCCATAAAACAGAAAAAAGCCCAACTTGTTTTAAGCTACAGTTCTACCTTTTAACACGGTTCAAACAGAGAGATGTGACAGGAAGGTTGCAAACAGAAGCTCAGCATTTGAATCTGTTTATATTGCAGCTTCCACAAGTGTTCAAAGTAAACTATAACTTGATTTATTAGCATTTATCAGCAATGCAATTAATATCTGGATATTTACAAGTTAATAATCAGGTGTGAGACTTGTTTTTCAGAAAATAATTGCTTTTGTTAATTGGGTTATTTATATCTGGATTTCAGCAGAGTCCAGGACCGGTTCTTCTTAAAGTCAACAGTGGGATCACATTGAACAGGTAACACTGTCCTGACACAGCAATACATTTTTTTTTATCTTGTTGTTAACTGAATGGCAGCATTTTTGTTGCGCTTTTCCAAATTTCTCAGAACATTTATCATTTATCTATGGAGTCCCCCAAGGTTCAATACTGGGCTCTGTCCTTTTAATCAATATGTTCCTTTACAAGGAGTTTTAAAGAAAAGTGAAGAGATGATACGCAATTATATTTGTCTCTATATGCAGATGTTTTCTGGATCACTTTAGTCTTTGGTTAGTTGCATTGATAAAATAAACATTTTTAATCTTTTCTTATTAACTTTATTAATTGATGCAAAAATACACTTACAATAATGTTTATGGAGTTTCCGTCTTAAAAACAAAGAGTTCTGAAACCTTAAACACTTTTGACACTGATACCATACTATCACATGTGAAAGTTTCAGAGCATGTTTTTGTAATAATTATTGTGAAAAGTATTTTATGCTATTGTGTCATCTCTCTTTGCATCTATAGTGTACATAAATCTGAATCTTAAATGATTTTATTTCATGTCCAATGTCTCCAGGACGTTGGCTCCTGTGTCTGATTGAGTTGATTACCAGGGATGCTCTGTCCAGATTAATAAGGACGGCCACCGATAATCTGGAAATCATACGACTCGAATGAAGAGGGAAAAGGCTGCTTTCAATTATAACAGCTCAAAGCTCTGCAGAACCGTCTCAGAGATTTTAAGAGCTGCTGTGTCTTTCAATGCTGTTAAAACTGGCTTAAATTTTTTATATATATATATATATATTTTTTTTTTTTGCATTTGCTTTAATTAAGTTACTGTTATACCGTGGGGTTTAATTTTTTCATTATTATTTCTTTGTTTATTTTTAAACAAAGTGAGTGAGATGACATATGAATTAGTACATCTGTTTACTGTTACCTCAGTGTAAGTTTGAGAGTTTTTGTTTTTATTTATCCTTTTTTTCTATGTAAAGCTATAAGAAAGCACTGTTCCTCTACTCTTAGTATACAAATAAAGATGTCTTCTTTTTTCTCACTATTATTATGACAGGGAGTTTACATATTATGCTGTAAAATTAATCTGACTTTAAATATTTTCTGGCATTTTATTTACAAAATGATCCAATTATTGTAAATGCAGAAACCTGTCAGTGACTTTGGGATTTGTGATATATATATATATATATATATATATATATATATATATATATATATACAGTACAGACCAAAAGTTTGGACACACTTTCTCATTGAATTCAATGAGAAAGTGTGTCCAAACCTTTGGTCTGTATTGAGTACAGACCAAAAGTTTGGACACACAGTTGTGTCCAAACTTTTGGTCTGTACTGTATATATATATATATATATATATATATATATATACTTTCTGCAATAATTTAGTTATGACATTTCACTGAGTCAGCTGGTTTGGATAAGATTGGGGAAAGTTTCTGGCACACCTTCACTGACTCCCAAGATGCGTGGAGAAGGTCTAAAATCTGCTAAGGTGAAGATCCCAGCAACACATGAAGTGGTAAGAAACATATTGATTTGTAGACCAATTGCTTCTGGCCTTCAAACAATCCTGACAAAGGTCACAAGCTGAAACAACTCACAAGAAAATGATGACTGAGACTTCCAATCATTTCATCCTGCAGAGTGCATCAGCCAGTGGATGAAAATGCAGACCAGATACCCATGGATAACTGATTTTGTATGAGTTTGTTTTTTCTACTTTTGTATGGTGAAATATTTATTGTAACTAATCAAAATGCATTGAAAACAGAAAACGAGAAAAATCACCCAATCCCTATGTGTTATGCGACAAAATGCAAGTATTTGTATTCCAGGTTCCAAATTACAGTGAATGTCATCACATGTATGATTTCACCATCAGTTTCTGAACTATTTACAAAGGTCTGAGTTTACAGATTAATACTTTCTTGGTAAAAAAAAAATGTTGTTGATCTTTTGACGTCATGGGTATGTAGTTGTATATAAATATGAAAGTGTTGTGGTGAGTTTTAACCTTCAGTGCAGTTCTGGGGCCTTTGCTCTTGCTGCCTTTTGGTCGTCCTCTCGGCCTCTTTGGGGTCGGTGGTCCAACGGGCTCCTTTAGAGAGAGATTACATCTGGAGCCAAAGCTAACCAATCAAAAATGCATTTTCCACCCACGCTCTACAAAAAAGACAATTCAGCTATAACTTAAAACCTAAATATAACTGGCTTTTGAGGTGAGTGCAGCCTGTAAAGTTTTACCTGCTGCTGTTTCCGAGGTCGACCCCGACCCCTGCGCTGGGGCTCATCAGGCGACTGGGCTGTGCTCGACTGAGGAGATGGCTCTTTGGTCCCACGGTCGCTCATTCCTGCGTCTGTCCACCTGCTTTAGAGGGTGTTGGCATCAAAGCCTGGAGCAGAGGCCTCTGGGGCTTTAACAGTGGAAAGAAATGACTTTTAATAGCAGAAATAACAATGTCAATACCCTTTAATAAAGCGATGCAACAATCCTTGTCAAATTGCTTAATCAAATATTAGTACTTTCAATCGTCTACTTTTTGAGAGGTTTCAGACAAAGGTGTTTAAATAAGAGTTGACTGTATAACAAGTATAATTGAGAACCATGCAGGAAATGTTTCCAAGAGCAACTGTGGGAACCACTCATGCTCAAGCCTTGGCACTGGGAGCATCGGAACATAGACTCTGGCAAATGTTGAGAAACATGAGAATGGTGTGCAGAGACTAAAAGTAGCACAGATATTCACAACTCAATCTGCCATTCAAGATCTGCATCTATTGCACTGATGTCTGCCTTTCCAGCTTCCCTCTGTCAGCTGATTCTCAATGGGAAAGAAGCAAACGTTACTGCAGGTTAACTTACAGCTGTGGCAGTAACACACAAATACGCAGACAGAAGGAAGAAAACGAACCTATTGGTAAATACACAAAACTGAGAAACAATCAGACAAAAACATGTTTGAGACTGTTGTGACTGATCTGTTTTGGTATTATGTGGACAACTGTATTCATTATTTTATTTTAGTTTCTGTCAGTGGTTTGGGATTTATGTAAAGCATTGAATTGTAATCATCAACGCAATGTCAACGTTTCTTATACTGCCATTGTAAAGGAATGCTGGGGTAAGATATGTGGCACATTATTACATTTCAAATGCCATGAAAATAGTATATTTGATCAACTGGATGGACAACTATGTCTCTTGTTGTCCTCACCTGAAATTGATTTTAGTAACCAAGCTGCTGAAGATCAAAAAGAGTGATGGAAAAATTGTGATGATGATGCTGATTAAGGTTAGCCCACATTTTCCTCTCTCTTTTCCTTCTTTTCCACTATCACAAAGTGTCTTCACTATCAGTCCTGGTCATTGAAATCTAGCAGAATCAGCAAATATAGAGTCAGCAGGTGTTGGCATAACGGACAGTAAACGTTGACTCAAATAACCAAATATTTTATTGCAAAGTAAAGTTTAAATGAATGGTCCTAGAAATATTCCAAATATTTTATAGCTGAAACATTTCTCACATTGATAAAACAATAATGACTGAAATTAACATGATGTGCAGGGGTGCATACAGAAAGGTTTAAAATTAGTGGTTGAATTAAAGGATAACTAACAACTAATGAATATATTATGAGTCAATACTAGCGTAGTGTCATGCATTCCCACCAGCTTGCATTAATATGGTAAACAATTAGAAGCCTATTACAAGGATTTATTAACTACTTGGTAACATTAAATGGTGACTATACACCTCCTTGAAACTTCAGCAACTGAATATGATCCTTTATAAAGTCATATTAATAACAAAGTCTGCAGAATTGCAATTGCAAACAAGCGCTTGAAACCAATATTTGGTTGATTATAACATTTGAAGTGCCAAACTTATATTTAGTGAGCTGGACAGATTTATACCTCCCTTGATGTATACACCTGCAGGAAATTCTAGTGTCAAGGATGCTAAAGCTTGCAGGGAATTATGGGAATGCTGAGATGATGAAAAAGGAAGTAGAGCAGGGAACACCCAGGAAGTTTTGAAAGGGAAGACCAAATGGGAAGCACTAACAATCTTGGACTGGCACAAAAAACCCAAAGCTGCTGCTGAAATTTCTTATGAGCTCAACCAAAATGTATGTAGCTGAATCTGAATCTGATTGGATTGATTTTGATTAAATAAATCAGACATGTTTGTCAGGTAAAGTACAGTGAGATGACATTTGAATTAATTAAATAAGATAAATCAATGAATAAACATCGTTCAGGATAACTAAATACTCGTGCTGCTTTTATTTATAAGGGTTTCCTACGAAAAAAGGAAAACTGACATAAAACATTTGTTAAACAATCGGTGCAACTAGTTAAAGCTCATTAGTTTCTGTCTTGAATCCATATTTTATGAAAAATATTTTGTACTTTGAATTAATGGTTAGGGTTTATTGCACCAACATCGTGATTTCAATATTCAAAATAAATATCACAATGTTTTGTTTGCTTTAAGTGGTCCGTTTCCTTTTAGAAACTGTTGGATAACTTAATTATCAAAACATTTCGAAATAGCTCAGTCTACAGCTTTTTTATTATTATTATTAATTCTCTCCAGCATGCAGTGATATGGTGAACAATGCGTCCTTGTGTTATGTAACCCATACCAACTTTATTTGCAGGGATTTATGAAGTTTTCGGTAACAGAAAAAACCGAATGGGAGCCATACATCTCGCAGAAACTAGGTGTCCCAAGGTGGTCATTCACTCAGAGCCTGGCTCTGTGAGGAATGTGCCAAACGCTAATTGCCATCACAGCCTATTAAAACGGCCGCACCGAAGCAGGAAGTCGGAGTAATTCGAGAAATGCGTCCTCGCTGGACGGATTTAAAGCCAAACGAGACGCACGACGTCGCTTCGTCGTTCGCAAAACACTTCTCGGAACAACAACAACAACAACAGTACGCGCCGATCTGATGTGATGTGATCGGCGGCGCGGCGTCCACTCAGACCGCTCGGTGTTTGGCTCTCCAGTAGGGGACTGAATGTACTTTCTGCATATGGGCGGCAGTACCATAGTGAGCAGAAATACACACTAAAAGCCGAACTCGACAGTAGGAAACAAGGCGAATCCCCTGTTGAGTAGCTGGCGCGTGTTGACGCCAAAATAACAAGTAGAAGCCATCGGCTTTTACGTCTCCTTTCTTCTTTAAATTTTTTTATTTATTTTAAAAGGCAGAAAGTCGACAACATCCCCCTGCTTCCATCACTTGCGCAACCCATCTCTCTCTCTCTCTCTCTAAAGTGTGTTTGTTTTTTAGGAGCGATAACACAGCAGGTCTACATGGGGGGAGAAAATTGGGGAAATGTCGCGCTGAAGAGACGGACAAAAAAAGAACAACTTTCCATGGGACAAAAGGCAAAGAAACACAGGTGCAAAATCTCTCCTTTCAGAGCGTGCATGTATGCAGATATATAGGCTCCATGTTCAGGCTGAGGAGTCATGCAGCCACACACACTGAGGCAGACAGAGGCGGGAGCAGAGGAAGTTGATCCTTACCTTAGGTCGGTTTGCAGCTTTACCTGGAAGTTCACACACACTCCGCTCACTTTGTGCTCCTGCACAACTATGAAAATCTTAATGTATCGCCTGTCTCATTAGCTGGATTGAAATGGTAATCTCTCCCCCCCTCTCTCTCTGTTTCTCTCTCTCTCCCTCACTCACTCCCTCCCTCTCTCTCTCTCGCTCCTTCCTAATCGGAAATGTGTGTGATCCCCCAGACGTCCAGTCACGAATACCCCAGATGCAGTATAGTGGGGGGTTGCACCAGAGCAGTATGCATTGCATACTTTCTCTATTAAAGCATGTTTCAAGAAAGAACGGGGGTAGGAGGGTTGAAAACAGAGGACCCCGCCCCAAGGGCTGCTCCACCGGACCACCCACTTGAGAGGGGGAAAGAAGACAGGGGTATTACCAGACTAGAGGGTCTGGTTCCGGGGTTCACAAGGAAAAAACAGAAAAAGAAGAAGTGGGGGAGGCTGGGAAGTCCCCCCCTTCTCTACTCCCCCCCCCCCCAAAAAAAAGAAGGGAGGGAAAAGGTTCAGTTTGCTTCATAGTGAGAGCAGACAGTCTGCACAGTTTCAAGCAGAGCGTTTCACTCACTTTCCCTGCTGTTATCTCCCCACCTACATGGCCAGAGATACACAGTATCACTAACCTTGTAAGTCATAAAGGGCCGCTGTATCAAAGGGCTTCATGGGAACCTAATCTGCTGGGCTGTAAACTGTTGTGCTATTGTTTAGAGGGGGGAGAAATACAGAATGCGTGTCTTATTTAATCAGTTGTTCTGCAAACATGTGTTGTGTTTATGCGTCTCAGCTGTATTGAAACAGTTGTAACAAATGATATATTTTTTAAATGCCTCTTCTTCTCCTTTCTTCCGAGTGGGAAGCCTGTGAACAAGAACAGCTTTAGCGAATGAGAGGACGACCTGCCGTCTTCTTCCCCAAACTCTGTCTCTTTATTACAAATTGTCAAAATCATGAAATCATGCAATCATACATTGAACATTCCTTTGTGCATTCATGTCCATGTGTCCTTCCGTTGCTCCAAAACAACCATATTCCATCTACTTCAATAAACAACATCAGCCCCACCAGCTGTGACAGCATCCATGGGCCAAATCAAAACAATTCAACAATCAATTTAAATCTTACAGATTTACATAAAATGAAAACCTATTTCTCAAGTGCAGTGAAATTTTAAGGCTACTAATTTCTTTGAATTGTAATAATTCTGAAAAATGTTATATATTATTAGTCACATAATTTAATATGGACATATTTAGATGACTACTTTAAGCTCTGAATAGCTACACTAGAATTGATTACACAGTAGGGGGGGAAAGTGGTAACGTCTATAATAAATGTTTGAGACTCTGATGAGAACTGATTTCATGTAACAGAGAGTAACCTTAACCGTGTTGTGTTATCTGCTAACAGATAACAGGAAACCACCGTAACCTTAATAAGGTTGGGTCGGGGAGTGGATCGGAGTTTATAGATACATGTAGCAAACTCTCTATAACGGCTGTTTTACGACCGTTAAAGCTAAAATCTCGTTAACCGTAATTCTGGAAAAAAACAAAAAAAAATTACCCTTTTTCCCTTGAACGTCTGAGCACGTCTAGCATGTAATTACAGAATCAGCACCAAATGAACTTGTAACTTTACATTTTAGCGGGGACAGTTTCCACCAGCTTCACACCACTAACCTGGGAACAAGAACAGCTTTAGCGAATGAGAGAACGACCGCCATCTTCTTCCCCAAACTGTCTGAGGAGCGAGGGGGCGGGGCTCCTCACTCTAGGACTCCTGGTGAAACTCTGTCTATAATTTGGTTCCCTATTTTTTCCTTTCTTTAATTTGACGTGGTATTTTGGTCAATTTCACTCTAAAAAAACATATGTAATGCATTGTAATACCTACTAATTTATGTGGTGGCTTATACCCTTAAATTTTCTTGACTATATAAACAAATGATTATTACAATCTCCCACTTTATGGTGTATCACAGTTGCAGATGTCTTGAACATTTCCACATTCTGTCCTGTTACAATGACAGAATCATTGTATTTAGTGTATTTAGTGTGATATCTGTATGGAAGTAGCACATAATTGTCAAGTGGAAGAAAAATGACACATGGTTTCCAATTTCCTTATTTTAAAAAAGACTGAAAAGTGTGGCATGTAAAAATTTATTGAACACCTCTGAGTCAGTACTCTAGAGAATCACCTTCAGCTGCAGCTGCCAGAGGAACGTCTTCCACATGTTTTTCCTTTGTTTTATTGCCGCTCTTGCATACATTTTTAGATTTGTGGAGTTCAAAATAAATAGTTATCTGAGTTGTGCATCTTTACATCCTCTCCAAAGTTACTATTAGCATCGTGGCTGCTTCTCTGATTAATTATTTCCCCACCTGGTCTGTCAGTTTAGGTGAGCAGTCATGTTTTGCAGTTGTGCAATGCTGTTTTTATTTTCTTATATTTTAGTGAACAGTGTCCTCTAATGCTATGTTTACAAGGAGCTGGACAATAAATCAATAACAATATTGTGATAGGCACTATAATAAATCTGAGAGATTATTCTATATTCAATAAAATATCCTGACACAAAACCGCACAGCATTCTGGGGGATGAAGGCAAAGGAATAGCTTTGGTCGATCAACCTATCACAGCAAGCTAAACAAGGTGGGTGGGATCAACTAACTCACTCATTCTTTGGTTACCTAGCAACTCAGTCATTCTTTGGTTACCTAGCAACAGCCAGCAGAGTAACTAGCAGCAGTTTCAGGTTTTGCTTCTGTGCCACATAACAGCTTAAAAATAACAATAAAAGTAAAAAGAAACTATGAAAACTGTGGCCACGCCACCAGTTTGGCAGTATTGACAAAAAGCTAATCAATAATTCTCAATATCAATAATTATTATGATATCATCATGCTATTAGTTGCATTTCAATTTAGGGAATACAAGTAAGGGAGCTGAATACGTATGTGTGCCTCATTTTGACAAGACATCTTTCCTACACCACTTAACAGTGTTTTAAAACATTTTATTTTATCTATTTTGGAGAAAATGCTTGCTATCTTAAACCAAACAATAAAACTCACTCTTTTTCCTTTCAGCTTTATGCAGACGCTTTATACAAAGTGATGAATTCAGATGAAAAGAGTTTGCAGCACACATTCCAGCGGCGGCTAATGCTGGACCTCTAGTGGAGTCTTGTCAGGTGAGCCTGCTGGCAAGAGCCCAGCATATAAAGCTGTACGTTACAAAAGATGGAGCCCACCTCTGAGTTGGAACCACGGCAGTGACAGGTTCATGATGTAATTCAGAAATACACAGAATGAATATCCAGTGAAACCACAATGTTACACAATGTTACATTCAGTCAGAAACCAATACGGTAAAGCGTTTAATTCACTAATAATACACCTACTTTTCAAGTTATTATAGCAAAAAGCAGAGTAACAAGGAAAACATTTGCATATTTTTGTGGCAGTTTTTCTCAGCATTTTAGTCAGGGTTACCAGAAGCTTCTGCAAGAGCTGCTGAGAACTTGTACTCATTTATGAACTGGACCTGTCATCATCTTTACGTATTACTAAGTGAAAGTGAAGAGAAATGATCCATCAACGTCCACAATCAGTCTCTATTAGTTTCTGCTTGTGCAGAAAAAAACAAAAACAAAACAAAGATGTCGCACGCACAGGTAAAACATTGGTGCCAAAACCAACAAGAGGAAGACATTGCAGGGAGTTTTTTTTTTTTTTTTTTTTTTTTGTAGAGTGTCCACGTGTCAGAGTTCAGTGGCCCTCTGCAGTCGGAGATTTGGTCGGACTCTGATCTTGAGGTTTATTTAAGCTGAATTCCGTGGGCTCATCAGGACCGGGTTACAAAAATCCTCCTATAGAACTAGAAAGAATGTGCAGCGCATACAGTTCTGCATAAGGCACAAAGGCATGTCTTTGGAGGTGGGGGCAGGCATCAAAAGACAGGCAGAGGAGGGATTTCTTTTTAGAGGCTGGGGGCAAAGAATGTATTTTGGAGCTCCCACTCAATGCCAAGGCGAGACAGGGGGAGGCGTACAGTTTTGTAGTAATGGGAGTACTTACAGGGGGTGAATGTTGGGATCTTTAAAACATCGCTGTAAACCAAATTCTTGTCTTGCGGTGCTTCTTGTCTCACCCAGATGGAAAACAACTCATTTGATACAGTTCTTTGCAAAAGTATTCACACCTCTTTAACTTTTTTTTTTACATAATTTATTGGGATTTTGTAATGGGTAATTAGATAAATTATAGTAATAAAGTCTAAAGAAAATGATGCATGCTTTCAATTTTTGGTGTGGATATGTATTCATCCATTGTCCATACCAGCTTGTTCTTGCAAGGCACAGGGTAGACAACTGATATCCCCTCCCTCCAGTGAAATATGGTGGAGGCAGCATCATGCTGGGGGATATTTTTCTTTGGGGATGGATGGAGATAAACACAAGAAAATCTTTGATGAAAACCTGCTAAAATAGACTGGCAGAGCTTCACCTTCAAGCAAGACAACAAACATAATCTTAAGCCTAACATCAGACTAAAGCAACAATTAAATGGTTTAGCTACAAACATATTAATGTGTAAAACTGGCTGAGATCTAATTGACAATCTGTGGCGATACTCAAAACCTAAAATTCACAAACTTGTTTTCTTTTAAACTGATGGAGCTTCAACCACTTTGCAAAGAAGCACAAGGACAAATTCCAGTCCTCATGCTTCCAAGCTGGTAAAAATACCTCAAAAGATTTGTAGCTGTGATTGCAGTGAAAGTTAATTCAAGATTTTGAGCCAAACATCAAAATCCCAATAAAAGACAATACCATGCTCAATGTGCTGTTCTTGTTTCAAAACCTTTTTTTTGTTAATTATCTTTTCATATTTGGCATGATGCTACATTGTACAACTTTAAAAACAGTAGTTATTATCAGGAAGAAAGTTTATTAGAGTAGGAGTCAGAATGTAGATGTACTTAAATTAATCATGGAGATGTACGCATTAGCATATTATACACTTGTACACAAATTCAACTCTGACGGACTGAAAAATCCCAGAGGATGAACCAAAAAGTTGGATTTCCAACTTGGAAAGTCAGAAATGCCTCACCTGTTCCTCTAAAATGTGGTTAGAAATTTACTTTTCACCTTTTCCACTTTTGTCTGTACCTTTGTCACAAAATTCCTCTAAAACATGCATAGCAACTTTTGTTAGTAAACATGTTGTTAGAGGGATTGAATGCATTAAAACAGATCAATATGTTACTACTTGCAGCTTCTCCTCGTTTCAAGATGCAGCACTCAGCTCCTTCAGACTAGCCAGAAGCAATTAGCAAACACCAAGTGGAACTGCATCTGCTCAGTTCATTATAGGAGAAACGTCTGAGTGAAACGCTGGTAAAAACGTTGCTAAAGGGTTAATGGAGGAACGTTGTTTTGATGACCTCCTGAAGGCGGAGTTCCAGAAAGAGCAAGAGCTTCTTAAAGAGACAGAGGCCCAATTTCAAGGCCTTAAATTAGAAAGCAAAATTTCTTTTAAGTTGTGTTGATACATGCAGTATTTTTATAACAACTGAAAGTAACGTAGTTACTTTATTGTGCTATCACACGCCACTATATGTCTTGAAAATACTGGCCCTTTAAAATGTAAGGAGTCCATAATGTAAAGCATAGCAAAAAATGTTAGCAAACACCAACATTTTCAGAATGAATTAGCTCCAAGTTTCAGTGCAATAAAAGAACTTAGAGCAGATACAAAACAACAAATTACACTGTGTTAATGTTTACAGTAAGAGCCCTTTCTGGTAACACTGTGGCATCATAGCTACATAACATTGGACATAAATCCCAATTGTACAGTTTGATTAGCACAAGTTTTAACTTCTAACAAAATAAAAATGTCCATCTCTTGCGAATGTTGAAGCATTTGCTCAGTTCCTAGATTGGCTAAGCCATCTCCATGACCTTCTTGATCCAGTCTACGTACACAGACACGCGAATGAAAATGTTGGGCTGTCCCGGGTGTCCGCAGCGCCTCATGGGGATGATCACGCCCTCCAGCACCCAGCAGTCGGCGTTCTGACACGCCAGAGGGCCGCCATAGTCTTTCTGCAGACACACAGCAACAACACTCTGGAGTCATTATTTGTCTCTGTTATGACTGAGTGTCACTGCCGAGGTGGGAAACATCTTGCAGTCACATCTTGCCAGTTCACTTACATTAGCCATATGGTGGATGTGTTTGATTTATAGGAACTTATAAATAACTGTATGTTCTCTCCTCAAAGCAGGATAAATCAACAGAGGAGTTTTTTTTTGTTTTTTTTTGAGGAGATTTAATCTATGGCGGTTCACATGCTTTACTTCTTGTCAAAGAAAAAGTTTCATGTTTGGGGAAATACATTTAGTCACTTTTTATGAAAGATTTGGAAAGCATTATTTATTAGATTTTATTTTCTGGAGTGACATTTCTGTTAGTGCTACTTTTCTATTATATCATTGTTTAGGGCTATTGGAGACGTTTAGTAAGAATAAAAGAAAATGCTAAGAGTTTAGGTTATCTTGTGGGCTTGGTAGTGGGCAAAGTCCAATGTTCTGTGTTATATATGCTGGTGTGTAGTAAACGTAAGGTTTGTTTCCTCTACCTGCCATCCCAACAGCTCTGGGAACATATTATTACTTGACCTAAAACAGAGTTTAAGTATTTGCCTCTTTGGGCTCTTCACAGTGACTCCTAACTCACCAAAAAAAGAAAAAACAATAATGCTTTTAACACCGCTTTTAAGTAGATAAGGCAATTTAAAACACAAGTGTATTTTAAATGTAATTTTTGCAGCAGACCTTCCACAACAGGTTGACGATAACGACTGCAAGAAATGTCAGAAAAGAAATGGTTATTTAATTAAATCACAAAATAAACTTAACATCTAGAAAATCAACCTCATGATCTCCATGATGCTGTTTGTTCACTAATGTTTTCTAACAAAGTTGTGAATTCTTCATTTGCTTACTAAATAGACAACTTCTGACGTCAGTTGGTGGCACTGGATTTCATTTAGAGTGCAAGGGGTTTGGATTACAAATGCATGAAATGCTTTTTATAATTTTTATTCGTAGTTAAAGTTGAAAACTTTGTTGTATTTTCTTTTCAATTAACCACTCTCCTGGTTTATCACAATAAATCATAAAGTGCATTGAAGCTTTGATGAGATAAAGTGAGAATACTTTTGCAAGACACTGCATACCTTCAAACTACCAGAAGGGGTCAGCTTAATGCTTGCATGATAGTCAAAAGTGTGGTTATTGTACAGTGAACCCTCACTATAATGCGGTTCACCTTTCACGGCCTCGCTGCTTCGCGGATTTTTTGTGCAGTTTTTTTCCACAGTGCATTGTGTTCTGCGTCCTGATTAGCTAAACAGTTTCCACGCTTCTTCTCTACTTGTGTGCCAATAACATTACGGTATTTAAATATACGCAGTTTAGGGGTGCTAAAGCACATTTCAAACTGAGTTTATATACCTCTGGGAAAAATTTAAAGTTTCTCTGATTTTACTCTTTATAAGTATATGTTTGAGTAAAATGAACATTGTTCTATTGTTCTGTGAATTACTGACAACATGTCTCTTAATTTTGTTTGTGAATGTCTGTAAATAGGCAGTTAGATTTAGAATAGCTTCTCATGGGTCTTAGCCCTGCTGGGGGCTAAGCACCCCTAAAAGTCAGATCCTAGAATCATCCCTGAATATATGTAATACAGCTTGGCAAATTTTGGTAAATGTTTTTGCCCAGAAGAAAAAAAGAGCGGCAACTACCGATAACCTATGTTCTTCTTTCAAAAAAACACATCTGCACCACAGGCTTCAGAAGAAAAAGACACCAGAGAGCGCAGTGGCCGAGGCACAGTGAAATACCTCGAGTCATAATTTGTCCTACTGTACTTCGTATTTATAATTAAAATTATTATTTTACTGTAGTTATTTGTAAGAAAGCGTTATATTTGTTAAAAAAAATGCTTGGGCCTGAAAACAGGTTTTGTTCTTTGGTTTCCAATGTAGAGTATTTAATTATGCTGTATAATAATTGTAAAAAAAAAAATAAAGGTAACTACTTCACGGATTCCTTTCGGAACGCAACCCCCGCGAACAACAAGGGTTCACCGTAAATATATTGTTTATTATTTCTGTATAAGTAAAGAAAACTGCATGAACTATGAAAAAGGCAGCCATCAAGATGTTCACTGCAGACACCTACCTCACAGGCACCAACTCCAGCCTGAAAAGAGTTTGTGCACATCTCATTTTCTCGAATGCGACCTCTGAAGTATCTGTTGCATTCAGTGTTGCTGATAACTGGCACGTGTGCAACATTGAGGACAGTCTCATCTCCCGTCCCTGAAGAAACAGCGACAAGAAAACTACAGCAAGTAGCATGCTCAGAAAAGATGTAGAAATGTCCCTTTCTCTCATTTGCATGCGACGTTACTTTAACCTCAAGTTTTAATCTTTTGCAGAAAGTGCATCCGTAGCCTTCTGACTCCAGAGTCTCTCTTACCTCTCGTCTCACCCCATCCAGCTATTTCACACTTTGTGTGCTCGGGCACTATGTAGCGCTCAGGAGGGAGGCAAATCTGAGAGACACGCTCGTTGAACTGGGCCGGACTTGAGACAGACAGAACGCGCAGTCAAAGGAGAAACTTTGGTAGTTATTTTGTTCAAGTGGTTGTGTGTGAGGGCGTGTCCTGATGCACGATTATACACACTACTCCAGCTGCAGCATGACCAGCTGAGACTCAGAGGGTCCACACACAATCTTGGTGAGAGGAATGGTTTGCATGCCAGGCTCTCCTTCCTGCGGGTCACGGAAAAGAGTTCCCATCATGGCGGAGTACCCAGGAAGGTCCACATAGCTGTCAAAAAAAACGAAACATGAAGACAAACATCAAAAAAAGGCTGCTGCTTATTTGTTTAAAATAAAACAATAAGATTATGTCATGCATTTTTGTTTTAAATCTTTTCTGTAAATACCAAAAGGGTGCGTAATTTTACCCAAGGTTATGATAAATCTCATACAGGCCAGTGCTTGTGTATAAATGTAGCAAATAAATGGTTATATTTTTCTGAAAAAAAATTCCTGTGTTACAATACGCTACCACAATAAAACATTATTTTATTTTATTTTTTGCAACTACCACTCTACTTTTGAGTTGTCTTAGGATACAAGGTCCAGCTAATGAATGCATCAAGAAAGTGACGCCATTTTTAAACCAAATTGATGTAAAATGTTAGATTTTTTTTCCTTTTCTGTATTTTCAAAGTTAATAATCTGACAAGAACTTAAAAAAACAAACAAAAAACAGTTGTAGTTGGAAACTATTACAATTTATAAACTAAAAGTAAAGGTTGGTGTACCACACTCACTGACTATAAAAGGGTTTTCCACCTGATTTTTATTTACATGTTAACTAATAAATTAACCATTGTACATTGGCATTATTATTTCAATTGAGCTATGTTATCACTATATTTTTGTAATATATTTTACATTAAATATATTTTAAAAATTTGTTTGCTCCACGTTTCACGTGTAAAATCTCAGAGCCTTTCTAAATGAACTACCAGGAGGAGAAGCACTGCTTTGTGCTGATCACCCATCTGGGATTCACCAGAGATCCTCCACAGAAGTGGTTTCCTTTCCTGCACACAAAGAGGTCAGAGGTCATTCACAGCGCAACAGAGACTGTTTTGATAGTTCATCACTAAACGCCGTCAGCTGTCAGCCTGACCTGTCTCTGAGGCTCACAGTCCACGGCGAGTTCCCAGGGATTCCATTCACGATACGCAACCTGGTCGGCTGGGGACGGTCGTCTCTCTTCCCGCACTCGCTGAACTCCACCGTCTCTGTGTTCACAAAAACACAACAATATGACAGCACAAGAAAACCGTAGCATCTTCTGAGCAGCTTTTTGTCCATATTAATTTGCAAACTAACCTACAGTTTCTGTCAGTGGCACTTTCTCTCCAGCTGTTTGAAAGCAACAGAAAAAAAAAAACTGTTAAAGTAGTAAAAAGAGGATTGGATAAACAGTCTTCTTGAAGTATTTTAAACTTAACACACAAAAAGCAGAGGTAAGTACCACACTGTTTAATGGCGCAGTAGTCAAACTCAGTTTTGGGGTCAGTGGTGTAGCACCAGGGCCCGTGTTGGTCCCCGTCTGGGTTACGACAGTAGTTCTCCGTCAGGTTGGCGTCCGGGTGCGTCCGTGGGTTTATTCTAAAAAAATAAATCACACAAATATAAATATATTAGTCATATGAGATAAGAGCTTTGCTTTGTAGAAGGAGGTTGGCTTTTACTTTGGATTGTTTGTATAAAAGCCCCAAAGTATCACCACACCTGGTCTGATGAGGTGTGTTCACGTTCCATTTCTGACAGGTGATGCCTTTGCGAGTTTTGCGGACGACACCTCTGTAGTTTTTTCCATTTTCCTGGTAGCAGTCTGGGAAGATAAAAAGACTATTGTCATAAGTAGAGCTGGACAATGTGGCTGGGAAACGTATCGTATCGCTCATATTAGTCGATATTGATCATTATTGATTAGTTTTTTGTTTTAAATATCTAAAATACTGTGAAATTGGTGACATGACCTTTCAAGTTTTATTTATAGTTTTCACTCCATGCAATTGTTTATTATTGTTAAGCAGTTATGAGTGAAACCTTAAACTGCTACAAAAGTTACTCAACAGACTGTTGCTAGGTAACCAAAGAACGAGTAAGTTGCTAGGCAACCAAATAGCACGTGATTTAGTTGATTCCATCAACCTAGCTTAGCTGGCTGTGAGAGATGGAGGAGTTAAAGACTTTCATCAACCTGTATCGGATATATTATCTATTGATATTGATCACGTGTTTATTGCAGTATATATTGCTATTGATTTATTGTTTAGCCCTAGTTATAAGTGAAATAAAATTGTCATTAAAGTGGAGGAGTGCATTGAGACCTTCACTGGATTTATTCTTAGATCATTTCTGAATCAAGGCGAAGTACCCTCGGCCTCTATGTCATCAGCGCAGCGTTTGATCTGCAGGCAGAGAACAGTCCTCATCTCTGGCACTGAGGTAAAACACCAGGGAGCCTCAGAACCGTCTGGGTTACGGCAGTAGTTTTCCTCTAGACCCCTAGATGAGACATAACCAAGAGTCAGTTCAGCACACCAATAATCCTTCTAATTTAGAGAATTAGACAGCCCACTGAATTTTCACAGTGCCTGGCAATAAGTGTTCTCACATCTTAAATATCTTTTTATTCTTAAGCTCTTTCTCTTGAATGTTGGTATTTATGTCCATTTTGGTTTTAGATCTTTTCAGTCCAGTTCAGCCATTTATTTGTTTTTCCCTAAATCTACCTGTTTGTGTTTTAATGCTAAAGCTAATGATCAAATCAAATCAAATTTTATTTGTATAGCACATTTCAGCAGCAAGGCATTTCAAAGTGCTTTACATCATTTCAAACACAGAAACACAATGCAACATAGAATCAACAATCAAAACATGACATTAAGTCAAGTTCCATCAATAAATTTGTAATTGATTACATTTCAAATATAATCCTAAACAAGTAGATTTTTAGTCTAGATTTAAAGGAAGTCAGTGTTTCAGCTGTTTTACAGTTTTCTGGAAGTTTGTTCCAAATTTGTGGTGCATAGAAGCTGAATGCTGCTTCTCCTCGTTTGGTTCTGGTTCTGGGGATGCAGAGCAGACCAGAACCAGAAGACCTGAGAAGTCTGGAAGGTTGATACAACAACAGCAGGTCTTTAATGTATTGTGGTGCTGAGCCATTCAGTGATTTGTAAACTAACAACAGTATTTTAAAGTCTATTCTTTGAGCTACAGGGAGCCAGTGTAGGGACTTTAAAACTGGTGTTATGTGCTCTATCTTCCTGGTTTTAGTGAGAACGCGAGCAGCAGCGTTCTGGATCAGCTGCAGCTGTTTGATTGATTTGTTGGACAGACCTGTGAAGACGCTGTTGCAATAATCAATACGACTGAAGATAAACGCATGGATGAGTTTCTCTAGATCTGGCTGAGACATTAGTCCTTTAATCCTGGAAATGTTCTTCAGGTGATAGAAGGCCGACTTTGTAACTGTCTTTATGTGGTTCTGGAGGTTCAGGTCAGAGTCCATCACTACTCCCAGGTTTCGGGCCTGATCGCTAGTTTTCAGTTGTAATAACTGAAGCTGTGCATTGACTCTAGATCGTTCCTCTTTAGGTCCAAAAATAATAACTTCAGTTTTGTTTCTGTTCAGCTGGAGAAAGTTTTGGCACATCCACACATTTATCTGTTCTAAGCATCTGTTCAGTGATTGGATGGGCTCTGAGTCACCTGGTGACATCGTAATGTAGAGCTGTGTGTCATCTGCATAGTTATGGTAGCTAATATTATTTCCTGTTATAACCTGAGCTAGTGGGAGCATATAAATATTGAATAAGAGGGGTCCTAGGATTGAACCTTGGGGTACCCCACATGTGACCTTTGACCTCTTAATGAGAAGTTTCCAATTGATACAAAGAAATCCCTGTACTTAATGTAAGATTCAAACCAGTAAAGCACTGGACCGGAGAGTCCCAACCCAACTCTCCAGTCGATTCAGTAATATGTCATGGTCAACAGTGTCGAAAGCTGCACTGAGGTCCAACAGAACCAGCACTGTGGTTCTCCCACAGTCTGTATTTATATGGATATCGTTGAACACTTTTACGAGGGCGGTCTCTGTGCTGTGGTGAGCACGAAAACCAGACTGGAAGAAGTCAAAGCAATTGGTTATCGGTTAGGAAGCTATTTAACTGTTTACACACAGCTTTTTCAATAACTTTGCTTAATGATGCACTTCCACCTGAACACACCATGTTCATGGCAAAACACAGTGATGGCAGAATTATGTTGTGGAAAGAATATTTGATGGGAAGATTAATTTAGCTAAAACCTTGTTGTTAACGGTGGCAAAAGTAAACAATGTAACATTTTCCTTTCACATCACAATGATCCACTACTTTATGTTGATCGATCACAAAAAATCCCTATAAAGGACATTGGAGTTTGTGTTTGTTACACAAGCTAAACTAGTGTGATTGCTTTTACAAAGAACAAGGAATAACATTTACTAAATGAAATTATGTAAATCGTTGCTGGTAGATAAGTGAACAAAAAGTCACAGGAAAACTTAAAGACGTCACTCTGCGGGCAACCAGTTTCACTCTGGAATTGCTAATAGTCTGTTAGCAAGTGTTAGCAGAGAAATAAAACTGCAAGTTATTTCCTGCACTTATTATACTATTATGCAACCTGTCCACCCCCTCCATTAAAATCAACACAGTGCTTACTTGCACTCATAGATGTTTGGGATGAAGGGATGCCGATGAGGAACCTGGACGTCCCATCGCTGACAGGGGATGCCAGACGCCGTCTCATTGACTTTGCCACGATAGTCTTCGCCTCGGCCTCTGAAGCAGTTGGTGGTGAAGCTGGAGCGCTGCCTCTTCTCCACAAGGACTTCAGCTAAAGTCACGGAGAGATGTTTTTAAGAAAAATTAGCTTTCACATGCACAGATAAGAGGGACCGATGCTATTATTAGAAGAAACATAATTTATTTAGTGTTGCAGCATTTTTGTATTTTCCATGGAAAGTAATGACATTTCATAGCACAATCAAGTAACTATGTTACCGTTAGTTGTTATAAAAATGCAATATATACCAAATATAACTTAAAAGGAATTTAACTTTAAAATTTAACACCTTGAAATTGGGTCTCTGTCTCTTTAAGAAATTCCTGCTCTTTCTGAAACTCCGCCTTCAGGACGTCAGTCACAACATGACTCCTCTATTAAGACTTTAACAAACATTTTTATCAGCGATTCACTGAGAAGTAACTCCTATAATGAGCTCAGCTGATGCTCGGTTCCACCAGGCGTTTGCTAATTGCTGCTGGCTAGTCTGAAGGAGCTCAGTGGGGAAGGGCTGCTCTGAGGATGAACGTTGAAGGCACAGCTGAATGGTTGCCATGAAGATTAAAGGATTTCTCAAACATGCATGGAAGAATCGAGCATTAAAACGTGACATAAAGTTGATTTTACATGTAACTGAGTAATATTTTAGATATATTGCTGTATAATTCAGCCTTTGGACTTGGTAAAACACAATGAATTAACACCAGCTGGTTACATGGTTCCTCAAATTATTTCAAACCGTGGAAACTTCGCACGGATCCCCAAGCAACTTCTGAGCCTCTCTACCTCCAGACTCTGGAAACTTGATTCCCAAATTAAATTCTACATGTTTTTAATCTAAAAATAAGAATTTGGACGACTGTTTGTCCTTCACTGACATTAAACATTTCTATCACACCTTCTGGTTCAAAGAGACTCAATGACAAAAAACACTGCTAGTGTGGCCCATATCTTTCTGAATATTTCTGTTGCGGGTCTTGTGGTTCATCTCAACTGAAGCTATTGAATGTTCTTTCCTTTGCAATACTCTCAAGTCCACATTTATCCCAGTGTTTTCTGCATATATTTTGCCACATTTTCCTTTTTGCTCAACTTTCTGTTATATGCTCTATCACAGCCAACATTTTCAGTGATTATTCAGTGATTTAGGAAAACAGCAGTATCCCTTATGATTGGATAGCTTATGATGTAATATTTCTGTTTTAAAGATGAAATTGTGTTGGTCTGGCTATAGATATAAGTCATATTAATCCAGATTAACAAAAATCAAACATTTTAATTCTCACTATGTTGCTATGAAAGCAGTTACTTTTCTGAACAGGGACTTTCTTTGTTGAAACTTTTAAACGTTTATTTAAACTTAACCAGTGTTTCCAAATAGATTTTAAAAGACAAAAAAAAAAGAGTCAATCAAAGGGAATCAAGAAAATCTAAAAAAATATGCAATGCAATTAAATAATGTAAAATAAAGTCTTAGAGAGCGGCGTGTGATGTTTTCATCAATTATCTCACCACAAGATGGCGATCTTTTCAAACGTTTGTGGCGGCATCGATCTGCTTTATCACCAGAAAAGCTCGTGTTGTTCTTGACATATTACACAACTCATGCTGAATGTTGGGGAAAACATTGAATTGCTGCTTAAAAAAAATAATTAAATAATAATAATCCTACACATTAAATTCTATTAGTTTTTCATTGATCAGTCAAAACAAATCAGGAGAAAAAGAACAAATAAGAAACCAAACAAGTAAAAACTAATTTAATCCTTAACAAGTTGCATAAAGAATAAAATAGCTAGGGAGTTTGCTTCAATTAACCCTCACTGACCCGAAAGACGTCTGGGAATAGTCAAACTTAAAATCTTGGACAAACATCTGTTTGGTTCTGCTGCAATCAGCCCTGAACCCGACACATCGGTACCAACCCTTAAATGTGTCATAATTAAGAAACTATTGTGCCAAACAATAACAAGGTGATTTAATTACTTTGAATTAATAACATAACCTAGTCCCATTGTGTTTTTCAGGAATCAGCTTTTTTTTCTTTCCACACTAAAGCAAATAAATAAAGGAAATTAGTAAACTAAACTTTATAATAAGACAGAGACCATTGCAGTTTAGTTATTAGAAACAAAAATGTTATCCACAATGTTTAAATTTTCGCATTCAGTGACATAAATCTGTCTATCCAGCTTAAAATGTGGAAAACATGGACAAGTTTAGGACAAGTTTGTGCAGAAAGATAAATATTTTCTTACTGCATTTGCTGATGTCGCAGCTCTCTCTCTCTGTTTCAGTGTCGGTGGTGTAACACCACGGCACCGGAGAGGCGTCCGGGTTACGGCAGTAATTATCATCTAAGCTCTTGTCAGGGTACCTGAAATAGATAGACATCGCATTAAACATTAACATGATAAAAGATTAAAACCAAATATTAAACAATGTTGATGAAACTGCCACCACAATTATTTGCACCTTGTGTAAAGATATGTTTTATCTTTTAATCTTGTCTACACTTGGGTCTGTGGTCAGCCTTGTTTTTCACAAGATTTTATTATTTTTCTGACTGAAGATATTGGCCAGTTCAGTTTAGCAGCTATTCTCTACATATATCTGGTTTACTTTAGCGAAATGTTGTTTTGCGTTTTCCATTTTAAACAACTGTCTGTAGAGAAATAGGTTTCAATTCTATTTTAATATCAAGTATATTATTTATTCTACAAAAACAGAAATGTCCTGGATACATTTTTGAAGGAAGTAAAAGTTCCTCAACACTGAACATGAAACAGGTAGATATCCTAAAATTTGTCCAGTTTCATTTGTCCTGAAAAAAGTCAACTATTTGAGGAACCAAAATGTGCAGATGATTTAAAACAAAACTATTTCATAATGCCCCCATGTCTATGCTAATAAAAATGTTACTTACTTAAAGTTTCAACTCTGAGGTGTATTTCTTAACTACTCAAACACAGCCCAGTGTTAACTAAATGAAAATGTAAACTTTAAAGATCATTACTTCATCTGATGTGCATGTTTTTTGCTCACTGACTTCACAAGAGGCACAGGAATCAAAGGTTCAGCAGGCATAGCTTTAGCTACAGCCTGGGGGATTTTTGACCGAATTTGACAGACTCCGAAGCATTCAAGTTGCACTTGATGGGGTTCAACCATAAACGAACCAAAGTTTTACTCTGATGACTCCCTCGCCTTGGAGGATACTGCCACGAAGTAAAAGCTACAGCTAAAGGTAAAGCAGTTTTTTAAACTACAGCTTTTTATTATTCTGATTCTGAAAACGCTCTAATCCTCATATACTACCTTAAACAGAAGCGCTATTTCCCTTTACAGTAGAACTGCAGGTAGTCTGAACTCATATTCCCAGAGCAACTTCTCTGTTGCTCTGAGGATGAGACATTTTTATTTATCATTTCCTCTAGTTTGTCTGGAATTATGCGTCAGCTAGTCATGACACAATAATGGCTGAACATCTTCCATTATGAAATGGAGTTTGTGAACAAAGAAGCAGTTCAGAAACTGCTTCTATGTATTTATATATATATATTGGACTATCTTATTGAAATCCATGTTGAATTTTCTCCTAGAGCACAAATGTTTTGCTAACTGTTAAGGTAAATGGAAATGGAGAAATTTGATTGAAAACATGCAAAAAAGGGAGGAAAGACATTTCTGCAAAGGATTTAAAATAAGTTGCCTTATACCTTTTGTGATGTCATCCAAGGATATTGCATATGGAAGCTTAAATTGATTGTTTATCCTGATTGAAAAATTTAAAACTGAATACCTGGAAAAATATCAAAACCACAACATATTTCTCTATAGGTGAACAGCAACATCTAAAAAATAGCAATGCATTGCAGCAAAGAAGCTAATCAATTTGGTAAGCTCACTAAAAGCAGTGCAGCTATGCATGAACATGTACTTTTCAGGCTGGTAGATGTGTTGATGAGGGAATTGCTGATCCCATCTCTGACACTCTTTGCCGCTCTCAGTGTGATCCACCTGGCCTCGGTAGTCTTCTCCGTTGCAGGTGATACACACCTCTGCAGACACAGGCACAAAGTCAGACATTTTTATGCAAGCAATGAGAAAAACTCCTCAAAAATAAGCAAACCAGTACATCATTTGTTGCTAATAGAGTTACACTTCTTTAAGATCTGTTAATATAACTATCTATTTGTGAAACACAGTAAGAAGAACAGGAATTGTTTGATTTTTCTGTCATGGATCTGTTTTTTTTTTAGGCAAATGTTATTACAAAGATGCTGAAACTTGCACTTGCCACAAAACTGCAGCCATGTTTTCCGTGTTTACACCGTGTTCCAAATTATTATGCAAATTGTATTTAAGTTTCATAAAGATTAAATTTTTTGTTGTGCTATTAAATGTATAGATGGTATTGAGGATCAGGGCTTTTTGAATCACTATAATTAATTTCAGATAGCTGGGTTGATTAGTTTGTCTGGTGAGCTCAATTAAAGGAAATCTACTTCAGAAGGATGTTCCACATTATTAAGCAGGCCACAGGTTTCAAGCAATATGGGAAAGAGAAAGGATCTCTGCTGACGAAAATCATCAGATAGTGTAGTGTCGTATGACAAGATATGAAAACATCAGATATTTAACAAAAACTGAAGCGTTATCATACTGTGAAGAGATTTGTGGCTGAGTAGTGGATAGGTGGTGGATGGACATGGCTATGACGTCAGCAAGGAGGTGGTGGAGTCATGCTTTGGGCCGAAATCATGGGGAGAGAATCATTGGTCGGCCTCTTCAGAGTCCATGAAGGTGTGAAAATGACCTCAGCAAAGTATATGGACTTTCTGACTGATCACTTTCTTTCATGGTTCAAAAAGAAGAGCCGTACCTTCAATAGCAAAATCATCTTCATGCATGACAATGCACCATCTCATGCTGCAAGGAATACCACTGTGTCATTGGCTGCTTTAGGTATGAAAGGGGAGAAACTCATGGTGTGGTCACCATCCTCCTCTGACCTCAACCCTATTGAGAACCTTTGGAGTTTCCTCAAGCAGAAGATCTGAGGGTGGGATGCAGTTCATATCAAACCAGCAGCTCTGGGAAGATATTCTGACATCCTGCAAAGAAATTCAAGCAGAAACTTTTCCACAAACTCACAAGTTCAATGGATGCAAGAATTGTGCAGGTGATATCAAAGAAGGGATCCTATGTTAACATGTAACTCAGTCTGTTAAGATGTTTTTGATTGAAATAGCTTTTGATTTTAGTACATGTGACCACTTAATGCTGCACATTCAAAGAATGACCGTTTGCAGTTCTTTATAATCCATAAAATGTTTAAAAAATCTGCTGTGCATAATAATTTGGAGCAGTGCATTTTGAGTTTTTTATTTTTGAAAAAAATACTGTTCTCATGGGGAAGCTTTGTTCAGTAAAATTTGATTTATACTGTAATAGTTCATGACTTGAAAATTATACTGACCGTCATTTGCCTTGACCATTTAAGAAAATCTGAGAAAATATCACTTGCATAATAATTTGGAACACGGTGTATGATGTTTTAACAAATCAAAAGCTCTAAACAGCATGTTCTTTAGTTTCTTTTTCCATTGAAGTTGTACATATAATAATCTTATTTGCGAAAAAAAATTATTTTCACAAAAATATCTTTTGTGAAAGTTAGTGAGAACCTAAATTTTTCTGTCAATGACTTGTTTTTTTAGGCAAATATCTTTACAAAGATGCTAAAACTTGCACTCAATCACAAAACTGCAGCTATATTTTCTGTACAATATTTCAACAAACCAAAAGCCAATAACTAAATCAGTACATCATTTGTTGCTAATAGAGGAATAGGTTTTTTTTATTTGTGAATATAATCTTCTTTTTAAGAAACAAAGTAAAGAAGAGCCTGAATTGTTTAATTTTTGTATCAAAGGATCTTTTTTTAAGGAAAATGTCTTTACAAATATGCTAAAACTTGCATTCAAAGCTGCACTTATATTTTCTATATAACATTTCAGTTGCGTGTTCTTCAGTTTTCCATCCTGTCAGAGTCGTACCGTCTTTGCACTGTGGGATGTTGCAGCTTTCGTAGCGTCGCTCGGGGTCGGTGGTGTAGCACCACGGACCGATTCGATCCCCGTCCGGGTTCCTGCAGTAGTTCAGCTCCAGACCGTTGGTAGGCGAAGGAGTCCATCTGAGACAAACAGGGTGGTTTTAACTGAGTGACAGATTGACCCGCATAATGTGTGGGTGGTGACATTCAGTTTACACGCTCACGGCGGCTGGATAAACTGAAGCGCAGGACTTGGACTGAGAGAGAAAACCCACAGCGCTCTGATGAGTCACTGCGATGTTTGTTTTACTAAAATCTACAGAGATCTGGATGTTTCATCTGGAGTTGCACAATTTGGGTTTCCCATGAGGCTTGCACACTGTGTGGCGAAAACAACTATTCAAATGTTTAACCAGAGTAATCAGACCATCTTTATTTATGATATTTGTTTCTTCTTACATTATTTTGATGTGTCCTTTACATGTTTATGAACAAAATTGGGGACAGATTGCTTCTGAACTACTTTCTCTCATCTTTTTAACATTAACTTTGGAAACTGAAGACAAAAAGAAAACAAATAATTCAACTTAAAAAATTGAGTTAATTAGTTACAAGTAACTAAATTAAGTTTATCCAAGTACATATATTAAGTTTAAGTTGTCATGTTAAACAGGTAAATAAATTAACTGTGACAAATTTTATTTTATTACATGTCACAAATAAAGTAAATATTTTAAGTTGGAGCGCCATTCTCTTCTGATATTAAGATTTTAGTTGTTGCTCATATTTTGTTTCTGCATACAGTGTATATTATGGAAATAATTCAGATTAACTGTCAAGTTTTGCTATTTTGCTGTCAAAAAAAAACTTATTTATGTAACACTTATTTCTTAATAAATATTACAAACAGAAACAGGAATTAGATACTCTAAGTATTTTTGTATTTCCTTCATTGGTGTATTTAGTGTTATGTATTCAAAGCAAAAACCGGATCTTCCAAAAATAACCAGAGGGTAAAGTATCCCCACTTTTTCTTCAACTAGATTACACATCTTTGTTTATATATTTTAAATGTTTGAAACAATGTTATTTTTTGTTATATAAGTGCAAAATAGGGATTTATAAGGAATGCAACTTGACATTTCTCAATAAAGAGCTGACTATATGACGATTTGTCATTTTTTAAATTGTTTGTCACATTGGAGTTTAAAAGTATTTTCAAATTTAATTCAATTCAAAAACAGTTCATTAATCCCAAAGGGAACCTGAATCATAATTAATAATATATCATTAATGTCTTTAAAAAACCCCTCCATATTTTGAAAGGATTATTTCTCTTGTAATATGTTTTCAGGCATGTTTATGATAATTATTGACTTGTACAGGAAAAACAAATCACCTGTGATCGTGAGGAAACTTTGACCACCACTGCTGGCAGGTGAGTCCACTTTTTGTGGTGAAAACTTTCCCCCGGTAGTCTTCCCCTTTACCTACAATGCACTTCCTTACATAAACTGCAAAAACAAACCAAAACAGTTATGTTTAAAAAAAGAAAAAGCAAAATTACTGCAAAGCTGATTTTCACCAGCCATCTCTTCACCTTTCTTCTCGTAAAGATCACAGTTGACGTTTCTCTTTACTTCTGCGTTGCTTCCGTCGGCAACCCAGGGCAGATGTTTACAGGTGCCAATCGGACGAATCTCGTAGTTGAAAGCTCTGGAGATGAGAAATGTTTTTCAGTGTTTTTTACAACCAGATAAATTACCAGTTATGCATGTTTGTAGAGGGAAACCTGTGAGCGATGTTATCGGATGTGAGAGATTCAGTGTCTAGCTGCAGATCAGGAGGGAAATGTGTGCAAATAAACACTTTTTGTCACAAACAAAGCTATACAAACAGTAACATTGAGGATAAAAGTATATCTCACAGACTATTTCCGTATTTAGGAGCTTCAGCAACTGCTCAAACTTCCAACTCTGACAGATATGGATGTGGGGTGTAATGCTGAATTTGCATCATAATTCATCACGATGTAACATGGGGGGAAAACGTGTGCGTGGAGAGAGTTTCTCCTCTCTTTGGGCAGCAATTAAGATGTTTAAAGTGACAGCAGGAGATAAAATTAGCCTGGAAGAGGACAGCGTTTAGTGTAGGCTGATGGCAAGACACCTTCTATACATGCAGGCTATGTTGGCGTTTGTTTACTGCTCACTTTTAGAAAATCCAACTAGAAAATGCTGCAGAAATCCAGAATACTTATGTTTAAAATTAGCATAAAAAGAGATTGGAGAAATTTTACTTAAAGAGGTTCAAATTATTGTTATTTTGTTCTGAAAAATTCAAATGTAACTAATAAACAGGGATACAAATTCATCTAGTTTATGAGCCTTGTAAAGATTTAGTTGGGTAGTAGAGTGCGCTTTATATTTCTGCTGACTTCTTTGATATCTGAAAGCAAAACCTTTGGTTTTAATATAAATACTAAATTGGGGATTTAGATTATTGGGGATATCAGAAAGCATTGGTTGCTTTTTTTCGTGTCATATTTGAAATATACCAAAAAAGAAATGCTATATCTACCAGACTGAATTTTATGCCCACTTTTTTCTTGTCAAAACAGCACAAGTGTAACTAACTTGAAAGGAAAGAGTC
Organism: Xiphophorus hellerii; assembly: GCF_003331165.1. Taxonomy (NCBI): domain Eukaryota; kingdom Metazoa; phylum Chordata; class Actinopteri; order Cyprinodontiformes; family Poeciliidae; genus Xiphophorus; species Xiphophorus hellerii. The sequence goes on along the minus strand of NC_045691.1, from coordinate 14,816,000 downwards.
TGTGAACATAATGTTTACATTTCTGTAAAGTATCGTCAATTGGTTTTAAGTTTAGACTTTGACTGGGCCATTCAAATACTCCTTTGTAGTTCTGGTTTTATATGTAGGTTAAAAAAAACAACTAATAAACAAATAAAAACTAAATCAAGCCCAGTATAAGTCTCTTGCAGCCTCTAACACGTTTTACTCCAAAAGAAACTATTCCCACAGCATGATGCAGCCACTACCACACTGAAGACAAGGGATGGTGTGTATTCAGAGAAATACGAAGTGATTCTTGTCTGCAGACAGTGCGGTTTTACCTGCAGTCCTGAGATTGTGAGCAGCGGCTTGCGCACTCCTCCAAGTTCAAACCGGGCAACATCTGCATCCGAGCTGCGTTCCAGGCGGTCGGAACGAGCTCCCGGCCCTCGGAGCGCTGGTAGTCGTTGAGAGAACTGCGGAGCGCTGTTCATGTACAGCAGAACACCAGACATAATGCAGATGTGAATGTGTTGATGCTGATAGAAACGGTCAGCAGCAGATCAGTGGCACCATCAGCAACGTTTGGACATGACCCTGCACACATGTAACCTTTGGACCAAGACTCTCCTGCTGCTGTTTTGTGTACTGTGACAAAAGAGAGCTGCAGATAGCTGCATGTTTACACTTAGCTGCTGAAACACACCTAATACTTTAGTCATTTTTCATCATATATCCAAAACAAATCAATCTTCTAGCTATTTACAGGGAATTATCAATTACTTTTTCTGATTTCAATTTTCTAAATCTTATTTTCTCTCTGTGATACAACTTAATTTCATTGTTAATCTGGTAAAGTGTCTCTAAAAGTAAATCAAACATTTAAAAGTCTTAACTAAGTTTAAATATGGGAAAACTAGGGTCTTACCGGTACTCAATCCAGTAGTCAGGAGAATACAGAGCAAAAACAGCTTCATTGTTTGCTTCTAAGGAAGATAGACCTCTTTTGTAATGATACTATAATCAACTCTGATTTAATTACAATGAGGTGAGTCTGAATTTTGCACTTCTGACTACAAGCCCACCTCAAATAATTTTAAAAACAATAAAAACCCTTAAAGGTTCATTAAATTGTCAAAAATCCTCACAGAAAGTCAGAAAGCAGAAATCCAACAGCCCACAGCAGAGCACTAAGCTGCTAACCAAACAGTAGCCTTAATCCCCCAAACAGCTAATCAATAAGCCTATTAATCATTAATAAGCAGTGACATATCGCCTTGTGGTCTGTAGTTTCCCAGAAATCCGCTAGGGGGCAGTAGGGTAGTTTTTAGCGGTCTTCCCATTTTCCGGGGAGTTAAAGTGAAACTGCAGCTGCTTCCTTGTTTGCGTCGCTTTATTTTCTACAGATTAATCACCGCTGTTCGGGTAAGAACATGCTCACATTCTCTCCGTGGTTGTCATGAAGGTGCAAATAGCGTGAACTGAATGGAAAATGAGTTAAGGTGGACTTTGATCAAACTCCGACACGCTGCAAAGCTGCAAACTTTTTCACTGTGCAATGATCACACATCAGCTGCAAACAGCAGAAAGAAAAACATGTGGATGAACAATAAATGGAAACATAAAGCAGATAGATTGTTGCTATTTTGTGTGAACGGCCTAATGTGTCGCCGCAGGTAATCTGCAACCTGGGATTTTATTGCCAATCCCTTATAAATCAGCAGGAAGTCACTTCAGCCTATTGTTTCTCTGCTGTATCGGCGGGAATACTTTAGTTTTTGACAATCTCAACATTTGTTCCAACACTTATCAGAGCTTTTGTAATTTCTTCTTTGGCTCCACTGTGTCTGGTGTCTTTCTGTGTTGGAAAAATACAAGATGTTGACCCATGCTCCACATTATCCATTAACTGAGCTTTAGTGCTGCTTAAAAGTATTCACTACCTTAGTGTTTTACAGCCTGTAATGGATCACAAAGCCTTTTCTTTGGCTTTGAGGCTGGAAAATCCCAGTGAGAGCTTAACAAAATTACTCCAAGAGCGGGTAGCTCTGCAACAATGATCCATACCACGTCAAAGTCCACCTCTGACTTACGTAAAGCAAACAAATAAACAGAAAAAGATTAAAATTGTATGCTGGTTCTAGTCTAATGCCTTTACTAAAATGAAACACAGATTACCTAATCAAGTCATTAATTATCAAAATTCCTTCAATATGGCTGAAATAAAACCATTCTGCAGAGACAAGTGAGACAAAATTCCTCCACAGCGATGTTAAATAAAAATAAATGTATGCAAGTGTAAAAATAAATAAACTAGAATAAAAGGTTGATGGTAGAATTACATTTTAACCTAAGGCAATGCAGGTTTGAATAGCTTTTTCCCTAATAAGGGAAATTATCACTAAAAATGCTTTTTGCATTTACTCAGGTTAAAATCTGTTTACTAAAACTGAAACATTTAAATCTAACAAAGCAAAAAAAAAAAAAAAAAAAACTAAATAAGTTTGAAGGGGAAATTTTTTTTTAGAGCTTTGTTTTCAAAAATGCTATTCGAGGTAACGATTAATCTGAAGCTCTGGTATGTCACTTGAATTTTAAAGAATATTTCTCACAAAACGATTAAAGAATATGAATGCACAAATTAATCTGATTTAATGACCTCTTGTCAGTTTAAGATGGTTTTTTTTTATCGTGTTTATTTATTGAGTTTTGTTTTAGAAACTAGCAATACCATAAATAAGTCCTTCTGGGGACAGATAAGGGTTTTTATATTGAAGTTGTCCTCTAGGCTTCCAGTTCTGCATGTTTGAAAGTTTCCCTATAGATTTAAATTAATCAGCCATTGGTTCTTGCAGAACATGATGAGCTGATATTTCAACCATTCATTCAGGTGTGTTCCAGCAGAAACACTCCTCTCTTTCAGAGGGTTCAGTGTTCAGACTGTGCAACTTAAAGTTCTGGGGTTTCATGTTTAATTCGGCTTGATTTGGTTGTTTCTCTCCAGGATGTCGGCTGTAAAGATGAGCGAGGGCAGTGTGGAGGTGGAAAGCTGCAAAGCTCCACTTTTCTACAGACAAAGCGAGCCGGCCGAGGGAGAAGCAAAGATGTCGGTTCTTCTCCTTCACGGTATTCGTTTCTCATCGGAGAACTGGCTCAACATCGGCACTCTGGAGACGCTGGCCAAAGCTGGCTGCCGAGCGGTCGCCCTCGACCTGCCAGGTGCGTCCAGTGTGAGCAACCTTCAGATCAGTCAGTCGAAGCACTTAGGTCATTGCCATTGAAAGTGCTTCACAAAGTAAATGCTAAAACTATTGTCATGCGGACGCATACAAATACAACACCGAATATAAGACAATAAAAGTTAAAGGGGCAGTATTATGTATTTTCCAGCCACATAGTTTTCTGGTTGAATGTTTTCTATTTTGTTGGTCTAGAAAACAAATTTCAATCTCCTTTAGGAGTCCTTTCTAAGTCTACTGTCCACTTTCCTGTCCTCAGAACTCGGTCGGTCCAAATTGGCCAAAGCGCCGGCGTTGGTGGGAGAACCGGCCCCCGCAGCGTTCCTGAAGGAAGTGTGTGAACAGCTGAGTTTGAGCCCTGCCATAGTGATCAGCCCGTCACTCAGTGGGATGTACTCCCTCCCTTTCCTCCTGGAGCATCAGCCTCTAATACGAGCCTACGTTCCCATAGCGCCAATCTGCACTGAAAAATTCACAGCAGAACAGTACCGGAGCGTCAAGGTATTTATGCGAGAATGTGCAGAAAATATGGATTTTTCAAATCTAAAAAATTAACTGTGTGTGTTCAGGTCCCGACGCTGATCGTTTACGGCGACCAGGACACTCAGCTCGGAGAGGCGTCGCTCCGTAACCTGAGCAATCTGACGAATCACAGGGTGGTGGTAATGAAGGGAGCAGGACATCCGTGTTACCTTGACGACCCAGACACCTGGCACAAAGCGCTTACCAACTTCCTGGAGACTCTGTGAGGCTCTTCGCTCAATTTCAAACAAAGAAATTCCCAGCTAACACACAAAGGACTCAAAGGAGCCAAACAAACAAATCACTCACAAGACATTCCTCATACACTACAAAACTGATTGCAAATCAAATCACTGGAAGGTTTTTATGCTCATTTTATGTTACATTTCGAAAGTCAGCGGCTTCTGTGACCACTAAGACAAATGTCAGAAATGTGATATCTCTACTTTTGCAGTTAATAGTCTGACCAAATCAATGCCCATTAATTACTTGCATGAACTGCTTTGGCTTTTTTTCCCCATAATGTTGTCGACCATTACTGCCCTCTTGTGGACTGTATCAGTAACTGTAGGAAAGCTTTAACACCTGAACCTGTTTGTAAATAAACAAATACCAGCATGCACGTCTATTAAAAACCTTGAGAGATAAAATTAACTCATATAAAGTTTGTAATTAATTAGTTTTAGTATCTGATATACTAACAGGACTGTTTGATGGTTGACTGGAAAACAGACCAAACCAAGCTGTAGGTTTGGTTCTGGTCATTTGACCCCAGTTTCTGTTTCCATCCTCAAATTACGTTTTATTTACTTACATGAGCTCCTACTGCTGCACTTTGCATCACACCTGAAACCGAGGCAATGTAAAGAATATCTTACCAGATCTATGGAGACAAAAGACCGGATTGTTGCTTTATGATCCAAACTCATATTTTTAGATTTAGTAAATTTTGCATTTAATTTGGAAACTGAAGTCCCAGAGTTTGTGCCAAAAGAGGCAAATAATCCAAGTTTCTGGAGATTGTTAAAGAAAAATGATTATTTTTAATGCTTGATACAGTTAATCTACGACATGTGTAACAGTTATATACAATACTCTTATTTGGAACAGTTTTCTGTTGAACACTTGGGAATTCAGCTGAAGAAGCAGGCCGAAGCAGGGCCCTTTGCCTCCTCCCCCTTTTGACAGGGAGCAATAAAATGTGCATTCCGATAAAGCAGGAGACTTTTTGGCGCCAGGAATCTCCCCGTATCAGGCAGAGATGAGCACGAAGTGGTCCGACAAAAACCAGACATCTTTGCCGTAAATCAGGGAGTCCTAACTTTCTTTGGGGGGCCGAAGCAGGTCTCTGATTGGTCGAAGAGCAGAACGCCTACTTTGCATATATTGAAATGGGGAAACGCCTACTCAGTATAAAGTTACATGTAGCGCTAAAATAGAGAGAGTTTTTCATCTTTTCTGCACGTCGGCGCCTTTGTCTGTCTTTATGTTCGTTTGTCTTCCCTTGTGTGTCTTATTTTTATGAGAAAATGCATATCTCTGTTCCTCTGCAGCTTTGTTGTCGATTGCTTTGTATGAGATTAAACTCTGTGATCTGTGACGTCATCACGCTTTGTTGTTGTTTCGTTTACCAGCACGCGGTTGCGGGTCGCTCATGGAGAACGCCGCTCGATCCCGGGCAAAATTAAAAGAGGAGGAAGGACCCAAAGGTTTTGTCCAAAGCTAGCATTATAATGATCCTCTTTTTTAATATTTGGGGGCTTCGTCCGGTTCTGGAATCTTGGCGGGTGGCGGTCTCTCCCCGATCGATCCGTTCGGCTCGTGCGGTAAGACGTTTTTTAATTACTCTTTTGTTGTGCGCAGCCACGCAGAGTCGAAGCTGCAGGAGAAGATAGATTTGTTTTTTAAAAGAGTCTGTTGTTTACTAATTGGACGGAACGTGCACACTACAAGTGATCGTGGCTGGTCGAGACAGTAGGAGTTTACGTAGCCTCTGTCGGAATTGCTGGGTTTGTTAATTGTCTTCTTTAGCCCTGAGGATTCGTTCTTGTGCCTCTGAAATAATGAATTTTTAAGTGCATGAAATTTAGTGTGGGCTTGAATCGGCCGGAGATTTGACTCAGCTCCAGCGGACTTATATTGGCCTATATCGGTTAAATCTAGTAAAGTATGTTAAATTAATTTTTCTCTGGTGAAACATTGAAAAGGAGTTGAATCGCTCTATAGGACTTATATTGGAATCAAGCTGAATCGCTTTATTGGACTTATATTGGGTTTCGCGTTGAATCGCTCTATTCATCGGTTAAATCTTGAAAAGTATGTTAAATTAATTTTTCTCTGGTCAAACATTGAAAAAGGGGTTGAATCGCTCTTGAAATAGGACTTATATTGGACTCGAGCTGAATCGCTCTGTTGGACTTATATTGAACTCGAGCTGAATCGCTCTATTGGACTTATATTGGGTTTCGAGTTGTATCACTCAGAGGACTAACTTTGCAAGTTGGAAAATGGATGCATTTTTGAAGCCGGCATTTTATTTTTGTTTCCCCGTTTGTCTCTTCCGTTTGTCTGAAACTGTGTTTGTGTCTCTGTATTTCTCTGTGTGTACTGATTTGTGTGCCAGCTGCTGTGGAAGCGTAAGGTGTGTATCTGTGTGGTCGTGTGTGTGCGCGCGTGCACGAGTTCGGGCTGGCTGTGTGTTTCAGCAGAGTGTTAAGTTGTTTGAATAGCGCTGTTTGTGTGAATTTGCGTTGATTTTGCTGCGGTTTTGGTAAAGTTATTATGGACACTGAGTTGCGACACCTGCTATACGCTATGGTTCGTAGAAGAGTTTTAACGGGAAAGTAGAACGATGGCGACACGTGGTCTTTTAGTTTAAAAATAAATAAATAAATAAAATAAGAGATAAGTAAATAAAACTGGTACCAGAAAACAAAATTATTGGTTGTGGTTTAATTTTCACATAACTTTGAGATGTCTCTCTTTTTAAACGTGCACGGGGATTTGAAAAGGCTCCTGAAGATTGGAGTTTACTATTAATTAAATTGACACATTAAAATCGATTAATAAAACATTGGACAATTTCTGAAGCTTCAGTAAATTTCATATAAACTTCAGTAAAATTGATATAAATTACAGTAAAAATTTGATAAAATAATGACTGCCTGACATTTTCACTGACTATACAACCTGGCCAGATGTGTGTTTTGTGTTTTCTGTCATGTGTTGTGTGTTTTTGTTTGTGTTACAATTCATGTTGGTTTGACAGAGTGTGTGATTGGAGATGAAATACCATTCGGTATTTTATGTCATATAAATACTGCATTTTTCTTAGTGCTGTTTTATGGTGCAAAATTTCAAGTTTTTACAAACATCCTCTGTGTTAAATTGGACTAAATTATTAAAATTAGGCAATAACAGCAGTAAATGTGACCTGCAGTGTACAGATTGGAAGGTTGTTGAAGGATAGAACCTTGATAAAATAAATCATCTGAACAAAATTGAAATAAATTATGGGTTCTAAGGTTAAATAAATAAATAAAGAAAGACAGAATAAGCCAAGAAAATTAGGTCACAGAGGATTGTAGAAATGCTGTCTTGGCCATTTACTAGATAAATACATAAATATAGTGAATGAATAGATGGCTAAATACATGACTGATTAAGTAGAGAAATAAATAAAATAATACCTGTGTATAGAATTGAGAACTAAAATAGTGGATAAAATGTTAATTATTCCTTCTACGCTGAGAAGGTAGCAGAAAATAGAATAAAATACAATGAGTTAAAATAGGACCTTTTTAATGAGTTGAGGATACAGACAAAAAACAGAACAGATCTTTAGAGAAACAGGCTCTAACTGTAAGAGGAATTGCTCAGATAACAACAAACTGCAATATGCAACTGACTCTAGATATTTTCACAATCAGTCTTTTTTCAAACTGACCAAAACTTTAAGATAGATATAATATTGTTAAATCTACAGGACTTACGGATAATTAGACAGGATAAATTAGAAGTCACTCTCTTGTTAAATAGAAATTGGTTAAATATAGAAAAGTTTGCTAAAATTTACAAGATTTGTTGTTGAAGGATAACATTAAGTTTGAAATAACTTATTGGTTAATAAAAACATTATATGGAACTATTGTAGAGAATCAATATTAAACTGTAATAAGAGCTGATTAAATAGTGCCTATAGACAGACGAGAGGGCTGCACATAAAATAAGAAAATTAAGAAAAATAAATAAATAGAACAAAACAAGAACAAGCAACAGCTGGGCTGTAATTTCTGCCCCCACAAGATTCAACTAATTAACATGTGAAGCCTCTCTGTATACCACTAATTTGAAGTGCGAAGCAACCTCTGCTCACAGCAGCTCCGCAGAAAAGAACCAGCTGCTGTGAGGCAAATCATTTTCTTTCCCATCGTTTACAGCACCTCCTGACAAAATATCTGCATGTAAGTTACAATTTTAGTAGTGGAACGACAATAAGGTTTTTAAGTTCAAATTTTAAAATTAGAAGTAACTAAAACATATCTGATGATTCAAGTGCCAAAGCCTAATAAAGAATTAGGAGTTCCTCCTGAAATCCCTATCGGCTCTCTTCCTGCCATAAAATCAGTTCCTCCGAGAGGTGAGAGGGGGTTTTATGGTAGGCTTAAGAATTTGTTTTGTGCTCTGGCAGAAGAGGTTGCTCAGATAGGTGTAGTGGCTTTCAAATTTAAATTGTGAAAGCTGAAAGTACAAAAGGATTTCATTTTTCTTTTTCTAAGGAACATAGAGATTGGCGGGTTAAAATTTTAGGGTATTGTTTCACATTATAGATTATAGGAAGGAGTAGAGAGTCTTTTCTCATCACATAAGACAGGATTTTTGATGCAGTTTGGTTTCCTACCTTTAGTGAAACATTTTCTCTTTAAGGTAGATAGTTTAAACAGGCACATACATAGTGAGCAACGAAATAATGTGGAAAATGTTAAATATAAGTTTTTAGCATCCAAACACTGAGTCTGCGACAGCTGTCCTGACTGTCTCACACAGACACTCTTGGTAATGATTTTCTGTTTTCCTTTCATATTACTTTATATATTAAGTAGTGAGTAGTTTAGGATTTTATCTTTACATTTCTTTTCATTAGTCTGACTTTTTCTTTGGCTATTTGTGTCAGTTCTTCTATATTTTGTTAAATATCACGAATTCATTTTTTGACTTACCAGTTTCCTCTTCTTTTGTTCCAAAAGGGGGAGGGGGACATTTGGTCCTTAGTTTAATTTCTTTCATTTGTGGATTGATAAAATTCTGACCAGTATTTGTAAAAATGTGTCATTTTTTTGGATTTTCTTACTTAAGACTATATTTTGAATTTTTTTTTTTTCTTTCTTCAACGTCTCTCTGGCTCGTTTATGCAAAAACCTTTGCAGAGTCTTAATTGGTAAACATGCTTTGTCACACGCTAGTGAAATTTTTTGAGAAGTTGGTAAAATGAATTATTTGAGAATCATAACAGTAATTGAATACTGAGTTTTAAAACTGTAATGTGAAATGTTTTTTGAAAATAGTAATCTTGAAGGTTTAAAGTATCCTACAATAATTGTTCTGTTTGTTTTGAGAGTTTGCCTTTTGTGACGGGGGCAGCATTGAATATGGGTGGATTTTCTCAGCTAAACTGATAACCCTGTTTCGTCAACATTTTTATTTCAGGTACTGGAAATTGTGATGCATTAATAGGCAATGCATCATAAAAGGGGGAGAATATGTGATGCCTTTATTTTTATTTTTATATTACGTAATTAGATTACTGAAACACTTATTACTTAAACAAAACTTTTGAAGAAGATGTCTGATATGTGCTTATTTTGAATGGATTTGAGTTGTTCCCCATTAAAAGATGTTCTGATAATGGCCTAACATATTTTGAGAAAATAGATAAATTTATAGTGATAATGAAGCATATTTTGGTTAATTAACTTGGGAAAATAATTATAGAAATTGAAAATATTATTGTGTCAGCCATTTTCAGAGCATTGATTTAATGGAGCATGAATGTATTAAGAAATGTTTTGAAGAATCTGTTCTTGATTAAAGTTATCACTAATCAGTAAAAGTACACAGGCGGGATTATAATGATTTTTCTAAGCTTGATTTTGATTTTTTTGATTTTTTGATTTACATCCATTTAAAACGATTTTGAATAAAACTTTAAATTTGACGACGAGTAAAAGCCGAGGTAAAAATTGGTATATTTTGAAAATGTTTGGATTTGTTAAGGCATACATTTACATTATAATTTCTCCAGGTCTAACTCTTTTGAATTTTGTTTAAGGAACACATGTAAAATGATTTAGACAAATAACCAGTAAGATCTAGTTTGTTCTATAAAAGTAATTTAAACGGGACAGTTTAATTCACATTGATTTTCATTTTTTGACGGTAAATGTAAGCTTTACAACTACATTTTTAGGTTTTTGTGTTTGTTTTGTTTTTGTTTGATCCTATTTTTACAACATTGCTTTAAGAAAAGATCTGCATTTGTTTGATATTCTGGTAAAACGTTACTTTGGAAACATGTCTTTTGAAGCAAATGATTACAGGGTTTTGGTGTTTTCCATCGGTTAGGAGCTATAGTATATTATAATAGAAACGTAAATTGAAGGGATCACATCCACCATTAATGAGCAGAACTGGACAAAGTAGGAGATAAGGCTTCACGGGATGAGTTGCTCATGGGTTTTTGCACATAGACTGCCATGGAGTTCAGAGCTCCAGATAGGACTCTGTAACACAAGCTGTTGTCATGCGAGGAGGGGTGGGGCTGCTTGGAGAAGCGGCTTCACACTTATTTCGAAGATAACAGCCATAGAGCCACGAGCGTTGGAGGATTCACTCGAACACACAGTGAATTGAAGATGTTTGTGTTGAATTACACAAATGAATGATGCCTTTGGATAAATCTGATCTCTGTTTTGTCATTATAGTTTTGCAGCTGGTTTCCTGGTGCCCTGCGGATGTGGTCTCCTTCAAAGTCTGCGTTCTTTGATAAAAAGGATTAAAATAAGTTCCCTGGATGGAAAATAACAAAACAAATGTATTTTTAGGTGAAACCATCGTTTGATTATGCTGACTGTAATGAAGATGATATTAAAGAATGTGGTAATTGTGTTTCTGATGCTAATGAAATTCATGTTGAACACAAAATGTCTGTGTAATGACCTGTGACAGGTCGTTTCTTGAGGTTTCCAGTTGAAGGAGATCAGGCTACAAGAGGATCATCATCGACATAAATTTTTATTGCGTGTTTTTCGTTCGTTGAGAACTCTGGAAAGGACTTTCGTTTCGTTTTTTGCGCGCATTTTTGAACATTTCTTGACGACGACTTCATATTTTTTGAGAGACTGTCGATGGACATTTTAAGAAAAAAAAAAAAAAAAAAAAACAGAAAAAGACGAGCAACAGATTGTAATTTTGTGGCTTTCTCATTTGACAGGTTGTACTGGTGTGGTGAATGTTGTCTTTTAAGTTGCAGAGCATTTCTTAATAATGTTTCTATGTATGTCCCTGTTTTATTTTTTTGTTTTACACTTTGGGTTTTTGTTTGTCCTGTGTTTTGGTTGTATTGTGATAATTTTGTTTTATGATTTTATTTTTGGGAGGATAAGTATTTCTTACCCTTGGGTTTTGTTTAAAAAGGGGGACTGGATATAATTAGGGTACGTCACTCTTTTGGTTTTCATTTTTTGGTTTTTTTTCGTTTTTCTTTTAGTTTAATACACAGTTTTTGGCTCTGTATTAGAAGGCTTAATCAATTTTAGTGAGGTCTGTTTTTCAGACCTCAAAAGGGGGACTGTTAAAGAAAAATGATTATTTTTAATGCTTGATACAGTTAATCTACGACATGTGTAACAGTTATATACAATACTCTTATTTGGAACAGTTTTCTGTTGAACACTTGGGAATTCAGCTGAAGAAGCAGGCCGAAGCAGGGCCCTTTGCCTCCTCCCCCTTTTGACAGGGAGCAATAAAATGTGCATTCCGATAAAGCAGGAGACTTTTTGGCGCCAGGAATCTCCCCGTATCAGGCAGAGATGAGCACGAAGTGGTCCGACAAAAACCAGACATCTTTGCCGTAAATCAGGGAGTCCTAACTTTCTTTGGGGGGCCGAAGCAGGTCTCTGATTGGTCGAAGAGCAGAACGCCTACTTTGCATATATTGAAATGGGGAAACGCCTACTCAGTATAAAGTTACATGTAGCGCTAAAATAGAGAGAGTTTTTCATCTTTTCTGCACGTCGGCGCCTTTGTCTGTCTTTATGTTCGTTTGTCTTCCCTTGTGTGTCTTATTTTTATGAGAAAATGCATATCTCTGTTCCTCTGCAGCTTTGTTGTCGATTGCTTTGTATGAGATTAAACTCTGTGATCTGTGACGTCATCACGCTTTGTTGTTGTTTCGTTTACCAGCACGCGGTTGCGGGTCGCTCATGGAGAACGCCGCTCGATCCCGGGCAAAATTAAAAGAGGAGGAAGGACCCAAAGGTTTTGTCCAAAGCTAGCATTATAATGATCCTCTTTTTTAATAAGATCCTCTGTGACGATTTAGGAAGCCCTCTGCTGGTATTGGCCCACTGTAAGGAAAATACCTGGACATTTCAGAGCACAACATTCTCGTCTGCTGACGAGCTTTATGCAGATGCTGATTTTAATTTCCTGCAGGATTTGACACCTGCCCACACTACCAAAAGTACCAATACTTAGTACTTAATGGCCATGTTATCGCTGTAGTTGATTTGACAGCAAACATGTACTTTAAAAGTTCCTTGAATTCACCTGAATAAAATGATTAGGTCATCAACAACTCTCTCTCTAATTGTCAGATGTGTCTGTATCCATAAAGCTATTTGCAGATACTGCATATTTTTGTCCCAATTTTTTTGCCCGCAGATAAATAAACACACCACACAGTTAGATGAAGTGAAAAATATGAACATTATTTAATAACTGATTCTCTGTAATAAACAATTTGAAAATATTTTACAAGGAGTCACAGACACAATATTTTACAAATTTTGCCCTCTTCTTCTTTTTGTTTCATTATGTTTTTTTCTCTTAAGCTTCATCTGTACAAAAGAATGGAGCGACATGGACCAGTGCCCAAAAGAGAAGGAGCTAAATCTTCCACACGCACAAACATTCACGCTCACACACACGTACAATAAGTAAAACAAAAACAGAACCAAAAAAAAAGAGAAGAAAACCATTTCGACGTCAGATCTCAAACTTATCAACAGTGCTGTTTTCCTATATATAATTTTTTAAACATCACTTTAACTTTGACTGATTTAACTCTTTTTTTTTTTTCTCTAAATGTTGCTGTTTTTTCACACTCTTTGTCAAACATGGTCACATAGCACCAGACTACAGACTACAGAATCACATACGCACGTCTTTCCCACAGAGACGCACCAACACAGAGGCAGCGAGGGTCGCGGGGGGGACGCTCTTTATGAAAACATTGCTTGATGTCTTAAAGCTGATCCCTCCCTCTCATCCCCAAGCTGGTCCAATTTGATATAGTTTTTCTTTGTTTTTTTTTGTTGTTGTTATTTTTCTGTTTTTGGCAAAAGGAAATCTGTCAAACCAGAGAAATCAGATGCGTGTTTCCAGTCGGGATTCACGCAAAGATGAAGCTGCAGGATTCGTCCGTTTGGGCCTGTTCTGGGCCTGTCAAACGCTCAGTGGAGACCCACTCCCTGAGCTCACACAGAAACAGGGCTCCTACGCAATCTTGAAAAAAAAGACACAAAATTATGGGATTTGATTTGAGAATTTTCCCAATCAATGATAAGAAATTGAAGTAATTATTCCATAATTTAAAGTTTTGTTTTCCTGTAAAGCTACTAAACATCTCACCTATTTTCTGACTAAATAGACAGCTCTGGGAAAAATTAAGATACCACTGAAAATGATCAGTTTCTCTGATTTTACTCTTTATATGTACATGTTTGAGTAAAATGAACATTGTTCTTTTATTCTATGAACTACTGACAGCATGCCTTCTGATATTCCAAGCAAAATTTTAGTTTTTATTTGCAGAAAATGAGAAATGATCAAAATAATGAAAAAGATGCAGAGCTTTCAGACCTCAAATAACGCAAAGAAAACAAGGTAATATTAATTTAGGAACAACAATACTAATGTTTTAACTCAGGAAAGAGTTCAGAAATCAATATTTGGTGAAATAACCAGGAGGATTTTAATGAGGTTCAGTGCATTTTTTTCCAGAGCTGTATTTCTAAAGCTGTTGTTGACAAAGTTTGCACCACATTGTCAGTAAGAATCCAAATAATCCACACATACAAAAAAACAAACGCAAATGAATTTAGAAATTATGTGAAAAATGTATAAAGACACAGAGAACAAGTATTGATGACTGTTGTTCAGAAAGCAATTCTGCGCCCTGATGGTGTCGACGAATATTCTCTGGTTTAAGCCTAATTCATGGTCCATCAAAAAGTCTTCACATTACCATTATTGCACAAGAAACATCTCATCTGCATTTCTAAATCTTTAAATGTACCAGTGCACCGCTGGATCCACGATCAAAAGGTAGAAAGAAAATTATTTCACCTTAATCCACATCATTATCGCAGAAAGATAAAATAATAATCAGGGGGACATAAGGATGATCCACAGAGAGCTTCCAAAATACCTGGAATTAGTAGGTGGAGTGATTTCACAGGAAAAAAAACCCCTGAATGCACAAAACAGCCTATTGTCTCTACTACACTCATTGCACAAGACTCCACTGCTGAAGAAAAACTATGCATCTTAACTCTGCTGCGTAGCTTTTGGAAAAGTTTATCAAATTCTGGGAGAATCACTGGACCGACAGGTGACGTTTTGAGGAAGTAACATCATGGTGAAGGGTTGAGAAAAACTTTGACTAGAGGAATGGAGAAAGTCCATCTAAAGATAAAACTGGTAGAGGGGATGAAATTCACTTTAACACATTTTAGCAGGCTTGTATGTGTGTTTCACTTGGATTCATGTTGTCATCTGGTGAGAACTTAACGTGACTAGTTCCTGTAAAGTTACATATTTACTGAGAAAATTGTGTTTAGTGGTTATTTTTCATATTAAATCTTTCTTTTGCCACAATCTCAGCATGGGTATTTGTGGTAACACTTTATTTGAAGGGGTGTGCATAAGACGTGACATGTCATAAACATGACATAACATCTGTTATGAACATGAAGGAATTAATGGTTATGACTTATCATGAAGTGCCATTCAGTAAATAATGACACTTTAATGCAAAGTTGTACTAAAAGTTGCATTGTAAGTCCAACTTTGCGTTTAAAGTCTTATTAATTACTGAATGACACTTCATGACAACAGTCATAATCATTCATTCATTCGTAACGGGTGTTATATCATGTTTATGACAGTATTATGTCAGTCTTATGCATACCCCTTCAAATAAAGTGTTACTGTATTTATTAACTATGACTCATGATTTTTAATTTTGAGTAACATATAAAGGCACAGTTAGTCATAGATAAAAATTGACCATTTTACAGGTTTGTAGGCTTCATGTCACCCATCTGCGATAAATCAAGACGTTATAGATCAGAATCGGCTTTAAAGACTCTGGACTTAGTACAGGATGATCTAGTCCTGACCGAACAACTCTTAATTTAAATAGATTTTAAAACACTGATAATCTCAGTCCAGATTCCCCAACAAACATTTAAATGCCTTTTACTGTACCGATGAATCAAAATTCAGATGATGATTTGGGTAATTTGAGGAAAAGGTTTTGTTCTTCAATGTGGCAAAAACTACAAACAGGAAAAATATGAAAGTTTTGAGATCGGTAGGAACCCTGCAAAAAACACCTATGGACTGACGTCCCTGTCTTCCGTCCGCCCACCAGTTCAGCGTCTCCCAACTGGGCACAAATAAGTGTCATTACCACGTCTGCTTACAGGTGTGTGTGCACAACGTCTCAGTGCAGGTGCACAAAGTGTAGGTTTTCATATTTAGTGTACGGATCCTGGAAAAGGGGAAATATCAGGGGGTACATTTCCACAGGCACGTGTTTAGCGTTCATTTACAGACAGTGGAAATAGGGAATTACAGACAGAGTTAATGGCACAGGACAGAGACAAACAAATGCCAGAAAAGTAAAACTGCATCAGGCATCAAAAGACGCCAAGAGTCCAATTAATAATACTCTTTAGCTTTAAATTTAGCTCCTTTAACAGTCTCTTTTTTATTTTGTCTCAGGTTTACTAGGAGCTGAGCTGCAGTTACTGTGCCAGCGTGATTTGTCACATCAAATAGTACCGACGACTGTACAGAGTGTGTGGTGAAGGTTCAAACTGTTGCATGACTCATTCTCACCTGAGCTGCACAGTGAGATCTGAGTGGGTGTGAACATCCAAGGTCAGAGGCTTTTAAAACGGGAAATCTCCCACCCGCGCTCAAGCATTTTTAATGCAAACATGCACCGATCAACAATTCATTAGGAGAGAAAATAAGTAAAAAATAATAAATAAATCAGAGCTCAGTGCACCTTAATGCATAACACTAAGAAAAGTCTGTGAAGGGAGTATTTTAGAATCGGTTAGGATATCCATGAGAAACGGGGTTTAAGTGGGGAATCAAAGCTCCTCACTGAGTAACACTAAGGCATTTAAAACGGCTTTGATAACTCTTTTGCATTCAGACAGAAAACACTAAAACTGCACATTCTTCACCTCCTCAACATCAACATTTAAATAGAGTGGCACCTATCACTTCTGGTCAGAAGTTTACATGCACACTATCTGTATATATCCCATGGATTTAATAAATATTTTCTCTTTTTTTTTGCTGGAAAACTTAGTTTTTTTTTTAAAAACATTTTAGTTTACATTGGATATTTTCTAGTTCTAGTTCCTTCCATTCCTGGTTGGATATTTGACCTTTCCTCTTGGCAGGATTGGTAGAGCTCATTAAAAACTGTTGGTTTCCTGGCACAGACCCATGTTTTAAGCATAGATCACACATTTTGATGGCAATGCCATTTTGGAAACTTATTGTTAGCCAGCTTTATCCATTGAAAATTTGGTTCTGATTGAGATTTTTGTCTTGTTGGAACTTCCATCTATTTCAAATTTCTAAGACACTCAGTTGTTGATTTCTACTGAAGTCGAGTAATTTTGAGGTAGTCCCTCTTCATAATTGTTGCACACTGCAAAAACACCAAATCCCACCGAGTATTTGTGACTTGGTTCAAGAGCAAATGCCTCAGTACTCTTGAAGACAAAACTAGCTTACAAGTGATTTTTCAGCAAGATATTTGGACTAGAAACTAGACCAAAGTTACTTGATAGGATTTGATGTTTTTGCAGCATGCCAATACCATAAGCAGCAACTGAACCCCAAAATGTTGTTAAATGTGCAGAAGATGTTTATCCAACTATTAAATTTAGCCAAATAATACATTTGAGATTGTGTATTTGTAGAAAATTGAATTATTATTTATCCAAAATCACAGAAGTGATATGTAATTATTCTAAGAATGAGGACTGAATGATATGGCTGAAAAAAACACATCACAATATAAGAGTTTCATATCAATTGATATCAATAATGTTTGATTAGATCTTTTGTTTTAAATATCTGAAATACTACCAAACTGGTGGCGTGACTGTTTTTGTTCTGAGCATTTATGAGGCAAAACCTTAAACTGCTGCTGCGCAAGCTACTCAACAGGTTGTTGCTAGGTAACCGGAAGTTCTCAAGTTGCTGCTAGGTAACCAAAGAGTGAGTGAGTTACTAAATGCCACAAATCTTTCTTAGATTGTGGCAGCTAGAAGTGATCTTCTGCTTAAATTCCCAGAATGCTGTGCGGTTATGGATCAGAGTTCGGTGAAATTCCATCAGATATATTATCTATTGATGCTGATCACGTGTTTATTATGACTTATGTCACTGATTTATTGTCCAGCCCTATAAGAATGATTCAAATTCATCGATACCAAATCTGATATGCATACGAAGCTCTGTGACTTCATGTAAACTCACGACCGGAGTAATAGGTGGATCTTTTAGTTTATTTCTCCACCACAACACTAGATTTTGTCTGCTGCCACACAGAAACAGTAAGAAACAGCTGTTCTAGCTCAAATATTACCCCCGCCTCCCGCCCCCAAACCCGCTCACAGAACCGAAGATCCTTTCGAGGGCTTTTAAAACAAAAGCACATACGCACACGTCCACAAACACACACAAACCAGGCAGAACGATAGCAGTCAGGTGGCCCTACGAACACACTATGGCCAGTTAACTCGCTGTATATCAATAGTGTATCATAGCTCTATACATGGTTTTGTAAAGGAACTGTATAGTAATCCCCGTGTGACGGCGGACCGGAGGCTCTGGAGGGGGGGAAGGACGTTAAGCGGAGCCGGTCAGCGCGGAGGCTCAGTGTAAAGCTAGTTCTACAGCATCAGCCGACAGATTCAGTCTCCTGCAGCGTCCCAAGCCTCAAACATGGCGCTTTATAAAGGTACTATACAGTAGCTTCACTCTTATACAGCCAAAACAAAGTGCATAAAGGCACTATGAAACAGCTCCTAAACGCGGGAGTCTGAACGAAAACAATTATTATTATAAAGAAAATCCATACATTGCAATGGCGAAAGGACAAACTGTGACTACTGCTGTACGTGATCACCATATTTAGTGGCTCCTACTGCGCTATAGATGGAAAATAAAAATAAGCCCCTATCCCCCAGCAGCGGATGGTTTTAAAGATTAAACAGTGTCAGTCAAAGGTAAAATTAGACATGATTGGCCCGTCCCAAAGAAAGGCTTTGATTTTGACACGAGTAAACCACATACACACACGACAACTGTGATTCGGAGCGTTGGTGAAGTACTTTTTCTTTAAGAGGTGAGTTTTTTTTTTTCTTCTTCTTCTTTTTTTCCGAGGTCAGAATGGTTCGATTGATCGTAAAAGAGAGAGTAATACCACACGACATCAACAATGTTCCAGCAGCAACCTGAACGCTGATTCAGATTTTACAGCCTGGGGGCCTGCGAGCCAGAAAGCACTAGCACTGATAGACTATAATAAACACTTCAAGAAAAGCTTGGTATTCTATCGTGTAATTACAACAATGCTCCCCAGTGGATCTCGTTTGTTTCTTTAAAAAACAAACAAAAAACAATAATCTACTAATTAGAGCTGCACAAAATGAGTCAGAATTCAGCTGCTGCAAATCTAATTCTGGTTTCCTCTTTGTGTTTTTGGCTACAAAAATAAGACCACGTGAAAGTATATCTCATTTTGGCAAGTAGATATAGCGCATTTTAGGTTAACACTTAACTTTCTTTTCAAATTAAATCCTAAGCATACGGCATGTTTGGAATACTCATCACTTCAGCAGGTAATACTTGACATTTTGAATACTTGTTTAGTTTTTTTTTCTTTTTTCTTATTATCGTCTGTGGTGGAATAGCTGGCTGGAGGGTCCACAGCCTTACAAGAGGCAGATGGTGAGACTCTGAGATGAAGGAGAAGAAGAAGTCCGGTCATTGGAGGAGGAGGGCGGACAGTCAGCCCCAAATCTCCAGTCTGTATCAGGATCTCTCTCTTATCTAGATGAAGGTGGCATTTGGAGAACAAGGGGGTTGTTTTCTCTTTTCTGGGGTGCTTTGACGGTCCTGCACCGACAGCTTGGCTTGGAGATGTAGGCTGGTCGGGCTGAGGACACAAACGTCCAGGGTCCGAGCTGGACGGCGCCGCACTCTGGGCTTCCAACTGACCGCGACAGGAGGTCCCGCAAGTAACTATGAGTAAAACAACATCAGGGCGCGGGTATGGAGGCGAAGAGTCGGGAGGGATGGAGGGTTTTTTTTAAGGGAAGGGAGCGAGGATGAGGAGAATGAAGTTAATGTAACAGAGAGTGATGATGGGGGCTGAGAGCTGAATAAAGCAGCAGCAGCTGAATGAGCAGGAGGGTGTAGAGAGGCGGACGGAAGGAGTGACCTCTTCCACAGTCTGACGTGTTCTCCTGCAAAACGACAGAGAAGATATCAGACTTGCACATCTTTTATTAATTCCAAAATACTGACTGCAAATGTAAAATAGTTCCTGATTGTAGCCTGGAGTGAGCGCTTTTCATTTTGGGACAATTTTGACCAAATTAGTTGGACTAATCTTCAGAAATTACCTTCAGATACAAATCTCAAACCTCGCGGGTTTGAGATTTGTATCTGAATCTATTTAATCAACATTTCCGTTAATTACTGTCAAGCTGACATTTTTGGAAAGTGTTCAGAGGGAAGCAGAGTAACAACTAAGTCAGGTTTTTAATAATAAATATCTGAAATGCTGAGTGAGCACCAAAACCTACACATAAAAGTTGCAGCTAGTTTTACATCTACATCAACATTTGAAAAGTCTTACTCACAGGTGATGAGTGTGACCTGTGAGGATCTTTTAGCAAAACAAGCCATTGTTGATTTCCTTATCTCCCACAAAGACTGACGAATATTAAACTAAACTATAATCAATGTGGTTATTAAAAATCAGAATTGGGTAGTAACCAGTTACATTTACTCAATTACATTTACTTGAATAATGTTTTGGGAAAAAATGTACGTAAAGTCAGAATCTGCTTTAAGTCTATTTCTGCCTATAAAGGGAACAGTTTAATGACACGACTGAGTATACAACCGTTTGAAATCAAAATGAAGAGTTTGAAAAAATTCCTGCAGACTAATTATTTCAGAAAAATATAAAAACAAGTAGAATACTTCACTATTATTGATACCCCAGGAGAAGATCTAAAACTTTAAATAAACATTGTCGACTCCAAGATCAAATTCTTCGCTGTAATTCTCTTAATGAGCCGTGGAAATTCATTTTTGCTTCTCTTACCGTCCTCGTCTTGTTTATCAGAGGACGTCGAGATGCTATAAACTTCCTCATTTAGGTTTTTTTGTCTTTCCAGTTTTAAAGAGAGAAAAAGAAATATGGATTGAATCATATTTTTACCCAAAGGAAACAAGAAGTGATAGCGTATAAATCAAAAGTTCCTTGACACTGATCAATCACTAACAAAATTCTTTGGAATCATTTTGTTGAATTTATTGGGGTTATTTATTATTTAATGTTGATCTTTTTCCCCCTGATAACACACAGTGGATCCCTCGTTTATTTGCGGTTCAGTATTCATAGATTTCTCTCCAGAGAGCATCCTAAATATTAGCAAACAAATGCAGCTTGTATAGCTGAAATATTTAGCTGCAATGCTACTTGACAGCCAATCGAGGACCGTCATTCTTTTTTTTTTTCCATTTCCGTTGAAAGGCTGTAACTCCGATAAGGAAGCCTGTAATTTTAGCTTCTGCAACAAAGCTTTTTCTCTGTGTGTATTAATGGTTATTAAGGTATATTTGGTGTTAGAACTGTTAAAATAGACAGTTGTAAATGTTTTATTGGGGATTTCATGAATGTGTTGATTTTAATTATTCGGTGCTGAAACTCCATGAATACCTGGGTCCAGTGTTCTCAAATCAAAGGTATCAAATTTTATGTTTCTCTTTATCAGCAGCCCTGTGTGTGTTAGGATTGTTATCAAGGTACACGCCTCCTGGATTATCTAATCCCTGATGGATTGTACCTCAATTCCCATCAGTTACGTCATTATATTTTTACATTCTCTCTCTGATTAAACCAGAAAAGTAGGTGGTCTTTATTCACGCAACAGAACATAAAATAAAATATACTCAACTACATGTTATGTACTTCATCTTACATATCTTTTTACATTTAGGTTGTCAACTGAGCCTATAATAACAGGATTTTATGGTTGTCTGAAACCTTTAAAAACAGGTTTTGATGATAAAATAAGGTTGTTGCTTTAATGATTGCTCATATTCTGGAATTTGCTCTTCCATTATGACACATTTTAGGGGACTATTTTCAGGTGCGGATTAATACACATTTAGGACAATAAAAACATTTTCACAGCAGGAGACTATCTTGAGCCAATTTATGCTAGAGTGTTGACAAATTATTACATCAGTATGTTTTAATTACAAAGTAATAATATGAACCGCTATATCATTACCTTCCTAAAATAAGTTTTTTGCCAAAAGTGATTTTTGTTTTGCCTACAATATTTTGGAAAGAAAGATAGGTGGTGATTTCTTTTTTTACAAAAGCACTTTTGGCAAAAATGACTTGTGCCATTATTTTAGGAAAGTGACGATCTTGAAAATAATGGAATTTTCTATGATTTCCAAATGTGTTATTGTCTGGTTGTCCCTGAACAAGTGCGGTAAAACTAGCTGACTGAATAAATCTCAATAGCTGCGGAAATTAATAACATCTAAAACTCTTACAGCTGCGTTGCTGTCGAAGCAGGTGGAAGGTCCTTTTCGATACCGTGCGGTCGTCATTTCTTCACACGGATTTTCCTCCTTGACTGATTTATTACTCCATTAAGGAACATTTAAAATATTCTAGGAATTAAAAACCCAACAGCGTTGAAGGAGAGGCAGGTTTGTTACTGTGTCTGTAGCAGCTGGTGTGTAAAAAGTGGAAAGGATACATTCCTCCTTGTCCTGGGAAAGATCTTCTATCTCGCAGGAGCTGCATGGCAGCTTTTCTGCTACCACAAACAGCAAGTTGGTGTTGTTTATCCTTTTGGCATGAATCAGCCTGCAGTGAAAAAGACAGCTTTGTCAACAGCCTCCCTCTGCTTGCTTGCATCTCGCACTCATTTGCTAATGGATCAGCAAGATTTATGAGACAGCCTTACAAGGCTCATTTAGCCAATAATGTGACCATTTCATTTAAAAACGACGCAGGTTTACAGGCTGCTTGCCAACCGTGCCTCTGTCTATTCACATGATTTGCGTGAAAGGACACATGCATGACCTGGAACAGTTTCCGCAGTCTTGGAGGATGTTGTAGGAGTTGCTGAGGTTACTGAAGTAGTACTGGGTTTGGATCATCACGCAGCTCCTCTCTTTTGACTCTATTACTTCCGCTTCCACCTCATCTGCAAGATCAGCAGAACAGACAGAGACACGCTGGTCACCCGAGGTTCTGCACATGTTCAATGATGGTGAATTTAAAACTATGCTCACACTCACCTGTGACAAACCAGCTGTGATAAGCCAAACCGTATAAAAGCTGTTGGAACAAGGACCTGTTGTGACAAGAGATGCAATTAACAACGTGGAAAACCAGTAACAGGTTAGAGGAAAATTATGTGGAGTTATATTTTTTGCTGTTTTGTCAAACAAACCCATAAAATACAGTATAGAGAGCTGCAGGCAAACATTAATTCAAGAAGACAGAGCTGGAGGGAAAAGAATATATTCTGAAACATTTTTTATACAGTTCATTAAAATAGTTTTTAGTTAGCAAAAAGCGCCACTGTGGATTTCCTTGTCTCCCAAAAAGACTGACAAATATTAAACTAAACTATAATCAATGCGATTACTAAGAACCAGAATTGAGTAGTAACTAATTACATTTACTCTATTACATTTACTTTTTGGGAAAAAAACTACTTTTTAGAGTATTTTTACTACATTTCACTTTTTACTTTTACTTGAGTAACTTTAGTATGAAGTACTGCTACTCTTACTTGAGTAAAATTTCTGGTTTCTCAGTAACTTCACTGAATTAAGAACACGTTTGTTTTAACCAAATATTCACCAGACTCAGACGCATATCAGCAGTTTTTGCCAAAGTTTCATAAGTTTTATACTGAAAGAAATTGATTTGGAAATCTGCATAACTTAAATATTAAATGACTGATGTTATAATCAGTTACTCAGTACTTGAGTTGTTTGTTTAGTAAATATTTTCACTTTTACTTGAGTAAAAATATGTTGAAATAGTTCTACTTCTACTTGGGTAAATTCTTTGGGTTCTCTGCTCACCTCTGTTAACAACACCAATATTAACTACTGATAATAGACACTATAGTCCATAATAGTTGAAATAATTGTCAAAGGAGAATATTTTGTAGCATTTATTGGGACAAAAAGTATAATAAAATTATTTAAACTCCATTGCAGTCTTTTTTATTTGGGACTGCATGTCACTGTAGTCAAAGCACTTACAGAAACTTACAAAAAAAATCCACAAATAACTGCTTAGTTATTATTGAACGGGATGTTTATTGACATCAGTGACATTAAGACAATAACTGCACTTAGTCATATTTTTAAAGATATTGATATTTGTTGCTGCTAATGAAAAACAAAGAGCAAAGGTAAATATCCCAGCCCTACTTTAGCATTTTGTAGTTTGTAAATATTGCCATGTATAGTTCAACATTGAAAAGATAACTCAGTTTTTTTTTTACGATGACAAAATAAATGGCAGATCACCACCAGAGATCACAGTCCCATAACATTTGAAGCGATGGCTCATGTTCATATTCTGAGGCATTTCTAGTATTTTACGGCTGTGCTGCGAAAGAAACAATAACTTAAATATAAACAGGAACAACTGAAGATTCATTCACAGCCATTTTTTGTTCTTATCTACAACAGAGCTACAGATTGAGACATTTTTATCAGGCTTCAGCCTATAAAAAAGTTTGATGTCCTTTGCTGTTGCTGCTTGTATAAAAGTAATAAGTTGCTTAAGTGTCCTTTTGGCAGCTCAGGTGTGATGGTAGCAACAGGGAATAAATGTCGGCACTAATGGAGCGCTTAGATTTTATCATGATTTAGTCATTATGACTCAACATGACTTAAACTTGATCTATGACACTTTTAAATATGGAAATCTAATTTCAGTGTGAAAGCTATAGTGAGCAAAAAGTGTCTTCTCTTTTCACCCATATTACCAAAATGCTACTGCCACAGGTATTACATCTAAACCAGGAAGTTTCCCCAACCATTTACCAATCTTTAAGAGCTTTCCGTGCCTCCATAATCGTTTATTATTTGATGAAGAAAGCTGGTTCTGTTCTGGGGACTAAAGTGAAGCCTGGGAGAACTTGCTATTATGTGTAAGTATTGCTTTTTACGTCTGCCGGTCATAATTATTGTATTTCAATGCTCAAATATCCTGTGTAGAAAAAACATATTAAAAATCTATATTTTTTTGTCCAATCTGGACAATTTATTTGACCAAAAAAATAACAGCAGTAAAAAAAATGCAATGAATCTTTGAAAGCACCAACAATTAACTAACTAGATAGCCAGTCTCCTACTTTGAATCCAGATACAGCTAAATAGCAAAATGTGCACATTGTTTTGTGCAGTTTGTTGACCCAGAGTGCAAACTGCAAGGAGCGAGGTGCTTCAAATCTTACCATGCAGCAGCTGACGTCCACCATGCCAGGTTAACAAAGTCTGCAATCGTAGGCTGCAGACAAAGAAACATTTAATCATTTCTTTCTGCTAAACGGATCAGTATAATTTATTTGCAGTTGCCTCTTACATGTTTATCTTTCTAAAATTACTACTTATATTTTTGTTTTTGACATTTAGTAGGATTAATTAAAATGAAGGAAAAGTTTTGTCCATTTTAGGACCACTCAGTTACTTTTCTGTGATTTCACAAAGGGAAATTATTACTGAAGATGAAGACAGAAAAATAGTTTACTAGAAGAAAAAATGTTTTGGGGGAGAGTTGTTAGGAAATGCCATAATTTTGTTGGGATATTGGAAAAGGTACTCAGGATTTTGAATACTTTTTCTGGATCACATAAAAGTAACTCAAAAACTTGCAAAGCTCTAGCAAAATGAACTCAGTCTCTTGAAACGCTGTCCAGCATTTTGAAAAATCCTTTGCGTAATCTTATAAAAATAACTCTGGATCCTACTAAACCTTTGGAAAAGTAAGGAAATATCCCAATGAACCTTGGAGGTTTTCTAATTTTTAAAAAAGAAAATGGGATAGTTGCAAAAATAACTATCAGTGTTGCTAAACTTTGCTGGAATCTTAAAAAACAAACTTGGATTTTGTAAAAGTACCTGGTATGTTTGGAACCGTGTTCTTACCACAAACACTCCTCGCCTTGCTGCTCCAGCTTCACTGTTTTGGACTCGTTCACACACAGACTGATAATCAAACGACTGCTTGCGCTTGTAAAAGGAATTGTTGTACAGAGCGTACATCAAGTTTGGGTCAACGACACCAAGAAATTTGCCCACCTGCAACTGATACAAAGCTCTGCTCAGCACTTGATGATGATTAGAGTAAATCTGTGATGTCTGAAAAATACATCTTATTTTTAATTAAACCTCGCTCCAGTCATCCTTCTGATTTGACATGATTAGGAAACCGCCGTCATCAATTAAGTAGCACAGGAGATCCTGCAAAAAGACACATGGCAACAGGAGTTTGAAGATTATTCAGGAGAGAAACAGAATATTAAAATACATTTAAATTTGTACGGCTAGCGTAAATACTCACATCACTATTAGCTTCACAGTCCATCTCACAACCTCTGTTTGGTCCACACTGTCATGGAGGAAAACACAATTTGGTGCAGGAATTGAAACTCTCATCAAAATAATTCTTTTTCTATTAAATTAACATTTAAAACATTATACTTTATACCGTATTTGAGCCTTGACGGCTGTCCGTATGGTTGCTGGCAAGAATCTTGAATTTATCGGTCCATGCTTCCAGGTCTAACTTTACTCCAAGAACTGAGAAAAACGGAGTAATAAAAGCATTAAAAATTATATTTAATGCATAAAATAACAGAAGAGAAGTTACATACCTCCCCTTTATCTTGATCTGAATCATTTTCCCTACCATTTGTAATGAAGTTTTTCTGTTTGCTCACCTGCAGGTTTGACCGTCTTCCCGCCTACTGTGATATCCAGAGCCGTGCTGACCAAAATTCCCACTGTGTCGTTTTCTGGGTTCAACAGATCGGCCCCAGCTGCATGAGACACACACACACACAAATCAAGACACATGAAGGGGGTCGGAGGTTCAAGCTGTGGTTTAGTTACGCAACCAAAGAGGATCATTCACCTGATCGATACGGTGCTGTGAAGATGTAACCCTTGTTGTCAAGGCTACGGCGGTAGTAGCTGGCATTAAACGGCTCTGGGTCTTCCTCCCAGGTTTCTGCAGCTCTAAGATTTAAAAGTAGCAAATATCTGCTGTTCAAGCTCCCTCCTCGACCTTATGTAACATCCTAACTTATCATCCAAAAATAGAACCGAGTGAGAAATGTAAGATCTAAAGAAAGAGCTGCAGTCAAGACACACAGCAGTGATGAAATCTGCTCTTACTTGTTTGGAAAGACTCTTGTTATGCCTCCATCTGTTGCAGCAAACACAGCCAGGAAGCCGTATCTAAATGTCAGGATTGAGGAAAAACAAACAGGCAGGACTCAGATCTACAACTTCCCCACTGGTGATGTTTGAGAATAAACTTCAATCAAAGCAGCTTGGTGCTACTCACGTATTTAAGTCTTTATTCTTCCACACTTTATCGACCAGCTGCCGGATGATGCCAGTGTCAAGAATCAGATTGTGAAGGAGCAAACTGTCACCTGGATGAAAATTTAAGAAACACAGAGAGGATGGTGGAGTAGTACTGAGATTGAAACAAATTTTATTACTACCTTGTCTTGCTTTTGTAGTCAAAGCAACATTAGCTACACGAGTTTCTGTGCATTTAAAAAGAATAAAGTTGCTTTCATTTTGTGTGCAACAAAAATAAAAAGTCCAGCAAAGCATTTGTTAACTGGATCCCTTCAGAAACAGAGCTTCGTTCGGGGTTTGATTGTAAAATCCGCATCGCTGAACAATTTCACAACCATTACTCAAAGATGAATCTGTGATGCATTTGTTAGAGACTATTTTCATCTGCAGATTAAAACATTTAAAGCACTGCAGCATTTCTGGCAGCAGGATAGTGGATATGGGATTTACTCAAAATAAACTCAACAAAAAGGGAAAAAAACACAAGGAAAGGACACTTTATCAGTGGAAAATGAGGAGCAGACAGGAACTGCTGCAGAATGTTGCACTTAGATTATCTGGGCTACATTTATTTTCTTAATCAGATTAATTTAGAGATTTTTCCTTCAATATGCAGGGCTCCAGACTAATGTTTCTGCACTGGTTGTTCTGGTACACCAAACAGTACCAAATACATAATATTTTTGTTATTTCATGTGCATTTTGACAGAAAAGTAGTATTGCAGGCTACAAAGATGAGTAGTAGTCGTAGTAATTACATTTTTTGCTTCTGCTGCTCCACAACAGATTATATCTTGTTTATGTCTGAAAAAGGTTTGTCTAAAGAATTAGAGCTTGTGTTGCATTTAGAAAAAATATGAAGTCAGAAAAAGTTATTATCTTCTAAATTTGTGTATCTTCAGCGTATTCTGTCTGAATGTGCTATTATTTAAGACGGTGGAGGTAAAATCAGTGTAAAGCGACTCCTTTACAAGGGTTTTCTGTGTCGATTTCACTGCTGGCAAAAATTACAGAGTCCAACAACTGAATCAGTAAAATGAATTTATTAGATGAAACATACAGCTCTGGAAAAACTTAAGAGACCGCTTAAAATTATCATTTCTCTGATTTTACTCTTTTTAGGTTTATATTTGAGTAAAATGAACATTGTTCTTTTATTCTATGAACTACTGACAACATGTCTCTGAATTCCAAGCAAAAATGTACTATTTATTTGCAGAACATGAGAAATGGTCAAAAATAATGAAAAAGATGCAGTGCTTTCAGACCTCAAATAACGCAAAGAAAGCAAGTTATTTTTAAGTAAGAAAGAACAAAACTAATGTTTTAACTCAGGAAGAGTTCAGAAACCAATATTAGATGGAATAACCAGGAGGTTTTCAATGGGGTTCAGAGCAGTGGTCTCTTCAGTTTTTACAGAGCTGTATGTGAGGAGTGGATCGCAGTCACAGACACAAACACAAATCACACATTGCTCAGCATTTAAACCTTCTCAAGTCATATTTTTTGACATCTTTAGGGCTTATTTTGGACACTTGACACAGGTTGTTTCTCATCTGAGCTTCTGAGATGTTCCTTTTGATAAAATATGGCCACCTGACTGCTGCAGGCAATAAAATGTGTTATTGTTTCGGTAGTAATCTGGAGCACAAACATGATGACTATGATGCAGCTGCTTCACTGGGCAGACAAACCAAATCATTATGATGACAGCACCCAGCAAAACAGTAACTAATTTAGCATTAGCTACAGCTGGGCCGTGATATGTATTGCTGCTTCTAAGAGACATCAAATGTTGGGAAACCAATAAGAAAACGGTTGTTTTTGACAAATATTTATTTGCTTGTGCAACCAAATTGCTTGAACTCTGGAGTCCAGGCTTGTAATAGGAATAAAACTTACATTGCTTGGAGTCTGGAGTCACCTTCTCCATCAGGGCAATGAAGTTGAGCAGGAACTCGGTGTTGTTGTTGGAAAGTTCGAGATCATTGCAGTACTCCCTGAGAAAAAGGCAAAGGACTCAAATGTGGCAAAGTAAAAGAAAACAAAAAAAAGCAACAATGTTGTCATTGCCATCAACACTGACTCTCTTAGATGTTTCTCATTGAAAGACACACAAAACAGGGTGGGGGAAGCATGAGTCCACACTCACGCTGAGTGTTGCTAAAGTGAGTGGCATGCTCAGGTTCACAAAAATACTTCCACAAAGGACGGGACAGCGAGGCAAAGCATGAGAATAACTAAACTTAGTTTGGACTTTCTTAAAATGTGGGTTTTGGAAGAGAGGTTATGAGAAGTTTGTATTTTATTTTCTCAGGTTGTGGAAAGGCCAGTCCGACTGGGAAACGCTCCTAAAAGCTTTGAAACAGTTTAAACGACTAGTAATTAAGTTAGCATATTTTTTCTTTTAAATTAGAAGCTAGTTTGCCTAGTAAACAATCTAACTTCATTGAAGATCACATTGTTCTGCCATCCTTTATCAGTAATGTTCCAGGTAAAACTTTATTAAAAATAAGATGTAAAAAAAAAATAGAGTCTCTTTATTACATATATTTTTTAAATTCTTTTTGTGGGCTCTAGTGTCCCTTATTTTTTGAAAGTAGGCTGACAGGAAAGGGAAATATGAATGAAACATGGAGCTAGCAGTGAAATATTTAAAGTCTACATGGTGTCTTGTTCTTTCTTTTATGAATTTAGGCTAAATAGCTAACTCTATTTTTTTAAATAATTAAAAAGAAATTTAAGATATAGTTAGACAAAAATGGTTTCTACTGGGCACTAAATGATCAACAAAATCTATTAATTGTGGCTTAAGTCTACAAAACAAAAAGTAAAGAAATATATAAGAAATAATGGTTGATTACGCCCAGTGGCCAGCACATATACTTTTAAATGTTTCTTCAATTATAGTAGATTATCCACACAATCAGTGTGAGGCAATCTGCACTGGATTAAAGAGATTGGAAAAAATATTTAATTAAGCTAGAGTTATTTTACTTCTCTTTCTCGACAGTAGGGGTCACTGCTGATTTATCCGGGTCACATAAGTAATAGCAGCAGAAGAAGAACCTCAAATGAATTTCAAACTTCCTTAGCTTTTATTTTTCCTTTAAACAGATTGGATTTTAGTGATTCAAACATTTAAAACTAATGTATCTGCTCTGCTCAAAGTTGTTTCAATTATTTTTATACCAGATTATTTTACATCATATTATCATTCTGGCCAGCTATGCCAGATTCATAAACTCTCCAAAAGACCCCACTTCAAAAACTCCAAACTCAGCAAAAAAAGGTACAAGGATTTTTTTTAAACAGAGAACAACACATGCATTTTCCCCTTTTTGGTTAAACCAACGATATTTGCTTCATAAAAATAGTCTTTCCTGAATAGAATCACAACCTAATGGCTTCATGTTGTATTTTTGCAATGCAAACATGCAGGATCACACAACAGCACCATGCAAACATCCAACACGCTTTTGTAGTTAATATTTCAAGAATTTAAAAGTATGGAACGACAGTTGTGACAGTAATTTATGATCCAATTCAAAAGTTGTAGGCTCCATTACGTACATAACAATAAGACGAACTAACAAATATAAAAACTACATAAAGTGACTGAAACACGGTGAAAAACTGATGACCACCAACGACAGCAAGCATTCATACAAAGGGCTACCTGGGAGCAATGAATACATGTCCTTCAGACTCAAAACTGTTTGGCAGCAGAGATTCAAAATCTGCAACAGAAAGGGGAGATTATCCAGGAAGAGCAGTGGGCAGAGCAGCGGGGAGTAAACTGGGTAAACAGCAGCTGTTCTTCAGAGGTGCAGGGACGCAGAAGGGACTTTACCATAGCAACAGTGAGGTATCATGAGAACACCAGCGTTAGCCAATATGGTGCCTAAAACACAACCTGACTCGATGCATCACCACTTTTTACTTCCACAAGCACTCACATATTCTGTTTGATTGTTGCTTTGCCAACAAAGACCCTTTTTTTCTTTCTGATTAGGTTTGATTTCAGTCTGATTTTTTTTTAATAATTTTTTTTCAGACATCTGAGAACTGACTTTATCAGGCGTGATGTGTCAAGAAGCGAGTTCTCAGACAGATTGTGCATAATGAGTGCTTTTAGATCAGGCAGGCATCAACATGGCCAACTATTTGCAGGGGGAGAGGAGGTGGGTGAAGGTCCTAATGGAAGTGGTCACCCCTCAGACCGACAGGGGGAGAGGACTCAGAGAGACACTTAATCGGGGGAAATGCATCACATTGTGAAAGGCATGATGTGGGGCAACTTGGGTTGATCCATCTGGAGCAAAACAGCAAGAAGAAATGCCACTGAACCCTCAGAAGAGTCCCATATTTTCTAATCGACTCAGAACCAGAAGAGAAATTTAACGCGTGCTTAGACGAAATAGAGTGCCCAGGTAGTTTTCCGCCCACAATGCCATGCACATCCGGGGTCAGGTTTACAGAGGAAGCAGTGGGCCGTGCCCCTGGCGGTCTGAGGGGTGAGGAGGGAGGGGAAACAAGCCGATGGAGACGAGGAGTACAGAGGGACAACATTTAGGAGTCAGGTGAGAAACCTGACAGCATGGGGAGACCTGAGAGGCCAGGATGGAGCTCAGCCCTGTGGCGTTAGTCTGCACTACTGCACTGTTTCCAGCTAAAGGCAGACAAACTACGGCAGCCAAGCTGTTACAAGTCTATCAAATTTGGTCAAAGTACGTCTATACCACAGGTGTCAATAGCTGCGTTTCCATTAACAATAAAACTGTGCACATCGAAATTACGAAAATAAATTTGCTAAATAGAAACACACCAGTTTTGAAAAACTCACATTTTTTGTAGAACAGTATTTTGTAAAACTGCAGTAGAAACACTTTTTTGTGCATCATACGAGTCACATGGTCAACAGCCTGACGTTGCTACTGGTGAAAACGACGCAGGAAGACGACAGGAAGTAGTAAAAGGATGATGGTTTGTCTTTTTCGGACAATGTGCGGGTCACAGCATCGCTGCAGTTCATAAAACGTGTCATTTTAACATGTTGAATCCATAACTCTTCTGTAAAATCACCGACAACAATTTCCCCAAAACATCACATAAGTAGCTCCAATGCCTGAAGAAGACGTCGACGTCTCCTCTGATTATTAGCGCCATGACTAAATTACAAACATAGTCTGATGTAGCTGTTAAAATTCGTTGCTGCTATGATTTTTAATAATTGCCTGAATAAACTTATTCTTGTGTTTTTAGTTTAATTTCTTATCTAGCAGAAACACTGAATTAAAGAAATTGTGTTGTTTCGACTTTAGCTGAATAAAAACAAAGATTTGCGCACATTTGTAATGGAAACGCGGCTAATGAAACTTTATGACTTTATAATCTGAAGTTTCTTGTCTTATTAGAAAAATATGACAATGTTTTACAATTATAAAAAATATGTGTTTACCTTCCAGGTTAAAAGACTCACACATGCATCACTTTATGTTGGTTTAACTCATAACATTCCAATAAAAACACTATACATTTTGGCTATAATGTGACAAAATGTGGAAAAGTTCAAGAACTATGCATAATTTTGCAAAGCAGTAAATAAATGTGTGATTGTGCAGATTTGGCACTGGAAAAAAAATTATATTTAAATCTAATACCTGAATGCTAGTGTAAAATGAACTAGTTACACTGTAGAAAGAAGATGAAAAGAGAGAGACTGAAGTTAATTAGAGGGGAAAATAGAGAGATTATGGTGAGGTGAAAGAAACAGAGCCAGAGAAGGGACAGCTTCTCTGAAACTGTCTACCAAAGAAAAAGGGATTGATGTGGGAGTGGGGACAGAAGACAAATTTAAACAGAAAACATTAACGTCTATCATCCGTGGGTGCTGTTGCTTTGCTTTTCCCCCCAAATATATATCTATATATATATAGATATATAGATATATATTTAAGGTTCCTGGAGCAGCAGATATGTGAGAGAGAGAGTGAGGCTGAGGACCGGAGGAGTCATTGTGGGATCTGAGCTGCAGCAAGAGGGTCAAGAGGAGAAGGGATTAACGAAGGAAGAGAGGAGGGGAAAAGGAAGAAAGAAAGGTTGGAAGGGCTGAAGGCATGGTTGGCAGGGACAAAGGCAAGCAGGCTGGGACAGGTGAGAGGAGGGAGGAGAGGAAGGTTTAGGACAAGGGGTGAGGTAAGGAGGAGGAAGCGGTAGGGATTAGGAAGTAAAGGTAGGGAATGTGGACCGATATGGAGTATACTTGCCCTTGATGTATGAGACTGTGTGGATCCATCAGAGAAGGAGTGAGCAAGAAAAGAAACAGAGGATCGGGTAGGAAGGGGAGGGGGGAATCACAGACAATATTTTATTCAATAACTGTTTGAATAAAAATATTGTTTTCTTGAAAGAAAAGAAACCAATTCAAGTCAAACCAGACAACAGAGAGAAATAAATGAAGAACAAACATTCTTTCTGCAAGACCAAACAAAGAAAAACAACGACATCCTGGGCAAAGAACGCCAGGAAAGCCACTTAACACAAATTGTGAGAAATAACCATGGCAGAACAAAAGAGAAAAAATAATAATAATTAAAAAACACCAGGAAAAGAGAGGAGAATCAGGGTCTGGACAAAGAAAGAATGAAAGACACAAAATGTGTCCCAAATCAGACCCAGAAAAAAACAAACTCCCACAGTTGAAAAGCCATAGTTCCAGGCCATGTGGGAGTTTAGCAATCGAATGATTCCAAAGCTGATCAACATCTCACACCATCCAAAAGAAGAGGAAATAAATTCCCACACATGACAGAAAAAAAAAGAAAAATCATAAAAATAATCATAAGGAGTGAAAAGCATGCATTTTTTCACAGCTTTCTGGTCAGAAACATCCAATAATTTAAAACACAGACGCTTCAGAATCATTACTATGGTGGAGAAGAGGCGAGAGCATTTGGTAAAACAAAAAATAATAGCACAAAGGTCACCATTATTTTCACCTGAGGAGTACAGTAAAACCACAGCTTTCACCTTTCTGTCTGTTCAGTTATTTTTTTCTTCAGCCAGTGTGAAGAAAAAACATCACCATTTTACAGCACAGCATGAAGACAGGAGGGAGCGGGGGGAGCGGAGGAGGAGGAGTCGAGGGACTCGGGAACCGAATGATCCTGCCTATCAGAGAGCATAGAGAAGGGGGAGAGGGAAGCTGAGGGGCCGGGGCAGACCAATCCCCTCGGACACTCCATATGATGATGTTGGAAACCCGCAACAAATGACTGAATTCGAGTGTAAGGTCACATCAGAAAGAGAGAGAGCAGAGAAAAGAGGAGGAGGACAGACTGAGGGGAGAAGGACGCTGGGTCTGACCCAAAGTACTTACACTGCACCTGAAGGATCTGGTCACTTAGGTTGGCCTTGACATGGTTCTCACTATATGTGGGCAGTACCAACCCTAAACTGAGTTGGGAAAGATAAGGAACAACGTAAGCAGACATAAAAATACAGCTTTGGAGAAAATGAGGAACCCACTGCACTGAGAACCTCCTGATTTTTCCATCTAATATTGGTTTCTGATCTCTTCCTGAGTTAAAACATTAGTATTGTTGTTCCTAAATGAATATCAACTTGTTTTCTTTACATTATTTGAGGTCTGAAAGCTACTGCATCTTTTTCCTTATTTTGACCATTTCTCATTTTCTGCTAATAAATACTAAATTTTTGCTTGGAATTTCAGAGACATGTTGTCAGTAGTTCATAGGAATAAAAGAACAAAGTTCATTTTACTCAAACATATATCTATACAAAGTAAAATCAGAGAAACTGATCATTTTAAGTGGTCTCTTAATATTTTCCAGAGCTGTATTTCACATTTTCGAAGTTTATTGAATGCTCCAATGAATACACCTTCATTCTACTTTCAGATTCTTGCTTAATTCATTGCATTCAACAATGTGCTAATAGTAGCTCTAATAGTATTAACAACAATAATAATGATAACTGGGGCGCACCAATTGCAGTTTTCTTCCCTATTGTCGATTATTGATCGTTAAAAAGCCTGACCTGCCCGATTCTGATTGTGACCAATACCAGTTTTTTTGTCTGAAATTTCGCTAAATTTAGCAAGAAAGTAGCAGGAGAATATTGTCAACTGAAAACATGCAGAAATGACCTGGAGGGTCGGTCTATCAGTGAAACCTCTGTCACTGTAAGCAGAAGAGGTCAGTGGGCTTATTTTTTGATATATGTATGTAGACATGTATATATAGATATTGGGGTGAGGTAGATAAGATCGACTTCACATATAAGTATCAGCAGAGCACCAATCTCCTAAAATAAAAGCAAATCGGCTGGCCGATAAATTTGTGCACCGCTAATTATTAATGAGGCTAACATTGCTGTGTAACAACAACAACATAATACATCAAGACAGTTTCTCATATTCATTGTAGACTATTTCTTTATACTAAAGTTTGAATAGTCTAATGTTTGGACTTTGCTTTAATGCCACAATCAGATTCTTCCATAGTTTCACACCACAGACTGAAACGCAAAAACTTATTTTCCTGGTTCTGATCTCCAAGCTTTTAATTTGCATTTCCCTCTGGGATTATGAAGTCCTTCTTCTTTTGAAAACAATTTTTGAATATTTTCTGGTAACTGTTCACTTTTAAATAAGATGCACACCGTTTGTAAATTCACCATTTCAGTAATAATTTAGAGTTTATAAATACTGGATTTGTGTGATCCAGGTAGCCAACCTTATTGATAATTTAGCGAAGAATGTGCAGTGCTTTCTGTTTATTTAATATAAAAATACTCTTTGATATTTTATTTTGTACCTGTATACGTATTTCACAGAAAAGATATTTTAGGATCATTCCTGCGACGTATGTGGATGTTTTAATTGAAAAACATCACTCAGTTGTGCAGAGCTTTAGATGTTCTCCATCTTTGATTTGCTGTAATTTCCTAAAAGCAGGAAAGCCTTTTTCTCTTTGTGCGACAGAAGCATTTGATGTGCCACATTTTCAAACAGACCCTATAATCCACTGAATGTGCTATGATTTCCTTTTTTACATAAAAGCAAATCTAATTTAGCACATCTGTGCAGTGACAACCTTGCAGACCCCCTGTGATCTCCAACAACCCCATTAGTGATGTCTAAGGATGGGAATAGTGTAAGCGCTTCGAGTTTCACTTCACATTAACTAATTTTCCCCAAATTAAAAGTGAAGCTAACTTGGTCCTCATCAAACTGTTCATTAAACCCGGATGTTTTGGTAAAATAAAGAGGTCATTTGAATTTTTGGGTATAAAAATACCAAAATGAAAACATTTAATCTATTTTAAGAGACACAAAATCATCAAAAAAAACCTCCCAAAAACAAAACAGCACTGTCCATCAGAAACAGCCCGAATCCAAGTACAACTTTAACACTTTCTAATGTCATCAATAAGGCCAACTTGTAAACTGATGGAGGAGAATAATAAGATCCAGGCTAATGGTTCGGCCTTTATTGCATCAGTCTTGCATTTGCACATTCAAGAGAAACAAGGTACTCATCCCCCCAATGCATAAAGCTCATCTATCCCTCCGTATCACCAATAAGCTTTAAGAAACTACAATTGAATAGCCGAAGATTAATGCTAGCTTATCTTTGGCCCTGGTTCTCACGATTGAATACTTTTCAAACCAAAATTCATTTTTAAACTAAACATGAAATGTTCAAAAGGTTCACTGATCCTTTTCTAGTCTTTGTGTGACTCTATTTTACTTTGAAATGTGAATTAATTAGGAGATGCATAAAACTCAAGCTTTCCAACAAAGTGTTTTATGCATCTTTGCACTTTAAAACGCTGCATTTAAATGACGCTCACACATTTGTAAGCATTTCTAGTCTACTATTGATTTATACAGCAAGAAAAGGTATACAAATAGGCTTAAAATTTTAGTTTGCCTTTCTTGTAAATAATTGTCTTTGCCATAAATTGAATTAACACATTTTATAAATCATAGTTAAAAATATTAAGGTTATACAAACACACACACTGCTTGCATTTGGCTTAAAAGACAGAATGAGGAAAGAAAAGCACAATTAACAACTAATGTATGGTTTATTTATAAAGTGGTGAATAAAAAATAAAAAGGTGAATTAATATTATTTTGTTGTTGATCTTAAGGCAGAATAATATTTTCCCCTTAGGATTCTTTTGAAGGTTTTTATTTCAATACATTTTTCTTACTTTTTACTTTAATGACGCCAACAACAAATTCAGTTTCAAAATTCAGTTCTAGTAATTTTTCAGGAATCAACAGGTGATTGATAACTATGTTCATTTATGAAGAGACTTCATTTCTCAGATTTTTGTTCAAATAAAATATCATGGAAGAAATCCAGAATATTTTACTCAATGTCAGCAAACCAAAGACTTTTGCTGCAATAGCAGCAACTCTTTGTCCTGACGCACTTTGACCAAATTCATGTGAGGTCTTACAGAGTTAGTATAAAAATATACATATTTATGTTATAAATGGATTCTGCCTAATCTATCAATGTGTTGCAGAACTAAAGAATATATGGAATTTAAAGCAAATACTTCAGCAAAGGGCATTGCTTTTTAAATTTAAAAATGTACGAAAACACCTTGAAGTACAACACATAACAGGACCATGCTTTAAAATATCTCATTATTGCAGACCATAACAGTCAGATTTTAAAATTGAATAATCATATAATTTCGTAGATAAAAATTAAAAGAACTGGGCAAGTATTTGCAGATGTAAATCAGAAATCAGACGTGTGTTAAAATTGCAACTTAAATTGTAAAAACTGGTTTGTATTTAAATAAGTTTTAGACTAATTTGGCATTTTTAGTCTCTTAAATGACCTAGTTTTGGTATTTTTACTGCCTGTAACTCAGTTTGGGAGATGCAGCAGCTGCACTTCATATTTATAACTGTGAACTGCTCCAAAGTGAAAGAAGATATTTAAAAAACACTTACAGGTTCAAATATTTTGGTCTGAATGTCAGGTAATGCGTTCTTAGATGCAAACCTACCTGTAGTTTGTACCTTCTACGGGCGTCCATGTGTACGTTCGCATGGCTTCGTCGATGTATCTCTGTGGGTAAACACAAAAGAACTACAGTGAGCTAACCCTGCTAAAGGATCTGCACATTTCGCCTCCCATAATTAGAAGGAAACAAAGGGCAGTGAACACATTGATTCAGATTCATTACCACACTATGCAGGAAGGTGCTACTTTGGATCATGATTGAGTCACATATATTGATGACTTGCCTCATCAACTGACTTAATGAGCGTCTTGATTTTTCTTTGCCCCGATTTGCCATCAATCATCTGTCGGCGGATCTGCAGGAAAGCAAAACAGAGGATGCAATGAGAAGGCACACAATACGCAGAAAAACAAAATAATTAAATATAACTGAAATATGATATTTACATACACTGTATAAAAACAAGTCACCATTTTTCCTTCTGTCTAACATTAAATTAGACTAAAGTTTTTTTTGCTTTCACGTCAGGACTTAAAGCAGGAGTTTTCTGCTTCTTCTGGCATTGAGTTGCAGAAATACATGAATCTAAAGGTGTTGTCTCCAAATGATTTTAATTATGTTCTTACTGAATTTGAGAAGGAATCACCTGTCTGTAAATGTTTCAGCTGAGGAATCTTTTAATTAACGTATTTATGACGTTGTGCTGCTGATGTGCTTTTTTAATCTCAATAGGTATTTTCCAGGTGAAATAATGGTTTTAAAAAAATGGTAAAAGTATTTCTGTTTGCTAAATGCCAGAATAATAATAACAAGGAAATAATTGATGGACTTTCACAGTGTCTGGTTTGTCCTTGCATGTATAAACAGCATGGGAATGTCCAGACATCATACCACAAAAACAAAAGTAAAAGAACTTGTGAAAACGCTGGATGAAGCTGGGAAGAGTATCATTATCCACAGTGAAATGTGTCCTCAGAGAAAGAAATCATTTATTACCGAGTGTACCATAAAACACAGATACACTCATGGGCAAAGATTTTAGTCTTTGGAGGCATAGTCCTGTGGTATAACGACACTAAAATTGAAGTATCTGACCCTAATGAAAGCCTGACAGTAACATCCTAACAATGTAGTACAGGGGTGGCAGCATCATGTTGTGGGCTGTTCTGCTAAAGGGACTGGTGCATTTCACAGGATACATGATAACATGAGGAAAGAACATTTCAAAACATCAGCCATGATGTTAACGCTTGGACATAAATTGGTTTCCCAAATAGACAATAACCCTTAAGTATTCTGTCAAATCAGTTACAAAGAGTCTCATGGACAACAAAAAACGTTCTGTTCTTAGTAAGAAAATATGTTTAATGGAGTTGCTGATGATGACGGCAGCCTATAAATCTGACTAAGTTACACATATTCTGTCAACTCAAGATGCATATTGATAGAAGCTTGTGGAAGGATAAAAAAAAATCATAAAGTTTTTGGGTGTTTTCCCCAAAAAACTTGCTAAACCCGGTGGAAGGCCGCTAGATGACTGCCATTTTTCGAGTTATAAAATGTTTGAAGTTGACAGAAAATTTGAAAAAATTATCACTTGATAATTATGTATTATTGGAAGAGTAACACCTGGACACTAACTATAAAGTCTTAAAAAAGGGGAAAAATTTAAAAAAGCTAAACTAAATAAATAATGCTTAGCCTAATGGGAGCACAAGTAAAGCCTGGTGGCCCACCAGGCTTATAATACCCTGGGGGAAACCCTGAAGTTTAAATTCTGTCAGTCACTGAAGCAATATGTATAATTATAAATTATTGTTGATATTGTAGTCTACTGAAATGAGATAAAACATTTGGTTGCTTCAGTGTGAGTAAATGTTGTCTGTTTTATCCAGTTATGTCTGATTTTTAACTCTACTAAAAACACCTGAGAACCAATTTGTTTCTGATAACTCGCTTTACCTCCTCCTTGTTGTTATCTTCTAGTTCTGCAGTCCAGAAAGTCCAGAGTGACAGGCTCCCTGAAGTTAATGATCTGAACAGCACAGAGGGGTGGGAGATAGTGGGGGAGGAAAAACATCATTTAAAACAAATAAAGTCCATATTTAGATTTAGAATTAGGAAACTAATTAGATGCACAGAGACGGATCCTACCTTGGGTCTTAGGTTAGGATGCAGCAGCACGTAACCGTTTGGGTCAGTAGCAAATGTGTAGCCATTGGCCCCAAGCTGCAAACAAAATAAGTTAGAAAATGATTTATTAACCTTTCAAAGATAAAATATGTGGGTATGATAATGAGACCAAAGAACTGCTCACTCTGTATGTTGGAGTCTTCTTCTTGATTTCATTAATTGCAACATCTACTCCCATAACCCCAAGGATGAGCTGATTCTGTAGGATGAAAAGAAACTATTAGGATCCTAATATAATATTAAGAACTCCTCTTTTCCTGGAAAAGGAGGAGATGCAAAGCGCCGCAGCTCGAGCTGGAAAATCTATCAGGATAACGATTAGTCATGCATTTCACAAAGAATGAGAAAAAGAAAACCACAAGCAAAATGTAAAGGGCTGTTCTCTGGAAGACTGGCACAGAAATGTAGCTAGCATTTAGTATCTACGCCAACAAAAGATGAAAAACATAGAAAAACATGGTGGTTGCAGCATCATGCTGTACGGATGTGTTTCTTCAGCGGGCACAGTGAAGCTGCTCAGAGTTTGCTCAGATGGATGTACAAACTCAACTTTCAGAATTTATCTTTAGACGTAATTTGTTTGTAAACAATGTTTCAAAACCATGCATCCTATTGCTTAAACTTTACAAAACTTTGTGTTTGTCTATCACATGAAATTTGTTAAAGTTTGTGGTTGCAATCTTGTTCCTACATGACTGAGGAAAACCTCCAGGGATATGAATATTTTCAAGGCATTGCATCGTTGTGGTCAGTGGATACCACAGACGATTTGTTGTAATGTCGGATGTCACCTCAAGGGGGAGGTGTTGCCACAGAAAGTCAGCGCTGTGTGAACATCATTACAGATGATTGATGATGGTGACACGCAGATAAATAATGAATATAAAAGCTGAAATCATTATGTATGTTTGCGTGACTTTAAAGCTTCGCCCACTTAAAGGGCAAGAAAAACTTTTTAACAGAATAATAATATTAATAGATTGGTTTGTGAGTCATACTGATTTGTGTGTGGGTGAGTGGATTGGTAGACACTTTAAAAGT
This sequence comes from Xiphophorus hellerii, assembly GCF_003331165.1. Taxonomy (NCBI): domain Eukaryota; kingdom Metazoa; phylum Chordata; class Actinopteri; order Cyprinodontiformes; family Poeciliidae; genus Xiphophorus; species Xiphophorus hellerii. The sequence goes on along the minus strand of NC_045691.1, from coordinate 14,774,541 downwards.
CAGTTGTTTTTACCTGAGAGCTAGCGCTATCTGCAGTGAGGTTGAAAACTGGCATCGTTCCTGTGATGACAAGCCCCAAACCCTTAAAAAAAAGGTCAGAAATTTATAACTACAATTAGATTTTAAATAATCAAAATGTCTCTTCAGTAGAACCTGGAGAGTTGTAAATAGAAACTAAGTGCCTTCACCTTGATTTTGCAAATGAAAAAACCTTACAATGATACATAATATGTTCAATAAGATATAAGAAAAAAGAAAGCTAAATGAGCAAAAACATATATTTTTTGTTTAAATATACATTTTGTGTACTTACCAGAGCATCCTGGTAGACATTGGTCCACTGCACCTGTTTACCTTTAGGCCCAGCCAGCACCATGGGACGTCCCAGAACATCCAGGTATTCCTGCAGGCAGAAACATTTACACTTACTGCTGTGAGTGTCCACAGTAAACATAAATAAACAGACATTTATGGCAGCCATCGTGCATTGCCATTAAAGGTAGAGAGCTTGTAGAGCCCTCTGATGTTCATCTGTCATAAAACCACAAGACCCTGACCGGCCTTGTCTTTGTCACCACATAAAACCAGCGGGCCACCACCAGCGGCAGCAGCATCCTGGTCCGACAGAGCCATAAAGAACCTCACCCTCACCCCCCAGTCCCGAAGCCACTTCAGGCACTTTCTCATTGTTATGAAGCAGCTATTAAAAACACATTAGGGTTGTCAGGGGTGCGACGTACAAACATTTCCCAGAAGCTCTACTGTCAACAATGGCAGTGTGAGAATATCCCACAGCAATTCTGAATGGAGGTGAAAGGTTAAGTCTCCTGGTAATTTGTTTTATTCTGCTTTTCTCAGGAGACCCCATGTCAAAAAGCTAATATTATTTTAGGTAAACAATTATTGACCCTTGTCACTTTGGAGATTATGTGGTAAAATTATTAGGTGCATAACCTGATGGCAAACTTAGGAAACATTATGGTGCCTGATTATAAGCATGAGTCACTACCTTTGTTAATATTATCAAAAGCTTTGAATTCATTCATCTTTTGACTGTTTTTACAGTATTGTGAAAATGTTTTGTTTGTTTTACACACTTAAATATTTCAGATTATTAACCAGAGTAAATGCAATGAGTCTTTTACACTCTTCTTTGTAGAAATGTTTTTATTTGGCTACATGGAAAGGATTTCAAATATTGAATGGCAAAAACCTTATAATGATACATAATATTTCCAATAAATATTATGTATCATTATAAATATTACATAATATTGGAAATATTATGTAAGATTGACTCAATGATTGAAAACATTGAATGAAAACCAGTGGCCATGCATGGTCACTCCCTATTATTCCAATAAAATTTAAATCCTGACTTTAACTACTCTAAAACCTTAATTTTTATGTGTTTAAGATATTCAGAGTCCTGCTTCATAACTCGAGTGATAGAGAAGAATCAATTATGGCAAGTCATCTATGTCTTAAAGTAGCAAACCATCAAATGACCATAACATAAGCCCACCATGTCTAACCATTTGTATGAGGTTCTCTTCTGAAATGCCTTGTTAGTCTGATAATAACTACCAAGGCCTTGTTATTATCAGTTTATTATTGAATTAAACTAAACAAAAATACTACCCCCTCCTAACCTAAGAAAACTGAAAAAGTAACAAACTTATTGACACAGTTACAGCCGTTATCCAAAAATGGAGAAAACAGGAAGAGTTGTGATCTTTCCTGTGTATCAAAATGACTCCAAGAGCACATTGACAATTTAACTGGGCAGACATGTTATCCAAGACAGAGTAAATCCCTCTGAGATAAGGTGAAAAACTGTGGGTAATGTAGGGCTGGACAATAAATTAATAACAATATATAAACAATGACACATGATCAAAATCAATCTGATAGAATATTAAATATTTAATATATAGAATATTCCCTGAACTCTGATCCAAAACTGCACAGCATTCTGGGGGGATGTAGGCAGAGGAAAGACTTTAGCCGCCCAACCTCTCACAACCAGCTAAGCAAGGTTGGTGGCACCAACTAGCTCATTCACTCTTTGGTAACCTAGCAACCCTCTCGCTCTTTGGTAACCTAGCAACAACCCACTGAGTAACTGCCGCAGCAGCAGTTTAAGGTTTTGCCTCATAACTGCTTAAAAATTAAAAAAAAGCAACGGTATGAAGTGAAAACTGTGAGTAGAACAGGAAAAGTCATGCCACCAGTTTGGCAGTATTTCAGATATTTAAAACCAAAAAAATAATCAATAATTATTGACATCAAGTTTTTAGCCATATCGCAATGCTTAAAAGCTGAATTTGTTGTGCCCATATGTCAACCACTTCAAATGAGTTGTACCAACTCTGCCAAGGAGAGTGGTCAAATATTCAACCACAGTTATGTTTACAGAAAGTGTCTGACTAGGGTAACAAATAACCATGTAATATTTGTTCATATATGAATAGCGATGGCGCAATTCAATTCTTAAAAATTTTGAAGTCTTAAAAATTAATCAAGTTTTATGCTGAATTAAAATCCCACCTTGGAGAAGGAACTGTTAAAATGTATAATTAAAAGCTTAAAAATATTCTAACAATCAGGCCCATGGTGGAAGTATGTAAACTTAAACCATGAAATGTAATTTGACTAAGTCTTAACAAACCTTTCCACATTAAAATGAACAGAGAAATATGTCCAACCCATGCTTCATGCATAAAAGTAGATATATGCATAAAAAGTAGCCATTTCAGTGAAATGCTTTTGTCCATTTTGTTTTCTATCGTCTGAACAGCGAGCTGCTGACAGCCGTAACCTATTCTATTATTAGCTCAATAAAAGTCCAGTTTAATGCGCCACGGGGAGATATTCCATCAGGACAGTGACAGCCAGACCTTTTCACGGGATATAGTGGAAATTTTCCGCCTGGCTAGAACAATCTAGGAAAGCATAACAAGTCAGCAAGAGACATGACACAAAGAAAGCAGAGCCACACAGAGTACTGCTATATCCCCGTGTGTTGATTAAATGCTATTTTCGTCCTACCTGGGAACGAGCAGCTATAATTGCTAAAAGTAAACTTATCGGTGTGCACCAACACCAACTATTTCAAGACTAGACTTGCAGTCCTATAAAAGTGACTCAGGACAGTACTTGTAAAGTTTTTCCATCTGCAGTCCATCTGTTATCCGAATGCTGCCATCTTATCCAAGTGAGACGGTGTAATGAGTGATTTTGAAGGACAGAGTACTGTTAAATGATGTAAGGTCTCACTGTTTTCTTCTACAACCACCTTCAGAAAACCTATTAGAGTAAGTGGCAGTTCTCAGAATATAAATATGCCGGAGTTAATGGAAGAGCTGACAGTCTATTCCTGGCTGGCTGGCTGGCTGGACTGGGGGGGTGGGTGGGTGGGTTGGCAGAGAAGTGAGGAATAAAAAACAAGAAAGTAGGAGGAGAGTGATGGCGTCGTAGCTCCACCATCAACGGAGAGACAATTTTTACACCTGGACTGAGGCTCTACCAAGGGTCTCTCAAAGGTTGTTGCCTTGAACAAATGTGACATCACTTGAGGGGCAAAATGTTCTGAACGCAAGAGGAAACTCAAGCAGAGTGTGCAAAGTGTTAAAGAGTGAAATGTGGTAAATCTAACTTTCTGTAGCTAATTCAGCTGTTTATCAAAGTATACCAACTCTAACCTTTGATTCTGCTTTGTGCACTAAAAATACATTTGGAAAAAAATATATATTTTCTTTATACTTTGCTTTACAATATAACATTTTTTTCTTAACCCAGATAATAAGTGTCTGACGATGGAAAAGCTTTGTCAGCATTTCAAAGTAAATCTTCTCCCACCTCTTCAGTGAGCTTTGCTTCACAGTTATATTAAAGGTGTGGTTATCCCTGTTGCTTATACATATTTTTCTTACAGTTTTTCCTTCCACTCAACTTTCTATGGTTTGTTACAGCACTCAGTTTCTTCAGAAATGTGTCTTTTGTGGCTTAGGAAACTCAGTGCCTGTTGGAAAACTGCCCTGTCAAACTAAATATGGGGCTTTGATTACCCATACGTTGCAATTACCATAATGAGAAACACTTAAAAAATATCGCTTTGTGTATTGAAGCTGCATAACTTATGAGTTGTGAATGCTGAATTGAATTGCTAATATGAATTTACTTTTTGATGATATTCTGAATTAATGCTCCTGTACTATTTAAGGATATGACTTTTGTCATCTGCCCTAAAAGATGTTAAATGTCCTTTGTGTAAGAAGGTGGCAAAAAAGAAACCCAGCAGAGCATTTGGAGAACTCAGTGCTATGAGTCCATCTTACAGCAGTAACTTTGAGAGCATTTCACATAAAACCACGTCATCTGAATCATCACTACGGTGCTAATCCTGAACGAACCTCCGTCAAAACAAGAGGGATTTCATCTACTGGGAAGTCAGGTTTGATCCAGGCAGTTTCTCAACATTTAGATGTCAATTAAAGTCGAGATCTAGAGAAACTCATCCATGCGTTCATCTTCAGTCGTATTGATTATTGCAACAGTGTCTTCACAAATCAATCAAACAGCTGCAGCTGATCCAGGATGCTGCTGCTCGCGTTCTCACTAAAACCAGGAAGATAGAGCACATAACACCAGTTTTAAAGTCCCTCCACTGGCTCCCTGTAGCTCAAAGAATAGACTTTAAAATATGAGTTTGTAGGCTTTTGTTAGTTTACAAGTCACTGAACGGCTTAGCACCACAATACATTAAAGATCTGCTGTTGTTGTATGAACCTTCCAGACCTCTCAGGTCTTCTGGTTCTGGTTCTGCTCTGCATCCCCAGAACCAAACGAGGAGAAGCAGCATTCAGCTTCTATGCACCACAAATCTGGAACAAACTTCCAGAAAATTGTAAAACAGCTGAAACATTGAGTTCCTTTAAATCTAGACTAAAAACCCACCTGTTTAGAGTTGGATTTGAAACATAATCAATTGTGAATTTAATGATGGCATTTGACTTAATGTAATGTTTGATTATTAATTCTAAGTTCCATGACTTTGTGTTTTTGTGTTTGTTATGATGTAAAGCACTTTGAAATGGCTTGCTAATGAAATGTGCTATACAAATAAAATTTTATTGATTGACTGATTTACACACCAACGATACTCTACTTTACACAAGTAACGAGTCAAATCAGATTTCACAGCACTGTTAATGGGTAGGAATTATGAGTTTGTAGGCTTTTGATTTGTTTTTATGCTGTGTACAATAACTTAGAAGAAGTTAAAGAAATATCATGATGTAATTGTTGCCCCAAATGTCCAATTTATGCCCAATTCTGACTCTGTGTTGGGTCTATAAATGTACTGTGTCTTACCTGTGTGTTGATTCTGATGGCTCCAATTGATGGTATTTCAAAGTAGTAACCTGAAAGTAAGAGGAGACAGACAGTCCAGTTTAGAAATATTAAATACATTCAACTTTCTTATTGGGTATGCAGGTGTCATATTCAGTTCATGCATAAATTTCAAAGTGTGTCCTAATGTGAACCATTTTGGAGACCGCAGCCTCATCTCCTCATGTACTTATTAGGTGAATGCATGGTCATAAACCCCAGCGGATGACGGTGGGACACACGGACACGGCGGCGCTCGTAGCCGCTGACCCTTTGTGTTTGAAGATGTACTGCAGGATGTAAATGTGGAAGCTCATTGAGAATGCTGAGCCCCAGGCACTGCGGCTGATTAGGAATGGACGAGAATGACCGACTGGGTCAATAACCGGGCTGCTCAACAAGTTATTAAAGCCATGAGTGTTTATACAAAGAGCCGTGAAATGGAGGCAGCGTCTCCAGAATGTTAAAAAGCAGAGGCAACTTTCATTATTTCGACACATTAGGCAGTCTCCCCCCTCCCCGCCGTAGTGTTTGGTGGTGAAATCTCCCTTCTCAGTCTCAATTCATTAGAAAATGAGAGCACTCATGCACATCCGTAAACATTTTTGAGTTTATAATTCACAAATGCACACACACTGGCACAATGTTGTGCTTGGTGCCAGGGCTCTTGTCTGTATGCTAGACAAGTTGTATTCAGACAGACGGGTGATTTTAGAGCAAAGCACCACAAAAAGGTGTAGAGAGGAAAATATGATTTGGATTTTATAGGTTCACACAGCAACAGATGTGATTTTAGAGTCGTGGCTACACTCGATGTTCATGAAGATGAGGCCCAGTGTCCAGTCTACCAGATAACAATGATTTAGATCTGAATACCTTTGTTTAGACGACTGCTAACTGAAAGACTTCAGCTTTTACAACCTCAATCGCTAGAAATCTAGAGATAAACCACCACTGACTGTATCCTACTAAAAAACAGATCAAATTATGCAAAGACGCTCTTAAATCAGGTACAATTAATTGCAAACTGAACGTCAAAGGTAAAGATAAACTATCTTGTTAAGAGATGTTAAGAAAAATTGCAATTATTGGGCATGGGACATTATTTCAAGACATGTCATGTAATCATTACATTTTAGTAAAATTAAAAATGTAATAGTAAATTTCAGATGCTATATATGCACACACTACATATAAAGACACAACATTTCTTCAGTCATATTAAATCAAATCACTATTTCTTTTAGTTCAGTCGGGATTATTTATGTTCCTTGTATTGTAGAATGAGAGAACATTTCTTTAAAGAGTTTGTTTTAACTTTCTTAAAGATTTCTTTAAAGAAGTTTGTTTTAACTTTTAAGAAAGTTAAGACAAACTCTTTAAAGAAATGTTCTCTCATTTGTGTGAAACTGAGAAGCAGCTGTGAATACCCCATACCAACGCTCCGCTTCCATTGTTACATCATGGAAAAATAAAAATAAATAAAAATCAACCAAGAAATCAAGAAGAGATTTATGGACTACTGCAGGTCTAGTTCATCCTTTTCTACGTATAGGTTCTGGCTTCCTGAAGGTGCCATGTTAATCTATTAGAGCAATAATATGTGAGAATAAACATTATAAACCAACATAAAATATGTTGGAGATGTTTATTTATTACTCTGTTCATTTCTGTGTCCCGCAGATGGACGTATCTGTGTTTCAACCCCACAATAAACCAAAACACCTTGAGAAAAATGCTGACTGAAGCTAGTAGGAAATTCAATTAACCACAATGGAACAAGTTAAACGTTAACATGGGCTGAAAATGCCACTCAGAAAGGAAGAAGCCTTTACTGCAAAAAGCAACACCTGCCTGTATCCCAGTTATCTCTTAGGAACAATCAGTTGATTTCCCTCAATCAGTAAATTTCTTTGCAAGAAGCTTATTAAAGGATCCCGAAAGGGATCATAATGTTGCAATTGCAATTTTTTACCAAATACAATGAAAACATATGTAAACGTGTGTGTTTATCTCTCATTATTGTGGAATTGAGCAAATAATTTGATCAATCACAACTGATATAAAATAGAAAATGTTAGGCTAATACAACAGCAGACATAAAAAATAATTTAGTTATATTTCTTTTAAAGAAATCATTTAAATATCTGGTTTCAGCTGTATAGACTTAAACACTAATAGACCCTTTGCACCTCGCTCACCAAGACAAGAGCAGCACTTGTTACGCAGAGATGACAAAAAGATGCCTGTGGGATATTATGCAGGATATAGTTGAGCTCACATTTCACAGAGATTAGAGAAGCGCTTGTGGCCGGGAGCTGGCGAGTTTGATCCTTGTCCCCGGAAGCCTTTATATGAATAAAGTCTAAATATAGAGGTCCAAAATTTGATTTACTGTATATGTGGCATGACTGCATACAATAGCTGACACTGATTTTAAACCAGCAGACCTTTTCTGTATTTGCTCACTGTCCCTATGTGTATCTAAGAGTCAAATAAATGTAAAGATGATATATATTTTATAAATAATATTATAACTATAATACTATACTTAATAATATCTTTCCAACAGATGTAATAGCACCTAATAATTTCTTCTTCATTCTTTACGTCTTCACCCTTTTAAATCCATTATAAAACTGTAACAAAGTGCAATACTGTTAATAAGAGTTAATAATCTATTTTCTTCATAGTGCATAGCAACACTATTATAGATGAACCTAATGCTTTATATTCTTTGAGCAACTTTAGAGTTTGCAGAAAATATCAACATAATTTAGGATGTTTCTGTAGTTACAAGTTCAAGGATGTAAAATACATTTAGTTCTGTGATTTAAAAAAGACCTTAATAATCCACTATTATTTAATACATCAAGACAGCTGACCTTTAAAGCAATTCAGTAAAGCATTGTGACTGAAATACACAATGGATTACAATTGGGCATTAAGATTTAATAAGCACTGGCTTTTTCCAACTCCTTTTCAAACTGATAATGAAAGTTTGGAGTTTTCCACTCTGATGTATCTGTTTTTAGATACAAAATTAATATTTCAATCACATGTTATATGTTATAATCATGTTGCAACATCTTGCTTGCCAAAATATATGCATATGCTTAAACTAGCACTTTGTTGAAGCACAGTTTTATTACATTTCAATATTTACTCCGTTATAATGAGCAAAATTGTAGCTGTTGTAGTAAAAGCTTTTGGACATTTGCATCCTTTAGGTCAAGCCATAATTTGGAGATTGTCAAGGATCAAAACGTATCAGTCAGGAGAAGGGCAGAAGAGAAGACTACACAAAAGCGTCACAACATTATGCACATTATGACAGAGGCAGTGATCAATAATAGTGGGAGAAAATATTGACCAGGGACATGGAAAACTGAACATTTCTCCAAAACTGATGGGAAAACAAGAATGAAAACATTCAGTGAAAATAAGTCAGGAGAAACACTAAAGTACAAGCTTCCTCAGTCAGGTGGCTGAGCAAAATCAACATTTTTGTGAAATGATTAGCATCACCTTCTCTATGTAAGCTTATTTCTCTCCGTTCTGTTATTTGCTAGAGCAAAACTCTCAATAAGAGCTTAAAAACACACACAAAAAGTTATTTTTTTGGACAGGATTAAAACAAAATTCACATTTTGCACATTTTTGTACTTATATTTAGGTTTCTACTGCTTCTATAAACATAACAAAAAAAACCCTTAAGAAAAAACATTCATCTAGTTTTTGGCAATAAGTTCATGTTTTCTGGTGTCTATAAAATGACCTATTTCAAAAACCTCTGGAATGTAATGTCACAAATCAGTAGGCACAACCCCAAGCCAAGCCCAGCCCGTTACCTAGCAACCCCAGAGTAGCCCAACCCCTCACCTAGCAACCCCAGAGAAGCCCAGACCCTCACCTAGCAACCCAAGCTGGAGCTGAGCTTCAGGACATTTGGTCAGCTGGTTTTACTGCTACAAGAGCTGTACAACTTTTACAAAAGAGTGTAAATTAACTAGGAGGCATGGCCAGCAGCAGCTTATTTGTATTTAAAGTGACAAGAGCCCCTAAAACATCTCAGTCTGAAAGGAAATCAAAACATGAAGAACTGACCAGAATAAAATTTCATTATCCAAGAATGATTTAGTGCAAAAACTTTTATTATATTGTTTTGTATAGCCCATAGGTCTATTGTAAGCTGTTCAAGGAAGCCTAATTTTTTACCTATAAAGTAAAAATTAGACAAAAGCTAGCAGTCTGCAATCGCCCACATGGGTGTCAGAGTCTGAGTCTGGAGCGGCAACACTATTGTCTTTAGTACTATGATAATCACTACAGTTGTGAACAACAGAGAGCATGTTGGCTCAGAGGCATAATCCTGGACTTCCCCGTGTCTGTCAGGGAGATGGTATGCTAATCACTGCTACCAGACTTCTGCTGCTAATTAATAACAACTGCTGGGGAGATGCTTCCACGGCACTTGGCTCCATTGGCAATGTTTATGGGTGAAAAAATAATAAGTGTTCAGAAAAAAAGCATAGCAGGGGCAAGACGTTAACGCAGACCAACATGAGTAAAGTGGAGATCAGGCAACAGAGACAACAGGAAACGGAGCTGAGTCATCTGTCAGACTGTTAGTCAGAGACCTGCAAGTCTGCTGGGTTACTTCAGAGCTCAAGGCTGAAACAACAGATTTTATCACCCACTAAAGTCAGACCGACAGTCATTTTTACATAGGTTTAAAATAGCCAGAGCAAGTCAATACCACAGTTTTAAAGCTATTTTCTGGTTTCATATCATTTGGTATTTCATTGTCTGGAAATAAACATCCAAAGAGATTGTGAACATTTCACCAAAGAAGTGCTCTTCTGTTAGAAGTTTGTTACTCAATAAGGAAATCAAACAAACCATGACTTATATTTTCAAGCCTAATATTATTGAAAAAACTTCTTATTTATTGCGACTAAACACAATTTTGTAGCCTTAAAAAAATACTAAGGCAGGCAATTAGATACAATAAACTAACTACAGTAAAAACTACAGAAATATAAAAAAGGCTGACATCATTGTTCATTTTGCTAAACTCTAAATGCTTGTTTTGTTAGAATAAAATCAAGCAACAGTTCATTAATTTAACAAAGAAATTGTGGGAAACCCAAGTGGCAAGACCACAGAAGCTATTGTTTCCTCTTGCTCCCTTTTGAAAGCTTTACCTCTATTTTATTTTCACTTTTTTAATATATGTATAACACAATTAAAAATGAGGATTCTCCCATCACGGGTTTTCTAAGGATTCAATACTAAATAGACAACCAACAATAAGTTGATCACAGCCACAGTTACTTCCTTTTCCTTCTCTCTCTTCTTCTTTTCCTTCTTTCTTTCTCTGTTTACAATAAAACAAAAATTCACTCTTCACTTACCTTTATTAGCACATGCTATCCACTGCAAAGGGGTGACATCATAGTTATGCTGCCCAACAGAGAAGGTGAAAACTCGAACCTGGTTCAGGACAAGAAAACAGAAAAATAAACTATATTTCATTGTTTGAACCTCCTTAAAATAACCAGTTTCTGTTGCAACTCTTCCTTTTGCTCTTTAAAGAAACTCTGAAAAACATCACTGATATAAATATTTTACTGCTGATTCATTTTAATTTGATACAACCAAACAATTTCACAATTAAATCTGATTTGAACTGAGGTGGATTGTAAGGGAAATTATGTTTCACATCAGAATTTTAACATACAGGATATTATAGAAAGGAATTACAGATAGATTCATTTTAAATGTGCTGAGGTGAATTGGATTTATTAGGATTGCAACCCAGTAAATATTAATGGAACCTTCTTACTTTTTATGACACCTTAAATTGATTTCTCCCACATTTTGTTATTATATAAATTCACGAAAGCTGAATGAAGTTTAAAATGGCAGATTAGTAAAATGGAGGAATTTGGTGTTGACAGCAAGACAAAAACGACAAAACTAGTAAAGCAGTGGCTGAACCACCATATGCTCTGATGATATAGTGGCTAATTAGTCATCAGGTCAGAGCTGTTGACACCAACTAAGCAACAAAGGAGAAGATAGAAAGAAAAGATGGGAAGGAAATCTAAAGACTGGAAGAAGGAGATAAATCATGTAAATCAAAAGGAAAGGGAAGAAATCTTGGAGAGGATGGTTTGTGCACAGATTGGGATGCTTGGCATGTCTGACTAACACAACTGTCTGCTTAATAAAGAGACAAAACCATGGAGACAGGAATCGATGGACAGAAAGCAGCCAAACAGACATACTCACAGTTTTGTTGGGCCAGTTATACTTCTCAAAGATTTCCTGAGCACGATCTTCACCGCCATCTGTAAACATCATTATCATCTTATTGCAGTTGGCCCTCGGGGCACTGCTCTCCTGTGACAGGCGAACGGAAGACAGTGAAGGAAAACAGAGAGACAGATTACAGAAAGTATAAAGCAGTAATGACATAGCTATCTTACACCACACCTATATTTCACATATCTTACTTATGTGAAATATAACTTCGTTTTGAATACTAATAACTACACCGAAGCATCACCCTGAACAGCTCAGATTCCACAATAAAGCATGGTGGTGGCAGCATTGTGCTGTGGGGATGCTAGCAGGGAAAGCGGAAGTTGGGCAAAACATTGTCAGACATTGCCAAAAGATAGTTGCTCATTTTAGGAATAACAGAGGAAGGTTTGAACCTAAATCCAGATGAGATTTTGTGGCGTCTACAGTCAAACTGAGCTTAAGCTTTGAGAAAAGGTCACTATACCATAAGTATCTTTATGATAAATATTTATGGATCTTTATGAAAAAAAATAACAAAAAAGGAAGCCACAGGCTGAAGGAATACCAAAAGAAGTCCCGTTTTCAGTTTGCCCAACCGATACAGCAAACATGTAGGAGAAGGCGCTCTGGTCAAAAAATGTAACTTTTTAGTCTAAGTGTGTGGAAAATTAACACTGCTCCTCAAACACAAACTCACTCTTAAACATGAAGCCTAACCTACAATGGAGGTGGATCTCCAAAATATTGATGAAAATTAAGTACAGTAAAAATTAATTCTATCCTATTGCAATTTTTATATGTAAATAATTAGAAAAACACGGTCAACTGGTCTCTCTAAATTGTCCTTGGCTGGAAAACTCATCACGATATAAACGTTTCATATCAGTTGGTATCGATAATTATTGATTAGGTTTTTGTTTTAAATATCTCAAAGGATGACCTTTCCTGTTTTATCCACAGTTTTAGCTCCACGCCGCAGTTTATTCTTAAGCAGTAATGAGACACAGTGGTGAAATCTGAAACTGCTGCTGCGCCAGTTACTCAGCAGGTTGTTGCTAAGTAGCCAAGTGAGTTGCTAGGTAACCAATGAGTGAGTGAGTTGATGCCACCAACCTTGGACCAGATTTTAAGAAATACTCTACTGACTGAAGTATGAGATGCTATTATCTACTGATATTGATCATGTATCTATTGGGATAATATTGTTATTTATTTATTATCCAGCTCAAGGTGTGCATGCTGGTTTGCCCTGTGATGGACTGGTGAGGGTGGATAAGTGTGTATAGCTAATGGATAGAAAGATCATTTTAAAACCCATGTATCAATTTTCTTCCACTTCACAATTACGTGGACATTAATTTAATTAGTTTGCTTCGGTCCATCAAAATTTACAGTAAATTACAAATACAATTCGAGAAAGTTGTATAATTCTGTAAAAACCCTGTGAGCATTCAACCTAATCTTACAACTTCACTGCTATCCAAGTGTATCTCTTCTCTCTTATTTGCAGCACGCACAAAGCTAGAATTAAATCTAAAGTATATTATATTAATCAACCATTAAATATTGTTGCTCTCCGTCTCCCCCCACGATACGACAGCTGCGGCTGATATGCAGGCCAATCTGACAAGATTCTAATAAAGATAAATAATATTGCTGCGATTACATATTTTTATTGTGCTTCTGCCACAAATCATTCAGCGAGCCGGCAAGAGACAGCGATTAAGATCCCCTCTCTTCTCCTTTTTATTTCTCTTTTCTCTGACAAAATGCAAGGATTCTTGGCTCTGTGCCTCCCAAAATGCACAGAGGAATATAAAGTGTCTGTGGCTGATCTCCTCTGGGCTACACTCATCAATCATCCTATCAGAGCCCATTAGCGTGGCAGCCTCAGAAAATGCGCCAGCAGCATACGGAGCTGAGGCAGCACCTGTGCCGGGAGCACGTGGATGGGCTGCTGCTGAGAAACCTCGTCTCCGTGTCGGCTGCCACTCCACCGCAATGGCAGCCATAATCAAACCTGCCGTTAGAAATGACAGCCTTCTGGAAATGTCTAATGCAAACCTGGGCTGCTCACTGTCAGACATGTGGTATCACCGTAGTTTGATTAATTAGATTAGACAAAAGCATCAGCCTTAGAAAAACAAAGCTGCCTTTCCAAGAAAAGCTTGTTAGCTCTTACATTGAGAAGTTGCTCGAAGGCAAACGTGAAGCCTGATTTGTAATCTGTGGTTCCTTTGGCCTGCATATGCTTGACAGCTTCCTTGAAGATCTTCTTGTTGCGGACGTTGGCTTGGACCAAAGTCCTGAAGCACGGGACGACAGCCTCTGCCTTTTCAGTTAAACTGGAAGACAGAGGACAAAGAAAGAAACAACACGTATCTGAGCATTGCTAGGAAAGAATACCACAAAGTTTGCCAAAACACAACTGTGTCCAGCTGAGTATCTCTGTGTTATTGGTCTGGTGTGTGCAGTTCATGGATGGCAGGATGCAGACGTGGGTGTGTGCAGATGCAAGCTGCCCTGCCACTCTCCACCTGGACAGTAAACACCGATAATTACAACTTTCCCCCACAAAGAACAGGTGCACCTGAAACGACGCTGCAGCGCGCCCAACGGAAACCCAGCCAAGGTAATATCATCTGTCTCATCTCATCCACCAAATTAGCCTAAAATTGCGCTTACGTCCCTTCATGTCTGTGTGTTTACATCTGCGGCCATGTCTGCATGCGGTGTCTATGCATGATCATGACATTAGCAGCGATGTCTGAAACGCCGTGTTTCAAATGTTTCTTCTTGAAGGTCAGATTCAGATTTCGCTGACATTTTCAGCACTGATTGATGTGAAACGCTGTGTGTGAGAAAAGCTGACATTTCTCATAGGAGTCGTTGTCACATATTTAAAGAGGCAAAGGAATCAAAAGCACTGAGAGTTAATATTATTACATTGTTCGTCTGCATAATGTAAAAAGGACTGAGTTCATGTAAATAGCATGAAGGAAAAATTATTTTACATTAAAAATTAAACATTTAATAATTTTCTAGTTTCAGCTTTTAAAGCTGACTTTAAACGATAAATTACTAAAATTAACTATTATATTATTGAAAAATAGCAAATATTATAGTGGTAGTAATAGTAGTATAAAAGAGCCAAATAGAAGGAAGGAAGGAAGGAAGGAAGAAAGGAAGGAAGGAAGGAAGGAAGGAAGGAAGGAAGGAAGGAAGGAAGGAAGGAAGGAAGGAAGGAAGGAAGGAAGGAAGGAAGGAAGGGAAGGGAGGGAGGGAGGGAGGGAGGGAGGGAGGGAGGGAGGGAGGGAGGGAGGAGGGAGGGAGGGAGGGAGGGAGGGAGGGAGGAGGAATTCAATAATAAATGATGGAAGGAAGGAAATAGGGTGCAAGGAATGAGGACATGAGGAAGGAAGGAAGGAAGTTACAAAAAGGAGGACAGAAATAACAGAACAAATGAAAGTAGGAGACAAGGAAGAAGATGGAAGAGTGTTGAACACAGAGGCAGACAGGAAGAAAGGAAGGACAAAAGGAAAAATCAAAGGATAAAATAAGAAAGCGAGGACAGAGATTAAGACAGAAGGAAAGAAATAAATGAGGATGCAAAAAAGAAAAAATGACACAGGGAAAGAATGGAAAAAATGTTAACCACAGAAAAAGAAAAAAGACACAAGTAGGGAATAAAGG
The DNA here is from genome assembly GCF_003331165.1 of Xiphophorus hellerii. Classification (NCBI taxonomy): domain Eukaryota; kingdom Metazoa; phylum Chordata; class Actinopteri; order Cyprinodontiformes; family Poeciliidae; genus Xiphophorus; species Xiphophorus hellerii. The sequence continues at coordinate 14,759,142 of NC_045691.1, read as the reverse complement.
GAGCAAAGATGGAAGGAGGATAGCAGGAACAGAAGTTGGACAAAAAGAAATGGAGTAAGGAAAGGAAAGAAGATGGAGAAAGATGAAAAAAATGAAGGAAAAAAGGACTGCAGAGAAAGAGCTGTGACACAAGGGAGGAAAATAGAAAGAGGTATTTAGTAAAGAAAGGAGAGGCACAAAGAAGGAGGGAATAACTCACAAAAGGAAAGAAAGGAGGAAGGACACTGTGGCAGTGTATAGGATATGAAAAGTAGGAGAGAAGGTTACAAAGAAGGAAAGATGAAGGAAGAACAGGAGAAAGGAAAGAATGAAAGGCAAGAACAGGAATGAAAAGCAATAAGATGTGATGAAAGAGAAGAAAGGAAGGACAGAAATAAATTAGGAAAGACAGAAGCTGAAAGAAAGAAGATAACATTTATTAACAGAAAATTAAGTTTGGAAATACAAATATGTTCCATACTTATCCAAACCTGCCTGTTCAGGAGCCCAAATTTACAGAAAAACAATTATTGTTGTATCTAAATTGGTGTCAGAAGTAATGTATTTACAGTCCTGAAAAACAGAGATGCAGAAGACAGTGTTTGGTGTTAATTTTTGGGTAAATTCTCATGTCATTAATGCGTTTTGCGTTGTGCAAATAATTCGCAGCAGGCTTGTGTAAACCCTCACTTCCTTCACAGTGGTGAAAATCAGATGCGTTCCCACCCAGATTAGCATGCTCATTTCTTGCTCTTGGAGATGGGATTTAGGGCCATACAGTGGCTAAAAGCAATGGATTATGAAGGATTACCGAAGAGAGTCGACAAACAGAAGCACCACACCAAGCAAGCAGACGTGTAGGCGTGAGGGAGTGTGTGTGAGTCGGTGTGTGTGTGGGTGTTTGCACTGCAGAAAGCAAATTTTGTGTGTTATCTGCCCTGCAGAATAGAATAGCAATCATATTCCCACACATATTAGTTCTAGTAATAGAAAACCTGGTGATCAGAAAGACACAGATGGACACAATCCTATATGGACATAAATGTAGGAAGAGCAAATGCTCTGCAATAGAGGAGAGATGTGGTTTCCACCGCAAATAAACAACAGGGGACAGAATGAGCCCACCGCTGCGCCTAATGACTCCCAGCTTAATTAGAAACCGCCAAATAAAAACTGCAAATACTGGCAGTAATATCACTTGCAGTAGTGAGTCATTATAATAATTGCAAATAATGATTTTACAGCTTTGACGTACCTTCGCCACATTGACATAGTCATCGTCTGATAGCGTGTCAAGCATCTCCATGACGGAGGTTTTCATGAGCTTTAGAGTGAGTCCGCTGACACTGCCGCTCCTGCAGACAGCAAAGAAACAACGATGCTCAGAAACATGCAGAAATATTAAAATTAGTTTTCTTGTTTTAGAAGTTATAAGTTGGAACTTAACTATCATTTGCATCTAATTCCCCCCATGATCCAGTTTTTGTTCTTTAATGAGTTGATGATGAGGATGCAAATAAAGGATAAAATGTAGAATAAGATAAACTCAAAAAATCTTGGTAAATTAATCCCAATTAAACTGCAGTGAGTTGATAAAAGAAGTGAGATGATAAGTAGTAGATTTGTCCACATATGTTCATAATTATTATTTCTCTCATATTATATAATATACATATATACAGTATATATATACAGCTCTGGAAAAAATAAGAGACCACTAAAAATGATCAGTTTCCCTGATTTTACTTTTTATAGGTACATGTTTGATTAAAATGAACATTGTTCTTTTATTCTATGAACTACTGACAACATGTCTCTGAAACTCCAACCAAAAATTTAGTATTTATTTGCAGAAAATGAGAAATGACCAAAATAACAAAAAAGATGCAGTGCTTTCAGACCTCAAATAATGCAAAGAAAACAAGTTGATATTCATTTAGAAATAACAATACTAATGTTTTAGCTCAGGAAGAGATTCAGAAATCAACTATTTGGTGGAAAACCCAGGAGGTTTTCAATGGGGTTCAGTGCAGTGGTGTCTTTAATTTTTCCAGAGCTGTACATATAAATCTACTACTATAACTGAAATGGAGAAATTATAAGTACAAAATAGAGGACAATTACATAGAATATTTATGTGTTAAATTTTCAAAATATTATAATTTAGAAATCAATCTCTCTTATGGCAGTAAAGCAGGCTATTTTTAGATAGTCACCACATTTTTTTTAAGGCTCATAATATAATTTAATGCTAAACAACTATCCATAAAGAAATAAATGTGAAAGAAAGAAATATGAATTTGTTTGAGTGAGGGAAAAAAAGACTTTAATAACTACATTTCTCATCATAAATCACATTCAGCTTGCATATTTAAGTCCTCTGGTTCTTAAGTTGTCCAATGTCACTTTTCTCTCCCACATCTTGAAGATTTACCTGAACCAGTAAATCAGGATGTAAGGCTTAAAGGTCAGAGGATAAGAAGCAATCATCGTCTTAAACTTTCGCCTCCCCTCAGACCAACAGGTGGCACTGGTGTCCTTTGAAGGCGATAATCTCTGCTGGATCCAGGGACAAGGTGAGAGAAAAGCGAAATACTTACACATCTACAATGATGACCATGTCCTTTGGAGACGATGCACCTTGGATATACCTGCACAAAAGAGGCAAAGAAAGGGCTTTAATTCGTTCCCATAATCTCTGAAAATTGCACTGAAGAAAGAGGCCAGAGTCACAATGAGCCCAGTCATAATAGTACGAAGCAGCCATAGCTGAGCCCACTTAAGCTACAGAATAGTGAAAAGGCTTATGTGCTTAGAAGAGTTAATAAGTTGTTATATACTTCAGTGTTGGCTACAGCCGCTGTTGGCTGACTTCAATGCAGATAGTCCTCTTCAGTGAATACCAGAGCCTGGTCTGAATAATTGTTGCATAAGCCGGAGTAATTACTAGTTGATGGTTTCAGCATGTAGCAACACATCTGGCACAATAGCCTGCGGTGAACTGTAAAAGCCTCCAAACAAATGTGGAGATGGTCATTGTAATGGGCCCAACAAACACATCTTTAACACCATATTATCAGTGTTATTATACTGTTAAAAGTGCAATCATCTCTTTAAACAAAGGCTGAATGTGTTCAATGTCTTAGATATTTTTAGATGGTATTACACTAAACAGCAATCTTAAAAGCTGCTTAATTATATAGATTTGTTTTCTATTTGGGCAATAATGACAGAAGAAATTTCAGGGAAACTTTACACAAAGTCACATTTATTTAAGGATAGAATACACTTCCTTTTTCTGATGCTAATTAAAAGACAGGGGGATTGTTGGAGTAACTTTTATATACGGTGCCTTGCAAAGCTATTCATACTATTTGAACTTTTTCACTTGTGCACTTGACATTTTGCTCTGCACTTAGTGTTTCACACGTCTGGTTTACATTCAAAGTCTACGTGGAGGCGCGTCAAAGGCGTCAGACGCATCAGACGCTACAAATTGCTCTAGCCGTTGTTTTCCGTTGCCGGCCTATTTGTCCGACACTCTTAGCTCTTCAAGTCGTGCCGTGACTTTGAATGTAAACCAGACGCGCAAAACCAGCACACATTATGCTGGTGTGAACGCAGCATAATACCTGACTCTGCTCTCAGATCAGGTCTTTAAAAAGCCTGACCTGTCGATTCTAATTTTGGCCAATACCAAATGTTTTTGTCTGAAATGTTGCTGAATACAGCAAGAAAGTTGCTGATTTTGTAACAGCAGGGATGACTATTGTTAACTGAAAACATGCAGGCATAAACTTTTGGTTGGTTCTGTCAGTCAAACTTCTCTCATAGGAAAGCAAAACAGGACAGTGGTTAATTTTTAGACTTTCACTGAGGGAGATGAGATCATTGGATTAGATCGACTTCAAATCCTAAGTATTGTCCAATCACAGATCTCCCAAAATTAAGGAAGCAGGGCCAATTTATTGGTGTACCCCTAGATTAAGTGATTTTTCTCAAAGGGAATGCCAATAGCCAACTTTCTGGTGCGTTACCCATTGAAAACATTTTTTCTTTAAACATGTTTAGGACTTTCATAGACAACACCTGCAAGACTAAAGTCCTCTTTGCACCTTTTATTTGTAACTGGGAAACTACTAAAACCTCATGCTCTCTATCCACTCAGCTAAAGTTTACTTGTCAAGGAACAGCCAAACTGGAGCTGACCTGAGCGGCGGAAAGCCCAAGTTGACCCGAGTAATTTCAGTAAAATAAGGTATCTGACGTTCTGTTCCCTTCGTCAGCTCTTCAGCTGGATGTCAAATACATTATTGAGTCTGGCGACGGCCCTGTTGCTGCTTCAGATTGTTATACGAAGCACCTTCCCAACGATGTGTGTAAGCTCACCGGACAGAGACGGTAATGAACTAGCCGGCGTATGTAACATCTGAACATCGTTGATAGGGGATGACATACAGAGGGAAATCAGAAATGCCTTCAGTCTCTTCCAGTGGCAATTAAATTCACATTTGCCAGCGATACAAAGAGAGCTAAGATGGATGGACAGCCAGGGCTTTTCTGCAGCTCGATGGTGGAGGGGAGGGTTGTCTCAGATGTGAGTATTAGTTTGACATTCTGAGGAAGTGAGCAGGCAAGCAGTTAGCAGCCGTCTTAGGCAGAGCCAGAGCAATCATCAGGGGTCTCTTTCTGCTGATTATCGGCCGTTCTGCTGAGTGCGGAGGGAAGCCAGCTGCCCGTGGGCCAAAGAGGCTCTTTTCGCTCGCTCGGCCAGGCTGATATGAAGGTTTGAGCGACGGAGCCCCAGTAGGCACCACTCTAAACTGCTGAGTGACCCCTGACCTGTGTTGACATCTCATTGCCTGGTCTGCTCGAACTGCTTTGGTGAAAGGCTTAAGTGGAAATCTCAGGAGAAACAGGGGCTGCTTCATATGAGGTCAATAATTGAGCTCAGCTGGTAGTGAATATAGGCAAAATATATGTGTGTGTACATAAGAGGGAGATGGAGAGAGGGAGGAAGATGGAGGAGTGAGAATCCAATTATTTTCAATAATAAAGGATGCTACATCAAAGGTAGAACTTCCACAGCTTTCCACTTCTGTGTGGCGACAGAAATCAGGTCTGGAACCATGAGGCATATAGGCGTGCATGACTTTTATCAATTTAATTACTGAAATCTTAATTCAAGGCAGTGAGGGAGAGGGCGGAGGAAGGACCTGAGACTCCACACGGCGGGGGCAGCTTTCTTTTTAGCAGACTGAATTTGTGAAAGCGATCATCGATGCGGGACGGAAAGCTCGGTCAGAATGAGGCACACGTCTCAACTCCCCGAGGCTCCCAAACAGATTCACCTCGTCTGGAGATTAAAGGAGGGTCATTTGGCAACGGCTGATGCTCGCAGACCAACTGCGAGATTTCATTAACTTCCTTGGTCAGTCTACTTCTCATCGAGGAGAATGATCGTTTAATGGGAATTCAACTTATTTTCTGAGGGGGTTAAATGTTAATTATAAGGCATTGCAGGCTTTCATTACCATGTCATTACAGGTCATCTTCATCTCCACCAATGCAAAAATCTCAGACTGAAGAACTATGCAGGCTGCACCCCTAAAATATGCTGAGGAGATATTACTTTCAAGCAGATCATTTCTCTGCAGCTGTGAAAGAGGCAGCATTGATCAGTGGTAATAGGGTTTAAGAGAAATGTGTGAGCTGTTATGGAGTAAGGAAGAGTAACGCCTGAGTCAAAGCTATATAGTGCTGCCATGGCTGATCTTCCACACAGATTGGCCTGGCATATCGGCAACGTCCCCAGTTTTTTTTTTTTTAATTCGTCGCCTGAAGTGCGACTGAATTTTGTCTCTGCCTCTGAGCAGGAGAACATCAAGATCAGAGAAAGTGGGATATAGAATCAAGGATTTTCAGTCTACAGACCCAATATCACACTTCTGACGGATAAAAATCATAAACTGAGGCTGGTATCCGGGTATAATTCACCACATTTTTGACTCTCTGATCCAGATGTGTCGTTTCTGCATGGATTCCAGTCCGTAATTACCTCTCGGCTCCTGCCCACTGATGCCATTCTTTCCCTGTCATTACCCGGTCTCCTGCATGCCAAGGCCAGGTGACAAGCAGATGGGCCTGGCTGGTGCTGAACCGAGCCCGCAGGCAGGCAGCGGACCCAGCCTTTCAGCTTTTTAACATCCACTAAAGGTTATAAAGAACAACTCATCACTGCCAGTGAGCCATCAAGAGCAGTATCCTGTATCAGACATGGCCACTGTATTTCACATAATGATGTGTCAGCTCCTGTTTATTCTGATGCGCCAATTAGAGAAGATAAACAACTGCCATCTGAGACTTTATATCAGTGCCACAGTTCATTATAAAAAATCTTGGATCAAGATTTAGGTTGACATAACACGCTAATTACAAGTTGAGTCATGGTACACCTCCAGTGATTTTTTTTTTTTTAGAGTAATCCTTACTGAAAACCACAAGTCACGTCTTCAGTGAGCTAACTGATGAATCCAGCTTATAATAAATAAGTAGTTAACAGCATCAGTTCAGTTTTTGCAGTATTCCTGTCAATCAGGTGGATTAATTTAATCCTAATAGTATGTTTACCGAAAGGCAGATGCAGCAGGCCATAGATGCGAAGAAGGACTCTTCATAAGCTCAACGAAATTATGGGCAACCCTGACCATCCTTTTCATGAAACTGTCTTGGGAAAACAGAGTGTCTTCAGTCAGAGGCTTTCTTAAATTCACTGCAATACAGACCGCTACAAGAGCTCTTTCCTGCCAACAGCCATCACTGTCTACAATAACTCTTTGAAGACTTTGAATTAATGAGTTAGAAGAACATTTAATTTTCTTTTGGGATCAATAAAGTATTTTTGAATTTGAATTAATTTGACTTTGCATCAAAATCTTTTACTTGCTTTCAAAAGAGCACAACTGTGGATCTAGTAGCTATAGGAGAAATGTTTTACTGAGATAAAGACAGATTTCCTGTAGCACCATCAGCCTACATTAGGGTTATGGCTGGACAATATGGCTGAAAAATGTATCACAATATCAGCGTTTCATATCAGTTCATATTGATAACCATTGATTTACTATTACTATTTTTTCTATATCTGAAATACAGATAACTGGCGGTGTAACCTTTCCTGTTTAATCCACAGTTTTCACTTCACACCGTTGTTTATTTTTAGGAAGTTATGAGACAAAGTAGTGAAACCTTAAACTGCTGCTGCTCAAGTTACTCAGCATGTTGTTGCTAGGTAACCAAACTTGAAACTTGAAAGGGGTGAACTTGAACGTTCTTGTTTACCCAGCAGATTGTTGCTAGGTAACCAAAGAGTTGAGCAGCTAAAGCCTTTCCATTGCCTACATTTCCCAGGATGCTGTGTGGTACTGGATCAGAATTCAGTGAATATTCTTACTGAATGTTGCATATTCTATCAGATGTGCACTCTATTGATCGCGATCATGTGTCTATCAGAATCAGAATCAGATTTATTGCCATTGCCAGTAAACAAGTTCGCAGGCTCGTAAATTGTTTTGATGTATTGATGCAAAAATAAATACTGAAATAAAATATGAATATGAAAAAGACAAATATGTATGCATGTGAGAAAAATATGTATTTATGTGAGTGAAGAGAAAAATCCCAGGTAAAGGTGTCCAGTGGTCCCTGTCTGCAAAGCCACACAAGAACCCCTAACTCTTTTAGTCAAGAGATACGCTGAATCTGCCGCAGATGCTAAAAACATAGGCAGTAGATCAGTGGAGGCAGAAGATCTATTGTTTAGGAGCTCTGCACAGGTGTAACAGCTTGTTGACACTGTATTTAGACATAAAAACAAACAAGGCAGAGAGCACCAAAACATATATATCATGTTGTATATTGTTATTGATTTATTGTCCAGCCCCAGCCTATGTCTAGTAAAATCACAATCCAGATGCAACAGCATGTAAATGCATTTCAGATTTTACAATCTGCATTGCATTTACATTGTTTTAACAATTCATGGCCAGATATTTAATGTTGGCTTGTGATGTCATCCAGAAGTATTGGCTCCCCAACAGATTTCTTCCATTGCTGCTCCTTTTTCCTAAGCCTTGTATATAGGTGGAGATATCAGCACATTCTTATCTATATGGAATGAACCCTAAGACTATTTGTTATATATCTGTTTTATTTTAAGACATATGATGGAAAAATGAACACAGCAAGACTTTCTCTAGCCAAGGGCTACCACACGTTCACAGAAATCATCAATAGGAAGGATTTTTGCATTATTTTCCAACTGCTTACATTATTTTGGTAATAATAGCTAAATTATGTACTTAGACAGGGAAATCCTTCATTAAAAATGTTGAGAAAAAAAGCTGATATAAAGCCCAACTCCTCACATATCTGCATCATCAGCTTGTATAACCATAAAATACTAACAAACTCTAAAATATATCACACATTTTGTAATATAAAAGGGCTCCCAACATAACAGATCTGTTTGTGACAACATCTCTGATCTAGATAAGGCATGGTACACGCATGCAGCCAACGTGTGCTCTTTACACTGAAGGCAGAATAAGGTATCGCTCCAAGAGAGACGAGATTAAAGCGGCTACATTCACAGCCACCCCCTCCTTTGCAACGCCCCCCGAACCTCCACCAAAATAAATCTAAAAGAAATACAATATACAAGCGATGAACACAACAACATATTCTGCGTTGCGGTGATTGCAGTTCGCTGCTTTTGTAACAGTCAGGTAAAAGAGTCTCATTGGAATTCATGAAATAGTTTTATCACAGCCCAGCGCTGTACAATCAATACATTAACTGCGCTGGGGGGGGGCCGACTCTCTCGCAGGAGATTGTGTTTATGCACCCTGACCCATTGTGCAAAGTGTTGAGCGTTACATTTAAACGGCGGGAATAATCTAAAGCATTTTTAGAAACATGCAACAGATGCATGGGATGGTTGGGCCATGTGTTATAGTGAAGCTTACTGTTGATATGAATTGTGGTGATTTTTACTGGTAATCATGGGTGTGCACATGGTGAGCATGCTTTGACATTAATGCATCATTTACAAAAGATGTGAGGACAGTAAGCACAAAATAATGGGGAGACTGTATAGAGTGCAGTGATAGAGCGAGTGTGTGAATTTGTGTTGTGCTGATGGGCTTATTATTTTATGGACTGCTGCTCTCTTAGTGCTCCTGTGGATGTGCAAGGCGAATTGAGATTGAATTAAGATAAAAATATAGGGGGACAGTTCCCAGCGAGCCTGCAGGAGACAGAGATGTTGTCTGCTGCTTATTTATTCAACTTTGTGTTGATTACTGGAAGCGTTGCTGCCACCGTTTAAATTTCTGTATTTTTGTGTGTCGAGGAATGTGCAAAATATTCTCTCTTTCAACATTTCTGCTGTTTGAGTATTTCTCATGCAACCCGTTCACAGACAATTGCAGCCCTTGATGCACTTTCATCTTGTGGTAAAACTCTTAAACCTTGTGTCACCTTCAGCAACAACAGCGATGTCCTCTGACTCAGCGTCCACCTGAAGTGGGGTGAAAAAAAAGAATGAAAGGAGGAGGCAAGGCTCCGGGCTCGGGATATTGGGAATAGTGTTTTAGGGAGCCTCAGCTTCAGGGACTGACCAGCAGTCATAATATTTGTGACGAGGTCAGATTGACTTTTTGAAGAAATCAATATGTGATATAGCCTACATGCTGTTGTGAACCTGGGAGGTAATGGGATCTTTGCAACGCTTGGCTAACAGGACTCCATGCCTTTTCTCTTGTTATTCCTCTTTCTATTTTTCCTTTCTCTTTCCTCTGCCTCACCTTACCCTCTGTTTTGCTTCCTTTGGTGAGAAGAATAGTCATAACAATGAATAATGTTAATATTTAATGTCATTGTAATTGGTGACAATTAAATGCAATGACTGGATCATTAATTTTCTTGAGGGAGCTGCTGGAAGAGAGGAGGGGGAAAAATCTGCTGGATGATTTTTCATTTTTTAAAGCCACCCTGGTCAGACAAGAAGCTGTCGACTGGAACCAGTTAAAGCCACAAATTTACGATCCAACAAACAGTAACAGCTTCCTCCATGCCAACCAGACTACAACCAGACTGCAGCTTTGACAAAGGGAGTATAGATACAGGTCTGCATCAATCTAGATGTTACAGAAACATGTGATTAGATCTGTTGCAATCTGCTTGCAGCATCTATCTTGCTAATCGACCAATGAGATCTGACAGATGTGCAGGTCTTACACATCTGTCAGAGCTCACACGTATAAGAGAGATACCGTTCTACGTTGTTCATCATTAAAAGTTATAATAATACATTTAATCAGGGCTCCTAAATGTTTTACTTCAAAATTTCATACATTTTAAGATTAAGCTTCCCAATTTCACTGTCTATTTCTGTGGCAATGTTACATCCACATCAGTGATTTGTTTTTCCATTTTTCAGACTAATATCCATCTCTAACTGTAAATAAGAAAAAAAAAACAACAAATAAAACTGTCTGAATACTTTTTATTGTAAATGTGGAACTATGTCCTTTTTGTCCCTGGGCCGAATAAATAAGGAAATAATAAATTCAAATGTGTTTTTTATATGAATGAATATAAATTAGAATGCTCCATCAGCCTGTTGTAGACGTAAAACAACATTATTGCAGTCTTAGTGCGACGCTAGAGAAGATTGCGGTAGACTGTCACGGACTGACAAGCGATGGGGATGTCCCGTCAGACCATCAGTTCCCAAAACCACAGAAAAAACCCCAAAAAAACGGAACCCTTCTTGGGACTCTGGGAGGATTATGAATGTTAAAATGAATTTGAAAACAAGAGATAAAATAAAAACATTGCTGAAGAACCACGCCTATCAAACTAAAATAAAAAATGAACTACTTCAAAATTTTAAGTCTTGTTTAATACAATGAGATGTTCATATGTTAAATGTGTAATTCTTGCTTGGAATTTCAGAGACATGTCAGTAGAACAATGTTCATTTTACTCAAACATATAGCTGTAAAAAGTAAAATCAGATAAACTGATCATTTTTTCCCAGAGCTGCATGATGAGAAAAAAATCTGAATGCAGCGAATCCAAAATAACCTCAACCAAAACAGATGGATCAAAACAGCAACAATCTTTGCAACAAGTGGGAATGTAAAACTGATTCACTGACCACTTTTATGCTTTATGCATGTGATCTGTTCACGTTTTATGTAAACATTGAAAGTGTTATTCATGTCACTGTTACTCTGAAGGATGCTGGCCTCCTCTGATATCACAGAGACACATTTGACGACCTCGCCTGACCCCAACCAAATGTTCCAGCGACTGTTCGACCTCCACAGCGAATGTCAGTCAAGAAAGCAGCATGTTAGGCTATAATCACACAAGCCTGACCTGACACATCATGACCCCGCCTTCCGCGCGCCCCGCTACTCCGCTCCGCTATGGCACAGGTTGCTAAGCAACAGGCTACAGGAGCACCTCTGAGTCTAACATGAGGGAAAGCTCAACACAATGACAGTGACAAACATGGAAGGCCACGGAGGTGACAAGGTGTCCCTTTGCAGAGAAAAGAAAATCACCCTCTTCCTCTGCCTATCCTGGTCACACAAGCCGCTTCCGCTCATCCTTCCCATCCATTGTTTCTTCCTGTCTCCGGTCACAACACTCAGGAATTAAGCTCCGGTGTAGTTTGGGTTTTGAGCTGACAGATGAGAGACAGGATTAATGTTCGAACTTGTCCTTCAGCGCCGCAGTTTCTGTTTACAGCAGTTCGCATGTTCACGGCGAAGCCTCAAGTGACAGTGCAGCACTAAGGAGAATTTTGTCTGCTGTTGACTTAATTAAGTTGTCAGAGGGAAGCCTCGTTGGTTTCATGCTTGTAAAAACAGTGCTAAGTGATTTATTTATTTATTACTTAATTTCAAGCACAGTCTGACATGAACTGATACAATAAAATAATCTGTTTGCATGAAAGTCATCTGCAGATGAATTTGACACTGATGTCTTACAAAATAAGAGATAATAAAGGTTGAACCATTTTACTTTACTTTTAATTAAATAATCTATAATCATAAAGATAAAAAAATCACTGAAACATTGACCAATATATTTGATGTGTACTGATGACAAAATGTGATGTAAAATAAATAAAATATTACTGGTTTCTTAACTGTGACTGTACAATGTTTTTACGACGTTTTATTTTTGTGTTTTTATGATGTAAAGCACTTTGAAACTTCATTAATTAATTGTTTGATAATACAGATTATCATTTAGTGTACGTTCTGAGTTCATGTTTGAAATGGCTTGAATGTGCTGTAAGAAAACAAACAATTAGTTTTAGTAGAAAGTTGGAGATTTATGACAATAAATAATAAATCGATTTCAATTAGAAGAGAAGGCGTTTAATTTCAGTGTTTTCTATTTGCTCAAACCTTTAAAGCTCAATGTTTTACATTTACTTACCACCAATTTTCTTCCACTTTCAGTCTTTCTCAAAGCTCAGCTTAGTGTACAGATTGAATATTTGCTTAATAAAAATAATAATAACACTATTGAAAGTTTCTCCTGTGTGTGTTTGTTCAGTGCAAGCTCTCTGGCCTGACCTCAAACAGCCACTCAGTTTAAACCGGCCGGAGACCGAGATGGAAAATGGGGTCAGGTCTAATCAACACCGCTGTCATGATTATGTCCACTCCACTCCAACCTGTAACCAGGCAACAGGCAGGGCTGCCACAAAACCGATGTGACAGCTGCAGGTAGATTGAAAGTGTAAAGGGTGGACAGAAACCCGTAGGGTGGGTGTGTGAAGAGGGTAAAGTGGGTGAATGGCCTCATTTTTTTTCCCCCAGCCAGATTTTCTTTATGTGTCTCTGTTTGTCGTCACCTACATACAGGACAAGAAAATGCTTTTTTTATATGTATAATAAACAATATTTCTGAACCCAAGATTACAAAACATACATAAGAATGAATAATAAAGCTACAAAATACATTATTATAAAATCTTTCACTCCTCCTGTGTTTCAATCTTCTTTTGAATGTATTTGTTTTAATGCATACCTCCTTGGTTGTTTGCTTGTTTGGTTAGTTTACTTTTATTGATGTTACTTGTTCTATTATCTGGTTAATTATTTTGTAGATCAATACCCGTTTTTGCTTTTTGTCACTTTGTATTGTTTTTGTGTACACACTAATTGGTGAATTAAAAAAGTGCATGTTCATATGTGTTTTGCAGATTATAATGATTAAGTAATTTTATGGCCAGGTTCTTTTCAGAAGTCAAAATACGATCCAGTACATATTCAAGAATGTCAAATTAATTTAAGGATTTTATTCATGGATTTGAGTCAATATTTTATGAGGTTTTGAAGATTTTACAACAAAAAGCATCTGTGATTTTTAAAAGCATGAACTGGGTGCTCATGTTTTGATTTATTTGAGAATATTGTCTAATCCATGCTGGCTGAAAGAATTATACATGCAGGTTAATTTTACTTCTTGAAATGCGTATTTTTATAGGAACCAGAAAAATTTTAGCTAAATTGCAGTTTTATGTAGTTTAATAACTTGAAACTGAAAAAAAAAGTTAAAGTTGGCATTCATATGTGTTTGCTGTCTAAATAATTAGACAGATTATAATGATCAAGTAATCTTATGAGCAGATCTTTCAAATGGATATTGTAACTTTAAAGTCACAAATCTGGAGCTGCTGAATGATTGTGTTTAGTCTCCACAAAAGCTCAACACAATGATACAACAGTACTTTAGAGTTCACCATCTTCACCACTTTTGCATTATTGTTTTAATGTTTGGGATGATTTCTCTAAACTGCAAGACAAATTCAACATTCTTCCAAAAAGTTCAGACTTCTTAGGGAATTTCAATTCATTTTAAGACGAAGACTTTACGAGTTATCTGGGAGTAACAACAGCACAAAGCTATATTAAAGTCAAATTCACATTTTATGAGAATTTGAATGAGCCAATTTCTTATTGAGTGCCAGAAAATCTGTTATTAAAGCATGACATCCGTATAATACTGTAACGCCAAGTATAAAATCTCCAGTAGATCCTTCTTGTAATAATCTGGAAGGTAAAAGCTACTAAGTATGGAGTTTATTCCTACCATGGCCTTCTGCGAACGTCGTAAAGGTCGATCTTGTTGGGCGCCCTCCAAGGAGTGGCTGCAGAGAGCAAGAAAATAAGTTCAAATAATCCTCTCACTGTCGGACATTTTCCACCAGATGAGATCAAAGTAATCATAATTTCATTCTCTCTATCAAGCTACTAGCACAGAAAGCTGATAAGACGTTCTGCAGCGGAGAACCTGATGGATTCATTTAGACTTTATCTTGCCATAAAGCAGAGGGCAGAGTGTTGACCTGATGAAGCCTACCTGGGTAGTACCGCGTCACGCCCGTGGCGCTGCCGAACACCTGCCAGCGCAGAGAGCTGTCCTCTCGCCGGTTTTCGATGAAGACTCGCTCCAGAGCCTGTGTCCAGTTGAGCTCATTCAGGATCACAGGCGCTGAAAGAGAAAGAAGATTACAAATATATAACGAGCCCCAAAATAACAGAATCATGCTTTAAAAAAACATTTCAAAGTAATTTGAGATTTAAGTTGGTTACAGACTACAAGGCAAGGCTGAAACTATGAAGCATGTCTGCAAAAATATTTTTATTTATTTGTGAATAAAGCAGGCCGGTGAAAATAGTAAATATTAGACAGGACTCTTCATTGACTTCATTCAAGTCCTTGAATTAAAACTTACTTGCATAATAAGGCTTTTAATATTTGAATCATTTTGTATTTTTATTATTTCACTTTGTCTTACATTATTATGTATTTTAATTGATTGGGTGTATTTTTTGTGTGTGTTGTGTCATTTAGGATGTTTTAATTAATTTGTTTCAATATGACGCACTTAACATTAGTTTAAAATGTGCTATTATTATTATTATTATTATTATCTCATCACTTCGTTCAAAAACATAAAGAAAACTTGTAAATTCATAAAAAAAATTGCAATAAAAAAGTTTATTTCTGTATTATTGTAAATACGGAGAACAATAAATTTAATAAAGTGGTCATAACATTCTTTTTTTTACTTTCTTTTACATTTCTGATGTAAAAAGTTATTTAAAATTTCACTGAAAATTGGATTTTTTTAATGCTATAACGGTATTAATAATTTGTTCAAACTAATACAAGCTCAGTTCATTTTCTGAGTTGTTTGTTTCAGACATCTTGAGCTTAATAAACGTATCTTTACACCTTCCCATTTTTGTACATTAGCTCTCTCCTTTTTTTAATTTTGTGTTATAATCTAGTTAAAACACCCAAATAAAAAAATACTAAAACAGGTTACAGAGACACTGGTCAATAAAAACCAACAAAACTTTGGGTTTTTCTCTGTAAATAAGCCAAAGGTTGAGGTGAACAACCTTGTCTCTGCCAGCAGAAGTGGGTTGAGAGCATCAGGATGGATGCATGCAGGAACCTCAGGCCATCTGAGCGCCGCATTAGTCTAATCTGTCTGATCTTTGTGGCGCACACAGAGGAGGTCACCTTGAAGGAGGGTCATCCTGCACGTCACTCACAGCATGCGGAGGAAGTCTGCTGAATGTCGGACACCAGACCACTGCAACTTTTTTCTGCAGGTTTGGTAACAAATTGTGGTTGTTTGTTTAAAGCAGTAAAATTACTGCGTGTGCTCCTGCAATGGTGGCCATTTTATAGAGGGAATATAAAATTTTTAACCTTTAAATATTGTAATTGTGAAACATAGGATAAATCATAATTGGATATTCTGGTTTTGTATAGTCTTTAAAATCACTTTCTTGGCAAACATTAAAAGCCACAATCACTTTAACTGCTGGACACATTATTATTAGCTTGATAAAAAAAAAAGACTCTTTCCTTTTTCAACAAGAATATGAAGGATGGATGTGCACTGCAAAACTTTTCAGCCACATTTAGTTGTGTCTACTGTCTGCTACTCTTTAAGTCAAATAAATGTAGCAAGTTTTAGGTCTTGAACCAAAATGTGAGTTTGTGAAAGATAAACTTACAGCAGTAAGTTGTGTTAACTTTTTATTAAAAGTTGAATAAACTAGAGCTTTTATGTTAGCACCTAAAAAACCTGAAAGAAAAAAATTACAGAAGTGGAAACTATTTCCCAGAATGCTTAGCGGTTTGTTTTTGTATCCTGAGATGGAAATGTGTTACATTGATCTGACTCCTGCATTATTAAGACAAATGTTTATTTTAAAGCTTGAGGATAATGTCCTGTTCACACTAAATGTTTTTAAACAATTCGTTTTCACGTTTAATAAAATTCATCATCAGATCAGAAATTTTGTTAATTCAATTTGAAACAAGAATTTAAATTATTCTAAAGTAAAATAGTTATTTTAACTTGATATTGTGAGTAAAAATAATAGAGAAATGTGGCTCTTTAACTAGGTGAGGGAAGATTTTTTCTTGCATTTTGTGAAATAATTATTTGGTTTAAACCACAGCAATAAGTTAAAACTCAAAATTCAAGATTAATGAACTTAAAAACAGTGTTTAGACAACTTGTCTCTTGTTATCAACTTCATGAACTTTAATTTCTGAGTTAAAACCAAAACAATTTTCTGTTTAACTTAAATTTCATTTTCAAGGCAGCAGGTGGACTTTCATTTTCAAGTTAAGCCACCTTCAAATGTTTTACAGTGTGCAGCTGATTATTGCAACACAGAAAGAGGATGGAGTTAGTTGTTTTTGTGAAATTATGGTTTATTTCAAAATAATTTTTAAATTTCTGTTTTCCATCAGTAGCAATTGGGACAAAACAAGAATTGCTTTTCCGAATGGGTCCCAGTGAATGATATTTGACTCCACTTTCAATCTGAATGTCTTTAATCAGTATTTTAACTTTCCATCCATCCACCTTGTTATTAGAATTACAGTAACGTGAAACAACATGTTGCGGGAAAACAAACTGCTGAGACACTGATAAAGTTTTAGTGTTGTTACAGACAATATCATTGAATTATTATTCTGATTCCATTACTGTAGCTCATTTAAATCTAGAGGAGTAAAACAAAGCTTGATGATGTGGAGAAAAGTGAGACTTGCACACACTCTACATGGTTTGCTAATTTAAAATGTGTGTATTCTGGTAACACAGCTGTCTGGAGGAAAGTTTTGATGAATTAGAGTCAATCTGTCAGCTGACTACAGTTTTGTTCAACATTGTGGAGAATTACAAGCTGGCTTGGTGTGCCACACGCTTTTAAATCTATGCATAAAGTGCCTGCTTGCTATGTCTCCAAGGTACTGCTGTCAGACAACATCGCTTCTTCTCACTGGATAAATCAGTATAAAAATCTCAACCATATGAGATTAAGCTTGAACTGGGGAGTGGTTTAGTATGGGGTGGACTTTGCATTAAGAGTTATAAAGTATCATTCCTGTGTGAATTGCAAGCTACATTCCATTTAAGTTTAAAAAAATAAGATTTTTTTCGTGTGCATCCAGAATAAATCCTTCATCGCCTGTTCAACAGTAAGTGGTATAATACACCACAGGTGGTGAATAACACAAGTACCAGATCAATATTCAAGTCTCTAACTTCTACTTTGCACAGTCCTTATTTTCCTTCCACTTGTATTCACGTAGTTATTTTTTTTCTTCTATTCTAATAAATTCCTTCAACAACACACGACATGCAAAACACACAAACACACACACATCCAGACGCTGCAAATGCTTTCAGTCTGTGTTTAATCGCCAAGCTGAAGTCAGAAGACGGGGAGTGCAATCAGAGGTTTAATAGCCACCTGATTAAAGAGGAAACAAGAAGAGGCGCTGAGCTGCGGAGAACTTCACTCGCTCCTCTGATTTAATTACTCAGCCAACCAAAGCTAGATAAGCCTCAGAACAGACAAGTCCAGCTTTTCTCAACGCTGCGTTTTAATTTTACACAAATAAACGCTCATTATCCACTTTTCCCATGCTTCCAATTACTGCAGCGTTTCTGACGAGACATTGGTCTAAAGGTAGCAAATAGGCAACAAGTATTTCCTCGTTGTGCTTGTCTGCTGAAAGGTCACATTTTAAAAAATATAGTCAGACAGAAAATCACTCAATCATTAATTTATTTTCTTATTTTGCCACCAGGAAGCCATGTTCCATTGTGCAAAATTTACAAAATTGCAGCGCCTAAAAAAAGCTTGGCATTATTACGTGTCTATCAGAGTGCAAAAACAAACAACACAACAACAAACACACAGCCAAATCAGGAGGACATGAGTGTGTGAAAGCCAAATTGCTGCCATCACCCAGGGGAGCTCCTAGATGTGTTTTTCTTCAAAATTTAAAGACAGGAGCACAAAGGAGGAGCGGAGGAGGTTAGAAACGGCTCTACAAGTGAGCAGAAACTTAAAGACCAATCTAGAGAGGGGGTAACGGATGACTGACGGAAAGAAAGAAACAAAAAAATCAACTTGAGTGAATGGAAGCTCTACAGAAAGGAAAAGGGAAATTTCTTACCCATGAAATCAGAACTATAAAAAACAAACAACTGAACAAAATCTAATAAAACATTCAAAAATATATTGATCAAATTCTAACATTTTCAAATACGTTTTGTAAAAGTTATTGAACACAACACAATTGGTGGTTTATCATGAAACCTTTTTTTTTTTGCCTTGAGTATTTTCAAGTTTTGTCTCTGTAGCTGTTTGATGATTCATGCCAGTGATTCACTGCAAACTCCCAGAATGAGAAAGTTAAAGAGCTTTACCCCTTATAACTCAGTGTTTACATTTGCCAAGAGTCCAGATGGCGTGAAGAACCAAACGGTTGGAGCTAGAGAGAGACATTAGTGAAGCTTTTAGTGTCAGCAACATTAGCAGCATAAATTATTCTGACTTGTGATGTCTGTGCTCTAAATATTTGTGGGGGAAATG
Organism: Xiphophorus hellerii; assembly: GCF_003331165.1. NCBI lineage: Eukaryota > Metazoa > Chordata > Actinopteri > Cyprinodontiformes > Poeciliidae > Xiphophorus > Xiphophorus hellerii. Next base: position 14,740,147 of record NC_045691.1, on the reverse strand, counting down.
ATTCAACCAACATTCCCAGAGTTATGTATCTAACCCTGAATAAATAACCACTAACAATATACTATAACAGCGGTGTCAAACTCATTTCGTTTGGGCCAAATCAAGGTCAACAATGCTCTTAAAAGGCCTGTTGTGCTAGAATGTATTGATAAAACCTGTTCACAAATATCTAAAATATCAATGAATTATTAAAATTAAATAATATTATTGAACATCTTTTCAGTCCGTCTAGGATTTCGTAATACATTTTGCAATTTTTTGCAATAAAAGTCTAAATGTTTGTGGTACTAATCTGGAAATATTTGGGATATTTGCGCTTATTTATGAAGGTAAATGCAACACTTTATTACTCGCTGTATAGATCATGGACTATAATCTGACATCAATTAAAGCTGAGGCAGCTGTTTAGTACAAGTAATAAAGTTTTTGACAATTTTTGAGAAAAATCTGCAATAAACTCCCAATTATTAGCACAAAAAACCCAGGGACATGTTGATTTTGCATGAATTTCTACGGTACTTCTCAAGAACCTGAAGGGACTAATTAATATAATTTGGCAGTAAGCAGATAAAATAACTGCACTGATTTGATTGATAACATAATATTTAAGCACACTTAGTGTTTAGAATCTAGAGGACCACATACAAAGCTGTGGCGGGCCGGATTTGGCCCACGGGCCTCAGGTTTGACACGTGTACAATAACAATATACAATATCCATCAATCAATTAGCTATACCTGCTTATCCTTGCAGGGTTGAGGGAAAAATAATAATTTAACACACTATTATTATACTATAATAATGCTACAATTGTATTAACCAGTTACTGTTAATTTCAAAAACAGTAAAAAAAAAAGAAGCTAAAACTAAAACCCAACATACAACCTAAAAAGGTTTTATCTTTTAATTGGTCATAGGTTAGTATATATCGCATTAACTGAGAATGTACCTTAAAGTTTTCAACTTTATCACAAGTCTTTTTATAAAGATCAAAATTGGTTTCTTTTCAAGATTTCTGGCAATTTGTCAAAAAAAAAAATCCTTTCTATGTAATTTAGATTTATTACTGCCTTCCAGAAAACTGCAAAACAGCTGAAACGCTGAGCTGCTTTGACCCGTCATAACTAGAACATTGACCATTTGATGTGTATTCAATATTTTAATCCATAAATAATTCATAATTGGTGACTATATTATGTTTTTAAATTGATGCAAAGGATTTTGAACTGCTTTGTTGCTTAAATGTGCTATAAAAATAAGCTTGATTTAGCTTCGATTTATTAGTGAGTGGCTTAAGTTAAACAAGGTCAACAAGCAGCCAAAGTGTGAAGAAAAAAATATTTTGATAACCTGGAGAAATGTTAACACATTATCTCAAAAGATTACACGAAAGTAAAGTAAAATCTAAAGAATGTAGGTTTAAAACTTTTGCACAGCTAACCTAACACAGCTAGTATCGAACACTTTTAAATTTTCTTCAGTGCGAGTCTGCGACTGGCGGCTGATAAGAGCCAGAAGGAGGTCCGTGTGTGTTTATGCTGCTAGCCAAAACTAAAACAGTCACATTTGAACCGCCTCCCGCAGCGTCGGGGCAAATCTGCCAAAACACACACATCCGCACACGGGAACGCATATCTGCAGGTGATCTCTGCAGAAAAACTGGCACATCAGAGATAAGAGAACACAGCAAGCTAATTCTCTTTGATTTATTCAGTAAGGATATGCTGCGACTTCTCTGGACAGTTGATAAAAAGACAAATTTCCCCTGGGTGGTGGTGGAGGGAGGGCACGCTCACCCCGTCAGACGGGGCCTAGGAGCGCCGGCTTGGCCTCATCTTTCACCTGAAATGCGCTTCTCTCTGATATCTTTAAAAGGTAATTCATCAGCGCGCCGCTCCCTTGACATTTAAAGCACCCTTGGCTTTGCACCTTTATGGAGCGAGACTGCACACCAAGTAGGGAAACAATTATGAGCGGGATTTATGGAGCATCGCTGCGTGAGATCATTCCTCAACTCTCACCGCCGCGGCTTCTCCCCTCCCCTGAACGCCGGCGTTCGTACATTCTTCACAGTGATGTATCTCAGATTAAGACTGAACCGATCTGTCCCTTATGCCCTGTATTAATCCAACTTTATAAAAATAAGTACATGGCCTTATTATGCACACAGAGCAGAGAAACAGCACCGTAGTAAAGCCACAAGTGGTGCCTCATGGGAAATCCATGATGGTATTTGAAGCCAAACCTATTAGCTGAAGCACTTTGAAGATTTATAATCATTTACACTGAAGTGCTTACACATTATGAGAAATGAAGTTTCAGGAACATTCTGATGCAATCATTGAAAACTTTACATGAAAGAGGAAAAACAAACCCTTTAATAATTTCATAAATTGGAATAGAGTCACCTGAAAGTGGCGGTAAAGAGTAAGATAATAGGGATTGTAACTAGTTACATTTACTTGAGTAATTTTTTGAGAAAAAAAAAACATATTACCTTTACTACACCATACTTTTGACTTCTACTTGAGTAATATTATTATTTATTCTTATTTGAGTAAAATTCTCAAATAAATAATATTTATTTGAGAATAGATATTCTCAAATAAATATGATTTATCTCAGTCTCATTTAAGTACAGAGCACTGAGTAGGAAAAACCTTTTTGGGTCTGCCGGTCCAAACCTTTTCGGGGCCCTGAGCAGATGTCCATATGGAGCCCCCTCCACCCCCCCATTTCTGTAACATTTCTGTTGCAATGTTTTATTTTTAGTTTTTCTTTGTTGATTTATTCTATTGTGTTTTCGTTTTTGCAACACACTGTGGTGAAGTTTTAACCTGTTTTTTAAATGCTATGTAAATAAATTTGACATTGATGTTGTATGTGTGTAAGATGGCTACTGTTATTAGCATTGTTTGTAACTAGTGTTGTTATGGCTATTAATTTTAACCTTACAGGAGTAGCAAACAACAAAAACTAAGTAACGTTGAGAAGCAGAGTGGTATTTAAGTGTGCCATATCTCTTTAATTATTTGAAGGTAACATCAGCTGATAAACACTAAATTTACAGTAAACAAAAAGATTGATATCTTATATTTCAGCCGCCAACAGCATAATTCATATTTATTACAGAGGAGGATGATTACTGTCACTGGAGTGCGGCTCGATTAATTTTGCTTCATGTCTTCAACCTCTGCAACTCGACGCAGCTCTGCTTAATTGTTAAACTTTTCAGCCTTTTGTCTGCAAGGGATCACCAACACAATGCTACTGACAAAGACTGAATTTAATTAACTAAAATTACTAATCAACATTCCACTTTGCAATTATAGTTATTTTGCTTTCTTTTTGCAAATAAATGCCCCGTCTTTTCAAACCCAATTGGTTGGAAAAATGTGGATTTCAGTGTAGACCAGAGGATTTGAAATGATGATTTTCCTCCTTAATTATGAACAAAACAATTATTTAGCTGATGAAACAAAGAAAAGCAAGAAGGTAATTCAACATGAGCAGCCCAATGATCATCTTCTTCGTCAGTTTGTGGCTGTTTCTTATTCTTGTGTCAATAAATACAATCATTTTAAAAAGTCATTAGATTTATAGATTTCAGTCCAAGACCTTTAATCTTGGACTGAAATCCTTTAATCTGATGACAACAATGTTCACACAACTTTTAGCACATTTGTCTGTGCTAAAAGATTATCAACTAAGATTTTGTTATTAAGTGTATTTGTTTTAAATACAATATTCTAAGTAATAGTTTAAGTTATGAGCTGCATTTATCCAATCCAGCTGTTAAAGTTAATACTTTATGATAAAGTGGATTTAAGAAGAAAACAGGACACCTGATCACCCCATATGACCAACAAAGTCCTGACTCTAACTTGGATAAGTTTTGGTCCAACCAATTTTCTTGCAAAGATTGAATAGAAAAGAATCTTATTCACATTCCAGTTTGTTCCTTTTGAAAAGATTGGGGCCAATTTACTTTGCTAGTGAATGGGAAACTATTCTGCGCTTACAATGGAAGGTTCTTTTCACACTTTGTATGTTTTATATTCATATTTAAATTTCAAATTAAATAAAATCCTTTAAACCTTTCATTTTTTTCTTAGTTACATAATCTAAATCATCTGAAGGTAGCTCTGCTACTGTCCGAGTAGGAAAGCGGTGCTGCACTCATTCAGCTTGCTCTCCACAGGAGTGGGTTTATATCTGAAATTCAAAGCATTATATGCTCAGATAATACACCGATGCTCTATTTTAAAAAAAAAATCCTGTTAACCTTACTTTGATTTTGTCTATATTCACTTGTCTTGATTGACTGTTGCATTATTTTCCATATTTCTGGATTTTCACTTCTCGTATCTTTTTGCTTTGCGCCTCTGAGCTGCAGATTTTTCCCCACAGCGACGTGTATTTCTGAGCAGCAGAGATCAGATGCTGCTGTTTATTCTGAAGACCTCACAGACTCCAAATAAAAACAAACCAGCAGCCTGATGTACCAATAACTTCCTCCACAGTTCAAAAATCACTACGCAGCGGCACCTCTGCTTCTGCTGCATGTATCACCTTTCTTCTCTTCCCTGCCGTATTGTCAGCACAGTTCATTCTCCATCTCTCTCCTGCTGTTCTCCTGTTTCCTTCCTGTCTCCTCTTCTTTCCTTCAGGCCTGATTTTGAGCATGGCTGAGTGTTAAAGGAGCTTGAACCTTAAAGCCTTTCATCCCGCGGAGGGAAAACGGCAGCAACAAGACCTGGCAGCATCTCACACATTCGAACGCACAGATTTATTTTATTTTCCCCGCATCTTCAGAGGAAAAAAAAGTCTTTTTATGGCTTTGTTATGAGGAGAAACAAAATGTAGAGAATAATCCAAATTCCAGTTTCTATTCTTTAAAGTTCACAAAACTGTCAAACTGTAAAGCAGCTACTTAAATTATTTTTAGCCTTAGAAATATCCTTTTGTCAACATATTGTGTAGTAAGGTGAATTTGTTGCACTGGGTATTTACTAACTGCAGAAAACTTTCTCTAAGCTAAAACCAGCCATAACAAAAATATGACTTCAGTGGTTTGGAAAAAATATTTATACCTTTTGATCTTTATCCCAATTTGTCACAATGCAACAATAAACCTCAAAGTATTTAACAGGAATTTTTAAAGAATAGATAGAAAGCAGAAAGAAAAGAATGCATAATTGTTTTCAGTTTTTTACAAATAAAAATTAGAGAAGACTCAGTTTGGATGTGTGTCTGGACTTTGACTGGGCCATTCTAATTCTAATAGTGCATCCACACCAAATGCATTTTGCGTCCGATGCTTCAAGTTCGACGAGTGAGAACTTTGTAGTCCGACGTTTGACATTTTGCTCTAGATGTGCGTCAGTCTCGTCAAAATCGCTCTACGCTGGATTTGAGAGAAAACTCAAACGATTCCACCGTCTCCTGCATATTTCATCCAAATATTTGGATTTGGATAACTCAAATGTAGGGAAATATTTTCAAACAGTAAAAGTTATAACTTACTCGACATTTCTACTTTCTCGCTGATCCTCTTCCAAGTCAGGTCCTTTCTGTTCCTGCCTCTGTTGTCATAATTTAATCTGTCGTGGATTACAGGACGAAAGCAAACAGCGACAATTAGTTTATCCTCCATGGTTTTTTTTATTCTGAGATCATGTCGGAAAATGCACCACTACGTGCTGGTTGATGCTCCACGTCAAGTGGCAAAAGTTCAGATTTTCCAATTCCAGCATCGGATGCATCAAATGCTTTGAATGGCATTGCGCTTGACGCGTGAAACGCATCTCCACATAGACTCTGAACGTAAACCAAACGCGCCTGACGCTCAAAACGCGGTTGGTGTGAACGCACCATTAGATCAACTGCCTTCTTCTTGCTACTAAATCCAAAGATCAGATTTAAAAAGTTCATGAATAATAACACTGGTGTGTACCTTTGTCTTTAAGTTACTGCTTGTTCAATAATGTTCTGTAACAAACCTCTGAGTCTCCACAGCTGGATTTACACTAGGATTTAAATACACTCATACAGACTCTTCACTAATTAGGTGACCTCCGAAAGTGATTGATTGAACTGGATTTTTTAGGGGCATCAGTAAGGCAGCTGAATATACAGTAAATGCTTATAAATAAAAGCACATTGTTCAGATTATTATTAATACAAAAATTTTAAAAAGCATATCAACAAATTCATGTTGCTCTGCCACTCAAAATCCAAATAAAATGCCTATAAGTATGTAAAATGTATCTGTGGCTCTGCATGCTGAGCTTTTATGTAAAATCTTAAAGATGCTAATCATACCAAAACATAATTTATTATACATTATGTCCTAATTTTTCTGTCTGACAAATATTTTCTGGTGAATACACTTTTTTCCAAACAACTTCAGTTTTTGTAAACATTAATCTCATACTCCGATGGTGGGCAAACAAAAGCCAAATCTTCAGAGGAAGTGCGATAATTCAGAGAGAAACAGACAGGAGACATCCTGAGTGCACCTCAAAGTAGTTTTTCCAATTAAAACCGGAGCAGTAAATAACAAACACAGAAAATGTAATTTGTGAGCCTGGTGGTGAGTGAAGAAGAGTTTGCAGTGCTGACTGTTCTAATTAGAGTGAGGGTAAATGATAGTGCCCCTTCACTGGGCACACACTATAGGGCTGGGATGGGTGCAGGGCAAAAAGAGAGAGAGAGAGAGAAAGATGTAGAGAGAGAGAGAGAGAGAGGAGAAATGGAGTCAGTAAAGTCAAGAATGAAAGAGATGCAGCCCGCGGGTTTTAGACAGTCTTTTGGTTTTACTTTAAATCCCTTTTCCTCACTTTTTTTTTTTCTATTTTCACAAATTACTTTTGCTTTTTTCCCCTGCATTTAAATCTGGTTTGATGTTGAGAGGGACTGAGTTGATCTCCAGCATGGTGTGAGCTGGTTGACAGTGAAGCTTCCTCTGCTGGAGGCAAAGTGTTAAAATGAAAACAGACTACATTTGTACAAATGGAAACACACATACAGATGTACTCACTGGCTGACAAAAGCTACACTTATTTATTTGGCTGTGCCCAATCCTTAAATTATATTTGGGTTAAGAAGGAAGAACTTTAATAGGTGGCAAAAATATTAAGGGGACATTTATTAAGAAAGTAACAAGAACTAGCAAACATATTTAGTTATGGACAAACCTGCATGTCTAAAATGTTGCTATTTTTTAAGATTCACTTTAAACCAGGTAAAATTTAAATGTTTGAGTCATAAATAACCTGACAAATGCGTATCTGTTTCTCTTTTTTTTTTTTTTTACCCTTCACACATCTCAGCCCTCTGTTGGCTTTATCTGCTGCATCTCTTGCACTCAGTTTCTTCACGCGCTGCGTATGATCTTCCTCCAGAGGTGCCCCAAATTGTTATTTTTTATTGTTACTTAAGCTTTTTGCTGGGAGGCAGCCACAAAGCAGACAGAACTGCAGCAACATAAAAGCAGCATTTCAACAAGCAGCAACTTTAAGGAGATGAATGCAACATTTTTTGTTGTTTGCTGCATTATAAGCTTGATTTGGCTTGGAGTTTATTCTTTTCCATGCTGATCTCATCTTACCTTAGATTTGGTTTGATTTGATGCAAACCAAATCAAACCAAATCTAAATTGGTTTGATTTGATGCATTGCCTTTTATTTATATGCAGTAATAACAATAAGTCACTGTTGTACAACAATGTAGCTGCAGCCAAGTCCTAAAATGTTTGTAAATAACTTTAAATTTTGGTTGCAAATTGTGGTTTATGATTTTAAACCCATAATTGAAAAGGCCAACAAAATTGTATTTTATGATGTTCCATCAATTTAAACCCATTTTGGTTAGATGTGAAGACTAGGAAAGACTTTTTCTGCATTTCAATAAGGCATCAAGTGTCATTACCCCAGTTCCCTAGTGAGCAGTCAGTCATCTGTTTACGGCAACAAATTATATTCTGTAAAATCTTTCCTAGTTAAAAAAATTTACAGAAACCTGGAAGTTTTTTGTCCCCAATAGAAAACTCAAACTGCCATGGCTCGGCTTATAACATGGGAAAATGTGTTGTAAGTGAAATAATATTAATAATAATAATAATAATATTTATTGCTGAAAAGTTAGTTGTAAGTTAGTTTTGTCTTATTTCAAGTGCACTAAGATATTTGCACTGGAAACTAGACCAAAATTACACGCTAAGATTTTGTGTTTTTGCGGTGAACAAAGGCTCGCTGCAGAAAAATAAATAACCAGCTAGATGTGGCATGAAGTCCTGCAATATTAAAATGATTTTTTTTCTCAAGAAAATGCGACTTTGGTGAGGTAAGCATAAACTATTACGATGAGGCCTGAATATGAACAGGGTCCCATAAATGCTCAAACCTTAATTTGAAGTAAAAACAAAAACGTGTGCTCAGCTCCTGCACCTCCATATTTAGTTAATAGTTTGTGTGGCAGCATTTTGGATATCAGATAGAAATTTGTGACAGAATACTAAAAATGATTTGTAAACACTAAATTAGTAAGGTCATTCAAAACGGCTAGGTAATAATGATAAGTCAGCATCTGAGCTCCAGCAAGTAAAAGGCTGTTTTGTAATTTTTAATCTGCTTGAGATCCTCTGGTTTAGAATCTAAAATTTCTTGACATGTCAATAATCAAGCCTTTTATATTAGTTTCTGTACAAACAAAGGTTATATATGCACATTCTTAGTATGTAGTAGGATTGTCTTTTAAACCTTGGGATCTTGGGTTTAAAATTTTGGGTATCCTTTAAAAGACATAGACACATGAGAAATGTTGCGTAATTTTTTTCCGCAGAGAGGCATATTATTGAGGTCACATTCTCAAATTATGTTCTCTGGAGTTATTTCCAACTTTAGAAACATTCTTTAAGAGAATAAAACCTGCTTCTCCAAGACAACCGTGCCCACATCAGTTTATTCATCTGTGCCAATGTGGCGGTGCCCGTTTTGTAATAGGCAATGATAATTAGAAGTAAACTGCACAAATGTTTGACCTGAGCTAATTAGGAAGTTTGCAGACTTTGCAGCAGAGATCAGTAGAGGGATAATGAATTATAAAATGGTTCATTACTGCGCTTAAGGGACCTGCTCAATCTCAATAAATGGGACATGGGGCCTAGCAGACGCATCAAACCAAAACGCACACATCGCCTCATTGAGCCGCTGAAAGACTGCTATTAAGAGATTTTTTTCCACCTCTTTTATTTTATTAAAGATTCTCCTCTTCTTCTCTGACATCTAACCTTTTGGTTTGTCACAGCTTTTCAATTTGTTCATGAATATCTACTTTAATGTGAAAATGCTGTTTTTGGGAAAACTGTCGAATTCTACAGATAACCTAAAAACAAACATCAGCTGTTTGCATTATACTGTACTTTATGCTGTGAGCTCCACATTTTTAGCTTTAACTTTCCCTGCCTTTCCTCCAGCGTCTCCCTGAGGACCGAGTCTGCCCACTCGCACTGCCCGTCTTCTGATAATACTAAACCCACAGATTTATTGTAGATCTAGACCCATCAAGACCCAGAGGACAACAATCTGCCCACATTAGTTTCCCCAGACATGCTCTCCAAGGCAGCCTGCAGGCTGGACGTAGAGCCAAGCATGACAGAAAATAATCCTCTTCTACCAGCCGACACAGCTCCTGTTAAAGCCGTTTGGTTTAGGTTTAAAAATATTACACCAATTCTGCAGCTTGGTTTGACATTTTCAGACAAAGCTATCGAAAATAATCAACTGAACTTAAGGCCCCCATGCAAATAGAGATATTAATTAATTTTATGTCACATTGTTTTTATTCAAAATGTGGAGTCTGCATGAGTGAGTCCAGCCTAAAGAACCTCAAACTGCTGGATTTCAGAGGTTATAACAGCGGACGCTAATTCAGCCTCAGGCTACAAATGGCCAACAGGGATGAAGAGCGGTGAGCTTCACAGCAGATACTGAATACATGCAGCTTGTTCACATCTGCCATGAGGGAAACACAGACAGGCACCAATATAGACTCTTTGTGTGAATGAATTAATGAATAAAAATACTTCACCAACAAAAATCTAATACAAGCTGTTTACATCTGAGTTTTTGTTACATATTTATCAATCAAAATACTCCACTGTTGACTTGTTGATGTCCAGCAGAGGTAAAAACATTAAACAAATGAATATTTCTTTACTACGTCATGATTGGTTTGGCTGATTTAATAAAACTCAGTCGTCTCCTCTACGCAGAATTGTTCTAGTTCAGCTACATTAGAGACATTTGAGCATAAACTGGTTTAAAACCATCCTATGGGTTCTGATTAGATTTAAATCCAAACTTGGCCTACCCTTTACAAGATAAAGTAAGTTTGCAGTATCATTCAAAAATGGTCAAATGTACCTTAAAAGCTTATAAAATATAATCTGAACAACATTATGTGTTTATGGTCCATGAAAACGATGTTACCTTTAAAAATTCTTCCTTTCTTAGAATAGTTAAGTTTGTTCAGCAAAAATATGATTTTAACGGTAAGAAGCAGAAGGAAGACACTTTTCACATCAACATAAGCATAAAAACAAAACTTTAAGAAATCCAGGTGTTAGCATCAGAAGGCACATCCACGGTAAAATACTGATTTATATGGATTTTACTGTATTTATACTGTAAACTTCTGATAACCACATCTGCTGGTATTTTACCAAAATTAGAGCTGTGTTTTTACAATGTCAGTAACTCCAAAAAAAACCTAATTTTTATTTTAAAATGGTTTTTTAATGATAAGAAATTCACTATCTGTAGTGTTATAAAAGATATTCTGACTTCCCATGACTTCATATGCAGACATGATGCAGTAATAATGTTCAAAATTTACTGCAATATGTCTGCATTTCAATCATTTGACAGCTCAAATCAAATGAGCAAACATAATGTACAAAGAAAACGTCGAAGCAGCTCAATGCATGTCAGAGAAAGAGGAACCCAGATGTACAGCCCCAAATTTTTCTTGAAGTAATTTCTAAATGACTGAAAATTCAGTTGTGCTCAGCTTGAAAAGAGACTCATACTGTCATCTAGGGAGCAGGTGTCCTGAGCTACAAGCTGCTGGATCCCTAGTTTAACAAGCTGCAGACTATATAAACGTACATCGCTCTGAGCCGAGAGGCTGCAGATAAACAGACAACAAAACATCTGATCCAGGATCCAACCCTCAAATATTTTACGACTTGTAAATATGGGCAAACAGAGAACTTGAGGTTCTGTTTAGTTTAACATCACCTTCTGTCCACCTTATGTGGGTGCAGACATGCAAATTTCAGCCTGAGATAACCAACAATTGTCAAACCTTTTGATGCATTATTCGATTCTATTTCCGACTTAAATCCCCAAAATGTAACAAATCATTCACCTTGCAGCTGTTTCACTTTATAAAGAACATTAGCAAACCGATTACCATAAAACAAAGTTGGAAATTAAAAAAAAACATAATAAGATGTTGAATTTTGCATCAAACTAGGTCTCTGAAAAGATGTAAGTGTTTGATCAGAACTTTGCCAGGGACATGCAATTTGGTTACAAAGGACCTTAAAGAATGACTCTACGCATGCAAAGCTAAAATAATTCTCAATTGCATTTTTATCAACAACTATAACACAACACACATGCTTATAATTGGACTGGCACAAATCTGCAGTTGGCAATCTGAGCAGTGCAGATCGTGCAAAGGGAGCTAACTAAACAACATCAATAGTAAACATTTTCCACAGAGAAGAAGAGGAGAAAAAAGAAGTAATTCCATGCACCGTGCCACTCTACTCCTTTAGATTTCACCAGGCTCAATCAAGAGCCCTTTATCCTCTGGCTCACATCCTCAGACAGGGGATCCAGAGCTGCCATAAAATGGGTCCGGGAACAATGCACAGCCTTGATTGCTCTATTGTGAGTTAGCTTTGGCCTTTGACATCTTCTCCTGAACCAAGAGTGTCTAATTCTGACAAGATTTGTCTGGAGAGATGCAGCTGGAGGGCATTGTTACAGACAGGTGCCATAAACTGCCTGCTTGACAAAGAAAGTCAAGAGTAAGACAATGACGGAGAGGAAGAAACCGCTGCAGTAGAAATGTTTGCTCATTCCCTGTTTCTCTTTTTAGTTGTTTTTTAAGAGTCAGAGTGAAAATGTCCAAAAGGTTACAGAGGTGAGAGGTAGATAACAGAGGAAGCATGTCCATGGAAACCCTAGAGGGTACATGTGTAGGATTTTGCTCATTTAGCGGCTGCAGACTAAGGATGGTGTTATGTCTGCAGGGCTGAAGAATGCTGTGCAGGAAGGGCAAGGTCTACGATAAAAAGCACGACCGCTAAAAAGAAAATACAGAAAATACAGTACAAATCAGTTCGAGAGCCAGTATCTGTCATCTGAAATCACTTTACTGTGCAAAAGTGCAAACCAATATCAAAGGAGAATGAGTTACTGAGTGAGAGTGAAGAGGATGTGTCATCTAGTCATGACCTGAATGTCTGAAAAAACCAGGAGGATGTTTGGTTTCACCGTAAAAACAGACGGCAGGCATTCATCTATATATACATTCAGTATTTACATAAATATTAAATTAAAAATAAGGCTGATAATGAGTTTTAGGACAGGACATTTTGAGCCTAAAACAAAAATAAGAGTCAAAAACGTTTGACATGATCTAGTTGCTACAATATAAAAACTGAAAAGCATTAGTGGTTTCCACTAATGCTAACATAATAGACTATTACAGTTATAATGTCTATAACATTTAATCAATGCTACTTTAAATTCCATACATACAGGACAAATATAGAGTAATTAAAGCTAAATTAAGTGTTAGATTTTAAGTGATCATTATGCAGTTAATTAGTTAATTAAAGTGAATGTCTGCAGTCGAGCGCTTCACTGACATGCTGCTTGCATCGCAGCTCGTTAACTGTACTTCTAAAACAACATGGCGGACCAGCTACTTTCCACACAGTGGACATTTGCTCCTTTCAGATCATCTCTACATGCAATTTTTAACCCTGTAATATTTCAACATCTCTATTTTGAATTAAATAAGTTAAACAAATGTTGACTTTTCTTCACGCTTCTTAAGCAGACTTAGAGATTGTACCTATTTTTCAGTCGCTGAATGCTTTTGGATAGGAAACTGTAGTTTGTACCCCACATGACCACAAACTACGGTATCTTGCAAAATCTTGGCTGAGCAAGATATCTGTGAAAAACTCTGATTCTCTGTGCAAGATTAATCAAAAAGAATGTAAAATGCCTTCCAAATTTTTGGGTGATCATTTCGATGTCTGGAAGATGTGTACATATGTAATTTGTATACAACAAATGTAGAAAATACAAAATAGAGCATGTTTTATAACATATTTAACATGAAAACAGTTTCATACAACATTACAAAATCAAAAAGCATTACTGCCACTGACATCATCTCTGCATTATTCAACGATAATATTGTAATCATACGATTGTCTAATATTGTGCAGCCTATTAACACTCGTCTTTTTCTACGCACACGTGTTTTGTCTGTGTTGTGTGTAGCGAGGTGAGAGATTTTTGAAGGATATTCTTCTACTGTCTCTCAAAAAGCATTTACATTACATTACAGGTGTTTTGAAATGTGGAATAACTTACAGCCTTTGTATATATCTGTGGGAATCTGGACGGCACTGGAGGAGTAGTTGACCTTGTTTTTAAAATTTGGATCGTCGACAAACTCCAGCTCCAGGGAGGACGAGGTCTCCAGCGGAGCTTCCTCCTCTCCGTCTTCTGTCTGCTGAAACACACACAGAGTGGAAATAAATAAGAGATGAATCTACATAAAAAAAAAAACAAGATCACTGAGCTGCATTTTGTAACTTTCTACACTGTGATTCTGGAAGACATATTTGTCCTCAGCATATATTATCTTTCTTCCTGATTCGCCAAATTTGAATCATGTTAAGCATAAAAATGGTGATTATTCTGCCTTCTGTCTGACCTCAGATTCAGTGGTTCTGTTCTCTGCCTCTAATCAGAGAAAAACAGCAGGTATGAGCTCAGTTATGAAACAGAGGGAGCCATTAGTAGCTATGATAACTACCACAGACCAATGTGATGTTAGAAGAATTAACCCCAGCAACCTGACATCACTTAATTACTGTTTATTTTCTCGCCCAGCATATTTGATTACAGACTTTCTTCTCTCCTGCCTCATAATGTGAGAATCATACTCCCTTTTTAGGGTGTTTTGTTTGCAATTTGAAGCCATATTTTGCATTTCAGAAGAACCAGATATCAGACAAACCCAACATATTGAAAAAAAAAAAAAAGTTAGGCAAAGTTATGTGATTTATTGGATGAAATGATTGGAAGAAACTTTGCTTGTTTCTGATTTGACATAAAGAAATGCATCCAATAAAAAAAATTTAACTATCACAACTTTACCACTTATACAATTAACTCATTCATTTATTTTATACTTGTTGAATAAAGAAAGTCCTAAATTCCTAAATCATTTTGATAAAGCAGTAAGGGTTAATTGGATGTGACATGACTAAAAAATGTTTGTTTTTTCCAAAGAATGTGAATCAAAAGCTCTTGTCCACAGCAGAAACTGATTGATGGCTTGGCTGTAATTGACTATTAAAACGCAATTAGAAACTGCTGCCAGGACGAGCCAGGGGAACTTTGAGACGAAGCTCCGCTGTAACAAAACAGAGGCGGAGATAACGTTACGAAAGAAAATGACCCATGAGACGATTTCCAGCTCAACAATTGTCATAAAAACCTGAGGTTGACCTGGAAATGAGCAGCGACGTTTAAAAAATGAAAAAGACAAAAAGCTAAATAAAGGCTTATTAAAAACATAATTCTGTATATTTCTCTTGCTCTTAGATATCTCTGTAGTTATGCTGCTATAGAGTTAGGCCACTTTTTCTCACTTTCTTCTTCTACTACTCTCTGATTGGCATTACTGGCTGTTATTTCAATTGTTCATTTTATGCTTTAAAAATGAAAGAAGACATCAGTTGAGATATTGCTGCCAAAATCTAAATATTCTCCCTCCCTACTATTAAAGTTTTACTTTTTATGAAATTAGAAAATAATCCTACATCAGTGCATCTGTTTCCTTTTTGTGTATCTGATTTCCACTCATACTGAGCCTGGTTCTGCTGCAGATTTCTTCTTGTTAAAGGGGAGTTTTTCCGCTCCACTGTCGCTACACGCATGCTGAGCATGACGGATTGCTGACACAACACAGGCGATTGTCTAATGCCTCTATATGGTTGTCCAGGAGGAATGAATGGTGGTAATCAATGAGATAATAACATTTTAAATTTTTTTTTTTTTACAATAGTATATTTTTTCTTTATTTGAATAATTAAAAAAAACTTTCATTTCCACAAATAGCTAAAAATGTTGTTTTTTTTTTGCGACACAATTGGGTTTTAAAATGTTGGCTTTTACCTAAGTTGACTGTCAGAGCTCAGTATTTGTTTGTCATTTAGAGTGACTAATTCTCTCAGTGTTGAGCTGGTACCCCCCCTTCCTCCAGAAGAGCCCAATCATAATTAACCAAGGCAGTGTCTAATTAGAAGCTGAATAAATCCACACAGGAAAGACTGATTGGTTCATTTTCTTCAACCATCTACCACCTGTTTTGCTCGATTCATTACCCAATTTGTTAATTTTATCTCCCCGTTCTCGAGGCTTAATTAAAGGCTGAAGGGGCCAGAGATGACATTTCAAAGCTTCTTCCAGTCCCGCCCTGCGCCGACCACGGCTAACCTGAAGCATCGCTCATGGACCTGGGTGTGCGTCAGATCAAAGCGACATCACACACACACCTTCTGCCAGGGCAAAACAAACATTCATCACCCAACAGATGGGAGCATTGTTACGTGACGGTCCGGGATATCGTGCCAGTCATGCTGTAACAGCCTAAAAGCAGAAAAAGTTTGATTGACCAACATCATAATCAAAGTTGTAGTAATTCATTTTATGTGTTTGAAAGTCCTGCTGCAAGCAAATTACAACCTAGAGTCATGATTGGCAGTATTTCTCTACCAGGCAGATTAAAGTGCTGCATTTAATGTGAAATTAAGCAGACCAAAGAATATTTTTATGTTTTAATTACTCTTTGCTATAGAATGAGGTGTAGCCATTTCTTTCTAAACATACAGCTCTGGGAAAAATTAAGAGACCATTTAAAATGATCAGTTTCTCTGATTTTACTTTTTATAGGTATATGATTGAGTAAAATGAACATTTTTCTTTTATTCTATGAACTTTTGACATGTCTCTGAAATTCCAAGCAAAAAAATTTCTATTTATTTGCAGAAAATGAGAAATGGTCAAAATAAGGAAGAAGATGTAGTGCTTTCAGACCTCAAATAATACAAAGAAAACAAGTTCATATTCATTTAGAAACAACAATACTAATGTTTTAACTCGGAAAGAGTTCAGAAACCAACATTTGGTGGAATAACCAGGAGGTTTTCAGTGGTCTCTTAATTTTTTCCAGAGCTGTAGAATTATTACCACCATGGTAAAGATGTATAAAAGGCCTTCATTTAAATTACTTACTGGTGAGACTCACTCCCACACAATAAAACATTTTAAACAAATCTAATCTTTAATTAAACACATCTATTTAGGAATAAAATCTTACATAAATAAATTATTGTAGAGTCTACATGGGTTTTAAGGATCAGGAGAAAGCTCAGAACTAAATTGCCTTTAAGGTCTGCGTGGTCTTGTTCAACAGAGGTAAGAACAGTGTCCATATCTTCTGCACACAGTCAAACTTGTTTCCTGTGCAGTTTGGACTCCACCAATCTGACCTTTTTAGACAGAATATGATCTAAATACAGTATATCAACAAAATCTGTCCTGTTGATATGTTTAGGACAGTGGTCTAAAGTTGGTCTTTGAGTGCTGCTGTCTTGCATGTTGTGATCTTCTTCTTGTTTATCACAATGGAAAGATCAAAACCGCCGTTCATTACAAGGCTTCTGTAAAACCCGGTGACATGCTGTGAAGGTAATTAGGCTGTCTGAATCAGCTCTGTTAGAGCAGGGACACATCTAAAACATGCCGTGACCTTCAGCATGCACAGAAGTATTTTGCAGTCGAGTGTTGAGAGTACAACCCAAAAAGGTCAAGTGCTTTCTTTAAAATTAAGAAATGTTGGTGTCTTGTTCATAAGTAAAGGACGGATGCAGCAGGAGAGACGGGAAGGCAGCATTGGGAATCTGATAGCGTCAAGCCTGCTGTAGTTTATTGCTGTAAAGACGGAGCTATCCGAAGAGAAAAAGCCTTTTAATTTACCATGTTTAGACTCTACTTGTGGTTATGTGATATGGATCTTTTCTGAAACAATCGCCAATAAAAGCGCCTGATATGAGTTTGTTGTGTTGAGCAGCTGCACCCAGGTTTCAGGATGGGGTGAGGTGCTAGCTCATCCATGAGGGAATAAGGGTGCATTCACACCTACCCTCTTTAGTCCACTTTAATCAAACTCTAGCTTATTTGCCTAGAAAGTCCAGTTCATTTGGGGAAGTGTGAATGTGCAATTAAAACCTAGGACTCTGTTCGTTTGACATGAACTCTGGTGTGGTTTGAATGCATATGTGAACGCCAAGTGAACTGGAGACCGCAAAAAAAGCAGGAAGTCAACTGTAGGGCAGAGCATTCTGGGTAAATAAAACCTAAACAAACAAACAAATGCTAGAGCTAGGCAGAGTGTCTAGCTCTAGCAGGAGAAATGGATCATGGCCTTTTACCAAAAACAAAAGAAAAATCTTACAATTGCTAAAATTTGATGATACTCCATTTTTCAAAAAAGGCAATTGAGCTCATGTCTTCTCTAGAGCTTTTTGTGTCGTTTCCTTCAGTAGTTTGTGATACAGCGCCACCACAGGTGAGGAGGTGAACAGGTTTTTTCAAAGAGCTCAGATCACTTCATACAGTGCAGATTGAAATTTAACCACATGAAAATGTGACAAATGTTGCGATTTTGATCCCTAAATGAACAGAGTTGGGTGAACTGTCAGGTGTTAAATAATCCTGAGTACTTCTGCTGCTCATCGGCATAGAAAAGAATCGGTTGTGGTTCCAGCATCTCTTTGGAGGTTTTTTTAAGAACATCGCACTAAAAGAGAGGAGCTGTGTGTCCATTCTGGACTGGGTTGATCGACAGAGGGATGTCTGGGTGTTTCTCCTTGACCTGCTTCTCCAATGAGCAAATCCACAGCAAAAGACATATAAGGATGGATAGATTTATTGCAAGGTTTTATACACAACTTCACCAGGATCACCAATAATTGTGGGATGGTACTGTATATTTTATTCAGTATCCAAAAAGGCTTCTTTGTCTGGTTTACAGCAAATAAAAAAAAGCTAAGAAAATCTGAAAATGTCAATACATTTTTTTACCATAAAAATGAATATCGGACATGCTCGGGTACATTACACTTCACTTTTGTAATAAGGGTGAAGCGACAGGAGGAGAAATTAACGAGGTGAGGTGCACAGGAGGGGAAAAGAGCCTGACAATGACTTACCTTTTGCTTGAAACCAATTTCATGTGACATCCTCTTTATAGTTCAGGATTATATTCAAGCATCAGAGCTTAACTGAAGAGATTCACCAAGTGAGACCGACTGGGAGGGTAACTGGTGGGGACTCAGAGAGGAACGACCTCTGCCTGACTCCCGCCATCGGTTCTGGGAGGTCGTAAAGTTGTAGACGAGTGGGTCAGAGGTGTGTCACAGACTCGGCCTCAGTGTGCCATGTTAATGATGACCGATGTTCTCCAATTAGATGTGCTGACAGGCCCTAAAGCGCTGTGTCATTAATCACGACACTGTCGTGCACAAAGAGAAAATCACACCATGATTTATTGCTCCTCTGCTTCTCTTTTCTCACTCTCTGCTCCATCTTCTCCCTGCTCTGGTGATCTAAAAGGGATTCTTCCCTGCCTCCCTGAAACTTAATCAATCAGTCGGTGTGATTTCAAAACGTACTCTGTGCAGGAATTTCAGGGAAAATCTATTTGTTTAGCATCTGAAACTTTTCTTTGAATGGGATGACTGACATAAATAAGAGAAAAGCTATGCTGCTGTTGGACGTCGTTGCGCGATTTGTGTTTGAAGGAAGGCAATAGTTCAGGTTGACCGCTAACAACAGGCTCATCCATCGGACAAAAGAAACTCTGGAGATAAGGTCTGGGGGAGGACATCAGAATTCACAGACTCATGCATGTCGACCTGGCCGTGCTCACCATACAGCAGTGCCAACTCACTTATGCACACAGACAGCGCAGGATCCTACGACCTGAGAAGGAAGGGCATCAACACCGAGAAGGCCAGGGGAAGGGGCAGGAAGGGCTTGCAGGAAGGGGTGAAAGGGAACGGGAAGTGGATGAGTGGGATTTTGTGTGTCTGGAGGGGTCAAGGCAGGCAGACGGTGCGAGGAAACGGGGGGGCGGGGTTAGGGAGCAGTCCATACTGTACTCACATAGTCTGAATCCGCTTTCGAATCGTAGTATGAAATGGCATTCTCCTGTGCAGAAAAGAAAAGTAAGAAGAAAAGATGGTGAGAGAAGATATAGCTGTGCCTATATCAGTCCCGACCTGTGGTGGTGAGCAGGAGAGAGAGAAGGTCATGGTTATATTCAATCACACCGTTCAGCATGAGAATATAATCAGCATCACAGAACACAGGAGGAGTAGTGTGATGTAAAATGATAGTCATGACGAGGCAAGATGTACAAAACTTGTGTTCAGCACAAGTTTGAATCTCATAGTGTGAAGTCAGATGGTCTGAGATGAAGCCAGAAAAAGGACCCAGCAGCGCAGTACTGCATTTTTCTCAAATTAATATTGTTTTTTCTGTGTTCTTACAAACATCCCCATCCAGATTTTGGAAACCAGAAGGTGGTATAACATAAAAACCAATCACATAAATACATAAATACAGGGGAAGAACATTCTAAACATGGAAAATTTTAATGAAAAGATAAATTAGTGAATATTTATATCAATATGGAACCAAAACATAAAGAGTCTCGCATACAGTGGACCCCCGTGAATAATGTTCACGGATTCACCTATTTGCAGATTTTTCTGAGGAACATTACTTCAAATTATTTGTGGAAAATTTGGTTATTTGCGGATTCTTTTGTAGAGCAGATCTAAAAAATTTTTAAAGATTATGCAGCTTAGGAAGCTGAAATCCTTTGGCACAAAGCTAGTTAGCACACTATTGGCTAAGGTTTGCAAAGCAGCCAATCCAGGAGCGCTATATATTTTCATTGGAACTGATTGGCTGTATTCACAAAGGGAGATGCATTAACTAGCTTCTGTGATAGTACTAAGACAGATTCCAATATAGATATTAATGTTTATTAAGGTGAATTTGGTGTTTGAACTACTAAAATAGGTTTTAGTGGGGGTTTCAAGAACTTCAGCAAGGGGTTAGGGTTCGCAGTGAATACAAAATATTCAAAATATTAGCATTAAACAAAGACCTGCAATTTTTTTGAGTGTTTGGATAAAGTGCTTTTCTATTTCTTTGTCTAGATTTTAAGTCTGTTCTCAACCTTAAAACCTGGATGAAGTCCCCTTATTGAAAATGTCCTCCGAATTAAAAGATTTTCACTTTTCAGAAAATATCACCCTATAATGGGCAAAATTCGTACCAATCTTGAACGGCGGTCAGCAACCTCACAAAATCATTCAAGGGTTGCAAATGACCTTGGAAGAAGTTTTAAACAAATTTAAATTAACCACATATTTTAAGCCAAGTCAAATGTTGCACAAAATCATGTTTGAAACAAATAAATATTGTTTTGTAGAATCTTTTAGCAGCCAGTCAAATTTTCTCTAACTAGCCACAAGGGGGTCGTTTCTGTTGTTTCTAACACATAAAGCAAATGTGGGTGTGGAGAAAAAAGTCAGCTATCATTTTATGCTTTCAAGCTTTCTTTTCCATTTACATAACTACATTATAAAAAAAAGCTTTGTAAAATCTTCACTTTGGAAAAATTGCTTTTTTTCACCTACAAATTAGTTTGCAATTAAATGAAAGAATCAAGCAGAGAAAAAAAGACTTCTTTGAAAAGCATCAGTGTTGGTGTGGACAGGACCTTTTCCTCTACTTTTTCTCCTCTGTGGGAGTTTTATCACCCTCTGCTGTTAGTGTGGAGTTGTGGTAAACAGCTCCCAAGCAGAGAGCAGAAATACACGTAAAAAAACATTAATAGGAGTGAAAATTTATACCACTCCATTTAACTGTTTCGTTCCACTTAACCACTTGAGTTTTTAGCTGCCAGATTCAGATTTTTACACACAAGCTTTCAGACTTTATCCACCCTCGTTTTCAGCAGGTTGGCTACGCAGTCGTCCTCGTTTCCCTCTCAGCTGGAGTCCTTATCGGCTCCCAGGTAGGCGTGAGGGTTGGCAGTGTTTGGCAAGCAACATCCACCGTGTGGTCTGCCTCATTATGATGAGTAGAGACTGGCTGAGGATGCGTTCTCAAGGGCAACGCTGTGACTGATGCGCCCTCACTGGCAGAGCTGCGGTCGCAGTCTGGTGAGGGACGCCGGCTGACAGAACTGTGGTTTCATGTTTTATACGCTTTCTATTTATTTCTATCTTAGCATTAGAGGAAAGACAGGGGTGATAACCTTTTTGCTTTTTCACACATGCATTCTCTTCATTTTAGGTTAAAATTAATTACCTAGGGTTAGCTTTATATTCCTTGGCACTTAATTCAAAATTTCACACTGTAAAAAAGGACACTCATTGGAAAGACTGATACGTTATCATGTTTGGTTTAATACGCTGTAGGAGTCAAGTAATCAAGCCCAGATCAGGTACTGCATTTTGTCTATTATGGAGGAGAAAACATGCAAATGTTACCTATTAAGAAAATAAAATCTACTTTGATTTATTTAAGAATATTTTAATTTGATATTGTATCGCAAAATATTCTAACAAAATAATTAAATGTACCTTGAAAAACTATCAATACCCATGTAAGATTTTCACATTTTGTCATACAAGTTCAATCTGCAGTATACAGCTCTGGAAAATATTAAGTTAAGTTTTTCCAGAGGTGTATATTACTGGGATTTTACATCGTAGTAGTAGTGCATACATGTAGAGTAAGAGGGAAATGATACATGGTTTGTGAAATGTGACACAAATAAATATATGAAAAGTGCAGAGTACATATTTATTTGTGCCCTTCCACTCATTTACCTCTGGATAAATTCAATATAAGATGATGGAAAGAGGTTCAGGAAAACATCTCTAAACCTACAAGAGGAGATACAGAGAAATGCCTTAGATCAGAGCATATCCATGCATTTGAATGACCTACACCCAATCTAAACACCTAAAATGAGACCAGAATGAGAAATGAGCTTTCACAGATATTCTGCATCCAGTTTGACTGATACAATTATTTGAAAGGGAGAATGAGCAAACATTTTGGTCTGTAAATATGCCAGATGAGTTACTGATGACAAATGCTTGCCATCATTTTCAAATTACTTGCAAAATAAGTTAAATATCATGTATCATTTTCCTTCCACTTCATAGTTATGCTTTACTTTATGCTGATTAAACACATGAAATCCCAAATAAATATACCTGCAATTTGTGGATGTAATCTGAGAAAATGTGAAAAACTTTGAGTCATTAATACTTTTCCAACACACTGCACTACATAGTATAAACTTGTTCCAAAATAACAGACTTGAATTATACTGATAATTAATCAGACTGCAACCAGAACTCAGTACAGCAAAATTTAATACGCTTCCTACGATAATTTTTCTCTTGACAATTAATCAAAATACTTTCTCCTTAATTTAGATTGTTGAAATGAACAAAATTAACAATATACTGGTTGGTATGAGGGTAAAATATTTTAAATTGAACATTTTTGGGATTTTTTTGTGATAATCACCAACAATTAACAGAAAAACCAATAGTATTTGAAGACTTAAACGAACATCACTGCTGTTATTGTCCATGAAAACTATGTTTATGTTCAATTTCCTTCTTTTATCTCCTGCTAATCTTTGTTAAGTGTTTAGTTTAAGAGTCCTTCCCCTTTTTCCCTAATTGAAGACCCCAGCACTTAAAAACGTAGCACTTAAATTTAAGAGCAAGGAATGAAATAGGATTCAGACACACCCTAATCAATTACAAACATCATATTCAAAGAATTACTATTTTACTTTTCTAAATTTCTCTGGGTTGCTCTCAGGATACGCCCCCTGAAGACATCACTGCTACGGTCAAGCACAGGTCAGCCAAGAAAGTGCAGTACCAAAAGAGTTGGAAAAAGGGAAAAGGTATGATCAAACTGAAACTGACACCAACACAGGGTGCTGATTGTGTTCAAGTAGGAACAAGAAGAGAAAGAAAAAAATTCTCTGACACACATCCTCAACCTGCCAGCAGCTCCATCTTCCCTCCAGCTCTGAAACGGATCAGGAGTGAAGATGGAAGGAAATGAGAAGAGTGGAGGGATCGGAGCGGATCAGTCAGGGAGCAAACTGGCTAAGTTGGAGGTTAGGTTTAGGTCGGGCTGATATGAGGGGATGGACTGAGAGAAGGGAGATGTATGGTGGTCGAGTGTGTAGAATGAAACAAAAAAAGACTGCCTGGGCTAAAAATAGCCGATGCCTTTGGAGAAAGAGTAGAGGAGAAAAACAGTGAAAGAGGGAGGGGAGACGGGGTGTCAGTGTCTGCCAGCAGGATGGATCCAAAGCCCAGTCCTGCTCAGACTGGTCTGTCATTTCTAAGGCATTCACTCTTACAGCTGCTGCATTACAAGTCCTAATTCAGGGCAGCTTTCTGTAGAGAAATGCCTGGTTCTCCACATCCAGAGCACAACATGAACAAACAGATACAAGACAGTGACTGTGTTTCCATGACAAATCTTTGTTTATATTCTGCTGATTTCGAAAAGATATAAGTTTCGTAATAAGTAGTTCTCATGTGACGTCACACGTCCATGAGCAGCCATCTTGGCAGGCAGGTTGCTATGACAACAATGAACAAGCCACAAGCTTAGAACTAGCTCTTGCCTTGTTCTTAACTTATAAACAATACAATAAGTACATTATAAGTATTACTCAGTCACAGATATTTATACCAATGTAAATATCAGTAATGTTTACTGTAGTTATTACTGCAGAACTAGCTAAAATTAGTTTAGCTAATGTAGCTTTTATCTGCAAGCAAAGACGAACATGGAGCCTACATGTATGTTACTACGTGTACTTCCTTTGCGAGTCACAACCTTGTTATCCACATGAAGAGATTGTACGTCCTTTACTAAGTTATTGAAACATTTATTGTATCCATCCCTGGACTTCAAGCTGTGAAGCTTCTCCATAGTGTACACGCTGTTCATGTTCACTAGGTAGTGAACTATATTTTAGTAGGAGATCGGAGGCAGCTTGTCCACTTTGTCTGACTTATTTTTCTTCTCCATCTCATACGGGGTCAGTCTGTTCATGTATATTTCTCTAGCACATTGGTCAACAGTGTCTACATATTTTCTTTTTGTTGGTCTCAAACCCATGAGTCCGGTATGCATTGCACAAGTGTTTGCCTATTAAGATGGTGCAGATCAGACTTGTGGGAACAATGTATTGCTGTGTTTACATTAAATAAAAAATAAAATCAAAGTCAAAATCAAAATCATAAGATATATCCGTATATCTCATATAGCTGACATTGTCTTATCAGTCGATATAGATAATTATTGATTCTTTTTTGTGTTTTAAAAATCTGAAATACTGCCAAACTGGTGGCATGACCTTTCATGTTTAATCCAGTTTTCACTCCACGCCGTGAAAACTGCTGCTTAAGCTGCTGCTGCGCAAGTTACCCAACATGTAGTTGCTAGGTAACCATGAGTTACTCAACAGGTTGTTGCTAGGTAACCAAAGAGTGAGTGAGTTGATTCCACCCACCTAAAGTTTGTTTTTCCACTGCCAACTTTAGACTTTAAAATTAAATAACATAATATTGTCTTTATGCTGTTTCACTGTAAAGAACTGTACTATAATAAACTAGAAGCTACTAAACTGTATTACCAAAAACAATGCACTCACTGCCTGCTTCTAAACAGACCATCTGACACCCATGACCTAGATACCTAACCTATTCTGATAAAAGCAACTAAGCTGTTATAGTCCAGAAAGGCAGCATACATCAAGACAATATTGGACTAGATAAAGCCATATTTTAATCCAAATATTCCACAACGGCACACAGCAGTTCTTTCCCTAGCAGCCCTGGGTAATTTGTAGTTACTCATGAATGCAATCTGAGCACACATGCACAGATGAGACGGCTCAATGCTTGTGTTTCCAAAGCCACCATGACCCTGAGTCATGACCAGGGTCAGCGGAGCCATCTGCTGCAGCTGGTCACAGGTCTCTTTGGGTACGGATTTAGGTTAAACACACATCTGATTCCACATAAGCGCAGCAATTATCCTACACTGATCTCCTTACCCTTTATGCACATGAAATGTATGTTGTTTACATGCAATGAAAATTGCATAAGGTATTGATTTAACTTCTAAATTCATTTGCACACATATAGATTGGGCATGGGCTCAGTGTTGAACGTAGGAGAAATTCCCACCAACACAAAGTGCTATCAGTAAATTAAATCTATGACTCAGAGTGAACCAACAAATACAAAAAGGGAGACAAACACTGAGGTCAGGTGATGATCTCCTGCCCCTCCCCTGCATCAATCTCCTCCGCTCATCTTCTACACCCCCTATCCTCTCCTCACTCTTATCTCACTCTGCTTCCTTTCCTCTCATTTTGCTTCATCACTCCTCCACCTCTTCCTCCTTCTCTCCTTCTCCTTCCTGCCATGTCTTATCTTCATCTCTCTCCTCCCATCTCTGTTTCTCCAACCAGGCTCCTCGCACCAATTTCAGACTTCGGTAAAAGCAGCAGCGTGTAGGTTAGATGTCTAGCGTTGCTATAGAAACCGCCTCTCTGCTCCAGATTACAATGTGACTTTGTCACTGCTGAAAATGTCTGCTCACTTGAACATCTGAGCGGATACGTGTTCTCCTGTCTTTCACTTTGTTTTTCACTCAGTTTCAACATGAGATTGATTTTAAAAAACATCAGACGGGAACATAAAATATCCATCACCTTAAAGTTGAGGTATGTAACATTTATAAAAAATATGTTTTTTTTCCCCCATTTTTATTAAAACTGTCACCGTGAAAGTATGAGACAGATAAATTGTGAAAAGATTGATCTCTTTCACCTCCTACCTGAGCTACTGCTGCTGTCTGAAGAATCACACTGGCTCCCAGTCAAAAACAACCAATCAGAGCCAGGAGGACGCTCTTAGCGCTGTCAATCAACCTCATGTACGCCGATTAATGTGCTAATTTTGAAAAACAATTTATTGTTACAGAAAACATTTGCCTAGGGTCATCAGTGGCTATGCTAACTAGCATTAGCATTCGTAGCGGGCTATGTTGTGGTGATACAGCTTAGCAAAAAGGAAGAGGGAGTTGGTGAGCATGAGAGTGATTGACAGCACTAAGACCCTCCTCCTGGCTCTGATTGGTTGTTTCTGTCTAAGTGATGCATTTCTGCAGGAAGCACTGGGAGCACTGGGTGAAGACACAAGTACTTTATTTTTTCACAGATTATCTGTCTGATATTATACTCTCACAACATAACAATAATTTTAACAAAAATGTAAAAAAAAAAACAAAATTCTTTAAGGTCACATCCTTTAACACCTAAAATTTCAATATGTGCAATTTGTTCCATTAATGATTTGTTTGAGCAGGGCGACAACAGTGACTGAAAAATGGCCGAACATGGAGACGGCTGTCATGTTCACGCGATGAGTGAGTACAGTCGCTAGGAGTAAACCTTTTGAATCTGAATTCCCCCGATGTGCAAGTGGAGACAGGTTGACATTTGAGTGTGTGACAAGCGCTCCATCATGGGCGAGGACAGATTACAGTCATATTCATATCTCCTCTGGACACCTGCTAATGATTTTATAATTACAGAAGACACTCTCTGCCTCTGCTGTGCCCTGGGGTGTCCACACAAGCGTGAAGTAAAAAAGCCAAACACACGCAAACGGCACACCCTCTCCCAGATAGTCTAGCAATCATTCCTTCCACCAGTTTCCCTAATGGAAGCTGACATTATATCAAACACAATAAAGGATTTCATTTACTGCTCTTCATTAACCCGCACGCATCGGCCCCGAAAGGTAAACACCCCACCTCCACCCCAACACACACCCGCGCACCCCCCCACGCACACACACACGCACACACACAACTCAGCTGGTGTGGAAATTCAGCAAGAAAATCTTAACATTAGTTTGTAAACACCCCCCCACGCACACACACACGCACACACACAACTCAGCTGGTGTGGAAATTCAGCAAGAAAATCTTAACATTAGTTTGTAAAGTTTTCAGTTTGGATGCATTAAGAATGGCGGGTCAGCGAGTAACAATGCTGTCCAGCTCCTGTGTTTGAGTCCTGGCCTTGATTGTTTTTTTCATGTTCTCCCTCTGAATGTGTGGCTTTTTTCTGGGTACTCTGACTTCATTCCACAGTCCAAAAACATGACTATGAGGCGAGTTGGTCTCTAAAAATGATCTAAATTGCCTTAGGTACGAGTGTGTGTGCATGCTTGTCTGATGTGTTGGGGTGCTATGGGCTCCAATTTGACCTTGTAAGGTCAGACACTGAAAATATTTACCTTTTTCCAATCAGTGAATGCACCATTTTGGAGGTTGAGGGACCAAAACTCCTTGGTGAGGGTACAGATTATAAAAAAACTCATAGTTGACTCTATTAGGACCCAAAAAATAAAGTTAAAGTAAGAACAGAGATTTAAGAAGAAACTTTTTTACATTTTCTACATACCTAGACAAGCGATTGATTGACTGAAGGAAGGTTTTTAACCATATGGTCTTAATAGACCATATGGTTAAAAACAAAACCATACATGGAAAAACTAAAAGAAATAACTAAAAATACATTTAAAAATAAATAAATAAAAAGAGTGGGTGCAAGAAAGAGTGATTCTGACAGCAGATAACAGGAAGGTCAGCACCATAAACATTTGTCTAAATACTTAATGACTGCATACAACAACAAAATAAATTATAAAGTGGTTTTATTTAAAACTTCTTACAATAATTGAGAATGTGGGATCATCTTAAATCAGTGTTGAAAAATTTGATCACAAATTCTGATTGTTGCATCTCTGCTTCTTTCTCTACTCTCTCACTTCTCATTACTGCTGCCTTTTTAGACCCCAGAGAACCTTACCTGCCAATATTAAGTGGTTAAAAGTACAAAAAAATGAAATTACTTAGTTTAAGCAACAGATTAAGCCCACCAGTATAACCTATACCCCTCAAACAACACTTCTATTGCTCACACACCAAACTTACACCTTACAATTTGCATTATTTTTACTAGGTAATGACTGACATCTAATTTCTTCTGGAACACAAGGGCATTGTCACTAAAAGGACAGTTGTCAAAAAAAGAAAAAGGAAAATCACATGAACGCCATCAAAAACTAATTTGCTCAGCTCATTTCCTTTAGTTTATGTGGCCCAGAGGTTTTTCCCAGTGTGAAAAGGTGAACTTGTGATTTTTAAATGGCTGTAAATTAATCATAGACATGTGAAAAATGTCAGAGATCTAAAAGCCCTTTAACTGCTTTGATCTTGAATTGGGGAGGTCATCTGTGAATAAGATATGAAACCTTTTATGTTTTCAAGAAACATCAAATCTAGAAAAGGTGCAGGTGCTTAATTACAAAATATGCCGTTTTCCTGTTTTACTCTAACGGGAAGGAAAAGACACTAGTGAGGTTTAGTCGGTGTGCGAGCTTTAAAAACACCTTTGTACATTTTGTACTTCATTTGTTGGTTGCCCCAAAATCAGTCTGCCCAGGAGAGAAGTGACTGGACAACAACAACACATCCTTTGTGAAGGATGCACAACAATTTTGTGCAGGACTGCTACTGAATTTGAATTTCTTTTGTCTTTTGTTTTTCATGCTCCAGGCTCTTTGTGATGAAATCCACTGTGATCGTCTCCCTTTGTATCAAACATTCAGCCAATCGCTACACACTGTGTGTATAAAGAAAGAAATTAGATGCAGCTCCAAGTGTTAAAGTGTTGTTTCACTTGATTCTTGGAGATTTATGTTTATAAAGATAATGTATCTGTAAATATCGCAGTACTTAAAGGGCCAGATGTAAAATGCTCTAAAACCAGAATGCACCTGTTGAGTAACCAGACTGAAGTCTGTTTTTCTTCTCTTTTTTTTTTCCTGGTACTTGAATGTGCCTTTGTGAAGTGGCCAATCTGCACCAGCAATAAACACTTCTTCTATGTGAAAGAGAGTGAAGAAGTATCATTTCCAGATGACTTCATGTGTTTTTCACAAAGAAATGTGCTATTTATGTTATAACGATGTTTTACAAAGAAAAAGATTCCCTCATGATGCAGGGTGGATGGCGTGGGAGATAGAGCACCGCATAAAACGGTCTGGCTAGTAAACAGTGCAAAAACACAAAATATTACCAAGTATTTTTGGTCTAATCTCTACAAAACTGAATTAATAAATAACTTTTCAGCAAGAAATAGGAGCTTAAGTCAATAAATCCTTAATATGGACAAAAATTACTAGTTCCATTGGAAGATTATTTCTCATATAACAAAACATTTTTCCATGTTATAATAAGTGAAATAATTTACCAATGGAATAAATATTACAGAAATATTGACTCAAATGAAGCTCATATTTCTTGCTGAAAAGTTAGTTTTGTCTTATTTTAAGTGTACTAAGATATTTGCTCTAGAAACTAAAGCAAAAATACTCAGTAGGATTTTGTGTTTTTGCAATGAAAAAAGCATATTTTAACATAAATATTTTTCTGTTTGGATTTAACTTGTGGTTTTAAAAGCACAAAAACAAAAGTAAACCAAACCAATATAATTTTTTGTGCCTCATAAACACCAAACCTCTAAACACTAAATGAAATGTGTTTAAATGGAGGTGGGGAGTTACTGTTGCACAGACAGAATCCCACTTTAATTCTCTTATCTCTTCTTATTGCATCTTATTGCATTGAATGACAATTGGCAATTTGGATGCTGGCCTCAAAACTATGTGGCCAAGGTGTTTGAGTTAGAATGCTTTTAAGAAAATGTGTTGTCTCACAAAAATGCCTGCCCATAATGTGAAGTCAATAAATAAAACCTTTCTATAAAATTAAAACTGTTGGCCTGCAGGAGGAGAAAGCCAAAAAGGGAGAAAGCGACTGAGCTTAAGTGAGACGCAGATAAAGGAGTGCATGACAGCGGCCTTGGGCGCGGCTGAATCCCTCTTCTTCTGTTTTCTCGTTGGCATGCCCCACATCTCCAGGCTCTTAAGCGATTAGGGAGCTGCGGAGACCGTGCCGTCCAAGCATAGCTCCATGCAGATGTTCATTTTTATGCCAATAAACAAACGTGCCCCCAGATTAAAGCTCCAATCCACAGTGCAAATTCAGCAGAGTGAATGGCATTCTCCATACTTGTGTCATCAGTGTCCTGGCCCCTCTTCAGACAGAGCCTCATGGCCCGTTCCAACTGCACACTCACTTGAATGACTTGCACAGGGATGGGCAAGACAAATACGATTGAATAAAGAAGTGAAAACAAAATGAAAATAAATGCTCAATTTTAATAAATGTGGCTGAAAATGCTGTAGTTATATCTCATGCCCCCAATTTTACCCATCAATCTGCAATTTCCAGCCTTTTAACATCTCTTTGTAAACATCCTGCAGGTCTCATTATTACTTTCCCCTCCTCTTTTCCGTTTCTGCTGTGCTGTCTCTCTCTTCCTGAGCCTGACACTTCCCCTTGGTAAAAGCAGCTAAATCACTCTGTGAATATTCCAATCCCTGAGATAAGAAAAGGAGGCTTTGTCCTGCTGCACTCTGGGTAATGCTGTTCTCCATTGTTGGATGACAGGGCTCCATAGAGAAGCAGGTTTTAATTTTGATAGCATCTCCACCCTGCATGGACACAATGCCAGATAAAACCCCTATCCAGCGTGACACACACATGCCAGCATCCCCCAAACAAGCCCCAATCTGTGCAACACAGGAGAAAGGTGGTGTAGCACACAAGATAAACCGGTCACAGCAAAATGAACACTATCACATGACCCCAGAGCAAATGCAATTATTGCCCTCGCCTAACATTTTACATCTATAGCCACGCTGACAATTTATGCACAATCTGAACCTCCACATCCAATCCCACCGCAGCCTTTGTATGACACGGATGCACCAACGTTTCTGAGTGAAAAACGATGCCAGGTTCTACTTTTGCAGATAGGCTGAATGCCAATTTTCGTTTCTCTCAGATTTTTTAAGCCACATTACCTCAGCTAGTCCTGAAAAGTCAACCGCCCCGTCCCATCCCCTACCCGCTGACCGAGTGCCCAATCAACAATCAGCACTGGCCAAAGGAAACCTGTAATTTTCGACCCTGTAATCATTTCTATCAGATGCTTTGCTGTCCTTCACAATGATTTGAAAATTTAAATGACAATGGCCACTTTGCTTTAACATATCTGCAGGCAGCCACGAAGGACAGCAGGGATGCAATACGGCACGAGAAAAACTCCATCCGCAGCCTAACAAGCATCTGACCACTCAGAAAGGTAAAACAAAGCTCCACTGAGACGACACATCCTCAAAATGACACAGTTAATGCAGCCTGGAGGGAAAAAACCTTTAGAAGTTACACAGATTAGAGCGCGTCACAAAAGTATTCACATCCTTCAACCATTTTTTACACTGTCTCTTTAATAAGCATTCAAAGAACTAAAAAAAAATTACTGATGTCAGATGAAACAACAGTTAAAGCAGCATTATGCTGAGGGGATGCTTTATTTTCAGTAGGAGTAAGCAAGTTGGTCAGAATTGATTGGAGTTAATTTGAGCTTAAAATGAAGTAAAACTCGGAGAAAACCTTTTAGAGACAGCAAAATCCTTAAGACTGGGGTATAGCTTCACCTTTCAAAAGGATAGCAACCTTAAACATACAAGCAGAGAAAACATTTTAATTTAATTCAAGGCAGGTAAATTACAGCAAAATTGTACTCAAGTAAAAGGAGCACTACTTCAACATATTTTTACTCAAGCAAAAAGTAAGTAAAAAGAAATTACTGAAGTAGAGTAAAAACGTATTTGGTAAAAAGTCTAATGAAGTGCTGAGAAACTGATCATTTAATATTTAAAAATCATCAGACGAATCAAAGTATAAAGTTAAGTGGAAAGTTTGGTATTTTAAGGTAAAAATGACAATAATTCATATAGGCAACAAAAATAACAAAAACAGGCAAAAGAAAATGCATTCAAATCAGCTTTTTTCAGTATAAAAACGTACGAAACTTTAACAGAAACTGCAGGTGTGTGTCTGTGTCTGGTGAATTTTTGGCTAAAACATGTTTGTTCTTCATTCAGTGGGAAGAGAAACCAGACATTTTACTCAAGTAAGAGTAGAAATACTTCACAATTAAATTACTCAAGTAAAAGTAATAAGTACAGTGAAGAAAAATATTTTTAAAAATATACATTTTTAAAAAGTTACTCAAGTAGTGTAATTGACTAAATGTAATTAGTTACTACCCACCTCTGAATTGAATTCTTTTGCCCCTGCTGCTACAAAATAAAATTTGTGTAAAGCGGAAAAGAAAAAAAAAAAAAATCAAGAACAAAAATACTAAATAAAATAATCTGTCACGAAAGCTAATGGAATTAAATATAAATGTAGTTTACAACAGAATGAATCATCTAATTGCTACAAAGAGGAAAAAACTTAATTCTAAATGACTGAAAAATGAAAAATTATAAAAAATATAAAGCAAATAGGAGCTAAAAAACATTAAATTGCTTTTAATGTTCCAGTGGTGCCCATCTGTTATAGATGCTCTACCTTTTTATGCTATTCTCTATGGATGTACTGCATAAAAACATTCAGAAGAATTGCTCAAATCGGCTTATTTTCCATTTATAACCATCAACATTTGTTATTTGGCTCTATAAGAGCCCAAAAGATGAGTGTGGCTACATGTGTAGTTGCAGACTCTTGGTATAGTCAACGTTCAGATGTATGGTTCTACAAGGTTTTGAGTTGTAAGGCTCAACAAACACGCATGCCACACTTTTTAGATTTTTATCATGCGTCCTTTTCCTCTGACATGCCACTATACACTGAGAAAAATCCCAATAAAATCCATACAAATTTGAAGTTTTAACTTAACAAAATGTAAAAAAGGTCATTGAAATTAAATAACACATACAGTCACATTTAATAAATGAGAATATTAATTCCTATGAGGCTCATTTGTTGGATTAAAAGTTTTGGGTTTTTTTTAAAACAGACTTTTAAGCAGGTATTAAATATATTTTACTTTGAGCTCACATTTCTGGATTAAAATGTTTTTTTTTACTCATCTGATGTAATATTCTTAAATGTCATGTTTTTTTATTAGCTATATACAGAAAATATCATTTGTGTAATTTATCCATATAATGTGTTTCACTGAGTGCAATGAATTTCAGAAATAAATTAACCTATAGACAATATTCTCATTTAATTAATGGATCTATAGCAATGAAAACAGATATGTGTCTTGAATTTTGTTGCAGAAACTTAAAAATGTTCCCTCTGTAGCCAAAGTGAGATATTTGTCATATTTGTCAGGCTGTCAGTGGAGGCAGCAGACATTTACAGCCAAGAGCATAAACAGAAACATATGTGATTCAGGTCTCGTTTGTGACCCATGCATCAACTATCTTTCTCATCTATCTTTTTCTCACCTTTTTTTCCTCACTATAAAAAGACCAAAATGGTTTAAAAACTTCCCTCTGGCCAGAAATTATTCTGATAATCCCTAAGTATTGAAATCTGTCTCACATTCTGTAATGCTAACTCAGAATCCGAAAACGTTTTTCACCGAAGAAAGTTATCACCAGTCCATATTTCATTTTTTCATGAGTCTGCCCCGAATGGACGGCACAAATAGAATCAGGTTTACCCTTTAAAATGACATTTCATGGGTTTTGACCGTGTGGTGAAATGTGAAAATCAGGGTCTGCAACATGGCTCGCTGGATTCCTCTCACTATCGATTCCCATCTTCTGTGAGGCAGGGCATCGATCGGAGGGATTTAGACATGGGGGCCGCTTTCTAAACATTCCCTCCTGGCAGGCGGCTGCATCCCAGCTGGCCCGACTCCGCCTGACAGAAAGCTTTACCGCCACACCTGAGCTTTTTTTTTTTATTTGCACACATTTTCCATCTCAGCTTTTTTCATTAGCTGTTTTCTTATTTTAGAGCAGTGTAGACTGTGTTCACACTGCAGGATGAAGTGACCCAATTCCCATTTTTTGTCAAATCTGATTTTATTAGAATTCTATTTTATTTTTTTCAATATCCAAATATATGTGACTTGCATGTGTTCTCCAGTGTGAAGTCCAAACGACCAGAAAGTGTCCCGCATGCGCAGTAGAGGGCGCAATAACACATGGAGAGCGTGCTCAGTGTTTTGCCAACAGCCATAAATAAGAAGAAGAAGTGCTCAGTGTTTACAGAAGCATGCTAACGGAGGAGCATATTTTACAATTTTAAAGTTGTTGTCTGATAGCAGCCAGTATATTAACAACTTAATCCTCATTACTGTCCGCCATGGTTGTTGTTTTTATTCCACTTATGCGTATCAAGACGCAGAATAGTGACGTTTGTCGAGTATCAGTGACGTTAAGGTAGGATGAATGTGACCTGAACGTTAGGTCACATTTGAATTGGTTACGTATCGGATATCCAAGTGGCCTGGGCCACATTTTAAAAAAAAGTCCTCAGGCTACATTCACACTGCAACCTGAAGTGACACAATTCCAATTATTTAGCCATAATGCGACCTATATCTGATCTTTTCATGACATTCTGAACAGCACAGGTCGGATTTTTTTCAAATGCAACCCAGGCCACTTGGATATCCGATACGCATCCGATCTTTTCAAATGTGACCTGAATTTGAACGGCCAGATCACATTCAACAGACCTGAACATCATTGTTACTTGACAAACATCACTACTCTGCAAGCGGGAATAAAAACAACAATCACGGCGGACCGTAATGAGGGTTAAGTTGTTTACGTGCTGCTCCAGTCGGACAACATCTTCAAATTCGTAAGATACGCTCCACCATTAGCATTCACATTTGCTTCCGCAAACACCGAGCACGCTCTCTATGTGTGACATTATTGCGCCCTCTACTGCGCATGCGGGACACTTTCAGGTCGTTTGCAGTTCACACTGGAGATCACATACAAGTCGCATATATTTGGAAGTGTAAAAGACTATGCTAAAAAATCTGATTTCACCAAAAAGTCAGACTTGGTTACTTCAGGCTGCAGTTTGAATGTAGTCTTAGATTCAATATCTTTCTCAATGTACCTGCAGTTTTTGTTGAGAAGAAATATTTGAGACAAAATTGAAACATAAAAGGCAGGGGA
This sequence comes from Xiphophorus hellerii, assembly GCF_003331165.1. Classification (NCBI taxonomy): domain Eukaryota; kingdom Metazoa; phylum Chordata; class Actinopteri; order Cyprinodontiformes; family Poeciliidae; genus Xiphophorus; species Xiphophorus hellerii. The sequence continues at coordinate 14,704,464 of NC_045691.1, read as the reverse complement.
AAAGACACAGAGAAGCAGCAGCAGGAGGAAAAAGAAGGAAAAAATTTAAGTAGGCCATTTCAACACTGTCAAGCACCACTTAAACAAATTACAGAAGCTTACAATCAAGATACAGAAATTACAAAACCATTGGGTCACCACAGCAACCAAAAGTCTAATCAAAGCTGTGATCAGTGCAGTAGCTGATGGAATGAGAAGAGGAGGAGATGATGAAGACGAGAGGAAGGCTGCAGTCAAAATGGACCTCTATGCCGTAAATTGGGTTGAGGAAAAAAAATCAACTAAGTAAGCTCAACCAAAGAGTGTAAATAGAAGAAAGTGATGAAAGAAATGAGTGAGACGTAATCTCAACAAATAACTAAAAAATAATCCTGCAGATGCAAGTTTTCTTAATTTTTTGCAACCTTAAAAAAATATTTCAAGCTGTAGTTCAGTCACACTTCTCCTCAATACTGTAAAAAAATATATCTTTATCAAGAATAAGATAATTCACTGCTCTACATGTGTTGTAGTTTTACTGAGATGCCACAGTGGCTTGATGCATGTTGGTAAAACCTAAAAACTGTTGGAATGAAACTCAGTCAAGCTCCATTCATTTAAATCTAATTATCAAATAAAAACAACACAGTCATGTTCCTATTCAAATGCAGTTGCATTAAAACAATTTTTAAAAATGTATACCAGTGTACGTTTTCAAGCGGGTTTGTTTTGTTTTATGGCTAAAAGAATAATTTACAGACAAACGCGACTAAAGTTGGCCAGTTGCTCAACAGTTTAACTGACAGCGAGCGATGTGACGCGGTCGGGAAACGTTTTACGATGACAAAAGACGAAATTAAAGTGCAAAGAGAGTGGAGACATAAAAACAAAACCATGCGTGAGTGTTGTGACATCTCTTCATTTCTGTCTATTTTACCAGAATCTGAATCTGTCCGACGCAGCCCTCATGAGATTAATGTATTCTGTGGATAATGGAGCTGGCAGCCTTGAGGGCTACGCTGAGAGTTGCCACAATGATTCTCAGTCATTTCCTCTGAAGGACCAATTTACGTAAAATAGGGGCATTATAAAAGGAGTCAAACTTGGACAAAGTGAACAAAACCCTTGCAACTTTCACTCGCAACTCTTCAGGTCATGCTACACCTCTTAAAGGGAATTCATTGTGAGTTCAAAGCAGGTCATATTAAAGTTTCTATTGAAATTGAATTATCTCAGAGGTTTTGCAGAATACCATTTTCAGAACTGCCAACATAACTTTACAGGCTAAAAATGTGAACTACTGGTTTTATTTTACAGCACTGTAAAACATTTGAAGGTGGTTTAGCTTGAAAATGTAAGTTCACCTGCTGCCGTTAAAATGCAATTTAACAAGAAAATTGTTTTGGTTTTAACTCAGAAATTAAAGTTCATGAAGTTGATTTAACAACAAGAGACAAGTTGTCTAAACATTGTTTTTAAGTTCATTAATCTTGAATTGTGAGTTTTGCTGCAATTTAAACCAAACCATTATTTCACAATATGCAACAAAAAACTTCCCTCATTTAGTTAAAAAGCTACATTTCTCTATTATTTTACTCACAATATCGAGTTAAAATAACTACTTTACTTTAGAATAATTTAAATTCTTGTTTCAAATTGATTGAACAAAATTTCTGATCTGATAATGAATTTTATTAAACATCACAATAAATTCTGCTACAAAAACATTTAGTGTGAACAGGACATTATCCACAAGCTTTAAAATAAACATTTGTTTTAATAACAAATAGACTCAGATCAATGTAACACATTTCCATGTCAGGTTACAAAAACAAGCCGCTAAGCATTCTGGGAAATAGTTCCCACTCCTGTCTTTTTCTTCAGTTTTTTTTAAGTGCTAACATAAAAACTCTTGGAGGTTTGACAAGATTAATAAGAAGTTAACACAACTTACTACTGTAAGTTTATCTTTCACAAACTCACATTTAGGTTCAAAACTAAAACTCACTAAATTTACTTGACTTAAAGAGTAGAAGATAGTAGACACAACTAAATCCAATGTTTTACAGTGAGGTGGCTCAGAGGCTGGATGCAGCTGAACATGCATGTGTACAGAGGCAAAGCGTGAATATTACTCCTATGTATAAAAGTGGGTGGCTGAGTGGAGATGAAGGGAGAAACAGAGGAAAGAAAGGAAAGAAAAAGAGGAGACTGTGTTGTCCTATGATGAAAGGCTTGATTGATTAGAGAGTGATGATTGCAGTAAATGGCCTGGAAGATGGCTCCATCTCTGTTTCCCGTTTCCCCCTCGTCTCTTCCACCTTCTTCCCCCACCGCTTTCTCTCTCCCTCTCCTGGTTTCATCATGGCAGCCCATCAGCAGAGTGCCCCTCTCTCTCTCCTAATGGCACAGCTATTAGCACTAATGCATTTCCCAACGTACAGCAGCTGCCACATCACAATCTGAATGAAAGGACATGTCTTCCTCCAATCTCCACAATCTCCGTCCCGTCTTTCATCCAATCTCGTCTACCGGTTCCGAGGTGCCACGCTTCATGTCAACGCCTCTTCATCTATGTCAAAGCAGTCATCTTCAGAGCCGCGGTGTGACGGAGGGGAAGAGCGGCTGATGATAATGTAGCAGATAATATATTGTTGATCATGTCATCAGTCTTAAAGTGATGATGATGACCAGAGACGATGTTTCATTTCGTGAATTCAACCTTCGGTTTGCTCAAAGTTGTTATCTTAGTGACTCTAGGAAACACCGTCTAACACTATTTGTACATGTGTCAAGATTCTCAACAGGCTTCATTAAGCGTTAAACAACTGGAAGTCAGAGGCAGCTCACAAATGACAGCTCCAAGCCCACAATCTGTGATTTTAAAGCTTTCTAAGAGAGCACATAAACAAACAGCAACAAACTATCAGTGTTCAAGCTGACATGTGTTTGCATTTGCATTCTGGGGATTTTTTTCCTTTTACTTGTAGCAGATAAATTCAGTTTTCAGTTGTTTTTGGATACTAAGGGACATGCATGCATACAAATCCAGAGCATGTGCTTGACTACTATTTTAGCAGGAGGATAAGTAAATACCAAGGTGTTCAAAAGTTACAGCTTGAAACGGCAAGAAAGAAAAAAAATAAGATACAGAGACAAAGGGTGCACCGATTGCAGTTTTCTGGCCAGTCATCAATTAAGATCAATAAAAAGCCTGACCTGCTGATAGTAATTTTGGCCGATGCGTTTTTTTTTTTTTGTCTGAAATGTTGCTAGATATAGCAGGAAAGTGGGGTGACTATTAATTGCAAACATGCAGGCATGACCTGATGGGTCGGTCTATCAGTCAAAACTTTCTCACAGCAGAGCAAAAACGGACAGTGGTTAATTTTTAGACCTTTGCAGAGTTTGATAAGATCAGTGGATAAGATCGACTTCACATTCAAGTATCGGCTGATCACTGATCTCCAAAAATTAAGTAAATTAAGATAAATTTTTCAATGCACCCCTAAACAAAAACGACGCCAAGGAATGCTCCAGATTGAGCAGAGTTTTCTGCAGCTGTTGCAGACTGTGTCACATTTTTCCAGAGGTTGCAGAAACCCAAACTGCAGTCACACCATGTCTTCCCTAGTTGTATATGGCGGTGTTTTAAAAAGCACATGCTACAAGGTAATAAGCATGAGGAAACGGAACGGGTTTTGTGGACAATCCTGCATGTGCTTCACTTTGAATAGTGTGTGTACATGAGGAGCAAAGCTGTGTCTTCTGCTGGGTTGTGACATTACTTTCACTTGAGTATTTGAAGTTTCCCAACAAGTTAATCTTCTGAACGTGTCGTCAGAGCTGGAAAGTGGCTTATAAGAGCATGATACTTTAGGCTGTTTCCACACTAAATTATTCACATTCTTTAATGCTACTGTAATGTTCATCTATTTATTTTTGCTTACATTACACTGTTATGTGCTTCAGGTGTTCACTGTGTCTTTACTTTAAGTGAAATGTTAAATATCTCCATCATACACACAGATGTTACAACATTAAATGTTTATGTGATACAATATATTCTATGTTAAAAAAGGAATTAAAAAATGGAAGTTGTCGGTCAGCCCTAGCTTTCAACTTTTATCATTTTTTATTAATTTTTTATGGTTTTAATGAAGATTGACTTTCAATAATTGTACAAAGAGCCATTAGCATCTACAGCTGAAAATGATGAATACAAGAACAAATACAAAACAAATCCTTCTCTAGCCCAAAAATAAATTTTACATCCAGTAATTTACGTCTTTAATGTTTTATGTTGTATTTTTTTCTTCATTCACACATTTCCAATGTAAACATTTTCAGATGTGTGTAAAAACTGTTAGAAGGAGTTTCACTGATAGACAGTGACATTTTATCCTGAATTGGCAAACACCCAGTTAATCACATCAGCCAGAGAAACGCATACTGGCTTTCAGACAAAAAATATTTTAAAAGGATTTCATCCTTTAAAAAGGTATTTTTAAGATCTGTTAAAGGAACCAGACCAAAAATTATCTAAAAGCATAAAAACTAGTTGGATCTGGATGCCCCTCACCAAGGTCTCATCATTTTTTGTCTCCCATCTTTTGTGAACAAAAGGACAGAATAATGTGATATTTGGCTCCAAGCCTCAACTTTCTCTTTTATTCCAATGAGGATTGCAAAACAGCAATGAAAATCACTCTGCCACCTTAGTGACTCTGCTGCCAGCGCCATTTTCAGGAGCCGCAGAAGGACGGACACCTGACCTTGACAAATCATCAGCTAGCTGACACTGAAATGTCTATTTCACACACCATTTCATTCCAAAGGATTTAAAACCCTGAACGACCATCGCAACAGTTGTTACAGTCAACATTTTGCCATCCGTAATGTCCAGCCGGTCAGACGCCGGCTCCGCTGTTAGTCCAGGAAGAAAAGAAGGAGCAGACCTTCCCATCGTTACCAGAACAGCTGCCATGGCAGCCGCCAGGAGGACCGGGCGCGTCGCTGTTGTCGCTGGTTTGGTGAGGGAAGCAGCTGGGCGGGCCTGGTGTTAAAGAACCCATCACTGAACACAGTGGATCTCAAAAGTGCGCACACCTGTCAACAGGTTAAATTTGAGCCTCTCCATCACAAGACCGAACAATTTTGTCTATGGAGGTAAACCTGGAAAGACTATGTGAAACCTAAAGGATCTGATTTCATTTTCAGAGTCCAAACTTGATGAAACCACCCTGGTAATCCACTTTAAATATACCTTAGATAGTTTTGGTTGGTGTATTTTTGATTTATTTGTTTAGCTTGTTTTTTTTTTACATTTCTAACTATTTCAGTTTTTCTTCTTTTACATTCTATTTTTTATTCCCATCATCAAAATCTTTCTCGGCGAAGTGGAGTTGTAACTTAGTTTTGTTTCCATAAGGTAATGATCTAACTTGTCTTACTTCTCCCAAATGTTAAAGTTGACTTTTTAATGTTTATGCATATTTGGGTTGTAACTAGTTAAATTTACTCAATTACATTTACTTGAGTATTTCTAGGAGTATTTTTACTATGCTGTACTTTTTATTTTTACTTGAGTAGTTTTATTATGAAGTATCATTACTCTTAGTTGAATAACATTTCTGAAAAGTGTGGCATGCATATGTGTCCATCTCAAAATGTTGTAGAAACATATGACACATCTGAACTTTGACTATACTATATATTAAGTTTTTGGGCTCTTACAGAACCAAATAAGAAACATTTTTAATTATAACAGTAAATGATGTGATTCTAGCAGATCTTCTGGATGTTTTTATGCAGTACATCCAGAGAGTATCTACAACAGCAAATTAATGTTTTTTTTTAGCTTGATGTACTTCATATTTTTAAATGAACTGCATATTTTCGTAGTTTTTCATACTGAAAAGAACTCATTAATTGTTTTTTTGCATTGTAAGTCAGACGATTCAGTTTGCTGTAAAATTAAACTATATTTTTTATTTCATTCCATTAACTTTCATTACATATTATTTGATTTACTATTTTTGTTTATAATTTCTATTTATTTATTTTTGTTGCTTTATACAACATTTTATTTTGTAGCAGCAGAAAGAAATAAGAAATAAATTCAGAGTTGGGTAGTAACTAATTATATTTAGTCAATTACTTTTACTTGTGTAACTTTTTAAAATATATATTTTTAGGAGTAATTTACTACAATATACTTTTTATTTTTACTTGAGTAATTTCATTATGAAGTATTTCTACTCTCACTTTAGTACATTTTTTGGTTTCTCTTCCCACTGAATAAAGAACAAACATGTTTTAGCCAAAAATTCACCAGAAACCTGCAGTTTCTGTCAATGTTTCATAAGTTTTTATTGAAAGAAACTGATTTGGAAATAGTTTATTATGCCAGATTTTGCTAGTTTTTCTTATTTATATGATATATTATCATTTTGGGCTTTAAAATACCAAAATTTCCACTTAACCTAATATTTTAGTCCATCTGATCATGTAATTTTTAACTATCAGATGATAGTTAAAAAAGTAAAATCATTGATAATTTGACTTTTTAATAAATACTTTTGTACCCTTACTTGAGTAACTTGTTGGATGGCCACATTTTACTTTTACTTGAGTAAAACTATGCTGAAGTTGGGCTACTCTTGCTTACAATACAATTTTTGGGTTCTCTGTCCACCTCTGGTCATAGGTTACGCTCTAAAAACAGACACACACACACGCCCACCCCCGCCCACACACATCAACTCTACCCAAAAAAACCTCGTCTCTCATGCATCAACACCTTTTCTTTTCATTTGACAGACTGCTCCACCCGCTAGTTTAAGATGCAACGCGTTTCTCCTAATATGCCCAAAGAGCACGAAGCCCTAATCTAATTAGAGTGTCAGTCAGCAGAGTGTTCAGCCAAAGAGAAATTAGGAAAGCACAAAATCTACAAACAGGAAAAAAAAAAATCATCTAGCAGGGATGTAGCATATCTAACCGCCCCACCAGATTCTCCCCTCCCCACCCACCACCACCACCACCTTCTTTTTGTGATATTTTTTTAATGGGCTCACTCTTGCCCCCGCTGAGATTCATTACCTGGCCTAATTATAAAGGCAAATGAAATCAACTCAATACATTATTAATAGAGAAGCACCATTGGGATTCATTTGCAGCATTTGCAACATTATGGTATATTCCAACTGTTTTCATGCCTGATTTAGCACACACACCGATAAGAATGAGGTACGTGAATAAGGTGGAAGTGAAGAGAGCGAGGATGACTACAAAGCTGGACTGGACAGAAAGAGTTTTGAGCAGAAGAGGGGGGAAAAAGGATGGAGCGAAGAAAGGTTTTAGAGGAGAAGGAGGAGGAGGGGGTAGGGATTAAAGAGAGAGCTGGTTTTTCCACTTGAGGGGCTATTGATGCTATATTGGATGCAGCTACTTATGAACAGGTGTGCTATGTGTGGAGGACTGTGACCCAGGCACCACTTCCTGCATGGCTACACATCCGATTGAGGCGCATTGGAGCCGGACAGAGAGAAAGCCAGAGAGAGAGAGAGGCAGGCATCAACCCCCTCGGGCCTAAGATGAAGGGACAGCCGTGCCGCATCCTCCCTCCTTCAAACCAGTAGGGTGAAAGCGAGGAGTGCAGCCCAGCCACCGCAAGACTACAGCTTCAGAGTGTAAGCAACCATGAATAAAAACGGACTTTGCAGAGAAGTAGGGCTTATAATTATTCGCTCTGAATCAGTTAAAGCCTTTTTTCAAATATCCCCCAGGAGGTATCAGGTTAAAAATCCATTTGTGGGAAGTGTAGCATGACAGTGAGCTCGTCTCCCTGGAGACAGACGATATGACAACAGGGGAAGTGTATAAATATCTATTTTACATATTTATATAAAACATATAGACATGTGAAAAAGGAAGGTTGTCGTGTTCAGCTGCTATGTGTCTCTGTCTCTGCGACATGTAAAGAAAAGTAAATGTTCTTTAAACTGGACGAGCAGATTTTATAATCTGAATTTCAGTCGTTTATTAACCAAATATTCTCCAGTATTCTCCTTGAAAAAGGACACTGAAGAGCTCAGATCATTTACTGCTTGAGCAAAACCAACTTAACTGTAATTAGTTTAAATCTGAAGACAATTTAGTTCATTTGAAAACTTTTGTTTATTCCACAATACATGGCATCAATTCTTTAAAAAAAAAAGCCTTTCTTAGTTTTATTAAACCTAAATTCAATAGAAACCTTTTAAAAAACTGAACCGTTTCAATGTTTTGATCTAGTTTTATGTATGAATCGAAGAGTAAATGTACTTAAGGTACAGTTGGCACATTTAGGTTTAAATTAATCTTTTTAATTCAATTAATGATTTGGAGTCTCAACTTGAATCTAATTGAGAATCTGTGAAGGGAGTAAAAATTAGGGTGATGATAAAGAGGCCTCCTAACCTCAAAGACTTTGAGCTGATCACCAAGGATAAATGGACAAAACACCAAATGACTTGTGCCAAAATCTAGTTTGCATTTGTAAGAAAGGTTTATTGTTGAAATACCAATAAAAAATGTCCATGGACTAAAGAGAAAAGTGAACATATATGCAGTTTTTTAAAATAAAATGTAGATAAAAATGTATAAATTGCTGAAAACCGAGCCTCCTTTTACATTCTCTTATTATCTTCTGAGAAACACCTGCCTCATCTCCTATCAAATACAAAGTTTTAATAAGTGTTCACTTCCTCCTACTCCTTTTCAAACAAAAAATAAGTGGTAAACTTGGTTATGTGTGCAGATGTTTTCTCCGTCCTACTGTCTGCTGTCCTTTTGTTTTTACAAAGCTGTTTGAAATAAATAAATCAATAAAATAACTCAAGCCTCTTGGCTGAATGATCTAAATCTACATCTGCCACCAGTATGAATAATTTTGGTTTTAACAGGAAATGTAGGTGTGAATGTTATGTTGGCATTTAAATGTTTATAAATTGAACAGTCAGTGAAGCACAGCAGCATACACATCACAGTATTTCATTTTACCTTTTCTAGATTGAAAGTATGCACCCTATTGCTTTAAAGGTCAACTGCAAGAAATGCAAAGTTCAACACATTGAAAAAACGAAGCTCTACCACACGGTCTGATAATGAAAAGGGCCATAAAAATACCAACGTTAAAAGTGAACAGTTTTACTGAGTGTGAGTAAACACAGAGCTTGTTTTTGCACTAATTATCCTTGTGATGCTGACCACATTGTCATTTAGCGCTAACAAGTTGGAAACTGATAGACTGAAGAGGAGGTTGGTGGGAACGGGCTGGAGGTGGGAAGTTATGTTTGTTTATAAGTAAAACAGAGAGGAGAAAAAAAAGACCCTGGGAAAGACGAAGACAAGCTGGAAGTCTACTTTACCGTCACGCCGTCTTTCCACACATGCTCCTTCTGCAGCTGCTCGGCCTCTCGGACCAGTTTCTGGAAGAAAACACAAAAAAAGTAAACATCAGAAATCTGCAGGATATGGATTTAGAGACAGGATTGGGGACCAAATAAGCAATAATGATCCAGGAGAACATTTTTGAAGTCAACACATTATTTTAGCCGCATTACAATTGTTTATTTTTATCCTATTTGTGACATTTACAGTTTTGCTCTTTGCAATTAATTTTATTTTGTTTGTAACTGTGGATAACGCAAATTATTAAATACTTTCTTTCATGCTTACTAGCACAAAAACTGTGATTTGTAACAATAAAAAAAGATTTGTAAGTGCAAATGTATAGAAAAAAAAATAAAGAATACAATTTTAAACGTTTATTGTATAGCCTTTTATAGCCAATGCTATAAAAAGTGTAGACTACATTTTTCTACAAGTAGTAATCCAATTAAAATAGTGCCAAACAATGCTTCAATGCCTTAGTTCTGCAAACCTCTGTTATCAGGTTATATTGAGATAAAATGTTCAAATACTTTGTATTTTTCTTGTACTTTTGCTGTGTGTTTTTATCATAACATTATAGCAATATGTTATAACATAAAGAAATGAGTTGAGGGAAAATTCACTTCATATTTGTGTCTTTTACTAAGAAAGAGCTCCATGTTATCCTGGAATATAAACATGATGCAATACAAAAGCACTTTTCTTAATGCATTCAAAGAAAGGAGGTGTGTTGATCTTCATAAGTCAGGAGCACCTAAACTTACACGTTGCAGAGCAATAATTAAATTGTTTAATGTGATTAACAAAGCTGGATGAGGATGAGAAGAATGGCAGCTGATGTGAAAAACTCTCCAACACTCGCTGTTAAAGAACTGCAGCACAGAGTGACATTTTCAGGTAATTTAGTCGACCATTAGATGATGTCAATAGCACACACCAACCTACTGATATGAAGGAAAAAGGTTTTTCTGTCCTACCTTCACAAATGTGGAGTTAGTGAAGAACCGCTGGGTATTTAAGCAGATCTGAGCTTTGATTAAAGGAATAACTTCAGCTTTTAGGAAACGTTTACTCTTCTTGTAATTGCAAATGATGAACATGTGGAAAAGAACCTCAAGCCCATATTGAGCATGGTGAAAGATATGTGATGCTGTGGGCCATTTTGCCTTGCATATGCCTTTGGAAATGGCATCATAAACTTCTTGAAAAGTTTGAAGAAGTTGAAATGAACTAGTTTAAGATAAAATCTGGCAGGCTCTACCAGAAAAAGAAACAGGTTTGCTTTTATAGAATCCAAACTCTTTCCACAGCCATTTCAGTCCTCACTTCAATCTAATGTGTCTGTGAATGTTTTATCCTAAATTACCATAAAGTACCCCTGCAAGGTTATGTTGTTACAAAATGTGCTGTCATAATGTATCCGGATCTACAGCACTTTTTGGATAACCTTGAAGAAACCTCTGCTACGCATGCTTCTCGACTGGGAAGTAATCCAACTAGCAAATACATCTCAGCCTTCAAAACGTCCCATCCTTCCTCCTCTTCTCCCTCACTTCCATCTTGTGTCTGTATCTAGGTTTCCACAGGCCTCTAGGGGGCGATGGTGAAATTATTTTTGTCCCAGAATGGCGTGATTGGCCACAAATCCCCAAGGCTCTGAAATTACTCACTCTATTTAGACGCCCTGTTACAGTTAGAGCTCATTCATCTGAAGGAAGATTCCAGTCGCCTATCAAGACAGACATTTTATCTACAAAAAACACTCAAAATATAAACTCTCACTATAATAGAAGCTATCTTATTTCTATAAGGCGCTCTGCCCACCTCTTCTTAGCGGTCCCAACAAAGCCTCTTCATATAATGTAAACAATTTCCCCGGGATAAGAACGTAAAGCTCCTATCATGAAGCAAACATACTATGCTGACTTAAAGTGTCAGCATAGTATGTTTTAATACATATAAAAATGCAATACGTAGAGGAATTTGCACTGATTTTAATCCCTTGATTGCATATTTTATTTTTTAAAAATAGCTAAAAATAATTTTAAAATGAACTTATGATGGTGTACATTTGATAGGAATATAAACAACATTATAAACTGCCAGCACAGCACAAACATAAGCTTGAGACGAAAGCCAAAGTAAGGAGATTTAAATATCTCGACCGTCTGTTAACTGGGGTAAACCATCCTATAAATTTGGGGCAGCCAGTGAAAAAGCCTAATCACCTTTATGTTGGATCTGCAATGCAGAGAAACTGGCTGGTTGACAGCAGCCTTCTTATGTTTATTGGACTGGATAAGAAAGATGGAGCCAGTCCACCAAAACCTTGGAAGTAGACGCTACTTTCAAAGTCAGTCTGGAAATGCACATCTAAAGAGGGTAAATATACAAAGACTGGATGCAAATGACATATTAGAAATTAGTTTATTTTTAAAGGCTACACTAAATTGCTGAAAGTAGTGATTCTCTTGCTTTCACACACATATGAACTTTAATGATATCCCATTTTTATCAAAGGGTTTAATATGATGTCAGGCCATCCAATGCAGATAAAAATGCTCTTCTGGGAAGGCTTCCCATAAAATCTAGGAGTATATTTTGGGAATTTTAGAAAAGAAATACATCACAGAGGCAGAATGGATCTATACTTTCATATTGTTTATATAAAAGTTTTACCCCATCCTCTGAATGGCATAGCTAGAATTGAGTCTCACTGGATCAGGAAACACTTTCCAGACTTTTCGTGTCTAATTTTGGTCAACCTATGCAAATTTTATTCTTAGTTTACTATTCTTAGCTGACAAGAGTGGGATTCAGTGTTCCCTTCTGCTGCTGTTGCCCATCTGCTTCAAGGTCAGAAGTGTGGTACATTTCATATGGATATTTTACATACACTGGTTGTAACAAGAGGTTATTATTTGAGCTGCTGTTGACTTCCTATCAAATCAAACCAGGATACTCATTCTCCTCTGACATCAACAAAGGAGATTCACAGTTTCTGAAATATTCAGCACATCATCCACCAACAACAATGAGCTAGCCTATAGTGCTTCCTTGTTCAGGTTAGGTCAATGGTCTATACAAAACATGTTCATCACATTTTTGCACAAAATCTGTCTTAGATAATGAGATTTCAGTCTGGTCAGTTCTGCCAATTTTGAGCTCCTTCAAGAATGAGCAGGTTTAGGGCGTCTTGTCACTTTAAATCCAAATGACCTGCTGCTGGCCACGCCCCCAACTCAACATTTACACTCACATGTGAAAAAGGCTGCAAACAGAAGCACAATTATATAACTGTACATCTTTGAAAAGCAGAACTATATCCACCTGCATAACCAACAAGAACGCAGCAAGTGGTTTCTGAATAGTAAGTCAACAACAAAACACGTGTCTATTCCAGCAGCCATTGTACAGCGCATACAGCAGTAAAACCAGCTGACCAAATGTGCTGGAGCTCTGCTTGGGTTGCTAGGCAACGCTCCTGGAAATGGCTAAATAATGATGTGATGCCCGTGGAAAGTGACTTAACAACAGGGAGGTTTTTGAAACAGTTTATTTTCAGATACCAAAAAAAACAAAAATGTGGGTTTATAATCACTTTAGCTGTGGAAGCAGTTGAGACACAAATGGAAATACAAAAAAAAAGCAAAATATGGATTTTTAATAATAGGTCCCATTGAAATCTCCTGTAAGTAAGTAATATTCTAATAATATTGTACGTAATATTCTGATACTCAGTTTGAACTTAAGGAAGTCACTTTAGTAAATTCATTGAGTTGCTGCCACATGATCGACTGATTTTGTTTCTGTGGTTGACGAGCAACTCTTCATAATCCAAAATATCACCACCAACACAGTTATGGAGTTTTAGAAAGGACAACAATTCAGCAATTTTTCATTAAACAGGATCAGTTTTGCAGCTAGTGGAATCACACTGGTAATCTCTTGGTGAAACTATAAACATTACAGGAATCAGTTTGGAATAAATAAAAAAAACAACAAAAATGCCACACAATAATCTCCAGGGACATTGGATTTAATTTCGCTGTAACAGTATATGTGACTTAGCTGTTTATTAATGTATTGTATTTTGCATTGGTTGATATTAATCACATGTTATCTTTAATCTGGCAGCTCTTTCATCCCTTTAGCTCAGTCTTTTTTGGGAGATTTAATCTCTCGGCAGAACTGTACTTTGTTCTTTTTGAATTTTCAGCTCATATTTCTATCTATTCTATGTTCCTCCAGCTGTTTCTCCCTACGCATTCCTCCAACCACTCCCCCTCCTGCTGGACAACCAATTCTCAGAGAACCTCTCTCTTCCAGAGCAGGTTAACGCAGCCCCCCTGCTACAAAATTGCCATGTGTCTTAGCGTGGTGTTCGCTCTTCTGTGTTAGCCCAGATGGATTGGCAAGACAAACAGCCAATGAATCACAGTGAGAGATGTGGGAAGGAGGGGGGCAGGGATATATCATCTATGCTGGTGGCTGAAGCCCAAGCAGCTTAGAGCGCTGGATGAACATAGTGAGATCAGCACAGAACAGCCCAGATAAGCTCTGTACTGGCCCACACAACACAGAAAATAACACAGCAGAGTACAGGCACAAACACACCAGAAGAGTCAACAGCACTAACATATACTGCAAAATACATCATGTTGTTGGTTATTTGTCAGCCAACAGTCAAGGTCAAGAGCCAAACAGAGTTCTGTGATGGATAGTTAAACTTGAAGTGTGGGCACTTAAACATAGAGGAATCTGACATATATAGCACTGTGCACATGTTAAAAACCACTTCTGAGGCATTCTTTGTAGACATTGTTTTAAAGATGACTTCATAAATAGTGTGGAGGTCTCTGGAGGTCCTAAATTTTACTTATGCACAACCATAGCAGCATGCTTTGAAGTATCTTCTTAAAAAATATGACAATGTGGACAGATGGAGGACAACAGAAGAAGAAGAAATAAAAAGCTATTGACAGATGATAAACAGTATAGCATTAAGTAGCTAAAGTGTAATATATTTAACAAAAGGGACTAACGAACATGAAGTGATGATCATCTGCTATTTAACAAGATTTAATCTAATACAGACTATGGCTGCAACTAATAATTATTTTAGTAATAAAGTATTCTAACGATTATTCTGATTGAGTAATCTTGGGGAAAAAATAGGCACATTCTGCAGAGTTTTCATTTAACTACTTAAGTGTATTTCATACAATATTACAAATGCATAAGAATAAAAATACATTTTAAAAAATAAAAAAAATTGTATTGCTTAAAATGCAATAACAGGATTCTTTAGTGTTCGCTTGATAATTTGTAGTAGGACGCATCTGTGGCTGGAAAAAATTATTCTGACATCAACATGTGAAAAGCTCATCCTTTCTGCTCCAACTAATACTGAGTAGTTGTAATGTGTTATTTTTTGATTAACCAATTAATAACTGACTGACAATTGATTAATCTCGATTAATTCAGTCCCATTAATTGTTGACCTCATGACGGTCACTCGAGAATTTGACCTTCAACATATAAAGCATTTTAAATTATTATAGAAATCAGAAAACACAGCTTTAATCTTGAAGGCAAATTGGTTTTTTTGTTTGGTAGCTGCATTAGAACACAGGCTAATTTTAAAGTAAAGGCTGCACAATATCTTCACACTATAAGTGTGCACAATAATAATATTACAAAGGAATGCGGGCTGCACAGTGGAGCGGTTGGTAGCACTGTTGCCTTGCAGCAAGAAGGTCCTGGGTTCGATTCCCGGCCCGGGGTCTTTCTGTACATTGTTCTCCTTGTGCATGCGTGGGTTCTTTCCGGGTACTCCGGCTTCCTCCCACAGTCCAAAAACATGACTGTCAGGTAAATTGGTCTCTCTGAATTCTCCCTAGGTGTGTGTGTGCGTGGTTGTTTGTCCTGTCTGTCTCTGTGTTGCCCTGTGACTGGTCACAGGGCGTACCCTGCCTCTCGCCAGAAACGTTTGCTGGCCTCTTTCTAACTATACATTAGTGTTGAAATTTTGAAAAACTGCCCTAAATTAGGCAGGATAAGAGCAACAAAAGTGCATGATTCAAGTCTTTAGCACAGTCGTTTATGCAAACACTGTTTCGACAAGCCACTTAAATGGTCAAAATACAACAAGCTGTTGAGGAATTACACTGATGAAAAAGTTGTGGTCGCCCACAGTTAATTCACAGAGCAAGGCGACAGCGCGGGGGAAATAATCAGAATAACGGAAAGCTCAGCAGGGGACGATCGGGATCTTTAATATTCATAACAGCTGAGTTTGCTCCGTTCCGGAGGGGAGCGGTTTAATCACTCAAAGTCATGTTGTTTCTGAGGGAATGACAGCACAACAGGGACGACCGGCGTCACGCTGTGGTGAGCGCCGACTCGACACCGGTCCGCCTTCTGTGATTGCTGGAGCCCGTTCGGCCCCTTCACTGAGCATTAACTTAAAGGGCACTCGACACAGCGCTCTGTCGTCCGCGTGAGCCGCAGGGACTCTTCAAAACGGCCCTACAGTGTAGGTGTTAGAGCGAAGAGGGCACTCGAGAAAGACGCAACATAGACTGTACATGTGATTGCGGCTTTGAATAAGGTACTCAACATGTGTCAAATTAACCCCCTTTGCCTAGTCTCTCAGAGCACTTGAGTCACCTTGGGGACCAAAAAGACTGTGAAATGACTCTGTTGGGGTCATTTAACCGTCTCAGAGCCACTAAGGCAGCAAGGAAAGACCTCTACTAAATTCTGCAATGATTGGCTACAATGAAGAATCACAATCACAACAGCAAGTTCCACAGCTCATTGAATATGATCCCTTAATGTAGCAGTATAAATCCATCCCACATTACAGAAAAAATAAAAATCTAGCATTGATATGATTTTAAAAAAAAAATCTTTTTATACTGACATGATCAAAAAGAACATACTTACCAGATTATTTAAAAACATCTCTTAGGGATGATCAAACATTTTTCATTACAGCTCAAAATGCAAAGAGATTTAATACTTAATTGAAAATTTAATTTGATGCTGATTATTTTATAAATTAGTTTTCTGTCATGAGCTGAAAGAGCAGTTCATGCTATGAATGCTATGTCATGCAGCAGTTGTCCATTAGGGGGCAGCAGACGAAGTAAGTGAGCAGCAGCAGCCAGTGGAGCCTGTCAGAGTGAGAGCAGTCTGCTTTAAGCTCTTCATTCTGTCTTCTCCACTCGGTCCGGGATTAAGGCCAATCATAGAAATCACTGAGTCAGAACCGGCCCCACAATAACAGATGGAGGGACTTTCCACTCCAGAATTTTAAAACATCACAGACAAACTCACTCTCACTTCGCCTGGCAGCTCCTCGTCGTCACCATTCCCCCCGCCTCCTCCTCCACCGTTCTTTTTATCTCCCCTCTTCGCCCGTCTTTTTTTTATCCTGCCATCATACCCCGTACTCCATTTCTCTCCATCTGTCTCAGTTTGCTGCCCTCAAACTCCCCACTCCCCTCTTTTCCTCTAATGCCTTATTAATTCCAGCAACATAGTTACAACTTCAACTTCAAAACAGTTTAACTGACTTCACAGAGAGTGGGGCTTGTCGGTAACAAATGACAGAGTTGGGAAGAGGCTTGGGAAGTTGAAATGGACCCGTTTGTGTTGCTTGCACTATTATTAAATGATCCATTGCACCAAATACAAACAAATTGGTGTGTGGTGGTAAGACTGAAGGGTACAGCTGAAAAAACTTATCCCAGCATGTGTTTCATATCAGCTGAAATGTAGATAATTACTCGAAAGTTTTTTTCTTTTAAATATGTGCAAAACACCAGTTTTGCAGTATACCTTTCCTATTTCATCCACAGTTTCCACTCAGCTGATGTTTTTTATAAGGCAAAACCTTAAACTTCTGCTGCGCAAGCTACTCACAAGTTGTTGCTAGGTGACCATAGAATGAGTGAGTTGCTAGGGTAACCAAAGAATGAGTAAGTTGAAACCACCAATCTTGCTTTTCTCATTGAGCTTGCTAAAGCCTTTCCTCTGCCTACATCTCCCAGAATGCCGTTTGGTTCTGGATCGGAATTCGGTGAATATTTTTTTGATCCTTTGTACGTGACGTCACGCTCTCCAGAACTCCTGCCCAGTCCGCCATGACGGATGTCAAAACAACCAACGCGCTCCTTTAAAGCTATTCTAAAAACAGACATCTGTAACTTGATATCGCTTCTATTTAGTTGACTTCACTTTAAAAATGGTCATAGGGTGCTGCACGATCAGGCTGCACAAATAGACAAGGATAGTCATTTTGTTTTATAACTTTTAATGAGGAAAGATGCGGCAGCCAAGGATAGCAGCCGTCAATCATAATGAGTATCAGCCCTCGATGTAATCACAGATTTACAGAGAACACTTTTTACTAGGTAAGAAGACTAACTTTCATAAACTTTATAAGTAAGCATTATTAGAAAGACATCAAATATCGCATTATGGAGAAGGGAGGCATCTAACCATGGAGACTAATGCTGCATCGTCATATAACCCAAAATGTATGGAAAAAACTGGTTAGCATCTCGCCTTTTGTACGTTTTTAATCCTGCTCCGGTGTAAGGAGAAACGCTGTTAATGACATAGTGATATAAATCATGTGGTGTGAATTCAGGCAAAGTCTGTAATTTGATCAACACATCAAACTTTTGTAAATACCGCCGTCTGTGAGCCCCAACAATATTGATGTGAACGTAACAGGTGTGTAACGTTCACAGACCAATAAGCTCGACTGGAACAAGTAGAGGCCATGAATAAACCAGCAAAAACAATTTCAGTTGCTCTGATCAATACTCCCATCCCTCACTTACGATGTTCGTCATGGCGTCTTGAATGATTAAATGACGTAGTTGCAAAGGGTCAATATATTTATTATTGAATATTATCTTTTGATATTGATCAAGTATCTGTACCGATATATATATATATATATATATTGTTATTGATTTACTGTCCAGCCCTACAGTGGTGGATATTTCTTTAATAGATGCTCCTCTTCAGGGTCACCACACAATGTACATGTCCATAACGGCAGAATAATGACCCATAATTCCATGTCCCTGGTCGAGTGACGATTGGCAGATGGGTATTGTAGTCCTTATTAGCAAACTGTAACGGAGGATGTTCATGGATGGGTGGGAAGGCATGTCTTTGTTCTGAGATCCAGAGCACCCTGAGGCAGGCCCGTTTGCAGGCGCCATGCGTGTATCACTATTGTAGCATTTGCTCAGATAATCCCTGCCTTTGTTTCTATCCCATAATCTTCCCCCACCACAACGGAAATGTGAACAGTTTCTTTAGCCGTTCTCCAGTCGTTTCTCACTCCACTTTTGCTGTTTCTAAAGAGACTGGATCTGGAGCAAGCTCTCACCTACCCACAGCAGCAGCAGCAGCAGCTAGTCACCAGCTTTTCACAAATCAAACAGCAGCTTTTATACGCTCAGCGAAGACCCAGAGAAGCACCATATTGCAACAGCAGCCTGCCAGCATTGTTCTGAAGCCTCTGTGAAGATCACTGAGACAAAAAAGGCAAATTTCTTTACTTTGGAACAATACAGTAAAGCTCTGCAGCAGCTATATTCATTTATAATGGATCCTAAGAGTTTCACTGATAATAATTGACCTTGATCAGAGGCTGTTGTGTGCTCATCACTCTCCTTTTAAATTTATGATGAGGGTATAATCAAACTACGATTATGTTAGAAGCTCAAGTCAAAGAAGCAAATAAGCTATTACAATGTACTGACTGCTGATGTATCTCCATCAAAAGCAATTTCTGAGGATTTATTCTTTAGATGTTGGGATGGTAGAGGTCGACTTTATGACAATAAAGACACAAAACTATTATAACTTGTGGATGCTCAGACAAAATGGAGAGTAAAAGAGCAGTTGTATATACAAACTGTCCTTATGATTCACTGACAGATAAATGCATGATATTAAATGGCATTATATTCTCAAGCCATAAGGAATACCATCATGTAGGACCACTCTGCACAATTTATTAAATTGTAATCCTCAATATCAGTGTGTGCAAAATTGCAATTGCTATAAGAAGTGCCTTGAATGTAAATTTTATAAATTTATATTACATATAAATAAAAGGTTTATACTTTAGTAGCAATTTGTTCACACTGTATATTAATGAAACATTCAGACAGTTGTGCCTCCCTATATGCCCACAGCCATTAGAGATTTTATTGGCTGAAAATGAAAATTTTTAATGAAGCAAAATAAAGTTGAGGTGAAAACATACATTTATCTCGACCAACAGTGTAATGTATAACAATATTGTCATTACATGTTTCTCCTAATTCCATGCAGCACTAGCTAAGCTAAGAGCATCATGCATTTAGATTAACCTAAAGGTATCTTGTAGTCAGAAACTGATATAACATTGCCTTTTTTGCTACAATATTTACAATAAAACTACAAATACCTCTCTATATTTGTGGTTTAATTATTGTATTATTCACTTTCATTAACTTATTTTAACATCACATGAATATGAACAGTTTAATTTTCTTTGTTGTCAGCAGACTTTTATATTCAAATGTGTGTTGCTGTGTGTTTGTTTGGTTCCTTACGCCATGTTTTTTACTAGATAAATGTTGTTTATTAATAATTGAGGCATTTATTTGGGTCGAGGGTCTGATTTTATATGAGGAAAGCACTTTTCCTTGGTTAATTGGCATTCAGCACAAGCAGTCCATCGCTGTTCTTTGTTCTTGCTCAGTACTCACTTATTTGCTTCCTTTCCCTATAGTTTCATAAACTACTTTTTATGTAGTAGGCGTACATTTAACTGGAGAGTTGCTGCTGCTTCTCACCGTTTGAATGCCATCTACAGGGTTTATCTAATCACTCTAGACTGTCTAAGACAGAGCGTGCTTCAGATCTGTCAACCTACTTCTTAAATGTCAATTGTACTTGACAAAAGCTGGCAAATTTGCACAAGCTGATGAAAATGAGATCTTCTGTGGCCTTAATGCTTTGTTATATGACATTAAGTGAGATATATTTGCACAGGAAAATGGTGCTAAAAACATGATTTTCATTTTACTGTGCAGAAGGGGGAAAAAAAACATATGGCTTTATGTTGTTACCAAATTGCCCACTTCAATGCATTTTATCAATTGAATAAAGCTTTTGCAAGGAAGTGAAAATGAGAATCCCCACGTTGTACAACCAAGCAATGTAACCACTTCACTGAATAATCCGCAGAATGTAGATCCAAAGGGTTGACACAGTCAACAATGAAAATGTACCTTTCAACTCCATTCACACTTAAGCTTATAATGGCTTATTATTTTAAAACCTTCTGAATTGAACAAAATACGATTTTTACTCTCAATGATGCTCTGTGCTCAGTGTGATCTGTGGGAAACTTTCAAACAAGCTGGCAGCACTTGGAAAACTAACAGGACAATATAAGTTGAGGAAGGTAACAGACTCATCA
Source organism: Xiphophorus hellerii (assembly GCF_003331165.1). Taxonomy (NCBI): domain Eukaryota; kingdom Metazoa; phylum Chordata; class Actinopteri; order Cyprinodontiformes; family Poeciliidae; genus Xiphophorus; species Xiphophorus hellerii. Next base: position 14,683,541 of record NC_045691.1, on the reverse strand, counting down.
TGTTTTGAGATCACAGCCTGAAACCTGAATTGAATGGAGTTTGTATTGATCATTTATTGCTTTAAAATGACCTACAAAAGCTGAGTTCTAAGCTAAAATTAACACCTCGTGTGAACTTTGCAACATAAAACAAATAGTACTATCTGCCATGTCTGTCACTTTTGCTATGTGAACACAGATTACGTGAGCATACAAGCAAGGAACATACTAGATAATACTTCTGAATTTCCAGAAAACAAAATCTTTGAACTGGATTCCAATTTAGCAAAAGGTTTGTTTACTACACTATGAATTTTCCATTAAAAATAGACAGAAAAAGTCTCAGTTTAATCCCAAAATTATGGCTCATCCAGACTCTTTGGGGCAAGTCAGAGCTTGAAAAAAAGAAAATGACATCTGAAAATATAGCTCTTCTCAGTGTACATCAAACCAGAATGTGACTCAGTGTCATTCATCGTAGCAACCATTCTTCCAAACCAGTCCTTCATTTTCATCTTTCTCCATCACAGATGTAAATCCATGTAAAATTACGCAGATATTAAGGTAAGGGTGCATGTCTGCCGTACCAGCAGTACAGTCTCCTCACAGGCAGTATGAGCTGTGCATGCAGCAGGCCTGTAGGGGGCTCAGGATGAGCAGCAATGAGTGTGCTGAAACAGGGCAGAATCAGCTCACTGACATCAATGTCTGCTTGGGTGGACTCACACTATATTGTTTGATTCACAGTCATGGCCATGCGCAGCCTTTTTACAGGAATTAACGAGAGAAAATCAGAGAAATGGAGTGAGAGAGAAACGATGCTTAAGAGTGGCATTTACATGAGAGCAAACACAATAGTTTCATCCCACTCTAGCAATATGCAACGCGTCTCAGACGGTACAAAATTGCTCTGTCTGGAGCAAGTGAGAAATACATAAAACAAAACAAAACAAAATATTATTCCACTTGAAGGAAACTGAGCCCATGACCGTTAACAGATGCATATGACTGCACGTTTGTTTTGTCCACTTCCTCAGCAGTCTGAGGGGGGAGGAGCAGATTGAAGTGAGAGTGATGAATACAAGGATGCTCTGACAGAACAGCCGAGTTAGATCTAAAGCTGTTACCTGTAAACTGATGCAGCTGAAAACATATTTACAGGAACTGTACAAAAAGACAATCATTGCTACATTTCACACTAACATATGTATTTCAGAGTTTGGATTAATTTTCTTGCACAGTTTGCCTATATTGGCTCAGTATTTGGTACCATTATATTTGAACTGCATGACTTGGGTATAAGTTTTTTCTAAAAGCTTCTCGGCTCATTCCTTCTGACAAACCTGGTGAAGCTCAGTCAAATTTGCAGGCCTCCTTGCTTACAAACATTTTTTGTTTACCTCTACCCATAAATCTTTTATGAATCTGACATCAAGCCCTTTAATGTCGGATAAAAAACAATTATTTCATTGTCCTTAATCCACTTTATAAGAAGATTTTGTGAGTCATTGTCCATTTTAAAGACCTATATAAGTTCCTGGCTGATGTCTTTAGATGTTGCTTCAATATTTCCACGTAATATTGTTACCTCACTAGGCCATTTATTCTGTGAAGTGCACCAACTACACCAGAAGTAAGTTTGGAAGCCTTTCCATTCCTCATGGCAATGCCGGTAATAGTGGTCAAATACTAGCATTTTCACATTACATGTCTACAAAAGTACAGTATTTTTCCATTAATGTGTAACAGGGTTTTATTTTAACAATATTATAGATGTGAAATGTGTTTTAAAAAACTAATATTCTTTGAATTTCTTTTGTTTAGTCAACAAATTGTTTCTTCAGGCATTTACTGGTGTTTTAAGTTCTGTTACTCTGCTCTTGACAGTTGGTGGTTACCATAGTAACCAGTAACTGACAGCTCCTCCCCCGTTTTTCTGTTGCCTTCACTAACTGTGGTATTCATTAGGATCAGTTCTGTGTTTTCTGTACAAATATTATATTTTGACATATATTTTAGCCAATTTTAATCATATACAGTGTTTTATGAGTAACTTTGCTATGTTTTGTATACGTTTTTAACTGTAATCATTATTAATATTGTCCATTTTAACTATGTTTAATTTTACAAATGTTAACTGCTGCTAACTGTTCATTGGAAGCTATTGCTTTGTAGTTTGTTTAGGGTTATTTTATTATTATTTGTGATATATATGGGAAGAAGCTGCTGGACTGATGTTAACCACCAACTTTAGTTTCTCTTTTCTTAGGTATGTTTTAATTTTTGATACAAAGTAATGTTTCAGTTATCAACTGTGAGTTTAGTTTTAGATAGATGTTACATGTGTGATTTTATTTCCTTTACTAAAAATATAAATTCATTGTTATTTATGTTAAAGTTGATATTAGTTATGTGGATTAATGATATGAATTTATGTTAAATACCCCTATACGATCAGCAATCGTATAGGGGTACGATTTCTGTTACTGTCTGTAACTGTCGGGCTGAAGCTGCTGGACTGATACTAACCACTAACTTGATTTCCTTTTTTTGTTAGAATAAGTACAATGAACCTGAATGTGTCTGTCGTGAAGCCAACCTACTGGACCTGAGACAAACCTAGAAGGGGTAAAAATGCATCTGCAGATTTTAATCAGTCTAATTTTGTTTTTTAAGGAATGCCTTCTTCCTCTCTGAGTGGCCTTAATTCCTTAGTTACAGCGCACATTTCACTGTGAACAAAGAGACACTGTGAACATCTTCAGGCAGCTTCTTTAGCAGCTTCCTTGCTTTTGTTTGTGGTTTTATATTTACATTTATAGCTTTAAACACACGTCCCAAGTTTTGCCTCAGATTAGGGCTGAACGATATCAAAACATGCGTTATGTGATAATATTGCTGAATCTTGTTTTAACAACATGACTTGCAATGAATAAACAATTAAAAACTGTTGATGTCTTTTAGCTTTTGATTCATACTATATATAGTCTGTATAAAGAGAATGTTATGCAGCAACTTTAAAAAAACACCTAGGATTTGCCTCTCAATAATTTTAACCTAAAAGTTGCTTCTGGTTTCTGGTATTGCAACAAGTTAGTTGCAGTTTCTGATTTTAGGATCTCACTGCCTCTTTATCTTATACAGCTTTTTATGTTGCATTAAACAACAAGTGTCAACAAATATACAGGTGCAGGAAGAGAGCCTGAGTCCATTGTACTTAAATAATTGCCTGACACTTATTCTGGTCTTGGCAATTCCTCAAAAAATGCAGATTTCAAACAATGATGTTGTATTACTAATACGTGCCCCGAACACTGATTAATCAAAATGTTGTTAATTAATCAATCAGAAACTTTTGAAAGCTGTGAATTCATCTAGTTTTTCTCAATGTTTAATAAAGGTAAAGCAATTTAAACCTTTGAATTTGAAAATAGAAATTACTTTGGTAATCCTAACTGATGTAAAACAGAAAACATTTAGTCAAACGTTAATTTAGAAAGCGAGCGAAAGATGCAATGTGAACACACTGTATGTATACATTTGTTTTCAACTTTATATGCATGTTCTACATTTGTAATCAGGTCAGAAACGGCCCTGCTAATCAACATGCAATCAGTTAAACACTGGCATTTGCATTGCAGTTTCAATGAATATAAAGGTGGAAAAAGCCACTGCAATCTTCATTTCTGAAAGGCTAGAGTTTAGAAATACTGAATCCACTTCCCTCTTTCAGTCTATAATTTCTTTCATGTAACCGTTTCACCAAATAGTGACTTCAATAGGGAGTCAGAACAGAATGATGTCAGAGCAAAATAGGCAATTCACTGGAGGAAGTGAGGTAGTTGATTTTATTCCTCGTCTCATTCCCACCTCAAAGCCAGACTAAGATAATCTCCGTCCATCAGTTTAGAAACCTGTCATTTCCCCTCACCTCCACACAGCAACGTCTGCAGTTCAAGGGCAAACAGTTTATTTTTTGCCTCCCGTTTTTGCCCTTTCGCTTCAATCAGCTTCATTCTTACTTGAAGATTGCTGATAGATTGCTGAACGCAGTTCACGCCCGTGGCTTGTGAGGGCAGTCGTTATTCAGTTAAAAGGTCACAATATGTTCCAAGAGCAATATTGTGACGTATCACAGATTTACTTTGCTCCCTCCTTCTGTCTTTGCTGCTTCAAAGGAAAAAAATATGACAAACCCATTGTCAAATCGTCAGGGAGCCCGGTGACAGAAAACGGGGTTTGACAAAGTGTATCACTGACAGTGTGTGGCCGGTCAATTGTTCAAGATTTTACACACACATGTGCCCACACACACGCACCCTACAGAGTATTCCAGCAGACATAGGAGTGGAAAAACATGCAGACACGGCCGTCTCTCAAAGCAATTACAGCAGATTGAAACCAAATTAAATTTGAAGCCTAGAGCAACACCGGCGACTGAACGCCCATGACAGATATGACAGGGGAGGAATGGGAGTGCTGCAGGACCAAAAGTGGGAGCAGTGATGTAGGAGAAAGGCAGGTGTGGGTCACAGAGGGAGAAAGCTGCATGGAAAGCAGAGAAGGTAGAGAGAAGTAGGGCAGAGAGTTGGTGTCATATAGAAGAAACATCAGCAGTGAAGTCTACAAGATTTAACACACCATATGGATGGTTTTAACTATGTATTTTATGTGATTCTGCAGAGACTTTTGAAAGCAACCCATATGTTTCTGGTCGTACCTTAAGGGCTGCCGCTGGTTGAAATGACTTTGAATTTACATTCATTACAAAAATAAACCAAGTTGTACATTTTAAACTGGCTTAAGATGTATCCTCTATCACATTGCGTTTCATTATATGCACTTTTCACAGCTGGAGGCTTGCATGGTGGACAGTGTTTTTTAATTCAGCCAGTGACAAAATTCACATGACTCAAATTACCAGCTGTTTTTTTTTTTCTTGTATTCAACTAGTTTAAGTTGCAACTACAAGCTGCTGTTGTCCTGCAGATAAAGCCACAATAATAAAGGGAAGAAAATGTAAAAAAAAAAGAAAAAAAGAAAAGTTTTTCAATATTAATTTAAAACTAAAGACTGAGACTAAATTTATTTTTGAAGTATTCATTTTATATTGGGAGGAAATTAATATAAAATGCAAATAACTTTTGCAAATAATGCATTTTTACTGTCTTTGAAAAATTATTTAGCTGTAATCATTTCTGCAATAATAATAATAATAATAAAAGGTTGTTTGTAGATGGTGTTTCATTGATCCATTATACTTCAGCTTTGTTTGATGTTATAAGCTGTATTTTAGTTGTTTTTGTGCAAATGGGCAAAACTGACTAAACATAGGCGAGCTGAGCTGTGGATCAACAAAGTATTGAGTGAATACCTATGTAAATATAATTTCTTAGTTTCCTATTTTTAATACATTTCCAAATCAGTCAAAAACGTTTTCCCGCATTGTCATAATGGGTTGTTTGTGCATAAAAAATCTGAGGAACAAGATCAATTTCTTACAATTTAGAAAAAGGCTGTAGAATAACAAAATATGGAAAAAGTGAAGGGATGTGAATATTTTCCGAATTCACTGTACACCAGGCCAGTAAAAGTGTACAGCAAATTTAAAATACAGTACATGCTTCGTACAGTTAAGTAGATTTTCACAGTTTTTAGTCCTCCACAAAGTATCACTTCTCCACTTTCATTATTCTAGTCAAAGAAATCACAGAATTAGTTCTGGTGGCTCTTGAACATCTGATGTTATCTCCCCCTCCTGAGTGAACAGCTAATCCTCCTCTCTTCGTTTTTTCTCTCTCTAACCAAGCTCCATCTCGTCTCTGTTTCTCCTCCCCAACAGCAAACTGTCTATCTCCCCCCGAGGAGTTTTTTTTTTTTTTTAAACTAGAGAGGAATAACGCTAAGTGGCACTGCATTAAGTACAAACAGAGTGTGCTGTGTAGCTATGTGAGCACACATGAATACTCTAATCACCAGCCAGTGGACTTAAAGTGTCTGATAACTCAGGAGTTCTGGCTCTTCTCTCTCTCTCTCTCTCTATCATTTCCTTCATTGCTTTAAGTCTGAATTTAAAAATCCGTTAGTAAAAACATAATTATGGATCTATATTGAGGTCTATACTTCTGCAGCAAAATGATGTTATTTCAATTGATAATCTGCTGCAGCTTCCTATAAGGATGAACAAATTAAAGATAAAAACCACTATTTTACCACCTATAAAAACCTATTTTACCACTTCTTCATACAAAAATCATTTTTGCAGACAGTCCAAATGCTCCGTCTGCTCTGTGTCCTCCTCATTGAGTCGTAATCTATCACTAATAGTTTGTAAAACAAAAGCAAACCAAATATTCAAAGAGATGCAATTTACAAACTATGTCACTTTCTTAAAGAAACAGAGGCCCAATTTCAAGGTGCTAAATTACAAAGTCATATTTCTTTTGTAGAGCATTTTTATAACAACTGAAGGTAACATAGATACTTGATTGTACTATAAAATGACACTATGTGCCTGGAAAATACATAATACTGACGCTTTAAACAATCTTTTTGACAAAGCTAAACACAAACAGTGAACAGACTCTGCAAAAACAATAAAAAAGTTAATTTACACAAGGTGGCACCAACAAGAACAAGAGGAAAACTTCTGTATTTTTGTCATATCGACAAATATCTGTTGTTCATTTTGGCTGCAAGAGAGAGAAAGCATGTCTTCTGATTTATATAAGTTATAAATATACAAAATATGTTCTGGTTTTCTCTTGATGGCCTGTGTTATTTAACTGTGGCCAAATTGCATCAGAGGGAAGTTGTTAGCTTGGAAGAGTCAATGTTGGAGCAGACATACCTATACCTATCTAATTTTAGGATTAGGGGTTCAAGTAAACTCAGACTTAAAATCATTTAGCACTGTCTGTCCCTAACAGAAATCATTAATGGTCACTCATGGCTGGATGAATAAAAAGAACACTGTCCCTTTTTCTTGCATTATGGTTCTTAAAGGGAAATATGAATATGCTAATATCAGTATCAGTACGTCCAAGTGTCACAAACCCTGAAGATTTAAAATAGGCAACAGACCTCTGAATAGTGAATATTTAATTATTTGTCTGTTGGGTCTTTGTGGGACACCGAATAGATTTTTGGAAAAAACCCTCTACTCAAGCTAATAGAATGGCTTCTAAATATACAGAAAAGAATAAAGCAGAACACATTAGCAAGTCAGATACTTCAGAAACACATAAAAAGCGAGAAGGAGGGAGAGGCGAGACGACAGGTGGGCAGCAATGGCGCAGTATAACCTTGACGAAGAGCGTCTTCTGACAAGCATCTGCCTCGTGTAATAATTTAGAAATAATCTCCATCCACAAAGGCCCAGCAGTCTGGCGAGGAAAGCGCTCTCTGGCTGATCGATCACTCCGATCCAGACAGCTGCCGCTCTCATTGTGCACAGGCCTGACATCGATCTTAGCCCATTCTCCTCCCGCCTCCGTCGGACGGAGAAGGAGGATGAAAAAGTGGGACAGAGTGAAGCTGGCGGTGCCAAACTAAGGGAAATAAAAAGGCATGCAGATTGGAAATCTGATTTTAGAGAATATAGAGCAGGGAAAACTGACTGAGGGGGAAACAAAAAACCTTAACAAAAAAAAGCAAAAGGGCGCATTTCCACAAATTATTAAACAGGGCAGACGTTGTCCCCCATGATGCTTCGCTGTTCAACCAATATCATCCACCGGACAGCAGACAAAGCTTTTGTTGAAAGCCTGTGAAAGAGCAGCAGGTGGCCACCCACTTTCATAGAAGAACACACACTAGCACACGCCGGCACAACCCTTCAACACATCCAATTACTACTCAGCATTGTGACAGCATTAACTGCCACCGTGCATGTGGCCCCTGGCTATTAATTGACTTTTAAATAGTCTGCCATTAGCACCAATTTAAATGAATAGATGTACTCCTCCGCCTTAACTCAGCACACTATGGTGAGGCTGCTGTTAGGAAGCAGAACCACTGAGTCATCTGACAAAAAAAAAAAACACTGAGCAACAAGAACGGTTTAAAGTAGCAGAGTGATGACAAAGTGAGCCTCTAAAATATGCCATTGTCATACACGCCCTGATTACAGTATTAGAAATGCAGTGGAAAGCCACACTGGAACCCCTGAATGTAGCACTTGTCCTATCTAGAGGTTTCAGCTTCTGGAGGACAAGAATAGAAATTTTAGCCTTTCATCTTTGTTTACTCAGTAAAACCTGAATAAAAATGAAAAAGGGAGAAAATGCGGAAAGAATATTTTTTTCCATCTTCAAAACAAACTGTTGACACCAACAAGAAGGCAGCAATTATTTGATTAGTAGCCTCCAGCCTTAGCCAACATTTAAGAGTTGGAAGAGCTGTTGAGAGAGAGACAAAAACAATTAAGCCAAAAAATACAAGTATACTTAAAAAAATAACTGGTTTCCATGGATATGTTGTCAGCCATTTTGTATGAGATATTTTTGCACTAAACTGCGTGTTTGATTTTTTTGACAGTTTTTCAGTTTGACATTCAGCCTGGTTCGGTTTATCAACTCTGCCGTTTTTGGGTGTATCACAGATAGTCAGGAAGCTGAATATAAAGAGACACGTTGTGGAAACAGTCATTTTATCTTCAGTGTGGGGCTAGACAACATGGATGAAAAATTTATCACGGTATATGTGTTTCATATCAGTCAGTATAGAACATTTTTGTTTAGTTTTTGTTTCAAATATTTTAAATACTGCCAAACTGGTGACATGACCTGCTGTTTTCCACAGTTTTCACTGCACTCTATTTTACTTTTAAGCAGATGAGGCACCTCAAACACTTAAACTACTGCAGTTACTCAGCAAGTCGTTGCTAGGTAACCAGAAGTTCCTCAACAAGATGTTGCTAGGTAACCAAAGAGTGAGTGAGTTAGTTGATAACACCAGCCTTGCTTAGCTGAGTGAGAAAGCCTTTCTTCTGCCTTCTTCCCTCAGAATGCTGTGTGGTGTCCAGGTCAGTGAAACTATTGAATCAGATGTATTATCTATTGATATTTATTACGTGTCACGACATATTGTGCTAGATTGATTGACCAGCCCTACTTGAATGTGAACAAAGCAAAGGAAATGGTTGTAGATTTCAAGAGAAACAGGAATAGGTAAACACTATTTCTGTCTTGGGAAATGAAGTGGGAGTGGTGGAGGAGTATAAACACATCCGTGTTCACATGGACAAGAGAATGAACTGGAGTTGTAACAAAGCAGCCAGCAAGAAGAGACAGAGTAGACTTTACTTGAGGAAAATGTTGCATATCTTTGATAAGTCTGTTGTGGAGACTGTAATCTCTTCTGCCATCATCTGTTAAGGTAGCATTACCAGAGCAAGTAACTTAAAAAGGCTAAACAATCCACTAAGTGTCTCCAGTCAGAGGCCTCTTTAGAACCGCTGTAATGCAGACCTCTATAGGAGGTCTCTTGTCCATTGCATCAACAACTCTGAAGAAAATTGTATGATATGAGTTATAACAAGATTTAATTTCCCTCTGGGCTTAATAAAGTATTTTTGAATTGAATCAAATTTGAACTATGTCGTAAAAATGAAACTACATCCGGTTAGTTTTGTTTTAAGGTTGCTGTTAAAACAATATCTAGACCACCAGATATTGGTGGTCTATATCTGTCCATGACATCATTTAGATGTCATGGATGTTCAAAGAGGGTAACTGGGAATTTATTTATGAGTTCTGTCCATACATGATTTGCTGAAATACCACAGAAATATGTTGAGCAGCGTATCAGAGTCATTTTTAAAATACATAGTAAAAATGCTAAAAAAAAAAATGTTAGCCATGAACTTTAGCAAGACAGGTTTAATGAAGACTGTAGCTGCATGTTTCAACTCCAATATATCTTTGGAAAGAAACAACTGTCTAGCAGAAACTGGAGCAAAATATCTGTCATGGGGGGAAAAAAGAAAAGAAAAACATAGTACAGCGTCTGAAACATCAGGGGGGAGTGAGTTTAGTAGGTCACAATCGCAATATGTAGGCCAAACAACATGTTTCTTACATCACATGCAAGCTACTAAGTATTACAGCATTTTCATGAAATTCATTTCCATAAAGTATTGTTGAATGACTAAAATTTGCATCAGGAAATAAAATCCTGACCAGAGCATCCGTTGTTATAAATATGTGATCCAGGTGGCTCGAGGATAGAAGAAGCTTTTGATGGAGGTCAAAGGGTCACAATGAGAGCATAGACTGTTTCTGTGGCATTTTATAAACATTCTTTCTCCTCAAAAAATAAGCAACATATCAGTGAAATATGTGTATAAATATACGTTTGAAATTCTGACAGATTATTTTTGTGGTTATAAGGTCTAATTTTTGAAAAAACCTTAATATTCCTTGATATTAGTAACAAGCCAATTCAAATTCAAATTCAAATTCAAACTCAGGACTACTTTATTGATCCCAAAGGGAAATTAAATGTTGTTGTAACTTATATTCATTCATGCATTTATTCATTAATCCTACAAATACATTGGCACATTTACAATTCCTCCTGGCATTCTTGGTCTCAGTGGTGTTCCCATCCAGGCAAACTGTTTTAACAATATCCCTCCTTTAAACACATGGTTGTAACTCTTAACATGGTGGTTCTGAATTTACTCCTTCACTTAATATAATACTTAAAATTAAGATTAACTTGGCTATTTGTCAGTGACAACCTCTCTACTTAAAGGCATACTTTTGCGAAAGTAATCACCACAGGTCAGTTCATAATTCCAATATGAATTATATTTGTAACTGTGACAGCTGTCCCGACTGTCACACGCAGACACTGTTGGTAATGTTTTTTTTGTTTTCCCTTAATATTACTTTATATATTGATTAGTGCGTAGTTTAGATTTTTATCTTTAAATTTGTTTTCATTAGTCTGACTCTTTAGTTAACTATTTGTTGTGCACCCATTTAGTTAACTTTATGTGTCAGTTCTTTGTATATTTTGTTAAATACAACAAATTAATTATTTTTCTTTTGAGTTACCAGTTTCCTCTGGACCTGTGGCTGAAAATCAGAGATGAGCTCCAGCTGATTGGTGTCCATATATGGTTGTCAAACTTCCTCAGCGGACCATTCCATTTGTTCACCAGGGGAGGGGGAAATTTGGTCTTTAGTTTAATTTGACCATTTATTTAATGTTTCTTCTTTTGGAAAGTTAGTTAAATTCTGATATTTATTTCATTTATAGATTTAGTAATATTCTGACCAATATTTGTTAGGTTTTTGTGTGTTTATTTAACCCCTAGTGTGTGTTAATGGTCTGATCAGCCACTATTTAAGTTCCCCTCATGTGTTGTTTGTTAGGTCAGTTTGTGCTTGAGTTTGTTCTGTTACCACCTGAGTTGTAGTTTGTTATGTTGACCTCAGTTTGGGCCCAATTTATCATTTTTGGATTCTTTTTGTTAATAAATTAAGATTATATTTTGAATTTTCATTAACGTCTCTCTGGCTGGTTTATGCAAAACCTTCACACTTGGTGTCAGAAGTGGGATTTTACCAGCCAGGAGTACAAAGTTTTTTTTTCCATTACCAACCTTGATGCAACATGCAGCGTGGAGGAAGGAGTAAACGAGGCAATTTTGTGGAGTCTCAAGGAACAGCAGGCCCTGATGAGCCGACTGATTGCACCGAAGCAGGAGCATCTGGAGGACATGTAGGCACTGAGGAGGAAGGGGGAGTAGAACCAACTTACGCAGATCTGGTCAGTATTCTTCGTGCCCACATGAGCCAGCAGGAGGCACAGAATAGAATGATGAGAGAGGAAACAGCTCGCCAAGATCAACGGTTCAAGACTCTCCAGCACCAATTTAGTCTTTTGCAGTTAGAAGTGCAAGCTCGTACTTCTCCAACATCTGAACCTGCTAAGCTGGAAAACTCTGACTCGGAGGAACCAGAACCACAGGATAAAGACCTGCTGCCAGGAGACCGTAAAGTCATCTTAACTTCAGGTCAGTTTCGTTCCTTCCTGGAACCTAAACTAGAAAAGTTAACAGAAACTGATGATATTGAACATTTTTTAATGACTTTTGAGAGGATTGCAATTTCATGTAACTGGCCAGAGAATGACTGGGTCTTTCGTCTTGTTCCATTGCTCACTGGAAAAGCTAGAAGTGCTTATGTGCATATGGACATTGATGAAGTGAATGATTATATATCTGTCAAAGATGCAATTCTTAAGAAATATGACATTAACCCAGAAACCTATCGCCAGAGATTTCGTTCTACAGAAGTGGAGCCTGGCGAAACTCCTAAGGAGCTGTATGTAAGGTTAAAAGAGTTGTATGAAAAGTGGATCCAACCTAAAGGTAAAACAGTGAAGGCTATTGGTGAAATTATTGTCTTGGAGCAATATCTCCGTATGCTGTCTCCTGAGCTTCAGGTTTGGGTCCGGGAACATGATCCTCCAACAGCTTCCAAAGCTGCTTCTCTGGCTGAGGTGTTTGTGGCTGCAAGACGGAAAGGACAACCATGGAGTTACTCTTCTTGGAAGACATCTAAAGATGCACGCAGGGCTGCACCTGTACAACATCATCAAAGGGGTGTATCTGCTGTGGGTAAGGCCTCCCTAAGGGAAATCCAGGCAGTAAGCACAACACCCAAGCAATACAATAAAGTGCCTATTTGTTATTTGTGTGGGCAAGAAGGCCATACAAAACCCATGTGCCCAAAGAACCCTCCTAAACTCACTCAACTGTGTGTTATTCCATTCAAAAGTGAGAATTGCATCAGTGTTGGACAGACTGTGAAAATGAGTGAAGTTAAAGTCAATGGGAAAAGTGTAAAGGCCTTAATTGACACTGGTAGTGTACAGACACTTGTTGATAGAGAGCTGGTTCCATCCAATATAATCTGCACATCAGACACCATCCTCATCCGCTGTGTGCATGGTGATGAAAGGCAATACCCCACAGCAGACATGTATATTGAAGTGCAAGGACAATTATACCTGTTGAATGTTGGTGTTGCAGAAAATCTCCCTCTTCCAGTAGTGTTGGGTAGTGACTTACCCGTTTTGTTTGACTTGCTGCACAAACCACAGAACTGTAATGTAGTAACTCGTTCTCAAGCAAAAAAGCCAGTAGAGTCTCCTCCAATACTGAGTGTGCTGCCTTTTTATGATGCAGACTTAGATGTGCAGCCTGGAAAATCTAGAAAATCACGTCGACAAAAGCGACGGGAGAAGTTTCTGCATACACCTGTTGCATCTACAGAAGGGGTTCAGGATCTGCCCCAAGATTTTAAGATGCCTTTAAACATAGCTCAAATCCAGCGTGATGACTCCAGTCTGGCTGCTCTTTTTCTGAAAGCCAAGGAACCCCAGAAAGGTAACCACAGGGGTAGTGCTGACGAGTTTGTTCTACAGAAAAATATCCTTTATCGCCAACAGGGGGCATTTAGGCAGCTTGTGGTCCCAAGGGATGCAAGAGGGATGGTGCTTACTTTGGGCCACTCAATTCCCTGGGCTGGCCACCTAGGGACACATAAGACTCTGGCTCGCATCAAGCGCCATTTCTACTGGCCTGGATTACGGACTGATGTTGCCCAGTTTTGTAGAACCTGCTCTCAGTGCCAATTAACCTCCAATAAGTTCCCTTCAAGAGCACCACTGCAGCCTCTTCCCTTAATTGACACGCCTTTTGAGCGCTTGGGTATGGACATTGTGGGTCCACTTGAAAGAAGCAAATCTGGACATCGATATATGTTGGTGATAACAGATTATGCAACCAAGTACCCAGAAGTGTTCCCTTTAAAGACAATTAAAGCAAGAGCCGTGGCTGTCTCCTTGGTGCAACATTTTTCAAGGGTTGGATTTCCCTGTGAAATTGTGACAGATCAAGGCACTAACTTCATGTCTGCTCTCCTAAAGCAGGTATATCAGCTACTGGGGATTAAGGGTGTTCGAACTACCCCTTATCATCCACAGACGGATGGGCTCACGGAGAGATTCAACCAAACACTGAAGCAAATGCTACGTAAGTTTGTGGACGAAACCGGCTCCGATTGGGATCAATGGTTACCGTATCTCCTCTTCGCCTACAGAGAAGTACCACAGGCCTCCACCGGGTTCTCTCCCTTTGAACTTTTATACGGTCATGAGGTGAGGGGACCTCTGGCGCTATTAAAGGAGACCTGGGCTGGAGAAGAGGGGAGGGAGGAGCCTGTTAATGTTATCTCCTATGTTATGCAGATGAGAGAGAGACTACAAAAGATGACGGCTCTAGCCCAGCAGCACATGGCAGAAGCACAAAAGTACCAGAAGGCTTGGTACGACAAGTCAGCCCGGCAGAGGACCTTTGTCCCAGGCCAGAAGGTTCTGGTTATGCTACCATCTAGTGAGAGCAAGCTTCTGGCCAAGTGGCAGGGGCCATTTGAGGTAACAAAACAGCTTGGACCTACCACTTACCGTGTTGTTAAATTGGGACATCCACATTCCACCAAAGTGCTGCATGTAAACCTCCTTAAGGAGTGGACAGAGCAGCCTAAAATGGGGGCAGAAGTCATGCTGATTAGAGCTGTGGAAGAGGAGGAAGCTGTTGATGATCAGTTCCTGCCCTCATCAACACCGATGGAGCTTGACTTGAAACATCTGTCAAGTGAACAACAACTTCAGGTCAGAGCATTATGTAATCCTCAGATATTTAAAGAATATCCAGGTCGTACAGACATTCTTGAACATGAGATTGTGTTGAAAAGTGATGCTAAAGTTAAACGTCTGAGCTACAGGATTCCAGAACGCCTTCTCAGCTCCCTGAAGAGAGAGATGGAATTGATGCAGTCCCTTGGGATTATTGAATCTTCCAAAAGTGAATGGTGTAATCCTGTCGTCTTGGTGCCGAAGAAAGATGGAACAATGCGCTTCTGTATAGACTTCAGGTACCTTAATTCTGTATCAAAGTTCGACTCCTACCCTACTCCTCGCATTGATGATTTGGTCAGTAGATTGGGCAAGGCTAAATACCTGACAACTATCGACTTGTGCAAAGGTTACTGGCAAGTGCCCCTTTCCAGGCAGTCCAGGGAGTTGACGGCCTTTCGGACCCCTTGGGGACTCTTCCAGTTTACAGTTTTGCCCTTTGGACTGCATGGCGCACCTGCTACCTTCCAAAGGCTTATGGATCAGGTACTGCGTGGATGTGATGACTATGCCTGTGCCTATCTCGATGATATTGTGATATATAGTAACTCATGGGAGGAGCACCTTCAACATTTAAAAGTCATCTTGAGCCACCTCCAAGATGCAGGTTTGACCATTAACCCAGCAAAATGTGTTTTTGCACAATCTGAGACAGAGTACCTGGGTTTCATAATTGGAAATGGTGAACTCAAGCCACAGGTTCGCAAGATTCATGCTATTGAATCCTGCCCATTACCTCAAACCAAAAAGCAATTGAGATCATTTCTAGGGATGGCGGGTTTCTATCATAGATTCATAAAAAACTTTTCAGCCAGAGCTGCCCCTCTGACAGATATGACTGGATCTAAATGTCCCAGTAAAGTCCAGTGGACGGAAAAGACGATTGCAGCATTCCATGACATTCAAAAAACGCTGGGTCAGAGTTCTGTTCTGAAGTGTCCTGACTTTGACAAAGGTTTTATTCTACAAACAGACGCCTCAGAAAGAGGTATTGGAGCAGTTCTCCTACAAGGTGATGAGTCTTTACAGCCAGTAGCTTTCATAAGCCGTAAGCTACACCCCAGAGAAGTCCGTTATTCTACGGTGGAAAAGGAAGCCCTCGCAATAAAATGGGCCCTGGACTCCCTGAAGTATTACCTGCTTGGAAGAGAGTTTATCCTCCAGACGGATCACAAAGCTCTCCAATGGCTGCAGCGAATGAGGGACACAAATAGTCGCATTACAAGATGGTCTCTTGCGATGCAACCATTCCGCTTTACAGTGCAGCACATACCTGGCAAGCTGAATGTGACCGCAGACTACCTCTCCCGTTGGTGTGGTGACCCTTCTGAAGGGAGGGGGAATGTGACAGCTGTCCCGACTGTCACACGCAGACACTGTTGGTAATGTTTTTTTTGTTTTCCCTTAATATTACTTTATATATTGATTAGTGCGTAGTTTAGATTTTTATCTTTAAATTTGTTTTCATTAGTCTGACTCTTTAGTTAACTATTTGTTGTGCACCCATTTAGTTAACTTTATGTGTCAGTTCTTTGTATATTTTGTTAAATACAACAAATTAATTATTTTTCTTTTGAGTTACCAGTTTCCTCTGGACCTGTGGCTGAAAATCAGAGATGAGCTCCAGCTGATTGGTGTCCATATATGGTTGTCAAACTTCCTCAGCGGACCATTCCATTTGTTCACCAGGGGAGGGGGAAATTTGGTCTTTAGTTTAATTTGACCATTTATTTAATGTTTCTTCTTTTGGAAAGTTAGTTAAATTCTGATATTTATTTCATTTATAGATTTAGTAATATTCTGACCAATATTTGTTAGGTTTTTGTGTGTTTATTTAACCCCTAGTGTGTGTTAATGGTCTGATCAGCCACTATTTAAGTTCCCCTCATGTGTTGTTTGTTAGGTCAGTTTGTGCTTGAGTTTGTTCTGTTACCACCTGAGTTGTAGTTTGTTATGTTGACCTCAGTTTGGGCCCAATTTATCATTTTTGGATTCTTTTTGTTAATAAATTAAGATTATATTTTGAATTTTCATTAACGTCTCTCTGGCTGGTTTATGCAAAACCTTCACAGTAACCATGGTGACAAACAAGGATTCAAAGTAATTTTCTATAATCTAATATAAGCAAAAAAAACTGGTTATGTGACTAATAAATATTTTTGCAACAACTGGGAGTTGATCAGAGTTAATTTGGTTTCCACTGCAATCATATTTGGTCATATTTTCATAAGTCTCCTGGTACAAGTGGAGATCAGAATCACAGTGAACGAAAATTGGGTGTAATTTAAAATGTTTGGTAACACATTATTTGAAGGGGTTTGGATAAAACTGACATGACACTGTCATAAACATGACATAACCACTGTCATGAACATGAAGGAATCTTCATCAATGTCTATGACTTGTCATGAAGTGCCATTCAGTAAATAATGACACTTTGAGTCAAAAGAGTTGACTTTTAATGGACTTTTAAGGTAAATTTTAATGCAACTTTGCATAAAAATGTCATCATTTACCAGATAATAAAAAGTTGACAGTTTAAACGCACTTTAATGCAATTTTTAATGCAACTTTGCATTAAAAATGTCTTTATTTACCAAGTGACACTTCATGACAAGAGTCATAAATATTCATGAAGGCTCCTTCATGTTCATAGCAGATGTCAGTATTATGCACACCCGTTCATAAAAAACAAATGTTTTTAATTAAATATGCATTGATCTGTTTCTAATCAATTGCCAATAGCTCACTACTGCTATTCTGCAATGTCTGGTGTACAGCACAACATACGTCTTTCAGTACGGGAAGTAAGAGGTCAGATGTTCTGGTCTTATTGAGATAAGTTGAACTCTAGCTTGTAAATTTGTAGTCAATGATAGGGATTAATGTGTATCCAAGGAGGAGAAGAAGAGGTAAGTTACTTTTATCAGCGGCTGCTAAGATTACAGAAGCAAGAGACGCCGACAGAGAAAACGTGCACAAAAAAAAGAGGAACGAGTGAGATAATTATTATCACAAAGGTGGTTTTCCAAGGTCGATATTTGAGATTCTCCTCAACTATCTCTTTGAAGCAGAAACCCCCACCAGTGTCTCGTCTCTCCTTCGTTGCCTCCAGGTAAGCTCCTATCAACCCTTCACCGCCTCTCCAGCTACAACTGTCATTCTCCCAGTAGGAAAAACTGCCTTCAGTCCCTGTGGTCACTACGGCTCACTTCTTTTCAAGCACAGTCATCCATTTAGTTGATAAACAACAGGGCTTCTCTCCATGCAGTTTGGGTAACCACCGGCCGATGAGGAAATTGGGTAACTTGGCATTAAAGCACTTCTTTTGGCTTCAACTTTATTTGTACATAGAGGAGGGGAAATAACTGCCAGTCATAAAAAGTTTCAGGTTATTAGGTTCAGACAGGCTGAAACAGGGTGACAGAGTTATGACGAGCTGTCAAAGTTCAAGACTGGGGGGCAAAACCATAAATGAGGAAGAAGAGGAGGAAACATTGGAGGATGAAGGGTAGTGAGCCGTAACAGCGAGGCAGGTGAACTGAAAACTCCTCCTGAGGACTGAGAAGTCTTTCCGTCTTAAATCACTGAAACAAAATGATTTGCAAGACATTTAATTAAGTATTCTATATTTTCTATATTTATCCAATATTCTGTATTTTACGCTTCATGTATTGAGAAACAGCACAGTTAAAGACACATTATGATACTACAGTGTTTATTCGCTGCACTGGCCAGCTTATATGAGTGATTTTTCTCCCTAATTGACACAAAGTTGCTTAAAATGAGCTGAAAAATAGCCGTAAGTGAATCCAAGAGAATGAATAATGCTATGCACACTAAAAATAAACTAGATCGCAGTTCTGCAACGCTATGAAGGCGTGAGAAGATACTGAGCTCTTTAACATCTCCACACTTTGTTAGACTATAACCACAGACCTTTGTGTTTTATAACTTTATGTGACAGACCAATAAAAAGTTATACATATAGTAATATTCAATAAATTAGAATATATCCCCCAATGAGTTTCTTTTGTTAGACTAAAAGTACCTTTTGAAATTAATTAGCTTCAAGCAGGTATTACAAATATTTTCATTAAGACAATATTTCTGTATTTAATAATAGTTTTTTTTAAAACTATTTTAATATATTTTAGACTGATTTATTAATATACATTGTTTATGAGTAATTTTTCTATCTTTGTATATGTTTCATTAATGTTCTCCATTTAAGCTATGTTTAATTTACAAATGTTAACTGCTGCTAGCTGTTGCTAGATGTTCATTGGGGGCCATTGCTTTGTAGCTTGTTTAGGGTTATTTGTTGTATTTTATTTCATGTATAGGGGCAGAAGCTGCTGGACTGATGTTAACCACCAACTTTATTTCCTCTTTTGTTACAATAAGTACACTAAACCTGAATGTGTCTGTCGTGAAGTCAACCTACCAGACCTGAGACGAACATAGTGGGATTAAACGTATACACTAAAAAATTGTTTGTTCAGGTTCCAAGCTGTTTTAAAACAGAAACTACAGAACAGGCTTTTCACATTCAAGAAATTTCTTGTTAACAGGATGTCAGCATATGTTGCTCCTAAACCTGTAATAGAGTTCAGCCTCAGCGGTGCCTTCACAGATGTGCAAATTTCCCACACCATGTGCAGCAACGCAGCCCCAAACCATCACTGATGCAGGGTTCCTAACTGCTGATAACAAACCACTCACTTCCTCTCCCCTTCAGCCCTAAGAGGATGTGAACTCCACAATTTAAAAAAAAAAGATTTAAAATGTTGATATTTCAGACCACATGCCAGTTTTACCTCAGTCCATTTTAAATCAGGTCATGTTATGAAAGGCAGCAGTGTTTCCGAGTCCTTAATTGGGATTTGTTTTAAATCCTAAAGCATTTGAACATCATTCATCTCCAGTATAAGAACTTATTCAGACACGTTGCCTGCTGTAAACCAGCAGTAGGAGATCATACTTTAATATTTATGTTTGTGCAAACAAGAGAGGAAACTATGCTGCTGAAAATGTCCTGTTTACTTTTGATCTTGAAAAGATGCTAATTGGGAGAATTTGTAATGCAAATAGATAAATGCTACTGTAAAAGCCAATGCTTTAAAAAGGAAAACAGACTAAAGAATTGAGTATTTTTGAGAATTTCTGTTTATGTACATTTTCATGCCATCTGTTTTTTGTGCAGCATCACAAGCTTTTGGAAACCAAGTTGAATTTGCTCACACAGTTAGAAATTATGAATAAAATGCGTTGTTTGAACTTGGAAGAAACACTTATTGCTTATCTGTTAAAGCAGGGGTGTCCAAGCAGTGGCCCAGGGGCCATTTGCACATCTTGAAATGATCTTGAATTGTAGAAATTTTGCCCACCAGCACAAATGGATAATGGAAAAGGACATATTTTCAAAATGATAGTGTGAGGGGGTTTTTAAACACTTTTTTCTGGCATTAGTGCCCTATATTTGTTAGTAGCTTGACAGGAAGAAGGGCATAGAGAGAATATAGAGGACTTGCTCTATCACTGATCCACCAGGTTTTACTGTAAAAATAAAATCTTCTGAACAAGAAAAACATTATTTACAACATAAAGTGTCTCTTTCATTAACTACCATGTTTTCCTATTTTTGATATAGAATGAAAGAAATCCTGCATATAAAAAGAACCTATTTTCACATTTTTAATTTTGAAAAATGGAACGAGAACCAGATGACTCTAATTAGCAGAAATGTTTGTCGGCTGTGTCAGGAACTACAAAATACAATAAGCATGGAACACCAGCAATGTTAAATAAAATCAATACTCCACAAATCATGACAAAAAAAATGTACAACAGGCTATTACTTATATAAACAAATACATTTTAACAAGAAATGGTTTGTCAAAACTGGATTTCTTTTATGTTTTTTGCGACTACAGCAATCAAAACATTTTGAGTAGCTAAACAAACATTGCTAATACCATGATCAACTTAAAATGTTGCATTTTTAAAAAGGATTTATATACAGTACAGACCAAAAGTTTGGACACACTTTCTCATTGAATTCAATGAGAAGGTGTGTCCAAACTTTTGGTCTGTACCATATATATATATATATATATAATATATATATATATATATATAAAAAATTCCCTTCTCACCCACCGCGGGTGGTTCTTATCCTCTGAGCTCGGGTCCTCTACCAGAGGCCTGGGAGCTTGAGGGTTCTGCGCAGTATCTTGGCTGTGCCAAGGGCTGCACATTTCTGGACTGAGATGTCTGATGTTGTTCCTGGGATCTGTTGTAGCCATTGGTCCAGTTTGGGGGTGACTGCCCCGAGGGCCCCGATGACCACAGGCACCACTGTGGTCTTCACCTTCCAGGCCCTCTCCAGTTCCTCTCTGAGGCCCTGGTATTTCTCTAGTTTCTCGTGCTCCTTTTTCCTGATGTTGCAGTCGCTTGGTATTGCTACATCTATCACAACGGCTTTCCTCTGTTGTTTATCCACTACGACAATGTCTGGTTGGTTCGCCATTACCATTTTGTCTGTCTGGATCTGGAAGTCCCACAGGATCTTAGCTCTGGCGTTCTCCGCCACCTTTGGGGGTGTTTCCCACTTTGATCTCGGGGTTTCCAGTCCATATTCTGCACAGATGTTTCTGTACACTATGCCTGCAACTTGGTTATGTCGTTCCATGTACGCTTTCCCTGCCAGTATCTTGCACCCTGCTGTTATGTGCTGGACTGTCTCAGGGGCCTCCTTGCACAACCTACACCTTGGGTCTTGTCTGGTGTGGTATATCTGGGCCTCTATTGCTCTGGTGTTTAGGGCCTGTTCCTGGGCGGCCAGGATGAGGGCCTCTGTGCTGTCCTTGAGTCCAGCTTTTTCCAGCCATTGGTAGGATTTACTGATATCAGCCACTTGGGTTATTTGCTGGTGGTACATCCCATGTAGGGGCTTGTCCTGCCATGATGGTATCTCTGGCACCTCAACCTCCGTTCCCTGTTGTCTGAGATATTCACTGAGCACATTGTCTGTTGAGGCTTTGCCCCTGATGTATTTATGGATCTTAGTTGTTTCGTCCTGGACTGTGGTTCTCACATTCACTAGTCCTCTGCCTCCTTCCTTGCGGCTCGTGTACAGTCTCAGGGTGCTGGATTTGGGATGGAATCCTCCATGCATTGTTAGTAATTTTCTAGTCTTAATATCAGTGGCTTTTATCTCCTCCTTTGGCCAGCTAATTATTCCAGCAGGGTATCTGATTACTGGCAGGGCATAGCTGTTTATTGCGCGGATTTTGTTCTTGCCATTGAGCTGGCTTCTCAGGACTTGCCTTATTCGTTGGAGGTATTTAGCTGTGGCTCCTTTCCTTGTGACCTCATCGAGGTTGCCATTTGCTTGTGGTATACCTAGGTACTTGTAACTGTCCTCTATGTCTGCTATTGTTCCTTCTGGGAGTGAGACCCCTTCTGTGCGGATGACCTTCCCCCTCTTTGTGATCAGCCGACCACACTTCTCTAGTCCGAATGACATCCCAATGTCCGTGCTGTAGATCCTGGTGGTGTGGATCAGTGAGTCGATGTCTCGCTCACTCTTGGCATACAGCTTGATGTCATCCATGTAGAGAAGGTGGCTGATGTTGGCCCCATTTTTGAGTCGGTATCCGTAGCCAGTCTTGTTGATAATTTGGCTGAGGGGGTTCAGGCCTATGCAGAACAGTAGCGGGGACAGAGCATCTCCTTGGTATATGCCACATTTGATGGACACTTGTGCAAGTGGTTTGCAGTTGGCTTCAAGGGTGGTTTTCCACAGCTTCATCGAGTTATATATATATATATATATATATATATTGTATATATATATATATATATATATATATATATATATATATATATATATATACTGTATATATACTGTATATTTGTTTAATTCAGATTAAAGATGAAATTTTTCTGGTTTTGTCAGTTTAACATAAGGCTGCTGCAAAAAAAAGCACATTTATTTTAACACCAGTGTGCCAGTAATCATTGAAGGCACTGTTAAAAGATGTTTGTGGATGTTGGCGTCAATAGTTGTCTCAAACCTGTTAGTAAAACATGCTTTGTTTATTTTCCTGGAACACACAGACAGTGTGTGTGTGTGTGAATCAGTAGGCAGGCTCTGGCCAATCACTTCAACGAATGCCTTTATACATCAGTAAAAGCCCTGCTTCTGTTTCGTATAACCACTATTCCACACCACTGCCAAAACTAATATGAGACGAAGCAACAAGCAGAGACAGACTCTGAATGGCTTCCACTTAAGGAACAAACGCAACAGAAGAGAAGCGACAGCAGAGTGCAAATAAATGAAAATGTGGGAGAAATGGAACGGAGAGAATAATTTAATCTGAATCTCCTTCATTCAGCCAAGGAGAACCGAGCTCGAGGGGGAGACACAGGCAGGGAAAAGGAGGTGAGGAGCCCCAGGCGTGTCAAGTGCTCTCGCTCGGAGGGCAGAGCTAAGGTGGTGGAGGTCCAGAAATCTGGGGCCAAGAAAAGATTTTCTCTGATGAAAAAAACCCCAAATCAAAATAACAGGCAAGCCAACCTATAACCATCAATGGCCTCTGAACCAATGTCCTTTACAAAGTGGAAACAATTCAGTTTATTTATGTTGCCCCAAATAAAACAGGCATTTTAAAAATCAATACTCATATCCATAAAAAGTTTTCCATCCAATAAAAACTGGTCGATTTTATGCAGCAATTCATCCTGAATGAGGATGTGGCTACATACTGATAGCATTGGGTCTTTAACTTTGCAGCAATCTTTCACACTGAACATGCATGTAGTGACTTTCTCTTTAACAGAAGGAAACCTTCTGAGGTTTCTGAACCATGATGAGCATTTTACATAAAACAGCTCAGCCAGAAAAATAGAAAGAAGACGCTGCTCCTTCGAGATATAAGCTGTATGGGCCTTGAGGTGTTCTTAACATCATTTTAATTTACTATTATTGTATAATGATACAACAGCACAAGTGGCTAAATAAGAATTAGAAGTGACATTGTACATCCACCAATTAGAGAAATCATATCGCAGAAAGATGAAAGTACATTTTTGGTTATCTTTTTAATGGTCTTCTAAAGAACCACTTTCATTTGGTGTAACTGAGCTAAAATTTTCTAACTTAACAGATTTTTCAGAGCACTACTTTTCACCTGTAATGCCGTGATTTAAATGAAATAATTGTTTGTGCTCTGTACTGAGAAAAGCCACAAGCTTTTCATTCCATAACCCGGTGTCAATTAAAAAGTCAAAATAAATGTTCCTGAAGTTCAAAGTTTTTCAAGAATTCAATCTTCTATAAAACAACTTTTAAAGAAGGTGCATAGAGAATCATTTTAAAAAGTGCTACTAAGAGGGCGTGCCGTGGTGGCATAGCGGTTAGCGCGACCCATATTTGGAGGCGTTCAGTCCTCGACGCGGCCGTCGCGGGTTCGACTCCCGGACCCGACGACATTTGCCGCATGTCTTCCCCCCTCTCCTTCCCTGTTTCCTGTCAGCCCACTATCATATAAGGGACACTAGAGCCCACAAAAGACCCCCTGGAGGGATTTTGTGAATTAAAAAAAAAAATTAAAAAGTGCTACTAAGATGCTAGTGGGTTCACTTTCCAAATGTATAAAAAGATTTTCTCTAATGCTGCTTCCATCATAGGCTTATCCTGAATTTATCTAGATCGGGTGAACTAAACCTTTTAATAATCATATGACACACACAAATGCATATTATGTAAGCTTTTCACTCTTAAATACAATAATCCAAAATTTTAATTACTTTATAAGTTGTTTCCAAGTACATGACTCGAGTTTAGTTTGTTTTTTGTTTGTTTTTCTCCAAGTGTTTAAGAGCAAAACCTATCTGGGTGTTCAAAGATTATTTTTTGTTTCAATACATTTCTTGCAACTGCAAATACTTTCCAACAGCTGAATAGATGTAAGCAATGACTGTGTAATTTAATATTATCAAAGAAAAATACAAATGAATGTATTTTATAATTTATCAGGTCACAGTAAAACGTAACTTTTTCAAACCCTTGCTCTGACATCTTGAAGAACCTTCGACCACAGACACTGTGACTAAAATTGTTGTAGTTTTTAGTATCTTAAAAGCACAGCGTACTTTAGTAGAAAGAAATAACCAATGCTATTTGGTATCTTTGAAAATAGTAGTAGTAGATCTACTTCACCTCTAATCCTCCTAGATCTCCATCTTGTAAGTGATTTAACTTCATTACCTGTGATTATTCAGCTTATCAGGATCAACCAAAATGGTTCTCATTGGAAGACGTTGGGTACAGAGTTTCTGTATTCAAACAACACAGATGCTTCCATAGAAAGTCCTATCTTTGTTGCTCAAAGATAGTAAGTAGCCGTTGTTAGTGAGCAAATGTTTCCTTTTGCTGACAGCTGGCCTGTTATCCACAGTCCACCTCCAATCCTGGAAAGCTGGGATTTATTACAGTCGAGTTCTGCTTGAACGAGCGCCTATTCTTGTTTCTTGTGGAAACAAAAGGGACAAATAATGGGCTTGTCTTCTGATAAGGAGCTCTTAGTTTCTGACAGAGCATTGATTGGGAGAACAAGGGCTATTTTCACAGCATGTCGCTCTTTGGGAACATGATACACGCAAACACACATAAAAAAAATTACCATATTGATGTTACTGTGAAAGCTAATGCTCCTAACCAGTGTCCAATGTTCTGGATTTTCATAGTGCTTTAGACAGCAGGGTGGCGTCCTCTGTCCCATCCTGAATACCTGGAAGATTTTTGAAATCTTTGAGTTAGGGAACTTGAGGATGTGTCTAATAATTTGTGACAGAAAAGCAATGACAATAGTTTGTGGACTATTTTTAACAACAACAAAAAAAACACATTCCACAGCATTTGATGTTTCTTCCTTGTATTTTGCATTGCCCTCCATGTTCCCATCACCTAGTTTTCTGATTGTTCAACAGGAATGCCATAATGCACAAGACAGGAATGCACAAGACGATCCAACGAGCTAAATATAGCGATTGGAGGTCGGAGCAGTCCCGACGTTCCATTGGGGCAGACTAGGTCACTCTTAGTACGCCACACACAGCAGGAATATCTTAGATTGTCTTTAGAGCCGTCATGATAATCTGCATAACTATCTTGCCATGTAAACCAGGTATTACCTGCATGTGCCAGGTCAGACTTGCTCTACCAAATGAATATCGCAAGAAGCAATCCTAACTGGGTTACTGACTTAAAAAATAACCTGTTATGCTTTAGTTTGGGTTGGTTTATACCAAACATGTTGGTAGGTGATGAGCTGGAGTTCTACTTGGGTTGCTAGGCAACGGCGTAGTGCCTATTAAATGTAAATTAATTGGTAGGTTTTTGAAATGGCTCAATTTTCTGACACCAAAAAACATTAACTTATTGCCAGAAAATGGCTGTGTAGTATTTTTAGTCTCTTTTGCTGTTTTTAGAAGCAATTTAGACCCAAATAAAAGTACAAAAATATGAAAAATGTTAATTTTGCATAATAAGACCCCTTTAATAAAATAAGTCTGCCTCTAGCATCAAAGTAGATGGGCCAGATTGCTGGAAAAGGATCCTGTTTGACCTTCAACCACGTGGATTATTTGTGTATGTGCAAATGGGAGGTGCTTCTCCTTTATTATCACCAGTTTTACTTCAGCATTAAATAAATATGAACTTAATAGCCATCAAGTTGGAACTACTTAAACTCCATCCAAATTGTTACCTCTATTTCCCTGTGTTTTTCTTTTTCATTGAGATTTACCAAATAATTGTTGCAGAAAGAACAAAGAGCAGAGAGCCCTTTAAGTAAAAAGATTTCTAGCTATAATAAAGTATAACATGCCTGTCTACCTATTAGTTTCTGATTCAAAACATTAAGCATTGGTTAGAAGACATTTTATTTTGAAACAACATTAATCTAGTTTTTTTTTTTTTTCAGGTGTGTTTGTGGGGTATCCAAGAGCGACATATTATGAAAATGGCCCTTGTTCTCTCGATCAATGGTCTGACAAAACTAGGAGCTCGTCGGCGGAAGACAAGCCCATTATTTGTCCTTTCTATTCCACAAGGAAGAAAAAAGAAACTCACTCAAGCAGAACTCGACTGGATTTACAGCACAGCTTTCCAAGACCGGGGAATACTGTGGATAACAGGCCGGCTTTTACCAAAAGGCAAACATTTAGCTTACCAAAATACATTACAAACTGCTAATCAGCATAACATTTTCTGAACACAAGAAAATACAAAATTACAACTTTACGGCAGAAATAACTCTCCACAGAAAGATGCAAAATAATGGCTTAATTTTAAAAAAGGTTCAAAAAGTCTTGTTCTGTGCATCCTTATGGACTATATCAAAAAGGCTTTGTCCTGTTTGGTTTCTCTGTTGATGCTACTTAAAAAAAAGGAAGTAAAAGACGATCAGTGAGAGAACTGGAGGTTTGAAAGGATTATGACGAAGTTGGGCAGTAGGATAGAGTAGACTGTGTTTTAATTTATCATACATTTGAACAAGTTGGAATTACAAAAATGCATTTATTTAAAGAAAATGCACTAACTTTGAAAGAAAACATATTTTTGGATAAAGAGTTTTTGTGACAGGATGAAGTAGTTTTTCAGCCATATTAGAATTGGTGTTTTTTGGAAAACTGCAATGGAAACATTTTTTATTTTTTTATTTACATCCTGCCAGTTTGTGAATACAGCAGCAATGTGCTCATTTGTAGGCGTTGACCTCCTTGGTACAGCTGGCTTAACTAGAGGTCTCACAACATCTCAGTTCATCAAAAGTTGAGTTTGTCATTTGAAAGTGTTGAATCCATAGCAATTCTGTAAAATTTCAGACTACAATTTCTCCAAAACGGAGCACCTATACGTAGCCGCTTCAACGCCTGAATAAGACGGCAACGTCTCCACTGATGGCTTGCGACAAGCGCTGAGCTATAAATATATTATATCTCATGTAAGTGTTTACATTTGTCACCATCATGAATTTTAATGACGTGTCATATGAACAAGCTTTTACATGTGTGATTTTGAGTGCATTTCTTAAGTAAATACAGGAAATACAGCAAATGTGATATCAGCAGAACATTGGAAATGTTTTGCACACAATTTTAGTGGAAACGCAGCAACTGTCAGTTTTTTATGAAAAAAATATAGTTAACTGTTTTGCAGCAGGAACACAGAAAAACAAATTTGATGTCGCCCCATTATGACTAAAAAACAATCCTAACAAGTAGCTACTATTACACTTCGCTTACATTCTGCATAGCACCATGTCCATTTTTTATTTGAAAGCTCAGGCGTTTTTCAAAAAAGCTCCTTTCCTAAAATTGATCTTTTCAATTGTGCCTTCTAGAAGAGAAAACAACGAGTAGACTTCCTTACGGGGAGAAAAAAAGGGTTGCGTTTTAGCACAGCAATTCTCAATTCAAGTGTCTGTGTCCTTTTCTCCCTGCTCTGCAGATACAAAAATCACAAATGGGAGACTAAAAATATATGTTTCATGCCGCTCGGAGAGACAGCTGCATAAAAGCACAAAGCAGACATTTCTATTCATTTGTCTCTCGCTGACGGGGAAATGAAGGAGTGAAGCAGATGCTATGGATACGTGAACAAGTTGCTTAAACAGGGAGGGTCTTTTTTCACTTTTGTTTCAAGTAGAAATTTGATAATTAATTGCTTTTAATACCCCTACTGTTCCCACCACCACAGCTAAAAAAATTAGGGGGAAGTAGTTAGTGAACTACCCTGCTAGTCCAATTCACTATCCAACTGTGAATCAGTTTAACTTGCATGGATGCAAATGAAACAAAAAAGCAATCAGGAAGAAAAAAATTATGAGACAAAAGTTGCCTTTGACCCATTTTTATGGCAATTTCTTCCATAGTTATGCATTTAGCACCAGTTTCACTACAAGTAGCATGAACCAGAACCTGAATCTGGTTTATAATGTTATCTGGTTTTACCAGTATTTTATAAGATTGATTCCCTGCCTTAACATCGAACCATCATTTTATACAAAGATACTGTAGCTGGTCAGAACCATAGGAGATCAAATTTGTGTTTGTAGAAACAAAAATAAAACGACTCGAGATATACCCTCACTGGTCACGTTACTGG
Organism: Xiphophorus hellerii; assembly: GCF_003331165.1. Lineage (NCBI taxonomy): Eukaryota > Metazoa > Chordata > Actinopteri > Cyprinodontiformes > Poeciliidae > Xiphophorus > Xiphophorus hellerii. The sequence continues at coordinate 14,654,665 of NC_045691.1, read as the reverse complement.
GAACACCTGCCTCGCTGTTTAACACAAACTGTGAATGATTAAATTAGCAAAGCAGGAAGTACATTATGGAAGATGTGGTGAAATGCAAACTGAGCATCGGGATGGGAGAGAAATGGGATTTAAGTAACTCTGAACATGGCATGATTCTTTCAAATGGACTGATCTGAGTATTTCAGAAGCTGCTTAAACTCCTTGGATTTTAAAACAAAACCATCTCTAGGTTTTACAGAGCATTGTAAAAAAAAAAAAACAGAGAAAATATCCAGTACGATGCAAATGGTATGGAGGAAAATGCTTTGTTAATTTCACAGATCAGAGGAGAATGGAAACACGGGTTTGAGATGCTTCAGCGTTTCAACCTTTGCAGCAGTTTCTGTGAACTTCAGATGGTGTAGAAAATGATGTAGTGTAGATCACATAGCAGTGATGTTTAAGATGCAGAATGCATTAAATAAAGGTAGGATTCACTTCCTCCAAGCAATGGAGCTCCTGCTAGGCTGCTGATAACTTACCATATAATAGTAACTTTATTGTCTGTTGTTATTCCAATTCTTGGTGGTATAGTTTACATAAGGGTACAATGACTTCATTTGACTTTTCCTACTTCCCTGCCTCAGAGGTGAAATGCTTCTAAATAAACATCTCATCTTTTTAACAAAAGAGGAACTTTACACCTCCTGATTGTAATATTTTACTATTTTATATTCTTCTTGCCATGATTTATGTCTCATGTTTGCATTGGTGTAGACTTTGTTAATAGGATGTACAAAGTCTATACCAATACTGACTCAAACTTTTTAAAATATTCTTTACAGAGAAGAATTAATACTAATGTTTTACTCTTTTTAGTTAACATAAAATAATTTTCAAAGATATAAACAGGTTCAAACAAATCAGTATTCAGCTTGTGTAGCAGATACAATGACAACAAAATGTTTATGCAATGGATATGTGGAGAAAGGTGACTGCGGCTGCATACCGGAGCAGATTAAGCTGTGACATTTTGCGGAGGTGCACTGGGTGCCGTATTGTGACCTTTATCAGTGAGAGTGATTGAAGGACCAAAACCTAGAGTTAATGTAATCTACAGATAAAAGACGAGATACATACAGTATCTGTGTTTACAGCAGAATGCTAAGACTTGCAACTTTGTGTGTGTGACCTCACATTTTGTCTCCGAGTACTAGTGCGTGTCTTAGGGCTGGTGACCCATGAAAGCGTTCACAGGGTGGCAGCATAGCATATCACAGCTTTTTTGTGAATCTGAAGGTTAAACAGGCAACCTCTCTCAAGGCTTGGAAGAAATTTGCCAGCCATACTTTGGGTGAGGTAGATGCTGCCATTCTTATCGTTTGGGTGTGTGTGTGTGTGTGTAAGTGTGTGAAGTGTAATAGCTTTGCTGCAGGTTGTAACAGATGGTTGCTAATGGAAGTTCATAGATCTGAATGACAGGGGCTAGACGATCAGGGATGAGATTAGGGGAAGAAATCTGTGATTAAGTGCATGGTATGTTTGTACGTGACGGCGTGCACAAGGGTAGTTAAGAGTTTGCCCTTGTTTCCATGTTGAAGCTCAGTCCGGCTGCATAGGAAGAATAAAACCCAGCAATACTTTATTATTAAATGCCTGCAGTTAGAATTAAAACCAAAAAAATGTCAATAATTTCTTAACTTCAAGCTTTATAGTTTACAACATGAATTGTTTAGCTGGATTGCAACTTGATAAAAAAAAACCATTTATTTTAAAATATAAAACCAGGTTTTATGTTAGTTAATGCTTAACTTTCTATACACAGATTAATATTTTTAGAAGATTGAATTTGGGTCAAGTACTTAAGTGTAAAAAAAAATAAAACACAATGTTTTTGTCAAAGCGAAAGCAGCATACTTTAACATGCATAGATCACAGATTTATGTTACACATAGATCACAAACCACCTACACCCATAAGTGGCACATATTTCATAGAAGTGACAGGACAAAACCTGTATTTATTTCTTCACATTTAGACCCACGTGACAAATGTTTTTTTAATATCCACATCCACATAGTAGGGAAATAAACATTATGACAGAAGCTTTAGGGGTACGATGAGAAATGCAGCATATTTATGTGAAGCTTATCTGCATCAAAAGTTGCCAAACAAGTTGTTTTAGGCACCTGGGTTGCTTTCCATTAGGGAGGCATTTCATCTACTAGTTGGAAAAGTGGAAGGATGAATTTCAAATTTCCAATCAAAATTGAGAATAGAATAGAATAGAATTCAACTTTATTGTCATTGCACTGTCACAAGTACAAGCAACGAGATGTAGTTTGCATCTATCCAGAAGTGCTCTACAAGATATAAATATTTATTTACAGATGTACAAGACTATGTATGTATGGACTATAAGGGGTTATAGCAAGAGAAACTGGTCAGCACCTGATTTCTTTCCATGAGAATTACTGAAAAATTCTCAAATTCTCAAAATAAATATCATGTATCAAGACACAGTTTGGCCAATTCAGTTTAAAGTTTTCTCCGCTATTTTTACTCAAGTAGAGCTTGGCCTACTTTCCCCGTTCTCCGCTGATGGGACCTGGGAGTTATAACCGCCTCTCAAAAGGCCTACAGGAAATGGAAAATCAAATTACTTTGTTCGAGTCTCCTATGTCGTTTCTTCAGTTTCTCGAGCTGGTAATAGTGGGAGGTTGTAGTATGCAGCCGTATACTTTCTCCAGCAGAACTTACAAAATTCCAGTTCCAGTTCATGTTAAAGTCGACTTGAGACCTGGTTCATTAGTTATGCAAACCATCTGACCTCCCCACAGCACTGCTCAGACACAGTCATTATAAAGCCCTTGTAATTCATTAGGCTGCCTAAATGAACCCAAACCATACCAATGAGTGCTTGCTGTTACCAAGTGACATGCTGTGCCTCGGGGAGGGTAATAGTAAATTTGAGGATAAAGTTTAAATGCTATGATGAGGGTAGGGAAGGAGTGTAATTTAGCTACCTAGACCCTAAAAGGCTTTAAAAGGTCACACACTGTAAATAGAGTAAATAATTAGAAATCCACTTTTGTGTATGTAAATACGGTGATATTCAAGAAAATGATCAGATGGTCCCTGTCCAGATTACCAATCCCATACTGAATTCCTGAGTTTACATGTCTGCACGGCGTGTGTGTGCGGTGGGTGCGTGTGTGTGTAGTCCTAGACTGTATTCCACAAGGGCAGAAAACCAGACGAGGTGTGTGAAAAACGCAGAATTTTATGATGTATTAAAATAAATAACAAAGGGGCGTGCCGTGGTGGCGTAGTGGTTAGCGCGACCCATATTTTGAGGCCTTGAGTCCTCGACGCGCCCATCGCAGGTTCGACTCCCGGACCCGACGATATTTGCCGCATGTCTTCCCCACTCTCCTTCCCAGTTTCCTGTCAGCCTACTGTCGTATAAGGGACACTAGAGCCCACAAAAAAGATTCCCCTGGAGGGGTAAAAAATAAATAAATAAATAAATAAATAACAAAACACATTTCAATACAAGGTCACAAAACACGCCGACCTCACTTAGCAGCAGTCCCTACAATCTAGTCACAAAGCAACAAACTGATCTGGCCAGTAAAAGAGTTAAACACAGTCTGTACTGGGCAACTTTCACACAGCAGGTCTTTTGTTTGTTTTTTTAAGGTTTTATTGGCTCTAGTGTACGGAGCCCCCTAAGGGACATGGGGAAAATGTTTCTTTTGCGTTACCTTGGAATAAACAAATACACCCTGTTCTATTTTGCATACAGCCACAAATGTCAATTTTAAGTTTCAAATACTGTATATACACATTTAAAGAGCGTCAGTGTAAACGTGTTTATATATTCTTAATTCTTTGGTGAAAAAAACTGATTGGAAATGGATTTATTCACTGCATGTTTATGTCCGTTTGTGTAAGGTTGAGATGAAACTGCACATGAAAACGGCCCTTTATTAACTATTTAGACTACCAACACAAAGAAAAACACAAACAACTGTCAGATGACTTATTACCCCGTGAAAATAACTCAGAAATAGTCCAAATACTTTCTTTCCTTCTTACAGAAAGTTTCTGTTTATATCTTAGAAGGGATGGAAAGAGATGAAAATCCCATGGTTGATCTGTTTTTCTTTTGCATTTTGCACAAAGGTTTGTGGTGCATTTCTATCCTAAAAAAAAAAATATAAACCTCCAGATATCTTACAGATGAGATATTAGCATACATGGGACCTGTATGTAAAAAACTTATATTACAGCAGAAAGTACGGTGGCCACCATAAGCAAGATTTTCACTATTCAACTACGCTGCTAGAACTGATTAGGAAACTAATAAGTCTTTTGTGGAGTACAACTTCTGTAGAGAAGTCTGTTTGGATGCGAAGTTGGAACCAGGAGTGGTGGGATTGTGGTTTGATGCAATTCAGTGACCAAGACTTCTTTCATAAATATTGCAAGAGAAAAGTATTGAGAGGAAATGCAAAAGAAAAAATCCTCCACACTCGGTACAACTGGCCTTTACTTGAAATTGGTCAGACGAGAAAGTGGATAATGAGAGAGGGCAAATGTCACCTGGCCGGGACTTGTGCGCCACCACAACACATAAAATCACATCTTGATGTTCAATTCTGATTTTATGCCTAAACCCAATTTTGTTTTCTTCTCTTTTTGTGCGTGGTCATTCACGCTGCTTAATAAATGTGATGGCAATGAGATTTCTGTGTGAATGGTTTACGACCCCAAAGCGACCTGCATGTGCAAAAGAAGAACGTAGAAATCACACAGCACACATCGTACAGTTTATGGACCTATTTAAAGTTATTCAGCAATGGAAGCCAATAGGAACAGCCAGATGATCATAGAAAGATGAAGGAAACTAATAAGTCTTTTGTGGAGTACAACTTCTGTAGAGATCAAGACTTCTTTCATAAATTCAGAATTTTCAGACATATAATTTTCAGCTAGTGCTTAGGTCCAGATTTACAGCATCTGGCTTTTACTGGTGAAGAATTACGACGCATGTCTCACGTCACGACATCAAATAAAATGCAACATACCTGTTCAGACTGCAGATGCTTTGAAAACTATCGGATACGAATCAGAGTGAGTTGGGCCATTCACACTGCCATGAGAAAGTTATAAAGGGGCACAAAATGTAATTTGGGTCACGTTTATCTCCTGTGTGATCAAAGCCTTATAACCGATGTTGTAAATAAAATAACTGGGGTTGCTGGAGAATGTGAGGCAGGGTGACAAGTTAAACAAATCTCAACCTGAGGTAGAAACAACAAAATGTCTTAAACAGACGTGCCTAAACTGTTTGAGATGCTCATCTGTGAAACAAAGCAATGAATAAAAATGCATAAAAGAAATAAAACATTCTCTAATATTCAAAACAATATATTGGAATATCACATAAAATCATACTTTCAAAGCTTACTAGATAAAAAGGTAAATAAGTATGTGCATACTTTAACCAGTGATGGTTGGAGTTTCAAGCTTCTGCCACTTCACTTCTAAGTCGAAGCCACATATTGAAAGCATTACAATTATTTATCTCACCAGTATCATTCAAAGGAGAGTTTCACTTTATTAAGCCCCTCTCAGTTGTACACTCGACCACCTAAAATCCCATCAGGTTCCAGTGACAACTTGCACTTGTTTCAAAAGCTTCGCACCGGTCTGCTAGCAGGATCCCGAGTTTCAGAACGGAGAGCTCTTCAAAGACTGAAGGCTAAATTTAGATGGAATAAATTGGTTATTTGTGCCGGATGCCTGTTCAATTAAAGCCCGGCATCACTGAGGCGCCTGAGATCTCCCAAGGATGACAACCTCGAGGTATCAAGCACACACACCGAGGAAGTGGTTATATTCCCAGAGTTATGTCAGTCAAGGTTAATTAAGTGCATTTTTTTTCCTATTTATTCCTTTCTCAGCTGAAAAATAAAAACTGTCTTTGTTCTTTTTATGTGGCAAAGTAATATAAAACTTAACTGATTTCTAAAAACAAGAATTGTGTGCACTTGCTTGAATTAATTATCAATTTTCTCAAATCCAGAAAGGTATGAAATTATAAATACATAAAGCCCAATAGTATTTGAATAAATACTATAAACATTTGGTTTCCAAAACAGAAACAATGCGCTGTGTTTTCTAGACTATAAGTCACACTTTTTCACCTTGGCAGTTTGTTAAAAAGCAGGTAATTGAACACAACGTGTCATCGAATCATTCCACGTTTCTAAGTACATTAAACTTATAATCCAGTTAAACTTATTACCTAAAATATTAACCTAAACTGACACAGACTTTGTCTTCCGGTCCATGCAACAAATATTTAAATTGTGAATCAATTTTTGCAATTTTTCTACTTCTGAAGCCTAACTTGTAGCTTTCTTTTTTTTTTTCTTTCTAGAAACTGCAAAATTATTCAGGGTCACTTGTGGTGAGCAAACTAACTTTTCAGTGCTTTTTGGTTTGTAGTTTTGAAAAAAATATATATATAAATAATAATAATAATAATAAATTAATTAAATAAAATAAGATTTTTTTAAAGTAGTACATGAAAACACATGCTATGCTCATACAGCTCTGGAAAAATAATTACGAGCCCACTGCACTGAACCCCATTGAAAACCTCCTGGTTATTCCACCGAATGTTGATTTCTGAACTGTCCCTGAGTTAAAACATTAGTATTCTTGTTTCTAAATTAATATGAACTTGTTTTCCTTGCATTATTTGAGGTCTGAAAGCAATACATCTTTTTCAGTTATTTTGACAGTTTCTCATTTTTTGCAAATAAATACAAAATCTTTGCTTGGAATGTCAGAGACATGTTGTCAGTAGTTCATAGAATAAAAGAACAATGTTCATTTTACTCAAACATATACCTATAAAAAGTAAAATCAGAGAAACTGATCATTTTGCAGTGGACTCTTGATATTTTCCAGAGCTAGTCAAGTTCAAGGCCCGCCTGTAGCTTTAGATCCCAGTGGGAAAGTGACTCAACTTCTGAATATTGCATGTTAGATGAAGTCACAATCCTTTTGAGTTTCCAGGACGCTATGTGTTTTCCTAGACATGGTAATATACTACCAATAATGGGCTTTATAAATGTTAAGATGCTCTGCTTTGTTGCATAAAAGTATGAAAATGCAGGCCAGGAACCAAACAGTCCTGACCCAGATCATGTTGCACCTAATTTGCAGTGTACTGATAGTTATTATGTTCCTTCTTTTGTGTATATCTAAGTTGATATTTCAACCATTATTTGAATGTAATGTAAAAATGTTAATCTACTGTAGAGTGGAATATTCCAAATGATCACACCTGTATCAATAGGAGCACGCTCACACTCCTTTCAGCATACAAGCTGGCAGTGCACGCACTGGGAGTCAGTGTCTTTGTGAATTACTAATGATTGTAACGTAATGTCAGATGACTCGGAGTGGCCTGACCCACCCCGGCTCTGGCCCGGCTGTGTCATGTTGGTTTCCACGGTCAGGAGGAGACAGAGGCCCACATGCAGCCTGAATGATTAATACTGTCAAACACACTTTTGCTGTCCTTGCACAGTGTCTAGCCAATGCTCTCCAGTGATCTAAAAACAATCACTGTAAGCATGACTGCATTCATTTCTGTCTGGCTTTAAAGGAGCATACATTAGTCTATTAAAACTTCTGAGTATTAAAAAAAGAAAGGAAATAAACCATTGTAGAACAAAATATTCATAAGTATTCTTTCAGTTAGCAAATTTAAATTACAACTGGTGTAAAACAGGGAAGTTTAGTTTGATTCAATGTCAGCCGGTGAGGGACAAAAAGATATTAGTCTAAATTAAAATTTTCTACTGCATATTTTAGCTGTGAGTGTCCCAGATTTAACTCCTCTATATCATGAACATCTTTCTGTTTTCAGTTAGGTTTGATTTTTGTTCCTTCCTTCTTATTTGTATCTGTGGGGATGTTTTCTCCTTGTTTGTCTCCTCCTCAGTTCCTGTTGGTCTGGCTTCTTGGTTCCTGGCAGTCCATTTGGTGCTGATCCTCATCAACTCATCACCACACAGTTTATCTTCCCTGGGATTCACTCAACTCTTGAGTAGATTTTTGTACTTGCCAGTTGGATCTTCTGCCACTTGCCTTCCTGGTCTATTTATGTTGGTCCTCTTATCTCCTGATAAAGAGCTGATGCAACTTGAAGACAGAAGAGTGCTGCCTGAAGAGCAACCCAGGGAATATTGGGGCAAGAGGAAATGCTGTATTAGAGTCAATCTGGTCATGTTTCATGTTGTATTTGACAAAGAGATTAGTCTCTTCAGGCTCGTAATAAAAGTGAAGTTATATCTCCCACTCAACTTTACCATCCACTAAGCCTGTGTAAACACATCCTGGTCATTTCGGCCCTTCATGATTTTGTACCGGACTTGTTCAGTGGCTGTCTAATACTATAGACGACATGGGTCAAACTCAAGGCCCGTGGGCCACATCCGGTCCACCACAGCTTTTTTTGTAGCCCTCCAGATTCCTAGACTAAACATTAAGTGTGCCTAAGTATTATGTTATTAATCAGATCAATGCAGTTTTTATCTGCTTACTGTCAAATTATATCAATCAGTTTCTCCAGTTTCTTGAGAATTACTGTACAAATTCACTCAAAATCAACAAATCCCTGCACTTTTTTGCACTAATAATTTAGAGTTTGTTGTAGATTTTTCTCAAAAATTACCAAAAAATGTTCTTACTTGTACTAAACAGCTCCCTCAGCCTTAACTGATATAGTCCATGATCTTTACAGTGAGTAACAAAAAGTCATAAATAAGCACAAATATCGCAAATATTTCCAGATTTGTAACAGAAACACTTTCAATTTTATTGCAAAAAATCACGAAGAGAATCACAAAATCCTGGAAGGACTGAAAAGATGTTCAACAATATTATTTAATTTTAAGAATTCATTAATATTTTTAACAGGTTTAATCAATACATTCTGGCACAACCGGCCCTTTAAGAGCATTCATGACCTTAATTTGGCCCAAAATGAAAATAAGTTTGACACCTCTGCCATAGACTTTATTGTCTTTCAATTGTACATTTGAAATGTACATATTGAGTGAAATTGTGTTGCAATACTACAAGAATATTAAAATAAACAATAATACAAAGCTTCAATAAATTGTACTTTACATACCAGCCATGCCTCAATTCGTACCCACTAAGGAGACATTTTATACTCACTTTAAAAAATATACAAGTGTACTGTAAGGTAATTACATAGATGCAATATAATTTCTTTACATAAGGAGAGAAAGTAATGGCAATGAGAAGGATGTGGACTACAGCTGAGATAAGTTTCCTGATTACTACAGTCAGGAGTTTCCACATTTCCTCTTTCAGAGACAATCTTTAGATTCCTGGACTTTGCAAAGACACTCATACCTTCATTCATGTTATTTTAGGGTCAGTTCAACCAAATGTCAGCCGGTTTTTATGCCCCGTTTTTATGTGAAAACCGCAAATATAAAATAAAATAATTTCACTAAAGACCCTTTTCCATCACAGTAATATTTCTTCAGCCGTATAAACTCTCTGCTCTTGATTGTTGTAAGTAATTTAGCTGATTAAACTTTTTTTTAGACTTCAATATTGCAGCCAGAGCCTCCCATAACAGTGAGCGGACATTAAGCAATAGCTTGTAGCTCAGGTTACTAACATCACTAAGCTCATCCTGTCTGGTAACCATAACAACACGATCCTCTCCAATTTCATTAACCCTTAAGTCTTCACCAGCTGTGGGAGTCACACTAGTTCAAAGATCACAGGGATCCAGAAGTCATCTGCAAGACATGCAGGATATTTTGTTTTAGTCTTGAATTCAGTCACTCTGTCTGTTCTGTCTGGGTTTTGTAATACCATAAAATAGGAATTACAGTACTCTGTCCTTACTTCTTATAACATAATGACTGCAGCCAGAAGGCCAATGAACTCCAAAGCTCTTGTTTTCTGTTATTTCTAAAATGTACAGACTGCATTTATTATCAAGGTCTCAAAGTTACAGGATACATACCTATTAGAATATGCACGCGTCTACCCAGCCACCTGTCTTAACCAGAGAGTAGAACCATTTACTCACCTAATCTTCCTGCCTTTTCTGAAGCCCTGAGGCCAAACAAGCTTTTAACCAGAAAAATGTACACATAAAATTAACTCGTGGCCTAAGATATGTCAGATGCAGATCTCCAGTTACAGTGCAACTTGCAGTCGGAGTGAATCATATCCAATTATATGGGTCAGTCCTTGTTTCTCCAGAGCACAGCATGAACACTTGTTAAACTAAAAAGGGTCGGTTCAGACAAAGCTCTTCCTTGTGGCCTCTATCTGTACTGCTTACGGCTCTGCACACTGCAGGTGGCTTTTCAGTGTTTTCTTTTATCAGAAAATGCTACATTTAACCCTCAATCCATACTTTATTATCTAGAATTTGACTCTGTAAATGTCCAGTTCAATAACTAACAAAGTTGAGGACATAGTTGTTCATTTATTATTTACTTCTGCAAAGCTAGATTATATCAACATTTGCTTACTTTTGTGTTTTTTATCAGTCATCTCTGTGAAACCAATATTAGTTTTGCTTTGCATTTGTGGAAATGTCACTTTATGTAGCTCATTGCTTTTCTCGCTGGTGCTAGAAAGCCCTAAAACTACTTCACAGGCAGAAGCATCAACACCGCCCAGCTTTGACGGCACACAGGACGCTATGCTGTCTCAGCTGGTTCTGAAGCGCCTGACTGATCTCAAACCTCTGTCGCAGTCATATGACACATCACAGACAGGAGCAAAGAGGAGAAGAGGGCTAGTCAGTGGGAGGTCTGCCGTACAGTATTACACCGGTTTGGCTTTATGCACATGGCAGATTAAGCTAGTCTGGGTTATGAAGCGTCCCAGAGTGATACTTTTGCAGAAATGCCCTAAAGCCTGTTGCTCTGATAGCGCTTACAAGCATACAGAGAAAACATCAAGACAGAATACTAGAATTACAATCATAAATACTAAAAACTATCTTTTAGAAGAAAAGAAATCGGCTGCTGACTGAAATTAGTTGATTATTAGGAGGGGACAAAATAGGGCTGGCTGTTTTCACTATGAGGAACGTGCTGAAAAATGAAGTCAGAGGAAGAACAAAATATGATAGAAGCTACTACAAAGAAAATGTCTATGGAGGTACATTCAGGCTGCTAAAACAAAGATTTAGAATTGGGTTGGTAGTGGACATTTCACTTATTTGCCATTTACTCTTTTGCATATTTGGTTATTTTGTACCAGATCTTCTCTTTAAAAAAAAAAGAAACAATCTGCCTTGTGAAGTCAATTTCTACCTGCTGTGAACTACTGAAGGACAATGTCGACCTCCCACTAAATAAAGTCGATAACTGAAAGAGTGTCATAGTTACAGAAAAGTTATGTTTTATTGTTTTACTCTTTCAAGCTCTATAGGCCTTGCAATACCCAACCACATGACATTGTTTAAAAGTTAGTGAATAGAGGTAATCTAATGGAATAATTTCTTATTCTGTCTGTAATTAAATGACCTTCTTAAAAGGCTATTTAGAGATCAAAAAGTTGTGTAATAAGTTAGCAGTAAAGGCTCTAAATGTTTCACTGAAAAGGATAACAAGCTACAACATGCACAGGTAATGTATGCAAAAAAATAAAAACAATATGCAATGGACCTTACCAGAGGGGCCGCTTTTCATTGGCTGATGCCCATTCTACCTGGTCACGTGACGTCTCACACTTAGCTTCCCGTTAGCTAAGTACAGCATAAAGGCAGAACTGATACAACTTCTACACCTTGAAGCCTGTCTGCTACACAGTCTTACGTTAGCTAAACAGATCAATATGCAATGTGTCTGTATCTGACATACACTAAAGATTTTATTTTAGCAGAAAAGGCTTTGGACTAAACTGCTACTCATGTTAGCCACTCTAGCACCAAGTACAGCTAGTCAATCAATCATCGCTGTGTTCAGGGAAGCGCTGATTAATAATCGAGCAATAAATATCAAGCCTGGAAACTTGATATCGTAACGGACTGAATGTTATGTTTTTAACGTAATCTTTGCTAGTCTTGCGGGGAGCAGGCGGTTGCCACGGTAACAGGTGTGCTTAAACTACAAAGAGAGTAAAAAGGTAGGAGTGGTTTTGAGTTGATCACCTGTTCGGGTTATTTTACCTTTGTTTACCTTTGCTGTGGCGCATTACAGCCGCTGTAGTTTCTAAACGTTGGACTAATTACCTCGTTCGTTTGTGAGTTTACGTCATTCACAACAAACATCAAATAGAACAAATATATTTCATAAAATTTTAACAAACAAATGGCTTCTACCGCGGTAATTATGTGAAATTAAATTAATTATATTCCAGCTTCAGAAGATTTGCCTTTACCTTTACAGAGCTCTTTGGTTCCTCCTGTCAGTCTGTAGCTTCTCATATTGACGTCATCAAACCAAATTTCAGATCTACCATAACTGACTGACACCTGCTGGCCTCAGGTTTGCAACCAGCTTGTGACTGAGAAACCAGTAACCTCCTCCCAGATGATGACATGAACTTGTTAGTTCCTCTGTCCATTGTAGTAGCTGATATATTGTGAAAATCCAGTAGAAATGATGCACTAATCCAGTCATGTTTACATAGAAACAAGGCGCTGCGAGGCTTTGCTTGAGAGACTTGCGGTCACGTGGGTCGGTTGTGGGCGGAGCTTGGTAAGGTCCATAGTGCTGTGAAAAAGTATGAGTCCCTTTACTGGCCTTTTCAGTTTTGCTTGAGATTATTAAACTAACTTTAACATTAGACATTGTCTGGGAGACATTGGGAATAAATTTAACCACAATACTATTGCTGAAAATTGTTAATTTGACATTGATTATGACATTTCTTTCATTGCATTACACAACAAGTATCTCGTTACTATTGGGTGACAATTAAGAAAATTAGAGTACTTCCAATTGGCCAACTGTGTTAAAATGAGTAGTGTGATTATCTGACATTTGAAATATAATAGCCTCCCTAATATTTAATGCAAGCAATCCTTTACCAGTGTGACATTGCACACTGATGCTATAATTACTTGAATACATTTAATTAAGTCTTCAACTGGTTTCCCAGTTATCCAAACCAAATTGTCTCTACATGAAACTGCAATTAACCTCTGAGTAGCTCAAAACATTCCAAGACAAATGTTTAAGAGTGGCATAGTCAAAGGCGGAGCTTGAATCTCATTGTGATATAACCTTGAACAGGTCATTTATGCTCCAGTGTGGTTGATTTAAAACAATTTTCCCCCCAAAAAAGTGGGTTAAATTCCCTTCAGTGATTCAAAAGACTCACTGCCAGATTTCACACTGCTTGATGACAATTGTTGATGTCAAGGGCGGCACAAGTAGCTATTAGGTGAAGAAGGAAGATTCTCTTACTACATACTGCTAGGTTTGGAAAGCAATGTTTTGTTATAAGTGTATTTATATTTTTGTATTAGTGTGTAACAAAAACAGAGCAAATATGCAGGGAAGCAAACAGGGGGTTTTTTGTGTGCAAATTTCAAATATCTGCTAAATAAAAACAAGGCGCCAGGTGGACAGATTTAATTTTTTTCTTGAAACAGATCAGAGAAAAATCAAAGAGAGTTTGCATTCAGTATCCATTGGCAACTTGCAAGTGTTTCAGCCAGTGGCTTCTACTGGCAGTTTATGCAGCGTTTTAATTTTGGCACCGACCGCAGAATCAGATCATTGTTTAAGATGACTAAAGCCAGAGGCAAGAACGGAAGAGGAGCGAACACGTACGCAGAATGGGGGAGATTAAGACGACGGAAGAAGGAGAACAAATAGTGGCTCGGCTTTTGATGAGGAGTAAGTCGTTTCCATTTTTAGAAAGAGGGGTACGTCGAGTGCAATGATACCTTACATATAATAAATATTGAGATTACAGCTTAAATATACAGCACAAAAATAATGTGCATTAATTGTGCTCCCTTTAATAGCTGCAACAAATTGTGTTCTGAAGACAGAGCTGGACAGAGTAGCCAAAGAAAACAAACTAAAAAAAACATAAAAACCAATTTCCATTTGAACTGCAGGGGGAAAAAAGAGCTTTAAATGAATAAAACGTTCTGCTAATTAAAAAAATGAGGGACTAAATCATCTAAATTTGGAACATGGAGAAATATTTCCAGTGCCACTATAAATCAGTCACTAGAGTCTAGAGTCAATGTGTATTTCCTCATTAGTAATATAAACATGGATTACAAAGAACCACCCGAAGGAGCAAAAAAAAAATAGGTTGCAGAAGAGTAATTTATTTCATTCGTGCTTTCAAACACTGTCTACATATTCACACACACAATCACACCCCTGCACACATTCCCCTTTCTCAAATGTGTCTCAGGAAATATTTGGGACTAAATAACCATTACAGGGCACAGAAACTGCCTGGAATATAAAACACTGTCAATACTGAGCCGAGGAGAGAGTGAGACCTTCTTATCTACAAACTGCATTAAGACATGGCTTTCACTTTTCCTCCTTGAATGAATAATAATTCCACATAAATATATTTGCCTGCAGCCTTAAATATTCAGCTGGAGTAAAAAAAAATGTAAAAATCACAACCTGGTTCAATTAAATATTGATTTGTTGAATAATTTTTGTACTTTTATTGGTGATTTTTGTTAAATTGGTTACTCCCTTGTGATGTTTTTTATTTCTTTCTGCCTCTCTTACCCCCCTCATTCCATCCCGCCTGCTGCTCATTTTTAACATCGATTTCTTGATTTTCTCTCCCATGCCCCAGGGAGACATTCTCATTCCAGGTCTCCTTTTTTCTCACCCCATTTCCTCTCGCCCCTCGAGTCTGAATCTCCCAGACAGGATGTAAGGTGACACTGTGGAGGTAAAGGTGTGGAGGTTGGATCGTTGGCGTGTGACTGTGTGTATATTCAAGAAGGCAGAGGAGGTGAAAACCGGAAAAAAGTTAGTAAAAAGAGAAATGTTCATATAGATGGTCACTGCCATTCCAAATCCAATCCCAAACTTGGCCAAGAGACACGTGAAGGGACGCCTTCTTTTACTTTAGGGATTCAAGAATTAAGTATGCTTTTCACAGACTCATGCTCCTTACTGTGAATATGCCTCATTTTATCCCACAAGGCCTCGTGCTTCTGAAAGATATACACTTCTGCTCCTTTATGAGGCTTTAAGCCAGTGCTACAAAAATACTGCTTTGGCTTGAGTGGTCAAACTTAAACAGAAACAAAAAGGAAGGAAAGTGGACAGATCTTTTTTATGCACATACTGATACAGCTGCAAATGTGTCCGTACACATTTTTATACTCATGCATGTAAAAATCAAAGCAGCTCAGTAGGAAAATAACACAGCTTTGTGACACATAAGCACTGGATGCAGAAGTTTTACTGAGGGCGAAGTACTGAACGTACTGCTTTGCAAAATATGTAACTGATTTTGCTTGTTTTCATGGAACAACTACAAACTTTGATGCATTGAATGGGATTTTATATGATGAACTGTCATCAAAACCACAAATAATTGTAAGATAAAACCTTCTAACTGTGTCTCTACCAGGTTTGTCCATCTAGAGACAAAAATGTCTGAAATAACTTAAGCTCATCTGTGAGTAGCAATTGTCAACTATTGACTAACTAAGCTTTGATCTAAATCATGTACGTGTATTATTGTTCTTCTGCTGCAAGGTGAAACTTACTTCAATTTACCCTGTTTACAGGGCAAAATTAGAACCAGTCATATTTTTGCCAGACATCAGAGTAAACACAGAGTCAATCTACAAAGTTCACACTGGACCAACAGATGTTGTTAATGTTCATTTTCACAGATCTCTTGCTGCTTCGGTAATAAAACACTCTAAAAATCAGCACTGTCCGTTTATGTGGACCAACGTGTTTCGTTGGGTTTCCAGCAGTGCTGTTTAATTTTTGGATGACAGATTAAACAGAGAGATGTTCAAAACTTGGTATTTTATTTTATGATTTAATACAGCTTCAAACTTCTTCACAACTTTCCCTACGTCTGTCAGCTTTCTTGGTCTTCATGGTTCAGAGACTTTCTCAGGACAGACAAATTCATAGAGATTGCAAACACGTGGACCCTATAATTATGCGTCTTCTGAAAATAGTTATTTGCACCGTATCTTATTTGGAATTATAAGGGTAAAAGTGGCTAAGAATGTTCTGATTTAATTTGTAAAACTGTTTGAATACCGCGCGTCATTATTCCTCCACTTCACATTTTATGACTACTTTGTATTGGTTTATCACCTAAAACTCTAAAAAAGTTAAAAGGGTATTAATAATTTTGCAAGGAACTGTATATTGATTGATATATAGATATAAATACAACAGCATCCATCATCTGCCATTGTAGAGAGACGGGATGAGATTTTACGGTGTCAGCTGAATTTGTAATGCTGTTCTTCCCAATTAGAGCTCCTCTACTTTCCCCCTCGATTTCTAAAATTAAAAATTGATTGTTTGTACTTTTCTCATTTCCCTTCATGTCACTCATCCTTCCTGAAACTGTATCCCCACCCTACCTTTTTTCTCAGAGAAGTGAGAGATTTCTAACTGAGACCGAAATGCATTTTTAGCTAATCGCAGGACCTGCCTGAGCATAACAGCAGCAATAATTATACAGCAAAACATAAGACATTGAAATGATAACCTTTTCAGGCACAGCCTCAGTAGAATATATTTTTTAAATAAAAAAAAAACTTGGGGAAAACTGTAAACTGATGCAGAATTAAATGAGAGGAAATAGCATAAAATTATATATATGTTTTTTACTCAATTGAAAAGAAAAACATCCTGATGTTTTCTGCTTGTAATATCAACATACCTGTTTAAAGTACAACCTTCAACAAAATGGACACATACTGTTTGATGAAAATCTTCAGTGGATTTATAAACCAAGAATAAGTTGAACAAGTTGATTTGCAAAACTTGATTTTTTTAACTCTCTTATGTTACACAACATGTCAGAGTCATGCAGATCTTGCTCTGTGGCTGTGCTGAATGCAACATGACAGTGATGAGGTGGTGAACAGCACTGCGCCCCACTGCTGACTAACTGCATCTTAACACCTAAAATAAAATTATTTACATTGGGCTATCTACTGGTTAAAGAAAATGTTTGTGTTTGTTTCTAAATTACAAACAGCCCTAAAACAATATCAGACCACACAACACTTGTAGAAAAAAATATTTAGATTTCTGTGTGTTTTATTTAATTGGAGAGCTTAGAATCCAAACTTTCAGAATCTGTAAATAACTAAAAACGCCCATGTAGATGTGTTCAAGGTTCATGACTAGTTACATTTACAAAACAGCGACATTCTTCACATTAGGAGGAACAAAGACAGTTAATGAGACTAAGAGTTGTGTTACTGCAGGGGCAATTTGAGAACCTGAATTAGATATATATTTTTATGTATTTAAAGTGAAGGTACAACCAGCTTTTAAGGTTATTGGAAACCTTGATGTTAAATGGCTGCAGGTAAATACAGCAGCTCAGACTGCTTCTTATAGTGTTTGGCATTTTCCTTTTGTCTTTGTTGTTGAAACAGACGAATTATCCTTACTTGTATGAAAAGCAACTGAACATTCAAAGAGTCCATCATGCATATGGGAAGTGAGGCATGGCATAAGTTTGCAGACAGGTGACACAATAAGTGAGGAGTCTCTTACCTCTAAGGCTTTGCTCTTGCTGTTTAGCAGCTTAGAGATGTCCCGCGCCACTCGCTCCACCAGATCCTTGGGGTTGTTTCTCTTGATTTCAAACTGGCTCTTCTTCTCATTATAAATCTGCACATGGAGAGGAAAAAGGAGGGATCAAAGGTCACGCAACCACATCCATTAGCTTAATTAAAGAGATCACAGAGGGGCTGTTTGCTTCTTTTCAAGGTAGCACACAAGATGATAAACATTTACTGTAGAGTAGGCAGTCTGCCGGCTGTCATTATACCCACAAGCCTCTGCTCTGTAGAGGAATTAAGCACAGAACAGAGCCTTAATGGCAAAACACTTAGCTAGCCAGCTGCAGTCTGGCAGTCAGAATGAAATTAAATAAACGAACACCCCAGCAGATTCTCACTGCTGGCTGAACACCTTGTGTCTCTACAGTTTTAAGTCTTAAAGAACAAATAAATGGGGAAATTTTAAACAGATTGGGAAGGAAATCTTTGCATTTTGTCCTTTTTTGTAGGAGATCCTTCCTCCCAGCAGATGTTAGACTTTGCAACCATCAGCAAGTGTTAATTTACATGCCGTTATCTGTACAACATCAATGCTGCACCGTTTTTCATTGTCACTATTTGTAAGTAATCTTTTAATGCTCAAAGATACATGCATATTGTGCACATCTTTTACATTCTTCAGAACTGGAGTTCATTCTGTCTTTATGTGATTTTGGTTGCTGTTATTGCACAGAAATTTCCCCATTGTGGGAGAATAAATAATATTTCTACTTATCACCTCAGATTAACCAGCACAGTTAAATTCGCAGAGTGTCTACAAACTCTGAAGCAGCACAATCATACAGTGTAAACTTACAAAAAAAAAAAAAGCATCTCCAAGGGACAAAAATTATATTTAAGAAATTTTAAAGAAAGTCAAGATTTGTATGAATTACAAAAATAATAGTTATTTTAGACAAGTTTTATCCAACTATTAAAATTCCTTATTTTATAGATAAACCTCATAACATGTATACTTTCAAATACACAAGTAGAGGAATTATTGATTAGTTACAATCGTATGACTTTAAACATACAAATTAAAATCCCAAAAATGTACATAAATTTGATGGCAGAAGCAATAAATTAAGGAACACGTATTTATGTAACTAAATAACATTTTGGACCTATGATGGAAAATGTGGGCATATTTAAAGGGGCAGCATTATGTATTCCACCTGGAGGAACTGCAAATCTACTGAGCTTACAAACTCCTTCTCAGTCCAACACCCCTAACAATGGTTTTAAACGGCATAATGGAGGAACATTGTTATGGAGACGCGCTCTTTTGGAAAGAGCAGGAGCTTCTTATAGAGGCAGAGACCAATTTCAAGGCATGAAATTGTGAAGTCAAATTTCTTTGACGTTTGTTATATACAGCATACTTACTTGACTAAAGTGCACTTTAAATGCGAATACTGAATAAAGGAAAAGACAGTTACCCCAATTGTTAAACTAGTAATAATTAAATAATCAAAGACTTTCCTGATAAATTTATCAAAAAAAGTAACAGCAAGTAGAACGTTGGTTCCATGAGAGATGGGAATGTTTGTAAAGCAGGATCAGGAAGTGATCGAGTGGCAGCGGTCTGGATAGCTGACAGAAGAAGGTACTTGGAAGATCAATGAGCTTCTCTGTAGGAAATGTGAAGGCTGACTCAGCAGCTTGAACTCCTCCTGTAGTCTCCAACGGAGGGGAAGACAACATTTCCTGCTGCCTCCGAAAACCAAAACATCCAGTTTCATAACAAAACTAGCTTATATTTGCTTTCTAGGATAAAATCAAGCAAAAGTTTATCATTTTTGTTATTTATCACAATGATGTAAATGTCTACTTCTGCCTGTTTTCATGGTACTATATGTGTCTGCTCATATGTATGTAACTATTAAACTGTTCCTGCAGAGGGGAAATATCATATAAAGTAACACTTTATTTGACTTAACACCTGTCAAGAACAAGAAGGCGTTTTCATAAATGTTTATGTTTCTTGTGACGAAGTGCCATTCTGTAAATAACAACACTTTTCTCATGCAAATTTGACATTTTTAATGGACTCTTAATGTAACTTCGCTTTAAAAGTGTCATTATTCACCAAGTAAAGCAAAATTGACACTTTTAATGTAACCTTTATGAATCTTTGCATTACAAATGTTATTATTTACTGAATGACACTTTATGACAACAGTCATAAGCATTCATGAAGGCTCTTGTATGGTCATGGCAGTGGCTATGTCCTAGTTGTCCTTCAAATAAAGTGTAACCCAATACAGGATCCATCAGCAGAAAAAGGTTCACAAAGATAAATGCTCTTGAATAAAATGGCATCTAAATCTTCATCTTGGTGAACAAAATACATCATATGTACGTAATGATCACATCTGGTGCGAGACGGATATTGGTTCATAGCTTCAATGTAACCAAACAAATAAAATAAGTTTCTTAAACGTCGACTGTCATTTATCCAAAGTGAAGCAGGTCGTTTAACAAACCCAGATATTCGTATTACTGAAAAAGGTGGATTTCATCAATTTTGTAAGATTTTGAACAATAAAACATTTAGGTGCTACTGACAGCTGAACATGTTCAGATTTCAAACGTTTGACAGGTAAAAAATGTTTTTTTTTGTTCATAGTATTGTAAGTTGAAAAGTATTATGACACAAACATTATTTTAAATGAATCAATTAAGTGATATAATGTGCCATCTGTGTGTAGCGGCACTACCCTTTGGCCACTATCTGATTTGTAGTTCAACATTTGTAAACCTGTCAAGTGTACACTAATAAAAAATACTATTATCCTCCAATCCAGAGTCAGACTACACACCTGATATATGAAATAAGGAAAGATAAGCAGACAGTGATAAAACTGGTTGTTAACTTTATCACATCTCTATCACATTTACTCATGATAAAAATATATAGTATATCCCTCAGACAATAACAGAGACTCTGGGTTTGTCTCTACAGAAACCACTGAAGCCTGTATGATTGTTTTAGGGCATTTGTCTAATTACCTGCAGAAAATTATCTAAAAGGATAGAGTTCTAGAGTTAATACAATGCCAACATATGTTGTGGTATGTAAAAACGTGGACTGTATCATTTTGATCATGTAAAATCCCTGCTGTGCAATTTGTTTGTTGATGGCCTCATTAAAGGTTTTAAAGTGTTGGGTAATACAGAACTACAGTAAATTACATAACAAGAAGACCGCTATAATATTTCACAATATTACAGAGTTCATGTCGGACTGTTTCTGGTAATACAAACAGAGACGACTGAACTTTTCAAAGAACCTGCAATCAACACACTAACAACGCCCGCATTCTCGCTGTGCACACTTTCAGATCATGTTAAAGCGCCAATATAAATAAAAATTAAACAGAACATGTTCATTTTGTAATGTTAGGATCAATATTTACATTTAAACATAACCAAATGTGTTCTGTGTGAACAGAAATGAAACAATTTAATGACTGCTTTCATTCTGAGGGCAAATATTTGTTTTATACGTGTTCATTTGCATCAATGTATAAACACTTTAGCACCATAAACTTCATCTTAAAAATTAAAATTCAAAAGTTTTCATGAAATATTGTACCAGTTGTTGTTATTCCTGTCAGTACCGGTGTAACTGAGTCAGGTTTGAAGTTAAAATTTAGCTGGACAACAAATTGTTCCAGTACCTATTGAGATAGACGGTAATATTGTTGTTTTGAGAATATTTTCACTTATTAATAATGGCATAGTAACGTAAGTTCACCCTCTCAAAGACCAATAAACTTTAGTTTTGTGAAGAACCCTCCAGACTGGAACTAGATAAAACACAAAAAACAAAAACAGATAATAAAAGGAAAATAAAAATCACACACATCTGAAACCATAAATAAAATGGGGTGTGAGGTCTAAACAAAATTACCCTTAAAAAAAATAGTAATCGTTAGAATGTAAGTTATTGAGCTCATTTTAATTTAAAATTTGATTAACTGATTAGTTACAAATTATTGCAGCAGGCTTACTGTGATGGCCACTAAAACTATCAATTTTGTTGTCTTTAAGTCAACAAAAATACTTAGTGTTGATGTCAACTTTTAAGGCTTAGTTGTGCCCAAACTAAGTCTCTCATAATGGCATATTTTTCCAGAAGTTATTGTGATAAACTAAATATTGTTGTTTTGCGATAATTTTCAAGCAATTCAATGGTAATGCAGGAATACAACCTTAAAGACCAATAAACTTTCAATTCTAATCAACATTTAACACTGGAGCCAGAAGACATTTTAATATCCAAAATAAACAAACATCACAGAAACAACAAATAAAATTCATTATATAAATTGCCCTTCAAAATAGTTGCTAGTTGAGACCAAATTGAAGATTTTATTATCCAGTTTTAGGCAGAAAGAAAGAAAAGAGAAATTATCATGCAGGTAACTGATATATTGCTTATTGTGACAGGCCTTTGCCCAAACTTTAACTTTCCTGCTGATGTGTTGAAATATTGCTTCAAAGTTGTTGTTTTTTTTTGGTCATGATGTCATCTACGTTATGAAGCGCACCAGTCTCTCCAGCTGTAAAACAGCCACACCATGTGATGCTGCCTCCCCTGTACTTCACAGCTGGGATCCTTTTCTCAGGCCTGCTTCTCTCTTCTCCCTCCAAATGTAATGATGATCATTATGACCAAATGCTTCATTTGTTTTTTCCATCAGACCACAGGAAATGTCTCTAAAAATAAGATCTTTGTCCTTCAGCGCATTTGCAAACTGCAATCTGACTTTATGTTGCTTGTTAAGTAACGGCTTCTTCCTCACCCTTTCTCATCCTCCTGGTGTTCATGCTTGCATGTGACCACAGAAATGTCAAATTGCACCCAAATATGAACCAGATTTGTGAAGTTCAACTATTGTCTTCCTGATTTGACTTTAAATAGATCCACAGGTGAGAATCCAGTTAACACAAAGGTTGTTTATTGTGATGCTACTTTAATGTTGTTGTATCAGAAGCGAACAAAGAAACTACATCATCAATCTGTCAGTACAAATGCAATTCAAAACTACTTTATGTATTCCGAATGGAAATTAAATAAGCACTGTAATAACAGTAATCTTAGTATATGTAAAAAATCTCAGTTACTTTTCTGGCCTTTAAATAGTAAATTGAAATATTTTTGGAAATCATAACTGATCGAAAAAATATTTAATTTCAAAATGATTTTTTTTTTTAAATGCAGTTCAGGAAAAACTAAGAGCCCGCTGCACTGAACCCCATTTAAAACCTTTTGGTTATTCCACCAAATATTGATTCCTGAATTCTTCCTGAGTTAAAACATTAGTATTGTTGTTTATAAGTTAATAGAAACTTGTTTTCTTTGCATTATTTGAGGTTTGAAAGCACTGGATCTTTTTTGTTATTTTGACCATTTCTCATTTTCTGCAAATAAATACAAAAGTTTTGCTTGCAATGTCAGAGACATGTTGTCAGTAGTTCATAGAATAAAAGACCAATGTTCATTTTACTCAAACATATGTCTATAAAGATTCAAATCAAATAAACTGATCATTTTAAGGGGTTTCTTAATTTTTTCCAAAGCTGCATATATACAGCACATATAAATATTTATTTTTTTACTAATCTAAATCTTGGTGTCACTTTAGTTTCTTTACCAACTGGGAAATAATGGTGGGCTGAGGCATCCAACTCTGGCCTCTCCTTCTGTCAACCTCATACAAAATCAGACCTAAATGCACTTGGGCCGCCTCTACATCCATGCAACAGTCTGACTTCACATCAACTGCTCTCTTGCATCATGCAGAGACCTTTGTGAAAGCATTTGTTTCTGTGATACTCCTCTCATCTCATTTATTCGTATTATTTTTTAATTTGCAGCCCATTTTCAATTCATTAGTTGGCTGATGCATTTAAACCAGTTAAGAAGGGTGAATATGCACTTATCTATGATCTGATATAATGTTTCATTCCCTCTCAGCATAATTAACAGCAACAGGATAATTCGTACTGTGAGAATGACTTCAAAATCTGACATTTTTCAAGAAAACAGTTGGTGATGAAAAGAAACGTGCAGTTCGAAAGCTCAAAACCTCACATCACGATTCTGCAGAACAAGCAGCACAAATGTGATTATATACATTATCGCTAACAGCTGGGTAATATAAAAACATATATACAGAACAGCAACTGCGTCACCGTGCAGCCATGTTGGTTTAGTAGTGAAAGGAAAAGACCTGAGTTGACCAACTGGGCCAAGCGCTTCACCGTTTCAACTAACACATCTTTGTTTGGTCGATTAGTCTAAATAAAACCTTGTGTTGTAAGCACTGTTGCCTTGCAGCAAGAATGTCCTAGGTTCTGATCCGATATTAAAATCTGCTGATATAAAAAAAGCCTCTAGACTGGGTATCTGTGACAATGAGCCCAATCCATGTAGGCAGATCTATTCAGTCTAATTCTATGCTTTGTGCTTTGAGCGTCATGCTATTTTTAGTTTTCATTGGCTGTTATACTCCTAATTTAACCGACTGAACAAACTAAAGTTGTGTTTTTACACGTTTGACCAAACTTGGGAAGCTGTTGCTCTATTTAAGTGTTATGTACTGCTGCACAGTTATCAAATACATTTGTAATTCAGTACATTTATGTCTGTGTTTTACAAAAGGAAACATTTTAAGTCAGTACTGCTTTTCTGTATCGAATCGGTTTCGGCAGATACAAAACCTCAAATCTGTATCGGTCTTAGAAGTGAAAACAGTGGATCGGTGCATCCTTAATGAATCCTGCAAGGTTAAGAAGGTAAAGACAATAGATGGATGGATTAAACCAACAAATTGTATTTACTATTGTAACTACTATAAACTATTTACTATTGTAACTACTATAAACATGATTTCTTTCCTACTGTGGGTTCTTGTTGTGTTCTGATAAACAAAGATCTAGTTTTATCAGAACAAGAATCCAGAAAAACCCCTAATAGTTTATAGTTTATAAATGATCAGCTACTTATTCTTATTAAACATGGGGAACCAATATGCAGTTTTATACTTTTACCTTTTTGCTGTTTTGTTTGTATTTCCTTCTGATTCATGTAAAGCACTTTGAACTGCCTTGTTGCTGAAAATGTGCTATACAAATAAAAGTACCTTGGTTTTACTGTGCCTTGCAATAGTGTTCATACCCACTGAACTTTTCTACATGTTGTGACATCACAACTCAAAACCTCCATGTTAGGATTTTAGTAGTGAATATTTGTGAAGTGGAAGTAAAAATCATTCATTATTTACAAAACAATTGTGGCGTGCATTTATAATTACCACCCTGAAGTTCATGCTCCAATCCTGCAAGTCCTGCGTTTGTGTACTGACATAAACAGCTTTCATTTGATAACTGCTTCATATTTATCACATACTTATCATATTTATCTATTCATATTTATCACATAAAGTACAAATAAAATAGAAAAGTTGAAAGAGTACGAATAGTTTTTCAAGGAACTGTAGAAGGGCCAGTGGATGAAAAGTTTTTGAGAATCTGTAGAACATCCCAATCCATTACATGCATCTACATCAAGGATCAGTCGCTCAGTTATTAAATATTATGTCAGAGGGATTGATGAGTTGATGTGCTGCAGTTAAGAGAGAGGGGGGGGAAACAGCATCTGCTGTCTAACCAATCCGTCTCTGTCTAACCAAAAGCTGGACGAGCAGCCGGGGGGAGTTTCCTCCACCGGCCCACTAAGCTAGCAAACTTGGCCCTGGAGACTAAAACCATGCAAGCGGAGCCGCTTCATTGAGATCGCCTGGTGTCTTATTTTAGCAGCCATCAAAGGGACAAGAAATCCAGTTCACACATTTTAAATGACTTCAGGCAAAGGTTGTGTTTCTTTCCCAATAGAATTAAAGCATTTTTTTTTAAATGATTTTTCTAAAACACAAGGTGGTTTAATTTGGTTCAGCTTTAAATGAAACCATAACCTGTTTTCAGTAAAAGCCTCCACTGGAAACCTATTACATCACAAAATGAGAGAGCAAAGTTTCCACTCCATTGACAAACTACGGACCATGACGTCTTCAAGTGAAGCATTTCGCGAGTCGATTTAAAAACCCCATGTCAACTTTGTTTTAAAAATCAATATTAATTCGCCTAATGTGCTGATTCTCTCTGGATCTGCCTCCTCCTGGAAGATTCATGGCAGTCTCAAGGACATTATAGACAAAGAGAGATTTTTCTCTTCACACCTTGAAGACAAAAAACAAAGAGGAAGAAAAAGATCAATAAAAGTTGCATCCAATAATGCGGGAATCATTTTATTGGCTGCACAAAGATGATTATTTAATATTTTCATTCTTGTGTCATAATTTTTATAGAAATTTCCAGCAGTTTTCAGCAGGGAAAGGAATTTTCTAAAATGCCATTTCCATCATTTAGGGAGTTGAAATTATCCCAGTGTTGCTGTATAATTGTGCTACTACTACAGAGTGTACTCCTCAGACAGCCTCGCTGGAAAATGCCTTGCCCTAATCTCATCATCAGAAAATTGAGCCAACGCACTATTGGGAAATTAAGCCGACTACTGTCACTGCGGTCCAAAATGTATGGAAATTAGCTCCAGCCACACAAGCTCAAACTACTGCATGGAAAACGCAAATAATAGAGGGATTAATAAACGAATGCTGCAAACTGCATGGCAGAATAGAAGAGAGTTGTTATCGTGCATCATCTTTCATCAGTTTATGTTAAATTATTACTAATTAAATTATAATTTTACAATAAGAGGAACTTTACTATTTTGTTTACTGATTGATTTTTAAAATGTCGACTCCTTTGTCATTTACAGATGCAATATTTATGGAGTTGATGAAGATGTGCCAGAAATATTTTGGACTAAAATCCTTACAGATCTATGACCATTAACATTTACTATTATTAGAACATACTTAAACTTTAGTAGAGGTATTGCTTTTAAATAAATTTAAACAGTTTAGTAATATTTTTTTTGTAAATGTTGTAAATTAGATCCATGTTTTGAAAGATTTAGGTTTCTCTTTTGCCAAATGCCACTTGGTAATCCTGTCATTTATATTGTTTTACGTATTTATTTTAAATTTTTACATATTACTTTTACTGTAAACTATTCAAGAAATTTGTGCGACTGTTTCAACATTATAGGATAAAATGAAATAAATAAATTCAGATAATTAAAATTATCAGCTAGGCCTTTTTAAATGACATTTTTATCAACTGGCTTTATAAGTTAAGTTTAATTGAGTATGATTATAATCACGTCCATTTACCTTTAACTTACTGAATATGAGACAATAAAGGAAGTATCTCTTCTATTCTCTTTCTATGTGCCTGTAAATATGCAATAAAGCAGATGCACAGAAAAAGCTGAACTAAAGAGCAACTAAAGCACATTAACAAAAAAAATTTATTTAAATACACTTCTGGAGTTAATGGCTTTATTTCCCACTATAATTCCCACAGTATGGGCTTGGAAGGCTGATTCACAGGAAAAAATGCTCAATAATTTATTAATTTATTGACTTGAAAGTATGTTGGTGAGTGATGTATTTTCCCCCCTCCCCACAAAAAGATTAGGGGCATGGCTAAGCCCCATTTACATTACACAGACGTGTCATCTCTGAGCAGCAATTTACCGTCTGAAAAAATTAAAACCCTGAAAACAGAAATTGTCTGTTAAAAGTGGTGCCCATCCCTTTTTTCTTTTCTTTTTTTTTTTTTTTTTGCAAAGACCGCTGATAGCTTATGGACTGGAATGGCTGTGGAGCAAATTAGCAGTCTTAATCAGTTATGCTGTTGGCTCAGAGCTTCGCGGCTCAAACAGCTTTCTGTGTAGGCCTGTCATTCTCACGGGGGAAAGAGGAGAGGTGGCTCGGCTGTCTGTGCCGCTAACAGCCAACCCAGCCTTCTGCTGCTAACGCTCACACAGGACACGACAGAAGTAACTATGCCAATCGGCACCAATATGCTTCCTCTGGCAGCCAGGACGGTCAAACACAGAGAGAGAGACAGAGAAAATCCCACACGCATACAAATGGACAAAACAAACTCGCATTTCCACTCTGTGCAGCTCAGACACGTCAAAGAGAATTCACATTCTCATCATTAGCTGTGATGACTGGTTTCACTGTGCCAACCTCTGAGTATCACTGTAAACACACAGATGGAAAGACAGAGGGTGGCAGGACTCCAGGAAATTACTGTTAAAAGTATTATGCAGATTCATCTGGCTCCAAAAATACATCAAACAAGTTCTCCTTCTTTGAAAGTCTAGTCCTGCACGCCTCAGCTTAGGCAAGTAAATGCTGCATAAAAGTTTAGCACCAAAACACTCTGTCAGAAAAAAACTCAAATCAGATGGTGTGACTTTTCAATGTTCACTTTTTCCTGCTGTATTTCCTAGTAGTGCTCACACTCTTTGCAAGAATTGAGTAGTAACTAGTTACATTTACTAAATTAAATTTATTTAAGTCATTTTTGGGGGGAAAAAAAATACTTTTAGGAGTATTTTGATATGTTGTACTTTTTACTTTTACTTGAGTAAACCTACTAGAACAAAACTTAAGATCCAGAGAAACTCCTATTAGTTCATAAATTGTTCATTAATTATTCTCACTCCTTAGAGAAACTCCTATTAGGTTGTAATTGTGAAGTACTTTTGTTTTTCTTTTGCTTTTTTTGTTTGTAGTCCTCTAATACATATAAAGCACTTTGAAATGTTTTGTTGCTGAAAATGTGCTATATAAATAAAATGACCTTACCTTACCTTGAGTAGTTTTATTATAAAGTATCGGTACTCTTACTCGAGTAAAATTACTGGATTTTCTACCCACTGAATGAAAAACAAGCAAACATGTTTTAACCAAAGACTCACCAGACACAGACACGCAGCTGCAGGTTTAATTAAAGTTTTACAAGTTTTTTTATTCAAAAAATCTGATTTGGAAACATATTCTTCTTTTGATTTTGTTATTTTTGTTACTTTAATGTATTTTTATCATTTTGGTCCCTAAAAAATACCAAAATCTCCACTTAACTTCATATTTTGGTCTGTCTGATTATGTACTTTTTAAATGTTAAATGTAGACTCTTTAGCAAATACTTTTTTACTCTTGCTTGAGTAATTTCTTGGACGGCTACTTTTTACTTTTACTTGAGTAAAATATGTTGAAGTTGTTCTACTCTTACACAAGTAGAAACAGAAACCTCTGCTCCCTGGTGGCACTGATATTCTTGACTTTTCGCCCGTGTCTAAGAAAGAGCGGACTGCTTATCTCTCTTCGAATTCAGCCACAACAGGGCGATGTCTGGCTGTGGCAGCGCTAAGAAAGTTGACAGAGACAGATGGCGCGTCATTAAGGAATATTAGTGGGCTCCGCCAAGCAGACCCAGCTTCCATGGGCCCCAGGAAGAGTTCAATAAGAGAGAACACGAAGGGAGTGAACGGGCCCCTCGGAGGAGCTCGATAAGAAACAAACACACCAGAAAGCTTTGGTAGTTCAAACGGGATGGAAGCCTCCGGAGGAGTCCAGTCAGGCACATAAAAAGCTCAAACATTGACTGCTACTGTCAGACTACTTTCTCTGGGAGGTTTTTCTCTCTAAATCAGAGACAGGAGGAGAGAAAAAACCTCCTGTGTGACTGTGATGGACAATTTGCCACCAGCTTTGATAAAACACACGACTGACTGCATCTGAGATTTGATGGTTTCCTTTAATCAGCAACTTTCTACAAACTGGTATTTTATAATTAACAATCTGAACATGGTTAACTTGAACTGGACTTTATTTAAATGAATATGAACCAGTCTGCTTTTGATTGGACTGTGCTGGAATGAAGTGGGTTGATTATAATTAACATGGTCTGCATTAAACAGAAATTTCACCAGTTTGTCTTCAAAAATGCCTTATGATTATTTTTGTTATAATTTGGTACAATATAAAAAGCAGAATTGGTTGCAATTAAGGAAATGTACAGGATTCTCTCAAACACATACTGTAAAATTTAAGAGCCCACTGCATTGAACTCCATTGAAAACCTCCTGGTTATTCCACCAAACGTTGATTTCTGAACTGAGTCAAAACATTAGTATTATTGTTTCTAAATGAATATGAACTTGTTTTCTTTGCATTATTTGAGGTCTGAAAGCTCTGCATCTTTTTCGTTATTTAGACCATTTCTCATTTTCTGTAAATAAATACTAAACTTTTGCTTGGAATGTCAGAGACATGTTGTCAGTAGTTCATAGAATAAAAGAAAAATGTTCATTTTACTCAAACATATACCTATAAGAAGTAACATCAGAGAAACTGATCATTTTAAGTGATCTCTTGATATTTTCCAGAGCTAGTCAAATTCAAGGCCCATCGTAGCTTTTTATGTGGCCCCTCTGTATTATAGAGAACCTTCGAGATAAGTTTAGTTTATCAATCAAATGAAAGCAGTTCTGATGTTTATGCAACCAAATTACATCAATATGAAAAGATGTTCCATATCTCTTAATTTTAAGAAGCACTTATTGAATGCAGAGATGGTTATTTTATTAATATTTAACCGTTTCTTTATGGGTTTTATTGATACATTCTGCCACAACCGGCCCTTCATATGACCGAAAATGAAAATGTGTTTGACATCCTTGCTCTAAATGAAACAAAAGCGTCATTTGGTGTGGTGATTGCTTTACATTATTGGGCACTAAAACATTAGACAGTAGTGGATCAATGACCGTAGAGGTAAGAGACTGCCTTACTTCTTGTTCTTTCACCTAATAATAAAGATAGCAATTTGTACAGCTTACTAACCTAAAGACAAAAATTATAATACAGTACTAAGCAATCAAAGAAAATATAAGATTTAAAAAGCTATTCCTGAACCTAACAGCCTTTTCTATGTTTGAATATGTATCATCTCGTTTTAAATTGGAGAATTTGGCAGGTAAATAATCTGAGTGATTTGACAGACATGATCTAGTTATAATCTGCTTTATGTGTTTTGTGTGTTTTCCTATCAGCAGTGGTAACAATGGAAAGAAACTTAGCTTACAGCGTACGCCGTGTACGGCGTCTTGGTATCTGACACATCCTGGTGTCACATAACAAGATGTTTGGTCCTGTACAAATTCATGCTTCAGCAGGCCGGAGCTGTAATGTTGGCATAGAAAACGCTATGAGGGGTCAGTTTGTTTTTGCTACAACACCATCCAGAGCAGGGCTGTCTAAATAGATCAGTGGAAATCCGGCTCGTTTTCTGGCGAACAGAATCATTCAAAGATGATCCTTGAAGAAGTGGAAACAAAAGGCAGATTTTGCCTCAGTCTTTAAGAGACAAGACAATAAATTACAAGGAGTTGTTCACTGAACTTTTCCACAATGACAAATTTCAAAGTTTTTAATTGGGATCTTATGTGATAGACCAACATATAGTACAAAAAACATTGTGTTTTCCTCTCAGTTAAAACTTTTCACTGCAATTACAACTGGGAGACAACCACAGACTTAATTTTTGCCTGTTCATCTTTGTAAAAAGGTTCAAACTGAGTCGGACTGGATGACATGCAGCTGTGATCACCAACCTTTCCAAGTCTTGCAATAGATTCTTATTGAGCTGCCTGGACTTTGACTGGGTCACTTCAATCAAAGAATATCCTTTGATCAACTCTGGCTGGGTGTTTAGGGTTATTGTCCTACCAGAAGCCGAATATTTGCTCCAGTCAATGTCATGTATGAAAGCCCAAACGTTCAATTTATGTTTTATCTGGCTGAAGTGTCCTCCGCCACACTTTTCAGATACTTATTAAGCCTGTCGTCATAAACAATAATTTACATTCTGATGATTAATATTTTTCGAAGGGCAATTTTGTTTACAGACTTCATAATCCATTTTATTTATGATTTCAGTTTTAAGAGGTTTTTATTTTTGTTTAATTTATTGATTTCAGTTGTATTTTATTTTGGATATTTAAAATGACTTCTAGTGTGTTCTTTAAAAACATTTAATTAGTCTGTGAGAGGGCAAACTTGTATTATTATGCCATTATCAACATATTACTTGAAAATATTATCGTTTATCACAATAGTCACTTGAAGAATTTATCATTCAGCATAATTTATTTTTGTAAAGAAAATGGGAAACAATGCACATTTTACCCGCTTGACAAATTATTCATAATATTCTGCTGTAATGTTTAATTCTTGCTACAAATTTGAAACAATCATTAATTTTTATTATATTCGCCTTTCATATTTTAATGCAGCCAAATTCACTTTATCGATGACTTTTTTTTAAAATCAAACAATTTCTAATCTTCAAAAGCTACAGATGTAAATTCAATAAGCTTCTAAACCAAAATCCCTGAACTATGTTCAAAGATGATCCTTGAAGAAGTGCTGCCCTCTTACCAGTGGGCATAAAAAAGCAACAGGGGTCCAAGTGAGCCGATGCTAAGCCAGAACATGAAGCAGAGGCTTCCTGTGGACATCTGAATAACAGTATGCAAAGGAAACAGACATCCCAGCACAGTTTGAAAAGCAACACAGTGTGCCAGTGCCTACAGAAAATAAGTGAGAGCAGACCCTATCCTGGCAGCTGATCCTGGGAAACAAAAGGCTAGGCTAAATATTTACATAGAGCCCGAAGGGAGAGTTTGAGATTAGCGAGAGAGGAAAAACATAAAGATGAAATAGAGGGTGGAGCTAGGATGGGCTGGCTGCTGCAACATTATCTGAGGGGCTGTTAACCTGAGATACAAGCAGGTCAAAACAAAGGAAAACATTGTTCACATGCACAAATCCACACCTGCACACAAACATCCCACAGAGACAGGATCCTACATATGCTCAGCTTCGCATCATCCTATGGTCCTCTTCAACTGCAGGTAACAATATGATCCTATTCAAATGTCTGACTGTTCTTATTGTCTCAAAAATCCAATGGGAAGCATCTGACACAACCAGAAGGATATTTTAATCTGAGACACATATGCACCACGTTTTTCAAACTTTAAAACAATAAAATAGTTTTAATTCCACTTTCAATTATCCTGGTTATAACATTTTAACTCACAGATAATTGAAATCTTTAACTGAACAGAAATTTTCATAGCTACACTTCATCCAATAAATAGAAAACAGACAAATTTAGGAAAACATGGAACCACGTTTGAATATTCCAGAGATGATTTTGTTGTCATAACTCTCCATGATCCAAATTTTAAGCCAGGTGTGAGCATTAAGAGCAGATGAAATTCATACAACTAACTGGATGTATTATCATCATTCAAAGTATAAATGTCCCTGAAATGAAACGCAATAAAATGCAAGGCAAATATAGCATCAAACTTTGGGATTAAAATACTGAACACAGGGTTAACAGCCAAGGTTTCATGTGCAGGTACATCTCAGTAAGTTAGAATATTATCAAAAAGTTTATTCATTTCTGTAAATCATTTTAAAAAACAAAACTCAAACTATTTTAATCCACCACATATTGGATGATTATGGCTTACAGCCAATCAACAGACAACATTCACTTTCTCAGGAAATTGAAACTTTACATAAAACCAGTACCAGGTGTTTTAACACAGAAATGTCAGCCTACAGAAAAGTGTGTCCTATTACGCAAAATTCACATTTGCAATGTTTTTGTACTTTCATTTGGGTCTCTAGAACTGTTTCTAAACTGTTGTGTTTCTAAAGCACAACAACAAAAAAAGAAAAAAAATCCGCCGTTACCTAGCAACCTCAGCCAAGCCCAGCCCATCACCTAGCAACCGAAGTGGAACCCCTCCCCATTGGTCAGTTGGTTTTACCTCTGTATTCTCTACAGGGTTTGGATCAAGTACAGTGACATAATAGTAAATAAACCGGGTATTTGTAGGTTTTTGGTGAGGGCAGGTGCTGAGTCCTGCTGGAAAATTAAATCAGAATCTCCATAAACCTTGGCAGCAGAGGGAACCATAAAATGCTTTAATATTTCTTTGGTGGATGGCCACACTGACTTTTGACTCCATGAAACGCAGCAGACCAACAACAGCAGGTGACCCAGTTACCCAGATCGTCACTGAGTGTGGAAATCGCACACTAGGTCTTGATTCTGTGCTGCTCTGCTCTTTCTTCTGACTCCGGGACGTTGATTTCCAAATAAAACTTAAGATCGACAGTCACATGTAAAGAAGTATTCGAACCAATGAGCTTGTTTTTATTGTCTTTGTTATAGTTAAGATGCTTTTGACATTGTCTCTGGTTGAGAAGAGGTTTGACAAAAGAAATGCATTAGTATTCACATTTATGGATAATAGTGACTTTTGCTGCAGTCTAAACATTATGAATTTACCCAAACTATTGAATGGACTTTGATTTTAAATCCTCTAAAGCACATGTGTCAAACTCAAGCATTTTATGTGGCCCTCTAGATTCTAGACTACACACTGTATGCTTAAATATTACGTTATCAATCAAATCTATGCAGTTTTTATCTGTTTAGTCCCAAATTATATCAATCAGTCCCTCCAGTTTCTTGAGAATTATCATGGAAATTCAAGCAAAATCAATAAATTCCCGTACTTTTTTGCAGTAATACATAATTGGGAGATTATTGCAGATTTTTCTCAAAAACTGTCAAAAACTTTCTTACTTGTACTAAACAGCTGCCTCAGCTTTATTTGACGTCAGATTATAGTCCGTGATCTATACATCGAGTAATAAAAAGTTGTCTTTACCGTCACAAATAAGCTCAAATATCGCAAATATTTCCAAATTAGTACCACAAGCACTTTGATTTTTATTGCAAAAAAATCACAAAACGTGATCCAGGAGGGACTGAAAATATGTATAATATTATTTAATTTTAACAATTCATTGATATTTGACCTCATCTGAGGTCAAGTTTGTGAACAGGTTTTATCAATACATTCTGACACGACCGGCATTTATGATCTTGATTTGGACCAAAACAAAAATTAGCTGGACACCCCTGATCTAATTATCCCAGTTGTTTGTGGACCTTCCACCCACTTTCCGTTACCATCTTATGGATACATCCCTCTGCTTTAGTCCAGCTTCTTTAGCAATGAACTGTCTTAGCTTAGCTTCATTGAGGAGGCTAATATTGACTGACCACCGCCTCTCTTCCCCATAACTGTGTAGTCATGAGTAACTGAACAAAACAGTTCTTTGTCATTTAAGTACTATCAAACAACAACAGAAAAGAATCGATATGTGAGATATATTTATATCTGTACCTTACTGAAATAAATTAAGTCTTCAGTGATATTTAGCTCCACTGAGAGACGTCTGTATTGAGCAGTTCTATAAAGGATTTAAAAATGTTGTCCAAACAAATAAATCATGGAAATATGTAATCACAGGGAAGATATTCACTATATCATGGCCCAGACAAGGTGAACCAGCAGACATATAGGCAGCTGGACCCCAAAATGTTGTTTTTTTTAAATGCCAGTTTAGTATCCATTTATTAATGATCGCTGGGAGAAGAACCAAAAAGGGTCCAGCTAAAGTGGAGTGTTATTCCAGAGAAAACCAACAACCAGCCAGTTGGCAACCATCAAGCACAGGGATTAATAGTAAAAGACTTGCTGGAAAGAGGAAGAACCAAGGTAAGTGTGGGGAATCTTCCTCCTTTTCTCATCTCCGCCCCTCCATCCTGCCTCAGTCAGGACATTTGTCTTTCCGACAAAGATAAACTGCAGTTCTTTTATGAACTTGCTGATGGTTGGGAATTGTTTCTTTCCCCTCATCCAAGAGATTTACTCAAACAGACAGCTGCATAAAATACCCTCCCTACAATTATTAGTCCTCCCCCCGATTTAATAGTTTATGTTGGACCAAAATTGCATGCATATTGTCACAGTAAAGTCACTGTCAGGAGCTGCTGTGTATCAAATGCACAATCATCCAAAATCCATCACATCCCATCGCAGTAGGGCATAGACGAAGCAAAAATAACAACCTATGCCTGTGAGGGATCGAGTACGTTATGCTTTGGGACGTGGATGCATGTTGTGTCTGTGTCAAATAGAAGTAATTTAATTTGCAAACAGTAGATTATACTATAAAATCTGCATGAATTTGTGTATACATGGCTGCATTTTTATGTTCGCGGGTCGACGGAGGTACTCCTGCTGAGGAGACACACCCTCAGGGGCATTCGCTCTGTGCAGCGTCTTCTTCCCTTCCTCTTCATTTGACAAATTAC
The DNA here is from genome assembly GCF_003331165.1 of Xiphophorus hellerii. Lineage (NCBI taxonomy): Eukaryota > Metazoa > Chordata > Actinopteri > Cyprinodontiformes > Poeciliidae > Xiphophorus > Xiphophorus hellerii. Next base: position 14,618,592 of record NC_045691.1, on the reverse strand, counting down.
TGTGGCAATTCCACTCCACTGAGGCAGCCTGGCACCTGTCCATCAGTCTCACTGCGAGCTTGACTTTTCTCAGTCGAAAATGTTTCCTGTGCACTTTGAAAATAAATGCTGTGAATGGGAAAAAATTTGTGGTATTTTAAAATAGCGCTCAGTCGCATTATATTTGGTTTACACGCTGATGCTCATCTTCCTGACGCTCATCTGAGGTCATCTGTGACAGAAATTAGATCTTTCACGCCATCTGCCCGTCTCCTCCTCAGGCTTTCATCATCTTCTTAAACAGAAATCATTTCTCTACCACCTCTGCCAAGTTTAAACAATACATACTTGTCATGTAACGTCTAGGCCTATTACGATAACAAATTTTGCTGAGCAATTAATTGTCTCAAAAATTATTGCGATAAACGATAATATTGTTTGAAGACCTTTTTACACTGATTTAATGGAAATTATGAAATAATGCATGCGATTTCCTGCCAAAGATAGATACACTTTATTTTCAAAAGAACACTAAACACTGGAACTGATAAACAAAATAACCAAAAACAAAAATAAAATGGATTCTCAGTCTCCATTAACAAAAAATGTACTTGATAAAAACTAAACAACATAAAGCCAAAGTGGAAATAAATACTACATTCAACCAAAAGATTATGAAGTCTGTATATTATGCTGCCCTTCAGTAATAATTAGATTTAAATAGAGAAGATGGGCACATCGACTACCTGATGCAATAGTTCACACTACACGTTAGTTCACACGTACATTTTCCCCTTGCGACAATCTTAGAACATTGAACGTTCTAAGATTGTCGCTTGCGATTTCATAACCGATCATCCTGTAGTGTGTGGTGTGTTACGGTAGATCGTTGTTGCCGCTCCGATCCAAATCAGGGGTTTTCCCCGACTGGGAGCGTAACGCAGCCTGTTGAATGTGACAGGCAGCCAATCAGAAAAACCCGGATTCTCCTCCGAGCTTACGGAGGGGAATCCCAAACAGCTGACACAGCGCAACCCGAAGTCCAGCGGACATTGGAGATGATATGTGGAAACAACATTAATGTTTATTCCAGGTTCTTGTAATTCAGTCTTATTGTTACATACATTAGAGGTGCACTGATTACAATTTAATTAATTTGATTCAATTCCTGATTTTCTAAGTTATCTGTTTAAAATAAACTGCATATTAGGCAGTTTAATATCTCAATATCTAAAACAAAAGTTTTCAATTTTTTTATTGTTACTTTTCATGAAAATGCAAGCAAGAATACCAGCATTAAGTAAAGAAACTTTTAAGTTTATGTTTACATTTGTCTCTCAGATGCAAATTTTGGTTTTGTTTTAGCTAATACTTACATTGTTTTTATTCAATCTAGAAAAAACGGGATAGGTATATTGCCCATCTACGGATAGAGAAGTAGAAAAAAACATGAACATTTATTTGTGTTTGTTTATCTATTCACCCACTCATGTATCCACCCATCCATCCATGCATCAATTCATCCACCCAGTTCCTGTTTATGAGCCAAAACAGTAATAAAAGCATATTTAGGGGTTTTATTCAGCCACTAAGCCAGTCTACATAAAATAAAATGGTCTGATATTAATCATTTGTCCAGCCCACAATTATTGGTAGATTAATTAAAGTTGTTCTTTCATGCTAAAAATACATCTGCAAAATTTCAATTCTCTTAAAGTTTAAAGAAAATTAAATTGAAGAACACTTTGTTAGGAACTAGCTGAACTATCTCTACATTACTAAGGCATGTCATGTTTTCAGATAAAATGTGAACATTTAAATTTTTATAGTCTTGAGATAACAGCTAATGTGGTAGTAAAATTAATATCACTGTTAAAAATGAAGTTCAAGTGCAGGATGTTGGTTTGTAGGTTCAGTTTAACGTGTGACTCCTGTAGGCCCAGCACACAACCTGACTGACAGCGACCATGACAGCTATTTTCCTCTGGCCAACTTATCTCTGCCTTACCACAGGCACAACAGAACAGAAAGGGAGGAATTCAAAAACAATTTAAGCTCAGTGTAGATTACGTTTCAAAACCCCCCAGAATGAATATTTAACTGGTCTGCCTTTCGATAAGCGATATGGGGAAATTTCACTGAGTCAGGAAGTCAATTTAAACTCCCCTGAGAGAGGAAAGGCTACTTAAACATCCTGCAGGATCGCCCTTGGGGACGGACAAAGCCCTTCCTCCCTCCTGCTGGATGGTGTGATGCTAACAGTGACTGTCTGCTCAGCCTGATACAGACAAGCTCCATGCTAAGTCATTACACAAGGTGAACTGCCTAATTACAAACAGACAGCCCCCTCCCTACACCACCGTGACCTACCAACTGGGTCACTGCAGCTCTTAAAAGTGTCTCAGAGAGAAGCTGTACAAATCCTGGATGAGAGAAAAAGAACATTTGGGATGTTTTCTGCCTTTCATGTGAGTCTCTTTGCTAGGATGGGGGTGTAAGGTCAAAGTTGCTTCTTTTCCTCTCTGCTTTACGATCAGCAACTGAAGCAAGTTTAAAGTGACAGACGTAACTGGGCAAAACCGTCAGTCGAAAGCAGACAGTCCTTTGTAAACGGAACATCAGAGGCCTGTTTTTATAGCGCGCCAGCTCCTGCTAAACTGGTTGTTTCCATGGAAACCTAGCAGCTAATGACCGGTAACGAGAGAGAACGACTTGTTTGATAAAAAAAAAAAAGAAAGGTACTTGAGGACGAAAAAGAAAGACAGTGACAGAGAGGGATGGAGGGAGAAAGACAGAGATCTTGTGGAACAAAAGAAGCAATTTAGTATCGGCGGACAGCGTAAAGCCTGATTATGTCATCAGTGTAAATGATCATTAATTTCCTTCTGTCCAGCTGGACCAGATTAATGTCTATCCATTTTGTTTTGGAAGAAGGAAACCAGCTAAACCATTTCACTGGGAAGCAACACAAAACCACAGACAAATATACCATACTAGGACAAAAATATTATACTTTCATAGCATTACGGAAATAATAATAACAATAAAAAAACATAAAACAAAACTTAAAAATATTAAGCATAAGGCAATCTTATTTAGTTTAAATCCATATTTAGGAATACATAAGAATATCATAAAGGTTGGAAAAACTCCTGCAGTATTACTTATGGAGATGAGATTTATACTCACTCCAAGCTCACACACCAAAAAGTAAACAGTGTTTTAAAATACCATAAATGGCAGTGGTGATATTAAATTAAATTTGTTTATTTTACAAAACATTTGTCCTTTTCTGTCTGTTTGTTATTTCTAAGTCAAAATAAGTCAATTTTAGCTTCAAATCCTTTGTCATTTAAATTTGAGGCAGGTCTCTGGTGTACCCTTTGAAGCCAATCCTTTCCAAAAGATTAATTGCAGGCTGAACGGGAGATTTTTCTTCTTGTAACAATGGCGCACAAAGCAGGAGAGAAGCACCATTTTAAATACAAATCTAGCGTTAAAAACTTTAAAATGTTAAAGCGGTTATTTTATTAGGTTTTTATCATTTTCCTAGACATGTTTTTTTTTTTAATAATTCTTGTAAAAAAAATTAAAGGATTAAATGAGTAATAAAACTCAACAAGATTTTGAGCTGCATTTTTGCCAGCTTGAGATTAGCTCTGTCGCGGTTGCTAGGCGACAGGACATGTACCATGGTAACAGGCGGTAACAAATGTGAAGATTAGACAATCCAGTTTCACAGCCACTCACTTCCGGTCTTTGTGATGGACAAAGGCTGCAGCCACTGAATTTGGACAAACCCGGTTTGTTTACTAACAGACATGCTAACGCTACCAGCTAACATTCATTTAAGCAGCGCTATTTTAAAAAGACTGGCGATTAGCTTGTCTATTGGCGAATGAATGACTGGTGTAAGTTTCACTAAGTGCTACTTCCTGCTCTACTTGACCAGAGGAAACTGAAGCCAAATGTCTTTTTGTTCCTCGTAGACCTTGAAATCAAAACCTAGCTCATGATAACATACAATGCTATCACTAAATAACAGTTAAACACACACAAAAACAAAAAATACATGCAGGTTTTTTGAGCAATCAATCAGATGGATCCTTTTTTGTTAAAACAGCTGAAAGATTATGCTTTCAAACATAATTTTTAGCAATAAAAATGGACTGGCCTTTCCAGTGGAGGGTTTTAATCATTTGGAGAACCAACAATAAACTATTCCAAAGATAAACATTATTGTAAACCACTCCCTAAGAGCACAAACATGATGTTGCAAATGCTTGCAAGCACAAATAAAGACCACAATTTCATTTTATGTTCACTTTATCCTCCTGTAAGTTCAGCAATGGATGTACTCCAGATTATTAAAAGAAAAGACAAAACATATTTTTTTATGTTTTAATGGAATAACATTACTGACATTAAAAGAAAATTAAAGAACTAAAATGAGCTGCCATTCAAACATCCCATCTCTAGCACCGTGGTGAATTCCTGTTTTTACATCGATGCAGAACTCGTTCACTGGTTTCCACATAATAAAAGTTTTAACCTAAACATCTGAACCAGAATGCTGCACAGCGTGTGAAAGCCCGCCATTTCACTTTTCTTTACATCCTGATCCAATTATTTATAAAGCCGGCAATTATGCATCCATTAAACCTGTGAATCCAAAGCTCAGGATCAACAGCGGTGTCATGTGGATCGGCTTCATTACTTAAAAGCTCAACAACCTCTGTGAAAGTAAAAACACGTGTGGCTGACAATCAATTCCAATACAATGGCCATATATGCTTTTAAAATATTACCCATAAGGGCTTCACGCAAAGTTTTCAAATCTGCAGGTCATGGTTCACGTCATAAAATAATCCCCCAGTAAAACATTAACAGGAGTCTTTTAGTGTAGAAAAACACAGATTTAAAACATTGTAATTATGTATATAAAGACTTAATTGAACCCTATTTATTAATATAACAACAAGCTTTCGGTAAAAACAATATTCCACAAAATTACATAAAAAATGTATTATTAATAGATAAAATAGAAGACATTACATCATTTAACTAATCCTGATTTAATTAATCTTTTGGGGCTATAAAATGTGTTGAATATTAAGTCATTCCAGTCAGTGGTTGATTTTTAAACCTTTGCTTCAGTAGAAAAGATCAGTGGATAAAATCAGCTCCACATGCATCAGCCCATCACCAATCTTCTAAAATTAAAGAAATCAGTCGATTTATCGGTGCACCCATAATTTTTATCTGAAGCATAGACAAAGTGCAGCAAGCACTTTCCCACCAGTTGCTGTGCACTGCCATTCAGATGGCTAAAACAAGCTGAAACTTTGCCCCAAATTTGACCAATTGGAAATATTTGGAGTCGATTGATTTTTCAAAGTTCTTTACATGAATAAAAAGAAAGACAAAAGGGTAAAAGTATAGAGCTACATATTGGTTCCCCAAGTCTAATAAGAATAAGAACAAGTAGTCCATAATTTATAAACTATTCAGGGTTTCTCTGGATAATAATCTAAAAAGTATAATATTGGTCTAAAGCAGGGGTCTAAAACTCCAGTCCCTGAGGGCCGCTGTCCTGCAACGTTCAGATGTGCCTCTGCTGCACCACACCTGAATAGATTAATTAGGTCATTAACAAGGTTTGGAGAACTGATCTACACAAGGAGGAGGTAATTAAGCCATTTCATTCCAGTGTTTTGTACGTGTGGCACATCTAAAAACTGCAGGCTCTTGAGGACTGGAGTTTGACACCTGTGGTCTAAAGTAATGAGTACTCCACCACTTCTAAAAGTAATAAAAACAATTATATTAAATATTTTTCCTTAACCTTTTCCTAATTAAAATTATTTTACCATTAAATACTGGCAAAATAAAAAAAAATAATTCAACAAAATAGAAAATATGTTTTGTTTTGTTAAATATTCCCATACTACTCAGAATCTATAATTGCAGTGAATCCAAAACCAAAACCATGTTAACCCTCTATGGCATGGCGTTGCCCTCAGGCAACAAACCACATATCTGTACCTCACATTGCTCCTTTATTTTATTTTTTGGGGGGCATGATTTTTGACATATTTTTGTCCGAAAAAAAGTTTTTTTATGAATATAGTTTTTGTTTGATTTGTATTTCATTTCTCATAATCAGTGTAGAAAATCTTGGTGTTCTAGACCAATGTTACCCTGAGGCAACAAACCCAAATCTGGTTCCAGGAGGTGTCAGAGTCCGATTTTATGATTGACATGTAATTAGGGACCACCAAGCTCCCAAAGAATGCAGGAAAATATTTTTTCCCCCAAAAAATAAAAAGTCATGCCATAGAGGGTTAACGTTGTTTGCTTCTGTTCATCTGAAACTGTGCAATCATCGCAATAATTCAACAACAATGTTGCACATAATGTTTTCCACAATATTGTGTTGCCCTATTATACGCAGACATCTAATCACAACATATTTTTTCTTTAAATTTCATACCATTCGAGTCAACAGCTCTCCCAGCAGTGGAGGAAAACAACGCTGAAGTGTATTTAGACAAGATCGTGATGTAACATCTCATTTTACAGAGATAATTGGAAATACTGTCCTCTGCTACTTTTCATTAAGACAAGGGCAGCTCAGTGTAACTGACAACACTGTGTGTGTCGGTGTGTGTGTTTTAAATTAGGTGTTTACCTGTTTTATGAAGTGTGTAATTGAGCTCTCTTTGTTTTCAAATACTTAACAATGGTGTCTTTAATGCAGCCTCAGCCCCAGTTTTTTAGTCAAACATCCTTTCGCATTCAGATTCCTCTAGCCACAAGCTTGACATGAAAGATTTAAGAACTCCTAATTTTAGCTTAGTTAGATAACCTCATAAAAACGATGACAGCACATGCTCATTCTCAGAGAAGAGAGATAAATTAACACAAAAGCAGAACAGGATTAAAGATAACCTAATTCAATTTGAAGAAAGAAATTCAGATGTTCACCCAAAGGCAGAGTGAACTTTAAAACGTCTATATGTCTGGGTGTCGCAATATCAAAACTGGAAGATATTTGCTTGTCTTTGTGCCATCTAGTTACTGTCAGCATGTGAGAAGTAGGTGGAAAATATAATTATCTGATCACTTTTAGCTCAAAATATAAAATAACTGATCAAACCTAAAGAGAATTCATCTACATTGAACAGAAAAGTCTTTAAATCAGTCTGAAGTTAATGAAACTATGTAACAATTTTTAGATTAAATGAAATTATTCACAATTCTCATTCATTGAACCGGAGATTTACCACACTGTAGCTGGGTAAATGCATCAACAAAGAGCATAAACTTTGACACACTCTTTTGTTTAACAAACTCGACATTAATGTGAGGGGAAGGGCTCCATATTATATCACAAATATACTACTGCAATATTATTGTGTGCAATATCAATATGACAAAGTATCTTCTTCAGGCAGAAGATACTACAGACACTGTAAGACTGACTGTTACAGACAATCTACAGCAACTATGAAGAAAATTGTACTTACATCAAGATTAATTTCTCTCTGTGATTAGTAGTGTTGTTAAATAAGATATTCTGGTAACTGCATCGTGAATGTGTCAGGTGCATTTCAATAAAAAACGTTGTTGGAATAGAAATTGTGGCCTTTATTCCAGTATCTAGATGAATTATTTGCTATCGAGGGTCAGTATTTGCTGCATTTCGCATGTTCTCCTGATTTCATGCAGTCCAAGCCAGCAGTTAATGGTTTTGATGCTTAAATTGAGATATTTTAATTCCTCATTTTCTGTTTGACTTTAAGCTACTGCCAAATATAACCTGCAGTACTCAAACAAAATCTGTAAATTGGCATCAGCTGAAAAAAGCAGGATTGGTCTATATTACATTCATAATTTTTGGTACGGAGAGCCATTCCAGCCAAAATTAAATAATTAATTAATAAATAAGTAAATAAATAAATGATTGGCTTCTTTATCCTTATTTATTTATTTAAACATTCATGTATTATTTTAATTGTTACTTTATTTATACATTTATTATTTTATTTATTAATTAATTTATACATTTATTACTTTATGTATTTATTTGTTTATTTCTTCCCACATTATTTCTTCCCACATTTATTTCTGCCTGTCCTTTTTCCATTTCCTTATTCATTTCTGCTTCATTATGATAATGAGATAAGCACCTGATCAATTACAAAAAGCAAAAAATTAACAGCAGCATAAACTAGCCGACACAAGAGTAGAGCACTTTATACTTTTTGCAAATTCCTAATTTGTGAAATATTTACTGGTGAAAAGAGCAAAAGAAAGTTGGTATCCAGACTTTCTTCCATAAATAATGCTACAATCTTGTGTCACTCTTATAAACCCATTTTCGTCATCACGGGTCGTGAGCTGAACGTATCCAACACTACTCAGAATAAAAACACACGTCTTCTAGTTTCCGTTTATTTTTTACTTATCACGGCTTTTGGAAAAACCAAAAAGCTCCTCATTTTATGAGTCAAGATTGTTCGCCATTTTCTCTTCAACAACAACAACAACTCAGTTTTGAAAATGAATTTTAGAACAACACATTTAGAAAGCCAAAGAGAGTAGACAGCTTCACTCTTCCCCCCCCCAACTCGTATTCAAAAAGCAGCTGTCGATCAGCATTTCCACAAAGGCTTGTGACTGAACAACAATCAATGCCTTGAAAACATGGGCTGCTCTGTGAAAAGCTCTCCAAACACACTATTAAAATAGAGATCAATGCCGGGCCTTGCTTACAGCGTTATCATACAACACAGACACATGCTGGGTCCAAACGACGTCTTTGTGCTGACGAAGACCAAACAGAAACACTTTTAACAACATCCCCTGCACTGACGGTTCAGACCCAACATAATGACCATGTGCCTCAATTCAGCAGAATAGCATTCTGTTTATTTCACAACAAAAGACTAACCTTCAATTTATTTAAAAAAAACATATTTGTTAAACAAAGTAAAGGGTCATCTCATAAACATTCACATAATTCAAGAGTGAATGTAAACATAGGAAGCTACAGCTTTCTTTGATTTCAATAATTGATTAAAACTTAAATGTTAGGCTGCAAATTTCACTCCATTTCCTGCCTACCTATTTAAAAAGAACATACATTTATATTGGTTCCAGCTGATCTATCTTTATTATGTTAAATTGTTTAAAGAGAAGGCCTCACCAGGACGAGCGTGGCGCTCAGTTGTAGCGATACACTGATGAAAAATGTCATTATTTCATCACTCGTGTCTCCTAAGTATCCCTTTGTGTCAGAAATATCTACAGGAGAGGGACTGTGAACCTGCCTGAATAACGGCTGGAAAGAATTATCGTCTTCAGAGCAATAACGTTTAAGCTTCACCACAAGCAGTCGCCGAACTGCAGCACAAAGAAAAAATTTCTCATACTGGTCTATTTTTTATATAGTTTCACTAAAGTGGCTCTGCAAATGCGGCCACTTTCTGTCTGCAAGACAAAAGAAAGGTTCACGAAGATACTTACACCTAAGTTACCTCTTTTGTATATTATATTTTTTCGTTTTTTGCCTCTCTGGAAGAAAATTGAAGGCAGAATGAGGTCATTTGAGCACAGTAACAACTTATTTAATAGGAGCCAGCTATTACATGTTTCAGTTGCTCTATAGATGTAGCCTAATTTGCACTTAAAACGATTCTGAACTGCATATGTGTGACTTCATTACACCAATCAAGAGCAGATGGCTGAAAAGCATTTTATGCTTTTGAGTGTTTGCCTGAATACCTGTTTCTTTCACCATAATTTGAAATTATGTGTTATGTTTTATCACTTGACTTAATGGAGATGGTGCAAACTTTCAGTTTATGTTTCACTTGTAAACAGTTCATCCACACTGAAAATAAATTACTGACGATATTCACAGCTTTACAGTTACGACGACTGTGAAGTCTTGTTTCTCTGTTCTAGCTGAAACAAGGCTGTATTCTTTTCTTTAAGTTTTTAAGCCCCTTATACTGTACCAGTTTCATGGTGTATGGTCCCAATTTCTTTTCTCTGTATTTGTTGTGTTTGGAGAATTGCAAATTATTATGCTGGTCTCTGTTGCGACAGTTTTCTCTTGCAGCTTAAGATTTCCACGCTCTGGAACGGCTGCAGAAACTTTACAATGCATGCAGGCTTTTGTTAAGCACAGACCCTTTATTTTATGTTGAACTTTATTTAAAGACACGTTAGGGTCTTTTTAGGGTTTCACAAATAAAATTCAGAGTACTCCAAAAATAAGGCTGGAACTATTAATTCAATTAATCGTGATTAATCGATAATTGAAATAATCGTCAGCTAATTTAGTGATTGATTAATCGTTAACTCATAATGCCAATTTAGTGGATAAGCAACATATTCAGAGAAGTTTTTTGAATTTAAGATGAGAAAAAATATCTTCTTTGTCTGTAAATATGTTCTACCCAGAACTTCACAGGTTGCAGTTTTAGCTCCACCTGATTTAACTAATGTAAAAATAAATAAATAAATCTCCTATTAAGCACGTTTTGCTGTCCAATTATTAATCAATTAATCCAGAAAATAACAACAGATGAGCTCTACGTTGTATTGATGTTAAGTCAAGAAGAAAGAGCTGATCTTTTCACATGTCGATGTTGGGAGTATTTTTAGCGGCACATGCATCATGCTTTGCTACAAATGATCAACTGTACACTACAGGAATGTTGCTATTGCATTTTAGGCAATAACATTTTTATTTGCTTATTTAAAAAAGGAACTGAATTATTAGTTTATTTGAGAATTTTAATGTATTACTAGTTTTGTATAAAAAGGATCAAATATGCAGTACATAGCCTTTATATATGTATAGGTATACAACTCTGAAACAAATTAACAGTCCAACTGCACTGAACCCCATTGAAAACCTCGTTGTTCCACCAAATATTGATTTCTGAACTCTTCCCGAGTTAAAACATTAGTTTTGTTGTTTCTGAATGAATATAAACTTGTTTTCTTTGCATCATTTGAGGTCTGAAAGCTCTGCGTCTTTGTCATTATTTTGACCATTTCTCATTTAAATAAATACAATTTTTTTTCTTTGAATTTCAGAGACATGTAGTAGTTCATAGAATAAAAGAACAATGTTTATTTTACTCAAACAGATACATATAAAAAGTAAAATCAGAGAAACTGATCATTTTAAATGGTCTCTTAATTTGTTTCAGAGCTGTATATACATACAGTATGTGCATATAATTACTTGTATATATATATATATATATATATATATATACAGTATATGTACATATATTTGTTAAAACTGTCACCATGTCGTGACAGAATAATATGAGATGAAAAGATCGATCTCCTCCACCTCCTCCCTGAGCTGCTATTGCCGTCTGAAGAAATGTATCGCTCCAGACCAAAAACAACCAATCTGAAACAGGAGGAGGGTCTTAGCACTGTCAATCAACCTCATGTACTCGCTGCTAAATGTGCTAATGGCAGAGAAGCAATTCACCGTTAAAACTGCTTATCCACCGTCATAAGTGGCTATGCTAACTAGCCTGAGCATTCAAAACAGAACCTGCTGACAGGGAAAAACTGTAGTAGTAGCAGAGAGCAAGGCGGGAAGAGGGTGAGCAGCGCCACACAAGATTGTGATTGACAGCGCCAAGTCCCACTTCCTGGCCCTGATTGGTTGTATCTAGTCAGCAGAGGAGCTTGATTTTTTCACAGATTGTCTCTCTCTACTGTACTGTCTCGACATAGTGACAGTTTCAACAAAAATATTTTTCATAAAAGTTTCACACTGCAACTTTAAGCAGTCAAATGGAAAGTTTGCAGAATGTGACATTTTTTATCAGATCAATCGATTGACAGACTGATCATCAGTTGCAGCTCTACTCTGAATTATTAACAAATCCATCCATTCTTCATAAATGTCCATGGATAAAATGTTGTACTCTGTCATCAGTTGTGCAATGAGAAGACCCTCCAGATAGTGCACAGTTGACCTTAACCTTGCCTGTCTTGCTCTCACAGAGCCCTCATTGTTGAGTCATACAGAAAGCTGTGACTAAAAGCTGCTAATTTGAGAGCAGCAGTCTGCTCGATACAGATAGACTCTTGCTTGTGTTCGATACAAGCCTTTTGAGACGAGAGTCGACTCTATCTTAATGGCATCACAGGCATAAGCCCGAGTGACTAACAGGCTGTTAGAAAATGTAGACATGGATTCTGGTAGAACAGGAGTGACTAAACCTTGGAGGCCAGTGTGCAGCTTTCAAGTCTGTGTGTCATTAGCTCATGTGGACTCGTCTTGTGGGGCTGAGGGGATGGCGGTCTCAACATGAAGCCTCTAAACACTGAAGAGTGAATTTAGCATTATAGACCTTAGAGGCCGTGAAGGATTTACATCACTGGCAGGCGAGACTGTTCCCAATCCCCGAAAGACCGAAACGCGCATGCCCCTGAGCCACCTCTGGCTCCAAAACCTCTTCACATCGCGCTGGCGAACAAAAGGGGATTTTACCATCAACGTTTCTATTCTGTCTTCCTCTTGATGATGTGGCTCTGACTTATTATCTCCCTACGTACACAAACATAGACCTCAGCTGCATGCGCACACATGCATGGTGCATTACAGCGTCGCATCCTGGCTTCTGTTTCACATTATGAGGCTCTACCAGCCCTGGTTGGACTATTTATCCTCCTCATTTGATGGTAAATCCTATCCAATACAAACAGCTTTATCCCTTTCCTGACTGTGCAAACCCGGCTACAATCACAAACATACGCAACATAAAAATACAGATCATTTTGGCTGAGTGTAATTAATAATTCATATTGGACAAATGTACAGCAAACCTTCATTATGAGCAGGAACAAATGCTTGTTTTTAGGATGCTACAAAACATGTTAGAGCAGGAGTTTCAAACCTGTTTTCATTTTGGGCCAAATAGAGATAATGAATAGTTCCCAGAGGGCCAGGATGTATTGATAAAAACCCATTAGGAAACTGTTAACATACTAATCAATAAAATATCAAACATCTTTTCACATTGATCAGTCTCTTCAGGATTTTGCTTTGGTTTTGTGATTTTGTTTTGTAATCGAAATCACTGACTTTATTAGTGCTACATAAGAAATACCTGCAAGAAATTTTGCAATATTAATGCTTATATAAATTATGTAAATATGACTTTTAGTCGATCATGGACTTTAACTTGACATCAAGTTAGGGGGAGGCAGGAGTGGAGTAAAAGTAAGAAATACTGCCACTTTCAGGTGGGAGTTAGCATCACTTAAACCTGATGTTTTTGACATTTTTTGCAGAAACAAAATGTAATAAACTCACAATTATGCATCATGACGAAAAAGTCTGGTGATTTTGCATGAATTTCCACAATTGAAGAATCATGAAAAACTCAAGGGACTGATGCAATTTGGACAATATAAAGAGAAAAACTGTTAAAATAATATTCTAATGCGTCCCTCTGCAGTCTAAAGGGCCACATAAAAAGCTGCAGTGGACCGGATTTGGCCCCCAGGCCTTGAGTTTGACACCTGTGTCAGACTGAAATGCCAAGCAGTGACATTACAACCATATTGGCAGGCAGAGGATAAACCAATGCTGCTAAACTACACCACCATTAAAATGAAAATGTTGTAGCTCAGCCCTCAAAATGATCCATGGGATTGAGATTAAAGCTTTGTGAAGCTGCTCGATAACTTTGTAACTAGTTTGCTTAAAGTCATTGTCCTTTTGGAAGACCAGCCATCTATTTTGTGAAGCGCACCAGTCCCTCCTGCAGCAAGACACCAATACAACACAGAGCCACTTTTCCCTTAACTGAGTTTGGATTGTGTTTCCAAGTGTACTGGTAGCCCTTCAGATGTGGTTCTTGGTTCTTCTCTGAACTGTTGTGAGTAATTTTGATAGACTGGTCACTCCTAAGAAGGTTCACCACCGTTTCATGCTTTCTCTATTTGTGAATAATGGTTTTCACTGCTGAATCACAGGAGCTAAAGCCTTAAAATGGCTTCGTAACTCTTTCAAAGATGCAAAGTGGAGTTTTTTCCAGATTTGTTCTTGAAATTCTTCAAATTAGGAAATGATGGATGTTCTTTTAGGTTATATAGCTTATTTCATGATGTCGAAACTGGTTCTGTTTCAAGTTATTTATTGATTATTGATTATACCTGTCTGTCAGTAATCAGGTCTGGGTTTCGCAAATGAGATTGAAGCCTACATGTTAATCCCAGCCAAATTATGACTTGGCAACAATTACATTTTCAAGGTTAATTTAACTATTTTCCCCTCTTCAGAAAAAAAATGATCATTTAAAACTGTTTTTTGTATTTACTTTATTTTTGTCTCAAATAATTTGTTAGTTTTCAACTGAAACAGCTAAACTAATACATTGCTGAAACATAAAATCACCAAGTATTTTGGTCTAGATTCTAGTGCAGATATCTTAGTACACTTGAAATAAGACAAACTAACTTAAAAGTAACTTTTCAGCAAGATTTAGAGAATTGTTTTAAGTATATTTTTTCAAATAACCAAGTCAGAAGTGAACTCGGAAGAGTTCAAGAACCAAAACGGCCTTTATTTGAAATTTTTGGTTTTGGAACTGAGACTGTGTTGATCAAAAAAATTTGTTTTTGGCTCCTCACACCGCCGTATAAAAACAATATAAACAAATGTATCAGCCAAACAAATCTCCACTGAGTTTTAACATCTACTTGAAACCACGTTGCATAAATCACCCATGAAAAGGCAACAAAAAAAAAAAAAACGGACATTCGCTGGTGATTTGTCAAATTTACTCTCAAACTCCAGATGCTCCCCTATGCAGCGCCGCCCACAGGCCCAGCAGGGTTACATAATGTTATATCATCCATTGTGTGCTCTTTGAGTCTTCCTCTAGTGTACTAAATGAGCAAAGAATATGTGGGTGAACATATACCCACACACAATCCACGCAAAAAGCATCTTCAACATTTCAAAATGTTATGAATCAAATTCCTTAATTTTGATCATTCAATCAAAGATGTGTTTCAAACAAGTAAAATGGCTTCTATATGAGGATGTATAAACAATGTACAGAGAGGGCTGGATGCATGTGGGTGTTCACAAATAAGGGAGGCATATAGTGTTAAATTTAGCAGTCATTCAAACAAGAGGGTAACAGAGAAAAAGACTTCATACTGTAGTATTTTGAGCTTTCTGTGTGAGTTTAGGTGTTAATAACACAGAGGGATGCGTTGAGGTCTCAGTGGATTACCAAACAACCTCTCAAGGAGACAAAGAGGCCATCAGGGGGAGGAGAGAGGAGCCGCAGGATCAATGAAATATTAATGTGTTTGCTTAACAGTTGTTATGGCAGCCTGCTAATGTTTGGACTATATTAAAAGCACAGAGGGCGGCTGACACGTTCACCTGCGCTGCAGCGACCCCCGCCATCTTCAGAGACCACTCTAATCAACATACAACTCGTCGCAATCACGGTCGCCCAAAGAAACGATCATCATCATCATCGCTCTCTTCATCATCATCATCATTTCCATCTCCGCCATCACCAGCCTGTTCATCTACATTATCGCCTCCGTCGTCCAACAAGATCGAGGAAATTGAAGTTGCGCCGATCAATAAACACAATATAAAAATTAAATTAGCTGCCAAGATGGGAATGAAAACGTGGAAGTAAGTGTTTACTGAGGTAACAGCTTTCAGGGAAAACCATTAAAAACACATTTTGGACGCAAGCAACCAATGTTCACGTGTAAAAGGTAAAGGTGGGTCCAACATGTCACAAAAGTATTTTTTCTTAAAAATGTCCACATTTTGTCAAGTTTCAGGCATTTTATCAGGATTTGTTTATATGTTGGACTGGCTAGAAGCAGCACATAACAGAAAGGGAAAGAAAATGACAAATTTCTACAAATAAGAAGCTGCAGAAGTGTCAAGAGTAATTTACTGCAACCAATTAATGCGCCTATATAGGGACTTTGGGAGACAACATACTAGGAGACCAAGGAACAAACCAGACAGGTCAGGGATAAGGTTACGGAAACATTTTAAGCTTTGTACATCTAACTGAGCAGTCGATCATCAAGGGGAAATAAAGAGTATAACAACTAGAAAACAACCTAGATTTAGCAGTCCATCTGATTTATTACTTTATCAGTGAAGAGATCGAGCAGCAGGAGAATCTGTTGACAGACGGAGGAATAAACAAAACATTTGCAACAAAGCATGTGGAAAAAAAAAGTCTTCTGGTCCTGTAAGACCAAAATTAAACATTTTGGTCTACAAAAATACACAGCTTACTCTGCATCCTGAACACACCATCCCCATGGTGAAACATGGTGGTGGCAGCATCATGCTGTGGGGATGCTTTTCTACAGAATCCCAGAAGCTAACTATAGTTAGAGGGAAGGTGGTTGAATCGAACTGCTTCCTGTTAGAGCCAAATAAGACGTAAAACCGGGACAGGTGAATGTGTCTAAACATTACAGCAACAATGAAAACGACTCAGGTCAGCAAAAATCAATAAATCAATTAACTGCATTATAAATAAAAACAAGCTCAATAATTTCCTTTCTCTCTTTTTACCAAAAACTGGATGACAAAAGTCTTCAGTCTGGTGTTTGGGTCTCAACTAGTTGCCTTGTTGAAGCAAAATTTAGTTTACAGAAACTTCATAATTGATTTGTTGTTTCTGTTGTTTTGTTTATTTGTTTTTAATTTTTAAAATGTCTCCCAGTTGCTTTGTTAAATGTTCATTAGAATTTAAAGTTCATTGATCTTTAAGAATGTGTTCTCAAGCCATTTCTATTACATTACTTGAAAATGGTTTCTAAACAATATTACTGTTCATCGCAATAACTTGTGGGACAATTTATAGTTCAGTTAAATTTAATGTGACGGGCTGAAGACCCAATCAAAGTCCAGACTGGAGGACTGGTGATGAATGATGTTCACAGATTCTCTCCAACTAAAGTTAAGCTATTTTCAAAAGAAGAATTAGTCAAAATGTAGATTTTCAGTTTTCCATTTTACAATTTTTAAATGTGGAAAAGTTTAAGAGGTGTGAAAACTTTTGCTTTTAAGATTGCTCCTGTTTGGATCTGCCATTTCCTGCGGTATCTAATCATGGAGAAAGTGAGTCAGGTTTAATAAGAGCTGGTCTAATGGAAATACAATTGACCCTCTTTACGATGGAAAAACAAGACAGTTGCACTTTGCCCACACTTAAAACAGAGACAGCGAACATTTCCACTTCACCTGCACCCAGAGTACACTCAGCAGAAGTAAAAACTACTGAAAGATCCATATGCATCTCGGCTCGTTTGAAGTTTTATCTCCCCTCAGCGAAGGATGACGATTCGCTGCATCGCCAAACTCCATTTGTTCATTTCAATATGAATGGGCATGTAAGTTTGGTGCTGCTGGAGCGACGGGGATGTGAAATTGCGAATGGCATGCAGAGTGGCCTCGACACGCAGGGTTAATTCAAGCCCCCTTTGATGTCTGCCTGCGTGTGAAATGAGCTGCTGGTCCAGAGTTCACACAGGCGCTCTCCAGCACATACATAACCGTGCGGCATGTTCGAACCGTCACGCTGAAAACTCAAAAGACCAATCGCACGAGGCCACGTAACCCGAACCGCGCGGCGAGTGAAACCAGTTCATATTCCAAATAACAAAAGTTTCTTCTGTCGTGTTTCAGTTGAGCAGCAAATCCATTGCACTCCTCGGGGTTTAACTCCTGAGCATCCCCAAACATTCACTCACATCGCATTCACATGACAATAGGAGCTAAGCTGCCTGTAGGCAATAACAGACTGCGGGCTTATGCACACAATACCTATGTATAGCAGATGGAGGAGCTATAGAGGAGCTGCAGTCAGGGTGAAATATTATCTGGCACACACCAAATGTATCTCTTTGCTAAGTGTCATATTGTGAAACTGAGGTTATCTGCATAAAAACAAGAGACGAACCAGAGCGTACCATTGTTAAAACAAACAAAAGGTGCTAAAGCCCTAATAACCATTTTTGGGATAGAAAATATTTATGCTCATGTTACAAACATAGAAGTAATAACACAAAATTCAACTTCTATGCACAACAAATCTGGAACAAACTTTCAGAGAACTGCAAAACAGCCGAAACACTGAGTTCCTTTAAATCAAGACTACAAGCTGCTGTTTAGAGTTGCTTTTAATATTGACCAAAATATCTGATGTGTGTGATTTCAGTGATGGCACTCATCAAAATATAATGTCTGTTAAACTGTTGACTGTATGCTGTTTTCTTTATAACTTTTTCAGTTTCTGTATTTATTACGTAAAGAACCTTGAGCCGCGTCGCTGTTGAAACACTGTAAAACATTTGACGATGGTTGAGCTTAAAAATGAAGATTCACCTGCTGACTGGAAAATGAAATTTAAGTGAAAAAGAAAATTGTTTTGGTTTTAACTGGAGCAATTAAAGTTCATGAAGTTGATTTAACAAGAGACAAGTTTTCTAAACATTGTTTTTTTAAGTTCATTAATCTTGAATTGTGAGTTTTAACTTAATGCTGCAATTTAAACCAAATAATTATTTCACAATATGCAAGAAAAAAAAACTTCCCTCATTTAAAGAGCCACAATTCTCTATTATTTTAATCACAATATCAAGTTAAAATACTTATTTCACTTGAGAATAATTTAAATTCTTGTTTCAAATTGAATTAATAAAATTTCTGATCTGATGATGAATTTTATTAAACATCACAATAAATTCTGCTAAAAACATTTAGTGTGAACAGGACATTAATCCTCAAGCTTTAAAATAAACATTTGTTTTAATAACAGGAGTCAGATCAATGTAACACATTTCCATCTCAGGATACAAAAACAAGCCGCTAAGCATTCTGGGAAATAGATTCCTACTCCTGTCTTTTTTTTCTTTCAGTTTTTTAAATGCTAACATAAAAACTAGTTTATTAAACTCTTGTAGTTTTGACAAAGTTAATAAAAAGTTAACAGAACTCACTACTGTAAGTTCATCTTTCACAAACTCACATTTAGGTTCAAAATCTAAAACTGGCTAAATTTATGACAAAATTTACAGCATCCTGAAATGGGATCAATAAATAATACTTGCCTTAATTTATAAGAATCGTTCAGGTCTGATGTCATTATATAAAATTCAAACTCTATGCCAGTGTCTTCATATATCTAATCACTTTGTGCTTGCTTAAGCAGCCCTGTCCTCTCACATTTTAATTTCACTAATTTGTTTTGACAGGCCGGTGCCAACACAGACAGAGGATCAGATCTTAAGTGATATCAGTAAGCACCTTGGCTAGATTTCAACTTCAGGAACCTGTTCCCAGAACAAGGCCATTTTTCTGATGATCAGATTTTGCAGCTCTGGATATGGAGGTTTTACCATTTTTAATCACGAACTACAAAAAGATTTTCATACTGGTTTCCCAACATTATATCTAAGTTGGTTTTTTTTTCCAAATAAAACTTTTCTTTAAGTTTTCTTTCACAAAAATTTAAAGAAACTTCCACAGATTGCAGTTTTCTGACTGATCACCAGTTATCGATCTTTAAAAAGCCTGATCTGCTGATTCTGATTTTGGCAGATACCAATTTTTTTTTTGTCTGAAATGTTGGTAAATTTAGCAGGAAAGTCGCTGAGTTGGCAACAGCAGGGTAACTAGTGTTAACTGAAAATGTGCAGACCATGATCTGGTGATGATCTGTCAGTCAAACTTCTTTCATGGGAGAGCAGAAGAGAGGCAGTGGCTGATTTTTAGACCTTTGCTGAGGTAGATAAGATCGAGGGATAAGATCGGCTTTAGATTTAAGTATTAACTGATCATCAATCTGTCAAAATAAACGAAATCGGCACAGATAAATCGATATACCCCTACTTAAAATCCTCAACTGTTGGCATTTTTTTTTTGGCTGACCAGTTCACATGACTGGCTTTCATTTTTGTTTGTCATGTTTTGCTTTTTTACAGATAAGATAAAAAAAAAAAACATTTTTAAAAAGTCCGAATCCTGAATAAGGAAGCAAAAAATGTGGATTGGTGCATGGCCTAGACAAAATGTGACTTTTGCAGGCACAATTTTGTAACTTGGCTGCATGTACCACTGCACTGAACCCCATTGAAAACCTTCTGGTTATTCCACCAAATATTGATTTCTGAGTTAAAACATTATTATTGTTGGTTCTAAATTAATATGAACTAGTTTTCTTTGCATTATTGGAGGTCTAAAAGGACTACATCTTTTTCCTTATTTAGACCATTTCTCATTTTCTGCCAATAAATAGAAAATGTTTGTTTGTAATTTTGGAGACATGTTGTCAATATTTCATAGAATAAAAGAACAATGTTCATTTTACTCAAGCATATACCTATAAAGACTAAAATCAGAGACACTAATCATTTTAAGTGGTCTCTTAATTTTTCCAGACATGTATGTTCTCCATCACAGAACGTGCAGATCTGTTTGGGTTTATACATGCAACACACCCCGATACATGCATATAAATGTAGGTTTACAAATCTATTCAAATAAAACAGCCAAAGGGGAAAAGATAAATCAGTCCAAGCTGAATCTAAAATGAAGGAGGTTGACTGGAGTGTGGAGAAAGTGGAAGGTTCACCTCCACCCTTTACTGGGAGAAGAGCAAACCAGCCAGAGGCCATCAGGAGAACAGCGTTAAAACATTTCGCTTACGGAGGCTGCTCTCAAAGGCAGAGGAGATTCCTCACTGCCTACATGGTGAAAATTCAAACACTTTGCTAAGTCTTAAACAGAATCTGTGCTCTTAAGAACCACCCACCACTGAGGGAAGCCAATTAAAGTTATTCAGAGCTGTGACCAATCAACGGCAGACAAGAGCAGGTGGAGAGGGAGAAGAAGAGGAAGACAAAACCTCCAAGAGTAAAACCCAAAATCATTAAAAAAGGCTCTTTTACGCAAACAGAAACAATAGAACTATATAAATACACATGCGATCAAAACGGGAAACAAACGTCACGGCAGCCGAACAGAAACACCCCCTCTGCAGTGAAATGAATAAAACACTTCACACCTGGAATTTTCTAGGGCATCACGCCACTCCACATTACCACTGCAACCCACACAGGTAACTGCACCCCGTTGTTTCTCTCTGTCAAGAACGCACAGCACCAACGACTCCCGGAAACATCAAACAAGATGGCGAATACAAATTACACACGCATGTGAACACATATATCCTGAAATATCTAAAAAAAATAAAATACATGGAGATGAGGAGAGAACTGCAGCGTCTGCAGAAACACTGAATCACTCTGTCTGTTTCTCTGAAGGGGCTGGCTGGAGCTTTAGCAGAGCCCTAATCCTGTTTTGACACGTAATGCTATATTGTCTCCTTTTAAACAAGTGCATGGCCTTTTTTCCTCCCCTAAAAGCCACATGGACTGCACTGGCTTTTTGTTTTCCTTGAACTCATCAAAGCAGCAATTAGCTACGCAAATGCAGTATCCAAACGTTGCCACAGTGAGTCAGACGCTGCTCTGCTCTGCTAGAGCTGTACTCTGGTTGCTTCCTTAATTCAGAGAAATATTTTAGATATTTCAGCCACTATAAACACAAACAAAAATATTCTCTAAAGTCTCTGACAACATGAAGTCAGCGCTGCGTTTCCAAGATCTGAATTATTTGTCCCACTCAGCTGACTGATGAATGAGCAGTTAAACACAGGAATGCTAAATATATCGTTTTATTGCAGCGATATCACAAAAATGCTGAAATTACAAGAAAAATCTAACATTTTTCTAAGAATTTTCTGGTGCAAACAGAAAACAAGGTAACCTTACAGAGTGCACGCAAAAAAAAAACCCCAAAGGGGATTAGATGCCCAATTAAAAGAAAAATGTATATAAAAACACAAAAAATAAATGTAGTTCAATATAATTCAATGTTAAATTAAGCATGAGATTTGAACAGTAAGATAACACAAGTATTAACTTAAGAATTGCTTTTTATTTTAAACAAACAACTGTTTGATTGATTGATTACATGTTACCTGTCAGCTGGCTGAAAGCGAAGCCCAACACTTTTCCCTAGCTTAGGAAATCAGAAATTGGGAAATTAAAAAAAAGTAAAGACAGAGTCACAGTCTGGAAACAACCTGAGGATCATCAATCACTCTTCTTAAGATATCAAAGCTTTAAAATTACTGTTTTCTTAATAAAAAAAAATTACAGTTAGTGGGTATGTAGGCAAGGATTTTATTTTTAAAAAATTAATTAAATGAAGTAAGTTAGTGAGCAGCAGATAGAGTATTTGTTGTTTTTTGTTTAAAAAAATAAGTATATCATCTTTGACACATTTTTTTATCTATGACAATTACATATAGCTATTTTACAATAATCAAATAAACAAATACATGAGGTAAAAGTAAAGATTGCAGCAGATTTATTTTTTTTGGATGTGTCATGAAATATCAGTGGTCAATTTGGCTTTAAGCTTGGAGAAATTAGCATAATGAGAAGCCAGGGACAGGGCAATGGCATTATGCAGTTCTTTCAAAACCATCACATTTTCATTGCAAAGCCATTTTGGAATAATTCCTTCAACACCAACTCGTGGTTATCTGCATGCAGGGCTGCACTCCGCAGATATATGTATTTTCATTTATATAAACACCGCACACCGGTGCCAAGCCATCAAGCCGGGGAGCTGAGGAATCCTTGTAACCTTCCCCGGTGTCAGAAAACCAATAAAAAGGCAGAAAAATAAATACGGGGGGTTTGTGTACCCTTCTGTTCGGCTGTCAGCCCAGGGGAGTCTGGGCTGGGTGTAATGTTGTTGACTGGCTCTCGCACTCTTTAACGTGGAGCCGATAACTGGCTTTATGCGGCTCCGACGTCCGCGATTATTTTGTTGTGTGCTCAGTTTTTACAGGTTGGTGTGAATACGCAGCGAATGGCACACAAACAAAGAGAGGACCTGCGTTCTAAACAAATAAAAGCTGGATTGGTAGCAGAGCACGCCTAAGCTTTTACAACCCTGACGTGAAACCGTCAGACTGACAGGACGTCTGCGTGCGGGCCGAGCCAGACAGCAGGAAGCTCCACAACGGTTGGCGAAGCGTCAGCGTAACATAATTAGTTATTTGCTCCCTTGATTTGGGATTGTTTTTGAGCTATTCCTCGTTTGGCACGTTTTAAAATGTTGCTTTTAACTCACATTTAAAATGAATTTACAACAGCTCGCAGACCCCTCGTTTATCTGACATTTCTATTCACGTCACAGTGTGAAATCCAGCAAAAAGCCTTGCTAAAGCCTGCTAAATTCATCTGACATTAACATTTCCTTTTATTAACTGCACACTTCGCTGACACTTAAGACAAAAAAATGTAATAAAAAGCCCAGAAAATTAGCAACCTGTCCAATTAATTTTTTATGTAATATTTGGTTTTTAACATTCTGTGTGAAAGTGTGTAAAATTTCAAATAAAATAATTCCAACAAGCTGAATTTCTGCTTCTAACATTACCATAATTTTGGTTGTATGAGCAATAATCTATAATTGTTCCTTGCAAAAGTATAAATACTCCTTAAACTTTTTCAAGCTTTGCTACAACCACCAACAATAATGCATTTTACTGAGAGTTTATGAACTAGAGCAGCACAGAGTCGTGGATCACTGAGAATTTGAAGAAATAATACATGAATTTAAAAAAGTTTTAACAAAGAACATGTAAAAAGTACAACTGTACATTTGTGTTAAGGCACAATAAGAAAAATAAATACCAAATATGTCTTATCGCCTGGACAGTTAGGATGGGGATTAATCAGAGGAACATTAAGGACGACTATGAGACCATTTTTTCTCTTTGGACGAGTAGAAAGAAAAGAAATGAGTGCATGGTCATTTTATGCTCATTTTTGGATTTATCTATTCCAATCAGCAGGTCAGTTTAAGTCCAGACTGCCTTCAAGACCACCTAAAGAGAAAAGATAAAGGATGGAAAATAGTCGTTGCAGCTAAATGTTTAAATTGTTTGGTTTTTATTTATGCTATTAGATTTTGGTATCTCTGACGATTTTAGATTTGTCTTATTAGTTTTACTAAACTTTATTTCATTTCTATTTTTTTCATTTATGTTCCTGTGATGTTGTTGTTGTGAAGCACTTTGGTCAGCTGAGGCTGTTATAAGATGTGTTATATAAATAAACTTTGACTTGACTTGACTATTTGTTCAAGTGCAGAGAACAAGTCTGAATCCTGCACCATTTTTCAAAAAGTGTTTGTGAGAAATGAAGGAAAGGAATAAAAATCAAGATGTGTTGACTAATTGTTATTATACTGTATATCCATAATGCTGCTGAATTACATTAAATGCATGGGTATTTAACTTCAGAGCTTTTTTCAATATTTGTAGAAAACTAACGGCCGATCCTCGAACGTGAAGCCGATCTTATCCAACGATCTTATGAACCTCAGCAAAGGTCTAAAAATCAATCCCTGCCCTCTTCTGATCTCCCATGAAGAAGGTTTGACTAGCAGACCGACCCTCCAGGATCTTCATGTCTGCAGATAACAATAGTCACTCATCAACTTCACTGCTATATTTAGCAACATTGCAGCCAAAAAAAACATTGGTATTAGCAAAAATCTGAATCGACAGGTCAGGTTGTTTAAAGATCGACAATCGCATAAACATGAAATCAGTGCATTTCTATTAAACATACGACCAGATATATAATAGAATGGCTTAGATCAAAGCATATGTATGTTAGAATGGCCCAGTCAAAGTATAGACCTAAATTAAACTTTGAATCTGTGATTAGGTTTGAACATTGGTGTTCAGAGATGATCTACATCCAATCTGATGGAGCTTCAAATATTTTGCAATAAAAATTTACAAAACTTAAATCTAAATGCTGGAGCGGCATTAACAGTGAGAAGTGGATATACAAAGTATTGATTCAGGGATGAACACAAAGATATGCCAAACCTTTAATTTTTGCTATTATGCTTTAGTCTATGACATAAAATCCTTACAAATTACATTAAAGTTTGAGGCTGTGACTTGACAAAGCGATAAAAAAGTTAAAATGGTATTAAAACGTTTCATCAATGCTTATGTAAAGGAAAAAAGGCTTTCCATTCACCTTTTTTGTAAACATCAAATTGCTCAGTGGAAGCTATTAACTATTTATCTCTTTCAACTTAAAAAAAGCAGCACAGAAAGGACGACGAACTGAACTGATAAAGTAGTGACTAAGGGTTGCAGGAAGGAAGCCAGAGCCTTAGAGTAAGCAATGAAGCTGGAATAGCCTGTGAAGTTTCACATAAACAGATAACTTAAGTGTTGGGGTCCAAACCAGAAGAGGAGAAATCAGAGAGAGAGAGAAAGAGAGAGTCACCAAATCTTCTCCCTCTCTCCTTTAAAGGAGACGTCTCACTCCTCTCTCCTTGCTTTTATCAAAAGGAGCTCTTTGCAGTAGCCAGCTCATCAAGAGTGCTCTGAAAAAACGCTTGGACTCTTACAGATTTACTGCTCACTTTACCATTACTTTTTTTATTGAAGAAAAAATGCTACCACAACCAGCAAGACCCCATGTTAAGAAGTAATTGTGCAACTAAATTCAGTAATTCTTTGCTTCAGCAACACTTGGCAGCAACAAACAAGTGTTTGCTGGGACTGGGAGTGAGTCTCTGAAATCGCTCTAAAGGAGATTTGACTCATTATTCTCTGCAAGAACTGCTTTAAAGGAGCAATATTTTGTCATTTCCTCACATGTAGTGTCATTTTACACCACAATAAAATACCTGTGTTACCCCAAGTTCTTATGAAAATGCTATAAATAGCAAACATACACACACACACACACACACACATTGTAATTCCACGACACTTTGCGCTATCTGAAAAATTTCCAACGGTTTCTGAAAGGGGAGACGTTGCGCTTTCCAGCCAATTTTGGGTCACCGTAACAGGGAGCGCGTGACGAGACACTCTTTTAATAGACGATAAATTGCAAAAATGAGTTGCTAGATATTGAATGTTCCAGTTGTTATGGAGAAATGGGCAAATATTTTTATTCACAGGACATTTTCAGAACTTTGTACAATTAAAATAAGCAAAAATATCCAAGCGGAGATTTGAAAGTTATGGTTATAGAGATGGACAGAGTACCCAAAAATTTTACTCAAGTAAGAGTGGCACTTTTAGTTTGTATAATAAGCTCAGCAAATGCGCAAATGTTCCACAAGGTGTTTGTGAATTGTTGCTGCTGCTAGTCTGGAGGAGCTCAGTGGAAAATGTGGAACTTTCTCAAACATGTGTTAAAAATTCAAAGTAACACATCAAGTATGGTTTTAAAGTCAATTTTGCATAATACCTCCCCTTTAACATTATTATTTTTTGCAACACTGTATGCATGTCCACACAGAGACAGATGAGCAGGCTCGGTTAAAGCTGACATCACTTTCAGGAAAAGAGGAAGGGGCTGTGGGCAGAGAGCAGGAGTGATGATGTCTGGCAGAGCAGACTGGGCATTTGAGACAGATTATTGGAAAACTCTGTAGTCAGCGATACTGTATAAATCCACCAGTGCACTTTATGGACTTATCTGTTTGTTGGGGCCGACTGCAGTGGCTGGGAGCAACACAGAGGAGCAACAAGAGACATCAGAAATTGTCTTCGACCTACATCTAACGTCGCCCTCCAGTAGCAGCTACATACGTGCTGTGATCAAATGGAACAAGATGCCTCTGCAACATAAACAAAAAAAAAAAACAAAAAAAAAAAAAGACCTGCTGCTCAGAAACACACACACACCACACACCTACGCAGACAGACGACATACATGTCAAGAGCATGCACGACGCCTGGCAACACTGGAGGCGAGAAGGTCTGTGCAAAGCTGAGATAAACCTTGAGCCAGCATGTGGTCAGCAGCCCAACTGATGTGGTGCTGACAAAGATACGGAGTGAAGGGGGAAAAGTGATAGAAAGAGAGCAAAAATACAGAGCAGATGAAGCTCATGCAAAGACTGAGCAAACGCTGAAAGCATCTCTTGGCAATCTGTCTCCCCTTCACATCGATTGAGAAGCCGCTCTCAGGTTTCATCCAGAGCAACAAACACGGAGACGACGAAGCATGGCAGCAGAGCAGACACACCCTAACAGAGCCGAGCCGCCAGGCGTCAGCCTGAAACCAAGGAGTTGAGGATCCGTCCTCTTCTGCAGCTTAAATTATTCATGCTGACTAGACTCTTCTCATTGCAATGAATTTCAGTTTCACTTGGACTGATCGTTTTAAACATGTTTAACAGTCGTGCTCTGCTAAAACCGTGGAAATCGCCCTGACACTATGAGCCCATCTGTTTGTGAAAAGTGCAGGTTTTATGAAATGCAAGCGGAGAATTCGGCTCAGTATATTTACTCATAAACTTTACTTTAGGAGTTCAAAATCTCTCAGAGGGAAACGTCGCTATTTGTTCAAACTTCATGTTCTCAAGCATTTCAGGCTAAACACGTTTAGTGAGTTTATTCTTCTTTTTCTTGTGTTTTAAATTGTTAGCCTGTTGTACATTTTAACCAATTTTAAAACATTTGTCTTAATTTCCAACAGAAAATATAAATAGCAAAAATTATGTACACTTGAAATTACTTATAAAGTATGACCTGGTATAATTTAAAAAAATAATTTATGCTCTGATATTTAGGAAAAAGCAATAACATTATAATCCAATTGTTTTTATTTTCAGTAAAACAAATGCAGCTACTGTTAAAGCTAAAATTCAATCACAAATTTAATAGTAATTATTAAAATAATAAAATAATAATGATAGCAATGCATCTTTATCAAACACTTATTAATTTAAAGTAGGTTTTACTTATGTCAAAGCTGCAAAATATTATTGTGACGGAGGAGCCGTCACGAGCTAAGACTTAATTATAGAGTCAGCATGCGCGCGCACACCCGCACACAATCACGCACACAATCACTAACTTACTTTTTGTTGCGGTTTAACCTGATGCGGTTCATCGTGGGTGCACCCGCGGTGTTCCTGCTTCAGTTAAACATTAATTCTAACCTGTTTTCAGCATTGAACGTTTTCCCGGTTCTGATTTCAAGTAACGTGTTTCCGGATTGTGGCGCGCAGGGAGGGAGTCACATGAAGTGGTGACGTCATCAGAGGGCATTGGGTGTAGTCTATTAAATTGAGTATTGTATTTTGTTTACAAGTTTATTTTATTTTATTTTTTTCTCTTATTATTATTATTATTTTATTATTTTGTATACTTTAAGAGTTGATTTGAGTTAGAAGTAATTGCTTATCTTTTTGCTTGTTTGGATTGTCTGTGGGCGGAGCCTGTGGCTTTAAAAGCAGGGCTCTGCTCCACAGGAAGACAGACATTTTTGAAGGTAAGAATTTAGATTGGGGGAGATGCTCTGGTCCACACTCCAGCACAGTAGATGGCGATGATACATCTTAACGTTAGATGTCACCCGCCAATAAAAAATCACAAAGAAGAAGAAGAACAGGAGGGCAGTCTGTGGTTAGACTCCTGAAGAAGTCACGCTGGAGGTGACGGACTGTTGCAGTGAAGGTACTGATGATTATTTGATTTCTAACCTGCTCTGGATATCCTTCGTGTGTGGTCTGCACCTGCCATCTTTGTGAGAGCTTAATAAATTCCTCTAAAACGATCTCCGACTTGGACCAGTCATTATGTTTGACTAAATCATAATAGAACCCCGTCACAATTATACATATTAGTTAATTTTGCTTGTTTCTTCAAATTAATCTTCTATAGTTTTAATCCATTTTATTTTATTTTGATTTCGTCTTTGCCCTCAAGGGACTACAACAATTTTGTAGGACTTGCCCTATGACAACAAATATTAAATTAAATGATTGTTAGAATTAAATTAAAGGAAAAATAGAGTTAAATATTACTTCAAAAAACTTTAGCAGCCTGAAAAACTGGTGTTAGCTATTAAGACGTAAGTAAGTAAAGTTTATTTATAAAGCGCTTTTTCAGACATAAAATCACAAAGTGCTGTAGAAATCAACCTTAAAAAACAAACACCCAGGTTGTCTCTAGTAGGTTGTTTATATAACTAACACATATGCTAACTCTTATCCATTTGGCATGCCTTTCTAAAGACTTTACAAAAAAAACAACTTTTTTTGTTTTATTTTAATTAGAAGAACGCTTCAGGCCATGACCATCGACTGAATCTTTTATGCAACTCTTGCCTCTGTAAACCTTGAAACAGAAACATTAGAATCAGGCATCTAAAAAAGCATCTACTTGCACAAATCAAGCTTACAAATATGAAACATTGAGTGTTTTTGCGTATTTTCTTTCCTTGTTTCTTCTGAGTAAAATTCTTTAATACATTTTCTTCATCCATTCCCGTTATAATGCATTGTCTACCAATACATTCTAGTGCTGTGGTTTGACAAAACACTAGAAAAAAAGAAAAAGAAATTCACAAACAATTCCAAACTATTTTGGAGCCAGGAACCAGTAACTGCTCTGCATCTTCACCTAAAATAACACAAAATATGTTAATAATAAAACAGTGATTACTGGACTAATCTGATTGTTGAAGCTTAGCCTGTATCTCTGATAAAGCATCGCTAATGACAGCTTGTGAGTGTGGGCGCACTATTGTGAATGTGCCTCAGGATATGAAAACAATGGAAGTGTCCGTCAGCGCCTCTCATCTCTACATACTGCAGCACATCAAACTCAGCAGCTCAACAAGACGAGCAAGATAAGGACCGTAAGCAGCTTCTGTGTGCTCACAGTTGAGTTTATCCGTCTGAGGAAGTTTGACACACATGAACATCCATCTCACTTGTCAAGCCATCGTTCAGTGCCCCCCCAGCACCTTCTAAAATGCCCACCTCCTCGGCTCCCAGTCGCCCACTCGCCTCGTCTATCTGAGCGCCACGTTTCTCCATTTTGAAACGTCCACCTCCTCTACATCACTCACCCTCCGTCTCAACAATGAGAGCTTGACTTAACCTGTCTACAGTAAATTTGAGGGCGTTTAAAAATCATTTTGGACCTAAAAAAAAAAAAAAACTATACATAGAAATAATATGGTTATTTTTCTGATTCAGACCTCGGCCTCACTCCCACATTCGTCCGCTACTTCGCTTGTCAAAAAAGATAACATCTCAACCAGGAGCGGGAACTGAGCAGAGCGCAATACATTCAACTTGGTTCACTTGTGTCCCTCCATGTAAGACAAACCCAGAAATAATTTGCACACACTTTACATTTTTTTTTGTCTCATGTGAGAATAAACTGCGCATGAAAAGGAAGGGGGCGCAGAGGGAGGCAATCTTGTTACGAGCCGGCATAGCCCTGGGAAGATTTCTATCAGACACACGTAAAGAGAGAGGCATCCATTTAGAAAATGGCTTTTCTAGGCATGCTGGGCCATTTAGCACACCCTGTGACGACTCCTGTTTGGGGCAATGATAAATGTTCTTTCACACACAGTCTGTGCACCCAGTCAGACCAGCACACACACACACACACACGCACGCATACACACACACAAAGCCATATGGGCAGCCAACACAAGACATCTCTGGTAGTAACACTTTTAGAGCGAGACAGGCTTCGTTGGGTTTGGCTAACGGACACAACCTCACACACTTGTTGACTCGATTGGTTTAAATACGAGGAACTTCACGTTTACAGAGCGCTGAATATCAAGTCGACACTCGGAAACAAGGAATCGGTTCACTTAAACATGAGAAACCGCGTCCCACTTTCAGAAAAACCACAACTGAAAGCCACAAAGAGCTTTCTAACAAAACTAAAGCAGCATTAACTTGTACAGTTTTCCTGTTAATTAGGATTAGTGATCAAATCAATCATGTCGAAGAAGCTTGATCGAAATCTTGTTTCCATTTAAAAACTAAACATTATCAGGATGCATCATCAACTTTTAACATTTTGGTGTTTAAATGTATAAAATGTTATTTACTTACTGGAAAAAAAATGCCACTTCCTCTTAAATCGCATCCAATGCTTGTGTTTAAATGTATCAAAGTTATAGATTTGCACCAATTGCAACTTTTCAGCGTGATTCTAACTTCAGATTTTTTCATAAAAATTAATCCGCCTGTTTCTATTTTAGTTAATTTGGGATTCTGTCCCAGAAAACAGAATAGTTTTATTTAATTATTGCAAACCAACTGTGTGTAAGAATGCAACGGACCTAACAAAGATGGAATATTTGTAATAAATGCTGCATAAAAGCTCTGGTTTTTAGTTATATGTGTGGCCTCTGGGATGAACTTTAAGCTAAAATGGAGGTTTGTTAATATACTTAGTTATTCCATCAGGGATATGAATAATTGTGGACTTAATTGTAGATTTTAGAAACCATAATAATATGACTTATCTGCCTTGTTCTTCTTTTTTTTTACTTTAATACTTCAGCACTTCTATCACAAGTCTTAACCTTTCTTCTCAGAAAAGCCCTAAAGCGACACATTTTGGGGGAAGCAAATGTCAATTTGTTTCTCTCATCTGTTCTAGAAGAATCCAATTTTTTGGTAATGGTTGAGAAAACTTTTTCATTTTTCAAGCTAACAAAGAAGACTTCTTTGAGTTTTTAAAATCTCACTTCAACATCTGCTGTACACCATGTCCAAACCAGCAGCTTTATGCACACCTTGTAGCTCAGAGATGCATGATTTCTACCAAACAGAGTCAAGACACTTTCACCTTGAAGCCGTGTTACTTAGTAAGTCTACTCCTCAGCACTACTCAGCAGGAGTACTGAGAAAAATATTTACACACTGTGAAAAGCAAACATTTTGACAGGTAAATACTCCGCTCTGCTGTGTTTACACTGGATAAGTGCTAAAATCAACCTTGCTATATCAGACACTCCGAGCGTCTGCCTTATATCAACTAATGGTCATTACCCTTTCCACCGGGACGAGCTCCGCCAGCTCTCCTCCTCCTCTCTGGGATCCATCAATGTCGCCGCCATACGACCAGTTATTACACAACCCACTGTTACTGCTAGCATTAAAGCCACAGGCGTCGCACAGGCCCGATGAATCACACTCACCCAAACAGCAGTAATGAAGCATTTATCTCAGGGTGCATTACAAACCCTGGAAGCATGGCAAATGTGCACATGGCAGAAGTACGATGAAACCGTGTCAATAACACGGCGCTCAACCATCTGCTCTGCCACAAGACACACATGTTACACAGAAACTGTGATACTGGAGACACTAAAACCAAATCTGCACTCTGGAGAGTCTGCCCATCTCATGAATTTTATTTGGTTCTCATGTGTTTTTATGTAAAAGAATTAAAAAAAGTGGTAAGACTGACATGACACTGTCACAAACCAGATATAAGATTCATGACGGAGTCTTCGTGCATGGTTATGACCGATGTCATAAACATTGCATTGTTTAATACAAGGCTGCCACTTTTAGTGAACTTTTAAGGCACGTTTTAGTACAACTTTGCATTAAAAGTGTCATTATTTACCAAATGACACTTCATGACAACAGTCATAACCATTCATGAAGACTCCTTTGGGGTCAGTAACATGTGTTATAACATGTGTATGACAGTGTCATGTCAGTCTTATGCACACCCCTACAAATAAGGCGTTACCAAAAACTTAAAACTCCCACCATTTTCTGTTCATGAATGTGTCAATTTATAGTTAAATGAAAGAAAATCTTATAAAGTCAAAGGCATTTGCTTGTCAATAAAGATGAAAAAGCTTGTTGTTTTCTGCTATGCCTTTGCAGTCTTTGATACTCACACACGTACACACATTTATGTTGTACAACCAAGCCCAGAGGAATCTGATTAATAATGCAAGGAAACGCAGCTCGTCACATGTTCGCGTGACTGTCAACTTACCGATCTCATCTGCTGAGCTCCGGTAACGTGCTGAAGAACCTTTTCCAGCTCCTTCTCAATGCGTCCGGCCCAGTGAATCATTCTGCAAAAAATAAATAAAACACATGTCCCTCAACATCTGCATCTGAACAGGTTCTCACACAGTTCTCTGTCACTACATAGGAATAAATGACTGAGTATGTCTGTCTGTCCCCACTGTGTTCTGCTGGAAAGCTGCCACAATCTGTGCCAATGTTTCCGAATTCCTATCTGGACGAATCCTTTTCCTAATGTCCAACTTTCTCATCAGCACTTCCTTCGCTCGTCAAATCCTGCATGCATCTATCTGGTTGGGCTTGTCTTGCCTCAGCTTTGGATCTCCAGCTTCATAATAAAATTGCTGGGGTCTGACAGAAGTGCACCCTAGGCAGGAGCTGATCTCCGTTAGACGGAGCCAAGTTGGGAATTAAGAGATCAAACGCCTGGAGCTCACCACTGTATATCTCTCGCAGAGCAACAAATGACTTAATGGATCCAGATTTAGATCATTTTAAAGAGAAGGAGCCAGCCTGGCAACCTGGATGTGTGCTGCTCAGTTCACAGAACAGTTTAAAAGCTTTCAGCAATCAGATGAATAAACTCTGTCATGCGTTCACGGTCCAGCCACCGGCTGCCAACCTTTTTAAGATAACCAATCAGTCGCATCAACATCTCAACACAATGTGGTCGCTTGTCTGTTAATAAGATGACAGAAACAAATGTCATCTTCAAATGTCAGATTTGCTCAGAAGATGAGAAGGAAGAAGGCCGAGTTAGTAGAACGCAGAAAACTGCCTTGCTGCCAAAAGTGGGGAGCGAGAAGCAACAGATCCAAACATGGACGCACGGTTTGTCTGTATTTATCGTACAAGTTTAAGAGAAAACTCTTAGTTGTCAGGAAGTGGTGCGGGTGAGGTGGTGAGGCAGACGCTGTAGACCCAGATGAGATGAATAAGGGATGTTTAATGATAAATAAGTCCGGGAACAAGCAGCAGGCACAAGGAAACACAGAACGACGAAGAAGCTAACATTGACGAAACATTGACGACGACTAGACTGGACATTGACGAGGACCCGACCAGGAACAAGGAACACAGGTGGAGTTAAATACATGGGAGGGTAATCACAGAACGAGACACACCTGGGAACAATCAAGGGGAGGACAGGACAACGAAGAGACTCAAGGACACAAAAAACTCTAACTAAACATGGAAAAACACAGATCCTGACATTAGTGTTTTCTAAAGAGGGAGAAGGAGGCAGAGTGAGAGTGTTTACTATGAAAGGTCATAAAAAAGGCAGGACACTATGAGTCCAGGCAATACTTCAGTCCCTCTTTAATACGCTAAAACTTCAATTAGTCAGACTGGGATTTGCTAATTTTCCCATAATTACCTCTGAGTGATGGAAAAAAAAAAAAGATCAAAGCTAAGATTGACTACCATTTTCAGCCAACGAACGTGTCAACAAACCGTCTGAGCCAGAAAAATCCTGATCTCTGAATCTCTAGTTTAATTCGTCATTAAATTAGTTATTTACAAAAAACAACTTTTTAATCAAGCAAACTAGGAGGTCAGTTTCAAAGAGACTCGCATGAATACTGCTGATCAAAATAAAAAGTGGTTTAAATGAATGAATGAAAACTGGCTAATTTTCCCAACCGTTTGGCTCTGATTATTGATTGGGAGGTCAAATATTGATAAATCAGATTTAATTAAACGCATGAAAACTAAACATGTTCTATGTGAACATGGTGAACTATTTTAATGAACTATTTTAATAGTTTGGTCAACATGCTGTGATAAATATGGTGAGGATTTTGTAATTCATTCATATTAGTTATGAAAAACGACTAATTGTGATCAAGTGGTGCTGATATTGACTAATTAACCACAATTATCAATTTGCTCATGTTGATGATCAAACTCATCATATATGGTGGAAAATCAAATGAGTTTATAAGTAGAAATGAATGAATCAATCAGCCAAATATCTTAAAAAGACATTTATAAAATCCATCAAAGTTACAAACTCACAACATTTTGGTCTAAAAACTTTTCAACAACCAACAAGAACTTTGATCCACTTCCTGAAATTATGTTTAGGGACATAAGTTTTGAATAAAAATGTGTTATATAGTGTTGATTCAAAACAAATGTCTGAACAAGGCACTAAACATAAAAACAGAACCAATATAGAATATTTGATATTTGCTCAGTTGAATTCAGTCAAATAGTCTCAGTATCTATTATATATATTCAAATTTGGCCAAAGAAATAAAATAATTCAGTCAAGTTGAGCTTATTCTCAACTTGACTAAACATTTATAAAAAGGTTTCTAAGTAATCCTCTTGAACAAGCATGTGGCGACAGAGGAAAGGAAAGCTCCGTTATAATGAACTTTATAAGGAATGATGAGAGTAATTCTTTAACTTTCCACTGGATTCAAAACTCATACATCTATCATAGAAGCTGCAGATCACTTTTGTGCTATAATCTATAAAATGAAACCCTGGAATTGGTCCAAATGAAATCAGCAGGTCAGACTTTAAAGAAAACTGAAAACTCACTGGCAATACAGAAAAGTTTACATTTATAAATAGCTAGCTGGCTAGCTAGCTGGCTAGCTAACTAGCTAGAAAAACAGACAGACACTATATTCATCTCCAATGCTATCCAGAAACCCAAAAAGAGCAAAAGATTTGTAAAATGATCAATAATAATCTCTATAGAAAGGGGGTGTTACTTTAAAAGCACTGAAATAAAATTTAAACCAGAAATCAAACTAATCAAGCTAATAAAAATTGGAGCTATGTCCATATATTGTCCCATGTTGTAAAAAAGAATAAATAGAAATAGATGCACAAATCAATCAGTTGATTTGAGTTTTATAAATGATTTAAAGATCTGTTTTTTCTGTTCACTAAAAATCTATTTTCTGTCAATGACTGTATCAACCAACAGCCTGCACTTTAATAGACGTGTTATAGTTAAATAAAATACATTCCTATAGAGGTTAAAGGCACTTAAGACACAGTTGGATTCAGAACCTGAACCTCTATTATAAAAAAAAAAAGCCTGCCACACTTTATTTTTCTCTTAATTCTTGGATGAAAATATCAGAAGAAGTTAAGATCCAAATTGGTCGGGAAAAGCTCGATTGCTGCATCTCTAACTACAGGGAACATCTGAACTGCCGGGGGAAATAAGCAGTCAAGCAATATCTGTTCAAATGTTCTTTTTCCAAACTACTTTATCGTGACTTCTCAGTTTTACTGGACTAAATCGAATGAGAAACATCCTCCAGTCTCAGATGTGCAGAACTCCAGCTACTGAGATATCAGGACACGGTTATTTAGGAAATTATATGCACTACTGGGGCCTGATGCTAAACGCACGCCTTTAGACCTCGGGTGTAATGAAAGCTGCGATATCTTTTTTTAAAACAAAGAAGTTTTCATGGTTCAGCACATTAAAGCCGACCGCGTGCTCTCTGCCTCTTTCTATGATGTAGTTGTAGAAACACCGCCATTTGTTCGCCTGCGTTTTTGATGGGTTTTTGTCAACGCATGCTGATTTATGCCCGGCCCGACATTACGGAAAAGCAGAAAATGTGATGAAATGAGTTCGGATGGGAGACCTGTGTGCCGGCAACATGCTATCACTGTGTCCATTCTGCTGCGATGGATCTCATCACTCGCACTGCCACGCTCAAAAATCTATTAGGGCAGGAGGTTGACTATTTTTTGATGTGTGGAAATAACATTTTGACAAGATTGCTGTTGATATTTTACCATCATTGGAAAGATTTAGTTTCTGGGGAGGAAAACCTGCTATCAGAACCGATTTCCCCACATCATTTAAACATATAGAAACTACTCCCTCTGCTAGAAACTCACTGAAGAATATACCGAAGCATTACCACCATGCAATCTGAGTTTTCAGAAAATGTGAGCGCTGCTGGGAAATTAAGTTAGTCTTCAAAACAAATAAAAAAAACTCAGATAGGTTGGCTCAGAAGCTGCATACAAAGACACACACATGCTTCTATTATGTAGCAAAATCTGGCAAACGTAATGTGGGTGACCCAAAACCCAGTTTAAAAACCCCAAGAGGAAGCTGAATATAATGCAGACTAAAACAAGGGCACCTCAGACCTGAAGGGAGGGAGAAATAAGATGTTCCTTAAAAAAAAAAAGAAGGGAATCAACTCAGAAGCTCTTAAAGCAACAATTGAATGACATAAATTTCCTGCGCCACCTTTTTTCATTGGGCTTAAACAATCAAATCTGCGATCCAGCTAATCTGAGTCAATGGCAGTTGCACTGAAAGTCACCTTGGACGTCAAACTAACAAACCCCTGGAGATTTTCACCAGATAATCCAGCAGGACGCATCAGGAGTCACTAAAATATATTTTTATTTCTCTTCCTTTGAGACAAATGTACACAATGACATCAGAAATAAACACTTTCATTAAATGTCCTCCAGAGTTCAGCAGCTGATGCACTTTAAGGGTTTATTATTGAGCAAAAAGGGATAAATAAATCTAATAAAAATAGATGTGTTGCCACCTTAGAAATGTGGTAATGAGGTTGTGCTTTAATCAGCCGATGTTCACCCTTCATTTTCTCGAGGAGAAGTAAATTGGCTTTGCATTTAGCTCAGTTGTCGGAACTGTTTCCCAACAGGTGCGCTGCAAAAGTCAAGCTTCAGTTTTCCTGCTTCAGTTTCAGGCTTTACTGATAACAAATCTGCTCAAACCATCATCTTCATGAACAGCTGGCCTTATAAGAGATTTTCATAATATCCATGCATGGTGAGTTTCTGGTATAGAGTAAGTTTAAAACATCAGCTTTTACTTACACGCTATTATTCCCACTATGTGTGTGGGCGTGCGTGTGGGTGTGTGTGTGTTATCCGGAGGACTTTAAAGCTTAGATCGGATGTTCTCCCACATGCAGAGACAGCCAAAAAAATTTCCATTTTCCATTTCATCCCCTTATTAATGTTTCTCAAAATCCGCCTCCAGCACGTGTCCTGTGCACCACGATGCCATATTCACAATTATTCTCAGCATCGGTATTCGATGATGTCTCTATGAAACAGGATGCGTGGGGACTGATGTTGATCTCGCTGCATCACACGGAGCATCAGGAAACATCAGATCCTGCGAGGTAAACTGCGCACACAGCCTTGTTGGGGGCCACCTGTCCTACTTCAGCCCTCTGCCTCCCCTCCTACCCTCACACCTAAACAGCGCTTAGTACTTACGTGTAGTGCTGTGGGAAGTGGTGGGTCCCGGCTGTCGGTGTGGAGACGCATATAATAAGTACAGTTTGTACGGCGAAGAGGCAGAAAACGCCGATCGACTGCGCGCAGATCGCCATTTTCCATTAAATATTCAAGAAACTGGGAGAAATAAGAGAGAGTACCGGAAGGACAGTCTCCCACTCTCTCTCTCTGTTTGTGTCTCTTGCAGCTGAGCTAAGAATAAACCGAGCTCCGGAGGAAAGTGAGCGGCAGGAGGTGAACGGTCCCCGGATGCTTCTGGACACTTCAGCCCCGCGCTGTGAGGGGCTCCACCGGAGGCGCACACGCCACGCAGAAATTTGGCACCAAAATAAATGATGATAGAAACAGAGTCAGGAGGCGAGGATCGGGGGAAAGATGCTCAGCCGCTGTTGCTGATGTGCCCGCCTGGCTGCTGCCTGTTCGCGCACTCGCTGTCCTCCCTCCCCTCTCTCTCTCTCTCTCCCAGCTAAAGCGCATATTCGCTCCCTTTTTTTCTCCTCGGTCGTCTCCAGTGTAACAACAGCCATACAAGGTGAAGCTCAAAGCGACGCCACTGTTCCCCATTACGCTTTCAAAATAAAACCATTTGTAGTTTCTGGTGCAAAACGTCGCACTGGCTGCGCGCAGCCCGTTGCGCGCAGCTTTTCCCTGAGAATGTTTTTTTAAACAACTTGCTCCTCTCCTCTAAATTATGATATTTGTTATATTTGACTCCTCACTTATTTTACAACATTAAATGCGCAAAGCGAGTTTGAGAATTGCCTCTTTTGTTGACTCAGCTTTGACCTCAGGTTTTTTTTTTATGCGTTTAATATTTTATTTTGTAGGTATAACTTCCTGTGTTTCACCCTTTGGCTCACTTGATTCATCTTTTGGCACATCAGAGGTCCTTCCTCCTTCTCCAAGCGGCCCGTTCCTGTGCGCTAGACGGGGGCGCGCATCAGGCCACCTCCCCCTCTTTACGCCCTCCTCTTCCTCCCCCTGTGCCGCCGCCTTCTTCACAAACTCTGGATTAGAAGCAGAAATCAAGGCTTTATTTTGCTAATTAGAGGCTCGCCTCTGGAGGGGCCCGTTGTATTCACTGGAGTGTAAACATTCAACAATCACAGGCTGATCCGCAACTACATTTGTTCCACTCATTGTCGCATCTGGTCCAGTGAACGAGTTTGAATGGATGCAAAAAGAATTAATGACGTTATTTTGGAGCTGAATGCGAATGTTTCGTTCTTTTAAAAGCTATTTGGGCGGAGGAGATTTGTGTTGAACAGATGAGCACAGTTCTATCTAAACATGTATAGAGAGCCTATAGTCAGGCCTGTCACAATAAGCAATGAGTCAATTAATGATAAATAAAACAAATCAATTTCCACTTCCAAGATTTTTCTCTTTCTACTAAAAACTAGATGACCAAAGTCTTCAGTCTGATGTTTTGGTTTCAAAAAGCCCCTTTTTTTTTAAGGATACGTTTATTTACATAGACATCATAATTCATTTTATTTATTTCCGTTTGGTTTATTTGTTTTGGATATTTAAAATGTCTTGTGTTAAATATTCATTAGAATTTAAAGTTGATTCATCTTTGAGAATATGTTCTTGCATTAATAAGCCTTTACTATTATATTAATCGCAAAGCAACATTATCGTTTATCGCGATAACTTCTGGGACAATTTATCGTCCAGCAAAGTTTGCCCGACCTATAGTTCACATTTTGCCTTTTTACTACACAAACAGAGCACAGAACAGGAGAAAATGATCCGTAAGGGAAAATTATTTTCAACATTTTTGCAATTGAAACTTTAAAAAGTTTCCCAAGGGTTTGTACACAGCACCCTTAAACTTGAAAGTTATTTGGAGGAGCTTCCACCAGAGTTACACCTTCAAGTCTTTTAAGATATGTCTGGACCAGGTTGGTCCTTCTGGATAGAGGTCCATTTAGTTCTGGACTTTGACTGGGCCATTCTTTTATGCTTTAATTAGAAATTATGAACCTTGCTCCAATCTCAAACCATCATGTTTTACAGTGAGGATGGCTTGTTCAGGATCCTGTGCAGTGACACGTCGTGTTCCACATCCAGGCCAAATGTTACATTTTGATCCCCAATCAGAACATCTTTTATTTCCTGTGTCCGTTGCATCCACCAATTTCTTCACATCACTGTCAAGGTTTGTTTTTTGACCCAAATGCAGAAACCACTGTGAGAGCATAGTAAGTTTTTTGACATTTATTAAATAAGTAACCAGAATCTGTTTCGGCAAGGTCAGTTCGTCTGAAAGGATGAGAGGAAGAGATGTTAGCGAAGCGGCAGGGATAATGGAGGAAATGTTCTGAGAATGAGATTAGAGCCGGCTCATGGGTTTGAGGAGAGGTAACAGCGCAGAGGTGGAAGATCCTGTTGGTTCAGAGGTAAGTGAAGTTGTTGATCCAGAGAAGATATGTCACCTGCTTGTTGACAGGTGACGTGTGGGAGAGAGGAACTCACAGGTAACAGGAGCTCCTGATGCTGAGTTTCTTACGGGGAAATATGGAGACTTTGGTTTTGGCTTTGTGGACACTGGAGATGTGGATGAAGCAGAAAGCAGAAGGTTTCAGAAAGTGAGAATGTGGTTCGAATAGAT
The DNA here is from genome assembly GCF_003331165.1 of Xiphophorus hellerii. Lineage (NCBI taxonomy): Eukaryota > Metazoa > Chordata > Actinopteri > Cyprinodontiformes > Poeciliidae > Xiphophorus > Xiphophorus hellerii. The sequence goes on along the minus strand of NC_045691.1, from coordinate 14,577,709 downwards.
GTTTAATTTTCTTCAATTTGGGAGATCGGTGATCGGCCGATACTTAAATGTGAAGCCGATCTGATCTTATCAACCAGGCGTAAAATCAACCACTGTCCTCTTCTGCTCTCTCATGATAGAAGTTTGACTGATAGGCTGACCCACCAGCTCATGTCTGTGCAATAGTCGCTCCACTGTTGCCAATTCAGTAACTTTCTTGCCATATGTAACAACATTTCAGCCCCCCAAAAAAAAATGGTATCAGATAAAAATCGGAATCGGTTACTTCTTAAGGATCGGTAATTGGCCAGAAAACTGCAATCAGCGCATCCCTTTCTTCTTCTACTACTTCCATTATTTACTGTTATGTTTGCAAGTTTTATTTTTTCTCTAATTCTTTCTTTGTATAAAAGCTACATGTGGTTTGGCGTTTTGCTTGGCTGTGTTGCCTTCCTGGAGGAGGACATTGGCTGAGATAATGCTGCCAACAACAAAACATTAATCCTCTCCTGCTAATAACTCTTTAACATAGATTGTTCTCCTACATCAGTTCATTTGTTTCATTTTTGTGTATCTGCTCTGACTTCTCAAACCCCCAGTCAGTGGCAGCAGATGGGCGCTCGCACTGAGCCAGGTTCTGCTGGAGCAGGGGTGTCAAACTCCAGTCCTCAAGGGCCACTGTCCTGCAGTTTTTAGATGTGCCACAGGTACAAAACGCTGGAATGAAATGGCTTAATTACCTCCTCCTTGTGTAGATCAGTTCTCCAGAGCCTTGCTAACGACCTAATTATTCTATTCAGGTGAGGTGTAGCAGAGGCACATCTAAAAGTTGCAGGACACCGGCCCTCGAGGACTGGAGTTTGACACCTGTGTGCTGGAGGGTTTTCCTGGTAAAGGAGAGTTTTTCCTCTCCACAGTCACTACATGCATGCTCAGCATGAGGAATTGCTGGAAACACAAGCGATAATCTACCATCGCCACATTCTCATCCAGGAGACAAACTTTGAACTAATTTAACAATAATGTATTGAGCTTATTGCACAGTTTGATAACTAGTATGTGTGACTGAATTGAAATAAATTGCTTGCAAAGTGCCTTGAGGTGTCATTTTTGTGAATTGGTGCAGGCAGCCAATTAACTCTGAATTAACTCTGGTAAGGCGTTTTCCAGAGCCGATCTAAAGAAACACAGAAAACAACATGGAGTCTGAATGTTTGGTTTGATTCAGATCCACCATCATCACAGAGCTCCTCATGAACTCAGGCTCTCACACCTGAGAGCAATCAGCTGCATCGGGAACGCCCACCTGTCACTGAAAGTGGAGGTCAACGCACACACACGCCCACACACACACACACACACCCCATCATGAAGCGGTTAGAGGATGAGAAGGAAAATATAAATCTTCAAAAACATGCCTGACTTATCAGATTTGAACTCATAAAAACATGAAGTCATGTATAAGCTTGTGACAATAATCAATAAATTAATTAATTGCACAATAAATTAAAATGAGCTCCATAATTTCCATCATGATTGATATTTTTCAAAGAGGAATTTTCTTTATGGAGACTTCACAATCCAATTCATTTATGGTTGTGTGTGATTTTTATTTCATTTTAAAATACCCAAATTGTCCAACTTAATCATAACGTAAACTGTAACTAATAATGTCAATGAAGAAAAGTAAATAAATACCTAACCCAATGTTGTGCTGGTAGGAGCATCCACCAGAGTCAGAATCAGGGGAAGTTTTTTTGTTTTTTTTTGCATATGAATACAATATGAGGCTAAAAATAACGTAGGTTTCTTTTTTTATTTTCCAGCTGTCCTCCTGTAAAAGCTGCGGACTGAAACGCATGAGCCTCCCTCAGGGTCGACTGGAGGAGTCTCATCTCGCAGCGCGTACGGTGGCAGCGGCCCTGTGGCTGCGCCGCCCGTGACTCGGTCAGTCAGCAAGGAGGGACAACACAGGTGCTGCGCAACAGAAAGCCACGCAGCAGTCAGCAGGGTTGCTGCACGGTGTTTCTGTGTCCTCGGTGACAGAAGAAGAAGAAGCTGTTTCGGCAGAGAAGCGCTGCGGGGCACGGGCCTGCGTAGGGACGGGGGGAAACCTACCTGATGGCAGGCGGACGGCGAGATATGCACCTCGATGTCACGGGTCGTTCAGTCAAAACAAATCTGTGTGCTTTCTTACCCGGGGATACGGGACCAAATAAAATCTTCAATTCCTGATAGCTGTGAAGTTTGGAGACATATTGTGCAGGAGTTTCCCTCCAGACAAATGTGGCAAAGAGACAGGACAGATTTTTGTTTTGATTTATATTAGCTTCCTAAGCTGAGGGAAATAGCCTTAATTGATGGCTTCTTTCACACATTAATTTACACTCTGTTACCTCCCATCACCTTCCTATCACATAAATGATGGCAGCAAGCAGACGCTGGTTGAGCGATGGAGCCTCCAGTGAGGTTGACTCACACTTAATTTTCTGCTGAGTCACACCCATTGTTCTCTTCCTCTTTTTGTTCTCAAATTTGCACAGGGCAAACTTTTATCTAAATTTACCTGCAGCTGTGACAAAGATAATCAGGCTCCAATTTAGCTTTGAATAAGTAGTTTTGTCTTATTTAAAGAGCGATTCAGAGTTTCTTTTTTTTCAAGCCATGCAAATAAAACGCCAGGGGGTTGAGAACCGGCCTCCTGGCGAGAAAGAGGCCGAGTAATAATCCCAACAACGAAACAGGCGGAGGTTGGTGGAGCACCCAGAAACTGAACTCAGGTAAGAGTAGCGCTACTTTAACATATCTTTATTCAAGTAAAAAAGTATTTGGTAAAAAGTCTACTCAAGTGAGTAACTGATCAAAACAATCATTTAATATTTAGAAATTACATCGTCAGATGGACCAAAATATAAATGTCTGTGGAAATTTTGGTATTTTAAAGACTAAAATGAAAATAATTCACATAAATACCATAATTACTAAATAAAATCAGGCAAAAATATTGTGCAAACATATAGAGGTGGAGATGGATCGCTTTTTTCTTTTTACAACTTTATAAGTTTTCAATACAAAACTTCAACAAAAACTGCAGGTGTGTGTCTGTGTCTGGTGAATGTTTGGTTGAAAAGTTTGTTCATCCAGTGAAGTTATTGTGGGCAAAGTATTCAGAAGTTTTACTCAAGTAAGAGCAGCGATACTTTATAATAAAGTTACTCAAGTAAGCATTAAGGACATTTTTTCCAGAAGTAACTGAGTAAATGTATCTAGTTTCCACCCCACAGTGTGGGACTGTGGAGCGCTCAGAGGTGATTGTCACACTGAGACCTGAATCCTAGTAGGAAATCCACTCCCCATCTCAGCTGATTGATCCGACCCGTTTACAGATCCACTCAGTGGAAACCCAGAGATCAATGACGTCTGAGTCCTACAAACGATCAGTGGGTGCACTGTAAAACATCTGAGCTGCATTTAGTTGTGTCATCTACCTCCTACTCTTTAAGTCAAGTAAATTCAGTGAGTTCAGACTCACATTTGAGCCTAAATGTGAGTTTGTGAAAGATAAACCTCCAGAAGTAAGTTTGTTAACTTTTTATTAATCTTGTCAAACCTCCAAGAGTTTTTATGTTAGCACTTAAAAAACTGAACATAAAGACAGGAGTGGGAACTATTTCCCAGAATGCTTAGCGGCTTGTTTTTGTATCCTGAGATGGAAATGTGTTACATTGATCTGAGTCTATTTGTTATTAAGACAAATGTTTATTTTAAAGCTTGAGGATAATGTCCTGTTCACACTAAATGTGTTTGAACTGAATTTATTGTGATGTTTAATAAAATTCATCATCAGATCAGAAATTTTGTTAATTCAATTTGAAACAAGAATTTAAATTATTCTAAAGTAAAATAGTTATTTTAACTTGATATTGTGAGTAAAATAGTAGAGAAATGTGGCTCTTTAACTAGGTGAGGGAAGTTTTTTGTTGCATATTGTGAAATAATTATTTAGTTTAAATTTCAGCATTAAGTTAAAACTCACAATTCAAGATTAATGAACTTAAAAACAATGTTTAGACAACTTGTCTCTTATTGTTAAATCAACTTCATGAACTTGAATTTCTGCTTTAAAATCAAAACAATTTTCTTGTTGACTTAAATTGCATTTTAACGGCAGCAGGTAAACTTCCATTTTCAAGTTAAACCACCTTCAAATGTTTTACAGTGTAGTTCTCTTTCACGTTGGCTGGTACAGTTTCTCATGAAGAGCTTGACCTGCCAGTCTGTTATTGATCCAGGGAGTGAAAGCGGACAGGCCAGGCTGTGCTGCGTCAGGCTGCAGCCTGCTTTCTGGGGAACGCTCCCCCAGACGGAGGTCAAGCAGGCTGGGAAAGAATTAATCACACCTTGTTTCCTTGTCTGCGGGCCGCAGGGAAGTCACGAGTAAAGCTACACACCCCACAGAAACACAGCTGCACCGGCTGCTTATCTCACACTTCTTCCACCTTATCCATCTTTTTTTCTCTGCCTGACCTCTTGCTTTGTTTCTCTCTGCCCCTATGCTGATGTTCAGACAGAAAAAACAAATGCTTTACATGATATAAAGCAGAGGTTTAATATTTGGGATTAGAGAGGCAAACAGTGGATGCTTTACCGTGCCTTGGTAGATTATATCCTGCAAGAAAATTGCTGCTTTAGATGGTCAATAAATCTTTTCTTCACTTTCAGTGTTGTTTCATTTTCAAAACAAAATGTTTAAATAAATTTATTTCAGAGTCCATCTTAATATTTTCAGTTACAATCACAGTTTTTTAATGCCAGAATTTATTTTCAGTTTCATTTTAAAGGGGACCTGTCATGCAAAACACACATTTTGCCCATTTTTTATACTTCCGTTTGTGTCGGAAAACAACCCAAGTGCTGACAAAAACACCCAGACACATTTTGGGCAACAAGTTAAAGTTTTTTGGTGTCTGGAAAATTAACCGCTTTAAGAAACCATTTGTCACAGTTGCCTAGCAACTCCAGCCGAGGCTAGCCCCGTTACCAAGCAACCCAAGCTGAGCTCCAGCATCTTTAATCATGGCACATATGAGCCATTTCATAGCGCTATATGACCTGTGCAATGGCTGCTGGAAAGGACAATAGATTTGGTGTTGAATTAACATTCAGAAACTACTGCAGTATTCTTGTTGGTTGTGCAGGAGACTCCACTTCTGCTTTTCAAAGATGTATGGCTGCATAATAGCGCATCTGTTTGCAGGCGTTACATGTGTGAGTGTAAACACTGAGTTGGAGGGCGTGGCCAGCAGCAGGCATGTCAGAGAACCCAAAAACTGTAACAGTAGAAATACTTCAATATATTTTTAATCAAGTAAAAGTAAAAAGTATTCATTCAAGAAATTACTCAAGTAAGAGCATGTGTTGGACAACCAACAAACCTGCACCCAACCCTCGACCACCAAGGAAGATGTTGACCCAGACAAACGGTCAAACCATCACAGGGCGAAATATGATGCATCGAATTCACCCCAAATGGCAGACACATTGCACCTACGACACTCAAACTCTTCAGCAAACGTCATCAAGAGCACTCTGCAAAGCAGGTACTTGACATACTTGTCACACCTTTTCTTTAAGGGCGGCAGTGTTTTTAACAGCTGCAGAAAGTCAAAAAGCATTTGTGCTTCATGAGGAAACCTTAAAGACGTCCAACCAGCCAAGCTTATCTGCCTTATTTATCACATTCCCCCTCTCTTCGTCCTAGAAATCATCATCATCCGCTCATCAGATAAGCAAGGCTGCGCTCAGTAAAACTCAAAATTTAAAGTACATGATTTAAATTAAATTTATATTGATTCCCATTTGTCTCGTTCATCGCTTGCCCTAAAAACTTTTTTAAAGGAATCAATAGGAAAAGGCTCTCTTGTCCCTGCTATTCCTGTAAAACACAAACCAAAGCCAGAGATGCGGATCCACAAGGCATTCTGGGACTTCTTTCATGCTCAAATGTCAGAGCGTTTCATTCTGATGATGATGACTCACTGCCCTCGATCTTTGTCTGCATGGGAGAACAACGCCATTAAAAAACGACCCGGCATCCTCACGTGAAAAACCACAATACTACAAACGTTACGTAATAACACTGAACTGTGTACTCATGCTTTAACATCTGAATAAATAGACTTGTATGCATTAAAAACAGGATTTTATCATCTCTCTTACCTCCTCACACAGACATGTTGGTGGTTGGGGTGGAGGGGAGATTTGAAAACAGAACAAGACTAAGCAGTCATTGACATGCTCTACTAGAGGCCTAATGGGCCCTGGGTAATGGCCCTCTCTGGGCTTCAGGAAATCCTCCCTCATGCATACATCAAAGCCGGGATTGAAAAGGATACAGAGTGAAAATGGAGGAAAGGAAAGAGATATCAGAGCCACACAGAGAGGTGAAGATGCACGTTTTGTTTAGCATATCACCTTAAATCGTTACGAAACACCATTTAAAAAAAACGTTTGGTGAACTGAAGCTGGACAATATAACTCATTCAAAGCGTTTTTATTCCTTGGAATAACATTGTTGTGTTTGAGATCAATTAACAGATACTAGGCTGACCTACACTGCAAAAACACAAGTCTACCAAGTAATATTTGTCACGTTTCTAAAGCAAATGTCTTAGTAAACCTGAAATAAGACAAAACTGACTTACAAGTAATTTTTCAGTAAGATATAAAAGCTTGTTTTAAGTCAACAATTTCTTAATATTGATGAAAAAGTTCTACTTTCACTGGCAGATTATTTCACTCGTAACATAAGTGAAATAATCTGTCAGTGGAACTAGAACTTTTTCAACAGTATTGAATCATTATTTATTTAAACTCCTATATCTTCCCAAAATGTGACTTGAACATTAATTTTGTCTTATTTCAAGTGACCTAAGATATTTGCACTAGAAACTAGACAAAAATACTTGGTTAGATTTTTTTTTTTTTTTCTCCGAAGAGTTATTTTTGCAGCACTAGTGGCTCGTATTTTTTCTACAGTAGGCAGACAGGAAGGAGGGTGAGGAGAGGGGGGAAGACATGCGGCAAAGGTCGTCGGGACCGGGAGTCGAACCCGCGACGTCCGCGTCGAGGACTAAGGCCTCCAAACGTGGGGCGTGCTAACCCCCTGCGCCACCACAGCACGCCCCCAGATTTTGTGTTTTTGCAGTGTTCTCTACATGTGGAGGTCACTCAGAGACTGTAAAATTAAACATTTTACCACATTCTACTCAAAAACAATTTGAAGTAAACAGCAAGTTAAGAATATTTTTCTCTTTGGGATTGTTTGGTCTTGATGCCAGATTCCTCTGTTCATCAATAACGAACATATGGCGTTTGCCACAAGACAAATTGAAAATTAACCGTCATTACGCTCACATACTGTATTTTGGTTTCTTTTCACTTCCACTTTTTAAAATCTCCTAAACAGAACCTGTCTAGCAACATGAAGTAGGCCAAAAGATTAATCTTGTCAGGTGCAGACTGAACCTTTAAACTCCTGGGTAGGGTGTCGGTTCATTAGGTCTCCAAACAACTCCTCTCAGATATACATATTTCTCAGTCTGAGAAAATAAATTAAGAATAGTATACAACTGGAAAGAAAAAGATGTAAGGACATCATATTTGCTTCTTAAAATGCTTGTGAGAGTTAAACACTGCAGGTTCATGATGACATCTCAGATGTTTCCGTCTTCAGTCCAACCCTTTCTCACCAATATTGTCCACCTGACTTTGCTGACACATTATTTGTCAGCCAGCTGCTGCAAAACAAGAACTGCAGCTCATCACCCTGCAACATCCACCGCCTCTCCTCTCACTGCCCATGAGCCATCTGCTTCATCTGCATAAAGCAGATCTGTCAATAACATCTAATTGTGATTCACACAGGAGTGTTCAGTGTGACCCTGACTCTGTTTGCTAAAGTTTCCCCTGCAGGCCACATACGATGAATGCGTTTGTGTGCAGCTACGTTCTCAAATGAATCTATCTCTATGTGGGATCTTTCAGGGGTGAATTCAGTGAAGAAATCCTCACCCACGTTCAGAAAACGCTGGGACCTCCAGGTGTCCTACTCAGGGAAGTGGAGCATGTAAAACCTGCCGCATTCGCCGTGATTGTCGGCTCTTCCTCCAATTTAACCTTTGACTTCTGTCCCACCGTCTGGCGGGACGTGTCTGAGAAAATGTTTCAGTAGTTGAGAGCAATCATACACTGAGGAGAAAATGAAGTATGAGCTGCCTCACAGTGCCACGCTGACTTTAAATTATCCTTCAACAGTTTTGCGGCCAGAGCGGTACAAAGTGCCATCGTATAACGAGTTAAGCAGTGTCGGTGCTAAAGAGACAAAACTAACAGGCCTGTGCAGCCTTCAGTGGTTTGATAATCCACGCAGGTGGTTCCATCTGAACGTGGCCTAGACTTCTCTAGTTACTGTGGAGTGAGGAGCGCACAGACAAGAGCCCGCCCCGCCATCAAATTAGAGTCAACTTTAATTGGCATTAAGGCTGGTGATAAGGTTTTAATGAAGGAATTAACAGATAACACAAGTCAAGTTCTGCAGCTTCAAACTGAGTCACTTTATGACAGACAAACACAGAGATTTTACAAACTGAGTTCAAAATGTCGAAGGAAGTGACAAATTTACTGGACAAATCCAGATTATGTAGATCCGGGTTGTCCAAAGTGAGGCTCGAGGGCCATTTGCGGCCCTCAGTACTATTTTGGGCGGTCCTTGATTATGCTTCATGAATAGCCTAAACTTGGTTTGGTGGTAAGAACATTAAAATCTTAAGATGGAAAATGTAATATGCAGCAAAAACTATTCATTCAGGGTTTTGCTTTTAATTTAATGTATTAGTAGTATTTATTATTAGACTTTTACTAAAATGCAGAACTGGGTACACCCATTTAATAAAATAAAGCAAGAGTGAGCCATAAAAGGGACAAAAACAATTTAATGTTTGTTTTATTATTATTTAATTGACTCATTATTATTATTATTATTATTATTATTATTATTATCTCTTTTTTCAGGAACTTATTCTATTGTGTTATTGTTTTTGTACAGCACTTTGGTGCAGTTTTAAACCTGTTTTTAAAAGTATTATATAAATAAATCTGACAGACATTTACAAAACGTCCAGAAAAAAATAAAATAAAATTTAGGATATAATTTGCTGTTTTTCTTTTTTTTTTCTATCTGGAAAATCTGCAAGACCCTTTTTTGTTTTAAGTCTATAAAGCACTGCAGACATCTGAACACTTTACTTGTATCATTAAAATGTTGTGTTGTTTAGTTTACTTATTGAGTAAAAATAACAAAATAAAGTAGTTTTATTTTTTTATTACGGTTAAAAGTACTAACATTTTTGTGGCTACTGGAATAGTTGCAACTTGACCGTTTGGCCCCCAGGCTAAAAAGTTTGGACACCCCTGGTGACGATGGATGGCTGAGTTTCTTTACTTTTTGAAAATTTCCATCCATCCATTTTCTCTCCTTGCTCTAATCCACAAAGGTTACAGGTGTTGGTGCCGATCTCTGGATGTCAGTGGTTGAGGGGTCACTAGTCCACTGCAGGACAATACAGAGTCAGAGGACAAACAATCTTTATGTTTCTCTTGATATTCATATTTTCAGAGTGTGGGAGAAAGAAAATCTTCAACATGACAGACAGAAAAATCTCCAGTCCTCCTTGGTTGAGCATTTAATTTAGTCTGCACAAGTCTGAATCTGTCTGGTCTAACATCTCCTGCCACACATTCTCGGAGTTTGGTTCATTTTCCAAATTGAACTGATTAATAAACATTAATGGAAGGCAATAATGTAAAGTATGAATCAGGAAAAAAGTCTTCTGTTAGATTCATCATCTATAAAACGGTAGGAATATCAATAGGCATTATTTTTAAGTGTGGCAAAATCAAACTTCATTAAAAAGCTGAACTTACTTGAAATCTTTCTTTACCAGATTTTTATCAGTGGTTTCAATAGATTTAGAAGTTTCTGAAGATACCAGCGCATTGGGATATTTATCATTTATCAAAGTAAGTTTTCCCTGCACGTCCATTAACATAAATAAATGTCAGATATAGTTTATTGGAAATGGTCAAATCACTGAGCAAATTCAGAGCAGTTAGCTGATAAGCAGGTATGGATTTCTTATGAATGTTTGCAATAAATGTTTAAATATATTTCTCTTTGATAATGAAATAACTGAAGCAAATATGTAGGAAAAAAAGGGGTCAGCTTATGTGACGCATGTGAAAAATACCTTTCTGTTGTCTCAGTGGAGGTGTCTGCGATAAAAGTCTTTTCTATGGGTCAAGTACATTTTATCAGGACAGAAACAGATTCACGGCTCGGACATTTTATTGCTTGAATTTGAAAATAATTTGATGTCAAAAACAGAAACTGCTGATATAAAATGCACGTGTTAACAAAAACAAAATGAAGTGAAACTGGAGACATTTACGTCCCGTTTCCAGTTTGTGTGAAACGGAAATGAAACATTGATGCAGCCAATTACCATCAACAATCTCAATATTACTGAGCAAACTCCAACTGATTTTATCCAAGTATGAAAATGACTGAAGTTTCTTAGAGTGAATTAATAAAGAAACAGCAAAATAAAGACCAAGGAAGACAGCAGAAAGTTGGGAGACTATTTAAAGCAGGTTTGGGTTACAAAAGATTATCCCAGGCTTCCCACACCTCACAGATGTTGCACTGTTTAGTCTAATATCTGAAAATGGAAAGAATATACGGCACACTTGTAAACCTACCAAACATGGTCTTCCTCTTAAACTGACAAGAGGCAGACAGCTGAGGTAAGAGGATCTGTTGACACTGCAATGTTTTATAAGATAAAAGTCCCTGCAAAAAGAAATCTATGAAATCTGGTGGATAGCTTTTTTTAAGTGTGGATAGCAAAGAGTTTAAGGGAGGATGAATAGAAATATAGACTAAAAATAATTAAAAACAAGAATGCAAAAGTCTTGAGACTGAGGCAGGACAATGACCTGAAGAATACAACCAGTATACAACGGCCTAGTCAAAGTCCAACTCTTCTACTTTTAAAAAAAACAGTCTAATTATAAATACAAACCACATTGTTCAGATATTCATTTAGCAGAAATGATGCATCTTTTTCCTTTCCACCTCACTGTCTGACTGCCACATGAAGCCTCAATAACTCTATATGATGAAATGTAACAAAAAAAAGGTAAAGTACTTCTTCAGAACACTGAAAAATGAACTATAAGTTCAGTAAAACAACCACCGTCTGGTTCTACGATCTGTGATTTTCCCCGGTCTGAATGATGTCTGCAGCATTAAAATAAATTTACAAATAGAAGAGCTAACCAAGCAGGTGAAACCCTGAGCTTTGTTCTTATTGGGGAAGCTCCTTCTGAGCACCTAATGAAGCCTACAGTTTAAATCTCCCCTTATTACAGCTAATGGATTGTTTATGTGGTTATTTTATCCCTGGCTTAGAAAAGTATTACATAAATCCTCATTGTTATCAGTGTTATTACCGCATCACCTCAAGCATGCAGGGATAAGCAGTATTACAAGAATTGGTAATATACAATGATAATTAGGATGCACGGATATATCCACATAAATGATCGGCATTTTTGTTCTGCTCAATATTTGTTTTTTCTCTCCGCCTCCTGCCGAGCTGCGAATTTAGGCCATTTTCCCAGAAATGTGTCTGACAGAGAGAGGCAGATGCTTTCCTGTCCTCCCAGAGGAGACCGAAGCACATGTGGATAGTCACTAGGCTGGTCATATTAAACACACCATGTGCACACTGCATGTGACTGTATGTGTGTCTGCGTGTGTGGGACGAGCACAGCCGTGGAGTGAGACATCTAGTGGCACCCTTGCAGCACTTCAACAATAAATATGTCTTTAAACAATAAAAAAAAAACCCTAACTTGATAGTTTTTTTTATCTGTCTAATGCAGTTTTAAAGAAAAGAAAAGAAAAAACAGAAACCTTAATTTGTGTTTGCTTCTAATCACAGTATGTTAGTTGGATTGTGGATATTGTTGCAGTTTGATACCATCTTCCCCCGCTGTCATAACAATAGCTCTTGCGGTTGATATCATTTGTCAAGCTATCAGTGGCAGAATATGGTCCACTGCTCCCATGAGGCTGCAGACTTGATACACTGCTGCTGTTGTTTAGTTTTTTGTTCTTTTTTTTTTTTACCTTGGGTGTCTTCTTTCACCTCTTCAGTAGATTCTGGAGCTCGGGCTTTCAACGCCCTCTGCACACAACCTGCATGAATGATGCAGCAGAAGGAGGATCTGTGAGCAGAATGGCAGAGAGTAACTAAACTCGTCTAATGGGCTGATAACGAAGGCATCTGAACACAAAACAGCCGGATTCCTGCATATTCCCCATTACCATGGAGATGGATTCAAACTCTTTTCTACATTTTAACAGACATAGCGCCTGCTGGCAACGTTGAAGGAAAATACAAAAATAAAATAATTGTTTCCTATCACGAATATTAACCTTTTGCATGTGATGTCACGATTTCCAGAACTCTGCCATGACGGACGTCAAAACAACCAAAGCTCTCCTTTAATAAAGCCTGTCAAACGACAGACATCTGTAACCTAATAAAGTTGATTTCACTTCAGAAATGGTCATAGAGTGCTGCACGATCGGCTGCACAAACAGCCAAGGATAGAAACCAAACATTTTATAATAACTTTTAATGAGTTAAGCTGGATAGCAGCCTCAATCATATGACTGGAAGCCCTCGGTGTAACCGCGGATTTGAAGCGAACACTTTTTACAAGGTAAGAAGATTCACGTTCATAAACTTTATAAGTAAATATGACTAGAAAGATATCAAATATCGCATTATCCACCTTATTCCTGGGAAGCTTACTGGGGAAACGATTATGGGTCTTACTTCCAGCGCCCACTGGAAGTAGCAGTATTTCATTGTATGGTATTTTGCTAATCTATATTCATGATAGAAGTTACATCTCTCTTTTATGGTTTTAATACAATATTTAGTAAAACTTGTTTACGGACACACCGTCTGCTACCAGAGAGCTGCTCAGTGCAGATTATCCTAATTGTAAGTCTAATCAAGGGGAGCGACAGGAACACGATGGTTAAGATTTGTAACGAAATGACCGTGAATTAGCAGCGCTGCTAGCAGTTCATGATCTGAGTCTTTACCATTATGATTGGGCCAGCAATCATAATGAGGCCCTGGGGCCAAATCCGGCTTGCTGCAGCTTTTTGTGGCCCTCCAGACTCCAGAGGGACACATTATTATTTTAATAGTTTTTATTTGTAGACTGCAAAATTACATCAGTCAGTCATTTTTCATGATTCCACAATTGTGGAAATTCAGATCCCAAGACTTTTTTGTGATGTGCATAATTGCATTATTGCAAATTTTCTGCAAAAACAGTAGAAAATATCAGCTTTAAGTGACACTAACTCCCACCTAGAGGTGGCAGTATTTCTTAGTTTTACGCCTCCGCTGCCTCCACCTAACTTGACATCAAGTAAAATTTCTTGTGAATGTTGATAAAGTAGCACCACAAAATTTGTGATTTCGATTGCAAAAGAAAAATCACAAAACCAAAACAAAATCCTGAAGAGACTGATCAATCTGAAAAAATGTTGAGTATTATTTAACTGATCAATATTTTAACAGTTCACTAATGGGTTTTATCAATACATTCTGGCACAACCGGCCCTTTAAGAATATTCATCATGATTTGGCCCAAAATTAAAACGATTTTGACACTCCTGCTGTACAGCCAGAGTTAGTGTCGTGCTTTAGGTTCCTGGTGTGATGGAGGCGTGTGGGTAGGTGAAGATACACGACAAGAAAGAAGAACTTTACTTCTTCCAGCAACATTTAAGTGACACTGGCAACTGAGTTGTTCCAACGTAGGAACTGTGTCGTTTCCAGCTTCTAGCTCTGGCACAGACAGCATTTAGCAATGTCCAGGCAGTGAGCAGCGAGAGCCACAACCAACAACACAACATGAACAACGAATCTTGCGATACTAGCCTGGTCTCCAGAGCTGTGTTGTATTTACTGATCTAACTTAGGCTCAAAAAACTAAAATAAAAAATACAAAACAAAGCTTATAGTCTAATAAAGTTTAACCTTCCTTACTCTGGCATGAATGATCCGGTCAAAGTTCAGACCTAAATCCATTTGAGAATAGATGAGAAAAACGTAAGTGCTCTCCATCCTCTTGGACTGAGCTTGAACTGCTCCACAAAGAAAAACTGGAAACAATATTCAGCGTCTCAATGGGAAAAGCCTTAAAAACCTGCAGCTGTAATTACAGGAAATGACGGTTCTGCAGTGCGAGTCCAGAAACAGAAGGACTAAATGTAAATGCATTCAGCAGTGAGGTGTTCTGCATCACTGATGTTTCCTGCTGCATGTGAACACATTTCAAAACACTCTCTAAGTGGAGATGTTTTACAAACTGTGCAGCATATCCAAGAGGAATTTACAAACATAAACTATTATGACTGATGAAGCAGCTTTCCACCTGCTCACCGCCACTTCCTGGATGAAAGCATGAGAACACCAGAGCTGATCTGAGCTGTTTTCACTTTGTTCTGACTCCAAATGAAACTTCAAATGTGAGCTGAAAAAGTTTCTGAGAGAAAACTGTAAACAGAGTGACTAAATTAAAAAAAAACAGTCGTGGAAGAATCTTTAGCTGCTTTACGGTACTTTTATTTTAGACATCATCACCTACTGAACTTTAAGAATTCAATCAGTGAAGACGTCTTAGATATATATCTGACTTTTTTCATTAATAAGGTAACTTCTGAACTCTTTCCACACCATTTTTGTAATTTTTATTACTGAATGGGAGTACAGTGGTTTCAAATCCCACCTTGTTTTTTTGTTTGTTTGGGGTTTTTTTTGCATGGAGTTTAGTATGTTGAGATCGGAACCAGTTCTCCTAGAAAATGGTAGGACCAGAGAACAGTGTGATTTTATCTGCATGCTTCAAAGATCATGAAACATCCAAACAGTGCCTGCAAACTTGATAAATAAAGTTTTAAAATCAGGGCTTGCTGTGGATGAGCCAGAAATGACAAAGAAACATTCGAATTTTTCCTTCAATGTCAAAATGCTTTGGTGAAAAATCCAGTTTTCTGTTTTAAAAGATGGAGCAGGGAAATTAAAGTTTTTTCCTGACTCTGTTCTCTTTTTCCAGACATGGAAATTCCTACAAACAAACTTCAAACACTACATAGAAAACCCTGCAACAAAATTCTTAATTATTAGGTTAAATTCTAGAAAAATATGAGGAAATTTTGATTTGTGAGATAAAAACCACGAAAAGCTATCTATAAGGAATCAGTATTATGTCATTTTGAGCTTCACATCATGTTTTACTCTCTCATCAAAAACATACCTAGAGTGTCACCTTGAGATTTTTATCTCCATGGCAACTATTCAGCTATGCAAAACGCTTAAGCGAACCTTGCTCCGCCTTCGAGGATGAAGCTCCTCCTTGTATCTCAGCTCCTTCAGACTAGCCAGCAGCAATTAGCAAACACCTGGTGCAACTGCACGTCTGCTGAAGTCATTACATGAGCTACTTATCAGTACAAATCTGTTAAAAACATTTTTAAGTGGTGAATAGAGGAGAGATGTTGTGATGACTTCCTGAAGATGGAGATTCTTAAAGAGACAGAGGCCTAATTTCAAGGTGTTAAATTACAAAGTCAAATTTATTTTAAGTCATATTTGATATTAACAAGCCTTTTATAGCATCTGACTTCAACAAAGCTTCTTGATTGTGCTATAAAATGATAATATGTGGCTGGACAACACATAATACGGCCCCTTTAACAGGTTGTTTCATCTGTAGGTGTGTCCACAGTCACCGTGGTTACAGCCAAGATAAACAGGGTTTAGGTTACATGCTGCCTGTTTGAATCTCCAGCCTCTTTGTTACTACTAAGCTGGAAGGCGGGACCTGCCAGCAGAGAGGCAGACAGGAGATTAAGTCCTGAATCAAAAAGCAGATCAATGCTGTGCTGGTGTGACAGTGTGTGTGTGTCACTGCTCTCAACCCAAACAGATCACCTAATTGAGTAAATATGGCACTTTGAATACGACTCTTGGTTTCTCCTGATTCAGTGTCGCTGCAGTCGACCAGCAGCGGTTAAACAAACACGCAGACCTCGTCTACGATTCGCACGCTTTCCTAAAATATCACATCAAAGCTGGAAAAGCTGATGCACAATTATCCCCATGCAGCTTGAGAAACGCTGTGATGCACCAGATAGTTTGAATGTTGCAGCAGCTGAGTGAAAGGTTGCCGAGTGCGCCGACATGTGCAGGGCGCATTTCATCATAGGTGACTGGTGGAGACGACAGCGTGGCAGCAGGTGTGCAGGACGGCACCAGCAACAGGTTTACTGGGTGATGGGGCAAAAACAAAAGGCACACCTTGAATTTAAATCCCTCCTCGGATGTTTTGATAATTGAGTTCAACTCCACTGAGCGAGAATAATGACTGGGCTTATCAGAAAATCCTGTGTCTGGGTCACCTCAAGCATGTCTTGGACTGCAGTGAATTTTGGAGCCAAAATCCTCACAGAAACCTGATCGCCTTCCCTGCAGAAGATTGTGCAAGTAATTAAGATAATAGAGCAAGAAAGCACTTATTTCAACCAATTAAAATGAACTGACCAAACAGCTGGACTCATCTAGTAGTAAAGTTATAAAGAGAAAAACAGACAAAAAGCTTCAGATAAAACCTTACAAATATTTTCCTACCTGATCTGTTAAATTCCAGCAACACATTTCAACTTAAATCTACTGGACTTTATGCAAAAGAGCAAATTTTCCATAATTTTGAAGTAGAGTACAATTATTCAGTTACGTTTACTTGAGTAACTTTTGGGGGAAAAAAATGTACTCAGTATTTTTTTACAGAGTTTTTTTACTACTTTGTACTTTTTACTTTTACTTGAGTGAATTTATCGTTAAGTATTATTACTGTTATTTCAGTTAAATTTCTGGATTTCCTGCCAACTGAATTAAGAACAAACATTTTTTTAACCAAATATTCACCACACACAGACACACATCTGCAGCTTTTGTTCAAGTTTTATACTGAAAGAAACTAATTTGGATTTTGTTATTTTGTAATTATGGTATTTATGTGAATTGTTTTCATTTTGGTCTTTAAAATACCAAAAATGTTCACATTTCTTATTTCAGTCTGTCTGATTATGTAATTTTAAAATATTAAATAATTCATGTTTTGATCAGTTAGTCAGTACTTTCTACCAAATACTTCTTTACACTTGAGTTATTTCTTGGACGGCTACTTTGTACTTTTACTTAAGTAACTTTTGGGTACTCTATCCCGTCTTTGTAATAAACCCACTCTTGGTCAATACTTTGTGGAAATACACATAGAAATGTTTTGCAACATATTTCCAAAACCAAAATGGCCGTCAAAAACACAAATGCAAAAGGGCTGAATTTTTTGGAACAAAATTTGTTAGAGTTAATTTATTTTAAAGTGGAAGGAATCTGCTTTGGAAGTGGCAGAACTCACTAAAATTAGCTTAACTCTCGAGGGAAAACAATTCTCTTTTCTCTCAGCTCCTCTAATCCTCACTGAAGCTGAGCAGGAGCCTAAAGTAGCTCAGACTGGGCCATGCAGGTCGGTCTGCAACCAGCAGCAACATTAAGAAAAACAAAAAAATAACAGCAAAACCTTAAACTGCTTACTCACAATCAGATTCTGAAGAGAAATGGTACAAAAAAACAAAAACAAATTATAGTTTACTTTAATTTTAGTTTAAATAAGATAGTTCTGATGGTCTGTGTTGTTTCTACACTACGATCATGAAAAGCTTTTAGATAATATATTGCAGGATGACTCAGCTGACCGTCTCGCTTGTTTCCACGTCTCTGTAGACCAATGGCTGCGGTTCTGCACCACTGGGCTCTCAAATCTGCATTCATCTTCATGAGAGGCCGATGCGCCGCAACACCATTTTACTATTCATCTCCAGATAACCGTGGACAAACCCTGGCTGTTGACAGTCGGATCACATCCGAGTTTTTCTGTACACATCACGAGTCAGTGAGAGCGCTCCAATTTTTCAGCCCATTTACTGTTGTCTTTTAATGGATGTAAACACAGATGTTATTCATTTATCAAGAGCTTTCCTTGGATTTATCACCGTTTGTCTATGAGGGATTTAATTTAAATGAGGATGTTGTATTTGTGTTTTCTGCTGATACCCAGGAGCCGTAGACTGAAATACTACAGTATGTTAACTGTCCAATTTGAAATATCACACGTATGTTACATTATTATTTTTGGGGGGGACATTTACCCAAACAAGTGAATGAATTTAGATTTTCTTCTGTTTTATTTGTTTTCTGTATTTAGAGAAATGACTACAGAGCTGAAGTTTAGTTTTCATAGAAGTAAAAAGTGATGAAGTGATTAAAAAATATATTAAGTCACTGAAAATATGAAAACAATAAAAGTGGAAACTGCTGTTGGACAGACTCCACCTGAACTTCACGATTACTTTTTGTTTTGTTTTGTGACTTTTTGTGTGTTTAAATGTTGAAATTGTTCATGTTGTGACAAAACAAAAACAAACGTTGGGGTTTCTCTTCGTATGCCAGAGCTAAATGTGCTTATATTTGTTCCGAGAACCACAATAAATATATCTTATAAATATTTTCTTGTTTATATGCAAATGTAAACAAGAAAAGTTTCATAATTGCTGACAGTTTTGATATTTTAATTGTAATGATCCCCTTTAAATTATGCACAATATT
Organism: Xiphophorus hellerii; assembly: GCF_003331165.1. NCBI lineage: Eukaryota > Metazoa > Chordata > Actinopteri > Cyprinodontiformes > Poeciliidae > Xiphophorus > Xiphophorus hellerii. The sequence continues at coordinate 14,558,849 of NC_045691.1, read as the reverse complement.
AGTTGTAAACATCCTCTCAGAAAAAATCTTAATAAAACACATTAAATATTTTGGATTGAACGAGACAAAATATGAATTAGTTAAATGACTTTATGACTTGACTTTGCATTTTTCATGATGTAAAGCACTTTGAAATGCTTTGTAGCCAAGATGCTACACAAATAGAACTTGGTTTGATTTGACAAATAGTTTTGCAAGGTGCTGTAATGTTAGTTTTTTAGATGTTATGCCTGTAAATCACTATAAAAGGTAAGAATATCTCTTCCAGCATGAATACATTGAGTATAAATGTGACTGGGCTAAAAATAAAACACTTTTTCAGCAGGAAAAGTAACTGGATGAGGAAATTAATGTCATTCTCATTTTCATAATTCATTTGAACAAACAAGAATTAAAAGTATTACATACAGCTGTGGGAAAAATTAAGGGACCACTTAAAATGATTAGTTTCTCTGATTTAACTTTTTATAGGTTTATGTTTGAGTAAAATGAACATTGTTTTGTTATTCTATGAGCTATTGACAACATGTCTCTGACACTGCAAGCAGAAATTTGCAGAAAATGAGAAATGATCAAAATAAGGAAAAAGATGCAGAACTTTCCGACCTCAAATAATGCAAAGAAAACAAGTTCATATTTATTTAGAAACAACAATATTAATGTTTTAACTCAGAAATCAATATTTGGCGGAATAACCAGGAGGTTTTTAATAGAGTTCAGTGCAGTGGGCTCTTAGTTTTTCCAGAAAAAAAAAAGAGATTGTAGGTTATTTAAAGTGAATAGGATGAACAAAAAGTGTTTTTCTTTCTATCTCCTCTTACAATTAGGAGTTAATGAATTATATACTATATAAATTATAATATAATTCTAATTTATATAGAATATATCCTACAATGTTTTGGCGCTTTTACAAAGCATGTGAGGAGTTGATGTTTGAAGCGATGAATCCACGCATCTCCAAACACATCGCAGCTTTACCAGCTGAAATGAAGAGCCTCTCGTACGTTTCCCATCAGAGCCGCCCTTGACTTGTCCCAGGTATGGAGAGGAGATTTTCTCCTGTTTGTTACCCCAGAGACACAGACTGACAGTGGACCATCGCAGAATGTAAAACAGTAAATAACGAGGTAACGACATCAAGGCTGCTGTCGTCTCCAGTCCAGCTCCGACTCTTAACCCCGGGATATTAGCAGGTAAATCTGAAACGCTTCTATGAGAGGCTTATTGATCAGAGGGTCACATGCAGAACGGCGGCAGAGGAGGAGAGTTTATTAATTAAGGATTTGCAGCCAATTCCCTTCTCTTATTCCCAGATGGACAGCTTGGGAATCCTGATGAGCCTTTGCTGCGAGAACCTGCAGAGGGAATTCAGCCAGTCGCCCTGTTCAGCCTGAGGGACGATAAGAGATCAGCCGGGCAGCCAGGTGTAAAATTACCACCCAGCTCACTCCCGACAAGATCATCCTACCCCGATCACCTGAAAATGTAATTAATCATATGCATGTTTTTAGAATATGAAATCAGAGGTGAGTAGACAAAAAGTTTACTCAAATAAGAGTAACACTACTTCAAAATAATTTCACTCAAGTAAAAGTACAAAGTAGCCATTCAGGAAGTTGTTCAAGAGTAAAAAGTATTTGGAAGAAAGGCTGAAAGTACTAACTGGTGAAAACAAATCACTTTATATTTAAAAATTACATCGTCAAACATATAAAGTTATGTGGAAATGTAGGATATTTTAAGGATCAAAATGAAAATAATTGATAAAACATACCAAAATTCTGAAATAAAATCAAGAAATATTTTTTTGAAACTGCCTCTGTGTTTTTGGTTGAAACATTTTTTTTTCTTCATTCAGAAAAGTTACTCTCAGTGAGTAAAGTATACAGTAATTTCATTCAAGTAGGCTTAGCAATACTTTCTAATAAAGTTACTCAAGTAAAAGTAAAAAGTACAGCAAGGTAAAAATACTTGTAAAAGTAATTTTTCCCCCCCAAAACATTCCTCAGATAAATGTAACTGAGTAAATGTAATTAGTTACAACTCAACTCTGATGACAGTTATTTTCATTTTAAAGACCAAAATGAAAATAATTGATATAAAAACCTAATTATGATGTGAAATCAGACAAAATAAACATTTTTCCACATTTTTTTTAAACAAAAACTGTATGTGCATTTTTGGTTAAAACATGTTTATTCTTCATTAAGTTTAGTTACTCACAGTGGGTAAAATATACAGGAATTTTACTCATGTAATAATAGCGATACTTCATAATAAATATATTCAGGTAAAATTAAAAAGTACAGTGAGTTAAAAATACTCCTGAAATGAAATGTTTTCCAAAGCCTTACTGCAGTAAATGTAACTGAGTAACTGAGTAACAGTAACTAGCTCCTGCTCAGCTCTGATGGCGGTTTCAATAAGACATTTTTCAGGTTTCGGCTGTGAATTCATTGGCTTCATTCAGTCGTCTGAAGCGACCTCTTCAGTTTGTTTCTGCATTTTGTTTCCTCCTCGGTGCTGCTGGCTCCATGGATGGCTCCATGGCCATTCTGCAGCAGGTCTGCTTCTCCCTCCTAAACTTCAGCCTAATAGGATACTGGGCTTTTCCACTGATTGGGTAGCCAGAGAATAAAATTGGCTCTTAACTTTAGCTCGGTGCCGCGCAGCGCCCCAATCCCGCCGCCCCCCGGGCCGCCGGGCTCCGTTGTTCTCCCTCAGCTCCTTCGTATGCTTCGATACGGATCTGATCCCCTGCACAATTTCATGCCTGCTTTGCCCTCTTCTCCTGCAGCAAAGCATCAATTACCCTCATAAAACAAATTCTGCCCCCCTTCAGAAGCTTCAGCCAAATGCAGCAGCCTTCACAACACACACACACACACACATACACGCCCACACACACACTTCATGCTGCAGCCGAAAAACCACGACTTTGAGCTCAAAATCACAAACATAAAGGTTTAAAAGTACCAACTCGGAGCGTGACATCTACACAAGCAAACAACCTTAAAGGGATAGTTTGGATTTTTGTGTGTGTCCAATTATTTTTCAGTGTATTGATTTATTTTCACGATTTATTTTGACTAGTCGTTATGAAGATGCTCAAATCTCACTTGTAATTTCATAAAATTGTTTATCAAGATCTAAAAACATTTTAAACACACCCTCTATTTGCATATATTTTAATTCTTAAAGGTAAAGGTAATTTTATTTATGTAGCACATTTTCAGCAACAAGGCAATAGAAAGTGCTCTGCAGGATTTAAAAGGAAATACAAACAAAATAAACTAAAGGAAAGAGCAAAAGAAGAAAAAGAATCTAATGTTGATCTAAAGTATGTAAGCTACTGTAGGTCTCTGGTCCATTTCTGGGTTGGGAGAACAGGAGTCTAAAAAATAGTCTAACAATGTTGATCCAAAAGCATCTTCTGGTCTCTGCATCTAAATAGTGAGAACTCTACAGTTTCTGATCAAATAAACTAAAGAGTGACTAATCTAATTCCTTTTCTGGGTTAAAAGTGAGTAGTCACAGTTTCTAAACAGTGGTAGTATAAAAGTAACTCCTTGACTTGAAACAAAAAATATGTGCCATTCACTTGGAAATAAAAAAACATGTTTATATTCATATTTTACTGTTATTTTATGGCTGTTGTATTTCTGTAACCTATTTTGGAGTTCAGCTTAAAACTCTGCAAACAATTTTAATTGTAATTCAATTTTAATCTTGCTCGTAATTATAAGAATAACATCTTATAAACATTCTGCTTTACAATAATAACACGTTTAATAACAGGTTTGTCTTTTCATTATAGTTTAGTTTTGTTTCAACGTTTTGTTTAAAATGTTATTCACTTTTAAAACACTTTTTAAGACACTCAAAGGCGCAACACAGTAATAAAGATTAAAAACAATATCAATCAAACTTAGTGCATAATCAGGTAAAATAGTGAAGTAATCATGATTCTTTTTATGATCAATTGATTCCAGTTCATACAGCGTATATACTGTATGTGCTGTTTTTCATTCCTTCCAGCTCCAGGTCGAGCTGCTTCGGTTCGGTTCCACCAGGAATCTGGAAATACATTTCAGGCGTCATGAGATGATTTATGGGAGACTACAGAAAAGCAAACAATTGTGTTAGACAAATGCACTCCTGAGATGTTTCTCTGCGATTCATGAATGTTTCAGCGTTCTTGTGGGTCTCTGGCGGAACCAGCAGAAATGTAAAAAAAACCCTGCCGTGGTTTTCAGCAACAGCTGTTTCCCTGCGCCAGGCGCTTCATGAGCTTATTATTTGTTCCACTGTGCAGAATCCTGATCAGAAGCAGTGAGGTTAAAAAAAAAAAGTAAAAAAAAAAGATGCATTTTATTTTTTTCTGAGGGAATGACTGCAAAAAGAGAGAAGACATTCTGTCTTTTTCAGCTAGAAGCATATTGCAAATGTGTTTATTGTGGATGTACATATATTGATTCTAAACTGCACGAAAAGACGATTTCATTTCATTAATCATTGATTTGATGGAGCACTCACCTGTGAGAGAGAAACTCTAAGATAATATGCAAACAAAATGTTTGACTGCTGTGGAAAACAGCTGCAGAATCTGCTTTTAGATTTAGCTGACTTTTATAAAGCCTCAGCTAAATCTGCTTCTCCTTTTTCCACTGATTATGCAGGAAACACAGCGGACAGCGCTCTTCCAGAAAGATGCACAAGAAGCAGCTCATTTCATATGTCTCAAACATTTAAGTGTTTTTACATGATCTCTATCGTTCCACCTACACACATGCATCAGGCCCATTAGGAACAAATAACAGGGTTTTTAATGATGCTTCAAATTTGGTAATAACTGGGAAAATGACTTCCAAATGTTAATGGTTTATGCTGCAATTAAGAGACATGTAGCAAAGAAAAGCTCAGTGCAAATTTCAATCCAAGTCCAAGCCGCTCTAACTATTGACGCTGATGCTCAGTGTTGGCATTGTTGTGTGTAAGAATGACCAAAAAAAATTAATTAATTATTATAGAAAAACATCCAATTCTTCACTGAGAAAACACTTTAAAGTATGCAACTTCTAGAAAATATGTTTTTTTTACATATTTGTTAAAAGTGTCACCATGTTGTAACAGTTTATGAGATAATCTGTGAGAAGATTATCTATCGCTGAGCTGCTATGTCTGAACAAATGCGCCGCTCCTGACCAAAAACAACCAATTAGAGCCAGGAGGAGGGTCTTACCGCTGTTAATCAACCTTGTAAAAGCGCTGCTAAATGTGTTAACAGCAGAGAAACAACTGACACTTATAGAAAAACTGTTTAGCGCATGCTAACTAGCCTTATTCACCTGAGTGAAGTCGGCCCCTTCACCTTCTTCAAATCAGACAAAATTGGTGTCGATCAACTCGACTACATTTGTGCAGCAAACAATTTTTGTTTGTGCTGCTTTGCCTTTGAAGATATTAGTATAAAGTTTAACGATCATTTTGATTTCGTAGAAGTGTGGGGGCTGGTGGACCTTTTGGTCCAACAGCTAAAAAACTAAAACACCGTTTTAGTGTTTTCTGGTTCATTGGGGTTCTTGTAGAGTAGGTAATATTTATCCATTAAAATAACACAAAGACTTGTTTACCTACTTACTGTAAAATAAGATGATGATACGGGATGAAATAACCCGCTCATCTTTGCACAACAATATCTCAGTTAAGCAATGTTGAATAAGGTTGTTTTTAATTTATTTAGGCAAGAATTAATTAACCATAAAATACATCTTTTCATCAAAATATTGCTTTATAGTTTGATAAAAAGCCGTCAAGTTTTTATTATTACCAGCTTGTGCTGAGTGCTTCACTACTGAGCACAAGCTCCATAGTGAAGCACTATGTTCATTTTAGTCAAACCTCCTTGTCTATACGTATAAATAAGCAAAGTGCAGAGAGTTTATTTTCTATTATGTTGATGTGCTAACAGTTCATCTGGCTGCTGTCCCTCACTCACTTCTCTCGAGTTCAACAGGGTCCCGTCCCATTACTGAACTAATCTCTCCAAAGGATATTCAAACGATTTTCTGTGCAATGCGAATCACTTCTGGACGAGGTCGACGTGCGCGACTGTGCAAAGTAAGAAAGCTAAAAGTGAGAAGAGACTGCAGAAACTTAGAGGTCAGGGCAAAGGTCAGTGAAAGGTGAAATTAATTGACGTGAATCCAAACATTTATGTCTGCATTACTCACCAACCCCAGAGTTTAAAATGCAATCTACTGACTGTGTTACTATGGTTCATATTTTTAACTGTGAAACATTTTGTTTTTTACTTTCAATGAATAGAAAAGGAAATATGATTACTTTCAATTTTATGATTAATTCCAGTTTTAACTCATCGTGTTTAACAGTCTGTCTGCAACTGTTTCCTAATTCTGGAGTAATCGTCTCGCTCTAAAGCAATCACACCAGAAAAAAGCTGCATTTACACCAAAATTACACGAAAATGAACTTTACTCAATAAATAACCTGAATCAGCTCTTTGGACTTTCCACAATGGCTCTTAAGAACTTAAAAATTATTTTAAAAAAACAACAAAAATTGGATATAAAACAAATGCATGTGCATTAACAAAAAAAAAGTTCAGTTTAATAAAAACTGTATAACTACTTACAGAATTATAACTTATAATTAAGCAAACTTGAGTTACAAGTGCTTGAATTAGAAATCCCTGATGAACTTTTCAGATTATTGCTCTACCTTCCCACATTTATACAGCTCTGGAAAAAATTAATAGACCAAGTAAAATTATCAGTTTCTCTTATTTTACTTTTTATAGGTAAATGCTTCAGTAAAATGAACATTGTTCTTTTAATCCTATACTGACAGCATGTCTCTGAAATTCCAGGCAGAAATGTAACATTTATTTGCATAAAATGAGAAATGGTGAAAATAATGAAAAAGATGCAGTGCTTTCAGACCTCAAATAACGCAAAGAAAACAAGTTCGTATTCATTTAGGAACAACAATATTGATGTTTCTGGTGGAATAACCAGGAGGTTTTCAATGGGGTTCAGTGCAGTGGGCTCTTTATTTTTTTCCAGAGCTGTATATATTTCACATTTTAAGTTTAACTTTGTCTAAAACAAAAAATAAACAAGCCAGATTTGACTGTTTATGTTGCATTTTATTGCAAACTCTGCTTGACCATCTTAAATCAGGTTCTTAGATTTTAAATTCTTTTGACATCTAAAGGCAACTGGTTACATTAAATTTTATTTTGGAGCATCAGAATAAATACATCTGCTATACTGCAAAACATATTCAATATTTTTTAGCTACATTTAATCTAATACTCTTATGAAACAATAGTTTATTACTTGCATGTTAGTGTTCGTCTCTACAGACAAATTACAATCCATCTCTGTGTTTTTAAGGTTCTGGTTGTTCTTGGAAAGAGGTCAAATTTTTAAGCAACAATTTGGTGGACAAATTATTTTTGCTTTAATTGCTTATTGAGTATTTCTTTTCATCAGTTAATTAACATTCAAACTCAAGAAGGTGCTTAATTTTAAGGCAATTATTGAGTGATTGGCGGAGCGGTTGGAAAAGACCGCCTGCTCTCCGTCCTGCAAAACCCTTGTGGGTTTCTGCCTGGTTTCATTGAGTTCGGTCTCCTAATGCCGAAGGAGCGTGTGTAAGTGTGTACTCAGTATCCTTCACGGCGTCCATGTAGGTCCTTGACTTTTTTTATAATTATTTCATGGCGCAGGCAGATACCATGTGGCAGGTGGACAACATCTGCTGTGTAAAACGTTGTAACCTCGAGGTTTTCCATCACCATAATTGCTTCCACACAAACTGGCGTGAGCACACACACCTCTAGCGCGCAACAGCGGGTCTTCCGTGGTGTTCTGACGCGTTTTTAAGTCTTCAAACATCAAATCCTATAACCGTCAGCTTCTTTGTCTTAGCAGCAAAGAATCCGGCGTATGTGTGTTAGAAATATCCTGAGATTTTAAAAGTTAATTACAGCATCAAATCAAGTGCAGGACAAGTGCCAATAGAGGGCCAGCGGAGAGGTTTTTAATCCCCCTCGCTCCCACCCTCGGCTTCTCAGGCGCCACCTTGGCCTCTGTTTACCAAACGACAAAAAAATCCCAGCTGTAGGAGGCAATCAACAAGCCCGTGGATTTACACGACTCCTTCCCCCTCCACTTGTTTGTTTGTGTTACTGAAAAGAAAGTGATGCATGATTCAATTGAACGAGGTCCCTTTTTGCAGCCGGTTTAGGGGGTAAATTTGATTGCGGTTTTAATTAACCAGCATAGTTGGCCCCTTTCATCGGTCCAAGGGATTACAATTATGAGCACAATGAGGCGGCGGCGTTGTGGTGATTTGGTCGTTTGTACTCAAGTGAGGTCTGTCGAAGCCGCACCGATGCCTGAGCTATTCATGGCCGCAGTGAAAGGTGGCAGGAGTGGGGATTCAGGGGCTCTTTCATCCCAGCTATGGAGCCGCGCATTTTAACTGGCGGCACGTAAAACTGTCTGGAGAAAAGAGCCATAAGTGGGTCCAGATTGGAGGCATACATTGTTTTTATATAAAATAATTCATTCTTGTCTTTTACTGTGCTAGATTTTCCATCAGCCTCAATATTATGCACATATTTACTGGCAGAAATGGAGATATGAGGAAAAAACCCTTAAATTTCTCTTTTACTGCAGCATTGTTAATCTCATTCTGAAAACATTGCCCCAGTTTTGTAATATTGAGCTTGATTTTTGTTTTTACGGGTTTTTCCTTCTCTTTAGACAGCATGGTGGAAAGATAAACTTTGTTTGTCCTCCAGCTATGAAGGACTGGCTGCAGGAGGCTGCCGTTAAGGACTGTTAATCCCACAATGCACTGCATTAACCCACTTTCAGCTTCAACAGGAAGAAGATGAGTTTCAGGAAGGAAACGCTGTGATCATAGAGAGCCGATATAAACAAACAACGCTTGGGAAAAACAACAATCTGCTGAAACTTCCCAATCCTCCTGGCAGAGAGAAGACCCGCTATATTTAGTGACATTTCAGACAAAACAATTTATGTCAGCCAAAATCAAAATTGGCAGGTCAGGCTTTTTAAAGATCGGTAACCAGCCAGAAACTGCAATCGGTGCAGCCCTGCACACATACTCATGACATTCTTTGATTAAATACATTTCTCTTCAGCGTTACTCCAATAGCTAAAAATTTAATTTACACCAGGTGAGTTTCTCTCCCCAGGTGAGAATGTGGACCGGTACCGGTACTGGACTGATTCTGAGCCTTCAAATGATTTTAACAGAAGTTTCACATAACTTAGAAGTTGATGTAAAAATGTTTGCGTTAGCCACAAAATGATTTTGCTCAGCAGCAAACAACAAATCAGAGGTGGGGACTCGAGTCACATGACTTGGACTCGAGTCAGACTCGAGTCGTTAAAATCACGACTTGAGACTTGACTTGAAAAAATGCTCAAAGACTCGGACTTGACTTTGACTTTCATGCCATTGACTTGGGACTTGACTCGACTTGAAGCTGTTTACTTGAAAAGACTTGATATTTTTTACTCAAAGTCTTAAAATTTAAAACACATTATTTATAAAGTGGCGTCATTAATTAATTTCACTCATTCCGTATCAATATGCGCAGACCGTCACTATGGTTTTCCTCTCTCCGAAATAACCGCTCGAATATGCTTCCGCGAGTAATTTCTTTTGGCTACGTAGGTTATGAACTTTCGACTAAAAAACGAACTGCAACTTGTAAAACATGCAAGAAGAGAATATCGGATGGAGATGCCACGACGTCCAACTTTGTCCGGCATTTGAAGCTTCACAAAGATCGGTAGGTGGCACTTTTCTTTTGCTGTAAGATAGTTGACTATAGCTAACTTCGTGTTAGCATGTGTACTCCGGGTTAAATTGGTGATGATTTACCATAAATCCGGTCCTTCAAATGCCTCCACAAATAATGTGCACCGTGTTAGCTCAGGAAGCCGGTGGATAGTGAGCGGGGCTCCGGAACAGAAAGCAGATTCTGGACCTGAACACAGGGAACAGAGTCTCTCTGTCCCATCATGATGATGAGCCGGGTCTAGTATCATCTAAGGATGGTTGGTGTATTTGAAGACATCTACGTTGGGAAATTATATTGACAATATATTGTTTACTGCAGTCAGTGCATTAAGTCAACTGTTTTTGACTTAATGCACTGACCGGCGTGACTGTCACATGTCGCACAGAACCCATTTCCAGATTTCTATCATTCGAGATAAATACATATTTTAAAAAGAACAAATGGTCTATTATTTGAATTTTATGTATAATTGCAAATTATAAAAAAAATAAAATAAAAACGACTCGAAATGACTTGAAATTAAAGGTTCCTGACTTGAGACTTGACTCGACTTTTGCCTGTCTTTACTTGAGACTTGACTCGGACTTGAGGACAGAGACTTGAGACTTACTTGAGACTTGCAACACAGTGACTTGGTCACACCTCTGCAACAAATCCCCAACTACAGCATATAGTAGCTCATCGATGTAGCAGCCATGTAGTCTGACGTAAAAAAAACATTTTTGCTAGACAATGTCAGACATTGAGAAGTTTTAATTATTATCAAACGTTATCAAACACGGAGTTTTGAAGCCAAAAATACCTCAGAAATATTCAGAGCCAAGCATGAGAATCAAGTCATTTAAAGTTTAAACTCGGTTTCACACAAACACAAAGACCCCAGTATAAATGTTGTGCTGTTGAACTGGACCGTTCCAGGTCCCTATCAACCTAATTTTCTATTAGCAGCTTTACAAATCTTTTACATTACATTACGAAGGCACATTAAAACAAACCTTTATCTTGGCTTTTTTCCATTATTCCTCTTTCTTTTCTCCCTCCCAGAAGGATAAGTCCTTTCTGAGACATTGTTTTGCTTATTTAACTTCTGACTGGAGCTTTGGACGTTTGGATGCTCTGCAGGGCAGCTCGTTACCAGCGAAGCGTGCGGTACCGATCGCGGCCACCAGGGGCCCCCAAGAGCAATTTATTAGTTTTTTTTATCCATGAAATAATGATTTCTACTTAAATTATCAAATATATACTATTGTAAAAACGAATCATTTCATAGTAAAATTGTGTGTTTTTGATATTATAATGACAGAAATTATTACCAAAAAAAAATAGAATAAAAATCAGTACAAGTACAAAATCGAATCAATAAAAAGTAACGCAGAGGATAAAAAGTGCATGGGTGAGCACACAAGTTTGCAGGTTTTCAAGTTTTCTTTCATTATCTTTCTAATTTTAAGACACAATGAGACTGACCCAAATGCTTTGAAGTTTGAAAGCTTCGGCTGCTGCCACCATAATCAAAACTCAATCAGTGTTTAAAAGGTCAGTTCAGTTAAAGTTCAGATTTATTACGCAGTGTTCAGAGCCAAAAGTCATCTCATGGCATTTTATGCTGAGAAAAAAAACCCAAACAATTATCTTTAGGCAAACAGCAGCAACACATTTAGAAAAAAGAAGAAACTAATTTATTGTCTGTGAAGTACAGGGAAGAATAAAAAAACTCAACACGTCATATCCAAATCAAAAATGGGATAAAGTCAGTTTTCGTGCAACTAGTCTTGCTTAGACCCAGACAAGGACAAGAAGGTGAGGCGAACACAGACACACACCTCCCTCTTCCTCCTCCTCTTCCTCCTCCTGCTCCTCCTCCTCCCTCACTGTAAAAGAGCAGCACTGGTGTAGATCAGCTCCTCTCGTCCAAATGGGTTGTCAGCTCACAGAGAGCGTCATCATCGTGCTGCTTAGTTTAGAGCTGCAGTCCATCGGGAGGAGTGAGCTAATGCATTTCAATCCACACACACACACACACGCACGCACACCCCCACACACACACACACGAATGGAGAGTAATAAGCTTCAACCACAGAGGCAGAGGTCGCTGCAGGACAGAGGTGGCTCTGAATTTTGATACAATTGAGGAAAACGTCAAGTGAAGGGTGAATTAAAATTTTACATCATCAACGCATTCCCACAAAAAAAACGCACTTCCTATTGAACACCCAAAGTGTTTTAACAAGCACGTGTGTTTTTATTTAACGTGAATGTGCGCTCACACCCTGCCCGCCTCTCTGTGCAGCTTTTGCAATGCGGCACAGGACCCCAGTGACAGTCTGAGTTTAATAGCACACTGATGAGGTCAAAAAGAGAGGGGAGTCAGGTTAATTGGGAGCTGCTTGGGAAGTCTCAGGTTGAATGATGATTACAAATCCTGCAAACGTTAACTGGGGGAGGGAAAAAAATTGGATAAATATAGCTTTTGGTTGAGCTGAATGAGAATGTGGAGCAGCGTGGCGACAGAAGGAAACCCTCCTAGGAGATGGTATCGCTCAGAATTAGGTTATGATACTAGATAGAGGAAGGGACAATTATCAAATCTCCTCCCGTCCAGCCGCAATCAGTGATTGATAAGACGCCCTGTGGGCTCAGACACTTCTTATCAAGATTAGACAAAGTCAAGGGTGGCTGTAATGATCCTTTTGAAGCCAGAAAGGAGCATTATGTTTACTGATGCTGCTGTTTTATGGGCTTCATACTTTCATACGGCATACAAATTATGCCGTTGTCACCTGTATTTTTAGGAGTAGTTATTGTCCTTGCTTATGGAAAGATATCAGCACTATGGCCTTAAATTGTGAAGAATCATCAACAGTTTACCTGATTTGCAGAGGTACAAAAATGATTTTTACAAATGGTGTAGAAAAAGTATTCTTTTGCTTATTTTCTGTAATGTATTTGGGTGTTTTACACATTTTTTTACTTGTGTCTCGTCTTTTTATTCTTCAGTGGGGTTTTTTTTTTCACTCAATGTGAGTTTCAAAAGTCAGAAATGTTCAACTTTTAGAAATTTCAACTCAAAAATTGAAGTTTCTGAGATTGATCTCAAAATTTCAGGGCTTTTTTTCACAAATTTCCAACTTTTTGAGCTCAGAAATTTTCCTGTATTTTTCCTAGAAGAATTCTGAGAATTTGGCAGAAATGTATAATGTCCCTAATAAGCCACCGTACCTTTCTCTCTCTTGGTAAATGTGCAATGTCTTTTGGTTACATCTCTTTTTTGTTACTTTGTCATTCACTCTTAAAAGCATTCAGGCAACATATTTCTATTATTCACATAACAATCTCCTTATTTCCCACTGAAGAGTTTTTAAAAAATAATAATAAAATTGATCAAAACTCAAGTACAACACAAATTAGCTCAATTTGCATAAATCCGCCAAGAGTTAAGTTAAAATAAAATAAAATATAAACACACAAGAACTGTCAAGAGCTCTAGGAGAGTTGAATAAACTCAAATAACAAGCAACAAAATATTTATATTTTTCTGTTCAAATTGTTTTTTGTTTTTTTTTCTCACTGCGAGTCCAAATAATAATCAGCCCATTTCAGGAAACAAGTCTGTTCCTAAAAGTATCTAATTTTCTTTGTAGACACTGAAATGGATATGAAATGTTCCTCAATTTTCCTAAAATATTATTTAAATGTCATTAAGCTATGAAATAAACTCATTCCTGGGAGAAACTCTGTACTCTGATTCTGCTCAGTCCTTTTGCTGTCAAGTCGTCTTTCCAGCGAACCGTCCAACACACCCTGCTCACTCTTTCACGCTCTTTACCTCCATTAGATTTCCAGAGAGCTGGGAAACTGCTAATTGTTAAAATGAAGTGTGAAGGGTCAGAGTGCTTTTTAAAGCCTTCAGATTTTTGTCAGAAGGCTTGTTCTAATATTACGATATGGCCGCTCTAACAGGCTAATTAAAGTCCGGCACTCCTTTGGAGGTTATCTCGCAGTAAAAATCGGTTTAATGGATTCCCTTTCTCATTTCCTGCTCCTGAAAAATATCAAAACTACAGGAACATGAAAGATGGGTTTGTCTATAACGTCGTTTTTTTGTAAACAAGTCCAAAACTGGTGGTAAGAACTATTTTGACCACGGATGTTTGGCTTTTATCAAACATCTATGATTCTCAGGAAACATGAAAACAACTTGAAGCAGTTTGATTGCTCCCCATCTTTCAGGTTGTCCATGAAGTTTAAATTGCAGGAGCAGACAGAGCTTTAAAAAAAAACCGAGAGCGAGAGAGAGAGCGATGGCTTCTACGGTAAATAAAAACGGGGATATTAAGAACAGTAACCATGACAGGTTAAAAGCTGGAAATGTCATCAGAAAACAAACTCGGTTGTATTTCGTTATTGACGATCAGCTGCACAAATAAAAAACTATTTTTATCCTGGAAAAACTCAATACTATATTTCTACTTTAGTTAAAAAATGTTTGCCTCAATGGAATGAAAATATATTAAGATTGTAATCTGTCAATTCATGAAGAACTCTCAGATGGATTTGGTTATTTTTGTTTTATTAATTATTGCAATAATTAATAAAACAAATTAAAACAAGCTTGTGAATGCTAGCACATTCACAAGCTTGTGTGAATGTGCTGGCTGCCACCAATGCTCGTTGCAAATGAATTGCCAAATGCTTGTGAGTACAGCTGAAATAAGACAAAACTAAGATATTTGCACCGGAAACCAAAAACACTTGGCAAGATCTAAAATACATACAGTACAGATCAAAAGTTTGGACACATTTTCTCATTGAATTCAATGAGAAAGTGTGTCCAAACTTTTGGTCTGTACTGTATATAGTTCTGGAAAAACTTAAGAGCCCACTGCACTGAACCCCATTGAAAACCTCCTGGTTTTTCCACCAAATATTGATTTCTGAACTCTTCCTGAGTTAAAACATTAGTATTATTGTTTCTAAATGCATATGAACTTGTTTTCTTTGCATTATTTGATGTCTGGTAGCAGTGCATCTCTTTTGTTATTTTGACCATTTCTCATTTTCTGCAAATAAATACTAAACATTTGCTTGGACATGATGTCAGTAGTTAGTAGAATAAAAGAACAATGTTCATTTTACTCAAACATAAACCTATAAAGAGTAAAATCAGAGAAACTGGTCATTTTAAGTGGTCTCTTAAATTTTTCCAGAGCTATATATATAGAGACCTGCTACTGTTAGCATGCACTTTTTGTCTCTATCGTTTATTTTCCCTGCAGTCTAACAGACCATTTGCCTTTGTAAGACACTAAGAAATGTCTCCAGCAGTGAATAAGAACATTTATTTATATGAAAACCCACCAACTCCCTTGTGTCATGAACTTGCAGAAGGACAAAGATGCAGTGGGACATTTCAATAAATATATGCAAATAGCGATTCTCCTTCTCAGATCAGCTGAAAGTGCTGAAATCTTGCTTTTCCTGCATTTTCACAGAATCATCCATATGAATATCTGCTCTCTGGCGCAGCAGCTTCTCTGTCCTCTCAGCATCTGAGGGAACATCAGGAAGCGCCGTCTGCATCTTTTCCCGATGGAGACCTTATCAGTGAGCGGTGTTTGTGTAATGGGCTTTAGCAGGGCCGTCCTGCAGGTCATACAGTCTGAAGCAAACAGAGAGCCAAAAGAAAAACAAAAAAAGAAGGGCACGGGACAAAGGGAGGAAGAATTACGTAGGTTGTAGGCCTTATCATGCCTTACACGCTGGCTTCTCTGTTCAACGCCTTTCAGCAGGATTGCATTACTGAACCGTGGCTTAACTGAGGGCAAACAAAGACGGGAAAAAGCGCTTCTCTGACTCACACCAGTGTTTGATTTTCTTCTTGTTAAAAAATTGTTCAAATTGCCGTGGTGTCAGTTTTTCATTTTTAATATTGTTATTATTATTTGCTTTTGTCACTCGCAGCACACCTCCCACACACATGCACCCACATCCACACAAGCAGGACACACAATGTCTCAGAATACTTCCCACAAGTCCCCACCTACATTCCCCTTCCAAACGGCGATAGCGGGCGCATGTATAATTGCAGTCGGCAACGGCGTGCACCTTAGAGGAAATAATTACCACCATAAAAAGAGCAATTACTAACCTGGCAGAGAGCTGCAGTGGATTTTAATGCCTGTGCCGGTAACGTCTGTTCGCGCATTGCTTTTTGTTTGTTTGACTAATGGTTTCTTTTGAAGGATAAACAAGCCACATTTACCAACATGTCCTCTGTTTCGCACACGTTTAGACGTAGAACAGTGTCTGCTTGTTTTGAGACAATCAGGAAGAAAAACAACACTGTGAATGCTGGGAAAGATGAGCAAGGCTGAAAGGTTAATATGAGCTTGATTTATATAGCCTAACATTAAAGAGCCTTATAAGAATTGACTGTTGAGAGAGGCCGGCTTCAATTCAATACTTAATATCCAGTTTTGATTAGCTCATGTTTCATTTCGCTCCCTTTCATCTGTTTGGAATAAACGCTCACCAAAACGGCTGTCAGTGTAAGACAATTAATTGCTTTCTTCCTCGGTGTCATTATGAGAGGATCACTAAAATGATAAGAACGGAGCGAGCGGCTTTGTGATTTGCATCGGAACCACTCAGCTCCATGAGCGAAGCATGGGCAAGATGCATTAAGGCGCGCGGTCTCTCCTACGTGCGCCATTACCAGACAGAAAGGAGGAAATAACGTCGGCAACTTTTTTTTAATACTAATTTCGCCGAATCAGTCATAGAGAATTAATCACCGTCTGTTCCCTGTCTGTTTCAGAAAATATGGCCATCTATCAAAGCCTTCACTTGTCCTCACAGAAACGTCTCGCAGCTATTGTTTCCGGGCTTCATTGGTTTGATGGGTTTCACAAAATGGGTACAGATTACCCACATATCCTTGGTTTAAACTCCACTGCAAAATCCACGTTTAAACACACTGGACAATAGGAGAGCCACTATTGTTAGTTTTAATATGTTATTATTCAAGAGTGAGGGATTAATTTGCCTCATTATTGACACAAACTGATCAAAACGTTGAACAGAAACAAGCCCCACTTAATGTTATGATCCCTCTTAATGAATCATTTAAAAAGTCTTTTTAGGATTATTGTTATTATTGGTTGGTGTGTTCATAAAGAGGCACATTTATAGCGTTTGTTACCAAATTACGTTTAAAACTGCAGTATGCAAGTTTTATAAAATAATATTTGTTTTTACATATTTGTTGAACCTGTCACACCATGTTGTGACAGTTTGGTATTAATCTGCCAGTGCCGAATAGAAACAACCAATCAGAGCCAGGAGGCGGGTCTTAAACGCTGTCAATCACTTTCAGTGTTATGCATAGCCGCTAGCATAACCTGTTGTGAATGCTAAGGCTAGTTAGCATAGACACCAATGACGGCACATAAGCAGATTTTCTGTAGCGTTGTTTCTCCGCCAATAGCACATTTAGGAGTGAGTACGTGAGGGTGATTGACAGCGCTGAGACCTTCTTCCTGGATCTTATTGGTTGTTTTTGTTTGGAAGCGGAGCAATAGTAGCCCAGGAATTAAGTGGAGGAGATCGATCTCTTCACAGATTATCTGTCTCACATTACACCGTCACGACACGGTGACAGTTTTAACAAATATGTAAAAATGAACTATTCTTTATAAAAGTTACATAAAAGTTAAGAAATGAGGAAGGACGCAAGCTTATCTCATCACCATGGAGACGGAGGAGGAAGGTAAGGGAAGTAGAAAAATCTCCCAAGCTCAATGTTTGAGAGCTGCAGAGTCTTGGTCTCCATGGCAACCACAGGAGTCAACCTACAGCTGGTTGTTTGGGATGCATGGAGACACTTTCCTGTCAGAAGTTGGTCTTTTTAAAGGATAACAACTCAAAACATCCCAGTGATTCATTCACAAAACACACCTTCTTTCATGGTTGTTCACTGTTTTCCACAACAATGTATATTTAGGATTTAGATCTGATTGTAAAATAATCTCCAATTGACATTTGAGGAATGTTTTGGTAAAAGTTTTTAAAGTTGCGTCGTAAAATGTTGTATATTTTATCAAGTTTTGGTACACTGGTAAATAACTGGGTCATAAAATCTTCCGGAAAGAAGAGCAGCATATACACAGCTCTGGAAAAAATTGAGAGATCACTTAAAATTATTAGTTTCTCTGATTTTACTCCTTATAAGTTTATGTTTGGATAAAATGAACTTTGTTCTTTTATCCTATGAACTACTGACAACATGTCTCTGAAATCTCAAGCAAAAATTTTGGATTTATTTGCAGAAAATGAGAAATGATCAAAGTAATGAAGAACATTCAGTGCTTTTAGACCTCAAATAAAACAAAGAAAACAAGTTTATATTCACGTAGAAACAACAATGCTAATGTTTTAACTCAGGAATAGTTCAGAAATCAATATTTGGTGGAATAACAATGAGGTTTTCAATGGGGTTCAAGGCAATGGTTTCTTAGTTTTTTCCAGAGCTGTATTTTGACCAAAAATTTAATGTTTTTGTAACATGGTGCACAGAATATTTGGTGTTTTCTTTATTCCAGCCACATAGCGCCATTTTTAAAACAATAAAGCAGGGGCAACAAACTCATTTCCATTTTGGGCCGTAACAAAAATCTCAATGTTCTTAAAAGGCCGGTTGTGCTAGAATATATTGACAAAACCAATTACCAAGACCAGATTTGGTCCCCAGGCCTCGAGTTTGACGCCTGTGCAATAAAGTAATTATGTGTGTGTTACTTTCAGGTGTTATAAAGATACTGTAAAACTTAAGAAATCTGACAGTTTATCCTAACTCTCCTGATTACCACCTTCTTACGTTTCAAATATATAAAACTACATCTGTTAACCGTCTTCATAACAGAGCCAAAGGCTGCAGAAAACCAATCAACCGAGAATGGTAAACATCTGAGATAGCTGCCCCATCAGTGCCTGATGAAAATGTGAATCTAATCTAAGACATTGTGACTGTCAAAATCTTCTGAAGGGAGGCCGTCTGAATACAAAGAAGGGCAAGAATTGAACAATATTCATTATTAACAGGAAGATTTTACATTGAAATCTATCCAAATAGTTTGTTTTCTGTTATTATTAAAGGTGATTATAATTACATAAATAATCTCTGACTTGGACTCATTGGATGTCTGGGAAAGCTTGGCTGCTCTGAGCAGCTACGGGCCATCTAGACCAGAATCCATTAAACAATCTGCCAAACATTTACAGCCGCAGACAGGCTGACAAGTTTAATTGTAGATGACTGAATTAACATTTGCCGTCAGCTTTTCAAAGACTTTTATGGCCATTTGGATTGACATTTTCCTAATGTGTGCAATTTAAATGTAATTTAATGCACTTTATTAATGTCTCATTATCACTGGAGCCCATTTGACCAAATGTTTAATAAATTTGCTGATAGGAAAAAAGCTCCTAAATGTATTCAGAAAAGTTACAAAGTTGGATATCAAACATCACAGACACACGAGCAGCGTTGCTATCAGAGAGAACATCACTCGGGTCCGCTTCAATGGAAAATCAATAAGCCTAACGGCATTAAAAAAAAAATCCAAATGAGGGGAAATGGGATATGCTTAAAGGAATAAATACAGATGCAAAAACAAACAGCATCGGAGAGCAAAAGTGCCAGTAAGTCAATATCACATTACCTGTATTTTATGGTGACTAAATGGTGTGATGCTTTCTTCCAGATGGGACTGAAAGGGCCAAGCTGAAGGAGAAATGTCAGCTTATATCAATAGTTCTAATAAATAAATAGCAGCAACTGCAACAGATTATTAGTTACAGTTTTTTATTATTATTATCATTTTTATTTGGAAAAACAAACTTCTATTATTTACAACTTTATCCATTCAAGGTCCTGGATAAGGATGGAAGCAGAAAGTCCAAGTGATTTTATTCATGTTGCCTTTCTGGTATTTTCTTACACACTACATGTTTTATAGTTATGCAAGAACAACAAAAGAACTACAGAAGTGACTAGAGCCGTTGAGAAAGAAGAATACAATGTTTACTTATTGCAGAATTGATCCAAAACCAAAAGAAAAAAGCCTGGGTACATGAAAACATGTAGCTGTGTTTGTGTCCTTCTTTAGTGAAATACTTTGCATGAATATTGACAGCACATGTTTTTAGGAGGCGCAGCCTAGTGATCACATGTCCAATATTCTACCTGCTAACAGATTGCTTGCTGGGTTTGGGAGCAATCAGCACCATTCCTGCTAGCAGTTTAAGTAACACAATCTGGTGTCTAATTTCCAACAGCTGTCCTCTCTGCTAGAGGACAGCAGCAAGGGCGGAGGGCCAGAAACACCTTGATGAATCAGGGCCTGCAGAAATAAGACAAATATTTCAGGCAAACCGACATTAAAAGGGCAGTATTATGTGTTTTCCAGGCACATTGTGCCATTTTGTTACCTTCAAGTGTAATAAAAAAGCTGCATATATATCAAATGACTAAAAACTCCTGCTCTTTCTGAAACTCCTCCTTCAGGAAGCCATCATAACACTCCTCTACTAACCCTTTAGCAATGTTTTT
Source organism: Xiphophorus hellerii (assembly GCF_003331165.1). Classification (NCBI taxonomy): domain Eukaryota; kingdom Metazoa; phylum Chordata; class Actinopteri; order Cyprinodontiformes; family Poeciliidae; genus Xiphophorus; species Xiphophorus hellerii. The sequence continues at coordinate 14,538,372 of NC_045691.1, read as the reverse complement.
ACGAGAAGTAGCTCGTATAATGAACTCAGCAGATGTGCAGGTCCACCAGGTGTTAGGTGCTAATTGCTGCGGCTAGTCTGAAGGAGCTGAGTGGGAGAGTCGAGGAGGAAAGTTACTTTTGAAGCAGGAGCTCAGAAACTTGGAAACTGCAGCTCCAAGGAGGAGCTACGTCTTTGAAGGCAGGGCTAGGTCCATCCAAGCGTTTTACATAGCTGAACAGTTGCCATGAAGATTAAAGTATTTCTTAAACATGCATGAAAGAATCAAGGCAACACTCCATGTATGTTTTTGATGAGGGAATAGCATTATAAGATAATATAAAGCTCAAAAAGGCCATTTTACATAATACTGCCCCTTTAACTTTCATTTGATTAAATGACAGCCCAGTAAATGGAGGCTGGTGTGAAATTTTCTTTGTCCTAAAAATTAATGACAAGTATTTCTTATGTTTCTTCCTTTTAGTACATTTTTGCCAGTGTAGCAAAATATGTCACATAGTTGCCTGAAATAATGTTTCATTTCAATTTTCTGCACAAATTAAAAAATTGGATTTAATTTCTGCCCTCATTTAATGTCCTTAATCCTGTTAAGTAATTTGCAATGCATGCACTTATGGTTGCATGCACTGCGGGATAGAAACGTGCATCCGTGCAGCATGTGTACGCCTCCTCGTCTTTTCCCTTTCTAACTAAGTTTGCAGGGGTAAATCGAGTGTGTGACTGCATATAATTCACTCTCAGAGCGGCCCTATTTCCTGCTGCCTGCCTGCTTGGTCACGCTGATTCAGTGCACCAGCGGCAGAGCAAAATCTATAGCAATACATTTCACCTCCAAGAGGCTATGTGGCACATCAGCCAAAGATGGCCCTGCTAGAAACCAAAGCATAGATGGTTAGCCACAAGAAGCCGGCTGCAATCGGCGGCGGCCGCTGCTCCTCTCTGAGAGTTTTCACCCTTTTTGTATTATGGTTGACTGTTATGATCACTTAACCTTGACAGCCCCTTTAGAATACATCCACTCTCGCTGCTGCGCTTATAAAGTTAAATCAACATGAACCCGCAGAAGGCTGACTGCGTCGGTCATCTCATCTGGCCCGTAATGGCCAAACGCCGTCTCCCTGATTGATTCTGCTTATTTGATGCGCTTCTCGACAAGGGTCACAGGCCAGGCACAGATCAGCCGCGACAGTAAGACTTCAATGCTCCGAGCTGATGCATGCTCCACTTTCTGCAGGTAGCAGTCTGGACTTTATATGTAACAGTGGCTTCACACGCCATTAACCTGCGCCACGGCTTGTCGTGTCGTTATCGATTCTTAAAGGGCCGCACCGGCTGTGGACGTTCCCAATGCCCTTCAGAGATATCGCTCCGATTTGGAGCGGGACGAGAAGACAGAGCGGCAGAGCCGGCCCAAGGCACATGCGAGCCAAGCAGCTGCTTAGAGCCCTGAGAGCATCATTTGATTTTATTTTCTAGTGATAGATTGAACGTTTTGCACGTTTTTTTTTTTTTTTTACATCTGTTCCAAATTTTTAAAACAAAAAGATATTAAACTCGCTAACTTGTTTACTGTAAGTGTTTGTAGGCTTGTCGTGATAAATTTTGTCCTAGGAGTTAATGCAATAAATGACAATATTGTTGCTTTGAGACAATTTTCAAGTAATATAATGATAATGGCATAATGATGCAAGACACATTCTTAAAGATCAATATTCTATTCTAATCAACATTTAACACTGGAAGTGGAAGACATTTTAAATGTCTAAAATAAATAAACAACAAATAAAATGAATTATGAAGTCTCTGTCAAACTTCTTCAAAAAAGGGACCAGTTGATACTAAAACACCAGACTGAAGACTTTTATCATCCAGTTTTTGGTAGAAAGAGAGAAAAGAGAAAAAATAATAAATCATGCAAATGGAAATTATTGAGTTTGTTTTAATGAATCACTCGATTAGTTGATTCATTGCTAATTGCGACAGGCCTGGGTGTTTGTCTGCAGATGTTACTTTCAGTTAGTTAAATTAATATACCACACTCAAATAACACTCTGCATTTCAAAATGCTAATTAATTAGAGCTTCTTTGCTACTCTGTTAGGTTAAAATCAACAGGTAAGGTAATTTATTTATATAGCACATTTCAGCAGCAAGGCATTTCAAAGTTCTTTACATCATATCAAACACAGAAACACAATGCAACATAGAATCAACAATCAAAACACGACATTAAGTCAGGTTCCATCAATAAATTTGTAATTGATTACGTTTCAAATATAATCTTAAACAGGTGGGTTTTTAGTCGAGTTTGCATCCATAGAAGGTTTACCTGTTACACTCCTACTGTGTTATATGGAACAAAATACCTATTGCTATTTTTATTCCCACTCACGCTCACAATCACACAGTTAAAAACGATGTAGACAGCATTTTAATGGGCTTCTGGCACGAGGCTCCGTACACCTCTTTCACAGAATTTCGCTCAGGGACTCCGCCGTCCCTCACGGATTTTTGTGCAATTCTATGGTACCTGTTAGTGTCTAGAATTTACAGGGTTTGTGTTGCGCGCAGTGACCCTCAGTCACTCGCCGTTTTTCTTCCGGCACCAGGCTCCGTACACCTCTTTCACAGAATTTCGCTCTGGGACTCCGTCGTCCCTCACGGATTTTTGTGCAATTTCAACATAGAATCAACAATCAAACCATGACATTAAGTCAAGTTCCATTATTAAATGTGTAATTGATTACGTTTCAAATACAATCCTAAACAGGTGGGTTTTTAGTCTAGATTTAAAGGAAGTCAGTGTTTCAGCTGTTTTACAGTTTTCTGGAAGTTTGTTCTAAATTTGTCGTGCATAGATGCTGAATGCTGCTTCTCCTCATTTGGTTCTGGTTCTGGGGATGCAGAGCAGACCAGAACCAGAAAACCTGAGAGGTCTGGAAGGTTGATACAACAACAGCAGTGAATTAGAAGGAAGTACAAACAAAACAAACCAAAAGAAAGACAAAAATGTAAAAGTATAAAACTATTGGTTTCCCATATTTAATAAGAATAAGTAGTTGATCATTTATAAACTAATAGAGGTTTCTCTTCCTCTTAAGAGAGCCATAATAACCCAGATATCTAATTACAAATGACAGTAATATCAGTAGGTATGTTACAGGCCTGGTGTAGCCTAAAAATGATGAAGAATCTACTGTTGACATGTTGGTATGGAGGCCCCCGAATTAAAACCTGCTTAGGGCCCCAAAAAGGCTCGTGCCGGCCCTGCAGGGATATGATCTGCGATCTCTGTAATTAATGCCGTCTCATTGTGTGTTTGTTGTTACTGATGAAACTGCGTGCTGTTGCTGACACCCAGCCACATTCTGCCATTTTCACACCAAAAAGTCACAGAAGAAAACAAAGACGGTCAAAATGAACGCAGAGCAGCCGCGCCATCTGCCTCCACGGTCTGAGCCACATTTGAGATTCAAGGCCTCCCCTCGTCCCTCAGAGCCCTTATCCCATATTCACAGACAAGATTGTGGTTAAGCAAAACATTATCACTGCTGATTAAGCGCAGATTGAAATAAAGGGCCAGATTTTCCCTGCTATTTAGATCCATGTCTTGATTTTGCAAGCAAGTTGAACTCTGGATGTGGCGCTTTACTGCCAAACGAATTAACAGTAATCAGTCTAATTAGACACATTGAGATAACAGCGGTGTCTTTCTTTACTTTCCCCTGAGCTTGACCAGAAAAGTGTATTTTGTGTCACTTCCTGTCAGTGGAGACAGGCACCGTAGCAGAACGCCAGATGGGTACACAGCGCCACGGATGTTTGACGCGCAAAAGCTGGTTGGATTTCCATCATTTAGACTGCTTTCGTCTCGTTCTCCTTTTAATCAGTGTTGCCCGTCTATCACGCAGGGGAATAAATTTTACTTACACCGCACAAGATGTATTTACTTTATTTAATTGCTGTTTAGTTTGCTTCAGTATGCAAAGTATGCAGAGCAGCGTTTATTAAAGACCTTGAAAAAAAGTGCTGGAAACTGTTGAAACAGAAAAAGAGGTCATTCTCCTCATATAGCTTCTTATATTAGCTATCCTAGTCACACACTGCATCACTTACCTGCTATTATATTATGAATTAGGTTTTTTATCAACTACTTAGTATAGTTACACATACATTGGAGTGAGAAGTGGTTTGTTGCCCCCTAGTGGTGGCTAGAGGACATAACATAACTATTTGAACTATAATGGAGGAGCAGAATTAAAAAAAATACAACTGAAGTAAGATCACATTTTTCTTCTTGTCAGTAGCTCATGTTGGCCAAGCAGCACAGCTAACTGCTGCAGGAAGTTAGTAGAGTAGCAATTCGGCAAAACTCCAAAGACAGAAGGTCTTTCTTTGCATTTTTTGTGCTTTGTTGATTTTTACCAATCAATCAGATATCGATCAGTTTATGAATCTATGCAAAGATGAGCTGACTTGAATAAACAATGTAATTTCCGCCATTTAAAATGCAGTCTTATAACAGCATACAAAAATGGCGTTTTGAAGGGATTTTCAGCGTATTTTATGACTGTCTAAGTCATAAACCGGGTATTTTATGTGACTCTTTAGCCAGATGTGTGGTAAAAGTTGCAATTTGTGGCCCCTTTGGCCTTCCATAGTGCAGCACTGACCAACTAGCTCGTCAAGCTTGTTAATATCCATCTGGATAGTTGGAAATGAAGGAGTTTGTCATGAGAAATGTAGGCCATCAATCCGCACACAGAACACACACAGTACACCTGAGTGTGTGGGAGCAGTTTCAGCTTTTACCTCTTCACCTCATAGCTGCTTAAAAATAAAAAAGATAACCCGGTGGAGGGAAAGGAGAAAATTTGTGCAACAGCTTAGGAGGAAATTGTGGATAAAACAATGAAAGGTCAGGACAGTCGTTCAGCAGTATTTTGGACATATAAATAGGGTTTTAAATAGTAGAAAGATATTTCCAGGGTGTACAAATGTTATTTTAATACGAGATCATCTCTTTGGGCACCTAATTCTGCTCAGATTTCTAATTTGGGTTTACCTCGTAAACTATATTGCAGATCTTGTGAACGTATGCTACTGTGCATGTGTCAAGCCATTAGAGGATGAAATAATAATAAAAATATACAACCGGTTGCCGTGCATGTGGGAAAGTGATATATTTGATGTATGTCTGCACATCTTGTGCTGTCAGCTGGCCACTAATGGACCAATAAACAGGCTGATGGGAAGAGGCAGGAGACAATCAAGCGAATATCTCTTTCTTTCCCTGCTGTTGACTGTGTTCATGGTTCGCTTCAAATCAGTAGTCCTATTACGGATAATGTGCCTTATACCTCTTATCGGGGTCTCCTGTGCAATGACCCAGCTAATGCTAAATGGGTGTCTTAAGCTGTAGTTAATATCTCCATGTAACATTAGCAGCAGCCTTATTAGATAACACTATTAATGCTGGAGGGATGATGAGAATGGATGGTATCAAAACAACCAAATGTTCACGTGTCTCTTCTGGATTCAACAAAATAAAAAGGTAAAGAGGAAAACCAGCCTCTGTTCAATGAGGTTTGACCACATCGAGGTGTACGCCTGTTTTGTGTTTGTGTATTGTTGTGCGAACGTGTGAGTGATGCAGCAAATTGTCCATTTGCAGTATATCCGATGGGCTCAGGGATGTCATTAGTCACAGCGTGCTCGTTTTCATTAAATGGCCCAGTCGCCATGGCAGCCCCACAAAGGCCAGCCCCCTCCCCGCCAGAGCAACGAGAGTGACAGCCCAATTAGAGCGGGGCGCCATGACACGCAGTATGCTGTGATTACAGCTCCGAGGAGACGGCAGCCGGGCAGGAGGGGGGGGGTGGGATACACTGACGAAGGTCCCAACGCGATCCATCTCCAAACAAACACGATGAGCCGTGACCCCGGCGGTCAGGCCTGCTCGGAGGGCGCCATATCTTCATCCCGCCATTACATGTGGCACCTGCCATCGAGCGCAGCTAGCCACGGCTGTTCAAGCTACACCACCCAGAGGGCTTCAGGCTAGCATCAAACAAACGTCGGCCTGTCCGGCAACGTTCTGTGCTGAAGATCTCTATCGCCTAGCAACGCAGGATACCACACACATCTCCTAATCCTCTGCAAGCCTCCATGTTTTGTGGAGAGCATGTGACAGTTAGGTGTCAGAGACGCAGCAGGGGAGTGACGCGGGGCTCTAATCTTGGTGATGATGAGAGTATAATGGAAAAAGAAAGCGTGAAGCAAAGTATGGCATTGAATCTGTCAGCCTCTGTGAAAAACACATTCAAGATATAACAGTCATTATGCCAAACCCAAACAATGGAGACTCATCATCGGATTGTGAAAAACACAGCTTCTACTTTTAAGCAGAATAAACTTTTTGAAAAGCATATCCCACCTTAGCTCCAATCGTCACCAAACTGTAGTGACGATTTGTCATCCATTACAGAGTTCAACTTGAGACTTTATGGATGCAAATAATACTCTGTAGAGACTAAAACAAAATTACCACCTAACTAAGCCAAAAAAGTACAAATAATAACTGCATTGGTCATTATTTTGCAGCTTACAATAAGTTATTTAACCCCAAGTGATATAACTTCTTAATTATTAAACTATCTTGTCAAAAACACATCCCATGGTCAGGAACATTCTTCTTAAGGGTCAAATCATTGGCATCAAGAAAAGAAAACATCTAAGAAGATTGCAAAAACTGCTAAAATATTGAGTTAAAACTATAACGCGTTATTAAAACTGGAAATAAAGTGGGGACCAATTGGCTTTCAGTCAGAAATGTGGTTAGAAGAAATTCTGAATTATCATGAACTTAGATCAAAGAAAGCAAGACCAGAAGAACTCAGGGATATGTTTAATAGTAAAAGTTGCCTGCTTTTTACGCAAAACCTGAAGGGATTGGAATAGAAAAGCTGTATAGCCACAAGAAAACCACTAATCAGAGAGGCCAACCAGAGAAAAAAGGCTTATGGTGCGTTCACACCAAACACGGCACGCATGTCAAGTTCGACGCGTGTGCACTTTGAATGCAGATGGTTGACATTTTGCTTTAGACCTAGCATTTCACGCATCTGGTCCGTCTGGTTTACATTCAAAGTCTATGGAGGCGTGTCAGACGAGTCAAAAATCGCTCTAGCAGTTGTTTTCCCTTGCCGGCCTGTATGTCGGACGAGTTGGATGCTCTTGAGCCGCAACGGGCCCTCGACGAGCCTCCGTATAGACTTTGAATGTAAACCAGAAATGCCTGACGTTCAAAATGCGTTTGGTGTGAACGCACCATAAATTTGCAAAGCGGGCACAAATATTGAACTCTGGAGCAATGGACGAAGGCCATGTGGTCTGATGAATCCATATTTACCCTCTTCCAGAGGCCACCCATGCGTCAGGGCAAGAAGAGAGGCAAATGAAGCGATGAACCAATCATGTCCAGTTTACCAGCTTGTGGAGGCAATGCTTTGACCTCTGGTTGTCAGATCCAGGTTCAGCAACATTATGTGCCCAAAGAATGAGGTCGGCTTCCAAACACCTTTTTGTATTTAATCTTTATCTGATATTAAGATTTGTTTGTGAATCATTTGAATGTGATACAACAGGATATTTTTTTTACAGTACTAAAGTTTCTTTACCATTAAGAGGATGTGTTGTAATCTGCTTCAATCTAGCTCACAGTGATTTTTTTTTTATTGAGTTTAGCTGGCTTTGTGGCATAGTTAAATTTTTCAAAACGTTGCTATTTTTTTTTTTCTGTAAAAGGTACTGAAGAGCTAGAGTTTTCAAAAAAATATTCCAAAGATGAAGTTAATGCTTTGATACTGTGTGATTTTCACTCCGTTTTCCCAAAGTGATGATTTTAAGCTTATTCACAGTCGTGTTCTGGCCCAGATTTGCCCACGGCTCATATTTTAATCAGGTTTTACTCAACAGATGGTTTGCTAGGCTGAACCATGTTGACATTGGAAGATATTTAGAAAAAGGGCAAACATTTTTAAATATTACTTGGCCGCCCACTAGATAAACCATCCTTCCAACACATTTCTTCAAACCATCTTTACTGGATCAACAGACTCGACTCTTTAAATTTTACTCTAGCCAACATTCTCCCAAGAAATTACAAACATATGGCAAAGAAAAGGCATTAGTGTTGTAAACATTGCTGAATTGGCTTTTCTTCCAATGAAAAAAAAATGTTTCCAGCTCTGATCGAATAGGTTTTATAACACCTATACACCCACATGTATCTGCAAGGTCAGGATAGGTTTTCTCATGGTTGGTTGAATTTTTGCAGAGCACAAGCTATGCTGCCGTATCAAACTGTTTTTAAAGATTTGTTTATGTTTTGGAGATTCTGAATCAATTCTGAATGTATGAATCTTGGCATTCAAACAAATGGGGAATAAAAATAAGAAGTAAAAAAACAATAATTTAAGATCTAGAAGTTTATGACAAGTAAATAGTCAAGATGAAGGTCTGATGAATATTTTCTGTTAAAATCCTGTTGTTTTTTCACCATAACAGTGCCAAACTACTTGAACTGGATCTGGTCCTACAAAACTATTCAAAGAAAAAAAGAGATTCTTTCTTTAAAGAACACAAAGAAACAAACAGAGGACAGACACTAAATACAGAAATGTTGGCATTTGAGAAAAACGAGTTTGCACCATTCTGCAAGCTGTGTTCTCTGTAAAATTCAAACTTCCTGGTAAGAAAAATAAACTGGAATCCCCTCGAAAGTTTGATTTCCCATTGAGAAACTGGAAGCAACTCCAACTAAACCGCGTTACAAGTTTCAAGGACGACTTTGTGCTGCTTCTTTGTGCTTACGCGAGAAGCATGCTTATTTTACAAGACACACATGTAAGAGCGCGTCAAAAATCAATGTTACATGCAAAGCTTGGAACTATAAACAGAACCAATTAAAAGTGATGTTAAATATGTTTGTAAGTGGTATGAAAAGCAACATTTACAGGCGCCGCCATGTTGAAATTCCTGAGGGATTCTGACAGACTTCTGACAGGCTACCGGCGCTACTGGGCTCTCTGACCTTAATGCATATTAAAGGATATTTGGTATTTGAACAATACAAATAGACAGTTTTAAGTGTTTTTAGAGGAAACTTTAAGTATTTACAATTTGGGGCGGCTGTGGTCTTTAACCTCTGCAATAATCAGGAATCCATTGGGTTTTAGGTGGAAATCTTGTTTTGAAAACTTGTGTCGTTTAATGGCATTCAGTTCAAGAGACTCTGGAAAATTGTGCATAGAAAAACAGCCACAGCGTTCTCCCTCAAAGCAATTTTAGTTTCTACTCTGTGTGTATTTATTCACATTGTCTATTTAGGACCTTTTCTGGTATAATCACATTTTGAAGACCAACAAGTCTTCTAGTGACTAAAGTCCAGTCAAAAAAAATAATTAGTGGTTAAAAGTATGATGTGAATTAATTTCAGGTACTGGCAATGCTTAAGGTGAGACATAAATGCAGTTTTTATAATGTATAGTCAATTCAATGTTCTACTACAGCTAGAAATAGAAGAACACAGACATTTTTCTATGCAGTTACCATCAATCATTAGACAGATATATCTTCATCAAGGGATTAAAACGAAAGATTCAAATGTGACCAGCTTCAGCTTGAATAATATGTATCACAATTATCAAAACACAAACAAAAAATAGATTTCTAAGCATGTTTACATATGTATGCCGAGACCTAGGAAAGTATAGCAGCCGCAGGGCATTTTTACAGCAAAAAGAATAGAGTTAAATACCAATTAAGGATTTTCTTTCCTGTGAACCTCATTGGAAAAATCAGAAAAAGGGAAGAAGAAAAGAACATTCTGTCAGGGCAGATCAAGCCATTAGCCTCTCTCACTGTACATCTTTTATGTTTCAGACAAAATGGTTCACTGCCTTCTGACAATAAAAACCACGGGTAGAAAAAAAAAAAAGATAATTTTCTCCAGGCGGTACTCTGCTCCATTGCTAGCTTCGGCATGAAGAGCCTCACAATAAGCTGGAAATTCACATTTTGGCCTCACATTTTGTATAAATTGCATCTCTAATTGTACGTAAATATGCTGGGATTCTTTCATCTTGCAGAGGCGGTTATGACAAGGAAGAGCAAAGAGGCTGCGACTAATGATTTAATTGTTGGGAGAAAAACATAGCAAAGACATCAAGTTATTCATCTTGTTGTCAAACAAAATTACATCCAAGTGTAGAGGTACGTCTACAACTGAAGGAACAATTCAGCTTTTCTCTTTAGGCATTCTCCTTAGACTCAATCCAAAATCAATAAAGAATTTCTTCATTTTAACAAAGTTATCGGTTTAGATATTACCATGTCAAACATTTGTAGATCTTAAAATTTTACACCTGATATTTGTGAGAAATAAACATCTGATTCATTTGTTAAAAGGGGACAGACATTGCATGTTTTTGTACTTCCAGATGTTTTTTTTTAAATATAAATTAATGTTTTTGGTGTATGGAAAATGAGTCGTTTCAAAAATCACCTGATTGTTGAGTCATATTCTAAGGGCACCGCACCATTACCTAGCAACCCCGGCTGAGTCCAGCCCATCACCTAGCAACACTAGCAGAGCTGCAGCACATTTGGTCAGCAGGTTTTACCGCTGTATGAGCTGTACAATGGCTGCTGGAAAAGACAAGTGCTTTGATTTTGACTTGCCATCCAGAAACCACTACAGCATTCTTGTTGGTTATGCAGGAGGCTCTACTTCTGCTTTTCTAAGATGTATGGTTTTATAATTTTGCATCTGTTTGCAGCCTTTTTCACATGCAAGTGTAAATGTTGAGTTGGGGGACGTGGCCAGCAGCAACTTATTTGGATTTAAAGAGACAAGGGACCCTAAAACATCTTATTGTGAAAGGAGCTCAAAATAGGCAGAACTGAGCAGATTAAGGTCTCTTATCTAAGATTGACTTCATCCAAAAAATGTACACAGTAAAAATGCCAGTGTTGAATTAACACTCACAGTGTTAATTTTAACACCCAAAAAGTGTCTATATGTGTCCAAGTCAGCTGGTGTTAAAGTAACACTTTTCAAAGTGTTAAAAGGTTGACACCCATTTTTTGTTAAATTAACACCAGATGTTGTTAATATTCAACAATACCGAGTGTCACATTAACATTACAACGGTGTTAGTGTTAAAATATAATGTCAAAAAGTAACACCAGTGTAGTGTTAACCTCAAAACATAATGTTGTGTTAAAAAGGTAAATAATTGACCCCACAAGGTGTCAATATCAACTAAATCCAGTGGTAAAAAAATATTCAAAACAATACACAGAAATGGAAAGTTCAACTTTTATTAAATCCATTTCAGTATTACAGACCTTCAATGCACAGCTCATACAAAACAGCAGCGGGGCACAATATATGTTTTTTCATCATCAGCAGCTGAAAACTGCCTGTCATAAGGCTGATAATATATCAGATTAGAGACACAAATAATAGCAAACACATCATCCACAATCTCTATACTGAAAGCATTCAGATGATCATCAAAACACTCTGTAATGACTTTAGCAGTCACAAAGAATGCTTCATCATCCTTGATTATGATGTTAAGTATTTTTTGAAAAACAGGGATTTCATTTTCAGTACTTGTACAGACAATCATTCCAATGTGGTATTCTGTTCCAAAGCTTTTTAGCCATGAAGTTGTGGATACACAAGGCACATTCAATCTGGGACAAGACCTTAAGACGCCACTGCAATCTAACTCAGTTGTTTGGTAATCTTTAAGAGGGCCAAACTGAAACCTTTGAAAGTAAAAATTCTCCCAATGAAATGCCAACTGCCTCTGGTGCTTCTTTACTAGTGTTTTAGTTATATTCTTAAAGCTCTTTACAGATTTCTTGAAGAAATTGTGTTTACCTTCAAATCTCATACACCACATATGGATGAGTGGTCCTATTTTTCTGATGCATCTGGGATAATGAATCATCAGATGATGTTTTGGAATCAACTTCTTATCTGTAAATAAAGACTTAAAGAGTCTATGATGGTCAGAAATTAAATGCTTTAAGAAATAAGTCATACCATCTGTGATTTTTGGTGAGAACACAATATTGACAATTTGAATCAAAAGAAGAATTACTCTCCAGTAACTGTTGTCCCTGTCAATTAGATCTCCAAAAATCAAAGGTGTATTGCGCAAGAGGCACCACGACTGAATAGCACTGAGGCCCAGGTCATTGCTACCATCCATTTTGACTGCACTAGGTCTGTTGTTTCTCTCAAGGTATCCATAGTTAAAGCTCTGTATCCTTTCTGAAAGGGTGTTTAAATCTATAGAAGTCCTAACCATGTACTGAAAAAGAAGCTGAAGTTCATACTGCACAACACCTTCCAACAGGTCATGCATAATATCAACTGCATAGTTGTTTGAACAATGAAAATACTGTAGTGCATTAAGAGGACACTCTCTTTTTACACCAAAAGAATGTACAAGAGTGGGATTTTGTGCCACAGCATTGCAATGTTCTGAATAGAGCTCTTTAGTGCGAAAAATTAGGTCTTGGTTATCCTCACTGAATACTGACTGAAACTTTGTTTTATCAGTTAAACAAAACCGACAACAGTAAGTTGCACTGAATGATTCAACAAAACCAAAAAGGCTATGCAATGCCAAATTATCACCAGTAACCTGAACAACTGAACCTCTTAATGGTACGTCAGAAAATGGTACCTTAATACCTTCCGTCTCAAGACATTTCAAGTCATTAATAAGAGGTTCCAAGATGGGACCAAAACCATACTTCTTCAAGTCCTCAGCATGAAAAAGAGAAACAAGATGAATGTTCATCAAAACTGAATTTAGTTTAGCTGGTAAGTTTCTTAAAATAAAATAAATACAGCCAAGTTTATGTGAACCCCTTTTGGGTCCCAGTGGATTTGCTGTTTCAAAATCATCGTAATACAACTGTATTTGGAGTGCATGTTCTTGCTCTGAAAATAATGAGTGATTTCTGAAATAGGAACCATCACTGATGTCTATATAGATCCCTTCTTTATGGCACTTTACTTGTTGAAAGCAAGTACTTAGTTCTTTGTTGGTAAACAATGACTCAAGAGTTCCTAAAATAGGTACATACATAAATTTGTCATTAACAGGAATTTGACTGTAAACACCTGTTGTTTTATTCAAACGTGTATCATAACGCACTCCAAGGACATGCTCTATTGGTTCAACAATTTTCCATTTTTTTTCAAAATACCTTTGCCTCTTTGTTTCAGTGTTAAGGTGTGTGAATGGATTTTCCATGGTCTCAAAACATTCTTTGACTTTGTTTAAGGTTTGCTCATTCACTTCAGATGAAAGATATGTAAGAACAGCATCCTGTGCTTGAATATGAACATCATTAACAACCTCTTCCATTGAACAAGTTAAAGACTGCACAATATTTTCAGAAACTCCAGCTGCTTGAACTTGGGCAATAACTGAGCTACACATGTCCATTAACTGCCTCTTTTTAGGAAGACTTTGTTGACTAACAGAAGTACTACTCAATGTGTCATCAGCACAAACATCATCGGTCTCAATACTATCTGTTCCAACTTTGTCCACATAAACAGAATCTATGGCAATAGTGTCTCCATGTGCTTTCATCAAGTGCTTTTTGAACCCAGAATACGTGTAAAAAACAGATGAACAGCTATGTTCCCCACATTTCAAACGCAACTTGTGCCCTGGATACAAAGCATGACTAAATTTCAAATGCTGAAAAAGAGTCGAAGAATTTCTGTGCTGATCCTTACAAATGTAACATGTTGGCATATTTAAGTGTTGTTAATTCTCACTCTGATTTCCTTGACTCTGGGGCTCTCCTTTGTTGTTGCCGCATCAATCCCATAAACTGTTGTTTGGATGAATGTGTAGAAGTTGAGGAGGGTTGCATCGTAGGACACAGCAAACACAAAGTGCGCCTTAAAAAGTTCATCGAAGGCAGCCACTGCAGTCTGTGCCACACAAGGAATGGGCTTCTGATCCAGGATGATGTAGAACTTCTGAATACTGCTCTTCTTCTCTCCAACGCAGAGGAGGAAGGGCTGTGCAGATCCAACTTTTCCAAGGAATGTCGCCATGCTTGTCCCCACCTAAGATTAAAAGACAGCACATTAGAAATAATGGTTTTAGTCCCTCACTAGCAACAAATTAAGAACATTTTCCACCTTCCTTTAGCTGTGAACATGCCACAAAAGGGGATGCGACTTGCAAGGAAACTCCTGTGAGCTTAAGTGAAAAGATCAGTTCTAATGGGCTCATACAATTCTTTATGCCATTATTTTCCCATAACCAACTTTTTGTTCCATTTTGTCATAAAATTAACCCTGATCTCTCCCATCCCCTCCAAAAATAACTAGAAATTTATAATACAAATAACGCCAAATAATGACTTTACATTTTACAGTCTTGTAAAAATGAGATCAATTTACGGTAATTGGAGCACAATAATTCATGTCAAAAACATACCTTCATGAACTTCACAACACGATCAGCTGCCTCAGTTGCACTAATTTTTACATGTTTCTTCCCTTTGGCAGTTGGAGGCAAGAGATGAACCAGCAGGAGAATGGCCGCCAAGTCACTATCCCATTCTGATAAAATCATAACAAGCCATGTTTAGAATGCATACATAGAAAAGACTGTTGAACATATTTATCTATCAATACATACCATAATCACTTGATTCCTCCTGAGCAGACAGAAGGTCATCCAGGTGAACGCTCTGTCGAAGGCTTTTGCTGACAGTGATGACCTTCGGTTTGTAGAACGTTGGCCATCTTGCAATGAACTTCCCCGAGATGTCTTCTCCAAAGAGCATGATGAAGTCCTGCTCAACCTAACAGAAGACAAAATACCATCAAAAAACCCAATTCAAAAGTTCAGTTAATCAAATCTGAGAGTTTCTCACCAAGCCTGGTGTATCCAAGAATCTTGGGAAGTGATCCAAGATGAGTGATGACTGGTCCAGATCATGTAGCATATTCTGTCTATGCTTAAATGTTGCCTTCATTTTCCCCTTAACAACGTCCTGGTCTGATGCATGCTTCATTATGGACATTGCTTCTTTGCATCCATCACCAAACAGCTGTTCAGATGTGGAGGTCTCCCTCTGAGTTCTCGGGCCGCCTTGATGAGCAGACAGGGAGTTCCTCTTAAAGTCACTTGCAGTGTTACGCTGAACGGTTTTCAAACGATAGGCCAGGTAGCCCTGTCCACTTTGAGGATCGTAGAAATGCTCCTATCCCAGAACAGAAACCACAAAATATTAATTACATTGTATTCAAAAGGACAGTTACATGGTTAATCCACATTGTAAAAAAGAAAGAAATCCAACCAAATTATGACCCAAGAAGAGAATCTTCAGCTACTCACATAGCCAGTTGGTGAGCAATTATCTTTCAAACTGGGAAAGAGGGTGACAATTCCCAGGGCATAGGTGATGCGGACATTGACAGGAGGGACTCTCCTAAAAAACAATTCAATAAGAATATTCCTGTTCCACATAGGGGTTAAACAAACTCACACCAATTAAGCAAAGGTTATAAATAGAAACCCCATTCTCAGCAATTACTAATTATTTAAATAATCATTATGTTAATAATGATGTTTTTTCAGACAATTCCAACATTTCTATGGATTTCATACACATGTTTAACTTTTAAAAGTACTACACAAAGTACTACAAAATATCAAGGTTAAATTCTGGCCCCCAATCAGCAGGCTGAGGTTTATTGGTACATACCCATGACTTTCGATCATATCTGCCACTAAAATATTGACAAGTTTCCTTCTTGTTGGATCAGAGAGACTTTTGGTCTTGTTGTATTCTTTTAATACATCTTCCCCCCCTGGTTTTTGGTGTAGAGCCACATAGACAATCTGCAACAGATTTCACATGTCATCCTGGTATGAATTTTAAAATGGATCATCATTCTATTTCCCACCTTGACACAACTCACATCTTTTGCCATCTTGCTGTCAGGTGGTCCTTCAGCCAGTCGTCGTCTCTGTGCTTTGGTGTTCTCTGTGATCACTGTAGAAGATGAGCTTGCTGAGCTTGGAGATTGAACTGACGAGGCTGACCCATCTTCAGAACTGAAGGAAGCGTCTGTTACCTCACTCTCGTCAACGGTGCCCACTGTACAAAGTTTAGAAGACTCATTAGCAAACAACTTAAAATTAACTTCAGATTTATATATTTTTAAAATGCATTAGAAGGAACACTTGTTTTAATGCTTTTAAATCTTACCAAACTGCTTAGTGACTACTTTGAAAGATACTGTAGCAGACCTCAGGAGTTCATCAAAAATATCAGCATCCACATCAACTCCAGAAGAGTCCTTCAGGTCTACACAGATTTCACTTGCCAAATTGAATTTAGCATGAACTGGAAGGAAACAAATATACTAATTACCTGAACAAGGACAGGGGTTGATTAATAAGCATTCGGGACATAATTTAAGATAAACTACCTTAAGCTCACTTAATTTAATGGCAGCTGCAACAACATATTTAGTACTCAACTTACCCTCAAGCATGAATTTCAAGTAATCATAGCAGTCATCCGTCACTGGAACCCGAACCCATTTCTGGACGGTCTGATGCTCCACTTGAACCAGCATTTCTGTGTAACAAAAACGGGACACGGTCCAAGCTTTGCCACCTTACAGATATTTTAAACCAACCCTTTATCACTTCCACTATCACTTTGAACACGTCAGCTCTGTCAACTATATAAACTTCATCCAAGCTAGAGTGTTGAGCTAGCTAGCTAGTCAGAATCTGTTACCTTATCGGCTAGCCGTAACGTGGCATTTTATACTCTTGCTTTGCTACTGGTATAGTCTACGGGGCCCTCTAGTGGACATGGGGATTTATTTTTTTTCGCTCTCTCTTGCGTTCCCTCTCAAAAGTGTAGCCTTCCCTAGCAACACTTTATTGCAAAGTTGATGAACCAGACAACAGCCACAATGAGTCCATAAATTATATAAAGAGTTGAACACATTCGACATTTATGTTGGATTAAAAACTTTTTTTATTTTATTTTGAGTGTAACCTTGCGGATAATGAACTGCTTCCTTGACGTAACGAACAACTTCGCCACGGAATTAAAAAAAAAAAAACATCCCCACATCCTCTCGGAGGCTAGCCGTTTGCAAAGTTAGCTTTTTAGATACACACATCGCCAATATTTCAAATAATACAGATATACAAGTATTATCCATGGTTTAAAATGACAACTAGAACTTACCAAATATAACAGAATTCAAATTTACCGTTCGCCTAGATTTGGCAAAACGGCGGGACCTTGAATTTGGTGGATTTTCCATGCAAAATGGGTTGAATATCGTGCACTCTTTGAAGTCTCAAACTAAAAAGCATATTTCCAACGAAACACTGGTCATGTATGAATATTTAGCTCACCTTTAGGAAAGAATTGCGTCTTCCGTGGGCGAAATGAAGCCGTACCGATCGACTGACTGGTGGCGTGACGACAGAAGGTAGAACGTGCTCTGCAGCCGTTACGCGAAGGCGGGGCTTAAGCAACACCAACCAATTAACACTGGAAGTTAACAGCGCAAATATTACGGAGTTTACACTGGCAGTGTTATTTTAAAGCTGTGTGGTGTCAAAACAACACTCACACTCTTTATTTAACACTACACCTGAGATTTTAACACTGGCATTTTTACTGTGTAATGAACATGTTTTATATAGGTCATCTTTTATTGAGTCAATTAACAATTTTGTTTTACCCTTTTTGTCCTTTTTCTGCGTTAGGTCTAAAATGTAAGATGACAGTAGAGAGTGAGGGTTGAGACATGAGGCTCTAATTGGCATAAAAATCAGAGCAGAAAAGTAAAACCATCCGAACCGTGAAGTTTGAGTTATAAAACAAAGAAAAATAGATGTACGAGTGCCAATAGAGGCAAGGAGGTTTTCTGGAGTTTTGAAAAATAAAGAGCAAAAGTATGAAGGGGGAGATTGAAAGAGACAACGAGGGAGAGGACGCAGTCTGGAGGGTTAAGGGCGATGCTGGAGTCTATGTGACGGCACCAAAGCCACAGTAGCAGCAGAGAAAAGCTGTTAACGGGAGCTCACCGTCCCTTAATCGATTGTGAACAGTGCTGCAGAGCACAGCCAATCCCGAGAGCTCCTGGAGACTTCTCTGGGTTACAGCACTTACACGCTGTCTGCCGCCTGATCCGGGAGACGTCGCAGGGAAAGCAGAGTGAAAAAGACAGAAAAGAAGAAAAAAAACAAAGAAATAAGGATGGAGGGCTGTGATTGTGAAGGAAAGGGAACATTGGGGCTTTGAAGATTTAGTTTTCATCTTTGTGACCTTGAAAGTCTTCACAGGCAGATGTAAATGTGGGATTGAGATTCTGTAAAGTGTGTCTTCTTGTGCTTCATTTTTGTACTTCTACATTATTTTTCTGTTTCTACTTTAGATCACGAGGACCTGCTTCTGTTCTGCATGGGGCTGGTTCTAAAACAGAATCTGATTTGGGTCTCCTCTTCCTTTTATAAGTGATTCCTTGCTTCCTTGAACAAGTTTAAATACTTCTATAGGCTACACGAAACATTTTATTGCACAAAATCATTCTTGGGAAATGAGATTTCTGCCTGTTTTGAGATGTTTTAGGGTCCCTTGTCACTTTAAATCCAAATAAGCTTCTGCTGGCCACACCCCCAACTCAACGTTTACACTCACATGTCAAAATGGCTGCAAACAGATGTGCAATTATACAACGGCAGATCCTTGAAAAGCAGAAGAGGAGCCTCCTGCACAACCAACAAGAACACAACGAGTGGTTGTGCAGCGCATGCACAAGCATGATTGGCAGCACTAGGACTGTCGTCCTGGCTTTTATTGATTGTTTTTCAGATCATCTGTCTCATATAGTCAGAACATAATGAGTTTTAACAAATACATTATAAACATTTTGTATTAAAGTTACATACAGTACTGCAGCTTTTATATATGAGATCATCATCACTTTTAAAGTTTACATACTTAGTGGTTTTTCATATTGTTTATCTCAAACATTTATGTGTGGCAAAAAAAAGGAAAAAATCAGAAGAAATCTATAAAATGTTACAAGCTTCTGTCAGCTGCAAAATGAAAGATGTGGCCTGCAAATGATTAAATGTTCTTATCCTTAGAGACCCAGTGGGCTGGGTCAGTTTGTTTGGACAAAGAAAGAAGCACTAACATTAGTTTGCTGAAGCCAAATTATTGCCCTCAATGGAATGGAAACCATTGTTTTGTGAATTTCAAAAGAATGTTTTCCCTCCATTTCAAATGAATGAATGACTAAATTACACCAACCTTCCTCTTTCTTCCATTCGTTATTTCAGCAGAGCAGCAGAATAATGATTGATTGGACTTTTGCTGCAGCACCTGGCATGGAGGCCCCCTGGGTCAGAGAGATGTTGATTGCCTTGACCAGCGCTACAGTGCTGCTGCTCCTGGTGTTTCTTTGTGTGATCCTGCATTTTTGTCCTTTTTTAATCTTTGGACTGTTATTTGATTTAGCCCTTTTCTTCTCCCTGCCTCTTTTGTTCCTCTCCATGTCTTTCGAGGTATGACCCTATTTTGGTTCACAAGGCAGAAATGAAGAGTTTTACCCCTCTGTGCACGGCTTGTGTTGTCCTGAATAATTATACCAATTAAATAATCAAAGTTTGAAATAGCACAGAGCTTCACCTGCAGTTATCCGACAAGATTCAGAAAATATATTGGGTTGATTTTCTTCATACGTCTACCCAATCTAATTCACAACATTAGAAATCCAGTTTCCCCTTTGAGGTGAAATATATTCTCTTTGTTCTCTGTAAAAGCAGAACAGTTGTATCTGATTGGCTTGATAGTGTGAAAATGAAGATTATAATGGGAGTAATGTAACATTATTGAGAAGAAGAATCCAGGTCAGGTAAAAAAGAAAATCTGATTTTACATTAATCTCTGATGGTTGGCTTCAGTGGTTAGATTTGCTTTCTAAAAGCTCGAAGGTTGCGTGTTCAAATCCTGATCAGCGTCTCTCTGTGTCGGGTTTACTAGCTTTCCCTTTGGAGGGATTTCCTCCATGTTTTTTGTTTCCTCCTCTTGTTCAAAAACCTGCATCCTAGGTTCACTGTTTTGTATTTATATATCTGAGTGGTAAAATGCTGCACTTTATAAGGTAATCCTGAGCCCACCTCCATGCGCAACACTGAGCTGGCACAGAAAATTAATAGACGGATTCTACACGATAGTCTTAGAAGGTTTTTCATGTTTTGCGTTTTATTTAACAGGTTGTTTAAAACTTCTAGAACATGGGGTATCCAAAGTGTCCATTTGTAGTCCGTTGAATGGTACAAGTTTGGTTTTCCAGTGGGAACTTTTGTAATTTTTCAAATTTAATCATTCTTTAACAGAAAGTGTCATGGTGCGTTCACGCTCAAACGCGTTTTGAGCGTCAGGTGCGTCTGGTTTATATTCAAAGTCTATGTTTCACGCATCTAACGCGGCGCAATTTTAATCGTTTGGGGCATTCGACACATCTGACATATGGGCCGGCAATGGAAAACAAGGCTAGAGCGATTTTGACGCGTCTGACACGCCCTTGATGCGCTTCTGTGGACTTTGAATGTAAACAAGACACGCGTGACACGCGTAACACGCGAACCGCTAGCTGTAGAGCGAAATATCAAGCGTTTGCATTCAGAGTAAACACGCGTCGAACCTGAAGAGTCGGACGCATTTTTTATGTGCGTAAGACGTTTGGTGTGAACACACCATTTCTCCCAAAGTATTTTTATTTGACTTTTAATTTCATAGCAAGTAGGGCTCTAAGAATCAAGTGACTTCGTACTCAAAAAAAAAGACAAGAACACATTAATCTTTCTATTAAACTTTGTTAACAAGTTTTTGAATAAAGTTCTCATGTGGCATAAGGTCCAAAACCAAGCACTGCTAGCAAAAGTCCAATAAAACCTTACAAAATAACTTGTAAAATAAAAATAAAATAAAAAAACTTTATAAGACTAAAGTACAACCGGTTCTACTATTGTTTTATCAGGTAAAAGGTTTGATTTTGATTAGTAGCTTCTACAACAATGCTACACAGTTTACATCTTGTTATTCATTAAACAAGTAAAAATCTAAACACTACGTATATCCCTTAAAAAAAAAAAAAAAACATAACATGGATGCTCTTAATTTTTTTCCATGTCTTTCTGTGTTTAAATATTCACATGTTTTTAGCAGAACAGACACATTTTCTCCATTCTTTCTTACAGTAAACATCAGGTTTTAAACACAAAAGCTCTGTTGCTATTCTGAGATGAGAAATCCCATTATTCCTGCTTGACTGGTTTCACCTGTCAGTGAATAATTTCCCAGTAATCATCGGCAGGAAACGGGAGATGACTGCCAGATTGAAACATCAGGCTCTGTGTTGATAACATAAAAGAACATACAAGGAGGCTTTCACCACGAATCAGAGGAGGAGGGAAGGAACATTCTCCACCACATTCATTTAGCTCCTTTAATTTTAATTTCAAGTCATGGCGGCTGTACTGTACGAGCCCAAGTCTACATAAACCTGTTAGCTAGTTAGTCAAGAGAATCAACGGCTACACCTACACAAGAAATGTGCTGCCAGCTGATTTTGGCAATGCAGCTCATTTGTTTTCCCAAGTTAGGCAAATTTTCCACGTTAAGCATAAACCATGACTCAAATCTGCTCTCATTTTGAAACATTTTCTCAAAAAAAACTCCCAAAACGACGCCATTTCTTTGTGTTGCTCTGTTGCTAAAATCAAAATGTTCGCGTGCCGTTTTTGCTCAGTGCCGCCCTGCCGTGGCAGTCATTTGGCAAAGTGGCAAGAACTCAAATAGGCAAAGGCTAATGCAAACAGTTTTTTAAGAGCAAACAGAGTGCTGGTCAAGGTCAGGCAGTCAGCAGCCAGAGCTGCCCCTTTAAATGTCAGTTGTCTAGGAAACAGCTGCAGAAATGGAGTATTTGGACAGTGGCTAAGCCTCCGTTTAGCGACGCCCAAGAACAACAGCGTGCCGAGCCAATGTCACCCTGTGGAGCCACTCAGCTCCACGGAAAGCTGCAATTCGAGCAAACTGGGATCTGGAAAACCATAAAAGGAGAGAAGTCACCGGATGGTATAATCCACATTTGAAGTATGACTCATAATAGATGTGAAAAATTTTAAATCGTGCCGAGATAGTTTGAAAAAGAACTGGCTGCAACAGGTTTAGATCAGTTCAATTTTTAATTATATTTTTTTAAGAACCACCATCACCTAAAATCCACTAATCCACCTATCAGAGTTTGATTTTATCTTGAAAAATGAAGTGCAGCATTTACGGCGATAAAGGAGAAGTACAATCTGGTGACCTCGCCCTGAAATACCGGCACAGAACCAGAATCACGGAGCAGAGTTTCTCACTGCGTCTTGCTTCAGAAACTCTATTCACTACTGCCCCCTGCTGTGACCACAAAGGCCAATCTGGGCATTAATGGATCAAAAGTGACCAACACTTTGACCTGACATGATGGATGTTATTCTCTCCTGAAATTTACTTGAGCTGGGAGACAATTTCCTCAAGTTTTAGGAGCAAAGCTTGAGGAAAAATGAGAACTTTGTCACCAGTGACAGAAATGTGAGACAATAAAGAAAGTCAATTTAACAGAAAGGAGAAAGCTCATATCGACTGAATATATTATGAAACACTACATCAAATACCTCTTTTGCTTTTATAGAAGCAGACAGAAAAAAATGCAAATAATCAGAAATCTGTAAAAATAAAAGCACAAAGAGCTTCACTTCATGAAAGTCAAATAGGTTTTTAGGCAAGGCTTTCATTTATTATTTGATTTCTGGGGGAAAATCTGTATTGTGAACAACCATTTCTGTCTTTTTAGTTTCAAAAAGCTGCAAGTTTATCTCTAGCATAAATCATGTTTACACAAACGAGGTTGGTCATTTTAATCAATGTTTACCTTTTTTAATCTACATCTTTTTTTAAAAAAATATATCCAAATTAAATACTTGATCATGATCGGAGTGATACAACAGTCTGAATCTAGTTTTACAGCAATAAATATATATTTTATCTCCATATCCCCACAAACTTAAATGAAGTGATTTTTAGAAGCATATCTTTACTATAGGTAGCATTTTATATTTTACAGAGACCCGCTCTAAAACACCAAATAGATTTTTAAAAATTAATATAATTAATTGCAGGATCGGTAATTAGTATGATATGATTAAATTACTAATTATTTTACTAGTAGTTCACTTGATGAATAGCTCTACTTTCTATTAAACATATTTTGCTTTCCAGTCTTGAAATGCATGTTCTCTTGTCTTTCCTATTTTGAGAAATGGTTAAAAGAAATTGGGCTTTGTGTAACAATATACTGACAGTCAAGGGAAACAGGAAGTAACTGAATAAACATTTCAAAACGATAAAAAAAAAACAGCATTTATGTTAAAATATGCTGCAGTTAAAGTTATTTGAATAAAGTTGCTAGAGGAGTAGAAATTTGTGGCAATGGAGATTATGTAAATATTTTTAAAGATGGTATTTTATGTTCCAAGTCAAACTAAAGGATGCATTTTCCTCCATTTTGAGTGAGAGCATGCGGCTGCAACAAATGATTAATTCATTCTGGGGCTTTTTATGCCCGTTTTCCAGGGGTGCCAATTAGTTTTGAGGTTATAAAATAAATGGTGGAGAGCGATTTCGCACGTTTGATGCTGAGGAAACATGTAGCGATCCTAAGACGGAGAATCACATCCCTGCAGCTGCTTTAACATGCTCTGTGTAATTCAGATTTCCATTTGTCTATCCAAGTTGACATCAAGGATATCCTCTGATCTCTGTGGCTTAGGCAAGTAGCTGGCATTGTCAGTTTCATAACTCATGAGCTGCGATGACATATATACATGTCAGCAGTTCTGCAAACAGATCTGCATTTATTTACAGCAGCTACATCTGTCTTTCCTCCCTGCAGCCTCTTCTACATTCTTCTATCGCAGCATTTAAGCAGGGAAAAAAAAAGAAGAGAGCAGTTCAAACATGTCAGACAGATTTTTTTTATTAGGATCCTCTCTGTGTCATGTTCCTTTGCATCAAGTGTCAGCTCCTCTTGAGCACAGGGTGACCCAGCTCCACTTCTCCACCCTCAGCTGATTAATTAGGGCCAGGGAGACGTGGATCCAGAGAGACAGATCAGATCCTTGAAACTCTTTGGCATGTCTTTGTGCTGGTGTTGCTGAACTGTGGAGTCAAGATAGCCGGTGGGCACGACTTGAATGGGGACCTTTCAAATCCAATCGCGTGGTGTTGGTCCCCATCCCGGCCCGGCCGCGCCATCAGAGCAGATAACGTGCTCCACTAAAGGTTACGACTCACTATGACATTTCTCTTGAGACTAAGAAAACCCAGATTGCTGACGACTAATCTTAATTCATGTAAGAGCCCATTTGTTTGAATTTGTACCTCCTGTGCAGCGACATGAAGGCACCTCATTTCTTTTTATTTATGATAAAACTTAACTAAATGAACAGATACAGGTGGGAAATAAAAACAAGAAGAGACCATTTGTTTGGGATTGTCAGAGGAACAATGACTACTGCTAGCTTACACCTAATCAGAGGTGAGTAAAGTACAATAAAATTGCAAAAGTAGCATTACTTCAACATATTTTTACTCAAGTAAAAGTAAAAAGTAGTCATCCAAGAAATTACTCAAGAGTAAAAAAAAGTATTTGGTAAAAAGTCAAATTATCAATCATTTAATATTTAAAAATAACCCCATCAAACAGACCAAAATATAAAGTTAAGTGGAAATTTTGGCATTTTAAGGATGAAAATTACAATAATTCATGTAAGTAACAGAAAAATCAGGCAGAAGAAATTTTTTTCCAAATCAGTTTCTTTCAATAATAAACATATGAAACTTTAACAAAAAACTGCAGTGTGTCTCTGTGTCTGGTGGATTTTTGGGTAAAACATGTTTGTTTTTCATTCAGTTGGTAGAAAATCATGACATTTTTCTCAAGTGTAGCAATACTTCATAATAAAATTATTCAAGTAAAAGTAAAAAGTACAGTATAGTAAAAAAAATACTCCTAAAAGTAAATTTTTGCAACAAAAATAAAAGTTACTCAAGTAAATGCCACTAGTTACCACCCAACTCTGCAGCTAATATTATAAGTCTAAAATCTTTGAGAGTAGAGTGGATGCTGGGGGGAGAAAATAATCTTTTTTACTGTTTACTTTAAATTATTATCAATAAAACGTCCATTTGTGCTTTAAATGCATCTCTTTGTGTCTCTAGCCAACTGTCTTAAAATAATTACTCTAAAGGTGTATTTAGCATTACCAAAGTTTTAAATTTTTTTCTGCACTTTGAGAAAACCAGTTCAGTGTCCAGTATTTTCACTATAAGCGTGCCAACAAAGTAAAATTTTTACAGCAACCTATTCAATACACTATTGACTAACAGCGTCACGGTTTTGGTTATTTTTAGAAACATTTGAAAATATCCTTACCGCTGATGAAGTGATGAGCTCCGTTGTTGATTAGCAAGCCACACTCGTCGATGCTTCGTAGCAAAGTTTGCTCACCTTCACAGAAGTTAATGAAAACTTCTTACTGTTTTGTCGTCTTAGTGTTTACATCCTTGAATCCAACAGTATCCAAAAATCGCGGTTTTCTTCCGTCCGATCAATGAAGTGGAACGCAGCCGTACCGTCAAGATGGCGGCGGAGCACCCGGATGTAAGAGAAGCGACGTCTTCTTCTTTAGATTTTAACGGCAGCTTGCATCCATTATTGTTGCACTACTGCCATCTGTTGGATCCTAATACTTATTCCTCAAATTCTCCTAATGAGCCCAGTATTTTTTTTTTTAAAAAAAACGAGATATCTTCTCTTTTCCTTCATGCTATTTAAATGAGTAATCACATTCTCAAATTTCAATTACCAATTAAAACACATTTCCATATTCAGTAATCTTCTTTGATTCACATATTTCCTACAGCTAATAAAGACATGCTCCATCGTTTTTACAGCATCACACCAACTACAAAAACCAGGAAGATGTTTCCCCGTCTTAAAAAGAGTGCCATTCAAAAAACCGGTTATTATTCTATTTATAATTATCTCCTCCCTCCTGTTTATTCCTCTAATCCTTACAACATCAAGTATTTTTGTGTCCTATATAAATGCCTTGCATTTATTTCATTATTCCACCTAATTTTCCATAACTTCTCACTTTCTTTCCAAGCTATACTTTTGCCTTCAGATTTAGATAACTTTATTGGCATATCAATATCTTCTTTTTTAACATTAGCCAACCTATCAGCTCTTTCATTACCCAAAATGCCTACATGAGCAGGAGTCCAGAATAATATTACATTTTTGTTTTGTTCACATAGTCTGTGATGAACAGCCATAACCTCATACAATATATTTTGATGATTATTTGTACTTCCCTTTTCAATACTCAACAATGCCGAACGTGGAACGATCCATTCTTGGAGGATACTATTAGCGCTTTATGGAAATGGTGAGATGGCTGATCAAAGCAATGAAGTTAAACATTATTCCATGTTATTCCGACAATGAGATTCTGCCATTCAATCTTATAATAAAATGAAAAATATCTCTAAATGTCATGTTTTCATATCCAAAGTACTCCTGCAAAACAGTCTGAAAGGTTGTAACCCCACCATTGTTGTCATCTTCTGTTTCATTGATTGTTTGAAGTGAAGAAATTATAATTGCACTTGTCCACTGAAATGCCCAAACCATGAGCTTTTTACAGAAAGTTTACCTTTTGGGTACAGAAATTTAACACAAAATGACTAATAATCAATAATAAAAACATTTTATTATCATAAAATTTGTATTAACAAATCCTTCATTAAAATATTAATATTTCAAAGATATTTTTACTTATCTCCTTCGTTCTTGCTAAACTTGATGTTCTGAACTTTTGGCATTCAGACTTTGTCCAGAAAAAATTACAAATCATCGTTGGTCCTCAACAATAGATTAAATCTGATATCCAATTAGCAGTTCCCCCGCTGACTTGACCAGTTTGACAATCTTTGAGCAGCAGCAGTCTCTGCTCTTTAACAAAAGCATTTTTCTTCTGAGATCCACTTCATTACCCACACTAATATGAAGCAAAATGTTTATTCAAATGAGCTCAGATCAAATCCGGTAAAATGAACGAGAAAAAGGCTAAAATGAATTACGCTTGAAGAGAAAAATGCATCGGAAATAATTACAAACTAAAGGAGGATCATGGATTTTTAAAAGTCATTTTCTCATTATAATACTTTTATTTATTGTCATCAGCCAACTGCGCTCAATGTCATCAATGTGTATTCATGGAAGCAGACCATATTTAAGATTTATCAGGATAAATTTGACATCAGCAGGCATTTTGAGTACCTGCTTGGAAACATATTATACTTTTTGAGGTTTGATTTGCCTCTTCTTTTACTTTTAGGGAAATTTATTTTCCAACTAGGTGTGAACTTCACTGTGTGACTCTGCCACAAGGAGGTTTAAAAGTAATGTTTCTTTTTGGTCCTAAATGGAGACACTTTTCAGGTCTGACTGGGTTTTGCAGGACTGTGGTTGAGTGCAGTCATCTCACGATAAGCCGCATGTGACAGCCTGTCAGGTCTCATCAGGAGGTATTCAGACACGGAGTCAAATGTACAACAGAAATAAAAAACCATGGATTAGACCCCACAAGTGCTGTTTATACCTATCATCTTGTACTTTCCTTTAATTGAAGGTTGAATGCCCAGATCACCATGAGTCCATCAGCATCCACCCAATCTTAGAGGATGTGGTGTAGCTGTGATTGCAACTGTGGGGAAAGAAGAAGAAGAAAAAAGGAAAATTACAGGGTTGTATCCCGTAACAAGGAGGATGTTGTGACCTCTGTGCAAATACATTTTTCAGCCTTTACATTTAATGTTGCTGATCCACTACTCTTGATTTGATTTACATGAGGTGGATGTTATTAAAAGGTAGTTCCAAGGCTGCTTTCTTTCAATTTACATGCTGTTCTTTCGCAAATAAGATTTTACAAGATTAAATGCAAAAATCCATTAAGAGTTTTTTATGGGAATAAAAAGGCGTTCTCATCAGCAGCTTAAAATCAAAGGTCAAATTTAGAACGATAATTGAAAAAGTGAGTAGCAGGAATATATTTATAACATATTTTATCTTATGTTTAAAGGGGACTTATTATGCAAAAATTCACATTTTGCATTTTTTGTACTTCCGTCTAGGTCTAAACTGCTTATAAAAATAGCCCAAATGTTTAAAAGAAAACAAACACTCAGACCATTTTCTGGTAATAAATGAATGTTTTGGTGCCTGGAAAATTTGTCGTTTCAAAAACTTCACAATTCTTAAGACACATTCAAAGGGATTTGTGCTGTTACCTAGCAACCCCAGCCAAGCTCAGTCCCGTTACCTAGCAACCCAAGCAAACGGTTTTATTGCTGCATGTGTTGTACAATGGCTGCTGGAAAAGAAAAGTGTTTTGTTGTTGACTTACCATGCAGAAACCACTTGATGCATTCTTATTGATTCCGCAGGAGGCTCCACTTCTGCTTTTCAAAGATATACAATGGTATAATTGTGCATTTGTTTGCAGGCATTTTGAGTTTAAACGTTGAGTTGGAGGGACCAACTCAACTCAAAATAGATCTGCTAGCAATAGGCAGTCCAAAGCACGAGTTAATCTATTTAAAAATAGCTCTTTTTTTCTCATTCCTCATCGTTTCTGAACTGTCCGTGATGTGTGATGGAGCCTCTACCCCTCCTGCCATCTCCCTCTCTTCCTACTCCCCCCTCCTGGAGCGCGTAGCTTTCGTCTACAGCAGAGGTACCCAAAGTCAGTCCTGGAGGGCCGGTGTTCTGACTATCAGTGCTACCTCGTCAGATTTTAATATTGTAGCACGGATAGATAGCTAAATCTATCTGTCAGTGCTACGCGTCCAAAACTCCTACCGTCATGTTTATAAACAGAAAACTATGGCGGGTTGTGTTAATGTTAAATACATTGGATAACATTATTTGAGTGACAGGACTGAAGTGGAAGCTTAAGAGTTATGCTTAGCTTAGCATTGGAACAATTTATATACATAACAAAACCACAAGATCACTTCCTTCATCTGAATATCCTAACAATTTAAAATGAAAAGCTGTAGATTTATGTACTAATCCTTTTATTAGAATATCCTACCTGTTAAAAATGTTTTAAATACCGAGGCGTTTGTAAGAATAAAACTGTATCAGACAGGGGAAACAGGTTTCTATTGGAATTAAATTAAAGACAAATACAGATCACCGCAAATCTTTTTGCGCATGAATCCATTGTATAACAGACTTTATTAAATGCAGGGCAGCCATAATGTGTCCACCGAACTGCGCACCTGAAATGATAGGATATGATTCATATACACTAATATTACACCGCTATTACACAGCTTCAATCTCACATAGTATCGCTATCAACATCTATTTAGCAAGGTTTAGTAATAAAGAGTGTTATTAAACTAAAATATTTTAAAGTATAGAGACAAAAAAGCCCACAAAACAATGTATTTTGTCCTGATTTACTGCCAAATAATAACTTGTTTTCAGAAACGACAATGCATATGGCAAACTAAAGCCATTTATAAATATATTTACAAGCTGCCTGTTATGTAAACTAAAAACAAGAAGTAAAACAGCAGCTTAATGAAAGCCAGCTACAAAATAAATTAAATAAAGCTTACCGTAATCTGCGATGAAATAAAACAGGAGACGAAACTTCCACAGGTAGGACGTATTTATAAGAAATCTGCTGAGTAAGCAGTATGTGACGTAGCATCGATGTGCGCATGCGCATTACCACAAGGTGGGACGGATTTAAAGGTAGCGCAGATAAACAGAACACCGGTGTTAGAGCCATAAATAGGAAATATTTAAGTTATTTGTATGATGGTTTGTTTTTTTATTTTATTATATTTAGTAAGAAGACTAATATTTGTTCAGGCCATTTTTATTGTGAAATTTAGATTTATTTTGAAAGGCTTGCTTCACGGAGAAATACAGTTTTTGACCGTGTAAGCTGTGTATATTTTGGAAAAGGAAAAAGAAGAATTGTTAAACTGATGTATCATGATTTTTGTATTTTTCGCTATTTTTTACTGATAAAGAATTTTCGTTAAATTCACGGTTTGCACGCGTCCTTTACTTCCAGTGTCTAAGGAATGACACAGATATTGGATCTGTTGCCATAACATTAGTCAAAAACTGGCTCCAAGAGGATAAAAGGACATTCAAGAAAGAAAGAAACGAAGCGGAGGAAGCTTTGAGAAGACGAGAGGTTAAGAGCCATTCTCAAGACTTGGATTGCCGTGAGTAGCTGACTAGCTAACATGCTAATGGCGAAGCTAACTATGCTAACTGAGGGAGCTCACATTTACACTACACACGTCGTTTGCAAGAAGACATTAAAGCTGGAGAATATTTTTTACGTTTATGGACTATAAAAGCCTTTTGTGAACATTGGACAGTTTGTCTAAAATAAAATAAAAAATTATTGGACATTGTTGAGACTAAGACATGGAGGAGAAACGATCGTTTGCTGCCGCATCGGACGCAATGCAGGCGGGTGACCACAAGAGGGAGCCAAAATACACACAAAAGGCACTCGAAGAGAAACTCCACAGGCTTATTGGACAAAGAAGGGCAAAAATGCTCAGATTACGGCTAAAATGAAGGAAATAGACAGCATGAAAAGTAATGACGAGCATGTTGATAAAGTGGAATCAGAAACACTTCAAGGTTTTTACAAGCTGCATGAAGAGTTCATATTGCTAAACAATGTTGCACAGATGTTACCTGAAGATGAAGCTAACACAGATCAGTGTGACTGGTACGAGTCAAAGGCAGCTACTATTAAGCAGTTTTTGCATGAGACAGAAAGTTGGATTCAAGAACGTAAAAGATATGTTCAAAATGAAGAGGAGGTTACTCCACATGACAGTGTTTCTGTGATAGCTGATCTTCGTCGTCAAAGAAGTAAGAGCAGATCGAGTTCCAGCACTGAAGGTTCTTCAGTTGTGGCAAACACTAGTTCAGTGGCTCGCATGAAAGAGGAGGCTAAAAGAGCAGCTCTTCTAGCACAAGCTGAATCGCTAAAGAGGAAAAAGGCAATACAACTACAGGAAGCAAAGCTAAAGGCTGAGTTGGAGGAGCTAGAGATTGAAACTGCAATAGCAGCCTCTACCGCTAAGCTCAAGGTTTTCCAGAACCATGAAGATCCCCGAGATGCCATGAATGAATATGTGAAACACAGGCTGGAAGGACCTCTATCAAGTCTTCCAAGATCCCAACTTGTACATGAAATCCATGCTCCAATGACAGCAAATGATGAAGAGAAGGAAGATCATCCGATTTTTGATGTGTCTGCTAGTATCACGAAACATTCATCTCAGGCATATTTGTGTCATCAGGATCACTCGGATGGAGCCCCACCTACAGGTCCTCAGGATCCCACATCTACAGGTGACAAGATTTATGAAGTGATGCATCATCAGAACCTGATCACTGAAATGTTGGTCAAGCAGCAAAGCCTGTCACTGCTGCCCAAGAGAGACATTCCTGTGTTCTCAGGTGATCCACTCACATATAGATCTTTTCTCAGAGCACTTGACAATGCTATTGACAATAAGACACAAAATGAGAAAGATAAACTCTCTCGTTAAATTCACGGTTTGCACGCGTCCTTTATTTCCAGTGTCTAAGGAATGACACAGATATTGGATCTGTTGCCATAACAACCGGCATCCTGCATGTTTTAGTTCTCTCCCTGGTGGTAGTAAGAACCTTTTCAGCATGTCAATGTTCTTCTTAGGCCTCTAACGAGCCAGAATTGGATCCAGGTGCGTTAAACCAGGAAGAGAACTAAAACATGCAGGATGCCGACCTTCCAGGACCGACTTTGGGTATCCTGGTCTACAGCTTTCAAACCGTTCAGCATCTGTCTGCTTATTAAAAAACGTTCCAATTTAAAAGCAAAAGGAGATTCTCTAGTTGTGCTTCGTGTTATTTTGCTCAATTAAAACACAGCACACCTCGAAAATAACTGCTTATTAACTTATAACCGAAGATTTCACTGGTATTAAACAATAGCGCATGGAGCGTCTTCGGATAAGACGATTCTTACTGATCGGATTTGATTTATGAAATGGGGTATTTTATACAGGTGGTCCACAGACATAAAAAATGGCGCTTGCACTGGGACGGGATGAACAATAAACCGCTTATCATTTATAGATTTATAAGCCTGATAAAAGTGCAGAGAACAATTACTAATTTGTTCAAAGGAAAAGACAGTGATGTCGAAGATTTTAAAAAAGTTTCTGCAGACGTTACAAGATCAAATGGTTTGTCAATGTTTATACATGCCAGCAGAGGTGGAAAGAGTACAAAAATAACGTACAAGCAAAATGAGTTATTTTTTTGATAACGATTTGTGATTAGCACCTCATTAAAATTTTACTTTACTTACTTTATGATGAGTAAAACAAAGTTCAGCTCATCACAAAGAACATGAGAACATGTTGGTCCCAAGCTATTTTTATTTAAAGGAGCAAAATTATAAATAAAAAAGCAACACAAAATATTATGTGTATTTTTATTGGGACATTAATTTCCAATAAATTATGTCGGCTGCTGTTTGTCCCTCCCATCTAACAGTTTTATATAACTGACTGATGACTGATTTGTTGCTAAAATATTATTCAAGTTTACAATGTGTAATAAACTTGCTGCCTTTCTCATACTTGCAGTTAAATTGATGCCTTAAGTACAGCAAGATGATTTATTTTTCTCAGAAGATAACTTGAGCTACACTTGATGGGTTTTGCTCCTCTGTCTTCCTGTTGATTCAACATGAGATCTGAATACAAACCCAGCCGAAAGATCGATGCCATTTCTTCTGGTGTTTTCCTTATGTTTTATCTTTTTACTCATTAATGGATATGATTTCAAATGTAACTGAGTAACTTTACTAAAAAAAAAAAAATCAAGTAAAATTCAGGTTTTTAACAACTTAAAGGACAAATTAGACAAACTGTAATTACAGCAATAGATATAAATGTAACTAATTACTTTTCACCACGTATGGAAGAATATACATTTTTTTCACATTGTGAAGTGTCTCTACTTTCTGTGTTATCCAAACAAGGAGCTTATAGTACAGTAAAATATTAATCTTTTTATTTGCTTTGGTTTGTGCAATGAGCCACTGACGATTTTCGTCATAGTAATAGCAAGAATTTAAAACTACTTTCAGCCCTGCATGGGACCAATAACAGTCCTGAAAAACTGGTGACTCGGTCAAAGCGCAGGGCGGCGGCGAAGCCCAGTTCAAGGGTCGCACTCTGGGGTTTCTGTGGGGACGCAGAGGGCCGTGAACGTGGGGCGACGACCTACTTGGGGTTCTATTTTCATTTATAGACTGCACTTTTTCAACAGTTAAAGGATTATTGACTTCAAACAGCTGAGTAATCAGACTGAAAACGGACAATGCGATCCTAAAAACTCAACACACCTACCCCAAGAGGAAATGAGAAACGGTTCTGACTCTGTTCAGAAAAAACACAAAACAAAAACACTGCTTTTATACTGGCTCCGTATTTAGATTACCACTAAGTAAAAGCGAGGAGCGGGATCTGAAGGAACAGGAGATTTGAACTGTTTCTCCAGCAGGACGCCTCATGATGACTCCGTCTGCATAAAAAGAAGAGAATAATCTCAGAATGTCATCTGCGTTCATGGGGTATTTGGACCGCCTCCAGTTTTAACTACTTCGAAAAGTCCAAATCTCGGTATTTTTGTCATGCTTCCAGAAGTAAGGTTTGTCTGCATTGGAAATACTTTTGTCTGCGCCCAGAAGCCGTGCAGTGCAAAGTCTCTGATGGAGAGCTTCCTTTCAGCAGGAGAGTTTATACAAACAGCATTCTTTCTCTCAACAACATTCTCTCTGTCAACAACATTCTTTCTCTCAACAGCATTCTTTCTTTCAACAACTTGCTTTCTCTCAACCGCAGGCTTGCTCTCAACAGCAGTCTTTCTCTCAACAGGCTCTTCATTCATGTCCAGATCTTCCAAGTTTAGTGACTCAATGTCTTCCAAAACTAGATCACCAATATTCACATAGGGATAGTTTTTCATCTATGTCCTGGTTCTCAAAGTGTACTGATTTGGTATCTTCCAAAGCTGTATCACAGATGTTCACATGTGTAGATTACTTCAATGGTGTTCTGTTGGCTTTCCGTATTTTCTGGTTCAGAACTTTCCAAAACAGGATTACAAGGACGCACCTGTATGAATATTGGACAACACTTGCCTCTAAATGGATCATTCATTTTGTAGGGAGGTCTCATGGGTGAGTTTTCGGGAAACAACTCTGGGGTTTCATTTTCACTGATGGAAAGTTGACTTTTGTCCTGGTCTTCACTCTTGACAAACTCCAAAACAAGATCACAAGGAGCCACATCTGAAGGGGCTTCACTTGCATCTTGGCTTTCCAAGTTTGTTTGTCCTAACTCAGAGGCTGGCTCAATGTTTGGTCCACTGTTACAGGGCTCTTGAGTCTGGACAACATCTGAATCATCTGCACAACAGAACGCATGTTTAATGCACTTCCATGCCTTTTGAAGATTGTTTTTTTGAAGATTAATTTTCCAGGGACGTTGCAGGGTTCTTTTGAAATCCAGTATAATGTTGTGAAAGAACACTGGGCTTTCATCTAGACTGATAGGTGATTGACTATCGTCCAGGTCTTCATCAAACTCCAAACCAATATCACAAGGAACCACATCGGAACCACATCCACTTGTGTCTTGGCTTTCAAAGATTGTTTTCTTCATTCTTTTCCAAAAAGAAGGTCTCTGTTCCATTTTAATCGGTGAGCTTTTGACATTCATCTCTATTGCACTGAGCTAATGAAATTTGTGCCAACTGACCAGAGAATGAACTGATCACTTTGCTCATGCACTGGCCTCTATGACATCACAAAGTCAGCCTTAGAAGGGTCTCATGACACAGACATCATTTGAAGTCATGCTGATGACATCATTGTCAGCAGCATGGCAACTGTTGCTAGGGGTAATAATAGCACGCAGTGAGCATGCGCTATGAAAATAAATGGAATCTGTGGGCACTAAATACATTACTCCCACAAGTCTGAACCTGAAGTGATCTGCGCAGCTTCGCCAGAACAGGGGGGCCAGGGTATCATTGGCCCCTCCACTTTACCGCCCTACCCATTTTTATTTGTTATTTGGGTTCTATCTCTTAACAGGCATAGGGCAAGTGTCAATGGGACCACTACATCCAACCAGTTACTCAGCAAATCCACCGCTTTAACCCAAAGGGTTTGACCATTTTGCAGTCCCATATTCAGTGTAAAAAAGTTTCTACTTTTCATCTGCTCTCCTGCGCAGGAATCCGCTGCTAATGAACGGTAGACGTTCCACTCGGTTTGGTTCGATCGCAGTGACAAGGTCATATTTATATATTTTTTTTCTGCCTGTTTTACAAAGCGCTTCTCTGTCACCTGGTCATCCAGGCAAAGTCGTGAAAACGTATATTTTCTCATGGTGACTCACTAGTCTCAACACGTTAGGCGCAGCAGATCGGACAGCGAAACCAATCGAGTCTACCAACGTCAGCTCAGGCCCTGGGAGTAAATATAATTTTTTAGTACAGATTTTATAGTTAAAGGAACTTAAAACAAAAAGTCAGCATCAATGTAAAATTCTAAATATATTGAAGGGGTCATGAAATGTTTTTTGAAAAATTTACTACCAACTCAAATTCTACTTGTTACCATTTAACTGGCCTTAATTTGGGCTAATTTCATTTACTACCTTTTACTGCCGCACAGAAGCCCTGTTACATGAGGCAAATAGCTTCTGACCCACTGTAACAGTTTATAAACCATTAACCTAACCTCAATACGCCTGATTAGCGCACCATTCTGTCCTAACATGTAATAATTTTAACGCTGGCTGAAACACAAGCTAAAATTTAAAAAGAAAAAAACCCCACAAAAAATAGCACCAAAGGAGAAAAGCGAAGTTGGAGAGGTCGGGGGGATCTGGAACTATCGGTTTTTTACCCCCTTTGCCCCCCTCTTATTATTTTTCCCCCCGGTTCAACGGTAGTGTGTCTCCCCCTGAACCCTCCACCCCCTCTTGTTCCTACGTTCGTCTGTCACCTGGACTAATGGTCAAACCCAAAAGAAGTCCAAAAGATAGATGTTCCAGGGTCCAGTTAGCAAGAGAAATGTCGTCTGACCACTTTTCGCGCTTCGCAAAGGTACTTCTTCCTATTGTTGCACTCACAAAACAGACAGGAGTCCTTCAGTTTCGGCAACTTTATTTGCCCCACTCTGTATTTTTAATTTTTTTTATTTATTTTTGTTTTTGTTGTTCTTCTCAGAAGCAGTGCTGCCATAAAAAGGACACATAGATGAGGATCGGCTGGAAGAGTTGGGGTTGTTTTCTGAGAGTCTCTCTACTCGGGTGGAGCAGCTCTGCAGGACTTGGAAGGTTTGGTGACCCAACTGATCATAAGTGTAGATTCTCCTGGGCAGCCTCCTCCTTCTCGGGCATTCTCCAGGTGATCCTTCATCTCTTCGACCTTCATTAGATTCAGCGGTATCTGAGTCGACCTCCTCTTCTGAGGGTGTAGCTCCTCTACTCCTTCCTCCAAGACCTCGTTTGGCTCAGTCACATCTTCAGCTCTCGGATGAAATTCCTCAGCCTCTGCATTTAGAGTTGACTCGGCTGATCATGTTGTAGACATCTTTCTTGTTCTTCTTACTTTGTTTTGGTTTGTTTTGTTTTTTCTTTAGAATTTGAACTGCTGATGTTGGCCTCTTCCACCAGGTAAGGGCATGATAATAGCAGGTTGCGATGTAACACTCGTTCCCTTTCTGTTCCATGCAGTGGTTTTACGACAAATACTGGGTCCTCCTCCCCTCAACGTCTCTTCGCCCCCCGCCACTCCCCATTCTGGCTCTTCGGTATGCTCTACCCACCTCGCTCTGACTGTAACAGCGGACGATTAAAAGTTTCCGGTATTCTCAAATCCAAAATCCACTGCCGTGAGTTGTGAAGTTCTGCTGAAGAAACACATCCAGTTTTGACACTTTCTGACAACGTGTCTCTCCCTGGATCTCCGTTGGTGAGAAAAAGTCCTGTAAACACCGTTATGCATGAGGACGCACAGAGCCTGACTTTGACGCAGCATAGACGCACACATTACGCGTGGTTACGCATGCAGCTAGTGGATTCATGTCAAAACAAACCCCAAAATGCCTTATATCCTTATAACAGGACACATGTTGGCTACACATTGGTGTCTTTAAATTTAGTTTCCGAGTTGACCAGTCAGAAATATTCCAGAAAGAACACAGGCATGTCAAAACGAGCTCAAGTCGCTCTCTGGATATTATGGGCTCTTTGCACCTACAGCGCTGACGTCACATCCACATGCGCAAATGCAGCTAATTTTTTTCCGCTTTGAGTGACCATGACCGCAAGTAAAGACAAAATCGTATTTCAAAGCAGACCAGAGCCGGACAGCCGAAAAACTGATCTGCCTGTGCGATGCACTTCTGCAGATCACTATTAGTGCTCTGTCCCAGAACCAGCTGGCCTGGACATGGCAATAAATGAAAACGAGAAATTACAAGAAGAAATAAAAGCCCTAACAAACCAGATCGAAGAACTGAAAATCCAATCTACCTTTGGATTACAAAGGTTTGCCGGGTCTGATGACGACATCCGATTTTACGCAAGGTAAGTGTTACATGTCTCAGCTGTATTGAAACAGTTGTAACAGATGATTTTTTTTTTAATGTCTATGCTTCTCCTTTCTTCCGAGTGGGAAGCCTGTAAACAAGAACAGCTTTAGCGAACAAAGAACGACTGCCGTCTTCTTCCCCAAACTCTGTCTCTTTATTACAAATTGTCAAAATCATGAAATCATGCAATCATACAATGAACATTCCTTTGTGCATTCATGTCCATGTGTCCTTCCGTTGCTCCAAAACAACCATATTCCATCTACTTCAATAAACAACATCAGCCCCACCAGCTGTGACAGCATCCAAGGGCCAAATCAAAACAATTCAACAATCAATTTAAATCTTACAGATTTACATAAAAAGAAAACTATTTCTCAAGTGCAGTGAAATTTTAAGGCTACTTTGAATTGTAATAATTCTGAAAAATGTAATCATATTATTAGTACTATAATTTAATATGGGCATATTTAGATGACTGGATCTAGCTTAAGCTAGTACAGTAGAATCAATTACAGGGTAGTAGGGGAAAAGTGGTAACGTCTATAATAAATGTTTGAAACTGATGAGAACTGATTTCCGGTACATGTAACAGAGAGTAACTTTAACACTTCCTATCAAAAGATAACACAACACGTCAGGAAACCACCGTAATCCTTAATAAGGTTGGGTCGGGGAGTGGATCGGAGTTTATAGATACATGTAGCAAACTTCTATAACGGCTGTTTTACGACCGTTAAAACTAAAAACCGTAATTATGAAACAAAATCACTCTTTTTTTTTCCCTTGAACGTCTGAGCACGTCTAGCATGTAATTACGAAATCAGCACCAAATGAACTTGTAACTTTACATTTTAGCGGGGACAGTTTCCACCAGCTTCACACCACTAACCTGTAAACAAGAACAGCTTTAGCGAATGAGAGAACGACCGCCATCTTCTTCCCCAAACTGTCTGAGGAGCGAGGGGGCGGGGCTCCTCACTCTAGGACTCCTGGTGAAACGCTGTCTATAATTTGGTTCCCTGTTTTTTTCTTTAATTTGACGTGGTATTTTGGTCAATATCACCCTAAAAAAACATATATAATGCATCGTAATACTAATAATTTATGTGGTGGCTTATACCCTTAAATTTTTTGTCTATAGACAAATGATTATTACAATCTCCCACTTTATGGTGTATCACATAAGCTTGTACACTGCAACGAACCTTTTTCCTTTTTAAAATTTATGTTACTCGCCCCACCTGTGGTTTCTTAACTAAATATGTCTGAACTCAACAATACAAGGCTTGACGTGCTTCCTCATGCTTCGGAAGCAAAAAGACAGAACCGTAGTCTCCCCTGTTAGACACTAACGACAACAAACACACATTAAAGCAATACACTTAAAAATAAATACAAAATAACGAAAGAACATTGTCCGTGAGAAAGAATAAGAATGTTTAGACATTTAAATAGCAGAATTGTATAAGTAAAATGTCCGAGAATATTGCCTATTAGCATAAGCTAAAGCTAATGTTAGCCACCAAGTTTATAGACCTTTAAAGTAAGACTCACCTTCATATCCATGAATGTATGACGATACATGCGTCTTAAAACCTTTTTCCAGTTTGCTTTGGACGCGGTTGGGGCCCACTGGTTTAAAGGACAAATTAGACAAAATGAAGCCTAGGTGTAAATTCAAACTACAAGACTCTAACTCCACCTGCATCATCCAATCGGCGCGTCCCGCTCATCATCGTCGATCTATCACCGCTGGACCAAGCCACGTCACGGCCAATCACAGCCCCAGTTGAAGAGGACCTCCATCCATGGCATCTTCCGCTTTCCAGCTGCGCTCAACCCACCTCCACCCCTTCCCCACCTCCACTCTCCAGGCCTCCACCATCAGTGTCGGCCCCGGGGATGACATTCCTCTACTTTCTGTGTTATCCATACAAGGAGCTTATAGTACAGTTAAATATTAATCTTTTTGTTTGTTTTGGTTTGTGCAATGAGCCACTGACGATTTTCGTCATAGTACCGGCAAGAATTTAAAACTACTTTCAGCCCTGGCTTAGACCTAAGCTAACTTTTTCAAAGAAGCCTACTTGTTCACCTTTAAATAAAAATTACAAATCTCAGATTTTATTCTTTTTTGTTATGAGAATAAAGTCACAATAAAACCAGAATAAAGTTGTAATATTAGGTGAACAAATTAGTAATTTTATAATAACTCACACTAAAATTAACAGAAAATTAAAATGATAAATGTTGAGCATCTTGTGAAGTTATAGTCTGGTATAAGTTTTCATGGCACTTCGTAATTTGATGCTGATGTGTT
Organism: Xiphophorus hellerii; assembly: GCF_003331165.1. Lineage (NCBI taxonomy): Eukaryota > Metazoa > Chordata > Actinopteri > Cyprinodontiformes > Poeciliidae > Xiphophorus > Xiphophorus hellerii. The sequence goes on along the minus strand of NC_045691.1, from coordinate 14,498,042 downwards.
AAAAGATCTACAGTCATGGCCAAATGTTCTGAGAATGATTCAAATGTTAATACTTACAAAGTCTACTGCTTCAGTTTTTATAACGGCAATTTGCATATACTCCAGAATGTTATAAAGAGTGATCAGCGTAACAGCAATTAATTGCAAAGTCAATATTTGCCTAGAAAATTAACTTTATCCCCCAAAACACATTTCAACTTCATTGCAGCCCTGCCTTAAAAGGACCAGCTAACATTGTTTCAGTGATTGCTCCATTAACACAGGTGTAGGTGGTGATGAGGACAGGGCTGGAGATCAATCTGTCATGATTAAGTAAGAATGACACCACTGGACACTTTAAAAAGAGGCTGGTGCTTGGCATCATTGTTTCTCTTCTGTGAACCATGGTTACCTCGAAAGAAACACGTGCAGTCATCATTGCACTGCACAAAAATGGCCTAACAGGAAAGAAAATCGCAGCTATAAAGATTGCACCTCAGTCAACAATCTATCGCATCATCAAGAACTTCAAGGAGAGAGGTTCCATTGTTGCCAAAAAGGCTCCAGGGCGCCCAAGAAAGACCAGCAAGCGCCAGGACCGTCTCTTTAAAGTGTTTCAGCTGCAGGGATCGGGCTACCAGCAGTGCAGAGCTTGCTCAGGAATGGCAGCAGGCAGGTGTGAGTGCATCTGTTACTGGCACCAGACCTACACTGAAAAAAGTGATTTTGGAGAGTGGTAAATATGATCTACACAAATCATATAAAATTTAATTAATTTTTTCAGTCAGCCAAGGAATTATAAAATAATGGGTAAATTATACACATGCTACCCATTCGTTAACATTAAAAACCATTACATAGGAAAATACAGTAAAATGTACACCCGAATCTTAAGTATGGTGCTCCAAAGTTGCGCATGCGTCAGACCGCATTTTTGAATGAGCGGGACAGAGAACTCTGCATCGTTTCTGCCATCGAACCGGGAGCTGAAGGTAAGCTATTTACATAGGGGTGCTGTGAATAATAGCGCGAAGGCAAATTGTAATATTTGAAATGATGAGATGTTACACTTCACTTATATTCTCTGTGCATCTGTGTAACATGCCATTACTCGAAATCAAAGTTTGAATCTGTCCCTGGGGCCACCATAGCAACTGCAGGTAAGTTGCAATGAAATGTTCGTGGTGTGCTTTTTACATTAGCCAGCTTGCATGACTGTGTCTGACCGCTGGTTTTAAGGTTAGAAACTAGTCAACGCCAGCGTTTCCTAATATATTGAATGGGCGGCTGTTTAGGCAACACATAGACTGTAAAGCGGATAGTTCAGCTTTTGCCGAGTGGTTAAGGTATAGCTAATGGTCACTAAGTATCTGCAGGCCTCTGCTCCCACATCACGCTGCACCGAGACACAGGCAGTAAATACACTGATGTCAATGAGGAACAATTCATTTGTGTATTTTCGCCGCTCATGAGAAGTCCCGTCTTAAAATACTACTATACTAACATGTCGCCAACATATGAAATGACTGACGTGTTTTCTGTTGTTTGCCTGTTAGCTCCGTTAGCTCCCTTAACATGGCTGCTAGAGTCGGTCTCCGCCGCGGTCTGTTTAAAAACAAAATGATCCGCTCTCCAGATTACCTGCATGCCTGCGTACGTGTGTCTCTGTTGTTAAAGTTTAGCGTTACTTCTCAGAGTTTTATTTTTACAATCGGGACTCTGAAGACTCATGTAAAGATGACGTGTCGCACGTCTTTTCCGGTCAGTCGTCATGGAAACAGCGTGCTGATGTGGACCAGAGTGGAAACAAACATGTTGTAAAATGAAAACAAAGTACCACTGTATCCAACCTTTATGTGTGTAAACACCCACTGTTGCTGCACCTAATTTTTTTAAAGGAATTGTGTGTTCAAGTAAAACATTTTAGAATTGATTTTATATTATATTGGGTATTGTTAAAACGTCAGTGCTTAATAAATGTTTTCAGAATCTTGTAATATTGTTTATGAAGCATATTACATCTATGAATATGATCTATGAAACTAATTCTATGAAGAATGAATATTAATCTATGCAATTGCATTGCCTTTATTTTAGTGAGGTAAGTACAGTTGTTTCTGCACAACAGAACCCTGTCAGACAGACAGACCAGCTCTGATCAGAGGAGCACAGAGAAACTATGCAAAATATTTACCTTATGTTTAGTTTCTACCTTCATTAAAGAGCCTCAGACTAATTGTGATGTTAGATAAATGACTTGTAACTTGTTGGTTGTTAAAGGGAGAGTGGAGGCTCAATTCCACATCATGGTTTAAAACCAAACCTGCATGATCAGAACCTTGGACCCGATGTCACAGCTCTCGTCTCTGCAGCATCACAATTCTGGGCCCCGTAAAGCATAATCTCTTGTTCATGAGGTTAACATGAAGATAAGTAACCTCTGAACTATACATTAGCCCTTATATATTTCTTCTCCCAGGTACATGTCTGATCATTTCTTTTTCTCTTATTTCTGTTGCAGCCGGAGTCTTTGTATGTGGACACTCAGTATTTGCCCTCTCTTCAGTTCCTCTTGTCTGTTCTCCACAAGCAGGGACTCACTGATAGACCACTCTGCTTCCAGTTCTGGGGCTGACACACTCTCCCACGTCCCCACACCCAGTGTATCCTGTACAGGTATGCAAGTTTGCTAAATAAAATAAATAACATTGACCTTAAAGGTGTAGTTACCTTAACCAAAGACCTCATTCATGTGATTACTATGAGATCTGGTCTGTCATTTAAAATTTTATTTGTGTCCTTTTATTTCCTAGATCAAGGAAGAGTTCAGACGTATCACGACAGTTTCCTTGGAGGAGACATTCATGCTCAAGCTTGATGAGTACACACCAAGTCTTATGCAGCTTATGCATGCTAAAGGAGGGGCTGCTGGTTCCAAGATGCACCCTCTGTTGGACACCTTAAATGACGTATGTTGTTTAACTTTTTTTCACAAATGTGTCATTATTGATATATGTGAATTAAAAGTGAATTAATTTGTAAAGAATTGCTTTGTTGTGCACAAAGTTGAGCTCCTTACCAACTTAAACTACCCTTTGGTTTTTAAGCAATTTGGTGTTAGTGTATGTAATTCTCTCCCCACTCTCCACTAACAGTCTTTTCACTAAATTGTATCTCCCTACAGACACAGAGCATTGAGGGAAAAAAAGGGATGCAGTTGTCTGCTGCCTCATTAACTACCTTGGTGAAAGACAAGAAGATCTTTTCCATGACTGCCAGGTATGTCATTGATAACAGATGATTGATTAACTCAAGGGATCCTCTCCACTCCTTTTCCCTCTCTCCCCTTTTGATCACTCCCCTCTGCTCTCCTTTAGATAAGTTGAAATGTATTGAAACAGCATATTCAATAAAATTAAAAATGTGTATCTTTTTTGTTTCTTTCTTTTTAACATGTAGGAATGTGAGGACTACACAGACAAAACAATGAAGGTGATCGTGATGCACAACATCATGGCTGAGGAGGATCCATCAGATGTGTCGATTGTGATTGAGGGAAACCAAGTGATGGAAGGATGTGGAAGCCGAACAAAAGCGTGTGTACTGCTGATGGGACTGATATATGCCCTCAACCTTGACTATCCAAAGCAGCTCAAGAACACATTTGAAGCTTTTCAAAAACTTTTTTTGGAACTTGATGGGGCAAAACTACTGAAGAAGGTCCACAGCCTCAAAAACAAGCTCATGCAATAGACATACATTTCCCCTCTTGTTCCAAGAGGATCTTTTGTCTGGACAGAGAGTTTTAATGGAGTATAGTTTTATATTTTTGTTCTCTTCCCTCCTCTGCTCCACACACAGACACAGAAATATATGTACAGATGGATACATAAGTATGTTGCAGCCTCTCTCAGGTTTTTGTTGTGTATAAATACACCTGCAGATTTCAGATTTGCTCAGTCACTGTTGTGTGAGGCCGAAGAAACACAAGTAAGAGTTTAGATACAAGAAAATCTTCATGTGATTGGACATCCCATGCACCTCTGCTCTGATCACCTCACTTCTCCTTTTCTCTAATCAACTCCTTTCTTATTGAGCAGTCTGGATGTTCTAAAGCAGGGATATGTTTTATTGTCCAACATTACTGAAACAACAGTTGAAGTTGTTAGGTTATAACGCAGGTTCATTATTTGAAATGTTGTGTGACACTGTTGTGCTGCAGTTTATTCTGTGTTTTTGATGACTTTATGGATTAAAAACATTGAGAAGGTGTACGATCTGAATGTCTTTTTTTGGGGTACATCTTACCTTCTCTGAATAAGTAATGGTTATTAACTGCTTTTAATTAACTTTGATTTGTAATTATCAGGTATTACCTACTAGCAAACAAGACATAGTTTTACCTAATTTAACTGAGTAAGTAGCTGTTGAATATATACATAAATGAGGTAAAGTTTACCCAATTTCTTTAAGTATTTCATATATTTTTTGTTCAGTTACTTTATACTCAATATATGGAATTGAATTTACCCCAAAAGAGTCGATGCAAATTGTTACCTCAGATTTATTAGGTAAATTCTATAGATGAATTTTTTCAGTGTAGGGGAATCTGAGCCAGTATCAAGCGGTGCAAAGGCACATGAATCCTTTACAACCAATTTCTGTGGATCACAGAGGATGCGAGTTGAAACAATGTTACTCTGGCAGAGCTCGTTTATTCTGAGCAGCACATTTTCAATTAAACAAACACAACCACAATACAATTCAAATGCAGTCAACAACATCCGGAGTTTCCACAAAGAAATAAAATAAAATAAAATAAAATCCTCAAATAAAATAACATAATAGCAAAAGGAATTAAGAAAATCTAATCCTAAATTAACATAACCCAACTGAACAAAACATTCCATCTACAACACACAGTAAACACCAACGTTTGTCAGTTACAACTGTTTTTTTAACGTTTGTCAGTTGTAACTGTTACAGCGGCCACAAAAGAGATCAAGCCCACCACAAATAAATACACTGTTATAAGAAACAAAAATATTATAATGCTACCCAAACAATACTGACCGATCAAGTGATATAAATAAATTTAAAAATCCCCAAGGCTCCAACAACAAAAAGCAAGCTACACGCCGACACAGATCAACGGCAATACAAAACTTTGCAAATTATACATGTAAGTTATACAATAGACTCCGAAATTAATCTTTATATATGTACAGATCATTTTACATGGCTTATGAGAGTGGCCTTCTATCTTACCTGTGGATCACAGAGGAAGCGAGTTGAAACAATGTTACTCTGGCAGAGCTCGTTTATTCTGAGCCGCGCATGCCCAGAGCCAGGAAACTCGTTCTCCTCGCTAGACCCACGGCGGCGCGAGAGCGCCCCCACTGGCAAGAAGACACACGCACACAACAAACACGTCTACACACACAGGAAAAAAACAAAGACAAAAGACAAGACCAACTCCGATAGAAAAATAGGGGGTGTATTTTCTATTTATTTATTGATTTTTTTTAACCTTTTTTCCTCAACCCACTGCACATCTGCACGCACTGTGAGGCGGAGACTCTTGGAGCAAGGCCTGGTCTCAAGGAGGGCAGCAAAGAAGCCACTTCTCTCCAGGAAAAACATCAGGGACAGACTGATATTCTGCAAAAGGTACAGGGAGTGGACTGCTGAGGACTGGGGTAAAGTCACTTTCTCTGATGAATCCCCTTTCCGATTGTTTGGGACATCTGGAAAACAGCTTGTTCGGAGAAGACAAGGTGAGCGCTACTACCAGTCTTGTCTCATGCCAACTGTAAAGCATCCTGAAACCATTCAGGAAACCATCCTGAAACCATGTGGGGTTGCTTCTCAGCCAAGGGAGTCGGCTCTCTCACAGTCTTACCTAAAAACACAGCCATGAATAAAGAATGGTACCAGAATGTCCTCCGAGAGCAACTTCTCCCAACCGTCCAAAAGCAGTTTGGTGATGAACAATGCCTTTTCCAGCATGATGGAGCACCTTGCCATAAAGCAAAGGTAATATCTAACTGGCTCAGGGAACAAAACATAGAGATTTTGGGTCCATGGCCTGGAAACTCCCCTGATCTTAATCCCATTGAAAACTTGTGGTCAATCATCAAGAGACAGGTGGACAAACGAAAACCTAGGAATTCTGACAAAATGCAAGCATTGATTGTGCAAGAATGGACTGCTATCAGTCAGGATTTGGTCCAGAAACTTGATTGAGAGCATGCCAGGGAGAATTGCAGAGGTCCTGAAGAAGAGGGGTCAACACTGCAAATATTGACCTGCTGCATTAACTCATTCTAACTGTCATTAAAAGCTTTTGTTACTCATAATATGATTGCAATTGTATTTCTGTATGTGATGACAACATCTGACATACACACATAAAAACCAGAGGGCAGCAGATCATGTGAAAATATAATATTTGTGTCATTCTCAATACTTTTGGCCATGACTGTACACTTGATGGGTTTTGCTCCTCTGTCTTCCTGTTGATGCAACATGAGATCTGAATACAAACCCAGCCGAAAGATCGATGCCATTTCTTCTGGTGTTTTCTTGTGTTTTATCTTTTTACTCATTAATGGATATGATTTCAAATGTAACTGAGTAACTTTACTAAAAAAAAAAATCAAGTAAAATTCAGGTTTTTAACAACTTAAAGGACAAATTAGACAAACTGTAATTACAGCAATAGATATAAATGTAACTAATTACTTTTCACCACGTATGGAAGAATATACATTTATTTCACATTGTGAAGTGTCTCTACTTTCTGTGTTATCCAAACAAGGAGCTTATAGTACAGTAAAATATTAATCTTTTTATTTGCTTTGGTTTGTGCAATGAGCCACTGACGATTTTCGTCATAGTAATAGCAAGAATTTAAAACTACTTTCAGCCCTGCATGGGACCAATAACAGTCCTGAAAAACTGGTGACTCGGTCAAAGCGCAGGGCGGCGGCGAAGCCCAGTTCAAGGGTCGCATTCTGGGGTTTCTGTGGGGACGCAGAGGGCCGTGAACGTGGGGCGACGACCTACTTGGGGTTCTATTTTCATTTATAGACTGCACTTTTTCAACAGTTAAAGGATTATTGACTTCAAACAGCTGAGTAATCAGACTGAAAACGGACAATGCGATCCTAAAAACTCAACACACCTACCCCAAGAGGAAATGGGAAACGGTTCTGACTGTGCAGAAAAAACACAAAACAAAAACACTGCTTTTATACTGGCTCCGTATTTAGATTACCACTAAGTAAAAGCGAGGAGCGGGATCTGAAGGAACAGGAGATTTGAACTGTTTCTCCAGCAGGACGCCTCATGATGACTCCGTCTGCATAAAAAGAAGAGAATAATCTCAGAATGTCATCTGCGTTCATGGGGTATTTGGACCGCCTCCAGTTTTAACTACTTCGAAAAGTCCAAATCTCGGTATTTTTGTCATGCTTCCAGAAGTAAGGTTTGTCTGCATTGGAAATACTTTTGTCTGCGCCCAGAAGCCGTGCAGTGCAAAGTCTCTGATGGAGAGCTTCCTTTCAGCAGGAGAGTTTATACAAACAGCATTCTTTCTCTCAACAACATTCTTTCTCTCAACAACATTCTTTCTCTCAACAACTTGCTTTCTCTCAACCGCAGGCTTGCTCTCAACAGCAGGCTTTCTCTCAACTGGCTCTTCATTCATGTCCAGATCTTCCAAGTTTAGTGACTCAATGTCTTCCAAAACTAGATCACCAATATTCACATAGGGATAGTTTTCATCTATGTCCTGGTTCTCAAAGTGTACTGATTTGGTATCTTCCAAAGCTGTATCACAGATGTTCACATGTGTAGATTCTTCATTGGAGTTCTGTTGGCCTTCCGTATTTTCTGGTTCAGAACTTTCCAAAACAGGATTACAAGGACGCACCTGTATGAATATTGGACAACACTTGCCTCTAAATGGATCATTCATTTTGTAGGGAGGTCTCATGGGTGAGTTTTCGGGAAACAACTCTGGGGTTTCATTTTCACTGATGGAAGGTTGACTTTTGTCCTGGTCTTCACTCTTGACAAACTCCAAAACAAGATCACAAGGAGCCACATCTGAAGGGGCTTCACTTGCATCTTGGCTTTCCAAGTTTGTTTGTCCTAACTCAGAGGCTGGCTCAATGTTTGGTCCACTGTTACAGGGTTCTTGAGTCTGAACAACATCTGAATCATCTGCACAACAGAACGCATGTTTAATGCACTTCCATGCCTTTTGAAGATTGTTTTTTTGAAGATTAATTTTCCAGGGACGTTGCAGGGTTCTTTTGAAATCCAGTATAATGTTGTGAAAGAACACTGGGCTTTCATCTAGACTGATAGGTGATTGACTATCGTCCAGGTCTTCATCAAACTCCAAACCAATATCAAAAGGAACCACATCGGAACCACATCCACTTGTGTCTTGGCTTTCAAAGATTGTTTTCTTCATTCTTTTCCAAAATGAAGGTCTCTGTTCCATTTTAATCGGTGAGCTTTTGACATTCATCTCTATTGCACTGAGCTAATGAAATTTGTGCGAACTGACCAGAGAATGAACTGATCACTTTGCTCATGCACTGGCCTCTATGACATCACAAAGTCAGCCTTAGAAGGGTCTCATGACACAGACATCATTTGAAGTCATGCTGATGACATCATTGTCAGCAGCATGGCAACTGTTGCTAGGGATAATAATAGCAGGCAGTGAGCATGCGCTATGAAAATAAATGGAATCTGTGGGCACTAAATACATTATTCCCACAAGTCTGAACCTGAAGTGATCTGCGCAGCTTCGCCAGAACAGGGGGGCCAGGGTATCATTGGCCCCTCCACTTTACCGCCCTACCCATTTTTATTTGTTATTTGGGTTCTATCTCTTAACAGGCATAGGGCAAGTGTCAATGGGACCACTACATCCAACCAGTTACTCAGCAAATCCACCGCTTTAACCCAAAGGGTTTGACCATTTTGCAGTCCCATATTCAGTGTAAAAAAGTTTCTACTTTTTATCTGCTCTCCTGCGCAGGAATCCGCTGCTAATGAACGGTAGACGTTCCACTCGGTTTGGTTCGATCGCAGTGACGAGGTCATATTTATATTTTTTTTTCTGCCTGTTTTACAAAGCGCTTCTCTGTCACCTGGTCATCCAGGCAAAGTCGTGAAAACGTATATTTTCCCATGGTGACTCACTAGTCTCAACACGTTAGGCGCAGCAGATCGGACAGCGAAACCAATCGAGTCTACCAACGTCAGCTCAGGTCCTGGGAGTAAATATAATTTTTTAGTACAGATTTTATAGTTAAAGGAACTTAAAACAAAAAGTCAGCATCAATGTAAAATTCTAAATATATTGAAGGGGTCATGAAATGTTTTTTGAAAAATTTACTACCAACTCAAATTCTACTTGTTACCATTTAACTGGCCTTAATTTGGGCTAATTTCATTTACTACCTTTTACTGCCGCACAGAAGCCCTGTTACATGAGGCAAATAGCTTCTGACCCACTGTAACAGTTTATAAACCATTAACCTAACCTCAACACGCCTGATTAGCGCACCATTCTGTCCTAACATGTAATAAATTTAACGCTGGCTGAAACACAACCTAAAATTTAAAAAGAAAAAAACCCCACAAAAAATAGCACCAAAGGAGAAAAGCGAAGTGGGAGAGGTCGGGGGGATCTGGAACTATCGGTTTTTTACCCCTTTTGCCCCCCTCTTATTATTTTTCCCCCCGGTTCAACGGTAGTGTGTCTCCCCCTGAACCCTCCACCCCCTCTTGTTCCTACGTTCGTCTGTCACCTGGACTAATGGTCAAACCCAAAAGAAGTCCAAAAGATAGATGTTCCAGGGTCCAGTTAGCAAGAGAAATGTCGTCTGACCACTTTTCGCGCTTCGCAAAGGTTCTTCTTCCTATTGTTGCACTCACGAAACAGACAGGAGTCCTTCAGTTTCGGCAACTTTATTTGCCCCACGCTGTATTTTTTATTTATTTTTGTTTTTGTTGTTCTTCTCAGAAGCAGTGCTGCCATAAAAAGGACACATAGATGAGGATCGGCTGGAAGAGTTGGGGTTGTTTTCTGAGAGTCTCTCTACTCGGGTGGAGCAGTTCTGCAGGACTTGGAAGGTTTGGTGACCCAACTGATCATAAGTGTAGATTCTCCTGGGCAGCCTCCTCCTTCTCGGGCGTTCTCCAGGTGATCCTTCATCTCTTCGACCTTCATTAGATTCAGCGGTATCTGAGTCGACCTCCTCTTCCTGAGGGTGTAGCTCCTCTACTCCTTCCTCCAAGACCTCGTTTGGCTCAGTCACATCTTCAGCTCTCGGATGAAATTCCTCAGCCTCTGCATTTAGAGTTGGCTCGGCTGATCATGTTGTAGACATCTTTCTTGTTCTTCTTACTTTGTTTTGATTTGTTTTGTCTTTAGAATTTGAACTGCTGATGTTGGCCTCTTCCACCAGGTAAGGGCATGATAATAGCAGGTTGCGATGTAACACTCGTTCCCTTTCTGTTCCATGCAGTGGTTTTACGACAAATACTGGGCTGTTTGGTCACTTCTGGGTCCTCCTCCCCTCAACGTCTCTTCGCCCCCCGCCACTCCCCATTCTGGCTCTTCGGTACGCTCTACCCACCTCGCTCTGACTGTAACAGCGGACGATTAAAAGTTTCCGGTATTCTCAAATCCAAAACTTGTCAGCTCTTACGGCCATAATCATCCACTGCCGTGAGTTGTGAGGTTCTGCTGAAGAAACACATCCAGTTTTGACACTTTCTGACAACGTGTCTCTCCCTGGATCTCCGTTGGTGAGAAAAAGTCCTGTAAACACCGTTATGCATGAGGACGCACAGAGCCTGACTTTGACGCAACATAGACGCACACATTACGCGTGGTTACGCATGCAGCTAGTGGATTCATGTCAAAACAAACCCCAAAATGCCTTATATCCTTATAACAGGACACATGTTGGCTACACATTGGTGTCTTTAAATTTAGTTTCCGAGTTGACCAGTCAGAAATATTCCAGAAAGAACACAGGCATGTCAAAACGAGCTCAAGTCGCTCTCTGGATATTATGGGCTCTTTGCACCTACAGCGCTGACGTCACATCCACATGCGCAAATGCAGCTAATTTTTTTCCGCTTTGAGTGACCATGACCGCAAGTAAAGACAAAATTGTATTTCAAAGCAGACCAGAGCCGGACAGCCGAAAAACTGATCCGCCTGTGCGATGCACTTCTGCAGATCACTATTAGTGCTCTGTCCCAGAACCAGCTGGCCTGGACATGGCAATAAATGAAAACGAGAAATTACAAGAAGAAATAAAAGCCCTAACAAACCAGATCGAAGAACTGAAAATCCAATCTACCTTTGGATTACAAAGGTTTGCCGGGTCTGATGACGACATCCGATTTTACACAAGGTAAGTGTTACACGTCTCAGCTGTATTGAAACAGTTGTAACAGATGATTTTTTTTTTAATGTCTATGCTTTTCCTTTCTTCCGAGTGGGAAGCCTGTAAACAAGAACAGCTTTAGCGAACGAAGAACGACCGCCGTCTTCTTCCCCAAACTCTGTCTCTTTATTACAAATTGTCAAAATCATGAAATCATGCAATCATACAATGAACATTCCTTTGTGCATTCATGTCCATGTGTCCTTCCGTTGCTCCAAAACAACCATATTCCATCTACTTCAATAAACAACATCAGCCCCACCAGCTGTGACAGCATCCAAGGGCCAAATCAAAACAATTCAACAATCAATTTAAATCTTACAGATTTACATAAAAAGAAAACTATTTCTCAAGTGCAGTGAAATTTTAAGGCTACTTTGAATTGTAATAATTCTGAAAAATGTAATCATATTATTAGTACTATAATTTAATGTGGGCATATTTAGATGACTGGATCTAGCTTAAGCTAGTACAGTAGAATCAATTACAGGGTAGTAGGGGAAAAGTGGTAACGTCTATAATAAATGTTTGAAACTGATGACAACTGATTTCCGGTACATGTAACAGAGAGTAACTTTAACACTTCCTATCAAAAGATAACACAACACGTCAGGAAACCACTGTAATCCTTAATAAGGTTGGGTCGGGGAGTGGATCGGAGTTTATAGATACATGTAGCAAACTCTCTATAACGGCTGTTTTACGACCGTTAAAGCTAAAATCTCGTTAACCGTAATTATGAAAAAAAAAAAAATCAGTCTTTTTTTTCCCACGTTGAACGTCTGAGCACGTCTAGCATGTAATTACGAAATCAGCACCAAATGAACTTGTAACTTTACATTTTAGCGGGGACAGTTTCCACCAGCTTCACACCACTAACCTGGGAACAAGAACAGCTTTAGCGAATGAGAGAACGACAGCCATCTTCTTCCCCAAACTGACTGAGGAGCGAGGGGGCGGGGCTCCTCACTCTAGGACTCCTGGTGAAACTCTGTCTATAATTTGGTTCCCTGTTTTTTTCTTTAATTTGACGTGGTATTTTGGTCAATTTCACCCTAAAAAACATATATAATGCATCGTAATACTAATAATTTATGTGATGGCTTATACCCTTAAATTTTTTTGTCTATAAACAAATGATTATTACAATCTCCCACTTTATGGTGTATCACATAAGCTTGTACACTGCAACGAACCTTTTTCTTTTTAAAATTTGGGTTACTCGCCCCACCTCTGGTTTCTTAACTAAATATGTCTGAACTCAACAATACAAGGCTTGACGTGCTTCCTCATGCTTCGGAAGCAAAAAGACAGAACCGTAGTCTCCCCTGTTAGACACTAACGACAACAAACACACATTAAAGCAATATACTTAAAAATAAATACAAAATAACCAAAGAACGTTGTCCGTGAGAAAGAATAAGAATGTTTAGATATTTAAATAGCACAATTGTATAAGTAAAATGTCCGAGAATATTGCCTATTAGCATAAGCTAACGCTAATGTTAGCCACGAAGTTTAAAGACCTTTAAAGTAAGACTCACCTTCATATCCATGAATGTATGACGATACATACGTCTTAAAACCTTTTTCCAGTTTGCTTTGGACGCGGTTGGGGACCACTGGTTTAAAGGACAAATTAGACAAAATGAAGCCTAGGTGTAAATTAAAACTGGAAAACTCTGGCCCCACCTGCATCATCCAATCGGCGCGTCCCGCTCATCATCGTCGACCTATCACCGCTGGACCAAGCCACGTCACGGCCAATCACAGCCCCAGTTGATAAGGACCTCCATCCATGGCATCTTCCGCTTTCCAGCTGAGCTCAACCCACCTCCACCCCTTCCCCACCTCCACTCTCCAGGCCTCCACCATCAGTGTCGGCCGCGGGGATGACATTCCTCTACTTTCTGTGTTATCCATACAAGGAGCTTATAGTACAGTTAAATATTAATCTTTTTATTTGTTTTGGTTTGTTCAATGAGCCACTGACGATTTTCGTCATAGTACCGGCAAGAATTTAAAACTACTTTCAGCCCTGCCTTAGACCTAAGCTAACTTTTTCAAAGAAGCCTACTTGCTCACCTTTAAATAAAAATGACAAATCTTAGATTTTATTCTTTTTTTATTATGAGAATAAAGTCACAATAAAACCAGAATAAAGTTGTAATATTAGGTGAATAAATTAGTAATTTTATAATAACTCACACACTGAAATTAACAGAAAATTAAAATGATAAATGTCGAGCATCTTGTGAAGTTATACTCTGGTATAAGTATTCATGGTACTTAGTAATTTGATGCTGATGTGTTAAAAGATCAAGTACTTCTGTTATCAGTAGCAGGACTTTGAAACTATTTGTGTCCGTTTCCAAGAAAGAACCACACAGAGTTAGGTGTGACACCAGCGTTTGCTCATTAAAACAACTTTTTTTCTCATAATTTTAAGATATTTTTTTTCAAGTAAAATAACATCTTTATCCTGACTCCATTGTACTTATGGAAAACAACAAGCATTAGCATGACGACCTCTTTCTTTATACAGACCTTAGATCTGACCACTTAACAGGCACATTGGCCATTTCAAGGCAAACTCTTTGTTTTTAACAGCCTGATCAGTGCATAACACGGAGGGCTTTGATGACTTACACAAACATAAATTATGTAAACAAGTGTGAGCACAGGATCAGTAAGAACCCCGATAAGAGAGTGGGAGTCCTCTGAAGGACACTGAGACGGAGCGTGACAAAACCGTGATTAAACCCAGAGCAAGCGAGACGATCTGCAGACCGAGCGGCGAAGAAAAGGGCGGACGTGACCATGGAGGTGTGTGACAGAGCGAGACGCCAAAATGAAGAAACGTTGAGATGGAAGGGATAGGAAAATAAAAGAGGCCTGCCAGACCTGGCAGAGGCTGGAGAAAGACGAGGGATCCACTCAGAGCAGATAAACAGATCACAAATGGCCTTTGTGGAAGTGTGGAGGCAATTCTGAAATGTGTGATAACGCATCGAAACGCAGCTCGCAACAGGTAAATCTTACTCCAACTGTAAGGTGTAAAGTTTCATGTCTTGATTTAAAATCCAGCCACAATAAAATATATTTTTTAAATGATGGCAACAGGTGTTGAATTATTTGGCTGTGTCCTGTTCTAATTTGGGTAGAGGAAGCAGATTTTAGGTTGCCAGGGTGAGAGAAAGTTACAGCAACCACAAAGTGACTGACAATCAGCCCTAACGTCTATCAGTGGGAGCCATTTTGTATCTTCCCAAATTTATCAAACAGCTCCAGGTAAACATTCGCCCTTGGACCGAAAGAAACAAGTTCAGCAATTTGTCTTTCTCTGACAGTTACTGCAGTAAATGTTCTTGTTCTCTCTATAAATATATATATGAAAAAAACAGAAAGCAAAACTGCAAATGTGTTGCTTCTGTTTGCAAAACAAAGTGCCCGCCTTGTCCTCATTTTGTAACAATTCAGCCTAATAAAGCTGGAGGCTGGGAACAAGGGAGTCTGATCTTCCAGCCTTTTAATCCTCGAGGGACACAAGAGGTAAAAATCACCATCAGTGACATGAGTTTGCAGCAGTGGTGGATATCAGATAAGAAGACATGGTACGTGGCATTCCCATCCTAATCAAGGTCACCTCTCGCCCTCTGAGGTTCAATCAGTCACTTGAATTTATTATAAATGCTAAACTGCTGCAGAAATAGACAATAATCTGGATCAAGTAATGAGTAAAATGTGTTTTTAAATAATATGATTTGACTGCTGTTGTGATTTAAAACGCCCGTTACCGTGACCTTGATGTTCGTCTTTGGTTAGTAGTCCGACAGCACCACCTGCTGGTCACGAACCAACAAGCAAGCCAGTAACTTCAATAGATGGCAACTTCAATTTAAAAAACAGTATAAAAGAGTAACTAATTGTTATTTCCATGCATATCTTTAACTAACGCTGCCCAAACTCTTTGAACGTTCTGGTCTTCATTAACTTAAAGCAACAATAAGACACTAATTTAATTAATTCATGTAATTTCTCAATACAAAACATTTTTAGCCCTTGTAAAAAGTCCTAAAAG
The DNA here is from genome assembly GCF_003331165.1 of Xiphophorus hellerii. NCBI lineage: Eukaryota > Metazoa > Chordata > Actinopteri > Cyprinodontiformes > Poeciliidae > Xiphophorus > Xiphophorus hellerii. The sequence goes on along the minus strand of NC_045691.1, from coordinate 14,482,493 downwards.
AAGTTAATATTTTAATATTTGTAATTCACATTACAACCGCAAACTTTAAAGCACTTATCAGAGATTTATGGTATAGACCAACACAAATTGTTACATTACTTTTTAATTCACTTTTCATGCACATCATAAATCTGGTTTTTGTGGCAGAAGAGGAAGAGACAGATAAATTAGAAAAATGGTGAAAGAAACCTTGTTAGATTCTGCAAAAGGATTGAGACTGAAGTTCCCCTTCCTGAAAGACGAAATGCACTGCAAAAACACAAAATCTCACTGGTTTTTTTTTTTGTCTAGTTTCTTAGTACGCTTAAAATAAGACAAAACTAACGAACAAGTAACTTTTCAGCAAGATATAGTTTTAAGTCAAAAAGTCCTTGATGTTAATGATAAAGTTCTAGCTCCACCTGCAAATTATTTCACTTATAAAATGGAAAAAATGTAGAACTAATACTACTGTCAATATTAAACTATTATTTACTTAAAACATTTTCATCAATATTAATGAATTATTGACTTAAAAGAAGCTTTTATATCTTGCTGAAAAGTTACATGAGTTAGTTTTGTCATATTTCAAGATATTTGTATAAAAAACCAGGCCAGAAGTGTGAAATTTGCGGCCCGGGGGCCATTTGAGGCCCTCTGAAGGATTTTGTGCGGCCTCCACACCTAAACTCAATTCTAGAATTAAGTAAATCTGTCCTGCGTTCATAGTTGGTTGATCCAGACAAACACTTTTCATCATGAACAATGTTTTGTTGCTGAAATGTGCTACACAATTAAAATTTGATTGATTGATGCTTCAGGGCAGTTTTTTTCCAAAAATAAATTATTTCCTCTTACAAAATATTGGGTGCAATTTTAAAAATGTTACAAAAATATAACATTTTTGAACCCCATGTGATTTCTAATTTACCGATTTTTGCCCTCATTGCAAAAAGGCTGGACACTACTGAACTAGACCAAAAATATTTGGTAGGAAGTTGTGTTTTTGCAGTGCACAAACAGAAAGCCAACTGTGAACCCTCTCAGATCTTATGCACCATTTTGTGTTGGTCTAACATATAAAACACAGGTGTCAAACTACAGTCCCTGAGGTCCGCTGCCCTGCAACTTTTAGATGTGCCTCTGCTGCATCACACCTGAATAGAATAATTAGGTCATTAGCAAGGCTGGGAGAACTGATCTACACAAGGAGGAGGTAATTAAGCCATTTCATTCCAGTGTTTTGTACCTGTGGCACATCTAAAAACTGCCCTTGAGGACTGGAGTTCGACACCCCTGATATAAAATATTAACCAAACACACTCTGGTTTCTGGGACAATAAAAATGTGAAAATCAATGTAAATAAATATTTCTGCAAGGCAGCGGATTTGCTAAGATGTATTTGACATTAACACAGGAGCACAACGGTTATCAGGAAGATGATAGACTGGAGCGCTGATGTTCTGGTTCGAGTCGCCGTCCCTCTTTGGTGCAGCTGGTCTGTATGATCACAGCCTTTCCCCTTAAAGCCCCTGTAGCACTGGCACTGAAAGTCCATGTCAAGAAGCACCTTGTCTGGGTCTCCTAGCTTGCCGATGACCGTCAGTTTGCCGTTTCGCCTCTCGATGCGGTGTGTGAGGGGGTTGAGGTGAAGGTAAACATCCTTGTCTGGATGTTTGCGAAGGCAGCGGCCGTGGGAACCGCACAGGGTCTGGCTGCAGAGCTCTGCTGCCGTGGAGACGTTGAGGAGGTATTGGCTCAGTGTGCCCTGAAGATACGCGTTCAGGTCAGAGCAGGTGGTCTAAAGACCGGAAGAAAATGTATATTTACAGTAAATGTTAACATTTTACATCACAACTGCCAATCACTTCTTGTAAAAGGGAATATAATATGGCCAAATGCATTTAAATGGTTGTTTCATACTTCCTTATTTTACAGTCAAATTTGAAGTACCTTGTGTTTTACTTTGAAATCCAGGCTCTTATTTTGGTAGCATCTTTAGAGAAAGTCAATTTAACTCAGTTGAAAAAACAAAAAAAAAGAAATGCCAAACTGGTTTGAAAGTAATTTTAAGCTCCTTGCTGATAACAGGCACAAGACATGTTAGTTTTCTACATTTAGGAAGATTGTGAATGCACACAGGATCAATGAAAGTAAAGCTAAAGGTTTGCGATAGTGAGAAGCGTAGCTCCGGTTGCCATGCCAACAACTGGTTGCCGTTCCATTTATGCTAAACTTTAGCATCAGAGATAGTTTTTACATTTAGAAGCTGGTATTTTTTTTAGATATGTTTGAATTTGTTTAGTATGACCTAAAGTCACTCTTATGTGTGTCTTCATCATGTTGTTCTAAAGACACATTCATTAAAGAAGTGTTATGAACCAGTCAGAGCGACCAGCCACGAATGCTACATTCCTCACTCAATAATGTTCTGCAGTACTAAAAAACATGTTACGCCCCCAAGGTCTAGGAGTTCAGGGGCGGTAACATAAAAAAGTGTCCAGAGAAAATAAGTGGAATGTAAAATGATTTATTACAAAAAGATGGTTTCACAAAGCACAATACAACTTAACCCAATTAAAACAAAAGGGCCAACAAATTCAAGAATGGTTAAGTGCAAATTAAGTTACAAAATGTCCAAACAAGTCAGTCTAAACTTTGTAAACTGAAACCAACAAAAAAGAAAGGACACAAAGGCAGCACCACACCTCCCACACATGAGCTTCTAGCTTGTATAAAGTCAGTCTACAGCAGATTCAAACGACTTAGCAGAACAAACAAAAACAATGCACGTCTAAACACCAAAGGTGGCTGACAGCTTAACAAAACCTCTTCCTACTAGCTGCCCCACTAGAGGAATGCTTTCAGGAGCCTTTTATATGGTGCAGGTGGGCCTCGTTAACGTCTGATTGGCTTGACAATCCTCTGCTGGTCCAATGAAGTAGCAGCTCTCCTCCAGACTCTAGGCAGCCAATCAGGAAGATGTGCTCTCACAGCTGAACCTGCATAACAAAAAGGAGCCTGTACAGCCTCAAGAGGACAGGGGCCAAATTAATATAAAAAGAAGATCAACTTTAACCATCTGAGGTAATTTGAAGGCATTTAAAACAGTCTTATGTTCTAATTGTATTTATCCTGTCTAAGTAACTGTCTAAGGATTAAATAAGTATATTTATGCCTACCTTTCTTTTCAATAAAAATATATCCAAACATACACCTCTGGAAAAACTAAGAGCCCACTGCACTGAACCCCATTGAAAACCTCCTGGTTATTCCACCAAATGTTGATTTCTGAACTGAGTTAAAACATTAGTATAATTGTTTCTAAATGAATATGAACTTGTTTTCTTTGCATTATTTGAGGTCTGGAAGCAGTGCATCTTTTTGGTTATTTGAACATTTCTCATTTTCTGCAAATAAATACTAAATTTTTGCTTGCGATGTCAGAGACATGTTGTCAGTAGTGCATAGAATAAAAGTACAATGTTAATTTTACTCCAACATAAACCTATAAAAAGTAAAATCAGAGAAACGGATCATTTTAAGTGGTCTCTCATTTTTTTTCCTGTGCTGTAACTGAATTGTGGAAAGGTTCAATTCAAACCCTGTTCAATTCAGTGTTTGAATTGAACACTGAGAAATACATGGTCACTGTTTAGCCATGCCTTTGAATACTAAGCACAAAAATTTAATCTCACTACTGGTTTTTTAACTTGAAGCTAAAACATCTTAAACTGGGATTAATCTAAATCCCAGGTTCACCTTTGAAGATAAATTGAAGGCAACTTGTGCCACTGCTGGTTTTTAAAGATATTGTTTAAAGGTATCCTACAGTCTCATAAAGAAATCTTTTGAGATCTGAATTGATTTAGACCCAATTCATACCAATATACTGTATGTTTTACAAAACAGATTTTCTGCTGTGTTTGTTCCTCTTGTTCTTATACAAAGTACGTTTTTGGTGAGAAAAACTGATATTTAATTTTAAAGAAATGCTTTCTGGAGTGTTTTTTTTTTTTTGGTTACCTGTGAAGAGTTATTGTCTTGAGGTTATTAAATATGAATAAGAGGTTTACTTTACACATACCCACAACTCAAAACTGTAGATTAAAGCTTTCCCTTTTAATTATATTTTAAGTTACATCCAATGATTGTTTAAGTTTTCTCATAAAGGTAGAGATACATTTTGTTTTCAACCTGTACTCACATTTCTCTCTCATGCAAACTGTCTTACACTGACGACTACACACTCTGAAGCTAAAAGCAGACCATCAACTCAGCAAAATAAGAAGAAAAACTTATGCAAACGCTAAATAATCACACTTTTGTGTGAGTCTGTATACATCATGTGTTTTTCTTCATTTTAAATAGTTTCCTCCTTCCACCTTTAGCAGACTTTAATTTTCCTCCAGACAAGTATCTTCTGTGTATCTGCAGAACAAGTGGCTTACAGTATAATTAGTGACTGACTCGGAGTCCTGAGTGTCAAATGACTTCACATGTGACAGGCAAGCAGGGGATCAAACTCCAGGTGAAAACTGTCTGCCAAAAGTATTCAGACCTGTTCAACCTTTTCCCTTTTTCTCATAATACAGCCAAAAACTTTGATATTTAAGTGACAGAACAACCATCATCATAATGAGAAAGGCAAGTGGCACAACATTTTTAAGTAATTACAAAATACAAATCTGAAAAGTGCGGCATGTATCTGCCTCTTCAAGTTAATTTCCCATAAATTAAAAGTAGGTTGCTTGCAAGTTGTTTGGCGCTGCAAAAGACTTGACATTGAGATGGAGCAGAACAACAACCTAAAAGATAAATTAATATTTATCTTTTAGGTTGTTGTTCTGAAAATTAATATTTATCTTTTAGAATGGATTAGAACAAAATCTACTTAAAGTTGTTCTGCAGTTATTTTTTACATGTTTAACCAAGGCACTAAGCCTATTGTTTTCATCAGTTCCAGTTTTTTATTAATTAATTTGCATTGGCTGTTATACACCTAACTGCACTGACTGAATAAATTAAAGTTGTGTTTCTACATTTGACCAAGGTTTGATAACTCTGCACTACTACCGCTGTGGTAGTGCAGAGTTATCACATAATTCAGTACGTTTATGTGTGTTTTAAAAAAGAAACATTTAAAGTTGTGTTTGGCTGTATTGGATCGGTATCGGACGTGAAAAAAGTGGATCAGACAACCTGTGAAACGTGAGAGTCAGTTTATGCTTACTTTGTTTTTTGCATGTGTTAAATCTCCCCACATGATGATTCCTGCAGCTCCCAGAGCGACACTCTCCCCGATGGTGGACACCAGGTCAAACTGGAAAAGAGGATTCAGCTCTTGAAATTCACAGGTCAACAAAACTGCTTGGAAACTTAAAGGGGGGAAAAAAAGGAAGAAATAAGCTTTTATTTTTTTCTCTTTCTATCTTTATGGGTGATTAGACAGATCTTGAATGTAACCAACACCCTTCCTGCTAGCTCCACACAAATTAAAAGGTATTAGGGACATCTGACTGCTACCAAAACAGGACAGGAAAGGACTGCGCCTGCCGATAAGGAAAACTGAAGAGCTGTAGCTTCACTCAGCATGGGATGGGGGTTGTGAGCTAGCGCTCCTCTGCGATTGAGATTTGTTTGCTTGAGGGATGACATAAGTGCATTATATTAACTTTCCACATAGTCACTGAAAGGCAAGTGTAAAACAGGATACGAGTGTTTCTGAACGATAATTCAAACTTGTCAGTAGGAGAGGCTAAAGAAGGCGGAGTGTCACCTCTGTCAGGTGTTCCGGATAGTCGTTGTAGATGGGCCGGGTGTACACAAAGACAGGATGTGCCAACTCGTCGCCGGATGAAGACAAACGCATCCCTTCCTTCACACGGTGCCGCACAAACTGACGTCCTGGGGAAGAGGAGCGCAGCACTTTGCGCATGTAGATGGAGGGGAAGAGCGCCGTGCTCTCCGTCCACAGCCACTTCAGCTGCTCGTTGCGGGCCACCTCCACATCAGGGCAGCGGCCCGTGTAACCCTCCAGGGACTTCATGTAGTCGTGGTTGTAGCAGTCCGGGAACAGGTAGAACCCCCACAGAGTGTTGGGCCGCAGGCGTTTGGCGCGGCGTAGCGTCTCCACCATGAACGTCATAGCAGACATCTCAAACTCCAGCTGGGCCACTTTTCCCACCTGCTCCTCGGACCAAGTTGGGTTCTTCTGGCGCACCAGTTCACGGGACTGTTTTCGGTAGATGTCTTTGGGTCCCCAGTTTCGTATCCAAAGGGGCCGCCACTCTTCCCAGTCAATAACCGCTAAACCTACAGCGCCCCGGTTTGGTATGTACTCATCAACACCTTTCTGCATTTCGCTGAGGTGCTGCGAGAGACTGGCGATCTGTGGCAGCCCACCGCGCACCGGCGTCTCATCCTTCTTATAGTAGGGGTACAAGCCCAAGCGGTCGTGATAGAATAAGGTCAAGTTCTGCCCGACGAAGGTCTTACTTGGCGAGGCCACAATCTGGAACTGGTCCAGCTGCAAAGAAACGCCATGCCGGGAGCCACAGTCCTGAGTCGGGACATTCCAGGCGAAGAGAAGGGGCTTCTTGGAGTACAGGGGCCATGTTGTAGGTTTCACTTTCGGAGCGCAGACGCCGTCCCAGAGCAGAACAATCAGGAGCTGTACTCTCCAGTCACGAAGAGTCCAATACAACATGTCTTCAGTTGTGTCTCGAGTGTCCTTCTCGGCCCTACAATGTACATACGCCGATTGTTTTAGTGTATGTAGTTAAGGTTTTAGATGGCATAACCTTAACTGCTTGACCATGTCCTACAAGGACCGTTAACTAAAAAGTTTCACAACAGATTGTTGCTAGGTAACCACAAACTACTCAAGAGATTGTTGCCGGGTAACCAAAGAGTGAGTGAGTGAGTTGAAGCCACTAAACTTGCTGTGAAAGGTTGAGCAGCTAAAGTGTTTCTTCTGTCCACATTTCCCAGAATGCTGGTTACAAATGATCAAACAAATCTTCAATATCAAACAAAACTAACCAGATTGGATGAAAAAAAACAGTTTTCAGCTGATTATTTCATTTAATGAGAGGCAAAAAATCAGTTTAAACCAACCTGACCCACCTGGTACAAGTAACTACTCTCTAGCACTTAAAAAGGTAAAGGTAATGGTAATTTTATTTATATAGCACATTTTCAGCAACAATGCAATACAAAGTGCTTTAAATAGAACCTGTTTGACAACACAAAGAGGCTAAAAGTTGTCAAAAAGCAACACATCATGACCTGATCTAAAGAAATTCAAGGATAAAAGACAAAATCGTTGACATATATCAGAATGGAAAGGGTTAAAGGACCCAAATACAAACTTTAGGGAAAAACAAACAAACATGGTGGTTGTGATTTGCAGAAGTAGGAAGTTTTCTCTCTATATGGAGTTTTATCAAGATATTTTGTGGTTCTATTCTATTACAGTAGCAATAAAAGTTATGATTAAAAACTATTTACTGCTTCTATTTTTAGGTAACTATATGGCTCTGACTTCATGGCGCCACAAACATAAATACTGTTCTTGAATTCCCATTTGCAATAAGCTTCTTCAGAATGATATTTGTCTTGTTCAGGCAGTTACCGCAGTAAATGTTCTTGTTCTCTCTATAAACATATATATGAAATATATATATATGAAAAAACAGAAAGCAAAACTGCAAATGTGTTGCTTCTGCTTGCAAAACAAAGTGCCCGCCTTGTCCTCATTTTGTAACAATTCAGCCTAATAACGCTGGAGGCTGGGAACAAGGGAGTCTGATCTTCCAGCCTTTTAATCCTCGAGGGACACAGGAGGTAAAAATCACCATCAGTGACATGAGTTTGCAGCAGTGGTGGATATCAGATAAGAAGACATGGTACGTGGCATTCCCATCCTAATCAAGGTCACCTCTCGCCCTCTGAGGTTCAGTCAGTCACTTGAATTTATTATAAATCCTAAACTGCGGCAGAAATAGACAATAATCTGGATCAAGTAATGAGTAAAATGTGTTTTTAAATCATATGATTTGACTGCTGTTGTGATTTAAAACTCCCGTTACCGTGACCTTGATGTTCGTCTTTGGTTAGTAGCCCGACAGCACCACCTGCTGGTCACGAACCAACAAGCAAGTCATTATGGAAGCCCCAGTAACTTCAATAGATGGCAACTTCAATTTAAAAACCAGTATAAAGAGTAACTAATTGTTATTTCCATGCATATCTTTAACTAACGCTGTCCAAACTCTTTGAGCGTTCTGGTCTTCATTAACTTAAAGCAACAATAAAACACTAATTTAATTAATTCATGTTTTTCTCAATACAAAACATTTTTAGTAAAATTTAAAAAAAGGCCCAAAAGGAGTTAATATTTTATTGCACCCTGCAAAATTAAGGAGAATCCAACATTTAAATTCTACTTTGATAAATAATACTTTTTAAAATCAATCAGTGGTTCTTTTAACATGTTTAAAGTTACACTTTACTTTTTAAAGTAAGCATATTGATCAGCTCTTAGTAAGTGATCAGAGGTTTCTGTTTCCCATAGGGGCAAAAACACGACGCCACTAAACAACATTTTCTGATAATTACTCTTCAAAATGGGAAAAACAATTAAATATCCTCTTTAATAAAGGCAGATGTATGTAATATCCTCACAAGTCAGGTAATAATTACAAGAAAATTGCTACTTGCTGAAACTTACATAAGTTTAGAGTTAGAATAATATTTAAAAAGTTGTAAAAAAAAAAATCTTTTCCAGGGTGCCAGTAGTTATGGAGGGAGCTGAACATATTGAACAATTCACAACATATCTCAAACTTTGGTATAAAATTATCAGAAAGACTTTCTTCAACCTGATGTATGTGAAGATTTGAAACCACCTTTACAACAACATTTAGTTTGGTGTTTCAGGAATGACAAAGACGTAACTAATGCTCATTTAAAGCAAACAGCTATTAAAAAAAGAGTAAACGTTACTTGCATGATGCTATTTAGAAGCTGAAAGTTAAATCAAAACAACAAATTTTCCACTTGGGAGTTCATTTTACAACTCGTGCCATTGTGTTCTAAATACAGTCTGCCTGGAAAACTAATAGGATCTGTGCAGTTTGCAGAAGGATTTGATTAAGTAGGCAGACACCAAAACAAATTAGTGGTTTATGTAAAAAAAACACACACAGACACACACATCCATATCAGTGCACACTGACAATACTGTAAAACAAAACACAGATACAAAAAATGAGTCATGATTTCAAAAAATATAGCTGTTTTGAAATGAGCAAGAATCAATCAACTCAGTCCATTCATCCATCTTCAAAACCCATTTGGTCCTGATTAGAAATTGCAAATCCATCACAGAACAACGACAGAGACACTGACACCTAAAAGCAAATACTGCTAAAAGGCACAACTTTGGGTTCTGAGAAGAAACTGATGAAACGAGCAACAAGCAAACTCCACTCAGAAAGACTCTGGCTTTCACTTCCCCGTCTTATTATTTAAAACTATTGTAATCTCTAAACTGGCGTGGAGCAGTCCCTCCCTTCCCACCCAGGATAACACCTGCAGTGGAAGTCAGACTTCATCTGCAGCACACTTTGTGCGTCCATCTGCCCTAAAACCCTGTAGTTTGTCCCTCCTGCCGGTTTCTTCTCAGACAGGATCTTCCAGGCTGCGGGGTCAAGGTGGAGGTAGGAGCCCGACTTCAGGTCCGACCTCTGACACCGTCCCTGAGAGGAGCACAAAGCCTGGCTGCAGAGCGTGGCAGCCGAGGTCACGTTGACCACGTAGGGACCTAAAGTCTCGTCGATGTAGGACTTGACTGCTTCACATGTGGCCTGGACAAACACAGCAAATAGCACAGAATAAACATCTCTCTGTGTTGGAGCACAGCAAAAATAAATCTGCTCTTCGTTGTCTCTACAGTGTTTGTTTTAGAGTAAATAAAGTCATATTGTACATCAAGGGTCTAAAATGTTTTTGATTCTATTAGTTTTTATGACTAATAGATGTATTCTACACATATAATATGTTTTCTATGCAATTATTTGTTGTCTACTGCTGCTACTTTGCAAAGCCTTCACCTTTTTCTCATTTTATATCATTGCAACCCAAACCTGAAGTGTATTTTAAAAGGATTTTGTGCAATAAACCAACATAAAAGAGTGGATGATTGGAAAGTGGAAGCAAATTGATGCATTTTTTTAAACTAAACATCTAGAAAACAAAATATTTAGCACCAAATTAAATATTTAGTTATCAAGCTAAATATTTAGCCTGAACTTAAATATTTAGCCTGGAGTTAAATATTTAGCTATATCTTTACTTCAAAAACAACTTTGAAATTGTCACTGAAAAGCTTGATTTATATTGAGATTATAAAACACACAGCAGGACTGTAATAACAACTTCTGAAACCAATTGTTTGCACTAGATTTCACTTGGGAATAGCAGAGTAAAGGGGGCTGAAAACAAATCCAACCCTCAAATTTTGATTTTTAATTAAATCTTTAAAAAAAAAAAGCAGTAACTTATTTTTCTTCCAAATCAGAACTTTAACTTTATATACATAAAAGTGACAGAACATGAAACACTTTCAGGAGGAGTGAATACTTTCGCATAAACTGCAAATTTTACAAATTTCTCCTTTAAGATCTTCAGCCTTTTATAAGGAGTCTCACTGCAGTAGAAGCCAATAGGTGCCTGAGATGCTAAAGGTCATCAAACATTGGTACTAGAACTTGGGAAATAGTCATAAAGGAAAATGATTTGTAACAAGTATCACTTTCACAACCGGATTTCTAATGACAAGAGTTTCAACGGATATCTGCAGGATTATATCAGTGTTATACAGAGGGAAAACAGCCATTGCATGTTTCATACCTTAGATTTATCGAATGCATGGTCCCCCCACAGCACGACCCCAGCAGATCCTAAAGCAGCGCTCTCTCCTACAGTGTGGACCAGATGCTCCTGTGTTGTGAAAACAGAATATTATTTACATCGGACCGTGCTGAAGAAGACGGTACTAACCCGCCACTCACCTTGGAGAGGAACTCTAGTGTGTAGGTGTAGACGATGCGGGCGTAGGGGAAGACGGGCAGCTGCGACGGGGTCACCTGATCTGCCGCCCTCATGGCCTCCAGGATGCGGTGATGAGCGTAGAGCAGCACCTCTTTGCCGAGGCCTCGCAGGTCCAGGCTCAGGTAGATGTCAGGGTACAGAGCGGAGGAGGCGTTCCACATCCAGAACAGCTCATCGTTCCTGCTCAGCTCCACATCTGGACACTCACCTGTGTAGTTTACGCTCCTGTCGTTGTAATAGTTGTAGCAATTGGGAAATCCATAAAACCCCCACAAGCCACTTGGCCTCATTTTCTGCCCCAGTTTCTGTGTTTCCTCCATGAATTTCCTCCCAGATTGCTCAAACTCCAGCCGAGCCGCTGCCTCCACCTGAGCAGGACTCCAGTCTGGATGCCTGGCCCTCACCAGGGCTTTTGACCCCTCCTTGTACACCTGTTTACTGTCCCAGTTTCTCTCCCACACTGGCCGCCAGCTCTCCCAGTCCACCACCTGCCAGGCCCTGGAAGTCTCTGTCAGGGATGTAGTAGCGGATATCTTCGCTTGCGAGTCGGAGGTGAGCGTCTAGGCTGCTGTTCTGAGGAACCCCACCGTTGATGGCCTCGCCCTGGGCTGAGTACCGAGGGTACAGACCCAGCTTGTCAGCATAGAAAATAGTGACGTTTTCACCTATAAAGGTTTGATTTTGGTTCTGGACGATGCTAAACATCCCCAGGTCAAGATCCACGCCGTACTGGGAGAGGCAGTTCTCTGTGGGGGCGTTCCACACAGTGAGAAACGGCGCCTGGCTGAAAGGCGAGGCAACAGGCAGCCCTGAAGTTAGTCTGAGCAGACCAAAGAGGAGCAGCACCTCACAGAACCTCATGGCTGAAAAGAGGAACAAAGAGCTGTCACTCAGACGTGTTATGAAATTTCAGACATTGGCAAAACAGTGTCCTGTTTTTGTGTCTCAAAACATCATTCACTTCATTAATTTATGGCACTTTTTATAGTGGAAGGAATAAAATCAACAAAAGCAAAATTGTGTAAGAATGTAAAAAGTGTCAGAATGGCTACAAGTCCAGACCTACATCAAGTTGTGAATGTGCAATAAGACTTGTGGATTTCTGTAGAAACAATTCGCAGAAACACTGGTAAGACTTTCATTGACATGTTGAATGCTATTGTTTACATCCGGAAATATCGCGCATGCGCACAATGCTGGGGGGCAAAAAGACGATTCTTTATCTTGCCACAGCCACTGCTCCTCGGCCATCGAGCAATTACGTTAACACATTGAAACCTGGAGATGTAAGTACTTTAATGTAGCGCAGCGTGTCACAGTAAAGGGAAAACATCGCAGAGAAACGGATAAAGAGCAAGTCAAACCCGCTCCTTTTCTTCTTTTGTCTCTCTAGTGTCTAAGCTATACGCAGAGCCGTTGCCATAACAACCGACTGACCAACAGCTCCGCTAGCTGACAGAGATTCAACACCAGAAAACGCGTAAACATTTTTCTACGGAGAGAAACATTCAGTCTGTTTTCAGTTTTACTGTTTTCATGCTAAGGTTGTCAAAGTCAAGCTAACATAACTGACTTACCTCCCTCTCCTTCGCTACTTTTTTTTTAAATTAAAACTTTTTAGTGACCTGTAATCTTTTCTTCTAGTTGTCATAGTGTTGACAATTAATATCAGAACACTGCGTCCCTTTCTCTTGTATATATCTTGCATACATTTAAGATTTAGCGCATTATGTTGACAGCTAAAATCGTCGGAAGAGTTTTTTCCCCTCCAACAGGAAGTTGGGGGCGGGGTCTTGCGCGCATGACGTCACGTTTCAACGTGTCAAATAAAATGAGGCTAAGCAATCAATCAATCATTTATTTGTTTTATAGCGCTTTACACAACCAAGGTTTATAAGACTAAATGTTTTACAAGGAAAAAAGGGACATAAAAGAAACAGCAAGAAGTAAATCCAAGAAAATAAACACAGAATAAACTAAATAAAGGAGAGTACTAGTCAGAGAACCAGGCCAGAGGCCGCTAACCATGCTGAAACATGTTGGTGGCAGTATTATGGTTGTGGAGAATCTTTTTTTTTTTAACAACAGAACAGAAAAGCTGCTCAGTTAATAAATACATTAAACTAAATACAGAACAAGTCTGGATGAAAACCAAATAGACTCTGAAAGAGATTTGAGCTTCATTTCCAGCACAACGACAACTCTAGAATGGTTTGGAACAATGCATATTGATGTGTCAGAATGTCCTAGTCAAAGTACAGACCTAATTCCAATTGAAAAGTTGTGGAAATACTAATGCATTGTTGTAGAGGTTCTTAACTTTTAAACAACCGATGTTAAGTATTGCCAAATAGTCTGAGTTTAGGCAAGAAAAACAGCTACAAAGAATGATCCAGTCATAAGTCCAGTGCAAATTCTCAGCACTGAAACAGCAGCTAATCATTTCACACAAAATGAAATAAGCAAGCATGATTAACAGAAAACTTCAAACTGGTGTGAATTTGTAACAAAAACAACCCTCTTACCTACTGTAAAACCTTCAAGAGGTTCTAATCTGTGGTTTGCTAAAGACACCAGAAGTCTCATGATCTGACTGAAACAGGGAGGGAAACCAAGCAGGGAAAGGGGAAGTGAAACACCAGAACTGGAACCAATCCGACGCAAGCTCAAGATTTCTACCAGCAAATGAGAAGAGACATGCAAATCCTGCAAAAGCAGCCTTAAAGTCACAGGCGAGATCAAACCGAATCCAGCCATTCTCTCCCTCATGCTGCTTTCAATATAAACACATAAACAGAGCTGGAAATAACAGGACAGGTCACTGAGTACTAAGAGACAATCAAGAAAGCCATAATGAACTCCTACACATCCAAATTCACATGTAAGCTCTGCTCAGCTTATTAAAATAGTATAAATAACGTTTGGCCAACAACACCCTGTAATTACAGAGGGAAGGAGTAAGAGGCTGCCGCTGCCGCTTGCCTCCCGGGAACAGCAGGCTTGGACCGTCCTGATGAATAAGTCACAAAGAATTCCTATTGAAACTTTGCTTTTATTTGTAAAAGACAACAAATATGTACCTTTGTAATAACAAAGTCAGATCTTACCATTAATGCTTCCAGTGATTTATACAAGAAACTGCACAGGCTCACAAAAAAACTCTTTATTTGCAGTGACAAATCAGAAGAAAACAGCATGTACTTTTGCATGTATAAGCAGTTTCCAAACTTACCCTCAAATGAAGTTCTTGCTTTGTGATTCTGAGGTAAAAATACATGCACTGTGAGCTGTATGAAGGCATTAGTAGTCATGATTCGGACATACAAATAAAAACCCAGATATCAACTTCAAATACATTCAAATAAATACAAATGCGTGGAAAAACATCCAACGCCAGAGAGTGGTCACTTTGGGAAGTTAAATTTTTTAAGAAATCTGGCACTTCCGGTGTGTATGTAGTACTCCAAGCTGATTTAAGTGCTTTATTCCCACTCTGACCACCCAGCAACAAACATATTCCTTCACTTTGTTCAACACATTTACTACAGAAGCATCAGATCCTGCAGAGAGACGAAGAATCTGACACCTTGGGAAACTGACCCAGGGGGAAACGGAGAGCAAAATGTAAACAGTGTCATTTCCAGCAAGCCCTCTGCTGTTTAAAAAAACGCTTATAATTTATAAACAAACATCACTTTTCTGTCCCCTTTGTTTATAATACAGTTTGACTTTCTGTCATGAAAGTTTTGCAGCAGAGAAATGACTAACTAATCCCTCTTTGTGCTTGTGTGCAGTGCTTTACGAAAGCCTTGATATCTTCTGTTTCACATTTTGTCACATTACAACCGCAAACTTTAAAGCACTTATCAGAGATTTATGGTATAGACCAACACAAAGTGTTACATTACTTTTAAATTCACTTTTCATGCATATCATAAATCTGGTTTTTGTGGCAGAAGAGGAAGAGACAGATAAATTAGAAAAATGGTGAAAGAAACCTTGTTAGATGCTGCAAAAGGATTGAGACTGAAGTTCCCCTTCCTGAAAGACGAATGCACTGCAAAAACACAAAATCTCACTGGTTTTTTTGTCTAGTTTCTTAGTACGCTTAAAATACGACAAAACTAACGAACAAGTAACTTTTCAGCAAGATATAGGAGATTGTTTTAAGTCAAAAAGTCCTTGATGTTAATGATAAAGTCTAACTCCACCTGCAAATTATTTCACTTATAAAATGGAAAAAATGTAGAACTAATACTACTCTGTCAATATTAAACTATTTTTTACTTAAAACATTTTCATCAATATTAATGAATTATTGACTTAAAACAAGCTTTTATATCTTGCTGAAAAGTTACATGAGTTAGTTTTGTCATATTTCAAGATATTTGTATAAAAAACGAGGCAAGAAGTGTGAAATTTGCGGCCCAGGGGGCCATTTGAGGCCCTCTGATGGATTTTGTGCGGCCTCCACACCTGAACTCAGTAGAGCTTTGGAACTGACGTCACTGCGTGACACACGTTGACGTCGCTGGGCGCCATCTTGTATGGCCACATATCAAAACTTTATCCGGCGTTTTCATTGTGCTACCGACTGCAGTGACGTTGTTTCAAGTTGGATATTGAATATTCGCGCTCCGCGGCGTAAGGAGCGGTTAGCTCAAGGTTGATCCGATATATGAACGCTAATTCCGGCCAGCTGTTCTCACCGCTCCCTCCTCCAGCGCTCGGAGGTTTACATTGGGACCGTAAATTTCCGAACCAAACACTCCTGTAAATAAATGCCTTGTGACCAACTGATACAAAAAAGTGGCAATTCATTCTTTTACACGAGGCACACAATCCTCTATTAAAATTTTAAGTGACAGACTAGCGACCTGTCCAGGGTGACCCCGCCGCTCGTCAGGAACGTTAGCTGGAGAGGCAGCAGCATCCTCCCGACCCCACTAAGGACAAGGATGTAAGAAAATGGATGGATAAATAATTTTAATATTAAATTATATGTTTTCTTCAATAGCTTCCAAATCGTGCCCCATTAACTCAAAATCAGTGTGAAGTTATTCTACTAGACTTTTTTATTTAACTAATTTTATATTTAAAAAATATTTGATGGGCTCTTTCATCTGGTTTGCTTGTTACATTAAATGTTTACTGCAAAACGGTGCAGCACCAACACTGTTTATAGTGGGGATGGTGTGCTGCCTGACCTCTACTCGGGACGTTGTGGGCCGGTGGGCAGAGTACTTCGAAGACCTCCTCAATCCCACCAACATGCCTTCCACTGAGGAAGCGGAGCCTGGGGACTCTGGATTGGGCTCTCCAATCTCTGGGGACGAGGTCGCCGAGGTGGTTAAAAAGCTCCTCGGTGGCAAGGCCCCGGGGGTGGATGAGATCCGCCCGGAGTTCCTTAAGGCTCTGGATGTTGTAGGGTTGTGTTGGTTGACGCGACTCTGCAATATCGCATGGACATCGGGGGCAGTTCCCCTGGATTGGCAGACTGGGGTGGTGGTCCCCCTGTTCAAAAAGGGGGACCGGAGGGTGTGCTCCAATTATAGAGGGGTCACACTCTTAAGCCTCCCTGGCAAGGTCTATTCCGGGGTACTGGAGAGGAGGGTCCGTCGGATAGTCGAACCTCGGATTCAGGAAGAGCAGTGTGGTTTTCGTCCTGGTCGTGGAACACTGGACCAGCTCTACACCCTCGGCAGGGTCCTGGAGGGTGCATGGGAGTTCGCCCAACCAGTCTACATGTGTTTTGTGGACTTGGAGAAGGCGTTCGACCGTGTCCCTTGGGGAGCCCTGTGGGGGGTTCTCCGGGAGTATGGGGTACCGGGCCCTTTGATACGGGCTGTCAGGTCCCTGTATGACCGGTGTCAGAGTCTGGTCCGCATTGCCGGCAGTAAGTCGGGCTCGTTTCCGGTGAGAGTTGGACTCCGCCAGGGCTGCCCTTTGTCACCGATTCTGTTCATCACTTTCATGGACAGAATTTCTAGGCGCAGCCAAGGTGTTGAGGGGATCCGATTTGGTGGCCTTAGGATCTCGTCTCTGCTTTTTCGCAGACGATGTGGTCCTTTTGGCTTCATCAGATCGTGATCTGCAGCTCTCGCTGGAGCGGTTCGCAGCCGAGTGTGAAGCGGCTGGGATGGGGATCAGTGCCTCCAAATCCGAGGCCATGGTCTTGAGCCGGAAAAGGGTAGAGTGCCTTCTCCAGGTCAGGGGGGGTGTCCTGCCCCAAGTGGAGGAGTTTAAGTATCTCGGGATCTTGTTCACGAATGGGGGAAGAAGGGAGCGGGAGGTCGACAGGCGGATTGGTGCAGCGTCTGCCGTTAAGCGGGCGCTGTACCGGTCCGTCGTGGTGAAGAAAGAGCTGAGCCAAAAAGCGAAGCTCTCGATTTACCGGTCGATCTACGTTCCCACCCTCATCTATGGTCATGAGCTTTGGGTCATGACCGAAAGAACGAGATCGCGGATACAAGCGGCCGAAATGGGTTTCCTCCGTAGGGTGGCTGGGCTCTCCCTTAGAGATAGGGTGAGAAGCTCAGTCATCCGGGAGGGACTCAGAGTAGAGCCACTGCTCCTTCACATCGAGAGGAGCCAGTTGAGGTGGCTCGGGCATCTGGTCAGGATGCCTCCTGGACGCCTCCCTGGTGAGGTGTTCCGGGCACGTCCCACCGGGAGGAGGCCCCGGGGAAGACCCAGGACACGCTGGAGGGACTATGTCTCTCGGCTGGCCTGGGAACGCCTCGGGATTCCCCCGGAAGAGCTAGAAGAAGTGGCCGGGGAGAGGGAAGTCTGGGCCTCCCTTCTGAAGCTGCTACCCCCGCGACCCGACCTCGGATAAGCGGAAGAAGATGGATGGATGGATGGATGGATGCAAAATTTAATATAATTGTTTAATCACATAAAATGTTTATTTAAAATATCTTTCATTACATGATGCATGTTTATTACTTGAAACATTTCAGATATCACATTTTTAGGTGAAAAGTGATTCATTTCATCACCTGTTTACATGCAGCTTGAAGTGCTGGAATCAAACGTTTCATGAATGTTTTACCACATTAAATTATGAAATGAGGGGAAAAACAGCCACTTCCAACTGAACACATATTTCAACACAAATGGTTCATGTTCCTCTTCAGAGCCTTGCTGAGCTTTTCTCCTGGGGTTTCCTCCTCAGCCTCTCCAACTTGCTGCTCTTCTACAGCCTCCGCTGCTGTGTTTCCATTATTTACCTCTTCTGGGGTAAATAATGAAAACACAGTCTCTCTAACTTGCTCCCCCACTTGTTGATCCATCATGGTCTTGCTGTATCGCCTCTTTAATTTACGCGCATGTCAGTCCGATGTTGTGGCGTTTACCTCGCAGTGACCCATATTCAGTCTGGATTGAGCTGATCCATTTCATACGACGGTTTGCCTTGAAGAGGACATATCAGAACACACATCGGTATTAATGCCCTAAATTTGGTAACACTAGTAAAATAGTTTACTTCACAATAATGGAATAACCTCGATGTCCACTGACACTATGCTACATAAAAACATATAAGCCCTGACCCAAACAAGGTTGACCCGCTTAAATGTAACGTAAGTGACATTTAGCATCAATGTAACTGAACATGAGTAAATCATAGCCAAACATTATGACACAACACCAACAGAGCGAATTTAGACACTCACCAAAATGGACATGTCTGGAGCAAACTTGTAGATATCTTGGGATGTTGGAGAACGTAATATCCGGACGTCTCACCGCTGATACCCGGGACATTCGTCTCCTTTTCGTTAGCTCCAAAAGCTTAGCCTCCTCGCGTTGTTTACAGGCAGGAAAACAGTGAAATGAAAGTCCGTTTTCCATCTTTTTACCGTTTCAGTCGTGTGATCGGACATTACATCCAATAACGCAGCAAGTTCCAACCATTGCTAATTAATTTTAAGTAACTTAGATTCAAAAAATCTGGAGATACTCATTTTCTCGGTTATGTTTATGGCCATACAAGATGGCGCTCATATCCCTACGCCTAGAGCAGTGACGTCAATTTCCAAAGCTCTATTCTAGAATTAAGTAAATCTGTCCTGCAGTTCATAGTTGGTTGATCCAGACGAACACGTTTCATCACAAACAATGTTTTGTTGATGAAATGTGCTACACAAATAAAATTTGATTGATTGATGTTTCAGGGCAGTTTTTTCCCAAAATAAATTATTTGCTCTTACAAAATATTGGGTGGAATTTTAAAAATGGTACATTTGGTACAATATAACATTTTTGAACCCCATGTAATTTCTAATTTACCGATTTTTGCCCTCATTGCAAAAAGGCTGGACACTACTGAACTAGACCAAAAATATTTGGTAGGAAGTTGTGTTTTTGCAGTGCACAAACAGAAAGCCAACTGTGAACCCTCTCAGATCTTAGGCACCATTTTGTGTTGGTCTATCATATAAAACACAGGTGTCAAACTCCAGTCCCTGAGGGCCACTGCCCTGCAACTTTTAGATGTGCCTCTGCTGCATCACACCTGAATAGAATAATTAGGTCAAGGCTCTAGAGAACTGATCTACACAAGGAGGAGGTAATTAAACTATTTCATTCCAGTGTTTTGTACCTGTGGCACATCTAAAAACTGCCCTTGAGGACTGGAGTTTGACACCCCTGATATAAAATATTAACCAAACACACTTTTCTGGGACAATAAAAATGTGAAAATCAATGTAAATAAATATTTCTGCAAGGCAGCGGATTTGCTAAGATGTATTTGACATTAACACAGGAGCACAACGGTTATCAGGAAGATGATAGACTGGAGCGCTGATGTTCTGGTTCGAGTCGCCGCCCCTTTTTTAGGCGGTTCTTTCTGAGGCTGTGTATAACTACAGCCGCCCTCCTTAAAGCACTTGTACCACTGGCACTGAAAGTCCATGTCAAGAAGCACCTTGTCTGAGTCTCCTAGCTTGCCGATGACCGTCAGTTTGCCTTTTCGCCTCTCGATGCGGTGTGTGAGGGGGTTGAGGTGAAGGTAAACATCCTTGTCCCAACGTTTGCGAAGGCAGCGGCCGTGGGAACCGCACAGGGTCTGGCTGCAGAGCTCTGCTGCCGTGGAGACGTTGAGGAGGTATTGGCTCAGTGTGCCCTGAAGATACGCGTTCAGGTCAGAGCAGGTGGTCTAAAGACCGGAAGAAAATGTATATTTACAGTAAATGTTAACATTTTACATCACAACTGCCAATCACTTCTTGTAAAAGGGAATATAATATGGCCAAATGCATTTAAATGATTGTTTCATACTTGTTTAGTATGACCTAAAGTCACTCTTATGTGTGTCTTCATCATGTTGTTCTAAAGACACATTCATTAAAGAAATGTTATGAACCAGTCAGAGCGACCAGCCACGAATGCTACATTCCTCACTCAATAATGTTCTGCAGTACTAAAAAACATGTTACGCCCCAAAGGTCTAGGGGTTCAGGGGCAGTAACATAAAAAGTGTCCAGAGAAAATAAGTGTAATGTAAAATGATTTATTACAAAAAGATGGTTTCACAAAACACAATACAACTTAACCCAATTAAAACAAAAGGGCCAACAAATTCAAGAATGGTTAAGTGCAAATTAAGTTACAAAATGTCCAAACAAGTCAGTCTAAAGCAGGGGTGGGCAACCGTGGTCCTCGAGGGCCGTTGTCCGTCAACTCTTAGATGTCTCCTTGGTCCAACACACTTGAATCCAATAGCTGAATCACCTCCTAAGTGCAGTCAAGTTCTCCAGAGTCCTGCTAATGACCTCATTATTTGACTCAGGTGTGTTGAAGTAGAGACACATCTAAAAGTTGCAGGAGACCGGCCCTCGAGGACTGGAGTTGCCCACCCCTAGTCTAAAATAAACTCAAAACAACCCAAAAGAAAGGACACAAAGGGAGCACCACACCTTCCAAACATGAGCTTCTAGCTTGTATAAAGTCAGTCTACAGCAGATTCAAACGACTTAGCAGAACAAACAAAAACAATGCAGGTCTAAACACCAAAGGTGGCTGACAGCTTAACAAAACCTCTTCCTACTAGCTGCCCCACTAGAGGAATGATTTCAGGAGCCTTTTATATGGTGCAGGTGGGCCTCATTAACGTCTGATTGGCTTGACAATCCTCTGCGTTGACCAGATCAACATTGTCTCTGACTGTACTCACATTTCTCTCCCAGAACATATCAGTAAATAATGTATCTATGATGTTACACAATTCACATTCAGAGGCACAAAAGCATGCTTGCACCAAATTACAGCCTTGCACAATCATGGAAGAAGCTCCTGGATTGATGGATTTTACATACAAGCCTCTGTTCTGCCAAGTGAGCACAGATGTGCAAACAGGGAGAAAGCAGACAGGAGGGAGTAGACAAAGATTTGAACTTTGCACAAGGTTTTTATAGCCCACTTACATGCAAACTGTCTTTACACTGACGACTACACACTCTGAAGCTAAAAGCAGACCATCAACTCAGCAAAATAAGAAGAAAAACTTATGCAAACGCTAAATAATCACACTTTTGTGTGAGTCTGTATACATCATGTGTTTTTCTTCATTTTAAATAGTTTCCTCCTTCCACCTTTAGCAGACTTTAATTTTCCTCCAGACAAGTATCTTCTGTGTATCTGCAGAACAAGTGGCTTACAGTATAATTAGTGACTGACTCGGAGTCCTGAGTGTCAAATGACTTCACATGTGACAGGCAAGCAGGGGATCAAACTCCAGGTGAAAACTGTCTGCCAAAAGTATTCATACCTGTTCAACCTTTTCCCTTTTTCTCATAATACAGCCAAAAACTGTGATATTTAAGTGACAGAACAACCATCATCATAATGAGAAAGGCAAGTGGTACAACATTTTTAAGTAATTACAAAATACAAATCTGAAACGTGCGGCATGTATCTGCCTCTTCAAGTTAATTTCCCATAAATTAAAAGTAGGTTGCAACGCAAAGTTTAGGTTGTAATCTAAAGCTTTGGACATCTCAAAGAATGCTTCAATCCATAATGTGAAACACCAAGTTTCCCCATCCCCTCTGTGAAACACGGTGGTGGCAGCATTAGGCTGCAGGCATGCTTCAGAAGGACAGGAGAGCTGGTCAGATTTTATGGGAATGTAGTGGAAAAAAAGGTTGATTTTTAAAGAAAACGTCCTGCAATAGACTTGCAGCGTCAAAGTCTTAGGGAAGCGCATCTTACCTAAATTAATATTTATCTTTTAGAATGGATTAGAACAAAATCTACTTAAAGTTGTTCTGCAGTTATTTTTTACATGTTTAACCAAGACAGTAAGCCTATTGTTTTCATCAGTTCCAGTTTTTTATTAATTAATTTGCATTGGCTGTTATACACCTAACTGCACTGACTGAATAAATTAAAGTTGTGTTTCTACATTTGACCAAGGTTTGATAACTTCTGCACTACTAGCGCTGTGGTAGTGCAGAGTTATCACATAATTCAGTACGTTTATGTCTGTTTTAAAAAAGAAACATTTAAAGTTCTGTTTGGCTGTATTGGATCGGTATCGGACGTGAAAAAAGTGGATCAGACAACCTGTGAAATGTGAGAGTCAGTTTATGCTTACTTTGTTTTTTGCATGTGTTAAATCTCCCCACATGATGATTCCTGCAGCTCCCAGAGCGACACTCTCCCCGATGGTGGACACCAGGTCAAACTGGAAAAGAGGATTCAGCTCTTGAAATTCACAGGTCAACAAAACTGCTTGGAGAAAAAGGAAGAAATAAGCTTTTATTTTTTTCTCTTTCTATCTTTATGGGTGATTAGACAGATCTTGAATGTAACCAACACCCTTCCTGCTAGCTCCACACAAATTAAAAGGTATTAGGGACATCTGACTGCTACCAAAACAGGAAAGGAAAGGACTGCGCCTGCCGATAAGGAAAACTGAAGAGCTGTAGCTTCACTCAGCATGGGATGGGGGTTGTGAGCTAGCGCTCCTCTGCGATTGAGATTTGTTTGCTTGAGGGATGACATAAGTGCATTATATTAACTTTCCACATAGTCACTGAAAGGCAAGTGTAAAACAGGATACGAGTGTTTCTGAACGATAATTCAAACTTGTCAGCAGGTAGTGATGGGAAATCTGAAGCCAGGCTTCGAGGCGTGAACCGAGTAAAAAGGGGGCGTGTCAGATGAAGCCCCCGCTTCGGCGTTTGTGTCATATTGAGGAAAATCACCTGATCAACAACAAACGAGGCCTCGCACTACATCTGCCTCGTCATTGCTTCGTTTTGCGTATAATTTTTTAAAATAAAAGCGCGATGAACCCTGTTGCTTCGGGGGTTGCAGTAGGTAGTTTTTTTAGCGCGTCAGCAGAGCAGTTTTCATCATGCAGTGGTTGAAAAGGAGCCGTCAAAAAAGAGGAAAACCTCTCAAACCTGGGAGTATTTTGGGATGACAGATCACAATAAGGTTTGTATAATGTTTGCACACGATCTGACTACTTTTGCATCATTAATAGCAACTTTGTGTTAACTTCCACATCCTTTTATTTCAGGTGAAATGTTTGCTGTGTGAAAACATGTTGGTCTACATCATCAACACATCATCAATGATTAGCCATTACAGGGCCATACATGAAAATAAGCACACTTCAAACACAGGAGACTCCAGCAAGAGTATGACATTGTCTGATGTTTTGTAAATTAATTAATTCATATCATATATCTATCTATCATGTATATTATTGTGTAATTTCAATAGTTTTATATTTATGTGTCTTACAGGTTCCAGGAAGCAGGTGCTAGATGAGGCTGTGGTAAATCTGATTGTAAAGGATTCCCAACCTTTTTCAGTGGTGGAGGATGAGGGGTTCAGAGAGCTCGTTCATTTGCTGGATCCAACCGAGGTTCTTCCTACTAGAAAGGTTTATATGTCTAAACAATAACAGCTAACGTGGTAATTGGAAATCATTTCAGTTATTTAAATGAATAATTTTCCTTTTCATTTTAGGCATTAGAAAAGATGGTGGAAGAGAAATTCTACAAAACGAAAGAAAAGGCCAAAGAAGACATCCAAAAGGTGTCTGCCGTCAGCCTGACAGCAGATATGTGGACGTCCATGAATATGGAGGCGTACCTGGCCATAACATGCCACTTCACTGGTCCCAATGACAAACTGGGCATTGTATTAGTTGGAGTGGAGCATTTCCCTTCCACTCACATATCTGACAATCTGGCCAGGGTAGTGCATAATCACATGGCAGAGTGGGGAATTACTGATAAGGTGAACTGTCTGGTGACTGATGCCGCAGCTAACATGATTGCATGTGCTAAGGCATTAAAGATCAGGCACTCCATCTGCATTGCTCATGGACTGAATTTATTAGTCCGAAAATCATTTGACCAGATCCCTGCCCTCTGTGACATCCGCGCAAAGGCTAAAGGAATTGTGGCATATTTCCACTCAAGCACCACAGGTAAAGAAAGGCTGGAAGGGACTCAAATACAGATGGGAACATTCCACTTCATTGATCCCAATGACAAACTGGGCATTGTATCAATTGGAGTGGAGCATTTCCCTTCCACTCACACATCTGGGGAATTACTGATAAGGTGAACTGTCTGGTGACTGATGCCGCAGCTAACATGATTGCTAACACAAAAGCTTATATTCGATGTGGACACACGCTGGAACAGCACAGCACTTACTGTATGTTGGAACATCTGTTTCAACAAAAAGAACCTGTGGCCGCAGCCCTCACAACACTCACAACTGATATAATCCCTTTCACTTCTCAGGATTACGAGATAATTGAGGAATCCTTACCGGTGGTGTTCCCACTTTTCCAAGCAACTTCAGAGATCTCTGAAGAGAAAAGAGTGTCAATGTCCAAGGTTATACCTTTAAAGAACATGCTGCACCATGCAGTGCTTACAAAGATGGCAAATATCAAAAATGATGTTGCAAGACTTCTGTCTGAAAACCTATTGAGGCGTGTCAAAGAACAAGTCGCAAATACTGATTCATTAAGTTTCATGCAATGGCCACATTGCTGGACCCTGGGTTCAAAACTCCTGGTTTGCTCAGTCAAAGCCAAGCACAAGAGGCGGTATGGCGGCTGAAAGCAAAATGTTCTGCACTGATTGCAATGAAGGTGTCCAGCTGCAGGATTCAGGAGATGCAGGAGAAGGCACCAGCAGATCTTGTGAGTTTTTATTTATTTTGAAATTTTCTTGTGACATTTGTACTACTGTATTTCAGCTCTTGGTGTTGTGTATTATCTGCAGTGATTTTTTAAAATTATTTATAGGTGAACTGTGGTCTCTGTTAGATACTACAGTGGACCAGAAGAGGTGAAGCTCCAATGCCACAGCAGATGCCATTGTTGAAGTGGAGCGATACCTTGCTGAAATGAACCTAAGGAGACCATTGGCGTATTGGCATACACAGAAACATGTGCATCCCCATTTGTACTGTATGGCACTGAAGTTCCTCTGTTCACCTGCATCATCAGTGCCTTGTGAACGAGTGTTTTCCAAGGCGGGGGAGGTTATCTGCCGACGAAGAAACCGTCTAAAACCTGAAACAGTGAAAAAAGTCCTGTTCCTAAATAAAAACAATTAAACCTAAAATCCAGAAATTTCTAAATTTTCTTTTGTTTGATCAGGAGACGCATCAGAATCACACATCAAAAGCAGGCTGAAAGCCATTGGAAGAGGCAAACTGGATGTGTAACTTAATATTAAGAACCAGAACTAGAGCTCCCAGGAAGAGATTATTTTAAACACATTCTCTCTTTCAGGAAGCAAGTTTCAAGCTCAAAGTATACAGAGTCTGCCCCAACAATCACTCAATTCCCAATACATTAAAGTAACACATATCTTCATTGTCAAATAAGTCCATGACATAAAAGAAGCCCAACACAACCACTGATGGTCAAGGATTAGATTGGCTACAAATCATTTTGATAATTAAAACATGTCAATTAAATATGATTTAATTGATTCTCTTCTTACTAAACATGAGTTTGATGAAAACTTTGTGACAATATTGAATTGACTAATTTTTGGAAGTATGATTCAACTGAGTGACAAGCCTGTTACAGTTTCATCAGCAGATGTCACTAGTGAGTGAGTGGTGAACGAAGCATCGAGTAATGAACCTTTTTCCAAAGCAAAGTGTTGGAAAGCTTCATTGCTTCATGAGGCTTCATTTGCCCATCACTGTCAGTAGGAGAGGCTAAAGATGGCGGAGTGTCACCTCTGTCAGGTGTTCCAGGGAGTCGTCGTAGATGGGCCGGGTGTACACAAAGACGGGACGTGAAAACTCCTCGCCGAATGAAGACAAACGCATCCCTTCTCTCACACGGTGCCGCACAAACTGCCGTCCTGGGGAAGAGGAGCGCAGCACTTTGTCCATGTAGATGGAGGGGAAGAGCGCCGTGCTCTCCGACCACAGCCACCTCAGCTTCTCGTTGCGGGCCATATCCATGGAGGGGCACTGGCCCTTGTAGCCCTCACAGGGAGGCCATGTAGTTGTGGTTGTAGCATTCCGGGTACAGGTAGAACCCCCACAGAGTGTTGGGCCGCAAGGCGATTGCCGCGGCGTAGCGTCTCCAGCATGAACTTCTTAGCAGCCTCCTCAAACTCCAGCTGGGCCGCTCTTCTCGCATGGTCATCGGACCAAGTTGGGTTCTTCTGGCGCGCCAGTTCAAAGGACTGTTCGCGGTACATGTGTCTTCTTCCATAGTTTCGTACCCAAAGAGGCCTCCACTCTTCCCAGTCAATAACTGCTAAACCTACAGCGCCCCGGTTTGGTATGTACTTAACAACATTTTTCTGCATTTCTCTGAGGTGCTGCGAGAGACTGGCGGCCTGTGGCAGCCCACCGCGCACCGGCGTCGCATCCGTTTTAAAGTAGGGGTACAAGCCCAAGCGGTCGGGATAGAAGAAGGTCAGGTTCTGCCTGACGAGGGTCTGACTTGACGAGGCCACAATCTGGAACTGGTCCAGCTGCAAAGAAACGCCATGCCGGGAGCCACAGTCCTGAGTCGGGACACTCCAGGCGAGGAGAAGGGGCTTCTTGGAGTACAGGGGCCATGGTGTAGGTTTCACTTTCGGAGCGCAGACGCCGTCCCAGAGCAGAACAATCAGGAGCTGTACTCTCCAGTCACGAAGAGTCCAATACAACATGTCTTCAGTTGTGTCTCGAGTGTCCTTCTCGGCCCTACAATGTACATACGCCGATTGTTTTAGTGTATGTAGTTAAGGTTTTAGATGGCATAACCTTAACTGCTTGACCATGTCCTACAAGGACCGTTAACTAAAAAGATTCGCAACAGATTGTTGCTAGGTAACCACAAACTACTCAAGAGATTGTTGCCGGGTAACCAAAGAGTGAGTGAGTGAGTTGAAGCCACTAAACTTGCTGTGAAAGGTTGAGCAGCTAAAGTGTTTCTTCTGTCCACATTTCCCAGAATGCTGGTTTCAAATGATCAAACAAATCTTCAATATCAAACAAAACTAACCAGATTGGATGAAAAAAAAATTGTTTTCAGCTGATTATTTCATTTAATGAGAGGCAAAAAATCAGTTTAAACCAACCTGACCCACCTGGTAAAAGCAACTACCCTCTAGCACTTAAAAAGGTAAAGGTAATGGTAATTTTATTTATATAGCACATTTTCAGCAACAATGCAATACAAAGTGCTTTAAATAGAACCTGTTTGACAACACAAAGAGGCTAAAAGTTGTCAAAAAGCAACACATCATGACCTCATCTAAAGAAATTCAAGGATAAAAGACAAAATCGTTGACATATATCAGCATGGAAAGGGTTAAAGGATCCAAACACAAATTTCAGGGAAAAACAAACAAACATGGTGGTTGTGATTTGCAGAAGTAGGAAGTTTTCTCTCTATATGGAGTTTTATCAAGATATTTTGTGGTTCTATTCTATTACAGTAGCAATAAAAGTTATGATTAAAAACTATTTACTGCTTCTATTTTTAGGTAACTATATGGCTCTGACTTCATGGTGCCACAAACATAAAATATAAATATATATATAAAAAAACAGAAAGTAAAACTGCAAATGTGTTGCTATTGTTTGCAAAACAAAGTGCCCGCCTTGTCCTCATTTTGTAATAATTCAGCCTAATAAAGCTGGAGGCTGGGAACAAGGGAGTCTGATCTTCCAGCCTTTTAATCCTCGAGGGACACAGGAGGTAAAAATCACCATCAGTGACATGAGTTTGCAGCAGTGGTGGATATCAGATTAGAAGACATGGTACGTGGCATTCCCATCCTAATCAAGGTCACCTCTCGCCCTCTGAGGTTCAATCAGTCACTTGAATTTATTATAAATCCTAAACTGCTGCAGAAATAGACAATAATCTGGATCAAGTAATGAGTAAAATGTGTTTTTAAATCATATGATTTGACTGCTGTTGTGATTTAAAACTCCCGTTACCGTGACCTTGATGTTCGTCTTTGGTTAGTAGTCCGACAGCACCACCTGCTGGTCACGAACCAACAAGCAAGCCAGTAACTTCAATAGATGGCAACTTCAATTTAAAAAACAGTATAAAAGAGTAACTAATTGTTATTTCCATGCATATCTTTAACTAACACTGTCCAAACTCTTTGAACGTTCTGGTCTTCATTAACTTAAAGCAACAATAAAACACTAATTTAATTAATTCATGTTTTTCTCAATACAAAACATTTTTAGTAAAATTTAAAAAAAGGCCCAAAAGGAGTTAATATTTTATTGCACCCTGCAAAATTAAGGAGAATCCAACATTTAATTTCTACTTTGATAAATAATACTTTTTAAAATCAATTAGTGGTTCTTTTAACATGTTTAAAGTTACACTTTACTTTTTAAAGTAAGCATATTGATCAGCTCTTAGTAAGTGATCAGAGGTTTCTGTTTCCCATAGGGGCAAAAACACGACGCCACTAAACAACATTTTCTGATAATTACTCTTCAAAATGGGAAAAACAATTAAATATCCTCTTTAATAAAGGCAGATGTATGTAATATCCTCACAAGTCAGGTAATAATTACAAGAAAATTGCTACTTGCTGAAACTTACATAAGTTTAGAGTTAGAATAATATTTTAAAAGTTGTAAAAAAAAAATCTTTACCAGGGTGCCAGTAGTTATGGAGGGAGCTGAACATATTGAATAATTCACAACATATCTCAAACTTTGGTATAAAATTATCAGAAAGACTTTCTTCAACCTGATGTATGTGAAGATTTGAAACCACCTTTACGACAACATTTAGTTTGGTGTTTCAGGAATGACAAAGACGTAACTAATGCTCATTTAAAGCCAACAGCTATTAAAAAAAGAGTAAACGTTACTTGCATGATGCTATTTAGAAGCTGAAAGTTAAATCAAAACAACAAATTTTCCACTTGGGAGTTCATTTTACAACTCGTGCCATTGTGTTCTAAATACAGTCTGCCTGGAAAACTAATAGGATCTGTGCAGTTTGCAGAAGGATTTGATTAAGTAGGCAGACACCAAAACAAATTAGTGGTTTATGTAAAAAAAAACACACACACACACATCCATATCAGTGCACACTGACAATACTGTAAAACAAAACACAGATACAAAAATTGAGTCATGATTTCCAAAAATATAGCTGTTTTGAAATGAGCAAGAATCAATCAACTCAGTCCATTCATCCATCTTCAAAACCCATTTGGTCCTGATTAGAAATTGCAAATCCATCACAGAACATCGACAGAGACACTGACACCTAAAAGCAAATACTGCTAAAAGGCACAACTTTGGGTTCTGAGAAGAAACTGATGAAACAAGCAACAAGCAAACTCCTCTCATAAAGACTCTGGCTTTCACTTCCCCCTCTTATTATTTAAAACTATTGTAATCTCTAAACTGGCGTGGAGCAGTCCCTCCCTTCCCACCCAGGATAACACCTGCAGTGGAAGTCAGACTTCATCTGCAGCACACTTTGTGCGTCCATCTGCCCTAAAACCCTGTAGTTTGTCCCTCCTGCCGGTTTCTTCTCAGACAGGATCTTCCAGGCTGCGGGGTCAAGGTGGAGGTAGGCGCCCGACTTCAGGTCCGACCTCTGACACCGTCCCTGAGAGGAGCACAAAGCCTGGCTGCAGAGCGTGGCAGCCGAGGTCACGTTGACCACGTAGGGACCTAAAGTCTCGTCGATGTAGGACTTGACTGCTTCACATGTGGCCTGGACAAACACAGCAAATAGCACAGAATAAACAACTCTCTGTGTTGGAGCACAGCAAAAATAAATCTGCTCTTCGTTGTCTCTACAGTGTTTGTTTTAGAGTAAATAAAGTCATATTGTACATCAAGGGTCTAAAATGTTTTTGATTCTATTAGTTTTTATGACTAATAGATGTATTCTACACATATAATATGTTTTCTATGCAATTATTTGTTGTCTACTGCTGCTACTTTGCAAAGCCTTCACCTTTTTCTCATTTTATATCATTGCAACCCAAACCTGAAGTGTATTTTAAAAGGATTTTGTGCAATAAACCAACATAAAAGAGTGGATGATTGGAAAGTGGAAGCAAATTGATGCATTTTTTTAAACTAAACATCTAGAAAACAAAATATTTAGCACCAAATTAAATATTTAGTTATCAAGCTAAATATTTAGCCTGGAGTTAAATATTTAGCTATATCTTTACTTCAAAAACAACTTTGAAATTGTCACTGAAAAGCTTGATTTATATTGAGATTATAAAACACACAGCAGGACTGTAATAACAACTTCTGAAACAGATTGTTTGCACTAGATTTCACTTGGGAATAGCAGAGTAAAGGGGGCTGAAAACAAATCCAACCCTCAAATTTTGATTTTTAATTAAATCTTAAAAAAAAAAAAGCAGTAACTTATTTTTCTTCCAAATCAGAACTTTAACTTTATATACATAAAAGTGACAGAACATGAAACACTTTCAGGAGGAGTGAATACTTTCGCATAAACTGCAAATTTTACAAATTCCTCCTTTAAGATCTTCAGCCTTTTATAAGGAGTCTCACTGCAGTAGAAGCCAATAGGTGCCTGAGATGCTAAAGGTCATCAAACATTGGTACTAGAACTTGGGAAATAGTCATAAAGGAAAATGATTTGTAACAAGTATCACTTTCACAACCGGATTTCTAATGACAAGAGTTTCAACGGATATCTGCAGGATTATATCAGTGTTATACAGAGGGAAAACAGCCATTGCATGTTTCATACCTTAGATTTATCGAATGCATGGTCCCCCCACAGCACGACCCCAGCAGATCCTAAAGCAGCGCTCTCTCCTACAGTGTGGACCAGATGCTCCTGTGTTGTGAAAACAGAATATTATTTACATCGGGCCGTGCTGAAGAAGACGGTACTAACCCGCCACTCACCTTGGAGAGGAACTCTAATGTGTAGGTGTAGACGATGCGGGCGTAGGGGAAGACGGGCAGCTGCGACGGGGTCACCTGATCTGCCGCCCTCATGGCCTCCAGGATGCGGTGATGAGCGTAGAGCAGCACCTCTTTGCCGAGGCCTCGCAGGTCCAGGCTCAGGTAGATGTCAGGGTACAGAGCGGAGGAGGCGTTCCACATCCAGAACAGCTCATCGTTCCTGCTCAGCTCCACATCTGGACACTCACCTGTGTAGTTTACGCTCCTGTCGTTGTAATAGTTGTAGCAATTGGGAAATCCATAAAACCCCCACAAGCCACTTGGCCTCATTTTCTGCCCCAGTTTCTGTGTTTCCTCCATGAATTTCCTCCCAGATTGCTCAAACTCCAGCCGAGCCGCTGCCTCCACCTGAGCAGGACTCCAGTCTGGATGCCTGGCCCTCACCAGGGCTTTTGACCCCTCCTTGTACACCTGTTTACTGTCCCAGTTTCTCTCCCACACTGGCCGCCAGCTCTCCCAGTCCACCACCGCCAGGCCCTGGAAGTCTCTGTCAGGGATGTAGTAGCGGATATCTTCGCTTGCGAGTCGGAGGTGAGCGTCTAGGCTGCTGTTCTGAGGAACCCCGCCGTTGATGGCCTCGCCCTGGGCTGAGTACCGAGGGTACAGACCCAGCTTGTCAGCATAGAAAATAGTGACGTTTTCACCTATGAAGGTTTGATTTTGGTTCTGGACGATGCTAAACATCCCCAGGTCAAGATCCACGCCGTACTGGGAGAGGCAGTTCTCTGTGGGGGCGTTCCACACAGTGAGAAACGGCGCCTGGCTGAAAGGCGAGGCAACAGGCAGCCCTGAAGTTAGTCTGAGCAGACCAAAGAGGAGCAGCACCTCACAGAACCTCATGGCTGAAAAGAGGAACAAAGAGCTGTCACTCAGACGTGTTATGAAATTTCAGACATTGGCAAAACAGTGTCCTGTTTTTGTGTCTCAAAACATCATTCACTTCATTAATTTATGGCACTTTTTATAGTGGAAGGAATAAAATCAACAAATGCAAAATTGTGTAAGAATGTAAAAAGTGTCAGAATGGCTACAAGTCCAGACCTACATCAAGTTGTGAATGTGCAATAAGACTTGTGGATTTCTGTAGAAACAATTCGCAGAAACACTGGTAAGACTTTCATTGACATGTTGAATGCTATTGTTTACATCCGGAAATATCGCGCATGCGCACAATGCTGGGGGGCAAAAAGACGATTCTTTATCTTGCCATAGCCACTGCTCCTCGGCCATCGAGCAATTACGTTAACACATTGAAACCTGGAGATGTAAGTACTTTAATGTAGCGCAGCGTGTCACAGTAAAGGGAAAACATCGCAGAAAAACGGATAAAGAGCAAGTCAAACCCGCTCCTTTTCTTCTTTTGTCTCTCTAGTGTCTAAGCTATACGCAGAGCCGTTGCCATAACAACCGACTGACCAACAGCTCCGCTAGCTGACAGAGATTCAAAACGCGTAAACACTTTTCTACGGGGAGAAACATTCAGTCTCTTTTGAGTTTTACTGTTTTCATGCTAAGGTTGTCAAAGTCAAGCTAACATAACTGACTTACCTCCCTCTCCTTCGCTACTTTTTTTTTTAAATTAAAACTTTTTAGTGACCTGTAATCTTTTCTTCTAGTTGTCATAGTGTTGACAATTAATATCAGAATCACTGCGTCCCTTTCTCTTGTATATATCTTGCATACATTTAAGATTTAGCGCATTATGTTGACAGCTAAAATCGTCGGAAGAGTTTTTTCCCCTCCAACAGGAAGTTGGGGGCGGGGTCTTGCGCCCATGACGTCACGTTTCAACGTGTCAAATAAAATGAGGCTAAGCAATCAGTCAATCATTTACTTTGTTTTATAGCGCTTTACACAACCAAGGTTTATAAAACTATATGTTTTACAAGGAAAAAGGAACAAAAAGAAACAGCAAGAAGTAAATCCAAGAAAATAAACACAGAATAAACTAAATAAAGGAGATTACTAATCAGAGAACCAGGCCAGAGGCCGCTAACCATGCTGAAACATGTTGGTGGCAGTATTATGGTTGTGGAGAATCTTTTTTTTTTTTTTAACAACAGAACAGAAAAGCTGCTCAGTTAATAAATACATTAAACTAAATACAGAACAAGCCTGGATGAAAACCAAATAGACTCTGAAAGAGATTTGAGCTTCATTTCCAGCACAACGACAACTCTAGAATGGTTTGGAACAATGCATATTGATGTGTCAGAATGTCCTAGTCAAAGTACAGACCTAATTGTGGAAATACTAATGCATTGTTGTAGAGGTTCTTAACTCTTAAACAACCGGTGTTAAGTATTGCCAAATAGTCTGAGTTTAGGCAAGAAACACAGCTACAAAGAATGATCCAGTCATAAATCCAGTGCAAATTCTCAGCACTGAAACAGCAGCTAATCATTTCACACAAAATGAAATAAGCAAGCATGATTAACAGAAAACTTCAAACTGGGGTGAATTTGTAACAAAAACAACCCTCTTACCTACTGTAAAACCTTCAAGAGGTTCTAATCTGTAGTTTGCTAAAGACACCAGAAGTCTCATGATCTGAGTGAAACAGGGAGGGAAACCAAGCAGGGAAAGGGGAAGTGAAACACCAGAACTGGAACCAATCCGACGCAAGCTCAAGATTTCTACCAGCAAATGAGAAGAGACATGCAAATCCTGCAAAAGCAGCCTTAAAGTCACAGGCGAGATCAAACCGAATCCAGCCATTCTCTCCCTCATGCTGCTTTCAATATAAACACATAAACAGAGCTGGAAATAACAGGACAGGTCACTGAGTACTAAGAGACAATCAAGAAAGCCATAATGAACTCCTACACATCCAAATTCACATGTAAGCTCTGCTCAGCTTATTAAAATAGTATAAATAACGTTTGGCCAACAACACCCTGTAATTACAGAGGGAAGGAGTAAGAGGCTGCCGCTGCCGCTTGCCTCCCGGGAACAGCAGGCTTGGACCGTCCTGATGAATAAGTCACAAAGAATTCCTATTGAAACT
The DNA here is from genome assembly GCF_003331165.1 of Xiphophorus hellerii. Lineage (NCBI taxonomy): Eukaryota > Metazoa > Chordata > Actinopteri > Cyprinodontiformes > Poeciliidae > Xiphophorus > Xiphophorus hellerii. Next base: position 14,447,925 of record NC_045691.1, on the reverse strand, counting down.
TTGCTTTTATTTGTAAAAGACAACACATATGTACCTTTGTAATAACAAAGTCAGATCTTACCATTAATGCTTCCAGTGATTTATACAAGAAACTGCACAGGCTCACAAAAAAACTCTTTATTTGCAGTGACAAATCAGGAAGAAAACAGCATGTACTTTTGCATGTATAAGCAGTTTCCAAACTTACCCTCAAATGAAGTTCTTGCTTTGTGATTCTGAGGTAAAAATACATGCACTGTGAGCTGTATGAAGGCATTAGTAGTCATGATTCGGACATACAAATAAAAACCCAGATATCAACTTCAAATACATTCAAATAAATACCAATGCGTGGAAAAACATCCGACGCCAGAGAGTGGTCACTTTGGGAAGTTAAAATCTTTAAGAAATCTGGCACTTCCGGTGTGTATGTAGTACTCCAAGCTGATTTAAGTGCTTTATTCCCACTCTGACCACCCAGCAACAAACATATTCCTTCACTTTGTTCAACACATTTACTACAGAAGCATCAGATCCTGCAGAGAGACGAAGAATCTGACACCTTGGGAAACTGACCCAGGGGGAAACAGAGAGCAAAATGTAAACAGTGTCATTTCCAGCAAGCCCTCTGCTGTTTAAAAAAACGCTTATAATTTATAAACAAACATCACTTTTCTGTCCCCTTTGTTTATAATACAGTTTGACTTTCTGTCATGAAAGTTTTGCAGCAGAAAATGACTAACTAATCCCTCTTTGTGCTTGTGTGCAGTGCTTTACGAAAGCCTTGATATCTTCTGTTTCACATTTTGTCACATTACAACCGCAAACTTTAAAGCACTTATCAGAGATTTATGGTATAGACCAACACAAAGTGTTACATTGCTTTTTAATTCACTTTTCATGCATATCATAAATCTGGTTTTGTGGCAGAAGAGGAAGAGACAGATAAATTAGAAAAATGGTGAAAGAAACCTTGTTAGATTCTGCAAAAGGATTGAGACTGAAGTTCCCCTTCCTGAAAGACGAATGCACTGCAAAAACACAAAATCTCACTGGTTTTTTGTCTAGTTTCTTAGTACGCTTAAAATACGACAAAACTAACGAACAAGTAACTTTTCAGCAAGATATAGGAGATTGTTTTAAGTCAAAAAGTCCTTGATGTTAATGATAAAGTTCTAGCGCCACCTGCAAATTATTTCACTTATAAAATGGAAAAAATATAGAACTAATACTACTCTGTCAATATTAAACTATTATTTACTTAAAACATTTTCATCAATATTAATGAATTATTGACTTAAAAGAAGCTTTTATATCTTGCTGAAAAGTTACATGAGTTAGTTTTGTCATATTTCAAGATATTTGTATAAAAAACGAGGCAAGAAGTGTGAAATTTGCGGCCCGGGGGCCATTTGAGGCCCTCTGAAGGATTTTGTGCGGCCTCCACACCTGAACTCAATTCTAGAATTAAGTAAATCTGTCCTGCGTTCATAGTTGGTTGATCCAGACGAACACTTTTCATCATGAACAATGTTGTGTTGCCTGAAATGTGCTACACAAATAAAATTTGATTGATTGATGTTTCAGGGCAGTTTTTTTCCAAAAATAAATGATTTCCTCTTACAAAATATTGGGTGCAATTTTAAAAATGTTACAAAAATATAACATTTCTGAACCCCATGTGATTTCTAACTTTACCGATTTTTGCCCTCAGTTGCAAAAAGGCTGGACACTACTGAACTAGACCAAAAATATTTGGTAGGAAGTTGTGTTTTTGCAGTGCACAAACAGAAAGCCAACTGTGAACCCTCTCAGATCTTATGCACCATTTTGTGTTGGTCTAACATATAAAATATTAACCAAACACACTCTGGTTTCTGGGACAATAAAAATGTGAAAATCAATGTAAATAAATATTTCTGCAAGGCAGCGGATTTGCTAAGATGTATTTGACATTAACACAGGAGCACAACGGTTATCAGGAAGATGATAGACTGGAGCGCTGATGTTCTGGTTTGAGTCGCCGTCCCTCTTTGGTGCAGCTGGTCTGTATGATCACAGCCTTTCCCCTGAAAGCCCTTGTAGCACTGGCACTGAAAGTCCATGTCAAGAAGCACCTTGTCTGGGTCTCCTAGCTCGCCGGTGACCGTCAGTTTGCCGTTTCGCCTCTCGATGCGGTGTGTGAGGGGGTTGAGGTGAAGGTAAACATCCTTGTCCGGATGTTTGCGAAGGCAGCGGCCGTGGGAACCGCACAGGGTCTGGCTGCAGAGCTCTGCTGCCGTGGAGACGTTGAGGAGGTATTGGCTCAGTGTGCCCTGAAGATACGCGTTCAGGTCAGAGCAGGTGGTCTAAAGACCGGAAGAAAATATATATTTACAGTAAATGTTAACATTTTACATCACAACTGCCAATCACTTCTTGTAAAAGGGAATATGATATGGCCAAATGCATTTAAATGGTTGTTTCATACTTCCTTATTTTACTGTCAAATTTGAAGTTTTACTTTGAAATCCAGGCTCTTATTTTGGTAGTACCTTTAGAGGAAGTACATTTAACTCCGTTGAAAAAACAAAACAAAACAAAAAAATGCCAAACTGGTTTGAAAGTTTAATTTTAATTTTAAGCTCCTTGCTGATAACAGGCACAAGACATGTTAGTTTTCTACATTTAGGATGATTGTGAATGCACACAGGATCAATGAAAGTAAAGCTAAAGGTTTGCGATAGTGAGAAGCGTAGCTCCGGTTGCCATGCCAACAACTGGTTGCCGTTCCATTTATGCTAAACTTTAGCATCAGAGATAGTTTTTACATTTAGAAGCTGGTATTTTTTTAGATATGTTTGAATTTGTTTAGTATGACCTAAAGTCACTCTTATGTGTGTCTTCATCATGTTGTTCTAAAGACACATTCATTAAAGTGTTATGAACCAGTCAGAGCGACCAGCCACGAATGCTACATTCCTCACTCAATAATGTTCTGCAGTACTAAAAAACAACATTTAAAGTAACACATAAAATAAATTAATATAAAAAGAAGATCAACTTTAAGAATCTGAGGTAATTTGAAGGCATTTAAAACAGCCTTATGTTCTAATTGTATTTATCTTGTCTAAGTAATTGTCTAAGGATTAAATAAGTATATTTATGCCTACCTTTCTTTTCAATAAAAATATATCCAAACATACACCTCTGGAAAAACTTAAGAGCCCACTGCACTGAACTTAAGCACTTTGAAATGCCTTGCTGCTGAAATGTGCTATACAAATAAAATTTGATTGATTGATTGATTGAACCCCATTGAAAACCTCCTGGTTTTTCCACCAAATGTTGATTTCTGAACTGAGTTAAAACATTAGTATAATTGTTTCTAAATGAATATGAACTTGTTTTCTTTACATTATTTGAGGTCTGAAAGCAGTGCATCTTTTTGGTTATTTGAACATTTCTTATTTTCTGCAAATAAATACTAAATTTTTGCTTGCGATGTCAGAGACATGTTGTCAGTAGTGCATAGAATTAAAGTACAATGTTAATTTTACTCCAACATAAACCTATAAAAAGTAAAATCAGAGAAACTGATCATTTTAAGTGATCTCTTATTTTTTTTCCTGTGCTGTAACTGAATTGTGGAAAGGTTCAATTCAAACCCTGTTCAATTCAGTGTTTGAATTGAACACTGAGAAATACATGGTCACTGTTTAGCCATGCCTTTGAATACTAAGCACAAAAATTTAATCTCACTACTGGTTTTTTAACTTGAAGCTAAAACATCTTAAACTGGGATTAATCTAAATCCCAGGTTCACCTTTGAAGATAAATTGAAGGCAGCTTGTGCCACTGCTGGTTTTTAAAGATATAGTTTAAAGGTATCCTACAGTCTCATAAAGAAATCTTTTGAGATCTGAATTGATTTAGGCCCAATTCATACCAATATACTGTATGTTTTACAAAACAGATTTTCTGCTGTGTTTGTTCCTCTTGTTCTTATACAAAGTACGTTTTTGGTGAGAAAAACTGATTTAATTTTAAAAAATGCTTTCTGGAGTGTTTTTTGTGTTGTTACCTGTGAAGAGTTATTGTCTTGAGGTTATTAAATATGAATAAGAGGTTTACTTTACACATACCCACAACTCAAAAATGTAGATAAAGCTTTCCCTTTTAATTATATTTTAGGTTACATCCAATGATTGTTTAAGTTTTCTCATAAAGGTAGAGATACATTTTGTTTTCAACCTGTACTCACATTTCTCTCCCAGAACAAATCAGCAAATAATGTATCTACGATGTTACACAATTCACATTCAAAGGCACAAAAGCATGCTTGCACCAAATTACAGCCTTGCACAATCATGGAAGAAGCTCCTGGATTGATGGATTTTACATACAAGCCTCTGTTCTGCCAAGTGAGCACAGATGTGCAAACAGGGAGAAAGCAGACAGGAGGGAGTAGACAAAGATTTGAACTTTGCACAAGGTTTTTATAGCCCACTTACATGCAAACTGTCTTACACTGACGACTACACACTCTGAAGCTAAAAGCAGACCATCAACTCAGCAAAATAAGAAGAAAAACTTATGCAAATGCTAAATAATCACACTTTTGTGTGAGTCTGTATACATCATGTGTTTTTCTTCATTTTAAATAGTTTCCTCCTTCCACCTTTAGCAGACTTTAATTTTCCTCCAGACAAGTATCTTCTGTGTATCTGCAGAACAAGTGGCTTACAGTATAATTAGTGACTGACTCGGAGTCCTGAGTGTCAAATGACTTCACATGTGACAGGCAAGCAGGGGATCAAACTCCAGGTGAAAACTGTCTGCCAAAAGTATTCATACCTGTTCAACCTTTTCCCTTTTTCTCATATTACAGCCAAAAACTGTGATATTTAAGTGACAGAACAACCATCATCATAATGAGAAAGGCAAGTGGCACAACATTTTTAAGCAATTACAAAATACAAATCTGAAAAGTGCGGCATGTATCTGCCTCTTCAAGTTAATTTCCCATAAATTAAAAGTAGGTTGCAACGCAAAGTTTAGGTTGTAATCTAAAGCTTTGGACATCTCAAAGATGAATGCTTCAATCCATAATGTGAAACACCAAGTTTCCCCATCCCCTCTGTGAAACACGGTGGTGGCAGCATTAGGCTGCAGGCATGCTTCAGAAGGACAGGAGAGCTGGTCAGATTTTATGGGAATGTAGTGGGAAAAAAAGGTTGATTTTTAGAGAAAACTTGTTTTGACGCTCCAAAAGACTTGACATTTAGTTGCATGTTTAGGTTGCTGGCAAAAAGATAAATTAGTATTTATCTTTTTGAATGGATTAGAACTAAATCTACTTAAAGTTATGGTGAAACTTGAGCAATTTTGCTAAAGAAAATGGACCAAAATATTAAGCATTTTGGATCCCAAAACAGTTAATGAGGAACTGGTGTTGAACTGCTTTCTTTGACTTTTGATTTTATTTTTAAATTTATATCTTACATAATGTAGTATATTATTGCAGTTTGTGACTGATTATACATTTCTCACAGCCACAGATATCTTTTTATGGACTGATTTTCCATCCTGTCTCTGATTGGCTTAGATTTCCTTTCATCTCTAAATAGACACATTGTTTGAGAAGCTGATGACGCCATGCAGCCTGAAACGCATCCGATTTCTGCCCTTTTTTAAAACCTATGACTATTTTTATGTAGTTCTTCAGAAGCAGACAGTCATTTACTCTTCTCCTTTTTTACATTAAGGTTGTGCGCACTAACTTCCTCCCCTTAAAAAGGCTCGGTCTCTAGATGTCCAAAGATAATAGAGATTTACCCCAGCAGGCTTGCAGCTGAGATCACAGCATGAAGTGGTTCAACAAAGTGTTAACTGAGAGAACTGAATAAAATAATGCACATTTAAAATGAACAAAGAAAATAATGTATCTATTTCCCTTCTGTTTCACCTGCTTTATGTTGGTCTATCATATAAAATCCCATTAAAATGTATCGGCCTCCAAATTGAAGAAAATTCTGGCATTGGTGACAATCTGCCTAATCCATAAAGGCAGATCTATTCAGTCTAATTCTATGATTTATTATTCATTTTACATTATATTCATAATTCTTAATTGTTCTTTCTGAACTATTTGAAAGGTCTGCTGCAGTTATTTTTTCACATGTTTAACCAAGGCACTAAGCCTATTGTTTTCATCAGTTCCAGTTTTTTATTAATTAATTTGCATTGGCTGTTAATACACCTAACTGCACTGACTGAATAAATTAAAGTTGTGTTTCTACATTTGACCAAGGTTTGATAACTCTGCACTACTAGCGCTGTGGTAGTGCAGAGTTATCACATAATTCAGTACGTTTATGTCTGTTTTAAAAAAGAAACATTTAAAGTTCTCTTTGGCTGTATTGGATCGGTATTGGACGTGAAAAAAGTGGATCAGACAACCTGTGAAATGTGAGAGTCAGTTTATGCTTACTTTGTTTTTTGCATGTGTTACATCTCCCCACATGATGATTCCTGCAGCTCCCAGAGCGACACTCTCCCCGATGGTGGACACCAGGTCAAACTGGAAAAGAGGATTCAGCTCTTGAAATTCACAGGTCAACAAAACTGCTTGGAAACTTAAAGGGGGGAAAAAAAGGAAGAAATAAGCTTTTATTTTTTTCTCTTTCTATCTTTATGGGTGATTAGACAGATCTTGAATGTAACCAACACCCTTCCTGCTAGCTCCACACAAATTAAAAGGTATTAGGGACATCTGACTGCTACCAAAACAGGAAAGGAAAGGACTGCGCCTGCCGATAAGGAAAACTGAAGAGCTGTAGCTTCACTCAGCATGGGATGGGGGTTGTGAGCTAGCGCTCCTCTGCGATTGAGATTTGTTTGCTTGAGGGATGACACAAGTGCATTATATTAACTTTCCACATAGTCACTTAAAGGCAAGTGTAAAACAGGATACGAGTGTTTCTGAACGATAATTCAAACTTGTCAGTAGGAGAGGCTAAAGAAGGCGGAGTGTCACCTCTGTCAGCTGTTCCAGAGAGTTAGCGTAGGTGGGCCGGGTGTACACAAAGACAGGACGTGCCAACTCGTCGCCGGATGAAGCCAAACGCATCCCTTCCTTCACACGGTTCCGCACAAACTGCCGTCCTGGGGAAGAGGAGCGCAGCACTTTGCCCATGTAGATGGAGGGGAAGAGCGCCGTGCTCTCCGTCCACAGCCACTTCAGCTGCTCGTTGCGGGCCACCTCCACGTCGGGGCAGCGGCCCGTGTAACCCTCCAGGGAGCGCAGGTAGTCGTGGTTGTAGCAGTCCGGGAACAGGTAGAACCCCCACAGATTGTTGGGCCGCAGGTGTTTGGCGCGGCGTAGCGTCTCCAGCATGAACTTCTTAGCAGACATCTCAAACTCCAGCTGGGCCACTTTTCCCACCTGCTCCTCGGACCAAGTTGGGTTCTTCTGGCGCACCAGTTCACGGGACTGTTTTCGGTAGATGTCTTTGGGTCCCCAGTTTCGTATCCAAAGGGGCCGCCACTCTTCCCAGTCAATAACTGCTAAACCTACAGCGTCCCGGTTTGGTATGTACTTATCAACACCTTTCTGCATTTCGCTGAGGTGCTGCGAGAGACTGGCGATCTGTGGCAGCCCACCGCGCTCTGGCGTCTCATCCACCTCAAAGTAGGGGTACAAGCCCAAGCGGTCGTGGTAGAACATGGTCAAGTTCTGCCTGACAAAGCCCTCATTTGGCGTGGCCACAATCTGGAACTGGTCCAGCTGGAAAGAAACGCCGTGCCAGGGGCCACACTCCTGAGTCGGGACATTCCAGGCGAGGAGAAGGGGCTTCTTGGAGTACAGGGGCCATGTTGTAGGTTTCACTTCCGAAGAGCAGACGCCGTCCCAGAGCAGAACAATCAGGAGCTGTACTCTCCAGTCACGAAGAGTCCAATACAACATGTCTTCAGTTGTGTCTCGAGTGTCCTTCTCGGCCCTACAATGTAGAGAGGAAAATTTAGGTTTAGAAATTCCTGCACTCTCTTTCTCTACATACGCCGATTGTTTTAGTGTATGTAGTTAAGGTTTTAGATGGCATAACCTTAACTGCTTGACCATGTCCTACAAGGACATGTTCGGGACATGTCCTTGTTGAGAAACAGCAACAACCTGTTTCTTAACAGGTTGTTGCTAGGTAACCACAAACTACTCAAGAGATTGTTGCCTGGTAACCAAAGAGTGAGTGAGTGAGTTGAAACCACTAAACTTGCTGTGAAAGGTTGAGCAGCTAAAGTGTTTCTTCTGTCCACATTTCCCAGAATGCTGGTTTCAAATAATCAAACAAATCTTCAATATCAAACAAAACTAACCAGATTGGATGAAAAAAACAGTTTTCAGCTGATTATTTCATTTAATGAGAGGCAAAAAAGATCAGTTTAAACCAACCTGACCCACCTGGTAAAAGCAACTACCCTCTAGCACTTAAGTAGAACCTGTTTGACAACACAAAGAGGCTAAAAGTTGTCAAAAAGCAACACATCATGATCTGATCTAAAGAAATTCAAGGATAAAAGAGAAAGTTGTTCACATATATCAGCAAAGAAAGGGTTAAAGAACCCAAATACAAACTTTTAGGGAAAAACAAACAAACATGGTGGTTGTGTGATTATCTATGATTTGCAGAAGTAGGAAGTTTTCTCTCCATATGGAGTTTTATCAAGATATTTTGTGGTGCTATTGTAATAACAATAAAAAGATAATTATGTGATTCATGACGCAGCATTCATGGCGCCACAAACATAAATACTGTTTTTGAATTCCCATTTGAAATAAGCTTCTTCAGGATGCCACCTACTTAAAGGAGACTGATCTACATCAATAAATTGCTCACAGTAACTGTATTTAACCATATTTTTGAACTTACTGACATTAATTAAAGCATTCGTGGAACAGTGGAACATTTCCCATGATACTTTAAGTTTTGTTTTTCTTTAATCTAATTAATTAAAATTGATCAAGACAACAATAAATCGAAAATTCTTATCATCTTAAGAAAGTTTTTTGTGATAAATGACAACATGAATGCCAACCCAGATTCTCCAGTAGAAGGAGAATGTCGGACCATTCGCTCATAACCTGGAGCTCAAACACACAAGCAATGAGGAGGTACAGTAGTTTGACCATTTCAATCATCTGTGTTGGAGCAGACTCACATCTAAAACTGGCAGGACAGCGGCACTGAGGGACACTGAAGCAGGACAACGATCCATAACCCAGCAACAAGTCAAACTCTGAATGGTTAAACATGAAAAAAAAAACCAACTAATTTATGTGACCTAGTCAAAGTCTTGACTTAAATCCAACTCCAATGCAATGGGATAACCCTAAACACAAAACTCTCTAATCAGAATGAATTTAAAAAGGTGAATGATGAATCAAAATTCCTCTATACTCAATGCCAGCTATATGCAGACATTTGCAATAATGTTGGAACAGCCGGTTATCAGGTTTTGTGGGGTAAAATACTCTTTCAACTTTGGGTAAAACAGAAAACTGCATTATACTCGTACTCAGGATGAAACATTAGAAAGTTACAGAATAATAATAATAAAACTATTCACTATTCAATCGCCATTATATTTAAAAATACAATTAATAATTTAAAAGGAAGTTAACAAAATGTAGTATAACTGCATTTAATTGTTGTCAAACTTGTCAGATTAACAGTTTTTACTTACTGAGAACATATAGATGTTGTCATGCTTTTCCAATTTCTATGTAAGCAAATAAACAAAACAAAGATTTAAAAAGTCCTACAGTCGTATCCACTAGTCATTTTATTACTCCGCTCCATGTTTTTCTTTTTCTTTTCTTTTTTCTTACAGTTTAGAGTTTAATAACAGCCAGTAAAGCAATTTTAAGCTCCAAGTGGATGGACCTACCTTTAACAGCAGACTGGGGAAGCATTCCCGTTAAAAAAAAAAAAAAAAAAAAATCCCAAAAACTTCAGGCGCGTCTCTCCAAAACAATCATTTCCTCCGGGTGAGGAAGCTATGACTGGGAAAACTTTAGAAAGGCATAAGAAAGAGTGTTGGACCGTGTCAGCTCGGCTCCCGGTCTTCCCACGGCCACTACAGCGGGGAAAGAGTGAACTTACCCCCCGCGATGTTGTCAGTTCAAACTCCTTCAGTCAGAAAAGCTCAAACCATTTTCAGGATGTTCCATTCAGGCCGGGAAGAGAGGGGGGAGCTCTCCGGACATCCTGAAAACTCCCTCAGCGCGTTTAATTTCTTCGATAAAACGCGTTTCCTTTGCGTAACTCCTCACGTATCGGACGAGTGACCTAATCGACCTTAACTTGGTCGTGTTTTATTCATTTTTTCCCCCGAGTTAATTTATTGGGTTCAGCCCATAATGTTTCAGTCCAAGAAGCTGACCAGCAGGAACAGTGAAACAGACACCCTAACTATACCAAGATCCACGCCAGGACAGCTTGCAGTGTCCCAAAATAAATTCACTAAAGACATTTCAGATACGTTATATCCCGCAGTGCACATGGACGCAGTTGCCTGCTGAATTTGAACCCCGAAACTCAAGGATTTTTATAGTTTTTTATCAAAATTCAGACATAAATGTGTGAATTTGCTGTTCATATTGCTATAACTTGATGTAAAATGGATTTTAATCAGGTGTTACTGAATAAAATCCATTCCAATCAGCTGCCATTAGAAGTCACCCAATTAAAATCAACATTCATGGACTTTAACGGGGACTTATTTATGGAAAATTCACGTTTTGTACATTTTATACTTCCATTTGTGCTTCTAGAAACAATCCAAGCACAAAAAAAACAACAACAAAAAAACCATCCAGACATTTTATAACAATAAATTAATGTGCTTTGGTGTCTAGAAAACAAGCCATTTCAAAAACTTCTCTATATTAAGGTCTCAATGGGCACTCCTCCCAAGCAGAGCTCCACCCATTTCACTGTTGGAGGACCAGCAGTTTGGTCAGCAAGCTTTACCATTTTATGCACTGTACAATGGCTGCTGTTGTTGACTTACCTCTTGCTGCGTCCTGGCTGTGCAGGAGGCTCCACTTCTTCTGCTTCTGGGTCTGACTCCAGGTCAAAGACGTACAGGTTTACCATTTGGTATCTGTTTGCAGCCATTTCCACGTGTAAAAAAGGGCAAGTGTAAGACATTGAGTTTGGGGGCGTGGCCAGCAGCAGCTTATTTGCATAAAATGACAGAATCCTAAAACATTGCATTCTGACAGAGCTCAAAATAGGCAAAACTAAGCAAGTGAAATGTAATTTTTAAGATTGATTTTGTGCAAAAATGTAATGAACATTAAATAAATTGACTTAAAAGAATGCATAATAGTTTTTTTTTTCCAGCCATACAACCTTTAATATAGTTTTTCCACCTCTGCGAGACATGCAACTCAGAAACCTTCTGAAGTTTAAAAGACATAACTGCTATCATCCGTGTTAAAACGACAAGAAACGATTTTAAAAGTAGTCAAAATGAGCTGAAGAGGGAACATTTACAACAAAACAACAAAAGTCCCTAAAACAGCCTTGAGATCCACCATCTATAACTAGATGAAAGGCTAAAAGTTAATCCCAGCTCAAACAAACATGATGAAAAACACTGAATTTATCCAGAACAACAGATACATAAATGCTTAATCATAATCATAGATGTAGAATATTACAGTACACTATTCGGATCGGTGCATTGTGAAAACATAAACACTTCATGCATGGAAACATCAATAAGGCCCAAATTGCTTCCCTCTGCTTGAAATAGATAATTAAAGCCTTTATTCTCACCACAAACAATTAAAGTTTAGAAACTAATAGGAGGCTTAACAGAATCTCATAAATATCATTCTAAATAAATAATGGTTGGTTTTATGTTGCTTTAATCCCTTTCTGTAATTACAACAGTTAATCATTTTGCATGACAACTTCAAACCCATCTACAGTCATAGCCAAGAAGTATAACATTCATTACAGTGAGGCCCATTTGTTACAATTACTTTTTGAAAATAAGAACCACTAAGCTGGTTTTAAGCAAATGTTTATGAAGCCCATATTTTTGTAATGATTTTTCATTGGCCTGATGTAATATTATAATCTTAAATATTTGTGTTTTTATTAGTCTTAAACTGAGAATCATCATAACTAACATAAATGACAACTTGAAAACATCTGTTTTAGTAAATCAAGTTGCTGAAATAAATTAACTTTTAAATAATATTTTAATTTATTGAGTATTACTCTGTGTAAATAGGATCACTTTGTTACAGATACATCTTTCTATAAGTAAAAATGTAAATATATTTATATAAATTCTGTATAAGTACAGAATTTATACAGAATTTGCATGTATTTAAATTTACATGCATATGTAAATATGCATGCATATTTACATATGCATGTAAATTAATTATTACATGCATATTATGAGTCTTGCATTCATGTTTTTCCTTAGTTGGTATAAGCGATGTGGCTCCCTGCCCAGGGCTTCACCGCCTGAGGGTGTCACAGGCAGTCACAGGGTGTCACAAGCACTTTCTGTTTTTTAACTTTAAACAACAAAAAGATTTTTCTGTCACTTATTTGAGTGCTGAGTCAAAAGGGAGCGGGGCAGCTGCCACCACAGCCCTTCTCTGCAGAAATGTGTCGAGGTGTGGCACAGAAACAGAGACTTGGCTCAGGCGACAAGTTGATCAGAGTTCTGAGAAATGTTTATTTTGAAATAAACGACCTCCTGATTCTACACTTCATTTTTCTTAGAAACTTCTCAAGATGGGAAGTTTGAACGGGCCATTCAATAGTGCAGATATGTGTTAATCTTCATAAATGTGGAGATTTGGTTATAAGAAAGTTGAATAATCAGTAGAATCCCAACTATCAATGTGTGCAATATCATAATAGTGAAGAAATATGGGCATGAATATTTGGTTTGCTATCATATTTCAAGTCTGATGCATGCACATTCTACATGCCTGTGATTATAGCTACTGGATGGACTTTCACTGCCCTTTGTGCTGAAATGCTAAAAAAATAATGAGCAGTGGAGGAAACATTGTGAAAAAAGAATGAAAAATGCACTTTCATTGTAATCTATAAATGTTTCCACAATGTCCTGAAGCCAGACTGGCCCATGGCTGCAGTCAGCAATACTAAAGCCAAAGTCCTCTGTTAAAAAGTCAAAGGAGGCATCTTGAGTTGCAGTTCTCCACATTGAAGATACAACATGAAAAAGTTTTTCTGTCCTACCATCACATAATAAACACAAGAAGTTGGCTTAACTCTACAGAGACGATGTCCTTTGATCAGATTAGACTAATGTTGACCTTCAGCTGGGTGTGAACAGCTGAACACATGGAAAAGTACCTCATATCCAAAACATTTATAAAAGTATATGTTTTTTATTTATTTGTTAAAATATCACCATGTGGGGACTGTACATTATGAGGCAGATAATCTGTGAAGAGATCAGCCATCTCCTCCTACTAGCTGCTATTACTGTCTGAAGAGACGCACTGCTCCCAACCAAAAACAACCTATCAGAGTCAGGAGGAAGCTCTTTTGTGAATTGTGATTTTGTGAACGCGCTGCTAAATGTGCTAACGTCGTAACAACCTACCGCTACAGGAAAACCATTTATCCACCGTTATTGGTGGCTCTGCTAACTAGCTTGGGCCTTCACAGCAGGCACTGCTGTCAGGGAGAAGCTGTATCATAACAGAGAGCAAGGGAGAGTTGAGGGTTGAGCATGATTGGCAGCGCTAAGACCCTCCTCCTGGTCCTGATTGGTTGTTTCTAGTTGGCACTGGGAAATAGTAAAGGTGTTACAGTTTTGTTCTTTCTGTCTCATTCTGTACACTGCAAAAGCAAAAAAAAAACTTACCAAGTACACAGCAAATTCTGCAGAGTTGCAGAGTCTGTTTGGTCCTTTTCAGAATTGGCAGTAATTTAACTCTTACAGAGTTATTTCAACAACAGTTTCAGTAGTTAGAACTATTTCAAGTGTTAAAATTCCTCAATTTCTTGTTGAAATAACTCTGAAAGAGTTAAATTAACACCAATTCTGATAAGGACCAAATAGACTTGGCATAGTGTTGATTTAACTCTGCAGAATTTGCTAGTGTATCTTTGATCTAATTTCTAGTGCAAATATCTTACTGTACTTGAAATAAGATAAGACTAACTCACAAGTAACTTTTTTAGCAATATATATAACAAGACATTCTTGCCATGTTTTAAGTTAATTTATCTGCCAACAGAACTAGTATTTTTTCATTAATTTTAAGAAGTTATTCCCTTAAAACTTGCCTTTGTATCTTGCTGAAAAGTTACTTTTAAGTTAGTTTAACTTATTTCAAGTTTACTAAGATATTTGCAGAAACTAGGACCAAAATTGCTTGATAAGATGTTGTGTTTTTGCAGTGTACTGTCACAACATAATGGCATTTTCAACAAATATGAAAAAAGGGTACATACTGCAGCTTTAAGGTATAGTGGAGAACCTGTGTTGCTGTGGGCTTCTTTCTTTTCCAAATGTCCCTTGGAACCTCATATAGTGCATGGTTTCGCAAAGACTTTTAAATACTTCCAGTGCACTAAAATCTAAGAGTGTCCGCATGTTTATTTCCTCTACGGTAAAGTGGATAATTTGAATTTAAACTAGGTCTTACTTGTAATAATCAAAGAGTGTGAAAACTCACATCTGTCCTCATAAAGGAGTTAAAGTGCAGCGGTTTCCCTTCAAGCACAAACTGAAAAAAAGCCTCTGAGATAAAACTTCAAGGAAGGAAATTGCACTTAAAGATATTGAGAGACATCTGGCAGCAGCACTAAAAAGTAATGCCTAAATCTAAAACCAGTGGTGAAACATCACTGTTGGCTGTGTTTTTAAAACATAGACAAATGTGCAAGCGGTCTTTCTGTTCAGTCGAGTGAAAAATTGTATGCAGGCCTTCTGCTTTTATTCAAACGGTGTTCGTGGGTGTGTTTTTCCACCAGCGCTTTGAGCACACTTCAGACAGTGGGTACACAAGGCATCTGGTATGCAGATGTCACTGCTGCCTGCCGGCATGTGACGACAGCCAGAGGCAATGACTCACTGAAGTACCCAAGAACCACATGCTGTCATGGTTGCCAAGTACAGCAGATATGGATGGGGACAGAGGACGTCTGAAACCATTGAATTAAATGAGCAACTAGAGCTTGTTTGCCTTTTAGATTTTTAATCCGGCCCACCACAGCTTTTGATGTGGCCCTCTGGACTCCAGACACCAAATCACATTGATTAGTGCCTCTGTTTTTTGTTTTTATTTGTGAGTTTAATGAAAAATTTCTGAAGAAATGGTCAAAAACACCAAGTTTAGGTGTCTTCTAACTCCCGCCTACAGGTGGCAGTATATCTTACTTCAGCTTTACTTGACGTCAAGGTACAGTCCGCGATTGATGTGTCCAGTAACAAAAAGTCACACTTAATGTCATACAAAGCGCAAATATTGCAAAATTTCCTGCAAAAATATCTAAATTAGCACCACAAAATCTTTTTGATTGCAAAAAATTACAAAAACAATCCCCAAATTCTACAGAGAATGATTAATGTGAAAAAATTTTTAAATATTCTTTTATTGTAAGAGGTACTTATAGAATACAATGCAAAGTATTTATTAATATTTTTAACAGTTTGTTCAAAATTCACATTTTGCACTTTTTTGTACTTCAATTTGGATTTCTATTGCTTCTAAAAACAGCGTAAGCCCTTTACAAACACAGAACCGGTTTGGGTAATAAGTTAATGGGTTTTTTTAAAGCCATTTTAAAATCTCCAGAATGTAATGTCACAAATCAGCAGGCACTGCCCCTCACCTACTAACCTCAGCAAAGCCCGGCCCGTTACCTAGCAATCCCAGTAGAAGCAAAGCTCCAGCATATTTGATTGGCTGGTTTTACCACTGTATGTGCTGTACAATGGCTGCTGGAAAAGATAAGTCTTTTGTTGTTGACTTACCATCCAGAAACCACTTGCTGCATTCTTGTTGGTTGTGCAGGAGGCTCCACTCCTGCTTTTTGAAGATACATGGTTGTATAGCTGCGCATCAGTTTGCAACCATTTTCACATGAGAGTTAAACTTTGAGCTAGGGGGCGTGGCCAGCAGCAGCTCATTTGAATTTAAAGTGACAAGATGCTCAAAAACAGCTCATTCTGAAAGGAGCCCAGAATAGGCAGAACTAAACAGACTAAAATCTCTTTATCTAAGAATGATTTTGTGCAAAAAAATGTAACGAACATGTTTTTGTAACACATGAACGTATCTTAATGTCTTTATGGAAGTATAATCTGTCACCTTTAATGAGTTTTATTAATACGTTCTGGCACAACCGGCTCAAGAGAAAATTTCTGATCTTGATATTGGCGAAATAAAAAGGAGTTTGACGCCTCTGGTGTAGATGGTAAAAGATTATTTAAAGTGCTGCTGTTTCAACTTTTCAGGTCAGAGGTCAAGGTTAGGCTTTTGTCTAAGGAGTGTCACTTGTGATGTCTGAACACATGACCAGGGCAGCTTTGACGAAGGAAGGCGCCGTTTTCCCTTGTCAGGATGAGTTCCTCTGCTTATCCTCCGAGCTCTGCTGACTCACCTCACCATGTCATCAGTTTGTCCCTCTTGCTCTTTTTCTCTGCAGAGAGGTTAAGGGAAATCTAGAACGCAGGCGACCCATGATTGAGGACAAAGAGGGAGGAAAGGAACACGGATTCGACTCCGTTTTCCTCTTGTGTCAGCTTCCCTTTGACTTCGAGCTCCTGAACTTTACATCAGCAGGAACAAGTGAATGCCAGGAAGCGAAAACAATGGGAGGGAAAATGGAAGTGCACAGTGCCACTGTGTTTCCTAAACACTGTAAATCTCATTGCCTTAAGGTTAAACCTGGACCCAACCCTTTGTCAGTCCCACAGGGGCAAATAGATTTTAACATTAAAACATCTGTTTTATTTACTGGAAGTTTGTTGTTTTAGAAAAGTTGGTTAAAACATTGCTCAGATAGCTAATGTTTCATAAAAAGGCATGGCACTACTTTACAATATGTTATCCATTAATCTATAAACACAATTAAGAACTGTTTATTAGGCATTTCTTAAGGATGAGAAGGAAACTGTATGCTAAAAAGTATGTGTACAAATGCTTAATGTGCTACAAGGGAGACTGAAATGTTTACTATAACAACTCTAGATAAAATGTAAGCTTTATTTTAATGGGCTCAAATGAATGATGTCATGGTAACTAATTTTCAGCATTCATTAAAATGTTTTAATTTATTAATTTTTTTAAAAAGCAATACAACGGAATTAACATATATGGTAAGACCTATTGAAGCAATAATAACGGAGCTAAGTATGGCAAGACCTGTTAAGCAATAGTAAGGAACACAAACATAAACAAGGATCAAGTGATTGTTGTTTGAATACTGCTTTTGTATACAATAATGATACTAATATTGTTAAATTACTTGAAACATTTAAGTGCTATAAAGCATAAATAAGAAACTTGTAAATAGTTTTTTAAAAGCAAAGTAATACCTTCAACAGAACTATTCCTTTATTAAGTTACTCTAATAAGCAGAACTGTTTCTTAGAAATCGTTTTTCAGCTCCATTTCATTCAAATGTGCTGTGTAAGATATATATATTGCAAAAATAATTCATCAGCAACATCAGTCACAGATGTTTCACTTTAAGCTGCTTCAGCCTACATACTTCTAGGAAAGCGGTGTCTCCTTTTTCACTCTTTATAATTCAAAGCACATTTCCATACTTTTTTTTGGAGGACTGCAGATAATTCATGACGACTGACTCTCATATCCACATTCACATGGACGATTCCCCCTTCCCCGCATTGTATACATCAGGGAACACATTCCACAGGTCAGAACAGTGCTTCACATTGTCACTTTCACGAGGTTCATAACTTCTATGCTTCATCCTTCTGGTGGAGGGGGAACTTGCAGCAAAACTTCAAAACAGGAGCAGAGAGGAAACACATCAAAGTGACTGACCTCTGACCCAAGAACGCACCCAACCACATTCCACTCAATTACAGACACCAGGGTAGGGCTGCAGAGGAAGCCCTACCCTTTTATTGTGGAAACTCAGCGCACACACAGAAATATATATTTACATTACCGTTAAAGTTTGATCCTCAGGAAACTGGTAACCACCTCAAACACGTCATATCTCTTTGCACTCAGATCACAAAAATTCAACCTTAGTACTCTGGATATCTTGCTTTAACAAAGTTATCACTAGATAAGGAGAAAACATGATAACGGTGGTGTTGATGCAAGAAAACACAAACCCACACGGTTCATGTCTCAGGAGGAGACATTGCTGCCATCTAGTGGTAAGAAAGCGTTAACTAAATTTTATGACGTGATAATTTAAACCAGGAGTGTCCAAAGTGTGGCTAAGGGGACATACTGTACTTTTTTCGTCAAAAAAGTTATTTTCTCCTGACATTCAAGTTCTGTTTCGCTGCTCTTGACAGTTGAAGGTTACCATAGCAACCAGTAACTGACAACTCGTACCCGGTTTTTTTCTCTTGCTGCTTGTAACTGTTGGACAGAAGCTGATGTTGACCACCAACTTGATTTTCTCTCTTGTTATAGTCAGAGGTGGGCAAAGTATCCAAAAATTGTACTTACATAGAAGTAGCACTACTTCAACATATTTTTACTCAAGTAAAAGTAAAAATTTAAAAATTACATAATGATATGGACCAAAATACAATGTTTAGTGCAAATTTTGGTAATTTAAGGACAAAACAAATTATAATTCATATAAGTAACCAAAAATAACAAAATTGGGCACAAGAACAGTTTCTTTCAATAAAAAACGAATGAAACTTTAATAAAAACTCCAGGTATGTGTCATTGTCTGGTGAATTTTTGGTTAAAACATAATTGATCTTCATTCAGTGAAGTTCCTAAGGGTGGGTAGAGTGTCCTGAAATATACTCTACCCACTGAAATAAAGTAAAAATAGCGATACTTTATAATAAATTACTCAAGTAAAAAGTACAGCGTAGTAAAAAATACTCCTAAAGTATATATATATTTTAAAAACGTTAAGTAAATGTAGCTACCAACTCTGCCTGACATTCATTGGTAGATAAATTATGTTTCTCTGTTCTTAACGGTTGGTGGTAACCATAGCAACCAGTAACTGACAGCTCCTCTCCATTTTTCTGTTGCCGTCTGTTAACCACAAGCTCGATTTTCTCTCTCGTCATAATAAATACGGTGAACCTGAGCGTGTCTGTTGTGAAATCAGCCATATTAGACCCGAGACGAACAGAGCTTGCAGACGATCTAAAGTCATGTTAGGTACACAAGAGCCATCCTCATGTTAGTCAAACAGCAGACAAGGAAGCAGGAGTCTCAGGGAAAGGTCAGTCGGCTCCCAAACCAGACACCATCATTCTCAATCAGTTCTGCTGGAATTAAAGGTTTTTAAGAAATAAATGACCCTCAGTGTGGGATAAGTGGCCAGCATTTAAAAAGGCTTTAAAGGAAATTGCAAAAAAAAAAACAACCTAGAAAATTACTTTAATGTTTGTGAAGTCATTTAAAAACATCTTAATGGGTCTCTGAATCCCCAGAACTCAGACTTAAAACAAGCCGATCAAATAAAGACAGCCAAGCAAAACCACGACTAGCCTTCATTATTTATATGTTTGGTGTATTCTCACAGGCGAAAACTAATTGACATCACACACTCAATGGCCACTTAGGCGTCTAGACGAGATGACATTCAGACTGAGCACCAAAACAGGATGGGAAGGGGATTGAAGTGACTTTGAACGCAACACGGTTGTTGGTGCCAGAAAGGATTCTCTGAGGATTTCTCAAACTATTCATTTATGAGGATTTTCTCACACTATTATCTCTAATGCTACATAGAATGACCTATTATAAAACAAGTCCAGCTTTTTGTCCTTTTGTTGAGGTCAGATGAGAATGGATGGGCTGGTTCAGGACAACAGACAACAAGAGCTCAAGTAACTTGCTATAACTCGAGGTATGAATGGAGAAAATGTCAAAGCTTGATGACATCAAGCTCTACTAAACTGGACAATAGTTTGGAAAAATATTTCTAGTATAGACGTGTCTCGATTTCAGCCCAAACATTCAGATTGTATGGTCACAATTTGGTCAAAACAATATAAAAGCATGGATTTAACTTTGAGCCCCATTAAGTGCCAACAGAGCATTGCTTAAACCCCAGTGTTGTTGCTGACCATGTCCAGTCCTTCACAAACCCAGTGTACCCATCTGTCTAGAAATTGTATCGGACTTGAACTCGCCAAACTGTGCAAGATCAATATTGTAGAAATCTTAGTAACTCTTGACAAAGCGTTTTAAGGAAAATACTGGATGTCAAAATTCGTCACAGCAGTTTTGCGTGTCAAGTTAGTACAGAGACATCAGTCCAAACAAGAAATTCAAAAGTGAGCAATAGTAATAATTTTATGAGATTCAGAGTTAGAAAAAGAGTGAGAAATTTCCCAAGAAATTTCAGACACTGATATTTTTTTCAGGTCATGTTTGGTCGTTTGAATGCTAAACTGACTGCTAGAAAGCCTGTCCCACTAGCTGTGTTTCCATTAACCATAAAATTGCGCAAATTGGAATTACAAAAATAAATTTGCCTCTTGGAAACACATCAATGTGACCAACAAAAAAAATTTATTAGAAGTGGACAATGGAGAATGAAGTATATTTCTTAATGACTCATCGTGTGAACAAACTTGTTCACGCTTGATTTAAATTGCGTTTCTTATTTAATGGAAACACCGAAAAACAATTTCTCCATTAGTGCAATATCAATGTTTTGTGCACATTTGTAATGGAAACTTAGCTAGTAATCGACCAAAGATGCTGATTCAAACTTACAGCCAAATATTTCCCTACAATTCTCTCACAATAAAGGATTTTAGCAATAATTGCAGTGTGAACCAAGCTTAACGGAAAAAAAACAAAACAAAATAAAAAACGTCAAGACGTAGATTACAAAAAAATTTTAAAAATGGCATTAATGCAAAGATTTGAGTCAGAACTCAGTTCATTAAAACATTTATTCAAGTATTTCCAACTAAGAAAGTATTTACAGTACATTATGTTCACTAGTGCAGGTCTGAGCTCCAGAAGCTAAGACAGACTCAGACATGACGATACAGAACACGAGTTTATGCATAAGAACTTAAAAAAATCCACTTTTATTGCTACCCTTTATTCTGCCATCCGCCTTCCACAGATCTAACCAACATGTAAAAAGAACCGTACAGTTTAACACACACAGTTTAGCGTTTCACTGAAGGCAAAAACAATTACCGCCTTTTCACATCATTTTAGTTTCTCCCAGCACAAAAGAAGAAGAAAAAAACTTCACAGGGAAAATACGATGTGGATACTTCTCCAGGATGGCTTACAGGTCAGATGATTTGTTTTGTAAACCATTTCCGGCACTACTTCTGCAAAGTGACAGCAAGAACAGCAGAGAACAGAACACTCTGTAACCACAGTTTAAATGGAGCGATTTAACAATACGGGTTGAATGTTCGATGTTTTCCCAAGCAGAACCATTTTCCCAGTCTTGACCACAATCCTGTCTGACTGTAGAAGTTTCGCCGTAAAGTTTTGAGGAGATCAGAGCTGAGAAACTCCTCACCCCTCACAGAGAACGATGGGGAAATCTACATGAATGCACGGGTGATCGAGCTTCACGATTCCCTGAAAATAAACAACTTCCCAATTAACAAACAGAGCAGTTTCTGAGAAAACATGCTGTGTAGTTGCTGCTGTGTGTCAACGCTCACCTGTGGAATCAGGTTCTTCTGGATCCTTTTCAACTTCGACCTTCTTCTGCCGTTTTTTGTCACCACCGTCTCTTCGTAGAATTCATGGGCTAGATCCCCATCCTCATCGAAGTACAAGGAGCTGAAAAAACAAAGAGTTTTAACACTGAAATCAAAATGAGGCATTTTCATTTAGATTTAGGATTATTACTCCAGATTGGTTCTGTTTGATTTGCTCAATAATCCACTTGCATTACTGGGTCATAGTGGTTTCTGATGTGTCGACCATTAAAATAAAGAAAGAATTCAAAGACAGGACAGAACAACACTGTCTTATAACAATCCAACATACAGAAGTTGCAGCTGCCAACAATACTTACTTCATAAAACAGCCATACAGTGGGATGTAACCCAGACATATAATGAACTTTTAGAGACCTTAATGTTTAATTGCATGCGAAGTTTAAATGGTACAGCAAACAGTGTTACTGTGATGATTAAAAATCCCCTCTAGACCTTTTCCAAGGAGATTCTCTGGTTAAAATGTTTATACTGACGTTTACAAGTCAGTATAGTCATATTATTTAGATATGATTATAAAAAAAGTGTAAAATTTTCTTTAATATTGGGTTTTTAAGTGACTTAACTGATTAAAAATTGTTCATTTCAAATGAAAACCTTTCTGTACCTCCTTCTTGTGAAAACAAATGGTGTTGCATTCCTGGAGCCTTTCAGTCGGGCCAGAGACTGCTCGCTTCCATCGGCCCCTGAATCCCCTCCGCTGCCTGTGAAAGGCCAGGAACCTTTGACTTTGGATCCACTTCCTCCCATCCTCAGAGATAAGACATTATTTATCTCCAGTCAACGCTTCCGCTCCGCTCGGTTGGCCAGATGCTCTCAGTTTCTCAGCAAGGCCAGGAGCTGGAAAAGTGGAAGAGAGCACAAAGAAAAAGAGCGTTCCTAATCAGACGACGGCCGCCTGGTTAGTGTAAAGTAGCAGCTGTTTGCTTAGTGGCTGCTGACAAGCTGCAGGATAACACATGGAACCAGATTCCAGCTCACACATTTCCTAAAGACGGTGCTCAAGCTTTTCATTACAGGATCACAAAGTAACGTTCTCATAAATTGTAACTTTCACAAACGGCAAACTATACAAACTATTTCTCCTGTGAAAGGAACTTTTTTGGAATAATAGCAAGATGGTCTACAGAACGAGACTTTGTTTGCTCTTTAATCGCGGTTTAATAGTGTTATCACTTAATTCAAAAGATAATTTTGATGATGTATGAATAAGTTTTACCCACTTTCAGACTTACTGGTTACACCAAGAGTTTTACCTTATTAAAAAAAAACAAAGAATTTTCTTCAATCAACCTTGCTTACACTAGTGTAACATAGCAGAGTTTTGCCTCTACTTAAAATATTAATATATAAAAAAAAAAAAAAGAGGATGATCCCCACTGTTGTTAACTTTTGGAAGAATCATAGCTACAGTCTGAAGTGGAAAAAAAAGGATTTTCTTAATTAACCTAACTAATAATACTACCCCCAATAATACTATCCTCCAACTGTGTATTCAACAGAGTTTAACCCAGATTTTTAAATTATATGTTGTTTAGGTGATCACAGCTTTGTGTGTTTGAGATAATCTAAGACAATAGGTGAGTATTTAAGCTAAAGTAAGTTATTTATTGTGTTTTAATGATATCCAAATTGTCTTTGTTGATATTGGCTCATCATGCAGTGACTTTCTTTTCATCATTATGAATCTTCTCAAATGGAAACCTCTAGAACAAAAAAGAAAAAAAAAACTGGACTCTTTATTTACGCTATTTTATTTCAAAATATATATTTTGTAATACATTTGAATATCAAAGTTATTTTATTTCAGTAATTCAACTCAGAAGCTGAACCAAAAGTTAAATACCCTTGTAAACGTTTAATATCTTAATGACTGACTTACAGCTAGGGAAAACCCACAACATACATAAATGAATGAATGTGTATAACAGGTTTCACCATTTTTTTCAAATTGTAACACCTGAGCTTCACCTTTTCCGCAAGTAACAGAACATGAACAGTGGAGTCCTATGACCATTAAGTCATACTTTCTTTACTCAAATTGGATCGCTATTTTATTTTAAAATGTATATTTTTGTAATTGCTATTGCTGTTATTCTGTGGCCCCTGGTAATTGTATATTTTAATAAAGTAAAAAAAATAAAATAAAACGCTCAGAATTAAATGGAAAGTGAAAGCCCATTTTAGAGTATTTCCGCTGTCGACATGTCGCTGGAGTAAACTGTACCATATAAAAGCTAATAAAACTCAGCACGTTATCGTTATGCTAGCTTCACTGAAAGCTAACCAAGTGGGCCGCACACAAAAACAACGCTAGAAATGTAATTTATTACGCTCGATATCTCACTTTATCAACTAATTAACACGCATATTTCCCTAGGCTTAATATATTTATCACAAAAGACGATTAACAACCAGTAAACAAACGGAGACGTCCATACAGTCTTAACTGTTAGCTTCAACCACTGACGCATATTAGCTTCAACGGCTAAAATAATTATTCGCACCGAAGCTTCACCATTGACACACAAAATTCCTTCTTTCTCACACAACAACGCTCAACATGAATTATCTCACCTTATTATATAATGTTAAATCGATAGGTGGGCTCATAACTGCCAGCTGTTCCGCTAGCAGCAGTGAGGATGAAGCGATCAGCTGATCTCAGCGACAGGCTGCAGTCGCTCACTGACCTTTAACCAATAAGGTGGAACATCCGTCTCCTTGACAACGTTCAGGCTTCTGATTCGTCCACTATTTAAGAAGTGCCATAAACTACAAGGAAGTGATGTAAAATAGCCCAAACACGATTCGAAATGTTATTACTGATATTGTAATATGGAGTTATGATTTATATTTTGGTAAAAATTAATGAACCATGTAGTTTGTCACCACACATTAACAAACTACCCGTTTGTTTTGTTCTGTTATAAACCCGTTTATTCAAGAAAAAAAGGTCACCAGTCAAACGTAATCCCTTGCAACTGGGATACATGTTGAAACCCGTCAAAATCCCATATGCTATATTAATTCAAATTCTTCAGTTATTGTACCTAATGATGATTGTATTCATAGATACAATGTTCTTCTGATTCTTGATTTTTCTGCTTGTTTTGATATTAAAATACACAAAAAACATTACCACTCACCCCATCAAATTAAAAAAAACTTTCTACACTTTATTACTCTTCTGTTGTTACTGTCAGTGTATATTTGCTTGTGACAAAAATCTTTTAAAAAAAAAAGTAATTCCTACTTAGTTTGATCAGCCTCTCCCTGATAAGGAGTTGCCGTATCCATTCTTGTCTCAAAGAAAACCACCGCTTAATTTGTTATTTTTATTAAATGCTGTGCACATCTGCCAGACATCCATAAGACTGCTACATTTAAAACAGGAAAAGTGCAGGAAAAGTGGAAGAAAACAGAAGACAAACATTTTAGTGATTAACAGAGAAAAACACAAATATGAAAGGAATGATAAGCAGCGTCCAGTTAAACACAAGTATGGCAAATCCAGTCACATAGAGTGACTTGTTACACAGCTCTCTGACATTCATAATCTCATACAAATGTCCATACGTCAGTCATACTCACAAAGTGACCGCTAAGTAAAGAGTTGCACCCATCAGGGGTGTGGAGTGGACATGGCAGCTCTTCAGACTTGGATGCAATGAAAATTCAAATACCTTTCAGCTACAGACAAGGGAATTTTTTTTTTTTAAATGAAGAATTACAATCCAGTAATGTTGACTGAATCTAAGATTTTTGGGGCATTTGAAATAAAAATTAACAGAGGGCGAAAAAAAGGGAATTTTACCCTTTAAGAACATGTCAATTTAGATGTTTGTTTTTAGAAATGTCTCCGTTACAGTAAAATAAAGCTGTTAAGTTTTCACAGGATTTAAAAAAAAAAAAAGCTGCATTGCTTTTTAAGATGAAGTCTGTCAGCTGAGGTCCAGAATAATCAGACGGCACCCGTTGCATAACGTCACTGTCCCGGCTGCCAGTCTCAGTCCGCTCAACTCATTCTCTCAGGCACATCAGACTCTCCAGGTGTAAGGCACTTCTCATCTCTCGCATCATTTCACACCAACATACGCGCTAGCTCTTACTCTCTCATAGTCTTGCGCCCTATCTCACCCTCTCGTTCAACCAAGAGGTGTTTTTTCTTCTGCCGTTTTCTCCGGAGTCTTTGAATGCAGCAGCGTCCGGTCACAGCTGACCAACCAGGCCGCCGCACATCAAACTCCGTGCGCAGAGAGGTTTCAGCCCGGCGTCGAGCCGGACAGTGCCTCCAGCATCTTGGTGCGAGCCAAAGTGTATCGCTGTACGATCTGCTTGACGTGCTCCTCTTCCTCACGCTGCAGGATCAGCAGGAAGTTCTTCAGCTCTGGCATGGAGAAAGCATGCCACTGCAAAAGAGAAGAACATGTAAATGCCTGTGAGATTCATTAGAAGTTTTGATTTGGTTCTTTTAAATGGATGCTTCGCTTACATTCACTTCACCAGTTTCATTTTCTTTGAGAACAAAACTGAGGAGCTTCTCGTTGGGTCCAGCATTCAGGCGTAAACGGAGAGGACGCTCGTCGTCAGAGAGCTTGCGAACATAAACTGGAGGAGGCAAAATGGAAATGATTATTTTCTGAAAAAGCAAAATAGGATCAGATTGTTCTTTTCTTTTTTAAAAAAAAAGAAACACTACCTTGGTCGTGGCGCTCGCTGCGCTCAAACAGTGCAAACTTGCCGGGATTGTCTACCACAGTAAACTTTTTCAGCAGAGCCTCGATGACCTCGCGAGCAGAAGTACGGGAGCTTATGTGCAAATGCTTGGAGGCGTCCTTTGGCAGGTAGAAGGAGGTGCGACGCTTCACCCCGCTGGCTCGCTTCCCTCCAGCATCAGCACCTCCTTTCTTTGGCGCTGGGACCGACACGGGGCGCACTAGCTTGAATTGAACCTTCACAAAACCAGTGTAGGACCCGTCCTTGTTCTGTTAAAAAATATATATAAACATAAAAAAAACATTACATGCATAAAAAAAAAGCCTTTCTGCTAAAAATTTGTTTTAGATAACTACGCACCATGTTCATGAACAGATTGCTATTGATCTGGGAGTTGTATTCCTTCACTTTCTGCAGAATTTCAGCAGTTGATAGCTCCTGTTTCTCACATTGGATTTGTTCATCCTAGAAAGGAGAGGAGTTACAATGATGAAGCACCAGGTGGCGCTGTTTCTCTAAAACAGCACAATATCTTTAAGTAAAAATGTCTACATAATGAAAGCATTCAAATAATTATGAATGATAATTTTATTTTATAAAAATGAAATTATTTATTGTTGAGCATATTTTATTGGTTTTATTTATGCTGTATTTAAAATTGCTCACCTGCTCACATAAAAAAATGTCAAAAGTGAGAATTTTTTTTACAGCAGTCAGAAATACAGTCATAAGAGATTTAGATGCTCTTAAGAGACATTGTTCTTTTTTTTTTTTTCAAAAAGTACAAAATACAACACAAGAATGTTCTCCTTCTAATCCATACACAAAAGATTGTAAATTTATTTCACATAGGATTTTACAGACAGGGGAACTTACTAAACCTAAACAACTCCATTATTGTTGTTTTCATAACATGTTATGAATTTCCCACTATGGGTTCACACAAGTTGCATCAGACTCAACTTCCTGACAACGCCGCAAAGGGAAACATGATGATGTCAGCCCTCACTAGTCCTGCTTAACTCCTCTGATCCCTCTGCGTAGGAGGGCTGAAGGGAGGAGGAAGGGAGGCTGGACAGGGAGGATGAGGAAGAAGGGAGGGGGAATAACTTGCAGCTGTGCAATGACTGCGACCAACAGCATTGCATTCCTCAGCCTGGTGTTCATGTAAAAATAGCCTCCGTCCCCCCCCTCAACTTCAGACTCCAACAAGAGACAAAGCTAGCCCTTGTTTCAAGCCACATCCTATTAGGTCAGCTGCCTGACAAACCACACACCTACAGTCATGTTGCAGTCATGCACATTTGGCCTCTGGCAAGTAGACGACCAGCAGCCTAATTTGGCCTGGTGTTGGGGCACAAATTCCTGCTAGTCACACTATGCAGCATTAACCGAGCAGTCGTTACAACCGAGACTTCAGAAGAGTTAAATCCAAGTATCTGTACTTAAAAAAATGGCTTTTCCTGACAGATTTCCATTTCTGTTGCCCTGCAGATTCAGTTGATTTTTGAAATGGAACATAAAAAAAGAGGAAGAAATGTTCTGCAGAAAAGTACAAGATTATGCCTCTTTATGCATAGCTGTAATTTCATCTGAAGTGCATGCAGGTAGCAAATGCTGGTAACTTTTAGAACTAAAAACCCACAAATGTTTCAGTGTTTGACTTTACAATGAATTGAAAATCGGAAATCCAGTCCTAAATTGTCATTTCAGCTCAAAAGTCAACCTCTTAATTTATTTATTTAAAAAGTAATTTGCAGCACATAAATCAATATCAAGTGGGAGATCAATAGTAATGCTCCTAGACGGAGAGTTAAGGTGTTGTTCCTAATGAGTCAATAAATCAGTGAGTCAGCGGAAACTGGCATTTTGCAATGTGCCGGTGTTAAGGAACATGCAATAAAGCTGTGCCTAAGCATGCCTGCATAAGGAGTGCCAACAACATAAACAAGGGCCTCCGCAAGACAAGACGATGTTGTATGTTTACTGTAAACTTCATTTGTTTCTCATCAAGACAGAATCGGACTACCCCAGTGCGGGCGTGTGACTAAAAGACAGAGATACGGATCAAAACCATCCGGTTTCATGAGTAACTTAGAATTGTGAAATTTGCCAAAAACCAGAGTCCAGATGACAATGAATGGTGGGTGTTGGGCTGGAAACTTGAGAAGCAAATCTGCGTCACAAGAACATAACATGTGGGCTGATTTCAAGAAGAATGCACCAGTGGGCCTGGAATTGTAATAACGAAAAAGAAAGCAAACCCTACTGGAGTTTTAGTGTTTTGTGCTCTACTAACGTTTTTTTTTTGTTGTTTTTATTTATTAAAAATTAGATAAAACAATAAAGTTTCTGAGTGCTGAAACCAGAAAATAGAGGAAGCAGAACTCCACCCAGAACCAGGAAACTTGCTTGGCAAGAATCGGGCCTGCTGGGGTTCCCTGGAGCTAACATATGATAATTAAAGGTAGAAACAGAACAGGCTGTGCAAATTCTCAACATGTCAACAACTTTTTAAATTATGAATTCGCCTCTATTTGATGAAAACAGAAGACGCGTCAACGAAACAACGCGAGAGTTAATCACCCAACCCGGTCTGCTCTCACTTCTCCTTCCCAAAAACTTTTACGAAGTATTGTTCTGTTTTAATTTTCTCTCCTTCTCACCTTCTTAACGTCATTAGTAACGGCGGGTTTTCGGGGTTTGGGGAAGAAAGACGTCCGGGCCGTGAAGTACTGTTCGAACTCGGAGTCCTCCTCCTCCTCGCTGCAGTAGCCGCTGCTGGTGGAGCTGCCCCAGGTCATCTCGAAGGAGGGAGTCTTGTCCGAGCTGTTCGCCTCGCTTGCCATGGTTCTTATCGCTAATAATAATAATAATAATCAACTCACTTCTCAAAACTAAACGTTAAACGACCTTCTGAGTGATTTACCGACACAAAATTGGCGAAAGAGGTTGTTAGCCGATGCTAAATAACGGTCGCCGTTAAGACTTCCAACGGTTATCTCGCGCACGATAAAATGTCTCTATGAAAGCTCAACAACCGCGCAGTCTCACCAAGTTTTTCTCCTCCCTCTTCCTCCCTGTAGCTCTCAACTACCGGCCACGTTTCCAGTGTGTGTGAAACAGGATGTGCGGAGCTCTCGGCCCCGCCTGCCGCGCTTCCGTCCTCCCTGCGAGGCCCCACCCAGGCCGTTGGTCTCCAGTTCAGAAATACACAAAACGCCGGAGAGGGTCCCGATTGGACGGAAATGCCGGAGAGCCCACCATGCGTGCGCCCCACCCGCAAATAATGAAGCTGGCTTGGTTTTAACCAGAGGTGGGTAGAGTAGCCTACTTCTGCGCATTTTTATTCAAGAAAGAGCGAAAAGTAGCCGTCCAAGAAGTTACACAAGCAAGAGTAAAAACGTATCCGGTAAAAAGGCTTTAAGTACTGACTAAATGATCACATCAGTGATTTAATACTTAAAAATTACATAATCAGACTGACCAAAATATAAAGATCGTAATAGAAATTACTCAAGTAAAAATACAAAGTACAGCATAGTGACAATACTCCGAAAAAGGTTTTTTTTCTTTTTTCCAAAAGGTTAAGTAAATGTAACTGAGTAATTACAACCCAACTCTGGTCTTAACAGAATTGGGTTCATAATCAGAAATACTTTATTTCTGATTATAAAGATGAATACTTTATGATCAGATGGTATATGATAACTCATATTACACAATTTTCTTCAAAGAGTTGCTGTAGATGCTGATGGTTGTGGACGGGAAAGGTTTCCTGTAGCGGACTGTATTACAGTGGTTGTAATGAAGCCTCTGACTGAAAAACATGGTTGTATAATAGTCTTATATAGGGGATGCTCAGGGTTGTCCATAACATTGCACAATAATCTCCTTAGGTTCTAGAGCAATTCCCAGAACACCACCAGCCTGCTTTATTAGATCGTTAATCCTTTTTAAGTCCCTGGTTCTCATGGTGCAGTGCACTCTCCACTTCAAACTTATAGAATATATGCAACATTTTGATGCAAACCTTAAAGGATCTAAATCTCCTCAAGAAGCTCTGTCCCTTCTTGTAATCTAAATCTCATTTGTTTAAAGTAATTAAAATCAAAAAGTAAGGGTGACATATTTTACTGAGTCATTGCTTTGGAGTAACATTAGACACATTTTTTGAAAACCAAATGTAGAAAGACTCAAAAAAAAGATTATTTTGCATAAGGCCAATTTAAAATATATAATATAAATATTATGTTACAGCCTAAAGACAGTCCAGATGTCAGTGAATAACACCCTCCACAAGGATTGCTAGAGAAGGTGTAACTATGTTACACTGTCTGAGAATACTCTAGACAGAATATTCTTTATCTCTGTTGCATACAAGCAACAGAGATAAATAAAGCTTCAAAAAGATTGTGAAGGAAAACCCACTCATGAATTTTGCTACAGCTGTTGCATTTCTTGTGTTAATACATTTGAGGACAGAACTGTGCCCCAATTTTGTTGTGTTTGTGTAAGAATGTACAAGAAATGTACAAGGACAACAAAGACTTTACTTCCTTTACCTACTTAATTAGGCGGTATTCAAATTAACTGTTAACTAACAAACATTTTGGGTTTTTTTGTATCAGCCATAAAACATGATTATCACAAAAAAGAAACAACCCTAATATCCCTATTTATGCAATCCTTTTAAAAATAAATTAACTCTTTGATTATAAATGTATTTTATATATGCAGTTAAGAGCAAAAGCGCTTGACTAATAGTTAGCCTTTTATTATTAAATAACTTATCTTAGCCAAATCTTATAGACAAAATCACATCCAAATAACTGAAAAGTTCATAATATATTACAAATACTAACTTTCCTCCTATGTTCTAAAACTATAGAAGTAGTTGGCTATTTCTTAAACTAGCCAACTACTTCAGATTTAGTTTAATTTACCATCATCTTCCCTCTGTACTAACGTGAGTTTGATTTAAAGTCAGAGCTTGAACATCCCACATGGAGGAAGGATTCTCCTCCTCCTCCTCCTTCTCTTCTTGTTCCTCCTCTCCCGCCTCCTGAATGTCATGTGATGATGGGGGGTTACCGTGGCGACAGCTTTCTACACCAAAATTTAAAAAATGCCCTCCACCATTAATTTACACCCGCCCCGTTGTCGCATGGTTATTGGCTTCAATGCAAATTTAAAAAGAATGAAAGAACAAATCTGTTTGAAAAGAAACAGTGGGAGTCAACGAATGTTTGAGTTTTAAAAAGCACTTGTTGCTAAAACTGAAGCTGCAAATTTAGAGCTTTGCATCTATTAGTGGAGAAATGCGACAAAAAACAAATACCAAGCTAGGACTGTTTGAAGAGGGAAGTAAGAACAACAAAGTTCCCGTTTAAGTTTCAGCTGTAATTCTGTTCAAGTTGCAGTTCCTGCTCAGGAAATCAGGGAAACCTAATTTAGATTTTTATTTTAAACGAGCGCAACTTTGTTCATGATGTATAACTTTTTATATAAGGTTATCACTAAATATTATCATTGGTATCCAGTAAACTCTAACATTAAATATACGACTGACCAGAAAGCAAACTCCAAAAAGTTTTTCTGATCTCTGATCTTTTGCCTCAATGTCTATAATGTCAAACGGCCTAAATTAAACATGTGCTGTTCCGTCTTTACGGCAAACTGTTTAAATTGTAATATGACCTGATGGACTCTCACAATTTCTCTTGTGAGAAATTAACTTCTCACAAGAAGTTAATTTCCTGTACCTACTTTAAATCCTCACGAGACTAATAGGATAACAGAAAAGGTCATCTGAAAGTACCATTGCTTTAAACTAAAACTCAGTTTACTTTCAACCAACACATCCTTAAAGCTGCTGTATTTAACTTTTATAAAAATATGTTTTTACATATTTGTTGAAACTGTCACTATGCTGTGACAGTATAACATGAGACAGATAATCTGAGAAAAGATCAATCTTCTCCTCCTCCTCCTTTTGGGTTAGTCCTTTTAATGAGAAGCCAGAGAAAACTTGGGTTTTTCCCAGCAGCATTAAATATAAAGTAGAGCAGTGCTGTCCCTCCCCCACCTGTTTCTGAGCACTGCTGCTCAGCTCTCTGAAGAGGTGTTACCACATTTTGGTTTTCTGAATAGTCAATGTTACTTTGATAGCAGCAGGAATAATAAAAAATGTGTTAACATGCGGATATGTGAATGATTGAGGAAACTGAATAGAAGCAATATATAAACAGAAGTACAAACATATTTAATTTCCTCTTAACATAAGTGGTGTTGGTCTTACCAAAAAGTCCATGTAATCTGAAATACTAAACCTACTACTATCAATAGTATTAATAGTATTACTAATTAACATCAGTAATATTAATATTACTGATATTAGTATTACTATTCTTCAACATGATACTCTTAATCATTTTTGTGTTTTTATTATGTAAAGCGCTTTGAACTGAATTGCTGCTGAAATGTGCCATACAAATAAACTTGATTGACTGATTGATTGGCTCAGTCAATTGGTTGATTGACTGAACAGAACCAATAGCACTAAAGGTATTCCAGGCTGAAAGATTTTTCTTGCATTTATCTGTATCATTTCTTCAGCAGCTGAGAAGGTGGTTGTGTCTTTCTGCTTAAAACTGAAGCGAGGAAAAGCAAACGTAGAAGTATTTTTTAGAAACACATTATCTGACTTCCTAGTATAAACTAGAGGTAGGTTGCACCCAGAAATCTTCCACAATCTTCCTTGACACAAGGCAGGCCTCACATACACAACTTATAGATTACATGAGTCAGTAAGCGTGGCCTTGTCAGTGTTTTTATTTTTATTTAGTTTATTTACAGATTATTTAGTACTGTAAAAGTGCAGATAAATAAACTTTTCATCCAACTACTTTTCTTACCTTTCTTTTACTAGTTTATGTGGTTCTGTGCCTGGAAAGAAACGGGCTAAAACCTATGACTTTATTTGTGTAAAGATATCTGCAGCTAATTGTGCGTTTTCTGAGGGCAGCAATTTAAGTAAAAAAGCTGTCGGGCAAAACATAAGACAGAAAAGAAGATGATGTAATGGTGGGAAACACACTCAGCAGGAATAGACAAACTGTTTCGACATTGCAGGTAATTTCTAAAACACTCTTCAAGCAAACAAAGAATTAGAATTGATCAGAGCATAAAAATTGAATGTGTTCAGCTTTTTCCCCCACAGATTTGCGTTCTCGTTTAAAACCACTGACCCAGATTTTTGGACAAGGTAATTTTTTGGTAACAAACTTCCCATTTGAATCATCTGACTTCTCTTTTCAGAGCTGCTGCTGTTTATTGCAAACCAGATTGAGATGCAGCGTTCAAGGAAAACGGTTTGTTGATAGAAGTAAACTTACTGACCTTTAGTTAAATAAAGTAAAGGATATTTCTTAACTGCACTAAAGAAATGGTTCCTGTTTTTGATTGTAAAGCAGGTCTATTTAAAGCAATCCAGCCCTGCTCTATGAGAGACTTCTAGAGAAGTCCTGATATGATGTCCATACATAAGAAGAAACAGTGCCTACTAGAGTTCTGCCTGTGGGCAGTGCTCACTTCCACTAACAAAGCTAGGAAAGTCACTGCAGTGAAACACGAGGGGGCTCACCACATTCGTGTCTGTTTCGATTGTGTGCTCCACGACAGCGGTGAGGTCCGCCGTAGAGCCTCGCTCCCAGCTGCAGTCCAGCCGAATCAGCGCACGGCAGCGGTAGTGGCACGTGAATCTGCAATCTGCACATTCAGAAAGTTTAATAAGTTCAGGACACACACGCCTAATACAAAAACAATTTTAAAAAAAAACATTTATTTCCAAATAAAATTTTTTTTTGGAATTTGGTGACCCATGAATGTTGTTGCACGTGAAGCATTTATTCTACTTATAAACAGAGTTTTACATTTACTTGAGTAACACTTTTGAAAAATATTGTTTTAGGAGTAATTTTACTACACTATACTTGAGTAATTTTATTGCAAAGTATCGCTACTCTTATTTAAATAACATTTCTGGATTTTCTACCCACTGTGAGCAATTTCACTGAATGAAGAACAAACATGTTTTAACCAAAAAATCACCAGACAGTGACACACACCTGCAGTTTTTGTTAGTTTCATTAGCCTGATTTTGCCATTTTTATTTATTTATTTACTTGTATGATGTATTGTCATTTTCGTCCTTAAAATGCCAAAATGTCCACTTAACTTCATATTTTGGTCCATCTGATTATGTAATTTTTAGATATTAAATGATTGAGAATTTGAAAAGAAACCAGAGTAGACTTTTTATCAAATACTTTTTTACTATTGTATTGCTTGAGTAATTTCTTGGATGGCTACATTTTATTTTTACTTGAGTAAAAATATGTTGAAGTAGTGCTAAGTACAATTTTTGGGTACTTTGCTCACCTCTAACTATAGCAGGAGAGAAAATAAAGATTGTGGTTAACTTCAGTTCAGCAGCTTCTGAACAACAGTTACAAATGGCAACAGAAAAATAAAAACGAGGACGAGCTGTCAGTTACTGGTTGCTACGGTAACCACCAACTGTCAAGAGACAGACGTAAAAGAATTTGAATTGTCAGGAGAAATTAGCTTTTTTGACGAAAAAAGTACAGCGTGTCCTCTTAGCCACACTTTGGACACTCCTGGTTTAAATAATCACGTCACAAAATCTAGTTAATGCTTTCTTGGATGGCTACTTTTTACTTTTACTTGAGTAAAAATATGTTGAAGTAGTGCTACTGTTACTTGAGTACTCATGAATGGACAAATAGGAATAGCTTATCTCAGAAGTGTTACTGTAGTTGTTGGAAATGAATAAAGGGAGGTTATATTTAGACGAAAGATAAAAGTTTATGGTTGGGCACTCTAGATTAAGCACAAACCACATCTGCTTTCTTCTGTTCAGGTGCTTTCAGACGCCTGAAGGAAAGTTCTGCGAAGCTCAGGTGAGCGATAAAGGAAATAGGTTTGCAGCTTTGATTATGACCAGAGCACCAAAACCACCTACAGTCTGCTAGAAACAGCCTACTTTCAAACCACTATTAAAACCAAAACAAGCACGTAGATTAGTGTCTGCATGTTTCATCGCTCTCTTTGTTGTTTCTGAACACTAGAAATGCAACTAACGATTATTTTAGTAATCAAAACTTTAAACGGACTCACTGACACACCGCAGGCTCTGCTTGTAAAGGCCCCAGATGAAGTCGCCGCACAGGTCGCACCATGTTGGCTGAGCGTGGCTGCAGGGCTGAAAGTTGTGTCCCTCTCCTTTCTCCTCCACAAATTGGGGATCCTGGGAGCTGCTCAGGACCCGGATGATGCCCACCCGGCTCAGCAGGTCCGGCACCTTCCCCGGGCTGATCCTCAAGGCGTTCGTTCGCTCCAGGCGTGGGGGAGAGCACGGCGAACGCGGGCCTGCCAGTTCTATCTGCTCTCTGCCGGAGTTCAGGTCCCGGAGCTCAATGAACTCGCCCCAAGACATCGTGGCTGTCAGAGGTGAGCTTCCAACGTCATCACTGAGGGGAGAAAAGGTGCGAGGGACATGAAGCAAACTGTATCAACCTTCCAGACAACCTTCTGGTTCTGGTCTGCTCTGTAGTCAGAACCAGAACCAAACATGGAGAAGCAGCATTCTGCTCAGATGCACCACAAATCTGGAACAAGCTTCTAGAAAACCACCAAACAGCTGAAACACTGAGTTTCTTTACATCTAGACTAAAAACCCAGCTGCTGAGAGTTGCTTTTGAAACATTATAAATGAAACATTAATTAACATTTTGACTTGGAAATAATTTTATGTTTCAATCATTGATTTTTTCTATTTTTATGAGGTAAAGCACTTTGAACTGACTTGTTGCTGAAGTGCACTATCCAAATAAAAATGAAAAAAGGAAACATTAAAAGGTCATATCAGTCACCTTCCTAAAATAATGGCTTAAGTCGTTTTTTGCCAAGGTGATTTTATTTATTTTTTTGCCTAAGACATATATTAGTAATAGAGAGGTAGTGACACGATCTTCAATAACTCTTTGAAAAATCTAAATTAATGAGTTACAACAACATTTTATTTCCCTTTGGGATTAATAAAGTATTTTTGAATTTGAATACTTTTGGTAAAAAAAATTACTAAGGCCATCATTTTAGGAAGATTACTAGGGGTGCATCAATTTCCAATAAATAAATAAATAAACAGCACCAATAAATTGACCCCGATTTCCTTAATTTTGGGAGATCAGTAATCGGCTGATATTTATATGTGAAGCTGATCTTATCCACCGATCTTATCTACCTCAACAAAGGCCTGAAAAACAAAAACTGTCCTCTTCCGCTCTACAGTGAGAGGTTTGACTGATAGACCGTCCCACCAGGTCATGTCATTGCAGTTAACAGCCACCCCCCTGTGGCCAACTCACCGACTTTATTGCTGTATTTAGCAACAAATGGTACTGACCAAAAACAGAATCGACAGGTCAAGTTGTTAAAGATCGGTAATCAGTAATCAGCAATCAGCCAGAAAGCTGCAATCGGTGCAGCCCTGAAGGTGACAATATAGATATTCCTGGTTTTTCATTTTATTACAAGCTAAAAGCCACTAAAAATAAAAATACATATGATTAAATCTGTTCAATCAGTGAATGAACCTCTGTTTTTTGTCAGACATCCGATTGTTTCATATATGGTAATGGATGAGCGATATGGACTAGAAATATATCGCACTATTTTGGGATACTACTGTGATAACAATGAAACTTATGATTAAAAACTATTTATATCAACAGCATAAATACTGTTCCTGAAAAACATTCCTATTTGAAACAGGTTTCTTCAGGACTCTACCTTCTTACAGGATTGTGATTTTAATTGTACATAGAAATTGTATTTAATCATGTTTTTAAATTTACTGTTTGTTGTTCCCGTGCAACAGACAGAAAATAGTACAATTACACTATCAGTTTTGTTCCTTATTTAACATAATTAATAGAAATTTATCAAGACAAAATTCTTATCATGATCAGAAATGTTCAGAGTAAATGATAAATGTCATTACCCAGTCTAATATTAAACAGCCAGTGAGAATAGAAAAGCCACTCAGGACGAAGTTCTGCTGTAAGCCACGACAGAAAACCAAAGTGTGAACACTCCCTGCGGAAACTGTGATGATATTTTTAAAGGTGATGTTCACATTTTGAAACTTTCAAAAGCAAGATGAAGTGAATCACAAACCAAAAACATTTCCTATTTATTATGTTAATGGAAAAACTGTTCAGCTGTACTAGAAGTACCTGATTAACACATTCATTTTAACTTAATAACACTGGCGAAATTTTGTCAAATCATAAAGGGAAGAAATTATTACATTTATTTGTAATAATTTCAACGGTTATTTGGTTATGTGGTTATTTATTTAGTATAGGCACAACAACATGACTGGAGCACATGTGGAAATGAAGTGAAGTGTTTACATAATGTCTGGCACACAGGTAGCGATGGCAGGTTGTGGGAAAGAAAGAAAAAGAAAGAAACACACAAACAAAGACGTTTAACTCATATTTATTCATCACAATTCCACAAAATATACTGACTCACATTTCAAAGAAACAAACAAGAACACACAAAATGTTTTAATGCCTTTAACAAAGGTTTGTCTAACCTATAAAGTCTCTCATTTAATTGAGATAGAAATAGGTAGTATTGGTCGAATAGGTAGTATTGATTGAATAATCTCGACTAATTACAAAATCATTGGGGCAAAATAACTGAACTCCTATTCATCCAGGCTTTGCTTGTCACAGTTCCAGTTTCTACAAACTTTCCAGCTAAGGAAAATCAACACACCAAGCTGTTCTCCCGTTTTGCCAGTTTTGAAGAGGGATGCTTCTTGTCACGTATAGGTCAGATTTTACTCATTGTGAAAATAATGCACGAAAATAGTTTGGTTACATTTATTAATTGCACGGGTAGCAATAACAAAAGCAAAGCATTTTCTTATAAACAAATATTTAAATCTTAGTTCCCCAAATAAATGTAGCCTACTCAGTTTAAGGGGGTTTCTTTTCTTTCTTTCTTTACGGGAAAAAAAGTTACTTTAAGAAACACTCAATTAATTATAACGGTTTTATACAGATATGCTGTTTCTAAAAAGTGCGGTGGATACGCTGTTCTCGTTTTTTCCATCCATATTTCTTACGTATTAAAAAAACGTTTATAAGGAAAAACAGATATAGTTACGTGTCACTTCTATAACCTGCTAAACATTACTGTAAACAATACGCTATAAATTAAAATAAAAGAATGCTGCTTTTATGAGAGGCTTTAGTATGAGCAGTTCTTCATGAACAAATCTGTAACTACTGAGGTTTACATGTGCAACTTGGCAAAACTGTAGGAGGCAACTTACCAGAACAGAGGAGAAAACCACGCCGTGTTTGCCGCTTTGTCTCAAAACTCCTTCCATCCGAGGAGAGAAAAAACTTGCCGCAGAAAAATGTCGGACTGTTTCCAGGTGGTGGAGGTGTTGCTGCCCCGGCTACATCTCTGGAAATCAGCCGACCATCGGCGACCATCGCCGGCTAACGGGACGGCGAGGCTCGGAGGAGGTGACGGCAGAACATCACCGAGAGTCGGTCTGAGCCGCCCAAGGAGGAAGCGGGTGAAAAAACGGAGAGTGAAAGATGAGACTGAGCTGCAATGACATCCGGAATGTCTTCGTGTAGGGGGAGAAAGGGCTGGTTGCTGGCTGCGTCTGGAGAACAGCGGCTGAGTGGGCGGACAAAGTCCCCGACCCCTCAAACCCACGGTCTCTGGAGGGACGGAGCGAGATTTCGTTTGCAGAAAAAGCTTGAAAACCACAAGCAAAAAATGCAAATGGGGTTTATCTGCGATCAGTTCCACAGTCTTACACATTTGCTTACGTTTAGATGTGAAACCCCCTTGCAAAAAAAAAAAAAAAAGAGAAACATTTCAGCAACCAAAGAGGGTAAAAACTAATGAGTACAAAGAGCATTAATCTAGTAGGTGAGTAGAGGAGTCAGAAGTACTCACATTCTCTAATTAACAGAAACTTGTATGAAAAATTGGTAGCACTTTATTTGGCAGAGTGTGCATAAGACTGACATGACACTGTCATAAACATGACATAACACCTGTTGTGAACATGAAGGAGTCTTTATGAATGTCAATGACTCTTGTCATGAAGTGTAATTCGGTAAATAATTACATTTTTAATGCAAAGCTTCTATAAAAGTTGCATTGAAAGTCCATTAAAAGTGCCAACTTTGCATTAAAGTGTCATTATATAAAAAATAAGGCAAAGTGGGAACTTTTATGTGCCTTTTAATTAAAGGCCATTAATTAGTCCCTATTAGTTTATAAGTTACCTTCATAAAGACTGCTTCATGTTCATAACAGGTGTTATGTCATATTTATGATACTGTCATGTCAGTCTTATGAACACCCTGTCAAATAAAGTGTTACCAAAAAGTTACTCTAGTAAAAGTAAAAGTACAGGTTGAACAGTTTTACCCCAAAAAAGTAAAAAAGTACAAGTTTTGAAATGTACTTACTAAAAGTAACTGGAACCAACATTTAGTTTTATACCTCACTAAACCAGAACAAACTTCAGATCCAGAGAAACCCCTATTAGTTTATAAGTTAACTTTTTGTCTTTCTTTTGGTTTTGTTTGTATTTCCTTCTGATTCATGTAAAGCACTTTGAACTGCCTTGTTGCTGTAAATGTGCTATATAAGTAAACTCGCCTTACCTAAAAGTATAAAGTAATTTTCACCTTCAAGAATACAAAATGACTTTTGATCAGTCTGAAATACTTAAAAAGTTCTAGTCATACAAAAAACTTTTTTTTTTCTTTTGCTGACAACATGCACTGTGTTGGTCTAGAAATGTAAAAAGATACTGATGCAGTTCTTCTTCAAACCAACCAGGATAAAAACCAGGATAACTTAGATTGCACAAAACACAGAGCATTCATCACTCATCGTTCTTTGAGCCAACAACATGGAAGGATTTTTTAAAAATAAGGTTACATATGGGCAAAGTCTCCCATCTCTGAATGTGCTCCTGTTTGTGATGTTACTCAGGTTAAAGTCTCCATGCATGTTGTTTTCCTCATACAATATAATGCACTTGTGCAAGCAGCAGATTTATTTTTCATCATGGGAGTAACAAGGCATATGTGAAAATATAAGGAGTAGAAAGTGTATATTTCTCTTAAAATACAGGGAGTAAAGATAAAAAGTCATCAGAAAGATAAGTAAGTAAAGCACAGAAAATCTAGTGAAGTACTTTTACTGCTTCATCTCATCCCTGCTGCCTCATTTTACTCTCTTTTTCTCCAAAAAAAGATGAACTGAGTCCATATTGGACTCAGTTCCTCGGATATAAATTGGCTGTAATCGTCCCGGGATGTTGACAGAAAAGTGGATCTGACTGGTGGTTTCGCTGAAGGCAGAGCGTCTCTGTTTCTGTGAGTTGGTAAACCTTGAAGTTAAACATTGGGTACAACTTGATTTTCACTCGAATTATGAATTTCATTTCAAGTCTGGAAATCCTGGAGCCTTAAAAAACTGTTGCACCATCCATCCATCCTGTTTTCTCTTCCCTGATTGAACTCTGACCTCCACCGGTCTGCTGCTGCTGATCAGATTGGAAACGACCGCTTAAGGTGAGCCAGCAAGTCTTTGCTCCTAAAGGAAGTTTAGAAAGTTTTCTGAAGTATTTCACAAAAGCATCACTTTCACACTCGTTTGAGTAAGAGAGTTAAGAAATAAAAACTGCACAAAACGGAACAAGTTGAAACTTTATTGCATCACGTTTAAAACCAAAAATACTAAATTCTATAATAATCTCTAAAGATATGTGAGGGATTCCTGTTAGAAAAATCTGAATTTACATACAATGTTGTGATTCAGTGTCATACAAAAAAAAGCGGGTTTGTTTTTCCTAGCTTTAAATGTTTGCTTGTTTAGTCAGTAAAATTATCTCAGCTTTTTGTCTTCCTGGATCTTCTGCATGGTCTCAGTCATGAGCTGACAGGCCTGCTTGTGTTTAGGCCAGTGCTTCACCTGACACTGTCTGTAGGAAAGAAACACAACACAGGGTAAAACTTACCAGTCAGAAAACGACACAAAACATTTATTTACAAATAAAAACTAAAAGAGTGGCATACATTTGCATTCAACTCCCCTGAGATAAACTAAATTAGACACAACTGGGGCCCCATTTGAACAGTTGGGTTTTAATTAGGGGTACCAGAGTAAGGGAGGTTGAGATTTTTCAAGGATTTTATTTCTGTGAAATTTGAAACACATATATAATTTGCCTAACATGTAATGTAATGTTATGAATTACTGCAAAGCCTGTCACAATAAATCAGTTAATCGCCTGATAAATTGAAACAAGCTCAATAATTTCCATTTGTATGATTTATCATTTTACGCTTTTCTGTCTTTCTACCAAAAATTGGATGACAAAAGTATTCAACTAGCCCTTATTTTGAAGGACAATTTAGTTTACAGAGACTTCATAGCTCATTCTATTTGTTTCTGTTTTATTTATTTTCGATATTTAAAATGTCTTCCAGTTCTAATGTTAAATGTTCATTAGAAATTAAATTATTATTATTATTATTATTATTATTATTATGCCATTACCATTATACTACTTTAAAATGGTCTCAAAACAACAATATTATCATTTTTCCTAAAAACTTCTGAAACAACTTATCATCCAGCAAAATGTGTTATCGTGTCATGACTAATTGCAGGAATTAAAAACTCAGTACAATACAATATTTTGTGGTATTTTTCCACAAAGTGTGTGTGATTATTATTGCCAGGCCCCTTGACTGTGGGGTCTGTCTCCCCTCATGTCTCACCTGCTGCAGTACCACTCTCCCTGGCATCCAGAGCATCTCTTTGGAGCCTCTTTCCCGCAGCATCCACACTTTGGTTTCTCCGGGAGCAAACGCTCCATCACATCCAGGCTGTAAGTCTGCGCCAACCTTGGGGAAACATTTTTAAAGCGGCGGCTCATGAGCTGTTCCTGCACACACCTTGACCTCACAGTGTCTTCAGCGTTACCTCTGGGCCTGTTGCTGCAAGTCGCTGTCAGATGGGCTGAATGTTTCCTTAACCTGATATTTAGCTATTCCTTTCCACTTCCCAGAATTTTCTCTGATAATCTGGTTCCGCATTTCTGGGATCTAAACGTAAATAAAACCCAGAGGATGAGCGTGCAGCAGTAGGGATGATGAGTGTATGTCTGTGACAGCGACTACCTGCTCCAGAACCAGATCTTTCTTTGGTGGGGCTGGGTCTGTAACAGCCAAATGGGCCAGAAAGCGCTGGAGCTCAACCAAGTTCGGTAACTGATCGATCAGCACGTCTGTCAAGAAACCCCTGAGCTGTGAACAGCACAGCAGCAGCA
Source organism: Xiphophorus hellerii (assembly GCF_003331165.1). NCBI lineage: Eukaryota > Metazoa > Chordata > Actinopteri > Cyprinodontiformes > Poeciliidae > Xiphophorus > Xiphophorus hellerii. The sequence goes on along the minus strand of NC_045691.1, from coordinate 14,404,796 downwards.
GGAGTCAGGAGGAAAAAAAGTGCTTGCAAGAGGATAGTCAAGGCTCTCTGGTTATATAATTACTGCTGCAGGAAGAGAAGCTTATAATAGGAGGAAACTGAGTAATAAACAACCTTTGGAGAATGAATCTGTGCTCTACAAGAGCAGGAGATCGGATAGGATGTAACGAACAACAACCTGGAGCAGTGATACTTCCAAACCATTAGCTCAACTTTTACCAAACTTGTAAAATTAGACACACAACTCCCTGAGCAGTAAAAGAATCAGGTAAAAAGCCAGTGTTTGTTTCAGCGCAGACCTTTAGAAGTTGGTTCTTGTTAAAATTGTTGAAGTCGTATTTTCTTTGGCACTCCTCCTTCAGGATCAAACTGTAAAGAGCCATCCAGACCTGGCCGTCAAGTTTAGGTCATCTTCACATGGTCCTCTGCAGAAATCCTCTGCCATTTGCTGTTGATGTACTTTTCTACTTGGCCTGCAGGGGGCAGCAGAGAAAACATAGAGGCTTTCAAAAGCATTCACAATGTGGCAACTAAATCAATCAGTCGAATGGTAAATGAATATAAGCTCAATAATTTTCATTCTGATGATTAATATTTTTTGAAGGGCAAAGATAAACAGTCAGGCAGTCAGTCAGTCAGTCAGACAGACAGACAGACAGATTGGTCAATCAGTCTGTAAAGTGTTTAGAGATCTGAAGGTGAGCTGTAGGATTTTATATCTTTAGTATAACAGAGGATAATATCTCTCTGCTCATCTGAGTAGCAGATGGTGTGATCTACCTTTGCTGCTCCGACTCCAGGGGCAGGACTCGACCAGCCGGACCAGGACACAGGGCATGTTGTGCGTGCAAAGCATGCGATTGATGACGCTGATGCTGGGAGGAAAAAGATGATATTTGTATTCTGCACCCCGCTTGTCATCTGTCAAATGTTTAAAGTTTTCATTTTACTTTGATAAACGGAGACTGTGGTCAAACAAGTGGCTTTAAATCGATTCCTACCTCTCGGTATGATCTGCGATGTAGCTCAGCACGGATATCGCTTTCAGGGAGATTTCAAACTCCAGTGCAGCACTCTGCATCTGCAGCTCCTTGTTTAGGTAAAAATAAAAATCATTCGACTTCTATCTCTGTTTCAAAAGGTGAGAAAAAGCTACAGAATACAGAGAGAAGCATCTAATTTTACCTCTAGAGAGGATATCTGGTTCTGATAGTCATGAGCAGCAGCAACATGGGACTTGGTTGCTTCACTGGCCAGCAGGGTCAGTTTACGATGGCAGTAATCCACCAAGTCAAGAAGAGAATCATCAGCTGCCTCACAGGAGTCCTGAACAACCAGACATACAAAACACTGACTTCCTAAAGGATTCGCACCAAAACACGGGCGGAATAAGATGCTCTGGTCAGACTAAAATTGGACTTAAATATAGGTCAACACTGGAAGAAAACCTGTTGGAGGCTGCAAAAAATTAAGGGGTTCACCTTCCAACAGGATGTCAACTCTAAAAAGAACCACAGTGGAAATACTTTAGAATATATTCAGAAGGTAGAATGGCCCAGTCAAAGTCAGGACGTAAATCCAATTAAGAATCTGAGGAGAAAAGCTGAAAATTTATGTTAACAACTGCTAACAATATTCTTCTTGAGCTATTTTATGAAGAACAATGGAGGCAGATTATTGCCTCTAGATCAGGGCTGTCAAACTCATTTTCATTTTGGGCCATATTAAAATTATGAATGTTCTTAAAGGGCCGGTTGTGCCAGAATATATTGATAAAAACCAATTAAACTGTTAAGATATTAATAATTAGCAGTTCCTCCTTGATTTAGTGTTTGTTTTTTTTACAATCAAAATTACAGATTTTGTGGTGCCAATTTAGAAATATTAGTAAGGAATTGTTATAATATTTGCACTAATGTTAAAAGTCACTTTTTATTACTCGCTGTATCAGTTATGGATTATAACTTGACATCAAGTAAGGCTGAGGCAGCAGTCACTTAAACTCAATGTTTTTGACCAATTTTGAGAAAATCTGCAGTAAAATCAGAAAAAATTTTGATTTTGTGTGAATTTTGCAGATTTGTGGAAAAACTGGAAAAACTTATTGATGTAATTTGGAGTCTAGAGGGCCACATAAAAAGCGACGGCGGGCCAGATTTGGCCCCCGGCCCTTGAGTTTGACACTCGTGCTCTAGATGTTCAAAGCTGGTTGAAACATTCATTTTCAGAATGTAATTTCTGAAAATTCTCAAAGATGAATCTGTGTTCATGTTTGTATAAAACAGTTATTGGAAAGTAAATAAAGAGGTTTTTTTTAAAAAGATTCATTTCAACAATAGGTGATTCACAGAGACTGAATACAAATGACCAACTTTTCAGATTTTTATTAGCAATAAAAAAATGAAAAGCAAACAGATGCATTTTTTTCCCACTTTATCCATTACACACTTTTTGTGTTGGTTTGTCATACAAAATCTCAATAAAATCCATCTTTAGTTCAGAGAATGTAGGCATCATAAATATTTGAGAATTTACAGACCTTATGAAACAATATTGTCTCAAGCAGGTTAATAATTGTAGCTTCATGGCGGATCTAAGAAAGACAAAAGAGAAATAAGCACATAAACAAACTAGCATGAGAAGCTGATCATAGATGCTGAACATCTTTAACTTACCAGCATGTAAAGATGAAACGTGCTCTTAGGGTTGAAGTCCTGCAGCTGGCATAAGATGGGAAACACTTTCTGCTTCCACACCTCCACAAGGATCATCTCATGGACCAGAACTGGTATCTGCAGAGAAGGGATTTATCAATAACATCGCTGCAAACTGACATGTTTCGCATTTTAAGAACTGGAGGTCACCTTTCCAAAGGACACCAGGAGCTCCTTGACAAACTCATCATGCATGGCCGAAGCACTCAGAATGGCCTGCATGTTTAGCTTTTCAATAAACTCGTGCTGTCTGAACCACCTGAGGAAAAAAAATGAAGATGTTTTATAAACAGCTGCAATATGAGACCCTTGCTTAATCAAATCCATACATAAGGAATCAGTTCCAGCTTTTCACGCCATAATTGTAAAATGTATTCCCAGCGTAGCTGAGCTCAGCGTTCAGGAATTTCCTCCAGCTTGGCAGCAGCTGGGATGGTTCTTGGAAAGCGTGTTCAAAGAGAAATGAAATGCATAAAAACCTAGATTAACACAGCGGACTAAAGAATGAACCACATTAATGGGCTTCAAGCAGCAGATTTTAAACTGTGCCAGAAAGAATCGCTAACCAAAGGGTTTGTAGTCTCTGAGCTTTTTGGGATTTTACAGCTTTGGGGGGGAAAGTTGTTTCTTCCAGTTCATTAGTTTTTCGCATAATGTCGAAAAGAACCTGCATGGCTGAAGTGTACATGTCAGGTAACATGTTTGATTCTCGCAGTCTTCACAATATAAAAATAATGAATTCAAGTGTGTTTTCTTTAACATATCAATTTATGTTACTATAAATGATGTACAAATTTCACTTCAGATGACCACAGCATATGGAATAATCCTCTACAGATTCAATCTGATGCAGAAGAACTGCATTTTAATGTTTAGCAGAACAAGAATGGATATCAATGGGGTGTGTGTTCCTGTCTGCTGAACATAATTAAATGTTTGTCTGTGTATTTTCAAATCCCCTATCACTGACATATTTCTATATTACAAAAATGTCCCGCAAAAGTATTTAGTAACATGGTGTTTCGCTCACAAAACAGTGGAAATTTAATTACACAAATATGGACTCACTTCTGAAGGTGGATTTTCTGCAGCTTTTTTTTTAAAGGAGTGTCAGAATGAAAAAAAAAGTTTTTGTACAACTTTAGAGAACAATCTAGATCTATTATATAATCTTCCTTGCTCTGTCACAGCACGTGTAATGAAGCTAGCGAAGCAAATTGAATGACTTGTTCAGCAGTTTTTCAGATCTTTATGGTCTCCTACTCCTACGTTAGCTTACATTAGCTTACATTAGCTTAGTTAGTTTCTGATCTTACCTCACAGAGCCCACTTCTTTGAGGGAAAAGGTTTCCAGACTTTGAATAAACCCTTCAGCTTCAACCGGCAGCACTACCGATGTATCCATTTTAATAGTCTTGATTATCCCGCAAAATGTCGGTAAACATATAACCTTTGCAGTTACTTCAGTAAATTTCTTTGAAAGTGACCAGCAACTGTGAAAGAGATACGGGTAGTTGTCAAGGTAACCGTAAACTAAGTACAGTTTGCAGTGGTGGCCACGAAGGGGCGCCAGACTATCACGTAAATCAGACTGGAATGAATGCTGACGATTTGATTGGCTGGTACATTGTTAGGCAACGGCGTCTTCAGCTGTATTGCAGCCAATCACAGTCAATCATTTGATAGCCGAGTACAAAAAGGAAGGCAAAGTTCAAATCCCTAGTAGTTAACTGTAACTAGCTAGCATGTGGAACTAAATAGTTCAACCTTCGTAAAACTATTTATTGAGTAAACCTTGATTAGTTTATTTTTTATTTTAAGGAATGGCATTGAAAAAATATTTTAATAGGGAGCTTTTTTCTGATTAAGCAATGGTTTATTACGATAAAAAACAGCATATTTCCTTCATACTTTCTGAATGTTTTAACACTTAACTTTGACTTTTGTCTGTTTCTTTATTTGTTCCCATTTCTTTCGTTCAGTCTGTAAGTATATCACAAAGCTATTACAGTCTACCAAGATTTTTCCAGCAGCCAACATTGGGATACTGTTTTTCATTCTTTTAGTTTCCTTTATGTGTTTGAACTACACAGTTTGATGTCATGGTCAGACAGAACAACAAAAATTAATTCTAAAAGTAGCCAAACAAACAGAACAACTGAAGAGGCCTGAATAACTTTAGATCAAGATGACTTCAAAATAAAAATAAAGAATTAAGAAATACAATATTTCAGGGACTTCACACTTTAAGTTTAGTTTTGATCAGTGATTGTGTGTAAGCTTCTAAACTTTGGAAGAGTGTGGTGTACAAGATTTTTCAACAAATCGACTTCAATTTTTCAGTTTTACAGCCTGTGAAATCTAAAAAAAACCCATCAAAGTAAAAATAATAATAAAAAATCAAGGTACACTATGTTTTATTCAGTCTTATAAAGACAGACATTGTGCAGTTACTTGCTTCACTGCAAGTTTCAAAACAAAGAGACAAAATTTCATGTAAATGGAGACTTTAAATGCATATCCTGGTATTTGGCATTATTTTTATTCAACCCAACTTGTGCTAAAGTATGAGGAGCCAATTAAAATGAATTTCTGCGCAGCAACAAGTTATCCCAACAGTTAGGTAAATGTAAGCATTTCCTGCTCAGTATTTCCAAGGCTGCAGGCCATGTACCAATGGTTCTGTGTAGCTGCAAAGGTTAATGTTGTCTGGCATTTACAGTAAATACAGACCTTTTTTGTCACAATGTAAGCAGGAGATGATACAGGAATAGCCATATTTTGGTTTACACAGTAACAGTTAAAAAGGAAGCCACACACACAGTAAACTTGAGTAGGAAACAGTTTAAACTGAATTTTAACATATTCTGGTTAATACCCGGTTCTGATCTCTTCTGGACTATTGTTTACAAAACAAGGAGAAGACGATAACCAGACTCAGGCTAAAGTTAGTCACAGTCTTTTAAAGATAGAAATAAATAATTAATGAAAAACGGAGCAAAGACATTTACAAAACATAACTCAATCTTTGAGGCGTCTCGCTCTTGGCTGTATTGGTGGAGGCTTCTTGGTAGATGGCTTCATTTAACATCACTTCCAGCAGATGACAATATTAGGGTCATTTTCCAAACGTTCATCCAGCTCCAGGTAGCTAATCCCTGTAAAAATCAGCCCATACTTCAAAATACATATCAGACTTTCATGTTGAGTTAAAATAAATTCTTATGTTAAGCAAGTAGCATCCCGAGCTGTTCAAAATAACTGCAATAAGTTATGTACTCCAAAACATTTTTCTGAATACCTGTCCAGAAATGTGAGACTATCTTACAAGAATATTTTTATTTATCTAATTCAGAATTTAAAATAATTAGTGGTTGGGTTTAACTGTAAACATTAATTATTATTTTTTGCTACCTGATTTTGTCACGTTAGCAGCTCTGATGGTGAAACAAGTTGTATAAGGTGACAGCTTGTTGACATTTTTGTTATCTCTCAGCCTAAATAATTGGTCTTTAATGTGAAATTTAGAGCTGCAAAAAAACATTTTTCAGTTTCACAAATTCCTTCTGTTTCTGCTTTATTTCACACTAAACCTATTTTAAATTTCAAGCAAAGATAAACTGAGTAAATGCAATATGCAGTTTTAAATGATGAATTAAATTCTTTTTTAAAGCTATACAAACCAATCTGGTTCAACACAAAAAAATAACTGAGCCCTAAACATAATAACTGGTTACCATATCAATAATCAAGCATTTCCAGTAACTGTTGAGTCTTATGTCTACCCGTCATTGCAGAACTTCTTAATTCAGCCCCATTGGTGAGTTTTAAAGCATGAACAGCCTATTTAAGGCCACGCTGCAGCATTTTAATGTGATTCAAATCCAAACTTTGACTAGGCCACACCAAAACTTTAATTCAGTTTATTTTGTCATACTGTATAACTCAAGTAATTTGGGTTTAAGGCCAAAAACTAATGATTGGTCATTCTCCGTTTGGGATTTGACTGACTTCCTGGTTTCTATCAGTGATAGGAAGATATTGGTATGATGTTCTCTTTTTGAAATATTGTGTTTGTTTTACACCAAAACATTCCACTTTTATCTTCTTTTAATGCTATTTTAACAAAAGTCATGGTGACAATAGGGGCACATCAAATTATATTTGTGGTTTTTTTTCCACCTGCATGTGTTTCAAACGGGAGATCCAACACTTTGTAAATGTTTCAAAACTGATAGATTTCAAAGAATTTGTTTGTCCCAAACTGAACACATTTATCAGCAAATTTATAACTTAAAAAGGGAACATTCATTTTTCACATAGTTAGGTTGTTTTGCTATGAATAGCTTTTAAAATCCTAAATTAGAATCTGCTTTTTGAATTTACTCACTTTATATTTGTCAAATATTACAATTTATCTGAAATATTCACATTTAAGTGAAAATAGAAAGCAGAAGAAATCTGTAACTACTTTATGAAAGTCTTCTTCTGATTGGTTGACCAGCCCTTGTGATGTCTCCTGCCTGAAGCTTGGACACTCAGTGACCAACTGAGCTCAAAACAAAACATCAGAGCCCATCAGATATTAGCATACTGAGTCAGAACCAGGCCTAATTATCACTTTGTCAGATTCAGTTGGGATCATTTTTGACCAAAGCTTGGATGTTTGTTCGGCATCACTCATTAACTTTAAGCGCTCCTTTCCTTCGTATCCAACTCAGTTTTGAATCACAAGGTGGAAGAAGAATCAAGATTTCCAAAAGAACTGTACCAGAACCAACAATCTTTTGGCTTTTGAGAGACATTTTTGGCCAAATAACAGCTGTTTAAGCTGGAATTTTCCCGTTTCTTCTTTTAGATGTCATTGAGACAATCAAATCTTTCTTTAGCTGTGGCTCTGGTACTTGACACAAGCAGGTGTTTCTCCAAGACTTTGAATACATCACACCTCAGGGTAAAGTGAAACATTAGATCTCAGAATTAGGCCATGAAGCCTCTTTCTTTAGGCTCCTAACAGACCAGGAAACTATTAATAACTGAGATTTTTATTCAGTTTAGATTATATTTTCAACATTCTTTCCCTCACAGTTACAGTCGTGTTCACTGGTCATGGACTGAATATGTAATCAGTGCATATTTTTGCAGTGCAATGTTTCTGTAATTCGTGCTATAATAGTGTGCTGAACTTTAGCAAGAATTTTTTAAAACCAAGGAAGTGTGTCAGCGTTCCTTTCCTCTGAGAAAATACCAAAATGGGTATTAGTACTAGGATGAGCCACATGGCCCAATCTATAATGAATAACTGAACTGTACAAGGTAAAAAACAAACAAACAAACAAACCCTGAGTTTAAATAGAGCTGCTGAACTTGCCTGTTTTGCAGCAGATTTCATCATAACTATGACAGCCAGTGTAGAGACGAGGCGGTCTGCTCCTCTCATCCCGGACCACCTTCACAGGATATTTCTGAAGCCGTCGGATGAGACTTTTCATCAGTCCGAACTGGATTAGCCTCCTGGGTAAAACAAAACACACACTTTGTTAAACAAGAGTCACTCTGACCCGATATTTCCAGAGTCACTTCAGGAACTGATACGCTGACCTCTCATCAACCCTTTGAAGTTGCTGCGAGTAGCGAGAACAAAGGTCTCGCACCGTCGTTCCTGGACTGAGACCACAGTAGAGCTGGAACACGTCCCGGAGGCCTGGCACGTTTCTGGCCTGGTCATGACCCAAAACCCTGCAATCAACCTCTGGAAATCATTCAAAATGTCATCTTCAAGCAGATGTTTTTCCTTACCCTGTTTGGAAACGTAGCTGAGGCATTCGTCCTGAAGGGATTTGTCATCAATGAGGCTCTGAACCTTTGGGGTTGTGCAGTAGACGTTGGAGTACTGCGAAAATTAACAAGATAGTCAGCCTAAAAACAGTCTGATTACGGAGCTCCTACAAAAATGGTTTTACAGACAGATTTTAATTTTTTTTAATCATTTATTTATCTCTGTGCAAGCATTATTTGTAATGGATGCTTGGACAACAATAACACTTTAAATATATTTGTATAGAGCATTAAGAAACAACAACAAAAAAACAACATGAATAGAATAAAAGAAGAGGTATAATTCAATATAATTTATAATTTAAGCCTCTCGCAATTACAAATTTTGCTGGATGATAAATTGTCCGATAAACAATGAAATTGTCGTTTTGAGACCATTTACAAGTAATATAAAGGTAATGGCATAATGGCTGGTACGCCCTCTCAATTAACATTGCAAATGAAGACAAGCATATCCAAAATAAATAAATGAAATGAAAATAAAAACCAAACCAATCCAATTATAGTGGATTATAAAATCTCAATAAAGAAAATTGCCCTTCAAATCATATCAAATTAAAGAGAAAACCCACTATTACTAAAAGTATGAACTCAAAATGGGATTAAAGATTAAAGAATTATGTAAACTTACCAAAATAAAGCTAATTTGAATTTGATTCTGAGATTCCTCACCAAATGACCCGTTTTGTGTACATTTAGGTTCAGAAAGCTTAACATCGTTCAGTTTTTGATGTTTTTCAGGCAGTTCAGGTCACAGGATAAATCCTGTTTATCTTAACTTGAAGGCAAGCCTGAGTAAAAATGAAAAACACAATTGTGCTTCCTTAAGATTCACCACAGACACCACATACAGCACAAGATGAATAAAAATGGGCCAAACACGCAGCCCTGGAGAACCCCAGAGTGGAGAGGAACTCATTTTGAGGCAAGATTTCTAGCTTTTATTTCAACATGTTCTAAACACTATATGAGGATATTACGATCCAAAGGATGCTGTTAAGTCTAAAAGCACTAAAATAACAAAGTTCCCAGCGCTAACTGCTCTACATAGAACACGGCTGTAAAAGCAGATAAAACATTGTTTTCCAATAACTCCTACGGCTTTAATTACATAGTATCTTCTTCACTAAAATGTCTGTTTTGAAAATATTACTCTGTGGTGCAAAGGTTCCCAAATGACATGCCACAGTTTTGATTCAAATTAGGCTTTAGGTTTGAAAGGATGTTGTGAAGAAAGTAAATTTTTTAAATTAAATATTAAGGTAAACTGAGCAACATTTTGCTTAGTTTTTACCATGTCTGAAATTTTTGGCTTTCATAAATGAAGATTTTAAAACTAAAAATAATTTTTTCCTCACATGGCCATGCCTGGAAATGCTAAAAACCAATTACTGCTAAAACCAACAATATTTTCTATAAATTCTTAGAAATAGCAGGAATCCTGTTAGCGTGAGCTAATAATTCTGTTATATACTAATATTTTACATTGTGAGGTTGGCCTTTGGGCTATTTCATGAACAGTTTCACAACACTAAATCTGCCCACATTGGAAAACATTAAACAACATGTTGTAAAATTAGTTCAGTACCTGGAATATCGAGACCAAAGTCACAACACCATAATACCTGGAAGGACAAGATGGATGCGAATATATCAGTTTTTACTGTTTGTCCCAGAAGACGTGAGAACTTTAAAAAGCAACGCAAACGGCTGTATAATTTAAAGCAAATAAACCGTACTAAAAATACCAAAATCTATAAGAATTACAACTGATTTCCCCTCATAAATAACAGGAATGAACTCACAGCAGATTCTGCACAGCGATACGAACAAGATTCAGCTCGACGTCTGCTTCGGCAGAGATTTTCTGGATGTGCCTGAATCCATCAATGTAAGGCAAAATCTAAATAAAACAACATAACAGATAATGAGCTCCACAGCCTCATTTGTTTGAAGAATGCAAAACTACATTTGGTATTAGCGTGAGAACATTGTTTTATTACAGTAATAACACTGTACTGCATCAATAAAGAGATTATTTCCTATTAGAGGAGCTCATTTCCCCGCCAAGAAACATTTGGAAAAGTCATCACTTTTTCCAGCGTGATAAAAAGTGCTACACACTAATCTTTTAACAGCTGCTTCCTGGAAATCTAGAACATATCTTATCATGACGTTGATATTAGCAGCCACAAAGTGCTCATCCTGCCTGCTGAGTGGTGAGGTCCCACTGAGACTTTATAAAAAGCTCTTTGCATTCGGTGAAGACGGGGACGTCATACTCCTGGACAGTGGGGGGGTCCGTCCGCTGCTGGATCAGTTTTAGCTGGATGGTGTTGGAGTCGTCTAGAGAAAGAAAAAAAAAACACAGTTACAAAGCTCACCCTAATTAAGGAGTTATTCCCCTGTTATGTAATTACATAACAAGATTTGTATTCTGAATCACAAATCCAGCTTTAAAAAAACAAACCTGACAGGCTGAAAAGATAGGGCTGGACAAAATGGCCGACAAACATATCACGATACAAGTGTTTCATATCAGTCGATACCAATAATTATTGATTACATTTTTGTTTTAAATATCAGAAATACAGCCAAACTAGTGATGTGACCTTTCCTATTTTCCAAATTGTAAAGTGGAAGGAAAATGAAGCATGGTTTATCGTTTATTTCTAAACACAAATCTAACATGTGAGAATCAATTTGTATTGTAATTCTTTAGTCTTAATCATATCCTAAATATGAAATCTGGTCCACCATCTGCCTTCAGAGGCCACTTTATTAGAGTAAACATCTGTCCAGCTGTGTGTGTTGTAACAGTGTCACCGCACATCAACCCTGTGAACCATGGTGGCAGTATCATGCTGTGGGGATGCTATTCTACAGCAGGAAGATGAAAGCTGGTCAAAATTGTGACTGCTTCTGTTTATCCGCGTGGTTAGTAAACACAATAAGTACAATGAAAAATGCAGCCAATGGTGCAACTTAGCTCAAGATAACCTCAGGTTTAGTAACTGCTTTTGTTTTAATAATAAATACTTCTCATAACACTTGAAAATCTGGCAACAATACATTTTTATTGTTGTTCTGGCAGAACAACAATAAAGATAGAGCCAAGGCAGTGGGTTATATTAAAGCACATTCATGCGTTTGAAAGGTCCAGTCAAAGTCCAGACTAAAGGTATTGACTCGAGGGTCAATACCTTGTTACAATTTTGATAATTTTTCACATTTTTATTCAACAAAGCCACATATTCTGCATCCTAAGGGCACAAAGTAGCATTACCGAATGTCCTTCCTCCCACCAAACATCTCTATAATTATCAAAGTTGTTTGCAAACCTGCTATTATTTACAGTTTTCCATCTCTTTATCTTTTTTTTTGTTCAAATATATAAAACACATCCTTGGTATTTTTAAATTAGTTTCTTGAGTTGGATATTTCTAAGAATCTATATGTTTATTTTCAGAGCAGTGCATCTCGTCTTACCTTGTACATCTGACCTCACTGTAGAGTTTAGCATATTTTTATTATTACTTATCTTTATGTGCATCATGTTTCCACATTATATCTCAACGCTCCCTTGAGGAACAACAATTTCTATTTAATTCTATTCTACAATTACACACTGCCTTGTGTACAATTGTCACATAAAATCCCAATAAAAGTTAAAATGTGTTCAAATTTGAAAGAACCTTAAGGAATGCAAACACCTTGTAAGACACTTTTACTATATACTTAGCAAAAATATGAGATTGACAGCGAGTTAAAAATGTGAAATTACATAACAAATTACACGTGTGGCCTTGAAGTTATAAATCATTGCTTCACACATGAAATAAGAGTTTTAGTAGCTGCAAACTGACAGGCAGAACTAGATTATGATCACTATGAAGATTTTATAAGCGGGTTATAAAACCACCAAGCTATCATTACCTGGAGTAGACGCAGCGGAAAAGTGCACACTTTTACTCTTATAAGAGTTATTGTCTCATCACCTAATAAAAGTCACACACATAACACATAACACTTTACAACCCATCATTGCTTGCTAAGCAAACATTGATTTTTTATTTAATTTCTTTGAAGTTTCCTCCATATAATTTCAGTTCCGAGTCATGAAATTAATCTTGAGTCACATATTTCACAGATATTGAGCTGCATACAATCATAATACAGCAATACAGCTTATCCTTTATGCAATGATCACTATGCAAATATGTGCAATAAATAAGCTTATCATTGCTTATTAGTGCAATTCAAAGCTTGACCATGTGACAATTAACAACTGTGCTTTTATTTATTTTTTAATTTGAAACATGTAAGACACCTCCGGCCTCTTCCATCCTGTTCAAATGCAACAAAACATATTTTACAATATAAATTAGGTTCTAAATTGTAAAGATAAACAGCTCCGTTGATTAAGAGGCTTTAATTTTAGTGGCATTTATAGGATGGTTCTGAGATAAATGCCATATTTTATCTTCAGTTTGAGAAAATGGGGATTTTCATGAAGAAAATAAAACCGCTGAGAGAAAGTCACAGGTGTCTTTTGAAAGTTTAAGAGCGTTTACGTCGTTATTAGAAAGAGATCTGCAAAGCTGCAAGAACTAATTTCTTCTGATTTCATCCCAACAGTTTTACTTCCTTGTTCAACTTCTTTTTGACCATTTTGAGCCGATTTCTCTCTTTTTTTTTAGAGAAACTAATCTCTGGTGTGAAACTTTCAGTTCTCCATTCGGCATCAACTCATCTGGATTAATTAAATAAGAGTTTTTCTAGTCCAGGACTCCTGGTTATTGCCATCATCAACAGCAGCTTAACTTCAAGGTGGTGCCTCCACACATTAAACATGCTGCTGTGAAAACTAAGCTGAAGAAAACTTGGCTTAAACAAAATAGTCACTCTTACAAAAGACATTTTATAGAGGTTGCCAATAAAAACAACAAATAAAACTGGTTCAAGAGAAAATTTCCATCTGGGACTAAATCCCTCCATAGCACTGATTCTGCTCTACTGAGAGTTTTTAAATCTTTTAGCAACAGGTTCTGGTGATATTCAACTCCTGGTTTTACTGGATTTACTGGCCTACAATACTATTGATCAAAACGTTCTCATCTTGACGAGGGGCCGATGGATCCGCATCACTGGTTTCAGTCCGACCGCACTAGCAGATGTTTTTGTCTTAGTTTCTGTGGTTAGAGCTTGAACTCTGCTGCGCTGACCTGGGGTGTACCGCAGGGCTCCATTCTTGGACCTGTGCTTTTTTCCTCTTTGCCAGCTGCCAACTTTGGCCAAGTTAATTGTTGTTAAAGGTATTTTATAAATAAATTTGATTTTATTGTTGTTTGGATCAGGAGGAATAAGGTCTAGAGAGAGATCAGTCCTGTTTTAGGACTTCCTTCAGCTGGGATGTCTCCCATAGAGACGGTTCACAGTGTAGTAACAACAGATCTATTTCAGCACAATTTAAATGAAAGCTGCTTCTTTCTCACTGTGTCTCTCATGATAACAAATTTTGCTGGACAATAACTTGTCCCAAAACTTACTGCGATAAACAATAGCACTTGTTTTGAGACCATTTTCGAGTAATATAATGGTAATAATACAATAATAATGCAAGAACATATTCTCAAGGATCAATAAACTTTAAATTCTGATGAACATTTAACTCTGAAACTGGAAGACATTTAAAATACCCAAAATAAACAAACAAAGCAACACATAAAATTAATTATGAAGTCTCTGAAAACAACATTGTCTTTCAAAAAAAACTGCTAGTTGACCAAAGAACCAAACTGAAGACCAGTTTTGGTGGAAAGAGAGAGGAAACAGAAAAATTATAAGTCAAGCAAATGAAAATTATTGAGTTTGTTTTCAGTTATCATTGATTTATTGTCTATTGTGACAGGCCTATTTGTCACTACACATAATGGGAAAAATCTAAATATTACCTATAGGTAATGTGCAGGCTCCTGTAGCATTAAGATCCTCCAACAATGTCGACATTATGGGTAAAAGTTTCTGCTTGCTCTCCTCCTTTGAAATAAAGCCACTTTCCAACTGCAACACAGCAGGGAGAACATATTAATATGATCTCCAAGTCATTTTACTATAAAAATATGAAGGACAAAAGCTCATTACAGCTGTAACAATATGATGTAGTGATAGTAAAGATTTACTCCTTACCTCCAGAGTTGTGAGGTACCCAGCCAGCTTTTTGACAATTGGCTCAAGAGCGCATGTGTTGGTCTGAGCCTCACAAACAAAGCCGAGGTTAAAGAGGAGAGCATTTCGGCTGTACTTTTTATGCTCGATGCACACTGGACAGCCGATTAGCTTCTTCTCCATAGCAGTGCTAAAAAAATAATAAACGTTTAAAATAAATAGATATTGAAATAGAACCAAACCAAAACATTTAAAAACTGAAGCAAAAAGACAGCGTTGGATGACATACACTGTAATTAATTTGTTTTGCAGCTCTGGCTTGGTGATGATGTAAACTTGGACCGTGTCGAACAATTCCCGTGAAATGTACTCCTCTGGTACCTGCCAAGAAAAGGACACAGAAATAAATATACACCTCAATATTTTGGGATTAAGTCCTTAAAAATAACTACAAACACAAAACCAAAAAAAAAACTCACAACAAAGAAAACAAAATTTAAATTTATGTATCAAAAACCAAGTAACTTTGATCCTGACTCCAGCTTTTACGGATACTAGACAGTGAAGTATTGTCTCCAGATGTACGCTGACCACTTAAACTTAAAAAGTGCATAAAACATTTAATTATTTGAGTGTCTATAGAGAATTGGTTTGATTATCTACTGTCAGAAAAAAAGTTTGCAAGACAAATTCAAGTTCAGAAGTACTTTCTTCTTTCCAGAAGGAAATTAAATGTTGTAACTCATATTATGCAACTGTTGTAGATTGCTTGTGGCTAAGGGAAGGAAGGATCTCCTGTAGCTGCATGTATTGCGGTGGCTCTGAAAAAGCCTCTGAATGAAGACACTTTGTTGAGGTTCAACAGTCTCATGAAGACGATGCTCAGGGTTGTCTGTAATTTTATGGAGAATCCTTCTCGTTCCAGGAAGGTTCCCACTAGTTTTTTAGCCTCTGTTTTGTTTGCTTAGATGAGACGTTTAGCAGTTTTATTATATATTCTCAAAGATGCTAACAGAATACGAGTTAAAGGAGTATCAACCTTATGTCTTTGAGCCAATCGATCTTCCTATGAATGGAGAAGATGAGATAAAAAGTGATATTGACCATTTTCAGAATATAAACTGGTACAAATTTGTCAAGATTCCTGTTTGCTTATTTTTTTTTTGCAAATGACTGGTTTCTGTGCACCATCATCACTGATAAGACCATTAAAGATATTTGAAAATGAAATCTAGCCAATCCAGTCTGACTTGGTACACTTTTCCAAATTTATCGTTGCAACATTTGCTGTGATTTCACATGCAACTCTTTTTTTTTTCTGGAGCCGGAGAGAATATACAAACACTTGTAAAGGAGGATATCTGAAAAAGGAAGCATTTAAAGAGGAAAATAACATTAAACTATTTTAGGGCAACAACAAAATACAACAACAAATAGAAAAACTGATCACGGTATAGCTTCTTTAGTGACAAACCATCAAGTGACTGATTTTACAGAAAAGTCTGGCGAGCACAGGGTTGTCAAAATCTAGAACTACTATCCGACAACTTTTAAATGCATCCCTTCTCCGACACCTGTAATAAGTATGTAATTTAGCTCTGCACATGTTTGACTCAGGTGTGTTAGGGAAATGATGCATCTAAAAGTTGCGATATAGTAGCTCTCCATGACTGGGCTGGCTGCTTTCAACAGGCATACGTGCTTACCTGATAAGTTATCTTTGGACCCAGAGTGGGGTGAAACTCACTGAAGAATATGCACTCTATTCGAGTTGTCATGTTCAACATGGACCTTTCCTCCCCCTGTGTTATGCTAGCTTCTAGCTGTAGCGTTAAAAACGAGCAGGTGAGTTCTTCTAAAACAAACTACGAACAGCTCCAAAGTTGTACGAGATCTACATAACAGTGATATTTAAGTGATATAGAGATAAGTCACGTCGCTTTGTTGTTTAAACCACCTGAAAACCATCTGAAAACGCTGCAGATTTTACAGCAAACTGTCCAAAGAGACGAGACAACACTGCTGCGTTCAGAGTCTCCACGGAATTTACTCTTTTAAACACTCTAATGAAGACAACAGGAATATGTGAAAACTAAAATTGGCTACAGAAAAAAGTACATATTTTAATCGTTGAACTGCGTTATATTTGCTCTTAGTGGTTTTTGAATGTCTATGGTCCCACTCTGTCCTCCAGTAGGATGGAAATGTCCCCTTCAAGTTACGGAATTGTAAGCTAGCAGTTGGACTTTTCATATAGTTCACACTAAAGCGATGTGATAAAAGAGTTTAGACACAAATTTTTAAGTTTTATAAGCTATTTGACACCCAACTACGAGACAACAATTCGTTAAAAGTTAGATTTACCACAGTCTTTAAAGGGATCGCTGCTCCTACCTGCGTAGGGTACAAACGTTTTTGCGTCATAGGGACGTAAGTGGTGTTTACCACATACGTAGGACGCACAACAAACATGCTATCAGTTTTTGTAACTGTCTGAGTGTTTTATGGGTTTAGAAATGTTTTTCAGAGCTATAAGCGGTTATCTTGTTTTCGCTTTAAGAGGGGAATGAAAACTGATAACTGAAGAAAGTTCCAGACACTTTTTTCTATTTAACCATGTGGTGGAGACGGACCCTTAGCTCGAGCTACCGATGCTATGTGGAACGCAGGCGCAGTGGGGCAAAGGTAATTCCGTGTTTGCTGTATAAACCTGCAGCAAAGCAGAAGACAAATGAATGTGTTTTAGCACATCACTGTGAATGACTCTAAAATAAGAGGCACAACAAATCTGTTTGGGTTTTTTTAGGGTTTCTGTAGTCAGGCAACTCAGGCAGAATATTATATAATCATACAAAATGCTTTTATTATTAACGTTTCTTCAGCTGGTTGCCTTTATATGCGCGCAGAAGAAGAATAAAAATACCCTGCATCACTAAGCTCTAATTATATGATACAGAGAGGAGCTAAAGCTTGTGGAGAAGATCTTACTTCCTATGAAAAGCTTCATGTTTGGATATTTCATATCACTTTTAGTAATCCTGGAGAAGTCAAGTAATATAAGACATCAAGAAAAGGCAATTTAAGATGTCTGGGAAATGTAATAAATTTCTGATGAGGAATAAATTAGGTTTATTCCCACTTAAAATGGCTAAAATCACACATAAAGTCAAACGTACATGATGAAAACATCATTATTCTGTATTTTGAAGGAGGATTTATTTAGCTTGGTGTGCTCCTGACTTCTGAAATGAGAGTAAACACCATGGTAAGACTGATCAAGATGAAAAATAAAATGGATATTTGCAACTATATGTGCATATATGTGCTTTAGCACATCAATTTCATATATACTTATCAGTCATAAGATGATAAACCCTGACGGATCATATGAAGCAGCTCATCTGGTTACAACACAGTACTCTACTCTGCTGCACATCTGAACGTCACCCAAAACACACAATCCCTTCTCTGAAATATGGTTGTGGCGGCCTCATGTTGTGGGGATGCTTTTCTTTACCAAGAACAGAGAAACTGGGAGATTGAAAATGGTGAACCCTGCAAGAACACTTAGAAAAAGAGGTGGAGGTTCACCTTTAAGGAGGACAAAACACTCCTAAACAAACACCCAGAAACTGTCTAATGTTTGTCTGTCTATAGAATAAAGTCCCAAAACATGCACTGAAGTGTATTGGCAACAACTATTTGAAGAAACATGTATACTATGATTAGGATTAGGGTTTGTTTCAGACCTTTCACAAAAGCAAAACAATCAGATGGAAGGACAACGAAGCAAAGTCAGCAAAAATAATCCCCTCTGTCTGTTATTCATCAATCTGAAAAGGAGTGGATAGAAGTAAACACTTATTTCTCTTTCCTCTACCCAAACAAAATGCCAGTTAGAATAATAATAGACAACCAAAGAATTACATTACAAACAGACTAAAACAGTACAGTGTTAGAAATAAATATATCCAGCATTCAGTTTTTGTCCTCATTCCAATATTGATCAAAAACCATCACATTATTTTTAACTGTTTTAGGTTTTCACTCTGCTTTGGCTCATTTCTCCCTGTATGTCCTGGTGATACTTTTAAATGAAAACTTTGTTTTTATCAAAAAATCAGTTTTCAGCTTCATCCAAAATTAAAAAGTAGCAGCATTTCTACCCATATTTTAGTAATTTTATTAAGCTTTTTTTTTTTGCATTTGTAAGTAGGTGTTAGGGTAACTTAGGTGTTACTGTAACTTTTATCATTTATTGTAATATATTTCTCATTGTGAGAATTTTGATGTATTGTTACAATAAATTGCAAATAATTGATGTTTGAAAAAAAATCTGTCTGTGTTTTTAGTTTTGCTATTTTTTTCACTGTTCAACAAGAGTATCAATAAATATCAATAAATCTGAAAATATGATTAATGCAGTTACTATGTGCAGTTTAGTGATGCTAATTACACTTCGTTACTGTGAATATTGTCCTAAAGAAGCTTTGTTTTTCCAAGAGCTGACTTTGTGATAGTCATAAAGTTATCTGAAAAAGGAATCAATAGTTACTGTCACTTTTATCAATAGTCCCACAAAATATGATACAAATTTAAGCTCAGTATTTGTAAACGTACCATCTACATTGGAGATCCAGATATTGGTATATTTAATTTTTTCACTAATAAAACTCCTTTATCAGATTTGGCGCTGCCTCACCAGACCCACATGCAGCGCTCCGGCCTTTCCTGCGGGCCGGATCACAGGCGCTTCAGGCTCTGGATGTTTGGAACAGGCACTTTGTGGAGAATGGTGTGACGGAGCCTGAACAGTCAAGCCAATACATCATCGCTCATCTGCTTGGAGCGAAAACAGTGAGTCACTCTTTCCTCTGTTTCCTATTTAATCCTTCCAGGACAGCGATAGCATCTCTTCCTGATCTGTTTCCAGATAGAAAGTGTCGAGCAGCAGAGGTTAGCAGAGTTCCTCAGCAAAGAGGAAACGCAGCAGGTGTGGCGGCTCTGCTCCAAACGTCTCTCCAGGTGAGTGCCTTGTTGAAATCTCTGTGTGTGAAATCACAAGTGATAGTTTTCTGGGTTTGTGATGTGCAGAATGCCGGTGCAGTTCGTCATTGAGGAGTGGGACTTCAGAGACCTGACGCTGAAGATGAGGCCTCCAGTTTTCATACCCAGGCCTGAAACCGAGGTTGGTGACAATAAAAACAAAAAGACTTCACGCTGGAACACGCCTCTTCATTTATCATCAACTTTATTTTTACAGACGTGAAACCTTTGGACACACACATATTGTCAAGTTTGGTTTACTGTGCGATTCCCCACTTGAAAGGGAAAGTCTCTACTGTGAATCTTAACTGGATTTCACTCAGAGAGAAGTCACTTTAGCTGATCCGTCTTTATTTTTATATGATGGTCATCATAGTTTTTAGCCTTCCAGCCACATAGGTGAAATAATCAAACAGATTTCCACCCCTTTAAACCAATTCTTCCAAAAGTATAATAAATATCAAATATTTTATAGTAAAATTCAACACCAATAAATAAATTAGCATATTTATCAACATTTCTTAAATATATTTTTAGTCAAAATTCTATTCCACATTTATTCATTTTTCACTTTCTACCATAAACAACACCAAGTGTATTTTTTATTTTATTAATTTTTTTTTTTAATTACTCACTTGGTTTGATTTCAATATTAAAGCTGTTCCGTACAACAATCAATCAGAGTCCATGTGCTGCTCCAATGAGACTCAGGAAATAAGCAACAGCATTGTGAGGCTCACCGGCCGCCTTCACAGTTTGTAGAAAACCTTTGCACGGTTCTGAATTCATGCGCTACCAGCTCTGTTTGCTTCTCATGCTGTGGCAGTGAGACGTCAGTCACACCAAAAGTACCTGCACTCTGATTGCTAGGAGATTGAGTCCACCTGGTTCTCATCACTAACCAGGAGAGAAGCCTGGTGCAGCAGAAGGTGCAGCAGAAAGGTGCAGCAGAAAGGTGCTGCAGAAGGTGCAGCAGAAGGTGCTGCAGAAGGTGCAGCAGAAGGTGCAGCAGAAGGGAGTGGCTGCCTGGCAGTTCGCCAGAACACATATTAAAACAGACAAAAACTAGTAGCAACATTCATAGTAAAACAATGAATAATTAACAGAAGTAATGAATTATAGGGAGCAGATTTAGACAGTGGCTTGCAAAAGTGTTCATACCTCTTCAGCTTCTCCATATTTTGTCACTTTACAACCACAAACATAAATATATTTCATTGGACTTGTGCACACCGCACCTTTCAGTTTTTTAATCGTTTTAAAAAAAAAATTAATCATGTATGACTTCCTTTCTGCTTCACAATTGTACTTCACTTTGTGTTGGTCTTTCACATACATTTCTAATTAAATATATTTATGTTTGTGGTTGTAATGTGGAAAAAGGTTTAAGGGGTTTGAATACTTTTGAAAGCCAATCTATGTAAATATGTGATTAGAAATGTCATGAGATCAATCACACTCTAGAGCTGTGATTAACTTTATAAAAGTAAAAATGCACATTTTCAAAAATGTTTCATAAAATGTTTAATTGGTTTTCATAGTCAGAAATGTTTAAATAAAAGTAATTTTGTTCCCAATACAGTAAAACTGTCGCCATCGGTGGCTACGCTAACTAGCCTGAGCGTTCATGGCAGAGTCTGCTAAAAGGGAGAATCTGTAGGAAAGCAGAGGGAAGAGCAGCGCGTACATGAGCAGTGATTGAACAGAGGCTCTGATCGATTTGTTAGCACTGGGAGCTAACAAACAAGCCAGAGGAGCTTGATTTTTTTTTCACAGATTATCTGTTTCATATTAGTTTTAACAAAAAAGTAAAGAACATAATTAACAAAACAAAATTAAGAGATCACTTGAAACGATCAGTTTCTCTGTTTTAACTTTTTACAGGAATATGTTTGAGTAAAATGAACATTGTTCTTTTACACTATGAACTTCTGACACATGTCTCAAATAACGCAAAGAAAACAAGTTCATATTGATTTAGAAACAACAATACTAATGTTTTAACTCAGACATCAACATTTGGTGGAATAACCACGGAGGTTTTCAGTGCAGGTGGGCTCTTCATTTGTTCCAGAGCTGCATTTTTATAAAAATTTAAACCAGGTTTATCTGTGTTTCGTTTGGTGCAGGAGTTGGTTGAACTGGTGCTCACAGATCTACAGAATCATCCTGGGTCCACAGAGACGCCGCCAACGTGTTTGGAAGTGGGTTGCGGTTCTGGTGCCATTTCTCTCAGCCTGCTGAAGAGCCTCCCTCAGGTGAGCTTTGTGGTTATAATCAGAAGCAGCTTGTTAGCCTCACCGCCATGCGTCATATTCCTGAAAGCTGCTCGCTGCACATTTAGGAATTGCATAATCAGTTTGTTCAGAGGCCTTTTTGAAACACAGGAACAAGCTGCGGATGAATCACCAGGAAATTCAGAGAAAGGCTTTCTGGCTTTTTATTTCACTGTCTCTCTGCTGCAGCAGCATCTCCACTAGGATGCATCGCTTCAGACTGAATGGAGGAAATATTACCAGAGGCAGCTCTGTAGAAGAAATTACAGGAATTTATTGTGTTTTTTCGGTGTAGCTTTATAGCATAGCTGGCACATGTGGTTGGAAAATGTTCCCTAACACTCCCTTGGCATATTAAATGCTCCGTCTGTAAACTGACACTTGTAGCTAAATATTTAGATGTCAGCTCATGGTCAGAAAGTGAAGCAGTTGGCGCCGCTTCTCCAGGACGCTTTCACAAAAGGAGAAAACATTCCTGATTACTGAAGGTTCCTGCGCTTACATTCATTTATAACAACACTGTTTAACAACAGGAGCAAAATACAAACTAAAATATTTATGTTTAGTGTGCAAGAAAACCAAGAACATGCATATTTTACCAGTGGAAAACGTCTGAGAGTCCTTGTTAGAAAAATCAAAAAGTCCTGTTAAAATGAATAAACCAAGAGAAATGTAGATGAAGAAGTGGAGGTCTGACTAATTTTAGGGATGAAAATTAGACAGACTTCTAATAAAATAAACATTGAAAAGCAGGAACAGCGTGTTATTTAACTAAGAAGAGAACAAGAATAATCCTGGACTTGTTTTTGTACCTTTAGTCATGGCTCAGTTTTCCTTTGTTCTCCGTAACAAGCAGACTTCTAGGAAACTGTGGAAAAAAACTGAGCTCTGCAATCTTAAATGATTCATTCCTAATCTGGAAAATGCAGTTAATAACCGTATAAAGAGCTTTTCAAAAGCTACAGTGTACAATTCATCATAAGTAACGAAGAAAAGAATCATTCAGTGTTTATTTTAGGACTAATAGACCCAAAGCTCTGAGTCACGTACTTTTATCTCTCTTTCTGAATAAAATACTTCCTAGCAGAAGTAGTGCAATAAAACAACTAATCCTGTTTGTATGTAATCTGCAGACATTCAATAAGATAATTTAACAGTAATTATTACATTTAGTTTAATACTGGCTGCTTGTTTTAGAGCAAACATCTAAGAAATTTGAGAAAAAAGAAGATCAGGATACACATTTATTGAAGCTGTCATCTTTAAATGAATGTAGCTGATTCAGTGTTGCTATCTACATTTATCCTTATAAATGTAGATAAATCCTTTAAAACAAAATAGTTTATGCTTTGAGAAAACTTTTCACAATATCTAATAGCCATAACTAGAGGAGAAAATAACCTGTTTTGATTTTGGAGCCAATATTTCTATTAGGAATTAATGTCATAAAGTGATAAATCTCATCTGATAAGCAGTGAATGACGTATTTTATCACCGTTTCCTCTCATCGTTAGGGCGCTGTTACTGGAATGCTAACGCGTGAGTTCGGCCGAGGCGCTCGAAGGACGAGTGACGATGTCACATTTCTCTTTCTCTCCTTCCACTTCCTTGTTAAAACCTGTCGGATCAGCTGGGTGTGCGTCGCCGTGCTTCCCAACTTTCACAAAAGCTTTCATCACGCCGTTTGCTGAAGAACAGAGCTGCCTCTGTGCTTCACACCCGACTTGCATGAGAAGATTCGCTTTCATTTTGGTTAATAAATACAAAGTGTGGAAACGCATGTTGATCAAATAAAAACAACCGTTTGCCTGGTGATAAATGTGAGGGGGGGGGAAATGCTTTTGTGTGTTTTAAAGTGTGAGGGAGCAGCAGGTTATGAGAAGTCCGTCCTGAAAACAGAAAGTTTTTTACTCGGCGTGTTTGTTTCTCCTCCTCCAGCTCGAAGCCTTTGCCTTGGAGCGAAGCCAGGATGCGGTTGATTTAAGCCGGGAGAATGCGTCGAGGTAATTGCGCCACAGTAAGCAAACTGTGACTGTCCCAGAGGTTGGAAGTTACTCTTTCTATGATTTTTAAAAACATTTTTTTAGTGTTGCTGTTGTGTTGTTGTTTCTTCTGCAGGTTGGGGCTTCAGGACAGACTAAAGGTTTATCATATGGATGTGATAAAAGGTATAAAAACACAGACTGAGACAAAATGCTGTGTTTTTCTCTAATTAACCAGACTTATCAGGTTCTGCTCTCTATTGCTGTGGGTTTTTTCCAGACGCAGAACAGATGCCAGGTCTGTTTAGCTCCATTTCAGTGTTGGTCAGTAACCCTCCTTACCTGTTTTCAGAGGACATGGCAACCCTGGAGCCGGAAATTTCTAGGTGACCTGCAAACAAATCTCTACATTTGATCTGAAAATGTGTGAAAACCGATTACTGGAGCTTCCTCACAGGCGGACGTAGCTGCTCTCTGGAAATTCATCTATCATAAAACAAAAGACAAAGATCACATGTGTCAAACTCGAGGCCCGTGGGCCAAATCTGGCCCACCATAACTTTTTATGTGGCCCTCTAAATTCTAGACTAAACATTAAATATGCTTAAATATTATGTTATCAAGCAAATCAATGCAGTTTTTATCAGTTTATTGCCAAATTACATCAAGCAATCCCTCCAGTTTCTTGTGAATTGTCGTGGAAATTCAAGCAAAAAACAAATCCTGCACTTTTTTGTGCTAATAATCGGTAGTTTATTGCAGATTTTTCTCAGAAATTGTGAAAAACTTTCTTACTTGTTCTAAACGGCTGCCTCACCCTTAACTGGTGTCAGGATTATGGTCCATGATCTATACAGCGAGTAATAACAAGTCATAAATAAGCACAAATATCACAAATATTTCCAAATTAGTAGCACAAACTCTTTGATTTTTGTTTTGCAGAAAATCACAAACCAATCGTGAAATCCTGGAGGGACTGAAAAAATGTTCAATATAATTTGATTTTAAGAACTTAAGAATATTTTTGATGGGTTTTATCAATACATTCTGGTCCAACCGACCCTTTAAGAACATTCCTGATCTTGATTTGGCCCAAAACAAAAATGTGCTTGACATCGATCGCTGACATAGATACTTGATTCTAGACATACAAGAATGAAGCAAACAACTCAGTTCATTTATAGATTTCCATTTGTCAGTAAATACCTTGAAGTCAGATCATCTATATTTAAGGACACATGATTTAAATTATGAGCCGTTTGTCCTGATAGCCTGGAAGACGAACTAATAACAAATAGCATTTATAGGTTTTTGTGCTGGTGAAGACGTCAACACGTCAGATTTAGTTCATAAAAAATGAAACTGTCCAGCCAAAACCAAGCAACGTGCACTAACCGCTGTTGACAGAGCGGTTTTATCATCCATAATTTATCAGCAGATTATCTGCTCAAGCAGAAACTGCTGAAGTCAGGGAAAAAAATAGTCTTTATTATTTTAAATCTGAAGATAACTTGGGTAAAAATGCAAGTAAGGGATAATGTTTGAGTTTCCAGACTTATTATTTAAAAGATAAAACAATCTGTATTACATTGATTTATATATTTTGTGTTTGAACTTTGATTTTCCAGATTGCAGCTCGAGTTAAATGTTATTTTCATATCAGTGCTTTGAGTTTCTGACTCAGAACTTGTTCAAAAATGAATAAATGAGACATTTTGAAGCATTTTTGGCATCGGGACAACATTACGGGTTTTAATCCTAACATTACGGGTTTTAATCCTAACATTACGGGTTTTAATTCTAACATTACGGGTTTTAATCCTAACATTACGGGTTTTATTCCTAACATTACGGGTTTTAATTCTAACATTACGGGTTTTAATCCTAACATTACGGGTTTTAATCCTAACATTACGGGTTTTAATTCCAACATTACGGGTTTTAATCCTAACATTACGGGTTTTAATTCCAACATTACGGGTTTTAATTCCAACATTACGGGTTTTAATCCTAACATTACGGGTTTTAATCCTAACATTACGGGTTTTAATCCTAACATTACGGGTTTTAATGCTAACATTACGGGTTTTAATGCTAACATTACGGGTTTTAATCCTAACATTACGGGTTTTAATCCTAACATTACGGGTTTTAATTCTAACATTACGGGTTTTAATTCTAACATTACGGGTTTTAATCCTAACATTACGGGTTTTAATTCTGACTTGTGGTTCTGTGGGACTGATGGCAACTCCAGTTGGGATTTATTTTTACTTCTTACTTTCAGATTAATCGGATTAATCAATTATTGAAATAACCGCCAGCTAGTTTAATAATCGATTAATCATTAACAGAGTATAAAGTTTCTAAAAAAAAAGAGTATTTGCTGATAGAATAAAATACTCTATAATTAAGACAAAAATATAGACATCTTGTATTTGTAATAAAAATAAAACACCCTTTTTCTGCAAATATGTTTTATCATAAATTCCTCAAGTTGCATAGATTTAACTTCATTTGGTAGAAAGTTAAACAAATGTTGCTATTCAACTGATAATCGGTTAATCCAATAACTAATCAACAGATCAGTCGTATTAATTAGTCAAGCAGAAAGGCTGAGAAATCCACATGTTGATGTTAGAAATATTTTTTATGATGCATCCTTTGCTACAAAGTAATCCCATGTTATTGCGTTTTACTTAAAAAAGGATTTGAATTGTTTATTTTCATCTTTTATTGCATTGTTTAAAAAGGCTTAAAAGAAAATTCTACAGACTGTGCCATTTTTTAATCATCAGGCTAATCAATTGATTTATCGATTACTAAAATAATCATTAGTTGCAGCCCTACTTACTTTATAAGAGCCCAGTTGTTTCTCTGGGTTAACTCTGGGTTTTATTCACTAAATAAAACTTATAAAGACAAATGTTTGCACTGGGTTGCAGTTTTGGACAATTGTCTGTTGGTCTGTCCAATAAAATCCAGATAAACCAGAATAAAATTATATGTTTGGCTTGTAAATATGTTGACAATCTAGTACAGTGGTTCCCAAAGTGTGGGGCGTGGCCCCTAGGGCGTCGCAGTGCCGTTGCAGGGGGGGCGTGGGAAGCAGTACGGATGAATGACAGAAAACAGTTACACAAAAGTGTTTCACTGTAAAGATGGTTTGTAGTTTGTTTTGTTGCAACCTGAAGTGTGAAATAAACTTCAGTGGAGTTTGAAAACAAAATATGCATAAAGGTTTATGTAGGTTTATGTCTGGTTGACCGATGTGTCTGCCCAGTTGATTTTTTTTTTCTTTTTTGGGGGGATTTTATTGTAATCCATAGGGGGAACAGAAGAAAATCTTTGGTAACCACTGATCTAGTGAATGAGTCCAGTGAGCAGCTGCCTGCTGTCATGCTGTGTGAAATGCTGCTTCTGCTCAGCTTCGTTCAGGGTGAATCAAAACTGTAGTAAAATTTAAAACACAGTTTAAAAATTAACTACACTGAGCACTGAATTCGTTCAGCCAAGAAGTTTGTTTCTGATTTGTTTAATTAAACAATTAAACGGCTGGGACTTTAAAAAGCTGAACGTATTGTTATTTTAATTCTTGACCAAAGTGTTTCACGTTTTCTCTGGTTCTCAGCATTTTGGCTGATTTACGTCCAGTCAGAGGAAACATGTTGGTAGAATTAAAAGATTACTTTAAGCCTAAATCTGGCAACGCTGAGACATTTTTTGGGCTAAACTTTGTTGTTTTTTGTTCCCTTTAATCAGAAGAATAATAAAATCTGAATATTAAATACTTTCAGAGATGAAAACGGTGCATTAATAAATTATTTAAGTGCATCAAGCAGATTTCAAGTGATGATTATAGTTTAGTTTTTCTGTTGGTTTAAATTAGTTTTTTCAAAAAGCATTGTATCTTGATTATGTATACATCGATTGGGAAATTAATAGTTAATAGAAATAATAGCAGTTCAGCAATAATTGAATATATTTTCTAATTGACTCTGAAGTTGACTCTGATTGCCGCCATGATGAATACGGCGTGCCGCATTTTGATGAAAGCTGACGTAAACTGCTTGTGTGAAGAAAATTAAAAGATCAATTTCAGATGAGTTGGAAATAAATTCATGAACATCATGTTTTAGTTTAATAAAAGGACGACATTGCTCCATTTCATCTGAAAACGTTTTCTCAGTTTTAATAACTTCGATGTTTTCCAGGTTTGAGGATTGCGCCGCGTTAGATGGAGGTGAAGATGGACTGAATGTGATCAGACAGATTTTAACTCTGGCTCCAGACTTTCTGTCAAACAGAGGGTAAGGCAGCCAACACACACACACACACACACACCTGGGTTTAATTCCTAATGGCACCTTTACGCAGAAGGGGCCGTCTCTGAAAAACACACGTATCATGTTGCGTGTTTAACGAGCTTTCTGCGAGGCGTCCCCTGAACCCAGTTCCAGGCAGACGCTGCCTCCATCAAGGTCACCCACCGCCTGTAATCCTGTTGTGTTAATTTGATTTTAAGCCTTTTTCATCTCAATCCTCCCTTTGATAAACAACAGCCGGATTTACTTGGAGGTGGACCCCAGACACCCTGCGCTCATTCGCCGCTGGGTGGAGGACAACGTGGAGGAGCTGCGGTTCGTGGAAACACGGCAGGACGTCAGCGGCAAGTCAGTGCTTCAAAGAGATCAACACACATTCCAAGAATTTCAGATTCTAACTGGGAGTTGTGTGGTCTAAATCTTTGCATTTGGTGTGGTTTTGCTTCCTAGGCCTCGTTTCTGCATCCTCCAGAAAGAGGAGTCACATAAGGCCCCCGAGGTGGATCAGGATTGAGAAACCCAGATCCTATTACGCTGGCTTTAGCTCAGGTCGCCTCGGCTCGGCTCGCCCCCCCCCACACCTGACCCCATCTCCTCAAAATTAACAATTTCACACAAATAGTTTCCGTACCAACACTGCACTTTTTACCAGCGGACAGTCAGCAAACACGCCCCATCTCGCAATAAAAAAAAAAAGAGGAAAGTGTGTGTGCGACGGCACAAAGCAGGCTCAGAGCTGAAGGTAATTACCAAAGCTTTTCTTAGAACGCTCCCTCTCAGAATCCGCCTCTCTCCTCCCAGGAAGCATTCAGTAGTTCTGTGAATCCGCTGATGAGCGGTCCTCCCCTTTCGCTCGTCCACCCCGCTGACTCAGATTGTATCGTTGAGCAAAAAGACACACTCAAAACGCGATCCGAATTCAAGCTCAAAGGCCGCACAAAGCCCTTTGTGTCTCAAAGGTTTTGTGTGGCGAAAACATTTCACAACGACGAGCGTCACAAGAGCCGGCAGCATGTGATTGTTAGTGGTGCGGAGTTGTTGAAATAACTGGATTTTAAGCAGCACAGAAATTGTAAGTTCCAGTTTTAATAGAAAAAAATGTACACATGTAAAAAGTACAAAAATGGTTTTGCTGAGAAAAATAAAATGGCATGAAAGACGTCTCAGTGAAATCAGTGTCATTTCTTAACCAGTATGTACATCCAGACGCGGCGGCGTCCATGTCTGAGGAGCCTACAGTACCGACCTCCTGCTCTCCACAGGAGGGTTGAAGTCTGAAGCCAGACACGTCAGAACGTCTCTGTGACTGGCCTCCGCAGGTCCAAACTACCTGCTGCACAGTGTCTCCTCCTCCTCTAGGGTAAATCGGGTCAGTTCAGCTCCGCTCCTGCTCACACCTTGAAGGGGTAGTCCTGCAGGAAACGCAGCAGCGGCTTGGGGAGCGGCAGCTGCTCCACGCCGGCGCTGTGTCTGTTGATGACGAGGCGTGTCAGGTGCTGCAGAGTCGGGAGGTTCTGAGGTTTGTACACGGCCCGCTTCAGCTTCAGCACCACCGACGCCTCCTGGGCCGGCGGCTCGGAGGGCTTCGCCGGCGCCGCCTGCTCCTCCGCCCTCCGCTCCTCCGCTTTCCGCTCCGCCCCCATGTAGTGCTGCACCAAGCTGGGGACGTTGGGGAAGGACGAGAGGCTGGCCCGCGCCCCGGAGCTGGAGTCCAGCAGGAACTGGGCGCCGCTGTACTGGATCCGGATGCTGGTGGGTCCGCGCGCCGTCCTGACCGACAGGGTCAGCATGTACAGAGGGTGGCTGCTGTCCCGCACCAGGAAGGCTCCCTCTGGGGTGTCCTGCAGGGCGGCGTGGGCCTGCGCTGCAGTGATGGCTCCCCAGTACCAACCTGCACACACACCAAAACATTATGAACCTCACAGAACAGTTCTGCTCTGATGAACATGAAAACACTGGAGAAAATCTACCAAACAGTGAGTTAAATGGGTCCAGTCACTGATTTTACACGTTTTTACTGCACAAACAGATAAACAAAACAAGAAAATTATTAAAATGAACATAAACCAAAATATCACAAAATAAATTCAAATCAACTCAATAATTTACATTCTGATGATTAATTTATTTGTTCTTAACATCCCAGTTGTTCTGTTTCTTCAAAAGTTGCTACTTTTCAAATGTTATTGTGCTTTATTCTTGGTCAGTGACATTAACAGTGATTCTGATTCTGAATTGATATTTTGTTTACAGAAAAAGAAACAATCCATTTTATTGATGGTTTCGCTTGAATCAAGTTTGTTTTCCACAAAGTGGAAAATGCAAATTAACTAACATGAATACATCATGTAAACATGACAGATTTAGCCAGAGAGGCAAATTCTCATCTTTGATGGTTTTTGGTGTTTTTTATTTTATTTATTTATTTTTAATATTTATATTATCTTCCAGTTACAGGGTCAACTGTTTACAAAATTAAAATGTATTTGTCTTTTCAGATCTCCAGTGCAATCAATACGTTACTTGAAAACTGTCTTAAAACAGCAATATTATGGTTTGGTACAATTTACCATCCAGCTGAATTTGCAATCATGATAAGCCAAACAAAAATATTCATCTTATGACTGGAAGACTTTACCTGAATTTTCTAGGTAGCAGAAGTTGCTGGCAATCGCCCGCAGGTCCTTGGTGGGGTCCCATTTTGGGGGTTTGCTCTGAAAGCACGGGGCAATGGCGGCTGTTCCCTCCCGCATGCCCCACGGGGCCTGAGAAGATGGAGCAGCAGGGAGAAGAGACCTGGGTCTGGGGAAAGAAACGAGAAGAAAAAAACGATGGAAAAATTATTATAACTGGCACAAACAAAACCCCCTCCGTAAATAAACCAGGCGTTACACTTCCAGGCTTTCATTAAGGGCCACATTTTGACCTTTTGTTCCCGGATAATTTTGGTTTTATGTTGCCATGTGGTAAGAGAGAAATGTTTTCTTTCAACGTCTGTATTCGTGTTAATTAGAAAGCATGTTAAATTTAGACAACTCTGTACTAGACATATTAATCTTGAAGGAAAATACAGTTCCTATTTATTAATATTCAGGGTTCCTTTTTTATAAATCTTTTTACAATTTTTATGACACGGCATTTTTGTTTTCTAATATTAAATTAACACACACACACACACATATATATATATATATATATATATATATATATATATATATATATATATATATATATATATATAAACCTTTCTAATAAACTTGGCATTCAGTTTAACCTGAAAAATGTTTCCGTGCAGATAAACAAACAGGACAGATTTTGTTCTCAGATATGCGCCCTGACGTAAAAACGGCGAAAACAAAGAAAAGTCTACTCACCCTCGTTCACAAAGAATCATACTATAAAATCCTCCGGCGTAAAAATACGATTTGTTGTTTGGATTCAGAAACTAAACGCAAAAAAAAAAAAAAAGCAGAGAGACGCGATGTGTCTGGAGAGACGGGTGCCTTTCTATTAAGACAAAAAAAAACAACAAATCAGACCTGTAGTATCGGTTCTACGTGAAAAGGCGAAACACGAAGCCGACCAGGATACGTTGCTGTCATGAACGTGAAAAAAAAAAAAGCCACTTCCCCGGTGCGAAGCGGCGCAGGTTAAAGAAATATAAAGCGACTTTTCTGTCAAAAAGCTCGGTCCGGCGGCGGCGGCGGCGGTTCGGAGTGTGTTGTCGCCAGACTGAGATCCAAATGTGTGAGGGACGGAGGCTAAAAGCTCGGCTTTTAAAATTTACCGTTTCCTAGAAGTCGATTCTGAGAACTCCTCACAGAACCCCGCGGCTCTGACGTCACCGCGTCTGCCGCGTTCGCCGCTCCCGTTCGCTCGCCGCTTTCGCGTCACGACGTGCATGCGATTCTGTGGAAGGCGCGGGATTTATGGCAGGCCGTTTCAACATAAGTTCGGCCTGGAATCGGATATCCTGACTGCGGATGAGTGAAGTCAGAATTCCTTTTATTTTCATTGTACGCGGAAGAAAGCACAACAAAATTTAAAATACAGCAACTCTCGATGACAAATCAAGTAACTGAATAGAAATAATAAGTATATCTCAATAAATATAAAAATACAGCATAAACAACTGGGAAGTTAAGGAAAAATAGGAAGTCATGGTCCAATGGTGTCAGTGGGGAATGTGCAATCCTGACAGCCATTATCTAGAGTGTATAGAGGGTGGAATATAATTTATTAAACTTCCAAATCCCAAACTGAGTCTGAAATAATGCAAGAAATGGATTAAGGTCTGCAGCCGACCTGAAACTGTGATTAACGGCAAATTCCACATGTTCTGCAGAAGATAACTGGTCGTAAACATCCCATTTTTTTTGTCATAATGACACTTACTGATAGTCAAATCAAAGATTAATAAGTGAAGCTAGTGTTGCTTGATTCTTTTATGTGTGTAAATTCCAATGGTAGCTCTATGGCAGCATGAAAACATGTGCTGCAGTAACTGCGGTATTTACAGTTAAATACAGCAATAGGGTTTAGAGGGGTGCTGGTGCCTTTCTCCAATGGTCAACGGAAGAGAGGCGTTGTCCAGCAACCTGGACAGGGCTGCTACTGTTTATTTGTAAGCATTTTCCTGAGAGCAGATTTTATTTAAGTCATTACTCGCCCCGTTTTGTATGTGCAAAATGCACCTGACTGCGTTCACACTCACATCCAATGAGACTTTGTGTCCCTCAACATTTTTCCTCTTGGGCTTTATAGGTGATTTCACTGTTGTTTCCCGCTAATAGCAGACCTGATGTAGGAGATGTGGAAGAGAAATTTCTTTCCTCAGTGTTGGCTGGTAAGGCAAAAGTGATTGAAAAATGTTTTCCTCTACTTCTGTTACTATAACACTGTTTGTTTGTCGGGGTTTGCTCTACTTCCGCATGTTGCCTCCTTCATGTCAAATGCGGCTAGTCAGGTGAAACCGAATTCATGTTAAAACGGCCTGCCATACAAATCTCTCCCCTTTCCTCTTCCTGGTGTCTCGCGCGGCTCCGCTCTCGTCGCTGGAGAGCTGGCGCGCGCGTCGCTCCCAGGAACCGCCAAGCAGCTTCTGCCTACCGGCTTTCCAGGAATAATTGCGGGGCCTGGCTCCGCCCCGCCGGGCGGCCCTGACAGAGCCCTTATTCTGGGAATTCACCGCCTCGACATTAAAGATAATAGGAATGCGCTCAGGCTATTTCCAGTTATATAGATTTCCCTCGATCCTGTTTGGAAAAATAGGGCTGGAGCTTTTCGCGGAGCTTCAGAGCAAATTACGTTCGCGAAAACAGGTTGTTGTTGTAACAGTAGCCTGTAGTCTACTGTTAGGCCCGAGAGAAATGTGGTTTACGCTGTAATATGGGCCACTTTGTGGATTTCTATTGGAATATGGTTTATGTCTTACACGTGTGACCCATTCTTGGAATGATTTAGGACTACTCAAAGTGCTCATTTTATCTCTCCTGACATCCCATCCCAGGTAATCTAGGATATTTAGTCTTCTATAGTAGACAGCCACTATTATTTACACTGTATCAAGCTAAATAAGCCCCAAAGAGATTTGTTCCTGCTGGTTTTATTCTTTTATCCATAGATATTCATTACATTTGCTGTATTTTTTCCACTAAATAATGTTCTTTGTTGTTATAAATGAAGGCTCCTGTTGATTGTATATTTAAAACATTTTGCCTGTAGACGTGTAATATAATGGATTGAAGCTCAGATGTAGAGCGAAATTCATAAAAGTCTCCTGACCTCAGCGAGAGGAATCTCAACCTCGTCCCGGGAATTTTGGAATGAGTGTATTTCTAAGAAGTCTTGTGGACTTTATCTATCCCTACAGGATGTCACTGAGCAAATATTTTCTTTTGTGGTTCACAAAGGAAAAAGAACATTAACAAATGGGGACAATGTACTTACACCCCCCCCAAAAAATTCAACAATTAAAAAGAACGTGTCATGGTTGACTTTAAATGTGCTCCTTATGATAAAATCACAGATTTAATCCTGATTACATCAGCTTAGTGTTGCATTTCTGAGTGAGCGCGGTGAAATTTATTTGTGCTCACATGACAATGATGTGCAGAAGCAGGAGATAAGCAGAGCACCTCTGCACTTTAGGTTCAACCAGGACGTTTTGTGATTGTTGTATCTGCTCTGAGTTCCCTGCATGCAGACGGACTCTCTTTTTTACTCCTGAAAGTTGTTTCTAGAAAGCCAGCAGGCAGCAAAAAAGAAAAAAAAAGAGCCCATAAAACGCTCCTCCGTCTTAAATTCTCTTCCTGTTCGCGAAAATATTTAATGTGCTTTTCCTGGAAGACGGAAGGAATCTGGCTCCAGCAGCCTGAATGTCAACATCTGCTGGTTTTATTGTCTAGCTGCTTGAATCGAGTTAAAACAGCAGGTAATAGTTACAGACTAATCATTTCTGCTGCAGTTCAGACCTGAAGCAAAGGCCTGGGATCGCTTTTTGTTCTAAAATATACGCAATTCTTCCAGGTTTGCAGGATATTATTCCATATTATAGCTTGATTTATGGTCATCCTCATGCTGTTCAAGTGGATCCTGATACAACTAATGATATCTGAAACCCAGATTCTCAGAAAACTGGAGTATTGCATGAGATAAATTAAAAATAGAGGCGCGCTACTGTAATGGAGACATGTGTCAACTTGACGGATATCGAGCAGAAAGAGACAACTTCCACAAGTAAGGTTGAGCAACAAATGGGCTATAAAAGTTGCTTGTTTAGCATGTTAATAGAAATTTGAGTGGAAGGTAAACGTGTGGTAAGAAAAATGATGCACATGCAAAGGAGGTAACTGCAGACTTGTTCATTTGTGTGTAATAGTTCAACAAAAACACTCATTAAGATGCATTTTATTTTGTATTAGAGTGGCGCTTACACAGTGATTTGAGAAATCTGAGTTTGATTTACTCTAAAGTAGATAAAAATTAATTTTATTATTCAACTTTTCTCTGAAAACTCCACTACATTCACTTTAATTAAACTTTTTTTAAGTTGCTATAGCAAGATTATAAAGCTTTTGTTCTGCAGATATGATCTCGAAAACATTTTGTGCATTAAAATGAATCACCAACTTTTTAATCACCTTATAATCTATTTTTTTTCCAACAATTTAAGCCTTGTGTATTGCACTTCATGCACAAAAAGCCTATTATATGAGATATCTTTAATAACTTATCACAATTTGCAACAGTTTCTCAAAGTTTCCTCCTCCTCCTCCTTGTGCAACTTTTTCTTGTAATTTTCCACTTTGCACCACCAGACGGTTGCCGGTTAAAACGCCACCAGAAACCCAAGGCCGCGCTCGCTTGCTCTTGACTTGAATGCGTCTAACTTTTCACACGTAAACACCCTCCCTTTACCTAGAACTTACTGAGAACTGGGTGCTGTCGGGACTCACTGAAAAACAATCTCCTCCCTCGGTGTTAAACAAAACAAAACAAAACAAAACAAAAAGAATCAAGGAAATTCTGAGAAAATTGGTCTGTGCTTAGAACCAGCTGCAGAAATTCATCCTTGGTGAGTTAGGAGAGAAAAGAAACGTATTCATCAGCAGACGGTTAGTCAGAGGATTGGCTGGACTGAAATGGCTTTCAGCAACACAAAGTGTTTGTTCATGATTTTCAGCTTACTGTGGCCGATTCAGAGAATATGTCAAATATTTCTCTGCTTTTTTCAAAAAAACTCCTTCAGGTTTTGGATGAAGTTTGGACATTTTTCCACTAGAGCTGAAATTTTAGAGCTTTAACTATTATTCACATCATGAGCCAGATTTTATGTCTCTCCATAAGGAGTAGATCAGTTGATCTCGTTTTAAATAAATGGTTAATTAAAATTAAATACGAATGGCATTCGCTGTTTTAGCAACAGAATAAAAGATGTGTTTTTGTACAAAGTTTTAGACCTTTTGTTTTCAGAAATCCAGATTTTCTTGCAATCTGTTCAAGTCCTTCTACTTTATGTTTTTTTTTTTTGCAGACTTTTTAAAGTTTTTTTAAATTTGTTTTCAGTCTTTTTGACCCATCGTAACTGTGTATGAAGCTGTGCACTGCAAAAAAAACACAAAATCTCACCAAGTATTTTTGTCTAGTTTAGAGCAAATATCTTACTACACTTGAAATAAGACAAAACTAACTTGTGTTTTTGCTCATTAAAATGATCAAAGTGAGCAAATTATGCCATAAAAGAAGTTGAAATATAAGGACTAAATACTATTCAGCAGATAATAAAGTGTCTGGAAGTTATTTTTTCAGGTTAATCTGAAGTCGTAGAAGAATCTTTCCTTTTTCAGATGATTCATTGAAATGTATTTTGATAAACGTTCTTTGTTTGGTATATTTTTTTAGTAACATAAGCCTGTTTTAGACTTTTCCTGGACTTTATCTGTGACCTGTCTGTTGTTTTCATGATGTTGTTTCTTCTCTAATGTTCTCAAAACAAACCTTCGCCGAACAGCTGGATTAAACTGAGATTAAATCACACGCCTGGACTCTGTTTACAAATTAAATGACCTCTGATGGGAATTAGGTGACCTTTATTTTATTTAAAGATGTCAGAGAAAAGGGAGAGACAAGTTTCATCATTTTTTTGTAATAAAAAAAAAAAAGTTAAAAACAATTTCCTCCTATCTTCATAAACACGACTTTTAGACCATTAGACTTTAAAAGTATCACGGCTACCAATAAACTCAATAGCTGTTTACATCCACGCTGCCATCTGTACAACTTCACTAATTGTAAATAGTTTGTCTTTTAATGCTCAAACACATATTCAGATTTTAAAAATTTTAATTAATAACCTCATGTTCTCATTTGTTTGGACTGGAGTTAATAATTTTTATACAGTATGTTGTAATTTTGCCCTAACTGTACAATATTCTTATTCTTTATTGTTACTCTTTATATATATTATATTATATCTCTGTGTGAATTTATTTGCTGTGATCGTGTTGCAAAAGACCTATGAAATAAATTCGTTTTTATATGTTGTAGCATTACAACGTGTGAAGATGTTGAAGGGAGTGAAATCTAATCATCTAATTTGAGTCGAGGTTAAACTTAGATGAACCTAGATTCATATAGGTTCATCTTTATGCCTGGGGCTCGTTATGCCTGGATAAGGTCAAAGTTAAAAGGCTTAATAGACACATAAACAAACAAAATAACATTTACTTCAAAATAGTCACTGGAAAGTAAATGTGTTAGAAAAAAAAAAAGCCCAATTCTGAGAAAAACCATTTAAAGACCATTTTAAAAAGCCTATAGGCAAATCTGACTACATGGAAGCAAAGCTTACAGTCCTCTGTGTTGTCTTATTATTTATATTTGTTTAAACTTGTGATATTTAGGGTTTTTGTCTCATGCAGGGAACCATCAAGACTTGACCTTTCTGCACCATCATTTGTTTAATAATATCAGGCGCTGCAATGGAAAAAAAACAAACAAACAGAAACTCTGCAAATGTCCTTCCACCCTAAAGCTGCTGCTCTCATTAGGTTTAATAATTTTAAAAATATTTTTCTTTTTAGAACATCAGTCAGTATATTAAATTATTTGATATGTTGATATTCTGAAATGTTTTTGTTTAAAGAACTGAAAAGGAAATTCTCAACTGTACACATTTGAAGCTACTAGTGACGTCACGCTGTCCAGAACCCCGCCCACTCTGCCATGACGTCAAAACAACCGACGCACTGTCAAAAAAAAAAACACAAAACAAAAAAACAACTAAAGAGCTTTGGATGGATAATAAACTCTAAAGTTAGTTAAATTAATTTAAATTAGTTAAATACACGTCAGACAGTTTTATTACCTGCAGTACCACCATGGATATTTCCTGATGCTGAAGTTGATTTTTCATTATTAGAAAAGAAGAACAAAGATAAATTTCACAGAAGAAAAGAAAAGAAAGGAAGGAAGTTTTATAAAATCCAAAAGAGAATTGGCCAGATGAGGAAAAACAGAAAGAAACAGGAGAGAAGAGATAATTATTTCACGACTTAGAATCGGACACACTGGTCTAAATAGATCACTATTTTTGATAGGGAAACATCAGACAGAGAAATGTGACTGTGGGGAAGATGAGACATTGGAGCATCTTATTTTAAGTTGCATTATCTGATTCAGAGAAATAAGTTAATAAGAAACCTCAGTAATATGAAAATGAAATTTGATCATGTTGATTTACTGCAAAAGGACTCGGGAAGCAGAGGACATCAGGCTATATTGGATTTTTAGAAACAGAGTAAGTTCTATAATAGGATATAGATTTTTTTTTTTTGTTGTTGTCATGTGGTCCACACTCCTTACCAGTTGGTGGCGGTAATGCTCACCCAACGTTTTTTGCCAACCGCCAATAAATTTTAACAAGAAGAAGAAGAAAAAAAAAAAAACAAGCATCCGGTAGGCTGATGTCACTTTTATTTTGTTGATTTCAACTTAAAAATGGTCATAGAGTGCTGCCCGACTGGCTGCACAAACAGACAAGGAAAGAAACCAAACTTGTCATTTTATTGTATAACTTTTAATGAGGGAAGATGGCGGCGATGGACAGCAGCGGCCGTTATAATCTCAGTAACTGGCAGCCCTCGGTGTAACCGTTGATTTGCAGCGAACACTTTTTACAAGGTAAGAAGATTAACATTCATATACTTTATAAGTAAATATGATTAGAAAGATATCAAAAATATTGCTTTATGGAGAAGGTATTGCGGCTAACCATTAGTAACCATGACAGTGCAGCACCGTCATGTGGCCTAACGTATGAGGAGGTGAGGAAGAACGGCTCGGTTTCTAAGCTAGCTTTCTCAAACTTTTCTAAATACCGCCGTCTAGTGAGCCACAACCAGCTGTGTTACGTTCGCAGACTAATTATCTGGACTCGAACAAGTAGAAACCATGAATAAACTGGGAGAAAACAACTTTAAAAAACAATTTCAGTCGCTCTGTTCAACACTCCCGTCCCTCACTTCCGACGTCCATCATGGCGCCTCGAGTGATTTAATGACGTAGCTGAAATGGATCAATATTGTCTTTGTGGTGTGAAAAAGAAAAAGATTATTTGTACAGTTTTCACACGTATTGATCAATCCCCGTACGTGTGGTGGCCTGAGGGATCAAGTGTTATTTTTTTACGTTTTAATCTCCTCTAACAAAAGAATAATCTTTCTTAAAGCATTTTTATTGAGTTGAGAGATGATGGATTAAACGTGTTTAAAACCTTGTGCAAAAACACAAAATAATATCACACGATTCACAGTCAACACCAAGCTATTGAAAGTGTTTGTTGCACTATGTAGTGAAAACTGTGACAAAGCAAAATTTCAGCAACTGAACACTTTAACGCTTTAAGGGAAAACTAGAAAACTACTCAGAAAATAAGAGGAATGTGTACAATTTCCATGCCTTCATACCATTTTCACATTTTGTCGTGTTAAAACTTTAATTTAGTTTATTGGATTTTAAAAAACAAAATTTTATTAAGTATATTTGGTCTTTTTCTCTTGCTCTCGGTGAAGGCGGACGGTTTTTTCCTCTGCTCCATGCCTGCCCTGTTTTTGTCCTGTCCTTTTCTATATTTTTGGAGCCTTTCTTTGCACATCCTCCAAATCTACAAATTATAGATCTGGTCAATCGGTCTTTCAATACAATTTATAAAATTTTCTCGACAAGAAGACTGGGCACAGGAGAGCCCTCTAGTCCTGCTAAATCCAGGGACACACCCTGGATTTATTCAGGATGACAGGATTTCTGCTGTTTTTAGCTTGCGGATACTTGGCTTATTGACAAATTTGTGACGGACTTGGCCGAACTAGCAAACACTCAGACTGTTGGTGTGGACAGAGGCGCAGGTTGGATGTCAGTCTTGCTGCGACTCGCAGCCCAGCTGAGGACTCAAAAGCTCACTGACGGGATGGAATTGATCTTGGAGAAGTTGCTAGTTTCGGCTCAGTGGAACGACCAAACTAATTTGGATAATTGTGAATTTCAATTGGGAAGATTGACGTTTATAATCTACCCGACCTAAGACATTCTGTATCTGATCGGCTTTCCCGTGTTGCCTTGGAAGGGCTGCATATTTCCAATCTCCTTGAAGATGTGTAAACATAACGCTCCTTCCCACCTCACCCCTCCTGTTATCCATGCAGCTGTGGAGCCGAGCGCTCCAAAGGACATTCCTCGATAACAACATCTTTATCAGATTTCTGCCGGGAGGCTGAGCAACGTGGTTTCATGACCCTGTGATGTCACCGCCTTCACTCATGTCTTTGTTTTGTCTGAATGTTGCCATGTGCCCTAATGTGTCCTTTCCTCTTTTTATTTTATTTTGTTAGAAAGTGTGGAGTACTCACAGAAAAGGAATTAGAACAAACTTGGAATCCAGAGACTTAGTTATCAGTCACTCGTTAGCTTATTTTTAAGAAACTGTAGAGTTCTCACTATCTAGATCAATATAAGATTATTTTTTAGATTATTATGCAGAAAGACTCCTATTATTGCGATTCTAATTCAAAAGGAATTAGAACAAACTTAGAATCCAGAAAAAATTCTTCCAGAACAGGAACATTTAGTTTTTATTACTACTTAGAAACTGTGGAGTACTCATTACTTTTATAAATTTAGAGCATACTTAGAAAGTCCAGAGAATATCTAGCAACCCAGAAGTCCAGAGGATACTTACTTACTTACTTACTTACACTTACAGTATTTAGCAACCCAGAACCGGGTTTAGAACTTAGAATCCAGAAAAACTACTTTAGCAATTACTTTTTAGACTCCTATTCTTCCAAACCAGAAAATGAATTAGACCAGAGGATACTTACTTATATTTATCTACCAATCCTGAATCGTAGTATCTAGTTTATTTATTTTGGATCAACATTATTAGTTTTTTCATCTCTTGCTCTTTCCTTTGGTTTGTTATTTTGTTTGTATTTCCTTTTAATTCCTGTAAAACACTTTGTATTGCCTTGTTGCTGAAGATGTGCTATAAAAATAAAATGACCTCTACCTTTAGTTTCTGGTGCAAATATCTCAGTACTGGAAATAAGACAAAACTAGCGGACATGTATTGTTTTAGCAAAATGTAGAACACACATCTCAAACAGAAAACAATACCACAATCAAATATGGTGGTGGCAGCGTCTTGATTTTTGTTATACGGCAAAAACACAAAATCTTACAAAGTACTGGTTACACTGGCAGATTATTTCATTTATAATAAGACATTTTTCAAATATTGTAAGTGAAATAATGTAGCACTGGAATTAGACCTTTTTCATCAATATTAAATAAAACAAGTTTCTATTTCTTGCTGAAAAGTTACTTCTAAGTTAGTTTTTTTATTATTTCAAGTGTACTAAGATATTTCCAGAAACTCTACCAAAAATACTTGGTAATATTTTGTGTTTTTGCAGTGTAAACCTTTAAATTCCAACAAACTGAGGTAAAGTTTGTGATTTAGCACAATAAATTGTGAAAATAGTTTCAATGTATGAAAACTTTAGCCATTCCCTCTTATTTTTTACAAAAACCCCAAATCTTACCTTATCTCGTTTCTGTAAATATCTTAGTACACTTGAAATGAGACAAAACTAACTTACAAGTAACTTTTCAGAAAGAAGTAGGAGCATTTTTAAGTCAATACTTCCAGAATATTACTAAAAAATTATTATCTCGGGGTGTGCCGTGGTGGCGTAGTGGATAGCGCGACCCGTATTTGGAGGCCTTGAGTCATCGACTGCGGCCGTCGCGGGTTCGACTCCCGGACCCGACGACATTTGCCGCATGTCTTCCCCCCTCTCCTTCCCCAGTTTCCTGTCAGCCCTACTGTCATATAAGGGACACTAGAGCCCACAAAGACCCCCTGGAGGGGTAAAAAAAAAAAAAAATTTATTATCTCCACTGGCAGATAATTTCATCTCATAACAAGAAGTTTGTCTCATACTATAAGTAAAATAATCTCCTAGTGAAGCTTATACCTTTTTTAAAATCAATATTAAGTATTAAATTATTGATTTAAAATAAGCTTCTGCATTTTGCTGAAAAGTTAGTTAGTTTTGTTTATTTCAAGTCCATTTAGATATTTGGCACAAGAAACTAGACCAAAAATACTTTGCAATAATTTGCTTTTTGCAAAAATAGTTTGGAA
Source organism: Xiphophorus hellerii (assembly GCF_003331165.1). Classification (NCBI taxonomy): domain Eukaryota; kingdom Metazoa; phylum Chordata; class Actinopteri; order Cyprinodontiformes; family Poeciliidae; genus Xiphophorus; species Xiphophorus hellerii. Next base: position 14,362,242 of record NC_045691.1, on the reverse strand, counting down.
GGTATAGAAAATTTTACACAGTTTACAAAGTTCTCAGTTGCTGAAATTCGGTTCATCGCAGTTTTCACTGCAGAGCAGATACTTCCAGTAGTTGGTGTGGACTGCAGGACGTCTGATGTGATTTTGCTAACTGCACAATCAAATGTGCAGGATGTGATGTTTCTTTGAAATGAAACAAGGTTTCCTGGAAAAAGCGTCTGTTCTGAAAGGCAGGGTTATTGTTGTTCAGGGTCTTTTATTTTGCGTTGGATGCATCATCAGTCAGTATTCAAGATGAAAAAGGATTACTCATGCGGCCTCATGCCCTGTCAGATGCTCGCTTTCAAACTCTGTGTGGGCAGGCAGTCGCTCTTCTCTCGAGCTTTGAGGGTTGAAGTCAGGCTTTCCAAGAAAACTATTAAATTTTTATGTGACACACCACAGAACGGTTTTCAAAAAATGGTTTTCAGAAGTTGTTCTGACCTCATGGAGCACTTTCAATTGCAAAGTATTTTCTGCTTTTTTATTATTAGCCTTCAAATGTTGTTTTCATCTCCATGCAGGAGTACGGAGAAAACCGCTGGATTCTCTGAACCTTTTAACAGGATCTGTAATTTATTTATTAAATTTTTTTTTCTTTTGGCAACTTGACATCTATAGGAACACTGCAAAAACAAAGAAATCTTACCAGCTATTTTGGTCTGGTTTCTAGTTCAAATATCTTACTATACTAGAAATAAGACAAAACTTACATGCAAGCCACTTTTAAGCAAGATATAGAAACTTGATTTAAGTAAATAATTCCTTAATATTGATGAAAAACTACCAGGTGCATTGGTAGATTATTTCACTTAAAACAAGACATCTTTCCCATGTTAGAAGTCAAATAATCTGCCAGAAGAACTAGTACTTTTCTAAAATCAACATTAAGGAGTTATTGACTCTGAACACTCTAAAATTCAAGTATGTTTTGTTTAATTTTGGGCACAAATAGTTTTAGTACACTTGAAATAAGAAAACTAAGTCAAAGTCAGAATCACTTTGTCATGGTTCAAGAAAGCACAACAATTTTTTTTTAAATTACAAGTAGTTTTTAAAAATCATTTTTATCATTACAAAATATTACAGCACAAGTCCATATCACCCAGCCCAACTTATGAGTTTCTTTTTGGTTATATGAGCTTTTATAAAGTCAATAATCTTTAATATTGATAAAAAGTATTTCTTATTTCACTTAAAATAAAAAAGAAAATCCAATTTCATAAGAGAAATAATCTCACAGTGGAACTTATACTTTTTACATCAATGTTAAGGAATTATTGACTAAACCAGCTCTTATGTCTTGCTCAAAAGCTATTTATAAGTTAGTTTTGTCTTATTTTGAATGCACTAAGATATTTGGATAAAAAGCTACTGAAAATACAGATTTTCTGTTTTCGCAGTGAAAGGGAATCTGTCTCATATTTCAGCCCAGTAGATGCTCTTTTTCAAATCAAATCATTAAAAGCTCATTTTGTCTTTGTTCTGCTTCCTGATAGGAGATTTTAGCGCTGTTGTGTTCCAACATGATTTCTCAGACTGGACCCTCACTTTCCCTGAGCTGACTATAAATTAGCTGCTCAGTTAGCAGCCAAAACCAAATGATAAAATCTTCTTAGAAGGAGCGACCACTTCATTCTGCAACATGACCAAGAGACTGAATTACTCGCCATCAATCTTGAAATTAATGTGAGAGTTTAAAATGTGGCATTTGTGTGCTTTTTAAAATGATTAATGACAGGAAAATGTTTGCAGTGACCACAAGATGATCTAGATGCACAAATAATCAGAAGTCAGTGAGTATTTTCATCAGGCCTGCAGACTTTCCTGTAGCAAGTTGTAGATATTTCATCACTTTTCTTAGCAGAAACTGGAAATATCATTTAATATTTCTGATTTTGAAACTAAGTCCATTTATTTTTATTAAAATGAAGTTTGGAGGGATTCTAGATGCTTAATCGGACCAGATTTCTTCTGTTTCACGATTAATTTGATTTTATCGGTGCCGCTCCAGCCCCTCAGTGTTTGGCACAGTTCTGTTAGATTTGAAAGCTTTGTCTTCCTCCAAACATGCTCGTTTTTATTGTGGCCAAATATTAATATCTTTGTTTCTCAGAAAACCTTTCCCCAAGAAGCACTTTGCTTCTCCTCAAGGGGTTGGTATTATGCATCTTTATTGCACAATTCAATAACTGTTGGTATAAAAGTGCTGTATATATCAAACATGGCTTAAAAGAAATGTAACACCTTGAAATTGAGCCTCTGTCTCTTTAAGAAGCTCCTGCTCTTTCCAACACTCCACCTTCAGCACAACAGTGCTCCTATATTATGCCTGTTTAAAGCTGATATTAGGAGCGCTGGACTAAGTATGATAAGTTCTCAAGTGTTTAACTGATTGCTGCTGGTCTGGAGGAGCTACTATAAGATACTCTTTGTTTATATTATTATCTGCCTCTAGCTGGAAAAGAAGAGTTCAAGTGCATCAATAAATGTTCACGAGAAGTGCAAACCTCTCACAGTCTGACTGTAGACAATCAGACTGCTGGTCTGCTTTAATTCCCCTTTAATTAAATGTCCAGACTCTAACATTAACAGGTCAACATACTGAGTATTTAATAAACATGTTGGATACCTGCAGACAATAAAAATGCTGAAATCTTAACAAAAAATACCCGACACCACTGTGTAAACAAAATGGTATTGTTCATTTCTCCTAAATGTCGATGCAAACATTGAATTTCACATTCTGCAAATCACAAATCCTCAGGAGCCGATTGTCTCGGTGTGAGTGACGATTTGTCTGTAAAACATTATCACAAAGACCAAAGGAAATTAAACGGCGCATCCCAAACAAATTTTGTTCTCGATATCTGGAGAAACAGGAAGGAAGGCCTGAAAATGCTACAATAAGATACTCTATATTTTCATTATTATCTGCCTCTAGCTGTCCTGAATGGCCTCTCCTGCCCCCTTAATAAGACGCTTATGTCCCCGTTTTCCTGCAGGGCCCCGGGGCTTTGCAAAGGCCTGCTTGTGAGCGTACTGCTTAGGATGGACCTCGTCGTACAGAAATTCCTCCGTCAGCTCGTCTCCATCTTCAATCTCCAACTGCACCACACAAACACAGAACATTCATGATTCAGAATGCAACTTTGACCTTCTATAATTCATTATAATCCACTACAAGTACATAACTTTGACATAAATAAATCATCGTCTGGTTGTGTAAGTTTTAGATTATCTGTCACCTGTTTATTTCTGGCAATGAGTTTAAATAAAGCCAGATGTTTAAGCTTCAAAATGCAGCTACTGTTTTAGAAATTCAGACAGAAACACTCACCACACTGCAAAAACACACAAAATCTAAGTGTTTTTTCTGATGCAAATATCTTAGTACTCTTAAATATAGACAAAACTAACAAGTAGCAGTTTCAGTAAAGACATAAGAGCTTGTTTTAAGTCAATACTTCATTAATATTGATTTCTAAAAATGTACTAGTTCCACTTATAAGACATTTTCCCCATGTTTTAAGTGAAATAATTTTTTTGTGGAAATCCAATATTTAAGAATTATTAATTTCAAACCAGCTCTGATATGAAAAGTTACTTGTCCGTTTTGTCTTATTTCCAATGTACCGAGATGTTTGCACTATAAATATCTTGGTAAGATTTAGTGTTTTTGCCGTGTGCGTGGAAGAAACGTACACAGCATGCGCCAAGTAATGAATCTGCATGTAAAACTATGTTATCTAATGTTGTGGCCCATCCACCCCCCTCGCCGGTTTGTCCATCTGCTACCTTTTTGGCTATTTCCAAGCGGTAATCCCTCTCCATGTCCTCCAGTAGTCGACTTTTGCAGCTGGAATACAGCATCCGCTCCTTAATGCTGCAGCTGTATCCTGGCATGGAGTATATGAACACTGCAGAGAGCGGAGAGCATCAGAACAGTCAGAAATACACACTTCTGGAAGGAACTTTTTATGTAAAATTCACCTTTTGGCATGTTTTTATTCTTCCATTTGGGTTTCTACTGCCTCTAAAAATAGTTCAAGCTGTTAAAAAACCCCACAAAGTTGTTTTCTGGTAAGAAATTAATGTTTTCTAGTGTTTGGAAAATTACCCGTTTCGAAAACCTCCTGATTAAGGCACATTCTATGGGCACTGCGCCGTTACCTAGCAACCACAGTCGACCAAGCCCCGTTACCTAGCAACCAAAGTGGAACTCCAGCGCATTTGGTCAACTGAATTTACTGCTTCAGTTCAAAAATACTTTATTAATCCCAAAGGGAAATTAAATATAAGTAAATAAAGGAGTTCAAATTAATTAATGAGACTAAAATCTCATTATCTAAGAATAATTTTTCGCAAAATATATAGTGAACATGTATTTTAAAGCCCGCAGATCTATCATGACCTGTTCTAGAAAGTATAATAGGTCACCCTTAAGTTCTTTTATGTATTTTTTTTGTGCATTTAAGCTACACTTACTTAGAATAACAAATATGTAAATCAGATTGGTGGAATACTATAAATGTGTTGCACAATGTCTGTGGGTTCTTATCGTTTCAATATCCAGAAATGTTGGAGCTCTGTGAAATATGATCAAAACTAGATACTACTTTAACCTTTTCTATTTAATTTTTGAACTTTTAAATTAAAAATTACATATGAAGAGTGGAATCTCAGAAAGGTCATTTTTAATTGGGCAGAAAAAGTTGGAACATGGATCTGAAAACAGCAGAAAAATGCAGCAGAATAAACACATCTAACCACTAATCAGCTTCAGGCTCAGAAGGGCCAGGGTTAAAGCATTTAAGGACAAAAGGGTGAAAAAATCTAACTAGTTTAAGCATCTAAATTGTATAGTAGAGGCGATGAAGCGTTTAGAAAATCCAGAGAAAATTGAAAACTCATCCTGAATGACCTAGCATCATTGACCTTTTGACCCTATGGATTTCAATCGTAGATGTTTACGGGAAAGAAATGAGTTCAAGACTCATTCAGAATGCCTGCCAGCTGGATTGAAAGGCTTCTCGTAAAGAGTGTGACGGCGTAGCGAAGTATTTCACCTCAGTATTAATCCTAATTGATGTATGTACACATCAGCAGTGGCTTTAGAAAATGTTCACAGCCTGTTACAATCACGCTTTTTGGGATGTAGAATGATTAAGCCGTTACAAGTAATTTCAAAACTTTTCCATGTGTAATGTGGCATTTGTTGTGTAAATTTAAAGTGAGAAACCACAACAGCGTATTAGGGCCATACTAAGACAAACAGAAAAAATAAAATTACAAGAATAAAGTTAAAATGTTACGAGAATAAAGTCGAAATAATATGAGAATAAAGTTCTCATATAAATAAAATGGAATAAAATGAAAATATTTTGAGAATAAATTCATATTATTACTAGATCAAAGCTGTGTTCTTATGACTTTATTCTCTTAATTGTATCTATTTTTTCATTAGTATTGTCCTTATTCTGCATAATAAAAAAACAAACAAATCTTTTAAATAAAAGTAATAATAAGAATAATAATCTACTTGGATAAGTATGCACACTCTTGAACTAACCACTTGTTAAAAAAAGACTTGATTTGGAAATATTTGCCTGCTCTGCTTTGCAACAGGTTCTCCAAATCTATCCGAATATGTTGTTTTAAGTCAATAATAAACACTAATAAAACAAGTACTAGTTTCACTGGCAGATTTTTTTCCACTTAAAACATTTGAATAAGTGCCTTGTCATAAGTGCCAAAAATCTGGTAGTGGAAATAATACTTGGGAAGATTTTTTTTTTTTTTTTTTGCAGAAAACTGAGTTTAGCTTCATCTGGAGAAAAGTAGCCCCAGATCATGATGCTGCCACTACCATGTTTAACTGTGGAAAGGTTCTGGTGTGGTTTCATCATACCATAACACATTAAAATTTAAAAAGAGCATTTAAAAATCTATAATAATTCATAAAATAGCACTGAATTGATGAAATGGGATGAAGATTGTTACTGTTTGTTTTTTTAATCCATCTTTTAAATTGTTTAAATGTGTTTTTAAAATGTAAAAATTGTTGAGTCTGTTGATTTTAATTTTTGATTTTTAATTTTATGTGTTTTAAGGTATTTTATTATGTCTTTTTTCTATAATGTTTGTAAAAGTATAATGTTGTTATAATGATACTTCTTCCACAGACTAACTGGAATCCTTGAAAAAATAAACTAAACATTTTCATGCAGGGTTTTAGGAGGTTTTAACCAGATTAATGGGTTTTCTTTGGAAGAAAATAATTTTATCTTGTAACCCACATAAACACAGAAGAGAGTTTTCACGTCTAAAATACTTTGCAGAAATTCCTGCAGCTTCTTCTTTTCATTCCGTTTAGGAGAAACGTTCAGTTTTTGTAAAGTCACAGCCGTCCCATATTTTCTCCACTTATCGTTAACTATCATCTCTGTGCCGCATTTAATGCTGCGGGTTTTTGTACAAAGGAAGCATTTTGATCTCCTTGCAAGCTTTGGCTTCGACTGAAGGAAGTAAACTGAGTAAATACGTCTCGGACCACAGCTGAACTTTATTTCCACTTAATCAGATTCTCCATAATTAATGGCAGGTGTGAACTCAGGACGCCTGAATACGCTCATTGTATCAAAATATGTTTCAAGCAAGAACAAGTTTAGGAGTTTGTGCATTTATGCTCTGCTGCTTTTTATGACACATTTACAAATTACTTTTAGTTAAGTCGCACAGGATATTTGTCACTCTGTGGAAAAAGTTTTTACTCAAGGGTTCGCTTTACTTTGGACTCTTAAAGTAGGCCGCTTTTAAAATGTTATGTTTTCCCTGATACCAGGAAAAGGTGGGATATGCATGCAACTTTAAACAAATAGTTTTGAATCCGGCGTTCAGGCTTCTTGATTTCATTCCTGCCTTCACTTGCAGAGAATCTGACTAAATGGAAATCAAGTTCTGGTGTCCTAGTGGGATTTTCCTGGAAATTGCTGATTTGCATACTTTAGCTAAAGCCATCATTTGCAGAGAGGTTACTGAATGTCAAAAGGATTTCATTGCACAAATATATCACTCAGCAGAAGGATGCAAATAATTCAAAACACACGGCAACCATGACATTTCAGAGACTCGATGTTTCTCTGTAATTGATGAAAAGAGTGAAGCTGGCCAACAAGCCAGCAGACGCTGTAAGGATCTGCTGGCCAAGATCTTCATGTGAAAACTGTCGTCTGCGTTTTCTACGTTTTGTTGACGTAGGAGTGAAGCTGCACAACAGGAAGAAAACATCCAGACCTGGCCGAACGTCTCTGTGAGAACGAGCTGCTCCCTGATGAAAGCTGTGACTCCAGAAAGTGTGTTTGGAACCAAAACAACGGCAACAACAGGACACAAGTGAAACATGGAGGTTGCAGCAGCATACTGTGGGATTACTTTACATCAGATTCTGTCAAGGGGAAGTCAGCTTTTACCCTAAACCTCCTGCTACACTGCAAAAACACAAAATATTGCAAAGTGTTTAGTTTTTGGAGCAAATGTCTTAGTTTGCTTAAAATAAGATAATATTAACTTACAAGTAAGTTTTCAGTGAGATTTAGGAGCTTGTTTTGAGCCAATAATTTCTTAATATTGATGAAAAAGTACTAGTTTTACTTTCAAATATCTCACTTATAAACATTTCTTCACATTGTCGGGGAAAAATGTCTCGTTTTAAGTGAAATAATTTATCAATGTAACTAGAAGTTTTTCATCGATATTAAGGAATTATTTACTTAAGTCAAGTTTCTAAATCTTACAAAGTACTGGGTACTTGACAGATCATTTTACCTATACCAACTGTTTTAAGTGAAATAATTTGGTAGTGAAAGTAAAACTTTTACATCAATATTAAGTAAAACAAGCTCCTGATATATCTTGCTGAAAAGTTACTTCTGAGTTAGTTTTGTCCTATTATGAGTGTAATAAGATATTTGCAATAGAAACTAAACCAAAAATACTTGGATTTTGTGTTATTATAGTGGAAAAGGCTGAAAATACCTTTTTTTTTATTTAATTTTTGAGCATCACAGCAAACATAGATCCAGGTAACGAACAAAACAAAGACGTCAGAATGACCCTGTAAGAGTTAAAAACCACGTCTGTGGTCACTTGAAGAAGGCTGTGAACCAGAGATGTTCTCTCAATCTGACAGATTTGAAGAGCTTTACTAAAGTAGATTAGGAATATATTACGAAGTCAAAGTGTGGGATGCTGATGAACTTACCCCAAACAAAGCTGCAGTTTAAAGCTGTGCACACTTGTGCAAACAAATTTATAACAGCTTTTTTTGTTGTTGTTGTTGCACAAGATTAATGTTACATTAAACATAGAAAAAGCTTTTGAATTACCTTATTTTTTTCTTTAAATTAAAGAACGTTGCATGTGAAAGGGGTGTGCACCGTTTCAGATCCACAGTGTGGAGTCACAACCGTTTTTTCTCACTTAAATATTTGGAAACATAGCAAACTAAGCTTTTACTTTCAAAATTAATGAGTTAACTAAACATTTCTTCACATTGTCGCAAAGTGATGAGAGGAAAATAACTCAGACTGAGTTCGTGCAAATGTTGGGTTGGAGCACGATGGTAAAAACAGGATTATTACGGTACAGTGATCAGGAGCGTACCAACAGATTCCAGGTAATCTCCTTCATGGGAGTGCTTGTAAAGGAAGAAGTGATATCTGGGAGTGTCTTTGGGAACCCTGCGGGGTAAATCACGAGTTTCTGTCGGGTTGGCGTGGACCAGTTCTATCGTCTCCTTTTCCACATCCAGCCTCTGAAAACACCAGAATAAACAACAAGAAGCTAAGCGGCTCTTTGATTGTTGGTTCAGAGACACAGCTCTTCCTGCTCACCAGCTGTACATAGTTGATGCGCCTCTGGGCCAGCAGGTGTAGGCTTCTTTTGGCCGACTCCTGCAGAGGAAAAGCGAGGCCCTGAAGTGTCTGGTGTTTGCTCTCCACGCTGATTTCTGTCTTCACCTGCAGGGGGCAGCACAGCATTGACAGGATATGTGAAATACCTTTTAGAGACTCAAAGTGTTGAAGGAATGGTAAAGCTTTCTATTTCCCAATATTCAGAACCAATAAAGTGGGGGTGTCCAAAGTGTGGCACGGGGGCCATTTACGGCCCCTGAAAGATACAAATTTGGGCCTTCAGTATTTGATATAGATTGATACTTTATATCTTTATCTGGGCAAAATTATCACAAACAAGTAAAATCTTGGCTTTAATACAATGATTTGCTTTGCTAAATACACCAAGCATTTTCATAGAAAGAGTGACCTAAATCCTGATTTTATTCATCAAGATTGATGCCTAGAAAATTAGCAAAATACTTTTAATAAGGCAAATCTGCAGAACCATTTTTAAGTTTTGGATTTTGAATAATTTACAAATTTTTTCTAGCAGCAGATCCACTACTTTATTTGTTTAATTCAAGTATTGCATCTTCAGTTTATTGTTGAGTGTGTAAAAATATAAATATTTTTAGCCCTTGAGGTCTTTCAACTCAATAATTTTGGCCCATGTGACAAAAAGTTTGGACACCCTGCACTGAAGCATAGAGATATAGTAACAATTAATGAACATACCTGTTTTACCCGGCCCTGGAAAAAAAAAAATCACAACAAAGAATTACCTTTTCAAGTAAAACTGGAGACATAAAATTGTGGGAAAAAAATGTGCCTCCTTATTTGTAAACATTTGTAATGTTTTTGTTTCACTTAAATGTTTCAGATCAACTTTAATATCAGAAAAACATGCTGAATAAGTAGAGAGAAAAAAAAGTTGAATCCTGGCATGTTTTCTCAGGGTACTCCGGCTTCCTCCCACAATCCAAAAACATGAGTTGGTTTCTCTAAATTATATTAGTGTGTGGATGGTTGTTTTTCCTGTGTATTTCTGTGTTTTTTTATGTCCACGGAAATACAAAAATATAGTTTTTAAATGGAGATTTAATTTATTAAGCGAATTAAAGCGATTCAAGAAAACCTGGTCCTATATGAAAATATATTTCCATCCCTTGTTAAAACATAAATGAACTGTGGAAAACCATGTTTGTGGTTTTTAATAAACTACCCATTTCCAAGCTATGTGCAGGGAAGACGGCACCACGGCGGACAGGCTAACTTCTCACCTCTGTGATTTTGATCCTCTGCAGCTCCTGCTCAGCTAGCGTGAGCGGAGCCTGGACCCGAGCAGGACGACACGTAATGCTGGTAACCCTGCAAGCAGACGTCCTCCTGCAGCAGCAAATCAAGAAAGAGATCGGCATTAAACATTAAATGCAGACACATCGTGAAAGTAGTGGTGAATTTAAAAGGTTTTTCACCTCCGTGGTGCCAAATATCTCGTACTTCAAGTGGCCGCCGCCAAACTCTTTTTTCACTGTAGCACGAGTGGCGGCGTACAACATCTTCTGCTTCACCTTCAAACAGCAGACATGAATTCATTGATCAAAATCCTTCCTTCATGTAGGTCACAGCGGTCAATTTGTACATTTTTGTTAATTTTTTCATTCTTTCACTAATTAAACAATTAAAGCTGCAGGATGTAACTTTTATAAAGTTTGACATATTTGTTAAAACTGTCATTTTGTCGTGACACCATCATATAAGGCAGATAATCTGTGAAAACATGTTAGCTCCTCAGCCGTCTCCCAGTACTATGTGGAGAAATATACAACTTCTGTCATAAACAACCAGTCAGAGCAAGAAGGAGGGTCTTAGCACTGTCAATCATTCTCATGTATGTGCTGCTCACACCCTCCGCCTTACTCTTAGCTAAGCTACAGCTGGTTCACCTACACCAGAGCCGGCCATGAATGCTAAGGCTAGTTCGTATGGCCACTGATAACATATTTTCCCAGAACAGTAAGTTGTTTCTCAGCCATTAAGTGTGTGTATACACGAGATTGATTGACAACACTAACACGCTCCTCCTGTTTTTAACCAGAATAAGAGCATTTCATCAGACAGCAATAGTAGGCTTTAATAGATCAGGGAGGAGTTAGATCTTGTTTTGCAGATTGCCTGTCTCATATTAAACTGTCATGACATAATGATGATTTTAACGATGAATATGTTAAAAACATTCTTTTTAAAGTTACATACTACAGCTTTAGCAGTTATGATGGTGTATTCAGTATTGCAAGTGCAACTTTCACCCATTTTTCTCCAAATGTAACGAAGATCACAGGACTAGTTTGTTCGGTCTGTAGGACGCGTCCAAAACCATGAAGTTGTTCTGCAGCACATTTACACACTGTAAGCTAGATTTTTATGAAGCTTTTGGTGTGCTTTACTTCTTCCTCTCTGAGTGGCCTTTCAGCCTATGTTGGTACAGAACATGTTTCAATGAGAATAATGACACTGTGTGACCAACTTTAGCATTGTTAGCATCTTGTTTTGCATTTGTGTTGGGATTGTGATGCATATTTCACATTAAAACGCAGTTCATCTCTAAGTCCCAGAACCCTTCTCCTTCCTAAACTCGATGATGGCTGGACGTTCCCATACTGCTTACACTGCTGCAAACACCATGTGATTGCTTGAACAAATTAACATGGCAACTTCAGACATCTGGGAATTGTTTCCAAAGCTGAACCAGAATTGCTCCACAGCTCTCATCCTGAAATCTCAACTTATTAATTTTTTATTTAATTTGAAGAGAGCAACAAAATAAATCTTAAAAGTTATGTTTCTCATTATTCTGGCATTTAGCAAACATAGTTTTGATGATCTCACACAAGAAATGTAGCTTGATTTCAAACAGTTGTTTTGTCTTTTTATATAATAATCTAAACATCTGTTTCAACTGGTTACAAAACTAAACATGCACAAAGGTCTTAACAAAGCACAAAAATGTGATTATTTCAGCTGAATTTACATTAAAATAAAACAGTTAATACAGAGTTTCAGATTAAATTTTTGGGTTTGGTGTGTCTCCCTAAAGTTTTGTTGCCGTTAGCAACATGATTTTTTTTTTCCCTTACTGGAGACTGGTCAGGAGACCAGGAGATGAAAATCCACTCGTAGCCCAAAGCATTCTGGGAGTCGAGCCGGTACAGGATGTAGCAGGGCTCCTGGTCGTCCAGGAGAGGAAGCAGGAAGTGGTCATAGTCCTGGTCCCAGTGCTGCAGTGGCTCTCTGTAGGCTCCCAACACCAGCTGCTCTGAAAATCAGACCAGTACTCATCACATACCAGAGCCTCTTTAGTGTAACACATAGAGCCGCCACATCTAGATTTCACATCAGCAATAAACATGGAGAGAGATTAGAATAACCAGGATGATTTTAAATGTGTTTCCTTTACAACTGAATCTAATTAAGTAATTAAGAAATAATTTTAGGAAGGAAATAGAGAAACAGACAAGCTATTAAAACTTAATACTCAAAATATTTTTGTTTTAAAGCAAATAAAATGCTTCATATTTAATACATTTCTGTGCAATATATAATCTATTTTTGATGTTGTGAGACTATAATAAAAAAAAAATCTATTATTTTTCAAATTTCTTTTTTTACATCTCAAACCCTTGAGAACAGGGGTGTTCAAAATGTGATTCAGGGGCCACAAGTGGCTCTTTAGAGCTCCCATAATGGCCCGCAAAAACTTTAGCTAGAAATGTTTTTAAGATATAATAGCAAATACAGGTTTTGGCCGTTTTTTTGTTTTTTTTTCATGAAATAATTTGAGTTCTGCAACAGAATTACACAAATTTACAAACAGTATCTATTTAGATCTGTTTTTCCTTGTAATTATATTGGAAATTAGAGGCTTTTTTAAGTGTCCACAAATATTGACCATCCATAGAATAAAGTTTTACTATTTTCTTTATCTTAAAAGGTAAACAAAATAGTGATAAAACTGTGGCTCTGTTTGTCACCACAGCGAATTTTGCTGGACGATAAATTGTTCCAGTAATTATTGATAAATGATAATAAAAGGCGCTTCAGAGGAATAAAGACTAAAAAACTGTTTCCACCAAACAGATGTTGTTTACATGAACACTGCTAATTCATCCAAACCCTGATGTTTCTGACGCACTTCTACTATTTTCTTTTCATGATTATTTAAATATACTTATTTATTTGCACTGCCTTTGAGAGTTGCTATTTTTTTTTATTTTGTTGCGCTTTCTTGCACAATGACAAAGGAACAATAACAATAATATTGTGAATTTGAGACAATTTTCAAGTAATATAATGATGCCAACATAATAATACAAGTTTGCCCTCTCAAAGACCAATAAACTTTAAATTTGTAAAAAATAAATAAATAAATAAAATAAGCACCTGAGACTGAAAGATGTTTTAAATATCTAAAATAAAACCAATAATAAACTGAATTATAATGTAATCAAAATGGAAATTATGGAGCTCATTTTAATTTATCAAGGGATTAATTAACTGCTTATTGTGACAGGCTTTGTACTTTTTCAAAAGGTCATGTGACACAACCTTTATTTGAGGGCCAAAATGGTTGCCAACCCCTAATCTAGAGGATTAGGTAAATTATCCTAAAATGAACTGCTTGACTGACCTGGAAGTTGTGAAAGCAAAATTAACAGATTAAACTAACAGAAACATGTATTTGTTCCGCAGATATCTACTGCACAGCCTTTGTGAGTAAAATCTGAAAACGTTGGCTGTTATGATAAAAGAAAATAAGATTAGGTTTGGAGTTAAAAAATCCAGCTGGGTTATTTTGTGTGAAACACAGACAGAAACCTGGAGTCTGGTGTCCTTTGTTGGGTACAGGGGGGTTTTCCCCTTCCACTCTCTTGGGGCAAGTTTCTATTCTGAGCTGCAACACATTCCAGCTCTGCAAGCACATACTTTCCATCAGCCATTCTCTGCTGTCTTTATGCGTCCAAACAAGTATGAACCTAACTACCGACTGCTTTCTCGCTTAAATGTTTCTGTGAGGTGTCAGCTCGGTGAATAGGAATCTCAGGGTGATGCTATCAGATGCAGAGATCTTGTTTTACCTTTGACACTGGAACAGGCAGAGCGCGTCACATGTTGGTTCAAATAGCCGAGCGATGACCCGAGAGAGCAAAGTGCACTGGGGTAGATTTAAGCCGATCATCCGGGTGTAGGGTTCTGTTTTCAGTACTGGTACCGTCCAACTTTAATATTCATGTTTGAATCATTCGGGAAACTCCTGAAGCATCATCTGTGCTTTAAAATGTTATGTTTAGTGGCACCTGAACTGAAAACTAAATATCAGGATGCAGCCTAAACAGCATTAATTTGATATCCCAGTGGCGCCCCCAAGAGGAGGACATGAGGGGGCCATGGCCCCTTTGTGAAAAATGTTTACCTCCCCTCCCCCAGAGAATCATGAAGACAAAAACCCACTAAATAAATAAATACAAGATAAATAAAATTCTATTTTTTTTTCTTTTTTCAATTTTAAAATTATTGTCATTATTAATATTATTATTCGTAGATTTTCTTGTTTCTTGTTTTGGGTTAGTTTGTAAACATTTTGTCTATGTAATATAATTTATTTGTTGGCACTTTAGCCCAATACATTGAACTGGCACATGAATATTATAATATGGTTTTAATTATAAAGTGAGTCAGTAAGTAATATGCACGTTTTCTCTGTCCTACTAATTGCGCCCTTGGATATTCTCCCACATATTAGCAGTTTTTATTGTGTCATTATCAAAGTGTTTATGACACTGCTATTAAAATGTCTTAACTCTTTCCCCACTACAGTTTTCACTTTAAAACTACAAACCACAATGTATCTTATTGAGATTTTATGAGGGACCAACACAAATTGGTACATAACTGTGAAGTTAAAAGACGAGATAGCCTCCTGTGCTGAAATATTTCTAAATGAAATCCAGTAAATGTCATTTAGAAGTCACCTTTATAGTAAAGAAAAGTACAATATTTATGTATTTTAATACATAAATTAAAATACATAATTTTAATACATAAATTAAAATACATGATTTTAATTTATGTATTCAAATTAATACATAATTTTTATTTAATAAAATTATGTATAATTTCAGAGAGCATCAGTGAACAAACAGCGTAATGAACACAAGGGAACATACTGGAGATGTCAGGGAGGAAGATATGAATAACTTTAAAGCAGGATTAGGTTATGAGCTTTAAACATATCAGACAGCAGTTTCATCAATTAAAATTCAGTTTCTCACAACTGTAAATTGACCAACAAATAGCAAATTCTTTTAAAAATCACAAGCTTCTTAAGGTAGACACTTATCAAAAATTATAAGTAGCTTAAATGAGGGCAAAATGGCTCTTTGGATTGTGAAAGTTGCAGCCCTTTGGTCTAGTCAAAGTCTAGATTGTAATCCTGCTGAAAATCTGTGAAAGTCTTGAAAACCGATGTTCCTAGATGCTCTCCATCCAATCGGTCTGAGCTGTTTTCCAAAGATTGGGTGAAAATGTCTCTAGATGTGCAGCTCCAGAAGTTTTACAAAGTACTTCTTTAGAGGACTGAGCACAAATTCACACAAATGTAAATTTTTAATTCATAAAAGTCCTTCTATTTTACCTTAGTCTATCATATAAAATCCCAACAGAATACATTTTATTGGGGGTTTGTATACTTTAGCAATGGACTGTATGCCCATAAATACCAGTACACGAAAGCTTTCCGTCAAAGTATCAGATTAAAGCACCAACCCTTCTCTGTCACTACGCTGTCTGACCTCAACCCTATAAATATGTGACCAAATATTTCAAGTGATCCCTTCTGTTCACAAAGATAGCCCCAAAAACTTCCCACATTGCATCTGACATGAATCATATTACAGCGTGACATTGGGTCCACACAAAAACATGATGTAAACACCTCGGGAATAAACAGTTGCCTAGAAAGCTATTGCTTCATCCAGCTTTTCTGTCGTCTGAAAGCTGCTTTGCTTTCAGACGACAGCTGCTCTGGTTTTCATTTTCCCGAGGACAAGACTAACTTTTCCCCTACTTTCCTTTTTTTTTTTTCTCGCCTCGTCATTGCTGTGAATACCAGGGAACTTAAATGCTTTCAACACAAGCTCTGTCGCTTGAGGGAGGTCAAGCCATGAAAACTGAAAATAGTTTGGAGCCAGTTTCATTTGAGTCAGAGAGAATCAGCTGTTTTCTAAGATATTTAAAAATGTCATTTTCAGAGTTAGCTCATAACTAGTTACATTTACGCAATTACATTTACTTGGGTAACGTTTTGGGAAAAAATTACTTTTACAAGTATTTTTTGGTACTCTTTAGTTTAACCTGAGTAACTATTGTTGCTCTTACTTGAATGAAATTTCTGAATACTTATAATACAAGCTTGTTTTAACCAAAACGTCACCAGACACACATGTAGTTTTTGTTAGTTTTATTGAAAGGAATTGTTTTTTTTTAATTATTATTCCTAATTATTTTAATTTTGGTCTTTAAAATACCAAAATTTCCACATAACCTTATATTTTGGTACATTTGATTATGCAATTTTAAAATATTAAATTATTGATGTTTTGGTCAGTTAGTCATTACTTGACAGCCTTTTAACCAAATACTTTTTTACTCCTGAGTAATTTCTTGGACAGCTACTTTTTACGTATACTTGAGTAAAAATATATTGAAGTAGTCAATATATAATGTCTACATTTCTTTGGTAAAAACCTATGGTCATTTTACCAGATTTTATTGAGAAGTTAAATTATTTCCTAGATTTGAAATGATCTAATGCAAAAAAAAAAGTAGATCAAGCTACATTTATAACCAAATTCTAACAATTCCACTAAAAATAGAGGAATATCAAAACTGTACTAATATTTTTTTCTGTGAAGCGCTGGTTTATTTTTGTGAACTTAAAAAACGTTTTTGTACAAACTCAGGCTTTGTCCCTGAAGGTTTATTTAAGTCAAGGTTCAAATAATCTGTGCCAACTATACAACCAAACTGATCCAGAGGACCGGCTTGTCCACTGCGGGGTATCCGATGTCAGCAAGTAAAATTTAAGACTTTTTAAGGCCAGCTTGAATTAAATTTCAAACAGAAAAAGACTATAAATACAGGGGATTATCGAGTACAGTGAAGTGACAGCCAAATGGTGATACATTTGCACTTAACGGTTATGGATGTAAGCTAGCTAGGCTACATTAGCAGCTGGTTACCAACCGCCGCCATAGAACGCACTGAAGATGTCAGCGCGCGCAACGTTTGCCACACAGAAAAGTTCCAACTGCGTATCATTTAACACAACTTAAGGCCGCTGATTATCATATTCTTTTCTGTTTGTTGCGTCCCTTTAAGGGTTTTTTAAGGATGCGCGGACACCCTGCTCTGGGTCACTCACCGTTGTGGATGCAGACTTTGACGAGGCGCGCCGCTCCGCCTCTTGCCCTGGCCAGGAACTGCCGCAGCTCCGGCGTCACGACCAGCGCGAGAAACATGGCGGGTCAAGTTGAGTCTTCCTCCCGCCGGGGGTAACAGGGCGCGGGGGTGTTCAAGGAGGGAGGCGAGGATGGTTTAAGACGAAGCAGAACCAGGAACTCCACCGAACCACAACAATCAGTCCAAATTAGGATGAAGTATGAAGAGTCGTCCTTCTTTGATGCAAGACTGCAGAGCGTGTCTGTGTGTCTGGACTCAAAGTGTGACGGAATGAGACGGGACACTGCTCAAGTAACTGGGACAGTGTCATGTGGACAGAGGTGGAACCTGATCACCTCTCTACCAAATTTAGCTCCATCTCTGACTGTCCAGCCAGGGGTGCTGGCCTGTGAAGAGCCAGAGACCCAAAACTGTGGTGATGTAAACCCAAAGGCCAGCCAATATTTAATAAAGAGTGACCAGCCTGGGCTGAGAACGGGGTTAGATACCGGCTTTTCAATTATATTTAGTGTTTGATGAGTTAATGTAACCAAAGTGACTTTAAGGAAACTATCCCTGACTTATTTAACTCAAATATTTCCACGAGATGATTCTGATGGTCAACAGATTGTGTAAGATGTTTATGCTCCAATAAAAATCAGGTCATACTGGGTTTCAACATAACTATAGCTCTAACCTTACAAAGAAAACACATTTAAACCACACTTTAAATTAAATTCAATCCTATTAACAAATCATCACTTATAATTTGAACCTAAAAAATGTATTTCCTTCCCAGATGCTCTAAAATACATGGAACTGTTATTTTAACCTTTGTACACTAATTTCAAAAATACCAAAGACCCAAAAAGAAATATAAATTGGCACAATTAAAAAAAAGTCAAAACTATTTTTTTTTTTTTACAAAGGAAACAATTTAATGTTAAATAGAAATATAAAAACCAAACATGTTTTATTCCTACAACTGATTATTTACAATTTGATTTTGTGACATTCACACTGCCCCCTGCTGGTCAGCTGCTGCTCCTACTCCTCAGTCATCAATGGTCGGCAACCAGAAAGCCTGAAAGATTAATTCATAACAATCACATTTAAGTCACTTCAGCCATTACCGTTGACATATTTGACTGTTCATTCTACACAGAGAGGCAGAAAATCTCTTAAATATTTTATTAGAAATTGGACTTAAATTCTGTTTTAGTAGAAAAAGCATTCAATTAATGTTTAAAGTTGCGTTTTTCTCTTTTTTTGATTGTTTCATGTTTTCATTTTTACAGAATCTAAACAAAATCTTTAAAAAGCCCCTCATATATAGACAAATTAAATCAAGAAATGCACAAACATTGGTAAAATGTAATGATCTAATGTTTGCTATTTTTAATAATTCATCAGTTTATCTAATAGCTAAGCTTATTTCTCAAAGAAATGTCTTTGTCGAGCCTGAGGCAAAGTTTTCATTGTCTTAAACTCACCATGTTGGAGCAGGCACTGGCAAAGGTCATGAACTTTGGATTGAACTGCAGACAGGTAATGGGGCCTGTGTGCTTCCCGTCTAATAACGCCACCTTCATCCCGCTTTCAGCATTCCACACATGGATCTTTCCATCTTCAGAGCCTAAAACACATCAAATGTTGGAGGTAAACATTCACATTCAGTAATAAAAAGCAGATTACTGAAATAATGAAAGTAACTCTGGTTAACCAGCATCGCTACGCTCCCTGATCTCTGACATGACTGGGATCAGGTGCAGACAGTGTCCATGTGGGACAGTGAGTCTACAATTCTACCGAAATAAAGCACTGGCAAGCAAAAATTTAATGAACTGCACAGTAAATACCTTAGCCTACCAAATATTGCATTAAAGCCATTCTTTGTACTATTATATTGCAACAATACAATAATATGTTGATGTTAGAGGTATTTTTTAGCTGCAAATTATCAAGCGTATGCTAAAGGAATGCTGTTTTATTGCATTGTTGGCAATAAAATTTTTATTTTAGAATGTATTTTTAATAAGTGGTTAAATCCAAAATAGAATATGCCACTTCTTCATCTAATTAATCAATCAAACATCAGAATAATCAGTAACCAAGTAATTATTGAACGCAGCCCTACTAAAAATACAGAATTTGTTTTCACAATCAACCTTATAATATCTTCTTCAGCTACTGGCACATTTATCAAGGAACCTGTAGTTAATTTACGTCTTTTAGTTAACATTTGCTCAATTTTATTTTTGAGTTACTTCATGTTTGCAATGAAAGAAATTTCCCCAGATATTGGTGCGTCTCTAAATTAAACAACAACCATCCTGCCTGTTCTCAGAGCAGCTGTAGGCTTTCAATAAAGCCTTTGATCCAAAAAACAGTTAAAATTATATTTTGTATCATGTGAGCTGAAATCTGGTCCTGTGCTTCAGCTGAAAACACTTCCATCCTTATTCCAAATAAATTAAATGTTCTTTTTGCTGAACTGTTAATTTAATCACCGATAAAGTGACACATAAAAACACACTTATCCAAACTCACCAATCATCACAAACTGAGAATCAGGAGTGAAAGAAGCCTCTAAGGTTACGCCTTTACTGTTGTTGTAGCCCTGTGGATAGAAAATATAAACCCTCAGTATTATTTTTTACCAAATTTTCATTCTCCATTTTGCAGTGACTCCATCTTTACCCCGAAAGAATGCAGCACCGCCCCTTTAAAAGCGTCCAAAATGCGAAGCGCCCCGCCGTTGGTTGAAAGAAGGATGAGTTTTCCATCATTGCTAAACTTGAGTCCAGTCCACTCACATGTCCGATCGTACTGAAGCTTGAAAGTTGCAAACGGACCCTGTTGGCAAGAGAGATCGATTTAGTTCTTTTTGGATCAATTTAATTAGTCGAGCGTCAGACCTCCTTCCATACCTTATCAAATGAGCGCAGATCATAAAGTTTAACCATCTCTGAATTTATGCCAGCTGCAAAAATGAGACCCTCTGGATCAAATGAGCAAACAGGCTTCCCCTGCAGGTGCATCAAACCCTACAAATGCAAAAATAGCAGCAAATACAGCATTAATTTTCTAAACTCGTGGTGCAAGACTACAGAGAACAAACCAACTCCAAATTCAATCTGTTAGGAAGGTTTAATTTTTACAGCACAAGTGTCAAACTACTTCTAACAAATGAGTAAAACTAGATGCCTACCTGGCAGTTCGGTGAGCGCAGATCCCACAACCTGATCGTTTTGTCTAATGAGCCGGAAATAAACGTGTCATCCACAGGAGACATGGACAGAGACGTCACTCTGATGAAAACACACAGGAAGAGGAAACATGAAAACACAGAAACATCGAACCAATCGCGGAAGCACGAGGACAGCACTCACCTTTTGTTGTGTCCAGGAAAATACCGGATATATTTGTTGTCATGAAGAGACAAATACCGGATAGTGTCTTAAAGACAAAGAACAAAATAAGTGGCACCAACATACCAAAATAAACGATTATGTCATGCATAATAGAAAAGAAAAAAAAAAATCAATCCAAAGCTCGTCTGAAGATTGCACTCAACCGTAGGCAAGGCAGTCACTTGTACAGTTAGCTCCTGTATGGGGTAGAATCACAGACCCTCAAACTGTACAAACAACTACCTCAGGCTACAGCGAGCAGCGCGGCGAGCAGCTACGCAACACAAATCATCACCTGAGCCAAGGCAGCAGTAAATTATGCGACAAAACGGAAATTAAAATCAAAATGGCATGCATTTAAACATACATCTTCTGAATACATACCATCGATTTTGTTGGAACTGTAGACCACTGTGTTTGCAGCATGCGTATACCTGATCAGATCCACGCCATACTTTTTACTGTAGAGAGTTCTTTTGGGTCTGTCATAAATGGGATAAAAAACAATAAATTAGAGGAAATTAATCAACAGAAGCACACTTCATAATATAAATAATAATAATTATACAATAATTTAGAAACCTTGCACGGTCAATGTTTGCTACTTTTTACTGAAACTCATCTTGAAATGATTCAGATTTCTAACAGATAAGGGGACTAAAAAAAAACCCACCACACTTGATTTTTATTGTGTCATTATCTACACTCCTCTAAATAATTTCACAAAGCACTGAATCCTTTTTCTTCCAGGTCGCGAGGACAGCACTACTCTGTTGGGCTACCACAGGAGTCTCTTTGGACCTTCCTCCAGGACTCTTACTAACTTTGGCTAAAAATGATAACGAACCAACTAATGTTTTAAAATATACATTTAAAAAGAAATGCTGGTTTTAGCAGTACCAGTTTTTTTATGAAACAATTGCATTGACATTCCACAACATAATGATACTAAATATACCAGTAATAGACTTCTAGATCTATTTCTTTTAGTAAGTTTGTCAAATTTTCTCTTTACTAATAGTACCCAATGTCAAAAATCGCATAGAAGAAAACGGATCCTCTTTTCCAAAAAAATATGTTTTTCTTTGTTTCAAAATAATCAAAAAGGAGTAAAATGATTGTTCTTCAGAAATGACATCATTTTCCCTATTGTAGATGTTTATCAAAAATTGCAAGTTGTCTTTCTTTCAAGAGGTCTCTATGCATCTCTAAATGTGGTTCTAAATTTTCTAAAATTCAGATAACGCTTGTGATTGTAATACAAAAACTTTTATCCTTCCAAACAAACAAGTTGGTATTCACAATTAAATCTAATTTAAGTCACAATAAAATTGACAGATATCCATTAAAAAAACTCCCAATTCAACACTAAATGGAGAGCTCCTTCAGTGACACGTTCTGCACAACAGATCCTTCCTTCCAGCAGACTTTATAAACATCACAGCTTCAACAAGTCTTATACAGGTTGCTGTTATTTGCAGTTTTTCTAATTTCAAATAACATTGTTGATCATATTTGAACATCCCTGTTTGCTTTTTATAACAAATATCTATGCAAATGTATATTTTCTGCTCCAAATAAAGATACTCAGCTGCACATTTCTGTCAATCTGAGTTTACCATTATTATCATAGTATTATTTTTCTTATGTTATAAACTTTCCTTTACCTTCCTGTATGCATGTTCCCACTTATCCTCAACTTGCTGCTGTGACAACTGAATTTCCCCACTTTAAATATTCTAGCCCCGTTAAACCAAAAGGAGAAATGGCGGCAGAACAGCTTAAATATTTAAGATCGAACTATACAACGCTCACTTGCTACAGCACCAGTTTGTCGTCTTAATTATGCGATTTGTTAAAAACTCCAGAAATATTAGGTGAAATTAAAGCGCATTTTCTCAATTTAGCCATCCGCTCCCACTTAGTTTAACAGTAATAATATTCATCCAAGTGTTTTGCTTGATGAATATGAAACTGAATATTTGATGGCACACAGGCTTTGAAAAAAACACAATACTGGTCCAGTTTTAACCGGCAGACTCGTTTATTTTTAATTTCATGCTGCATCGCTCTAAGCACCGCAGCAGGCCTCAGCCATTAGCTTAGCATAAAGCTAACATAAAAAACAAGAGGAGCCGCTCTTACTTTCCCTCCTGGCAGTCGTACAACACTAAGGAGTCGTCGTCGCTGCTGGAAATGATTGCCTCTCCGTTGGAGCAAAAGTCGAAGCAGTTAATTTTGTCCGAGTTTTCTCGGAACACTTTAGCAACCCGAAAGCTCCGGAGCACATTGTCCGTTAGCTTCATGGTGGCCTGTCTGTGTGTGAGGGGAAGCTGGCCCTCGCCCCGCTTTAGAACCACTCAACGGTCACAGTTACGGTGATTTGTGGAGATATATAAACAAAAGCGGTGCAAGAAAAAGTTGTTATTGGGAAAATAAAGTCCCCAAAAACGGCAACCAAATCCCGCCTGGGGTAGTTTGAGTCCACGGCAGAGGAGGGACGAAAGCGCAACGCCTTCGCCACGTCAGTGACGCACAAATCATCACCTGACCGCGCAGTGGCCCAAAATGATGTCTTATCGCGAGATTTTCGTGATGCCATAAACAGCACAAGCAGCAGGATTTGATACGGTTTTCCTGCTTAGTTTTAAATGTCTCAAATAGTTGCCAGGTTGTGTGTTCACTAGCAGCGCTTCCTGTCACATATAAGAACAAAGATTTGTTTTGTGTCTGTCTCTAAATTTTACTCCCGCCGCAAAATAAACACATGATGAAGAAAGTTCCTGGAGGACTTTTGACCCCGCAAAAGGGAAACTCCAAGGTATGAACTACATATTACTGTTTTGGTTGGTTGTGCATTATCGTATAAAAATAATGTAGTCGTTCAGAATTATAATTGTAAAAATAAGTAGATTTAATTACATGTGTATTCATAATGAGGATCACTTTTCGGGACCTTTAATTTTATTATTAATATTCGTATGCCTGGTCTGTACTATATACACTCACTGACAATACATTTTGCTCATACTGAGCTGGACCTTCTTTTGTCTTTAATTTTTTTGTGTCACACAGTCAATAAATAAATCAATCAATCAATCAGATTTTATTTGTATAGCACATTTCAGCAGCAAGGCATTTCAAAGTGCTTTACGTCATATCAAACACAGAAACACAATGCAACATAGAATCAACAATCAAAACACAGCATTAAGTCAAGTTCCATCAATAAATTTGTAATGGATTACGTTTCAAATACAATTCTAAACAGGTGGGTTTTTAGTCGAGAGTTAAAAGAAGTCAGTGTTTCAGCTGTTTTACAGTTTTCTGGAAGTTTGTTCCAAATTTGTGGTGCATAGAAGCTGAATGCTGCTTCTCCTCGTTTGGTTCTGGTTCTGGGGATGCAGAGCAGACCAGAACCGGAAGACCTGAGAGGTCTGGAAGGTTGATACAATAAAAGCAGATCTTTAATGTATTGTGGTGCTAAGCCGTTCAGTGATTTATAAACTAACAGTATTTTAAAGTCTATTCTTTGAGCCACAGGGAGCCAGTGGAGGGACTTTAAAACTGGTGTTATGTGCTCTATCTTCCTGGTTTTAGTGAGAATGCGAGCAGCAGCATTCTGGATCAGCTGCAGCTGTTTGATTGATTTGTTGGACAGACCTGTGAAGACGCTGTTGCAATAATCAATACGACTGAAGATAAATGCATGGATGAGTTTTTCTAGATCTGGCTGAGACATTAGTCCTTTAATCCTGGAAATGTTCTTCAGGTGATAGAAGGCCGACTTTCAACAAGATGGCTGAAAAAAAAATAAAAAAAAACAAACAGGGAAGTTGTTGTAATGTTCAGGAAAACAATTTGACTTTGGGTAAGCATTGGTCTTTAAACAATTTGTCAAAGGTATCCAAAGTGTGTTAAGAAAATATCCCCCACACCATTACACCTCCACCACCAGTCTTACTGATTGACACAAGATAGAATAAATAAAGCCACATTCACTTAAATCTCCTTCTATATGGTAGAAATTTTAAGCACTGTCCAGTAAAGATGAGATAAACGTAGAGTTGAAATGCATGTTCACCAGGGCAGTGATCCCTTTAAATTAATTATTAAACGGAGTTTAAACAACTCCAGTCACTGTTATGTCAGATTTTTGCCTTTGCTGCTGAACTGGAACACACACAACAGGCTGCTGCAGGAATCTGCAGGCTGCAATCGTCCTAAACCATCCACACAGGTAGGCAGACTTAAAACCAGATTTGAAGAGAGTCACAGTAGCTGGTGCACAGTGCACAATATTTAATTTTTGTTCATTTAAAAAATCTATTTAAGGTAGTAAATGTACATGCATTTTATCTATACCTTCTAAACTAAATTGTCAGATAAACATTTGAAATGTTTTTTGTGTAAGTCCAAACAGCATGTTGCAAATCTTGACTGTGGAAATTTGCTTTAAATTTGTATGAAGGTCTTTGGAAGCATTGGAATGTTTACAGTAATGGATCATTTTAAGCTGATGTACATTTTTACAAATAACACTACTATAACACTTTGTATGCATGTAGTTTTCATAAGGTTTTAAATGAAAGACATTTAATAGCATTATGCAAGTCTCACCTTCCTAATTTGACATGCTTTTCTAACTCTACACATCTTGCTGTATCGATTCCTCAGCCCTGCTGAGGTGGCAATGGCCCGCATCCTGTCCTTGTTCCGGTCTCAACCTTTTCTGGCCCTCCTGGGAAGAAGAAACCCCACGTTCTGCAACATGTCCATGGACTCAGGGGCGCGGGAAACCTTCAGAGCCACAGTGGAAGCTGTGCAGCCGGACACCGTGGTGCGGCAGAGCATAGAGCGTAACGGCGACTCAGGTCGTTATTGACGGACGCAGATTCACACTCAGTCACAACATGCACCTGGTGGGCTTTGGGAAAGCGGTTCTGGGAATGGCTGCAGAGGTAGAGAGGATTCTGGGCGATCATCTAGTTAGAGGAGTCATCAGCGTGCCGCATGGGATGCAGCAGACGTTACAACAGCATGGAAAAAGGTGAGCAAATGATGCAGGAGCCATAGTGCATCACAAAAATATCCTTACTAGTTTTTTTTTTTGTTATTATTGGTAACAACCACCAACTTAATTTTCAATTCAACTGAATCGAGTCAGGAACTTAATAAATAAATAATTTATGATCACCTGTTTGTAATTAAATCTCAGTATAAGTCCAGCTTTTCTGTGAAAGCCTCTGGAGTTTCTCTGAAACTCTGGAGGAGATGCAGGAATCCACAGCTCATGAAGACAGCTATCAGTTGTGCAATCTGCAAATCCAACTTTTATTGAAGAGAGGTTAAGAAGAAAGCCATTATGGAGAAACATGAAAAATGTAGTTTGCAGTTTTTCAAGCGTGATCTGGTCAGGTGAAACCAAAATAAAACTTTTTAGGCCTACAAAGGAAAGATTAAAGATGAAAAACTAACACTGAACTACACACTAAACTCGCCATTTCCCACCATGAAACATGGCGTTGACAGCATCATGCTGTGGGACTACATTTTTTTCATCA
This sequence comes from Xiphophorus hellerii, assembly GCF_003331165.1. NCBI lineage: Eukaryota > Metazoa > Chordata > Actinopteri > Cyprinodontiformes > Poeciliidae > Xiphophorus > Xiphophorus hellerii. The sequence goes on along the minus strand of NC_045691.1, from coordinate 14,335,854 downwards.
GGGACAGGAAAGCTGGTCAGAGCTGAAAATCAAGGAATCATGGAATAAAGACAATCTTCTTATGACAATGTCAGTTTATTTATAAAACAACAAATGTTGACCAAGTTGCTGTACGATTCAATAGAATGAAGTAAGATTACAATACTAAGAACAAGAAAAAAAATTTAAAGCAAAAATACAAATTATATACAAACTCACATTATAAAAGAAACTCAAACTCTTGTCATTTGATTCATTTTTGTTTGAATCAAACACCAATGAATAAAAATGGGTCTTGAGTCTCGACAGTCTCAGCATTCCGTACATTAAACTAATCCAAAGTTTAGGAGTACAGATTGCAAAAGTCCAATCACTTCGGTTATGCTAACTTTTACCTTTTGCAATCATTTGCCACTTTGTGTTAAAAAGTGTGAACAATTTCAAGGAATGTTTAACTAATTTCTGAAAACTATCTAAAATATCACAAACAATATGGATATATGTGACATTTTATGCTTTTTATCCATCACAGCCATTTGTTGCTAAAAGCAGACAGTCGGATCAAAGTCATGGAGGGAGCCAAACACAACCTACCTGATGACGACTCTCTGAAGGCAGGCCGAAGGCATCAAGCAGTTAGCTACTGAATTGACAGAAAAAGATTTACTGCTTGTGCTAATATCAGGTAAAACGCATGATTTTTTTTTTTTAATAGTCCCACCGATTTCTACCCTGTTTACTGTTTATTTATTTACACACAGACAATGTACAACATTTCAGTAATTTTTTAAAAGAAGAGATTTGTGGTACCAGGTTATAGCAAAGAAAATGCTAAGGAAGTAAACCAATCACACTACAAACCAGCATACAGTTCACAAAGCAACTTCATCAATAATGACTACAAATCTGCTTGTTTAATAGCCATATTATTAGCCAAATGTGCAGGTTTGTTTCCGTCTAGGTGGAGGCTCTGCTCTGCTACCAGCACCAGTACCTCCAATCTCGCTGCAGGAGAAGCTTGATGTAACTCGCAGACTTGCAGCTGCTGGCGCGACCATCCAAGAGCTCAACAAAGTTCGTCGAGCGCTGTCTTTGTTGAAGGGTGGAGGGCTTGCACACCACGCTCACCCCGCACAGGTAAGTCACCCCGCACAGGTAAGTCACAGCAGTTGTTTAAAGGGACAGTATTATGTAAAATCTACTTTTTTGAGTTTCACATCATGTTATAATGTTATTCCCTCATCAAAACCATACCTGGAGACGTGCTGACTTGATTCTTTCATTCATGTTTGAGAAATTCTTTAATCTCCATGACAACCATTCAGCTCTGCAAAACACCTGGTGGACCTAGCCCCGCCTTCGAGACTCAGCTCCTCCCCCTCTGAGCCAAAGTTTCCCCCCACTGAGCTCCTTCAGACTAGCCAGCAGCCACTAGCAAACACCTGGTGGATCATCTGCTGAGCTCATTGTAGGAGCTAGCTTCTCAGTGAAACGCTGGTTAAAATGTTGCTCAACGTTAAGAGAGGAGTGATGTTGTGATGGCTTCCTGAAGGCAGAATTTCAGAAAGCGCAGGAGTTTTTAACAGAGACAGAGACCCAATTTTAAGGCACTAAATTACAAAGTCAAATTTCTTTTAAGTAGGGGTGCACCAATAAATTGGCTTGATTGCTTTGAGAAATTGGTGATCGGTCGATACGTACATGTGAAGCCGATTTTATGCACAGATCTTATCTAACTTGGCAAAGGTTTATAAATCAACCACTGTCCTCTTCTGCTCTCCCATGGTAGAGGTTTAACTGACAGCAGGTCATGCCTGCAGTTAACCATAGTCACCACACTGTTAATTTTATTGCTCTATTTAGCAACAATTCAGACAAAAAAAATCAGTGTCGCCCAAAATCAGAATCGGCAGGTCAGGCGTTTTTTTTCTGTGATCGAAAGGAAAGCTGCAATCACTGAACCTCTATTTTTAAGTCATATGCATTTTTATAACAACTGAAGGTAGCATAGTAACTTCATTGTGCTGTAAAACGTAACTACGTGTGGCTGGAAAACACATAATACTGCCCCTTTAACAATGTTTGCTTATTAAAAGAAGAGCATATTTCTGATTTTCCCCATCATTTCATCAAAGGTGGTTTCACTCATACTGTCTGACGTGATTGGGGACCCTCTTGATTTGATAGCAAGCGGCCCAACAGTGACATGCGAGGTGTGGCCGGAGGAGGTTTTATCCATCCTTGAACGACACAAACTTCTCAGCTCCATGCCAGCTTCAGTCACACAGGTCCTTGTGAGACAGGGTCCCCGCTGGAAAGAGAGTAACAAGCACTCGGATTCACCTGGAGAGGCTCTCAATGCTGTGATTGGCTCCAATACAGTTGCGCTCACCTGCGCTGGCCGGCGAGTTCGAGAACTGGGTTTCCGTCCTGTTGTGCTTTCACCGGGAGTCTGCGGCGACGTGAGGCTCGTCTCCAGGCTGTACGGCCTGCTGGCCCGGTTCGCCTGTTCCCAGGAGGAACCGCCTCCGGAGATCGCAGCCGAAGTGCTGAGGCTCGGACCGGAGGTCGGCGTGGAGAGCTGGGACCTGTGCCGAACCATGCAGGTGTTGGGCGAGGGGCGCGCCGAGGGGTGGGGCGCCACATGTGTGTTAGCTGGAGGAGAGCCCACTGTGGAGCTAACGGGCAAAGGGCGAGGAGGTCGAAACCAGGAGCTGGCTCTCCGAGTGGGACTGGAACTGAGAGGCCTGGAGCTCCCGCCGCAGGGGCCCGTGTTTCTGAGCGGCGGCACCGATGGTCAGGACGGACCCACGGAGGCTGCGGGGGCCGTCACTGATGCGGGGCTGTACGACGAAGCCCAAGCCCAGGGGTTAGACATCGACGGCTTCCTCAGTAATAATGACTCCTACACTTTCTTTTCCCGTCTGTCAGGCGGAGAGCGTCTGCTGGTGCCTGGCCTGACCTGCACTAATGTCATGGATGTTCATGTGCTGCTTATCCCACCTATTCCCATTAAAATTAGTTAACACACAGGCTAAACAGTGCAAAATAATGAGTAGATCATCATGTCAGTAGACATGAAAGGCTTTTTAGGGTTTTCTATTTTTATATTTGACACTCATGGTAGGCAGAGGTGAGTAGAGTATCCAAAAATTGTACTCAAGTAAGAGTAGCACTACTACAACATATTTTTACTCAAGTAAAAGTAAAAAGTAGCTGTCCAAGAAATTATTCAAATAAGAGTAAAAATGTATTTGGTAAAAAGGCTGAAAGTACTGAGTTACTGATCCAAACATAATTTAATATTTACAGATTACATCATCAGATGCAAAGGGGCGTCTCATAAAGTTTGTGGAAATTTTATTCCACAAACTTGTGGAAATTTTGGTATTTTAAAGATCAAAATGAAAATAATTGATATATAATGCTACAATTATGAAATAAAATAAGGCAAAAGAAACATTTCCTCAAATAATTTTTTTAAACTTTAACAAAAACTGCAGGTCTATGTCAGTGTTTTCCTTCTTAATGTAAAAATCATTCTAATGTTATGTACTAGCCGACGGCAAGATTGTACATTAAAGTATCAAATATTATTCTGACCTCATCTTGTTTTTCAATAAAAATGAAATGACTACAGATTTATTTGTGTTTTTCTTTTAATTAAAAAGATCAACTGAAAAATAAAATCACATTTTTTATTATGGTAAAATTTTACTCTCAATGAAATGTGTATTTGATTTTGTTTTATAATATTTTTTATACAATTCTTTGTTCTCTAAGCATGCAAACTGTGTATAATCATAGGCAGTGATTTCCTCTTTAGATCACAAATTGGACTGACAGGGAGACACTGAACAGGTTTCCTCCAGAAGGTTTACTGCCAAATGAGCAGCAGCTCTGTCCCCTGAATTTGTCTGTTTGTCTGGAAAATTCATTCACCACTTTGTGCCACTTCCCCATTCCTCTTTTAAGACGGGAACATGTAGAAAAGGTTGCCTGCACAATCCCTCCCATTCCCACTCTACAACTGCACTATTTTATTTTGATTCATCACATTGCATAAATAAAACTGGCCACAACTGATACTTCAATAGTAAATATTTACACAGCATATGCTCCCTCTACTACTACTACTAATGCCAAATCTATTAATAAAAACTGTCTTTTATTTTGTGTCCTGACTTCAAAAATACATTTGTTGCACCAAGGTTTCTGTATGACCTTGGAAGTGAAATTATAGTTGCATCAAACCCAAAACCACGACTGTTTCACATTACCACTGCTGCCGCTCACGAAATTCACAAGTGGTCCATGTTGACAACACGATTTATTTTAGTCATTCTTGCTGAAAAGTGTCCTGCTCTGTGACCGGTGGTCAAAGTAAGTATGCCACAAACTTTGTTCAACACCATCCCAGGAGAACTGATAGATGTTCGTGTCTAGATCATCGAAACTGATCATGTTCATTTAGTGTCTGAAGTAAAAATGTCCAGCCCTGATTTCAGGATGAGTACTCAGTCATGATGGCTCTTCATGGGGTCCCCAGCTTCACTCACCCTACAAGATAACAGATAAAAGATCATAAACAACAACAATAGCCATGCAATACATGAAGAATAAAACATAAACGGAGCTTAATTAAAGCGGGCTATCTCCATGGAAACAAAAGTACCCTTTTGAATTTATGTGAGCCACATAATTCCAACATCGGACACTCACCATCCGCCCAGGTGGGAAGCTGCCTCCGGTGTTCCTCCGTTCTGCCCAGCCCCTGGATGTAAACACAGAGCATGCTAACGCGACTAGCTTGGATTTACACAGCCAAGTGTTCCTGTGCGGGACGTATAACACCCACCTTGTCGGTAATACATGTCGTTCACTGTGTTCCCGTAGACTTTCCATGCAAAGTGAATCGCGATTAGACTAAATATCAGCCAGCTGAGCAGGATTTTGAATATGGAGACCCTCATGTCGTTGGCGAGCCAATCGTCCACAAACTCGGAAATAAACGATAGACAGCTGTCAGCGATGCGGGACAGAAACTCAAAATCCCACGAATCCTCCATATTGTCCGCTTATAATGTTAATGTCGAGAGAAGCGGGCCAGCTGCTTGTCCATTTACTTTGGTTAGGCAGGATGCGTTTTCTGTTCCTCCACCGTTAGCTTTGTTTACTACAACATTCTTCTTCTGTTGCTTTTTGTTCGTTAGTAAGAGCGCAGTACCGCCACCTACTGGACGAGATGCATATTAGCATATTTAAATTCATTACACATAAGGAGATATTTCGGGCGTTTCTTGTAAATTTTCCTTATTTTTAATTTTTTTTGCCCAATATCTTTATATTTTATTATTACATTTTACATTAAATTATTTATTAATTTTGATTATTACGGCTTACACCGTATAAAACCCCCAAAATTAAGTTTCTCTGAAAGTTAGAATCCAAAACTAATAAAAAAGGATTTTTAACATAAAAACATTAAAGCGTTTTATTGGAAGATGTAGTGGAAGGAAAACACACACAAGCAACAAAGTTAAGTGCAGTCTTCAGAGGATTATAAAGTAGAGCCCATTCAAGAATTTTTGACAAATTGGAAATTAAGTCAGTGGATAGATTCATGAGTTTTTCAGCTGAAACACTGAAATTAATCACCTTTTGACGAATCTCAAATTTATTGAGATGGAACCTGTAATAAATAAACTTTAAACAGTTTGAAACCCTTTCACAATTAGTAATTACAATGTTATGGATTTTTTCTTCATTAATTCTAATAGTTCTATACTTTCTTCTTTTAACCATTCCATCTATCCATCCATCCATCTGTCCATCCATCCATCCGTCCGTCTGTCCGTCCATCCATCCGTCCATCCGTCCGTCCGTCCGTCCATCCATCCATCCATCCATCCATCAGGCGTTCATGAGGCGTCCTAACCAGGTACCTGAGCCACCTGAACTCTCTTCCCTCCACATGGAGGAGCAGCAGCTCTTTGTCAGAGAAATACCACCATCTTCACAAACTAAATACAATTGTTTTATTTAAAATACATTCTAGCCCAGTTGATATTGAGTTAATAACTAATGTTATAAGCTAATTTAGTGTTAGCTCATTAGATTAATCTATTACATGTCTTAAATGCACGATGTGCAAACAGGTTAAATAAGAAGGTGCCTTCAGGAAACTGCATCGGCCCCTGGTATACCTAGAACCGGCCCTGTCTCGTTCCTGTTGTGTTTTTTTTACCAACCGCTCAGATTTTAAGGTTTCCTAAGGGGGCGGGACTGACAGGCTCCTACCAACGTTCTGATTGGTCAGTTGAACCCGTCATCGTCGATTCCGGAAGTCCGATGTTGTAAGAGCAAGATTTGTTTTCGGCTTCTAATTCTTGACAGCTTTATTTGCCTCCGGGCTGCAGAGGAAACTTAATGTAGCTAATTGTATTTTTTTAAAGGCAACGCTTTGACATTTTTTACAAACGTAAGTGTTGTTGTTTTTGTTTATTTGTGTAATTTAAAAGGAGCTCGTTTAAGCCGAGGCCATGAAATTCATCTGTGTGTGTCTCGCTTGTTAGCGGCGAGCTCTGCTAGCTTCATGTCTACAGTCACCGTTTGCTGACTTTTATTCTAATTCACCGCCACACATCTGTCATTATAAGGAGGTTAACTGCATTAAGCGTGTTTGTGGTCGCAGATGTGACGTTGGTTACTGTTGAGAAACTTATTTCAACACAATCCTTGGCTCCCTCTCGCTTTCTCTTGGTCTCACCGAGCTGTGTTGGTGTGTAACATTAGATCGGCTGAAGCTGTAATCAGATTTGAATTCCAGTGTCTGTTCGGTGTCCTGGGGCTGTTTCTCTCCTCTGCTCTCATGTGACCTCCAGAATAAATGCTCTCATTCATCAGCTCCTCACATCTCAGGGTAAATGTGCTTTAATCGCGGACCTGAACGTGGATTCTCTTACTTGTTTGTAGTGAGTGGGATGGTATCATGGAGGAAGACCACCATCGAGACAGAGAAGCTCAGGCAGTGAACATTTCTGATCCTCCAGCGGAGAACAATCCACCTGGTAAATATGAGTTCATGCTGAACGCTGAAACCCAGTATTTGTTTTGCAAATTTAGCATATTCAAATTTGCGTGCAAATAAGGATTACAGGTTTGTATTAGTTGCATTTGAGCTTTTATAGTTTTTAAAGTATAAGCGCTTTAATGTCATATCCAAGACCTGCAGAAGAAGAATCTTGTTTTTAAGTGAACAGGGAGACATGTGATTTATTTAATTGGGTCCTGGTCAAAAATCCAAGCTATTACTGAAAATATTCATAATAATAATATAGAAATGAGCAATTATTGAAATATTCCATAAACTTAAATATGTAAAATTATTTAAATGTGAATGATTAGACTAAATTAAAATAGAAATGGTCCATAAAAAATAAGTTCAATATATGTAAAAAAAAGAAATGTAGAATTTATTTGTATTATTTCAGTTATTTCACAGTTTGTTTGTTCTGTGCTGCTGTAAACAAACAAAAATAATTTACGCTGCTTCTGTGATTCACGTGTCTCCTAAAACCGTATTTATAGTTTGCAGTGCAGATACCATAAAATTATTTAATTTAAATAAATTGACATTTTTAGATGTTTAAATTATGAACACATTATGTTGAATACATCTGAATATATAGTTAACACGTTAGCAGATTTTGCTTCTCAAAAACTGGGATTACTATTTATATAGTTATTCTGCAGAAGTACAAAATCACAGAATATAACTTTTTCTGTTTAAGACAAAGATAAAGAAATGACTTTAAACAATAAATAATTTGCTATCATATAGCCTGAAAATGAGAAATGAACATTTGTTTTTGATTCCTTTCAGTAGCCGATTATAAAAGCTCCTCAATTAGTTTTTTTTTCTCCTTTTTTTCCTCCCCTCCAGGGAGTCTTTTGTGGGCTCTAGTGTCCCTTATATGAAAGTAGGCTGACAGGAAAGGGGGGAAGACATGCGGCAAATGTCGCCGGGTCCGGGAATCGAACCCTCGACGGCCGCGTCGAGGACTCGAGGCCTCCAAACGTGTCTCTGTAAACTAAACTGTCCTTCAAAAACGTGTCTAGTTGAGATCAAAACAACAGACTGAAGATTTTTGTCATCCGGTTTTTAGTAGAAAGAGAGAAAAAAGAAAAAAACAATAAATCATGCAAATTAAAGTTATTGATCTTGTGTTTTATCCTGTGATTGATTTATTGCTCATTGTCACAAGACTACTCATGTGTTTGTCGTTTTTCTTTACTTATTTCATGATTTAGTTTTCTTTCATTGCAGCCGACACCCTGGCCACTTCTCTCTGTCTTTTGGGGAACCACATGTTTCCCGATTCAGTGGCGACGAATGCTTGCAGCGGCGTCAACCGGAGCGAGCCGGCCAGTTTGCAGCCGTCTGATGTTACAGCAGAGGATCCGGGTCCGGAGGCAGAACCTCCTTCCAACCTGGGAACTGAGTCAGAGACGCCAGACTGTCAGAACAATCTGCCGGCCCACTCAGCTGGCAGAGGGACCGAAGATGCTGGTGTTGAGAACGATCAGAGCGACTCGGGGGAGTTTGTTGTTACAATGCTGGCCAAGGCCAAGCTGGAGGAACAAGGTATAGGCGTGAAGGGAAGATCGTCTCCGTTGCTGGAGGCGGGAATCCAGGAGTCTCCTTCGTTCACTTCTCATCGAGACGAGGATGTTACGGCCGACAGCTGGCGGCGACACAGGAAGCACGTTTTTGTGCTGAGTGAAGCCGGAAAGCCTATTTATTCCCGATACGGCAGCGAAGAGGCTCTTTCTTCCACCATGGGCGTCATGATGGCGCTGGTGTCGTTTGTCCAAAGCGGAGATAACATCATCCGCTCAGTGTATTCAGGTGAGAGCATTGACTGTGGTGGTAAACATCGGGATGGACGATAAATCGATAAGAATATATATTGTGATAGATCAATATAAGTAGATAATACATCTGATAGAATATTGAATATATAGAGTATTCACTGAACAACATTCTGGGTAATATAGGCAGAAAAAAGACTTTAGCCACTCAGCCTCTTTTTCTTCTTTTTTTCTCTATTTTTATTTATTTATTTGGTTTGCTTTCAAAGAGTTGCTATTTTAAAAAAATCTTGTTGTGGTTTCTTTCTAGCACAATGACAATAAAATAAATTATGATCCTGATTTTCATCTTTTCACAGCCAGCTAAATAAAGCTTGTGGAATTAACTAACTCACTCTTTGGTTGCCTAGCAACTCACTCACTCTTTGGTTACCTAGCGACAACCTGCTGAGTAACTGCCGCAGCAGCAGCTTAAGGTTCTGTCACTTTTCCCTAACTGCTTAAAAATAAAAACCAATGTTGTGGAGTAAAAACTGTGGATAAAACACTAAAGGTCACAGTAGTAGTTTGGCAATATTTCATATGTTTAAGACAAAAAAACCTGATCAATAATTATCAATATCAACTGATATGAAATGCTTTTGTAAACACTAGGTAAACCAAATTGATTTTACCTGTGCTAAATTCAACAATTATTTATTATATGACAATTATAATATTGTATTATTCTTATTATTGTTCAAGATGACTTGGCTTAGCGGTAATTTGACATTAGCCATTTGTGACGGTTTTAAAAACCAAATCTTCTTGTTGTTCTATGTATAGCAGCGTTATATTTGAGGTCTTTACCAAATGATGAAGCTAATTTGTAAAATTGCAGCAGCTGTTAGAGAAAATAAAACGCATATAGGAAGTACTCAAAAATATAAATAATCAAATAACAACACCAGTATTAAATGCTACAAATTAAGACTTTATTGTCAAAAGTGAGAAAGCATTGGGTTTTAATTTTTGTCACATTATGATTTTTTTTTAAATGGAAGTTTTGATCTTAAATCATTTGAAAACCAGGTATTGTATTTTTCCCTGCAGTTCACAGTTATATATGGCTTTATGCAGATAAAATACACTGCAGCTGATTTCAAGGTGTTTAATTACCAAGTCAAATTTCATCTAAGTCATGTATGATTTATATTCAGCTTTTTATTACAGCTGAAGTTAAGATAGTGACTTGGTTGTGCTATAAAATGTGCCTGTAAACACATAACGCTGCCCCTTCAGCCTCTTGTCCCGTTCTGTCTCGATCCTACCAGAGGAGCACACGGTGGTGTTCCTGCAGAAAGGACCCCTGGTTCTGGTGTGCGTCTCCAGCAGTCGTCAGTCTGAGCAGCAGCTGCGTGAAGAACTCCTCTACGTGTACCACCAGATCATCAGTATGCTCACCCAGGCCAGCATATCCCGCATCTTTGAGCACAAGAAGAACTACGACCTGAGGCGACTCCTGGCCGGATCCGAGAAGATCCTGGACGGCCTTCTCAACCTGGTGGATTCGGACCCGAGCTTCCTGCTGGCAGCCGTGCACTGCTTGCCTCTGGCCTCCTCTCTCAGGGACTCTCTCAGCCAGATCCTGCAGAAAGCGATCACCCCCAACCTGGTTTTCTCCATCCTCGTCGCCAAAAACCAGCTGCTAACCATCGTCCAGGAGAAGACGGTGATCGAGGATGCGAGGCTGGCGCCGGCTGACGTCCACCTGCTGCTCAACCTCATCGGAGCCTCGTCTGCGTTTCAGGCCGGGGAGATCTGGACTCCGATCTGCCTGCCCCTCTTCAACCCTGACTGTTACTTTTATGCTTACATCTCCTACCTGGACCCGCCGGAGTGTACCGTTTGTTTGCTGCTGCTTTCCACGGACAAGGAGGCTTTTTACGCCGTAGCCGAGTGCAAGAGGAAGATCGAGGAGGCCATGTTGGCGCAGAACTCCCTGAGCCTCATTGCCAAAGCTCAGTCGTACAGCGTGAGCCAGGTCGGTGTGTCGGACCTCAGGCACTTCATGTACAAGCCCTTCGACGTGCCGGACAACCACCGCCAGCTCACTCAGTTCACCAGGTGTGTGCTGGGAAATGTAGTTTTTATTGTAATCCTGTAGCAATGACAGGGTACTTTACTACAGCGTATTGGAGCCATTGTGCATAAAAAAATGTAGCAGTAAATTTCCGCCAAAAGAAATTTCTGAGTTTAAAACGTTTAAAATTTGCAAGAAATAACTTAAAGTGTTGAGATTAATTTGAGAAATTTTCTAAAATCAAATTGGACATTTAAATTTGAAAAGTAAAATATTTGCTAGATAAAAATATTCGACTTCTGAATTTTCTAGAAAAAAAATGTACAAATTTATGAGTTTAAAATGTCAAACATTTGCTAGAAAAAACTCAGAAATTTTTACATTAATCTTAAAAATTTCCTGGAAAAAAACTTTTAAATTTGAGTTCAAGTCAAACATTTTAAACTTTTCAAACTTAGAAATTTCGTTGCTGTTTCTAGAATATTTCTGAGATGAATCTGAAAATTTCTCTGTTTTCTTTGGTCCTTTTTTTTCTACCTACAATGGCCCTTTTGGTAGGTTTCAGAAAGTCACGAAATACAAAGAAACATACATATGTTGGGGGATCCTGCTGCATACAATCAGGGTGTACTTGCCTTATTATGCCTTTGTTGTTATAATACTTGAAAATGCTTTCAAAACAACAATATAATTGTTGATCACAATAACTTCTGGAAAAACTTGTTATTGCGACAGACCTATGCGTGTATGAATATGTGTTAATAATAATCTGTGAGCTTCATACTACTTTGTGTGTTTACCTGCCTGCAGTCCTGAGATGGAGGCTCCCTACGGCAGCGATGAGGAGAAAATGCGGCTCCTGGATTTGTATCGTTACATGCACAGCCGCATCCACAGCACCTCACGGCCCCTGAAGCTGATCTACCACGTCGCTGAGAGGGAGACTCTGCTGGCCTGGGTGAGCAGCTGCGCTTTAGGTTACTGCAGTCATGCATAATATATACGGATTTTAGAAATTCATGGACGCTGGTGTTCCAATCGGTTCATTTTTAAGGCTTCTAGCCTACTTCTCCAGTTTTCAGAAGTGATTGAACACATAATGCACTTATCATTGATAGGGATTTGATCAATATTCGGTGCTGATTATTTTCTATGAGTGGGATGTTTTAGCATATTCATTACGGTGCAAAAATTCCTTAATATCAACCAAAAAAGGCTCTGAAATTAAACGGTTGAATCAATGTTGTCTGCACAAAACTTAAAATTAGATTTTACTCTCTTTTTCTTATTCCATCCGCACCATTATGTTGTTCCAAATTAATGACCACAAGTATATACAAACTTGAGATTTTGAGCTCATTTCAAAATGAGCTATTTTAGGGCGTCTTGTCGCTTTAAATCCAAATAAGCTGCTGCTGGCCACGCCCGCCCGACGTAACGTTTACACTTCACATGAAAATGGCTGCAAACAGACGCGCAATTATACAAACCGCATATTTTTGTAAGGCAGCACGGCCTCCTGTTCAACCAAGAAGAGTGCAGCAAGTGGTTTCTGGACGTTAAGTCAACAACAAAACACTTGTTTATTCCAGCAGCCGTTGAACGGTGCATACAGCGGTGAAACCAGCTGACCGAACGAGCTGGAACTCTGCTTGGGTTGCTAGGTAACGGGCCTGGGCTCAGCTGAGGTTGCTAGGTAACGGCTGCTAGGTAACGGCTGCTAGGTAACGGCGCAGCGCCCATTGAATGTGTGAGATTTTTGAGTTATTGAACTTATTGAATGTATTTTTTTTGTTGTTGTTTCTTTTTGAGCACTTGGGTTCGTTTATAGAAATAGTTGAACCCAAAATGCAAGTTTAAAAATGTTCAAAAATTGGATTGATTTTCACATTTAGTCAAGTCTGTGTTGTTTTTTGTTTTAGGTGACCAGCAAATTTGAGCTCTACACCTGCTTCAGCCCTCTTGTGACAAAGACCTGTGCCATTACTGCCATCACTAAGCTTCTGAGATGGATTAAAAAGGAGGAGGACCGCCTCTTCATCAGATACCCTCCTAAGTATTCAACCACTCCGAACCCCAGCAAGAGCTCAAGGAGCAGCAGATCCGAGCAGCAAGACACCACAGATAACGGCTTCCTATCTCTGCTATAGGACTCTGCTAGCGCTGCTCTGAAGCCGCTGCCTCACTCAATAATCATTTTTACGGTGACTCGCTGGTGTTTTTCAAAATCAGTTTTTGAGAGGTATTGGACTTGACGTAAACTGACGAGTAGAACCAAACACTACGTTTAGGCTATTTAAAAAGTCTCCAGTATTCTCCTCTTACTGGGAGCGAGAGCATGTTGTTGCATCACTGCTTTCCTTTAGAGACAGGTTGGGGCGAAGCGGCATTCGTAAGTTTTAGTTTGAACTGTGGTAGAAGCTAATTGAAAAAAAAAAATAATATTTAAGTGAAAAAGTTTTTATATTGTTTTATTACAGAAAAAAAAAGAGAGAAATTTTCCTCACGGGCTGTGAATGTATCACTCAGATGGCAGTTCGAATCATAAGCTACATCCGTAGAGTTCATTTGATCAAAAAAAAAAAAAGAAGTAGGTCACATGTAAACGTTTTGGGAAGCGGGGAGTTTGCAATAGTTATTATTTTTTGCTTTAAGATTCACAGAAACTGGAATAATGACACTGGAACTGCCACATATGGACTCTCAGATCATGTTTTAAAACCAACGGCAGAGTTTCGTTACTGCTGATATTTATACATCCAGCTGAAAGAAAAGTTACACATTTTAGTCCGATAACAAAGCATTCCCATCCTGGTGTCTAGTCAGAATCATCGGCACATACAGACAACTTGATGAGTTTATTCACAAAGACAAATTCAGACTTCACATCATGTTTATCTGCAGATCATCTCATCTATGAAGAGTTTGGCTGTTTTCTCTTTATGAATGATGTCTTCATACTTTTGTCTCCTGAGGAATTTTCATTCATTTCAAGTCTGAAGAGTATGTTTGGTTTCATGAAATAAATTTCAGATTGCACATATTTTTGTGTGCGTTTCTTTCAGGGATCGTATTTTTGTACTCAACGTCTTCATTCCTGTTTATTTTAAATGACAAAAATTAACTAAATTTAGTGTGGAGATTTCTTTAGTAGTCAGCTCTTATAAAAATTATATCATTATAAAAACAGACAGGGAGGACAGAGACAAGGAAGAGAAGAAAGGAATGAGGATAAAAGGAGGAAACAGACAAGAAAAGAAGGAATAAAGGAAGATCATAAAGAAGGTAAGAGTGAAGACAAAACATGGTCAAAGATTAGAGAGGAAAAGCAGAAAACAGGAAAGATAGAAGGAGGACACAAAGAAAGATATTTACACTATAGGGTAAAAAAATTGGGAAAGACAAGGAAGTAAGGAAGGAGAAGAATATACTCCAATGGGATAAGGAAAAGTTTTAAAATACAAAGGATGCTAGGATGGAAAGACAGGCACAAGGAGGTAAGGAAGGAGACAGAAGGGAGAAAATAAATACTTATTCAGGCAATAGGAGATAAAGTCTTGAAATACAAATATGTTTTCCAAGCTCTCATTTAGGGTGCACTGATTTTCTTATTCAATGATCTTATGTAAGAATCCACCTCTGTCTTCTGCTCTCTCATGAGGTTTGACTGACCGACCGGCCCACCAGGTCATGGCTGCACGTTTGCAGATAATAATCACCCCACTGTTGCCAACAGTGACTTAAGTGATTTTCTTGCTGTAATTTTCAACACTTCAGCCAAAAAGAAAGAAAAAAAAAAGGGTATTGGCTAAAATTGGAATCGGCAGGTCAAGCTGTTTAAAGATCGGTAATCTGCAAATGGCCATAAAACTTCAATACTACTCTTATCTTCTTTTATTTTTTAACCTTTATTTCACCAGGAAAATCCCATTGAGATCAACAATCTCTTTTGCAGAGATGCTTTGCTTTACATCTCAAGCTTTTCCAGACTGCATAAAAACTCAGCTCTTTGGAAGTGATGATCCTTAATCTGCTTGTTTCATCATCAGAAAAAAATAATTTAGCCAATAAAAAAGTTCAGAATCTGAATTTTCCAAAACAGTAAAATTACTCCTTTAGAATAATTCATAATTAGATGAGATCCTTTATCTTTGATTTGCTACATCGAAACTTTTAGGTTTTGAGTTGTTTACAGGAGTTATTTCTACCCCTTAAAGTTTTCACGTCATCATAGACTAACCACAAAATATTGCATAATTGTAAAGAGCATAATAATGACATAAATAATTGATCTAGTTTTTATATTTTAACTCTAAAACATTTGTTCAGGCCCCTGAACTCAGATATTTCTAGAAAAAAAATAAAATCCAATGCAACAAATTACCTTTAAAAGTCAAGTAATTATCAAAAACAGAGCACTGCATGCAATTTAACTCAGTTGTTAAGTTGCCCTACTCCACAAATCTGAGTTTTATCAGAGTGGAAACAAAAAAAAATCATGCCAAAAGAAACTGAGGACAAGTTTTTAGACACATTATGAGTCTACAGCTTTCAGGTTTTCCCATCTGTAAAAAAAAAAACCCAACTAATAGTTTTAAATGACATCTAAAATTGTGAACAAAGATCTGTCAAAACCCCACATGTTCTCATCAAACACACCACCAGCAGTTGTTTCAAACAGCGTTTATTCCTGTGAGAAAATATTGTCTCAGGCAGACAATAGATCTTGCGGTAGACTTTAAATGACAAGATCAAAAACATCTGTGCCACCGAGAAAAATGAAAACAATCTGTAGTCTGCTGTCTACAGTCGTGTGTCACCGCGTTTTCTGCTGACATGTTGGTAAAACACCGTCACTACTATAAAGAGCTACTCAGCGTCATACATAAATCTTTTCAATAATTCAGTTTTTTAAATAACTCCCTCTACGGCAACAAATTATAAATTAAATTCTATATTTGATTTTTGCATTCCTTAAATTACTTCATGTAAGCGAATATAAACATACATTTACATATTTACAAAACTATACACATGCACTTTTACCACACTGAGATTGTATACATAGATGTATCAGCTGTACATGAACAGACGCAGTAGGTTTTGCCACATATTTGGCTCCAGGAAACACCAATCGTATAGATTTTATTAAAACTAGACCATTTGTGCTTTTCAAGTCTTTCCAGCCAGATTTACTAGCAAAGTTCTTCACCGGTGTGTAATCGCTTTCCTGAATCACCGCTGTAGTGGTATCTGCGCCGACCGCTCTCAGTCTACTGTCATATTACAGTTTCACAATATGGAAAATAATCAAACACGAACAAAGTTTCACCAAAAGCGTCTCATAACTGGACCTAAAAGTTGCAAAAATGTTGGCACTGTCAGCTGGGACAAAAATAATTTCAGCTGGAATTGAAGAATTTTAAAAGCTATAAAAATAAACCTAGGATAAAAGAGAATGAGTTTTAAAAAAATGATAACAATGTGATGACTTTATATTTAGAAAATCAAAAAGATTTAAAGGAAATGTTTGGTGGCCTCCACAGAAACCAGATATTTACATACTCCTGACTGTCTGACTGACCTTCTCCGGTTTCCTCTGGTGAAGAAGCCGAATGAAGCTGATAAAAGTGTCGCTATCCACAGTGAAACTATCCCTGAAAAGCCACGCAGAGAGGAAGAAGCCATTACTCGAAGAGCAACAGTGAAAAAAAGCTAAACTACAGTTTAGATTAAAGGTCAAAGTCCTGCTGTCTGACGAAGGGTAAGAAGGGCAGATTACAAATCTGATAACACCATTCTAACAGTGAAGTACGGCGGTGGCAGCACCATGATGTGGGGGTGTTTTACCCCATCATGAGGAGGGACATTATTTAGAAATATTGAAGCAACCTCTTAAGACATCCTGGCAGGAATTTAAAGCTGTGGCACAAACTGATCGTCCAATAAGGCGAAGTCTTATTTAGTCTTATTTAACGTCAGTGAGTCCAGTGTATGTAAATATCTGGTTTCAGCTGCGTGTAAAACTCCAAGTCCAGGTGTGAAACGCAATGCCAAGGTGAAACTTTCACACTTCATCATACACAGTGACATTTCAAGAGCAAATACAATCTAAATATGTTTGGAACCATAAACAATCCCTTTGACACGCATCTCTCTATCTGGTCTCCACCCACTTTGGCCTGATGCACAAACTTCATATCAACACACAGCAACAGTGGTTGTGGAAAACTCAATTTTTAAAAATGTACATAGAAAATAATTAACAAATTGATTCATGAAAAACATTTATGGAACCTCTACCAAATCCAAGCATAGCAAACCTCCAAACACCATCAGCTGTAACTGTTTTAAGAACTTTAAAGGAGCTGCTTCCTGCAAACAGCTTGTTTAAGATGATAAAATCCTTTTAAAATAAACTTTATATAAAATTGGAGGGAGTGAAGTTGAGATTTCGTCTCACGTGGTTTAAATGCACCATGGCGCGGTCGTACGCCGTGTGGACCGACTTGCGAACGCTGGGTTTCTTGCCCTCCATCAGGCCGCAGCTTGTCTACAGTGTCATCCATCCCCAGCGGCAGCAGCTTGTTTTGAGGGAGCCACTGCCTGAAAACAAACACAGAAACGTTTAAAACTCAGCCTTTTACACTCGTACTAAAACACCAGGGGTTTGCTAATGTGACAAATATCTTACCAAGTTCTCTTTGTGTCGAAGAAGAGCACCAGGAAGAGCTTGTGGCCTTCGTCAGTGTGTCTCCATTCCCCCAGTTTGAGCACCTCTCCAGGAGGCACTGGGATGGGGATGCCGTTGTGGAGCAGTCCTTCCTGAGGCATGTCAGGGTCAACGATCTGCAACAATCACTGAGGTCAGCTGCACGGCTGCTGGTGTTCATTCAGCAGTTTGGTTAGCTCGGCGGTCTGCAACCTGAAGCTCTTTCCACAATAACTTTGGCTAGAAATCAAAACAAACCAGCTAATGTTTCCAAATTTAGATACAACAAATCCAGGTATTTAACCGTTTTTCAGTTTATTCCTACGATATTTCTGCAAAGAAATTCAGTGTTTTAGTCAGGGCTGAAATGATTAATTGTGATTAATCGACTATTGAAATAATTGTCACCTAATTTTAAAACTGATTAATCACTAATTGGAGCACACTGATTCAAAAAATGACCACTTGTTCAAATAACAGCAAAGTGAGAGCAGTTAATTAATTAAGACAAAACTGTACAAAAAACTACAGACATTATGAATAAATAAATAAAAAAAAAAACAAAGAAAAAACCTTCGTCTGTAGAATATGTTTTAGTCAAAACTCTTCAAGTGGCTTCGCCCAGTTCAGATTTACCAAAGGAATGCAATGGTATTGCATTTTAGGCAATAAAATGTTTATTTTCTTGTTTAAAAGAGGGACTGAATTATTTTTATTGCATTTCTAATATTGCCTAAAAGGGCTTAGATGGTTAGATGAAAAAAACATTAGAATGTACCATTTAAAAAAGAAAAAAAATCCAATTAATGTCAGAATTATCTACAGTTTAATCGATTACTAAAATAATTGTTAGTTTCACCCCTATTTTAGATCTTTTTCCATCCTACAGAAAAAAAGATCAACCCTATTTATGTTAAATATCATGTTTATTTTAAATCCTAAAATTAGAAATAAAATTCCGGCTCTTTAAAAAATTCCAATAGTAAATATTTATCTAAAGTTATAAGTTGTCTTTAAAAAAACAAAAAAAACAAACTTGAAATGAAACTGAAGGAGTTTCATTTGTCTGTTCTGATAGTAAAAATGGATCTTTAGGGTGTAAAGGCTGCAGCCCCTGGGTAAGCTGTACACAGTAGGAACTCACCATTGCTGGATACGACGGGTATCCTCGACATTTCGCCCAAACCAAGTCCAGTGGTGAAAGTTCGGTACTCACTAGTCTAAAGACAGAAGCGCAGACTTCCCTGTGAACAGGACGCTCCATTAATTCTCTTCATTTCTATTCACTGCAGCTTAAAAAATTAGAGTTTATTCAAACTGTATACTATGCAATCACATTTGGTACAACATGATACACACCAGAGCTGGAGATGTCTCCATTTTCTTTGCTGGGAACCTTAGCCAAAGCTGGCTTACCTCGACTGCGTTTGGGAGGGGAAGCACTACACACGAGAGAAGCAGTAAACATGGATCATTTTTACCTTTGAGCTAATAAAGTCAGTTCTAACTTTGATTTAAAGATTTCTTTTGTACTGAATGAAACACGAGTCAAGTTTTCATTGAACTTTCAGAAGCGTTGATCCTTTTTGTCCAATTTAGCTGATATTATTACAGCTAAAGGTTATATTATATTGAGTTTTTATGTTTCTTAACCACTGCTGTAAACCAAGTTTTCTCTGAGACTCAAGATCTGAACTAAACTAAAGGCATTTCAGGACAAGATCGAGCAATTTTTTATTAAGACATAGAAATTATCCCACTGTCTTCTAACTAAACCACAAATGGCCACATTTGTATTATTCGGAGAACAATAAAATGTTCTCCGAATAACGGAGAATACAAATTTGGTAAACCCTCCTGTAATCCTCTATTAAATTTGGCTAAATAAAGCAGCCATTTTAATAGAAAGTGTGGCAAAAATCATGTTGTTATTAATAAGATCCAATGGAAACTAAATAATTTTCTCATTTATTGAAACAAATGCTGAGTTTGATCTGATTTTTCATGCAAATGTTCTTTAACACCACCCCTTAGGGCTGGACAATAAATCAATAACAACATGTATCAGCACTTGACGTGATCAAAATCAATAGAAAATTCAGTAATTTCACTGAACACTGATTCAGAACCGCACAGCATTCTGGGAGGTGTAGGCAGAGGAAAGGCTTTAGCTGCTCAACTTCTCACGGCCAGAGAGATAAGCAAAGTTGGTGGAATCAACTGACACACTCTTTGGTTACCTAGCAACTCACTCACTCTTTGGTTACCTAGCAACAACATGTGAGTAACTAGCGCAGCAGTAGTTTCTTGTTTCACTACTGTTCCTCATAACTCCTTATAAATAAAAACAGCGGTGTGGAGTGAAAACTGTGGATGAAACAGGAAAGGTCACACCACCAGTTTGGAAGTATTTCAGATATTTAAAACCAAAAAAACTAATCAATAATTATCAATATGGCCCGATATCCATCCATCCATCCATCCATCCATTTTCTGTTCACCCTTTGTCCCCAATGGGGTCGGGAGGGTTGCTGGTGCCTATCTCCAGCTACGTTCCGGGCGAGAGGCAGGGTTCACCCTGGACAGGTCGCCAGTCTGTCGCAGGGCAACACAGAGACATACAGGACAAACAACCATGCACACACACATTCACACCTAGCGAGAATTTAGAGAGACCAATTAACCTGACAGTCATGTTTTTGGACTATGGGAGGAAGCCGGAGTACCCGGAGAGAACCCACGCATGCACAGGGAGAACATGCAAACTCCATGCAGAAAGACCCCGGCCGGGAATCGAACCCAGGACCTTCTTGCTGCAAGGCAACAGTGCTACCAACTGCGCCACTGTGCAGCCCATGGCCCGACATGAAACACGTGAAACACGTATAATGTGATAGGTTTTCCAGTCCAGCCCTTCCACCACTAAGCTGCTATGAAGTTGTTCGTTCATTGCGTCTGATGTCCTGTACTCACGTTAGGTTTGGGTCTTCATCCTCCTCCTCCTCATCATCATCACCATCATCTTGGTTTCCAGACGTGTGCTTTCCATTAGTCAGTGCTAGAAAAACCAAACATTGAAACTAATCAAAGTTGGCCTTTCTGAGCAGCCTAATGTGTGTAGTGTAGGGATGAGTCCTGCCTTACCTTCTTCTTTGGGGGCTGCAGTTGGTTTGTCATGTTCGCTCTCGGAGCTGGGGCCTCTGGACCTCAGATGATGTGAGGAAGGAGAGGAGGGGGCGGGAGAGGCGTTGGGGGTAGGAGGTAAGGCGGTGATGTTCTCACTGGGGGAATTTGAATCGACGGCAGCGCTGTCCAGCCCGTTGGTCTTCTCTTCAGATGTTTTCCCATTTTGCCACTGGGACGACTTGTTTTTTCTTGCCCCGTTTTTAGCTTTCTTAAACAACACAGACGTGCGCCGGCCGACTCCAACCGGCGGCAGAGCCGGAGGCGAGCCGAGCGGCGTGACCTCGTGAACAGCCTCTGGTTGGGAAGACGGCGTTTCTCCAACTTCGGCCTCATCCTCACCTTGGCTTTTGCTGCCGCTGCGCGAGGACCTCTGACGCTTGTAGGAGCGCCCGGGTGACCTCTGACCTCCGGTTACAATGCCCAGGACAGGTGGTTCCAGGGGAGCGTCTCCTGGTAGAGGTGACGATACCGGACAGGTGAGTTCAAGAACGGGCGGCGAGTCATCTGCATCAGGGAGAAATCAGTCAGAATATTTAAAAATATAGTTAATTTTTTTACACAAATATTTAGCCATTTACTGGTTTCAGTCAGTGATCTGACCTCTTCTAATCAATGCCAATAAAAATGTTTTCGTCATGATCAATAGACTATAAAATAATGTCCACCTACAATTTTTATGACTACAAAACTTAATTTAGATGCATGTAAGTCCAGCTCTTTAAAATGCAGATCATATTCTGATATTCTTATAACTCAATACGCTTTTTAAATTAATAATTTATTAAGAATAACATTAAGCAAAATTTATTTTATTATAATTCCTTTACCTCCTTAATAGTAAACTAAAAGTGCAATATTATTTAAAAAAACACACAAAGTTTTTAAAGTTTGTTTATATTTTAAAACACTTTATGGTATTCTGACCTGTAAAATGTGCCATATAAATAAAATTTTCTTACCAAGTTTATTCTACTAGTAGATTTTTATAGAAATGTGATCTTTATATCAATCCTAACAAATACATTTTAGGACGATTTAATTTCCTTAAAATTCCTCCCACCAGAGAAAACCTCACTCCAAAATAAAATGATAAAGTGTTAAAATAATAAGAGTTCTCCTACATTAAGCTCTAAGCTGGCAGGCCAATTATTTTGTGTTTTTTTTTGTGGTTGTGCACAAAATGATTCCAGCATCAAGTAAAGCCCAGCTGAATTTTAAATTGATCAAATCTAGATCTAGAGATTAAGTCTGGGAGTTTTTCTAAAGTGTCCAATCAGATCTTCAGAGTTTCTTTCACTTGGAGTTCATTCTTTATTTTTCTCCCCAAACTACTAAAAAAAGTTTGAGAACTCCAAAATGTGCACAAATCTGCACCTATGTTGACGATTGGTAAACATTTAGAAGAAAAGATATCTTCACACTATCGACATGCTAAACATTTAATTGTTCAATTCCTTTCAGAATTCCCGTTGAAGTAGTCAAAATGTTACATTTGATTGTTTTGTTCTTTACTGAATGAAGTATTCAGACATTATTGTGATTACAAGTACAACAATTATTATTATTCAATAATTAATTATTATTTATCTATTCCTCACGCTCCTTCTAATAAAATATGCAGCAAGGACTTTCAGATTTAACATATTATTTTTATTATTATTCTATAATAATGATGAAAGTGCTGTGATCCTACCTGACCCAGAGTTTGGCACATCAGACAAAGGCTCAGTATCAACGTCCACCTTGTCTTTTTTCTTTATTTTTTCCTTCTGCTCTTTATTATTCTTCTTCTTCTTCTTCTTCTTCTTCTTCTCCTCCTCTTCATCGTCATCCTCCTTGTTATTTCCGTTGACAGGCTGAACGTTTTGCTGCTGGCTCATCTTCTGCCTCAGAGTGTTAATCTCCCGGCGTAGCAGCCGGATGCGTTTGGTGCGGCCACCGCTCGTTCGCATCGACGTCACCATGTCCAGTTTCTCCAGTAAGGCCTTCAAGCTGCTCCTCTGTGGTTAAATGCAGTCTGTTTTCAGGGTCCAGCAGAGAGTCGACTGTGGAGAGAAAAATAAACAGTGATCCAAGGTCAGAGGTTTACATACACTCATCACAGGCATGAACAGCACTAGTTTGGGCTTTTAAAATACCTTCATACTGCTTAGGGTCAAAGATAAACATGCATAAACATGTAACTATTACTAATATTTGGAGAAATTTCCTTTAAACTGCAGAAAAAGCAAGATCTAGATGATGTAGCCGTAACAAGAGCATAATTGTGGCTAAATATTAGAACAACTTCATTCAGAAAAATTAAGTTTTATTGTAGGAGGAAACAAAGATTAAGGTGGTCAACACTGGAGGGTTTCAATCTGAAAAACACTGCCAACTGAAGCATGGAGGCACTAAACAGCAACCTTAATGCTTTCTGTGCCTAAGACCAATCAAAATGCTTGAAAGGATGCATTATGCCAGCCAATCAGTGATGATTCATTAAAAAAAAAAAATAGTCGGACAATCCGCAGCTTTGAGTTTTCGATTGTTTCTTTTAAGGGTGATGTATATCTGGACGTCAAGGAGAACCAGCTCGTTAAAAATGTCCACCGTTTAAATTTTTATGTAAAATTTTACATTTTAAAATGTGTCTCTAATGTCTGTCTATCCAAGTTTTTTCATAAAAGACTGATTTATGTGATCATGCAGTTATATTTTTAACCATGTGGATCATAGAAACTTCACAATAAAATCTAAAAATTTTAAGTATATAATAACTCAACACTGAAAATGATCACCATGACAATCATCGTCATGAGTGCATGTACATTTCTCACCAGCGCTGAATTTATAGAGTGCTTAGGAAAGAGTAGGAACTCATTTTTCAGCTCACCATCCTCCCATGTGCACTGATAGAAGCCGTGTTTGTTCGGTGCCTCAGGCAGATGCATGCCAGTGCTGGGGTCAAGGCCGATGCTCTGATACTGCCTCTGAGCGTGACGCAGAACGGCTCCCCCCACTTCCCTCAGCTGTAAGGCCGTCTTGTGGAACAAAGTGTCCTTGGAGTTGTATTTGAGACAATTGGAAATCATCAGCTCAAAGTCCTTCTCCAGGTCTCCGATGGAGCAGTAGGCGTGTCCCTCCAGCTTGCTTCGCATTGTTGAGAAGTCCATGGGTTCGGATATAAACTCAAGGTAATCTGGGACCTCAGTATAAAATTCAAAATAAAAATGTTAGCCGGTCATACTCACAGGCAACATTTGCTAAATAAAATGTGTATTTCAGGAACTCCACCAACCTCTGACAGATTGACTGGCTGAGAGAAGATTTTGGCCGAGTCCTTCTCCTGTAATTGGTCCAAAGTGGATTTAAGAAGCACCTGTGCAGGAGTCAGCGACAGTTCAAGGGCAGCCAGCTGGATTTTCATCTGATGACGTAAAATCACAGGAGAGAGGAGAGAAAATTAAAGGTCATGCTTTAAGATTTAAACTAATAAATGTTACAAAGGGGTAGATTAAACCTCTTAATACTTAATCATACAGAATATAAATAATTTTCTGTAACATTATATATGTATGATGTTTTCAAAGCCAAAAATGAGTCTATTTATTAATATTTTGATTGGCGAATGAGAAATTGAGGGTGTCCGATAGTCCAGTAGACCAGGTTTTGATTAGGGATCAAAATTGTAACATTTCTCACATCTTCATCTGGTGCGGTTCGCTTTCTCACTGCACTGTGTCAACCTGATCCAAACCAATAGAAAAACCTGTTCCTCTTCTTGCCTGTGGTGGCGCTGTACCAAGAACCACGGAGGTAAATGACACAAAAACCTCTGAAGAAGACATGAGGGCAACTCCCCTCTTCACAAAATGATAAGAAAAATGAAGTGATGTCAGATTTTAGCAGTTGTAGGACTTCTCTTTTGTCTTTGGTAAAAGACCAAGAGCCATTTCTCCTGCTAGCGTTAGGTCTGGTAAGGTTATATTTACCCAGAATGCCCTGCACTGTAGTCCACTTCCTGCTTTTGGACCGCTTAGTATTATTCACATATGCATTTGAACGGCATCAAAGTTCACTTCAACCAGAGACCAAGGTTTTTGGGCGGACCAGAAACTGTCTACATCAGTTTTTATCTACATCAGAGTTCGATTGCATATTCACATCTCCCCAAACGAACTGGACTGCTGTAAATGAACTCTAAGTGATAAAGAACTGTTTTAAGAAGCATATCCCTCCTCCTTTACCTGTTCTCTTTTAAGCCTCTCTCTCTTGCGGATGAGTTCCACTAGAAGTCGAGCTCTTTCCAGGTCTTGCCTCAACTTCTGCCAGTACCGTAACTCCTCTCTCGCAGCACTTAGCTTCTCATCGGGTTCCTTCTGAACATCGAAGTAAAGGCACAAAAGGTATTTACTGTTAATTCTTCAAGTATGAATAATATCTTCTGTGGAATTTGTATGAGGAAGTGATGAAGTTTATTAATACTGGAAGGAAAACCTATACTTAAAGTTCTGCAAGTGGCATTGAGTCCACAGGGTTTTGGTGTTGCTTCTTCAAACAATGTAAAATGAGACAAACACAAATCTAAACAGTGTGATGTGCATTTCTATTCGGTCCCCTTTTTTCTGATGCTACTAAATAAAATAGAAATGCAAGCGAGATATGGTCGTCCACCTAAACCGACAGGCTGGGGAAAATTAGTATTATGCCAAAAACTCTGAAGGAGCTGCAGATTTCCATTGCTTAGATGAAAGAATGTATTGAGAAAAACATTTATTAGTTTAGCAATCCACAAATCTGACCTTCCTGGAACATTGGCAAGAAAAAAGCCATTAAAAAGACTTGGATAAAGTTGGTAATAAGCCTACATGGCAAAACGCTTTGTGTGCTCTTCAACGAGCCTAAACAAAAAACAAAAGCTTCAATAGATTTATATTGATGGCATCCTAAAGGGCCAAAGTCCTGCATTAGAATAAAATGAAACGTTCATTATTAGATCTCTGAATGCAGGGTAATTCCATCATTTCAATCAGCTAGGTGATTGATTAGATTTGGACACCTCTGGTTTGGATAAAAGCAAACTGATGTATTAAAATGGCTTAGTTAAAGTCCAAACCAAAATCAATTGACTCTTTCGCAAAACTTTAAATACATTTAAAAAAAAAAAACGCTCTCTGTCCAGTCTGACTGAGATAATAGAAAAGGAAAGTAGCTCCACAAAGTATCAACTCTGCTTGGGTTGTGGTGGACATTGTACATCATACTATTAAGATAATTTATTTGCATAAACTTTTGAAAACCCATGTATCTACTTCCTTCCACATGACAATTATGCAGTGCTTTGTGCTGGTTTATCAAATAAAATACATTGAAGTTTGTGGTTGTAACACAGGAAATTGAGAAAAAAGTCCAAGTAGTAAGACATCTATAAGGTACTATATATTATTCAAACAATTTTATTATGTTTGAAAACAATAAGCTTCATGTATTGTAGAAGAATTGAATGAAAAGAAGACAACAGAGGGCAGCTGTGCTCACCTGCTCTGCAGCCTTGTGAGTCTGTAGATGGGAATGAAGTCGGCGTATTAAAGGCATGCCATTTCGCGACTGTCTTTTCAGTAACCAATAATTATGAAGTCTCTGCATGAACTGATTTTTCCTCTGTACTTCAACTCCTGTGCAGATCTTGTTAAGCCTGTGATGAACAATATAACAGTTACATATTAAAATGTGATTTTATAGCTAAATAATGTATGTGAGTGTAAAAATACTTTTGATGTAAGAAGATGGAAAATAATCCAAGAAGTCTGTATAAGTCTGACCTATGAGAGGGGATCTGAGGCACAAGCAGCACAGGAACATTCGAACGCCGTGTCGACCCAGACCCTTTAGTGTTCTTCTTCTTCTGGCCTTTGGTTGGCTTCTTGTTGGTTGGTGATGGAGGGCTCTGAGTATATGACCTCTGTCCCCGACTGCCCCGGCCCCCCACCAGTCTTCCTTCCACAGACTCATCCCCAGACGCGTCCCGCCGAGACCCGACAGGGGAGTGATTCTCGCAGAAAGCTGTCTTCTTCACAGAGAAGGTGGTGCCGTTGACGCCGGTCTCTCGGACGGGGTCTATTTTCATGAATAGTCCGGCTTTCTGGGCGCAGGTCACATGAAAAGCCCTGTAGCAGTTCGCTTTGTGGCACTGGATGGAAGCTCCCCTGCCTTTCTGCTTGCAGAGGTAACACGTGAGCTTCCAGCGCGCTGGGGGGATGTTCTTCACCCCCTCAACGGGCTCCAAGAACACCGTGTTGGCAAAGCATACCTCGGGGATCCATATGGCACAGACGACGTGGGCCCACCGTCCGTCGCTCGTCTGTTTGAAGGCACCTCCTCGGTTGGGGCAAAGTACACAATTTACAGGGCGGGAGGGGGACTGCAGGCAGCAGCGGCACAGCCACTGGCCTTCAGGTACGTAGGGCACACCGTAGCACTCCTGGTGGACGGCCAGGTTGCAGATGTCACAGAACAGGATGACGTTACTGTTCAGACACTCGTCGTCCAGGCAGACGCAGCAGAAGGCGTCCTCATCGACTGCGTTCTGAGATAAAGCCTGGCTGCGTGACTCCAGGACGGACTCCCTCTCCAGGCGGTCGATCAGAAGCTCAAACGTGTCTGGAGACACAGACGCATGGCCGTCACACACCCTCTTTTGGTTCACCATCTCCAGCCAAGCCAGGTCCTCCTCGTCCATGTCGTACTCAGCCACATTGTCCTGCTCCTCCACGGACTTCTCTATGTAGCGGTAATAGGCTGCCGGGAGCGGAGGCGCTTCACAAGGGGAAACGGAGCTCAGTTCGCGGAAGGTGGGCTCCGGCAGGGGGGTTTGGTGGGATGGATGCTGGAAGGAACAAGAAGATCCTGTTTGCTGCTGTGAGCCAGACCGCTGGTTCTGCTGAGATGTATTTTTACCACTCCTTCGGCTCTTGTTGTTAGAAGGTTTCCTCCATGATCTGTTTTTACCTTGCATTTGCTCACTGTTCTCCTTGTTACTGTTGCACTCTGCAATGTCCTGAGCCATCATCTCATCCTCTGTGATGACCGGGAGAGGATCTGTGATGTTAATCCGATGGAGTCTTCCATCGAGATCCACTTCCACAATTTTCTGGGCCTGAGCATACGTCAGAGTCTCCCTGGATGGGGAGAGCTGCAATCGGTAAGGCGAGGGAGGCCTCGGTTGACCTGCCTGTCTGCCTCTTCCTCTCCCCCTGCCTCGACCCCTTCCCATGTTGAGTCCTCTAGCAGTCGTCTCACATTCCCACCTCTTCAGCCTCGGCATGAGACTTTACTCCTGCTTTCTAAAGGATACAAAGAAAGAATGACATGATTCAAGTTTCTGCAAAAACACTGATGTTCTACTTTCAGGAAGTAGCTGTACAAAAAGCCTTAAAATTATTGAATACTTCAATGCAGCTGTATAACATCATGCAAAAATGTCATGTAAAAGCATTCAATGTCAGTATATTTATTCAGAGGGGTAAAATGCCATCCCAATAAATAATTGTTTCAGGTTTTGCCAGTAGGCAAAAACCTACCAAGGCATATTTTGTTTACATATTACTGTAATAATTAAAATAGACTAGATATATCATGAATTTCTATTTAACTGACAATTTATTTTGATGCTTAAATATTTTTGGAGTAAGTGCAACAACCTTAGAAAGTAGTATAAACAATAAACTACGAAATGTCGCATTTATTTCTAAGTAATTAATATATTGTATGACAAAAATGTTTCGCTTTGCATTTTAACTTTCTTCCATTATGTATTTTATTATCGAAAACGATAGTTAACATGTAAAAAGGTCTCAAGTCTGGCTCTTCGCTCTGTAATAACACAGTTTGTTACCTCAACCAACCTTGCTGCACAAACACAAATACAGCATATAACTGCTTACATGCGTTTATCTCTGCTCTCTTCCTATTGGTCCCTCTAAGCACTCTGTGACGTGACTTGTATGTCCCTGTGACCAATCACAAGACAGCACCGTGTTTTTTCCCCATCTTGTTGCTGTGCATAGTTAGGTTGTAGAGTGCTAAATACCAGCCCAAGCAGCTAACATCTGTCAGCCATTTTAGGCGCACAACAGCAGAGACAGCGCTTGTGTTGCAAGTTCATTAGCAGCCCAATTATACATTCAAACAGCAACCAGAGAGCAGGTGCTCTCTACTGCATCGTGCCTTAATGTATTGACTAATAGCACGTACACACTAGATCACCACAAAGGCGCCGAGCAACGTTTCTGGTATTTCTTTGTGCTCCAGACCCCTGCAAAAGACTGTCTCTATCCGTGTCTGAGGTGATAACGTTGCTCGGTCGGACAGGACACACGGATATAGAGCGACAAAAACGGCAGTTATTCTAAACGGTGCTGAAAATGCCGAGAAATTAACCACCCTGCCCAGTTTACCTTGATGAACCGTCCTCTGCGGTGCCAAGCAAGGGGAGGAAAAACTGCACCTGGCTAAATGTCAGCTAGTGACAGACTCCGACCGAGGCGGACATGCTAGCCGTTAGCAGCGTCATCTTCAGCGGCCCGCTTCTCCGCCGCCGCTCCGCTTCGGCACACGAACTCCGCCCGGTTTCATTGGCGCGACTTCAGCCTTTGGAACGACGGCGGTGGGAAACTCTGGGACGGCGAAATCCCGAAGATATCAATTTAAAGTACCTAGGATGAGGCTAAATATTCAGTCAAGATGGCTTAAAAAAATACGCCCCTTTAGGAAAAAAACCCACCTCGGCCAATTGTTGGTCGCCGCTTTACCTCGCACGCGACGCGCACCGGTTAACGGTTGGTCCGTAAGACCAATCGGACTCATCGGAGTCTTTTTGGAGCTCATCACGGGAAAAAGCGATGAGAAAAGCAACGGGAAGGCTACTGCGCGCCCTCTGGCCTCATCTACATCCACGGCCACCTTACCGCACACCTTATACACCCCTACAGTGCATGTGCACCACATACATGGAGGACATCATATTTAATTCATATGTAACGTTGGCGAAACATGATAAAATAATTTCAGATCAGTTAATTTATATTGCGCAAATTCACAACATGACTTCTCAAGCTCAAGGCACTTTACAAAAAATATATCTTTATCAAACACTGCAGACAGGTTCAGTGTATTACTCAAATTGGCTACAAAAAAAGCAGAGTTGGTTGGTAGTAACTAGTTACATTTATTCAGTTACATTTACTTGAGTAACTTTTTTGAAAAAAAAAATTACTTTTAGAAGTATTTTTACTACACTGTACATTTTACTTTTACTTTAGTAGTTCTATTATCAAGTATTGCCACTCTTACTGTGAGTAACTTCATAAAGTTACATAGTTATAACCAAAAAATATCACCAGACACAGACACACCTGCAGGATTTGTTAACATTTTATAAGTACTATATTGAAAAGAAAAGAAAAAATATATATGGAAACATATTTTGTTATTTTGTAATTATGATATTTATGTAAAATATTTTCATATTGGTCTTTAAAATACCAATGTTTCCACATACCTTTATGTTTCGGTATGTCTAATGGTGTAATTTTTAAATATTAAGTCATTTATGTTTTGATCAGTTACTCAGTACTTCAGTCACCTTTTTACCAAGTACTTTTTTACTCTTACTTGACTAATTTCTTTCTACATTTTACTTTTACTTGAGTAAAAATATGTTGAAGTAGTGCAGCATTCACTCCTCAACTAATATGTACCAATAGCAGAAAGAAAAAACTCCTCTTTAACAGGAATAAACCTCAAGCATATTTGAGAAGACAGAGCAAACACACAAAAATTATAGCAAATTATTATAGCAATCCCTCTTGGCAATCATTTGGAAAACTTATTTTGCTACAAGTGTAAGGAGAAACACATTGTGGGCTCAACAATAGAATTGACTTTGTGGGTTGCTTCTATGAAAAACCTGCCAAATCCTCTCTGCCTTTGCCAAAAATATTATTCTCCCATTGACTCATGCTTGGTGTTACATTGGTTATATTTGTTGGTTCGCTTTAAATAAATAAAATATTATACTAAACTAGAGCTTTGTTTCTCAGAAAAACAAATGAGACAAACATTTCTCAATGTATAACAATTTTTTTGGGGAAAAAAAAATCAGATTTTATTCACGCCTTTAAAAAATGTCAATTAAGCAATAAATAACATCCATCTCCATCTTTATTTGCAATACAGCAATAAATGCAATGATTTGCCCAGCTTTTTGCATGTTTCCACTGGTATTTTTAATCATAATGAATCTTTAAATCTAGATGCCTGCTTATTCAATATTTGGTTGTTTTTGTGAATTATAGCCAGAGAAAGCAATCAATCAAAGATCAAAATCAGCAAAAAAAAATTAAAATATAATAATAATAATAATAATAATGTTTTGGCCTTTACAAATAATAATAAAAGTTTTATTTCAAATGATGAATAAATAAATATTATTAAATATTACAATATTTTACTTTGAAATTTTCCACATCTATGTTAAGAATCTGGTATGAATCCTAAATAATGACCCAAGTCATTTTTAGCCAAAAGTGATTTTTATAAATTTAGATGAAAAAATAAAAATAAAAATCTCTTTACCATTATTTAATATCTATTTTTAGAGTTATCTGTAACTCTACAACAGTCTATCTCAGCTAAAATCTTAACATTTATTAATTACATGTAATAAATAATTGATTTGGTCACATATTGAGTAGCTCTCATTCCTCAGGGGCAGCTTCGTGTTTGGACATCCTGCTGTTTCTCTCCACCCTTTCATCAGAAATCCATAACTTTTATCTCCACCCACAAACCTTCATTGGCTCTCTGCTGATGGACGTGAAGCTGAAAAACTTCGGCTCTCAGCATTTGGGTTCTGTCTTCAGCTCGCCGCGTTGGATTCACCTCAGGTAGAGCTTTCCTTTCACTCTGCTTCATTTAGCTCGGCTCACTCTTAAGTGATTTTAAATCCTGATTTTGTAGGTTACAGGTGAACAGAGCCAGGATGATGTTTGCGTTTCTTCTTCTGTCCTCTGGGCTTTTCCTGGATCTGGTGGTGTGCACTGCAGGTAAGAGACGCCATTGCTTCAACACAAACTGCTGCAGTTTAACACATTTTCTGTACGTTACTGCTCTGTGTCAGAAGAAAAACGAGTTTGTTTTTCTCTTGACCTGTGACCCCGGTCAAGGCATTTTTCATTCGGTGTGGTGGCAGCTTCCCTTTTCGCTCTCTGCCAAATCCCTCATGTTTCTCCACAGGATGTGGTCCAAACTTCTCAAGCTTGACAAGACTTAAATACATGCACTGTCAGCTCGGATGAATATCAAAGTTTAGCGCCGCATCCTGTCCAACTCTTGTGGAAAAACGGAGAGGGGAGCGAGCCAACTGACAAACTCGCAAAATTGGTAATAAATCGAGTCTTTGATGCGAACAAAGACGCTCTGATTCAGAGAGTGACAGGGCCTTGAGGAGCCTTTATGACGTGTCATCTTCTGAAAAGGAGGATCTGATGGTTGTCAGGATCACCCTGTGGTGATGGATCCCCATGGCCTTGGCCTGGATTCAGGCTTTTGATACTCTTTGTCTGCGCTCCCATCAAACACTGCCATGCCACTGAGGCTCTTTAAATTAACACTCCGCTCTAAATAGACTGCAGAGTCTACTTTCAGGGAAAGAAAGTGTCTCCAGGATACCAGAAGCACTTCGTGACCTTCAGGGACCCCAAATCCCACCTCAGATGAGTCAGAGTTAAGCCAGATGGTCAAGTGATTTGTATAAAAAAAACATTTAGTGACCAGAAGTGAAAAATTAAGCAGGACTGATGTGTTTTCAGCACTGTACTGTTTCTTACCTATACCTCTTAAATTATTATATTTATGACGTTACCCCTGCAAACTTTAACGTGTTTTATCAAGATTTTATGTTAAATAAACAAATTTGTGATGTAGAATAAAATGCACATCATTTTTGTATTTTTTCACACTTAAAAATCAGGAAAGTTTGGTGTGTGTGTGTTTAATGCCACATACTACTTTGTAGGACAACCTTTCACTCAAATGAAAAGGTTTTTTTTTAGTAAGTTCAGTGTTTTTACCCATTTGTTTTTGCAATACAGCCAATGAGTCAGGTTTATTTGTTAATCACATTTCAGCATCAAGGCAAAACATCATAAAAACACAAAAATACAGTCAACAATTGAAGCAACATTTTGTCAAGTGCCATTGTTACACATCAGATTGTTGATTAATGTTTTGTTTATTCTGATACAAAAGCAACTCTAAACCTGTGTGTTTTTAGTCATGATTTTAAGGAACTCAGTGTTTCAGCTGTTTTGCAGTTTTCAGGAAGTTCATTCCAGATTTGAGGTGCAGTGAAGCTGAACGCTACTTCTCCATGTTTGGTTCTGGTTTTGATTCTGGTTCTGCAGACCAGAACCAGAAGACCTGAGAGGTCTGGAAGGTTGATACAACAGCAGAAGATCTTTAATGCATTGTGGTGCTAAGCCGTTCAGTGATTTATAAACTAGGAGTGTTTTAAAGTCTATTCTGTCAGTGGAAGGACTTTGGAACTGGGTTTATGTGCTGCATCTTCCTGGTTTTAGTGAGAACACGAGCAGCAGCGTTCTGGATCGGCTGCAGCTGGATGATTGATTTTTTAGGCAGACCTGTCAAGACACTGTTGCAGTAATCAGTTCAACTAAAGATAAAGTCATGGATGAGTTTCTCTAGATCTTATTGAGACATTAGTCATCTATTTCTGGAAATGTTCTTCAGGTGATAGAAGGCCGACTGTTAGATTGAGACAGTCTGTGAGCATCAGGTTTCCAAGACTTTTCACTTTGATTCAGGTCTGAACTTTGACTGGGCCATTCTAACACATAAGGTACACTGTAATCTAAACTGCTCTATTGTCGCTCAGGCTGTGTGATTGGCTTGATGATCTGCTGGAAGGTGAAAATCCACCACAGTCTCAAGTCTTCTGCATCCTCCGACTGGGTTTCTTTCCGGTCTGATTTGATCTGAACACCTTCTTCTACACGTTTGCTGTTTTTCATACAAACTCAAAAAAGACTTTCTTCTTGCCACTTTTCAATTAAGGCCAGAGTTATGGACTGCACAACCAGTTTGTGTCAACAGATTCTCCCAGTCTGAGCTTTCGATCTCTGTCTCTCTTCCACCAGGACAAAAGGCCTGTCAGTTTCTCCTTTAATGCTTTTACTCACATTGAATTTCATTTTTGGTGGAAGAAAACTGACAGGCAATGTGAGTAAAAGCATAACACATTCAAATGTTAGAAAAGAACAGAGCATGAGATATTGCTTTATAACCAGATCCTGCTTTAAAGAGTCCATTTCGTCACCACTGATCTGTCTGCTGTGTTCCATGATTCTGTTGCTCTCTAATGTTTTCTAAGAAACTTCTAAAGCCTTCACAGAACAGCTGTATTTATAATGAGATTATATTACCCACAGGTGGACTCTGCTTACTAATTAAGTTACTTCTAATGCTGCGTTCGAGTTACCGTGGAAGTTGGAACTTGAAGCTGGGTTTGACGTCAGACCAGAGGAAACAGCGTTCCAGTTAAGAAGTCAGGATTTCAACATGGTGACGCCCATAGACGTTGTTTGCAGTACTTCTTACCACCATTGTTTCACGCTACATAAGCAAACACCACCATTAATCTATTTGGTTTTAAATTGTACGTACTTCATGTGCGCACTCCTACATGTGTATATTTTAACCACAGCTTACTTTGTTGATATGCGGAGCGGCC
Source organism: Xiphophorus hellerii (assembly GCF_003331165.1). Classification (NCBI taxonomy): domain Eukaryota; kingdom Metazoa; phylum Chordata; class Actinopteri; order Cyprinodontiformes; family Poeciliidae; genus Xiphophorus; species Xiphophorus hellerii. Next base: position 14,301,249 of record NC_045691.1, on the reverse strand, counting down.
ATGTTGGAATCACAAAGTCGGTCTTACTGGGGGTAGCTGGAGTTGCTCCCACTTTCACAGTGGGAAACCTGAACTTTGGAGAGTTTTCCAGCGGGAAAGTCAAAATTCCCAGCTCTGACCACAACAGCATTAGTCAGCTGGTTGATTCATTTCTCTTTTTTATGCACTAAAGTACTTTGTGATGGTCTCTGATATAAAATCCCAATAAAATACTTGAAATCTGTTGGTAATAAGACATAATGTTTTAGGTTTACTTATGAATACTTTTGCAAGGTACTTCAGTTAAACATGATTCAGGTTTAACTCACACAAATGAGAAAGTTTCATCCTTTGAGAGCTACAACACTGCAAAAACACAAAGTCTTACCAAGTATTCTTAGTCTAGTTTCTAGTGCAAATATCAGAGTACACCTGAAATAAGACAAAAATAACTTATAAGTAACATTTCAGCAAGATACGGGAGCTTGTTTCAAGTCTATAATTATTTAAAATTGATTACTGAAAGTATTAGTTACACTGGCAGATTATTTCACTTATGACATGGGAAAAATGTCTTGTTATAAGTGGAATAATGATAATATTAAACAATTATTGATTTAAAACAAGCTTCCAGATTTTGCTGAAAAATTACTTGTAAGTTAGTTTTGACTTATTGCAAGTGTACTGAGGTGTTTGGACTAGAAACTAGACCAACATCTACTTGATCAGATTTTGTGTTTTTGCAGTGAGCTCATGTTTAAACCTCTGAGTCTAATCTCAAATCAGAGGCAATTAGATTATGGTATTGTGTTGTTGTTTTATCAAAGTCTTTGCAACTACTAACCTGAAATATACTACACTGTCTAATTTATTCCATATTTACCATTTCCTCTTCCAAAATCAGCGCAATCTGAACTGAGAATCACAACCATTAAGGTAGTTGGTCTTCCTCTTTTATTTCAATCAGTTTGGTCATTAGATAGAAGGTACAGGATAACTGAAGTTGTGTCTGTATGCATTACTAGCAAGATCCGTATACAATGTCCAAAGGAGGTCAACTGGAAGGCTTTTGCATGGATCTGCTCTCTGAAGTGGCCAAGACCGTTGGACTCAAGTACAAGGTGAAGCTGGTGAAAGATGGCGCCTACGGTCGTCAGGATGAGAGCGGGAACTGGAACGGGATGATTGGAGAGGTGGTGAGAGGGGTGAGCTCAGCAACCATCAAACCAGTCAAAACACTTCACAATTTAAAAAAGAAAATAATTAATTGATGTTTTCATTTGACAGGAGGCAGATCTTGCGATTGCGCCGCTGACTCTGACTGCAGCGCGGGAGAAAGTTGTGGGCATGACCAAACCCTTCATGCAGACTGGGATCAGCATCCTGCTGAGGAAGGACATCTCAGAGGGAGCCGGTTTCTTTCACTTCCTGTCGCCCTTCGCGCCAGAAACCTGGATGGGCATTCTCATCGCCTACATGGCTACTGCTGCTAGCATCTTCATAGCTGCCAGGTTGGTAAAATTACCTGGACAGGGAGGAATGGTGTCGCTAATATCTGAAACTTTTAAAATTTTAAATGATTTTTTCCCCTTACATACAGAGTAAGCCCATGTGAGTGGAGTGAGGCGCAGAGTGAGAGAAACAGATTCAGTTTCCTCTACAGCCTGTGGTACGCAGCTGGAGCTCTGACTCTACAAGGTAAAGCAAAAACAAGATTTAGTTTTTAACTAATTGGCTAACTATCATTAGCAGCTTTTTATTACATTTTTAAAATCAAGTATATTGTTACATATTAGCTTGATACAACGACTGTTAATAAATATTTACTAAGAATATTAAACTGTAAAATTCTGCCTGTTAATTATAGCAGTTTTAACAGGAACTGAACAAATTTACCCACCAAACACTGCGTAACATTTCTTACTATAGCATATACTGATAATTTCTTATATGAAGTCAATAACATTAATTTTAGCAGTAATAGTGTTGATAAAATTATGTTTTTACTCGAAAGTGCTTTCAAAGTTTAGGTCACAACACTGCAAAAAACACACATTTTTAGCAAGTAGTTTTATCTACACTAGAGCAAATATCGTATTACACTTGAAAGAACACAAAACTCATTTACAAGTCATTTTTCAGCAAGATATACAAGCTTGATTTAATTCCTTAATATTGATGAAAAAGTATTAGTTACAGGTGAAATAATCTGCCAATGAAACAGCACATTTCCCCCATATTACAAGTTCAAATGTCTTGTTCCACTGGCAAATTATTTCACTTATAGCAAGTATTTTTTCATTAACATTAAGGAACTATTTACTTAAAATAAGCTTCTATTCTTTGCTGAAAAGTTACTTTGAAGCTAATATTATTTATTTCAAGTGTAATAAGATATTTGCTCAAGAAAGTAGACCACAAACACTTTGTTTTGTATACTTGCCAATATTTTTACCAATAGTTTTATCATAATAAATGTTACAAATTAAAAAATCTTGTTCACTGGCAAATTATTTCACTTACAGCTAGAACTTTATCATCAATTTTAAGGAATTATTTACTTAAAAGAAGCTTGAATTTTTTTCTGAAAAGTTACTTGTAAATTAGTTTTGCATTAGAAACTACACAAAAATATTTGGTAAGATTTTGTGTTTTTGCAGTGTGGTGACCTACATTTTGAAAAAACCTTGGAGTAAAACTGCTACTAGTATATTTTTTAACAACTTTATATAAAAAAAGAGCAGTATGTACAGTGAAAAATACACTGTTTTGTGGGTTCATTTCAGAATATTTTTATTTTTATTTCATAGTTTTGCTTATTTCAAGTGTACCAAGATAGTGGCACTAGAAACTAAACCAAAAATACTTTGTATTTTGATGCTTACCAATATTTTTATAAGTAGATTTAGAATAATAAAACTTGTTTTGTTCGACTGGCAGATTATTTCACTGATAACTAGTCTTTTTTTTTTGTCAACATCAAGGAATTATAGACTTACAACAATCTCCTATTTCTTGCTGAAAAGTTACTTGTATATTAGTTTAGTCTAATTTTAAGTGTACTAAGATATTTGCACTGTAAAACTAGACCAAGAATACTTGGTAAGATTTTGTGTTTTTGCAGAACAGCCATATTGAAGCAACATTTATTTGTGCATCTCAGGTGTTGGTCCTCACCCTAAAGCCCTTTCAGGACGTGTCATCTGCAGCAGCTGGTGGCTGTTTTCTGTCGTTCTCTTGGCTTGTTATTTCTCCAACCTCAGCTCCTCCAAAACCTCAGAGTCCAGTCACCTGACTGTGAAAGGGTTCGAGGACTTGGCCGGTCAGAACACGATCGAGTACGGATGCCTGGCCGGTTCCTCCACTCTTGCTTTCTTCAAGGTGAGTATGGCCTGGCGTGGCTGGTCTGCCCCGTTTGGACTCACTGGAAATGTTTCTGTTTCTTTCCTTCACCCAGAATTCAAACAACCCAGTATACCGCAGAATCTACGAACACATGGAGAGAACGCAGAGCTTCGTGTCGTCTATGGACGAGGGGGTCAAACAAGCAAAGGAGGGAAACTTTGCCTTCATCGGAGAGTCTGTTTCTCTGGACTTGGCTGTAGCGCGTCATTGTGAGCTGGTGAGAGTGCATGAGGTCATCGGCATGAGAGGATACAGCATCGCTGCCCCACTTGGTAAGGAACCTCCTCTTAAAATGTCATTTATTTTGATTTACCAAATGTTAATCAAATATAAAACATTAAAGGTGACCTACTGTGCTTCTTTGAACAGGTTAGGATAGATCTATGGGATATACAGAAAATGTTCATCACTTTTTTTTTTTTGCACAAAATCATTCTTAGGATAAAAAAATGCATTTCTTGCAAAAATGCAGTGTGAATGCTGTAAGCTGAATATATTAGTAACATTTGCAGAAGAATTTGAAGTCAACTGCAGAAGACTTGTAGAAATTTAAGAAATAGTCAGAACCAGAAGAATAAAGCAAAAGCCTGTAAAATATTAAAACTGTAGAAGAGGAGTGAAGTGTTTTCAGTCAAGGCATAAATCTCATCCAGAGTGTTAGAAATGTGTGCAGAGCAATGCTTACAAAGCTAAACTGTAAAGTACTAACAGTTTATAAGCTAAAATGAGCTGAAACACAAAAGCTAGCTAGGAAGCTAGCTTTAACAAAAAGGAGGGTTGGAATGTGGGTTTAAATGAGGGTTGGAGGGCTGCACAGTGGCGCAGTTGGTAGCATTGTTGCCTTGCAGCAAGAAGGTTCTGGGTTTGATTTTCTTTCTGCATGAAGTTTGCATGTTCTCCCTGTACATGTGTGGGTTCTCTCCGGGTATTCCGGCTTCCTCCCACAGTCCAAAAACATGACTGTTAGGTAAATTGGTCCCTCTAAATTCTCACTAGGTGTGAATGTGTGTGTGCATGGTTGTTTGTCCTGTCTGTCTCTGTGTTGCCCTGCGACAGACTGGCGACCTGTCCAGGGTGAACCCCAGTTTAAACCCCAGTTTAAATTGGGGTTGGGAAAAGGGTTCGAATTGCTTAAAGGCAAGGTGGAATTAGGGTTTAAATAAAAGTTGGAATTGGGGTTGGAATTAGGGCTGCAGTTGGGGTTGGAAGGAGGGTTTAACTTAGGGTTGGAGTTTGGGTTAAAAGTAAAGTTGTAATTCAATTTGTAAGAAGGGTTGGAATTCGGGTTGGAAAGAAGGAATTCCAACCCTCTTTCTAACTCTATTCTCAACTCTAGTTCATAATAATATATTTTCTGATGCCTTATAAATGTAATTTTTTGTATATAAAAATAGCAAAACAAAATAAAAGCCTGAATTCATATCTTGATATAAAATGTTTCCATACATAAAATGTATAAAATGTTCCTTTAAATAAAGGTTCCCCGATCATAAAGAACCTCAGTGTGGCGATCCTCCAGCTTAGCGAGGCGGGGGAGCTGGCCTATCTGCGGAGCAAGTGGTGGGCCAGCAGCTGCATGGCAGACAAGGCCAAACCTGCAGCCGTGCAGCCGCACAGCCTGAAGGGGATGTTCCTGGTGCTTGCTCTGGGCCTCGGGCTGGGGACCCTCCTGGCTGTTCTGGAGCTCACCTTTAAGAGTCGCAGAAAGGCAGCCGAACTGCAGGTACGAGCCGGGTGACAGCAGCTGCGTTTCCATTACAAATGTGTGCAAATCGTTACCTATATTCTGCAAATGTCGAAAAAAACATAATTTTACAATTTTGGTGTTTACATTAAACAGGAAAATAAATTTAAAGTGTTTCCATTGCAGTTTTGCAAAAATATGTCTATTTTGAAAACCACCTCATCCCAGTGCAACAACTTTGTATCAAAAGACATTTTGTTTTCTAAATTGCCGTGTTTCCATCCAACATATTTGTGTAATTTCAATTTGCGTACTTCTATGGTTAATTCACAGCTAGTTTCACATGTGCAAAGTTGTAAAATGACAATTTCTTCAAGAGCTGAACTATTAGAACTAAATGAAATCACAAACAACTCAGATGATTCAAGGATTTGATTATCTGAGGATTGTTTGGATTTTAGTCATTATTGAAATGTCTTGTTTTGTTGCTCCTTACTCTGCAGAAGTCATGTTGCACCGTGCTAACCGAGGAGCTCAGTCTGCGCCTGAAGAACAGCAGTGCAGACAAACCCCAGGAGAATGCAGACAAAGAAAAAGCATAAAAGACTCGAACACTCTCTAGTCTGACAAGTTTTCTCCTTTTAAGTAAATCAAACGTAACTTTATAGGTTTTTAAATTTGATACTAAACTTTTATTCAAAACAAAAACCTCAGACCTACAGCTGGGCGATAAAATCATTTTATTGCTAAATTAAGTATTTTGACTTTGAGGATGGAATTCTTGGAAAATCAGTATTTGTTTTCTAAAACATATTTCTTGGTTTTCTTTGTGATGTTAAAAACTACCGTCTTGTTTGACAAATGTTTTTACATCTTTTGTTTATTTCAACTTGAAATTCAGGGCAACTCAAAGGAAACATGGTTGAAATAAAAGCCAGTTTGTAAAAATATTTTCTATCATTTGAAATTTCTTTTTAAACAAAAAAGTGATGAAAATACATCAGATTTGGTATTTAAGAGAATCTTGAGATTTCATTTTTAAACCATATCGCCCAGCTGAAATTTAACCCCAATGCTTTTTACTAATGGTTTCTAAATGTAAATACGAATAATAATAAAAAATCAGGTTATTTTTGTTTTTTTTTACAAAAAATAACTTTTAATCCAAGTTAACATTTAAAATCTGAAAATACAACTTACATATAAAGCTTGACTACTAATTTAACAGTTTGGAAGCATTTCTGTACAGTTGGCAGCAGCATCATTTGATTTCAGCAATTTCTTTTCACAAACAATGTCTCAATAAAAAGTTAAGAACCATAAACAGTCCAGCTAAACTAGAAAAATAAAGTTTGTCTTTTTGCTCAGGCTCCTGCTTTTCCGTTTGTTCTTTCTTGTCGTGAACTTTGATGTCTGTGGTTTCAGTCGGAGTCGTGATCTGATCAGGAAAAGAAAAAGTGAAAAGCCAGTATTAGGAATGGAAATTTTACCCTTGTGTCATTGCTGGTGTTTCTACACTGCAGCTTCAAGTGTTGATATTTTCTTCTGAATGACTCACCGTCAAAGAAGAGCGGTGATTTACAGCGAATCTCCTTCATCCTCTGGTCGAACAGCGCCTTCATCTCCCTCTGCAGCGTTCCCTCTCGCTGTTCTGACCCGGCCGGCGGCGGGCGGCTGGGCAGAAACTCCAGGCTGTCGGTGCTGCCCCCGCTGTTGCTGGATGAGCTGCCGGACAGGCAGAGGCCGTTGGGAATGCGTCTCACCTGGCTCTGCTCTTGCTGCCAGAGAAAGGCGGGCTTTCGGGTCACAGCCGGCGTCTGGGGAGAACAGGTCTGTTTTCTGGGGCAGCTGTGCGAGCGGGTTTTGGTTCGTATCTGAGTCGACGGCCGATTGGACGTCGGCGCCTCTAAGGTGCGTCTGACCCTGGCGGGGGATGATGGAGGGATGAGTTTAGAGAGTTTGGCTTCAGGCGTTGGCAGAGTGTGAGACTCTGGGGCGGAGTAAGGCTGAGGTTCTGGATGGTGTTCAGGTTCAGTGAAAACCTCACTGTCCTCCTCTGGTTCCTGCTCCTCTGGCAGCTCAGGGTGCTCCGGTTCAAACCTCCTCACTGCACACTGCTCAGCGCAGCTCTGCAGCACAGATTCATTCTCAGAGTCCCTTCGATCAGCTTGAACCCGGCCATCAGGACCAAGACTCTCCGCCAAAGAAACTTGCGACGGGGTGTCCAGGTCAAAGCTTTCCTCCTTCACACAGGGAGCAGCGGCCCCGCTGCTGTTGTGAGAGTCAGTGGAGGACATCCGGCTGAAGAAGCCTCGCCGTGTCTCTGGAGGTTCGTGGATCTTCACTCTGTGCGCTCGCCTCACAGGCTCGCTCATCATCCCCCTGTGGAAGGCAGCTTTAGCCGCTGGGCCTTTTACCACTGGAGACATTTCTCCATTTCTGCTGTCCTGAGATATGGTGTCCAGATCCCGGTTGAAAAACAGAGCACGTCCATCTTCGGAGGACTGGACGGAGACATCAACAGAAGGATGTCTTTGATGGCCCCTCATGTGCTTCTGAGCTGCTTTTTGAATATGTTTTCTAGCTGCGTGCATGGCATGAGCAGGTTTGATCTGTTTCACAAAGAAAGTTTTATTCAGGACTTGAAGATCGTAAATAATATGGAGGTTTATTTAATAGGTGACCTATTATGCTTCCTTGAACAGGTTAAGATTAATCCATGGCCTATTCAAAACATTTTATGCACAAGATTATTCTTAGCTTATGAGATTTTAGTCTGATAATTTCTAACTATTTTCATGAGTTGTTTTTATCATTAAATCCAAATAAGTTGCTGCTGGTCACATTCTCCAACTCAATGCTTACACTCACACTGATGCAAACAGATGCACAACTGTGCGACCGTACATCTTTGAAAAGCAGAAGTAGAGCCTTCTGCACAGTCAACATAAATGCAGCAAGTGATTTCTGGATGGTGAGTCAACAACAAAACACTCGTCTTTTCCAGCAGCTGTTGAAAGTGGTAAAACCAGATGACCAAACGTGCTGGAGATTCACTTTGGTTGCTAGGTGACAGGAGGGGTTAGGGTGGGGTTGCTAGGTAACGGCACAACAATTGGGAGATTTTGAAACGGCTCATTTTCTAGACATCAAAAAACATGAACTTATTGCCAAAAACAGCTGGTTGTTCTTTTAGGCACTTGGGCTATTTATAGAAGCAGTTAATACCCAAATGAAAAATGTGCAAAAAGTGAATTTTTGCATACAGGTTCCCTTTTAAGTAGCGTACCTTTCCTGTCATGTCATTAACGCCAACATGAACAAAAATGGACGACTCTGCCATTCCCTCCAGGTAGACGTGCCGATAACCTGCAAGCACAATCAAACTGGTTATGATCTTTGTCCTTCATCTTCTATCAGAAACATTTTACAGTCCAAGTCTGACTTTTATATTTGGTCTTTTACATCGAGATTTTATTAGAAATTTATTTTTCTGAAGCCTTGGGGAAGTGAGACTGTAATGTTTGTGGAAAATCGCAGGAAATTTTGAGACTCATATAATCACCTTCTAGTAAACGAAGTGTGGGAAACTATTGGAAAATAGACTTTACTAGTGGATAAAGTCAAGACAAACCCCAAAGATAAACTTGCTAACAAATAGTTTAGGAGGTGTGTGAGGTAAAACGCTGCATCCAGGAAGTATTCATCAGTTTTACAGAATCCTAGAGGTTGTCAAATCAGGACAAAGAAAATTTTCTGGTTTGGTGAAACTGAAATAAAACATTCTCTCATATACCACCATCTCTACTGTGAAGCATGGTGTTAGCAGCATTATGCTGTGGGGGCATTTACTTATGGCAACATTTGGGCATCGTCTGTAACATTTATAATCTAATGAGCCATTTCTGCTCTCAGGTCAGCCAAATTAATTTTGTTTGGAGCCGCATGACTTTTTGGAGAAAATAAAACTTATAATTTTAGATAAATATCTCCTCTAGGAAATTATAACCTATTTTATTTCTATTTTCAGGATTTAAAATAAAGATAAACATAAGACTATGGAAAAAGAGATTTATAGATTCCAACCTAATGACAAGAAAAATGTCTAAAAACAAATTACGGGAGCTTTTAGAGTCAATCTTTGTTGAAATTCAAAGCTAATATAGTAGAAAACCTGCATTGTTCATATGTCTACGGTAGAAAATAGTAGAAAACACCTAAAAACAACTGTACCAACATGAGCAAAGGCTAGGATTTCTGATTAAAATCCTAAGCTATGCATAAGAATATTTATGTAAATATTTTAAAGCTTATTTTTTAGCTTTAAAAATAAGCTAAAAAACGTTTTCTTTGTCATTATGGAGTATTGTGTGGAAAAATAAACAATTGGTAAAAGAGAAGTGCTGTGAATACTTTCCGGATGTTTGGTATCTGCTTTTTGTTAATCAGAATAAAAGATAAAATACTTCTCATGTTAAAATTTTACCATAGCAACAAAAATAAGAAAACTATCAAAATGTGCAGTAAAAGAACAAAAAGGAGAAAAAATGAACTAAATAAATATTTTCACATATTTAGGCAACAAATCATCAGTACACTAATGTAGATTATTACAGTTACTGATGTTTAAAGTTACCATTTACTTTTGATGGCTGGTGCATTTCTCCAGACTGAGACTTTCAGCAAAAAAAACAACTAAAAAAACAAAAACAAACCCAAACATTTCAGCTGGGTCTGATCTAAAACTGAAATATGAATACATGGAAAAGTACCTCATGCCCACAGATTACAGTGGAGGACCAATGATGCTACTTCAATACAAATATGTCATAGAGGATGGTATAAAGAAATATTTGAAAAATACAATAAATACAAAAATAACTAAAACAGGTTTGTCACTGGGTTTTTCAGCTGCATTATGATGCTAAACATCAACCAGTCTGACACTGGGCTTCCTTCAAGGTTACATCTTAATCCCCAGATTTAAACTCCAGTCCAACTCTGGAGATTTGAGCCGACAGCCTACCTGGCATCATGCTGGTGAAAGCCACCGTCCTCTGGCCAATGAAATCCCGTCCAATAGGATCATGATCCCAGACCTGGAACCTCACCAGGGCGATGTGAGGCATCAGGATGCTGAAAACAAGGGTCTCCTCCCACATCGGATTGAAGCCTACATGACAAAAACTTTAAATAAATGTGAAAAATGGACATAAAGCGACTTAGACAGGGAGTTTCTGCGCTCACCGTTGTCATCAACCACTCTGGTTTGCTGCTTGGAGCAATCGACAGGCAGACCGATGATCTCAACTTCAACAAAGGGATCGATTATCTGAGAAAAGATCAAATCAGTGGTAATTTTTTGTTGATAATTTAAATAAACTCGGAATGGTTGTTCTGGCTCTTACTTCTCCTCTGTCTCCAAACATTGAGTCTTTGGGTTTGGGAAGTTGCTGCCCACTGATTATCTTTAGCACCAGCTGAGTTTTTCTGTGTCCAGGCAATGGATCCTCTGTCATCGGGTTAAAGGCAGCTGAGAAAAACCTGAAGCATTTAGCCACTCTTTTGCATAATTACATTTATTGTTCTGTTTATACACACTGCATCCATACCTTTACACATGCACTTAGGCTTCAGAATATATCCACAATTTCCATTGCTTGAAAACTTGGCTCGGTTCAATTCAAGCATTCTGCCTTCTGTTTGGTAATTCATTGCAACTAGAATAAAATAAAAACATGCAAAATAAACATGGAGACCTTCTGGTAATATTACACAACCTTTAAGGATATGTATTGTGGCTTATTTACAGTTATGTGCAGAGCAGAGGATAGAGTACTCAAAAACTGTACTCAAGTTAGAGTAGCACAAATTCAACAGATTTTTACTCACGTAAAAGTAAAAAGTGGCCATCCAAAAATGTACTCAAGTAAAAGAGTATTTGGTAGAAAGGCTACTTAAGTACTGAGTAACTGATCAAATTATCAGTCATTTAATATTTAAAAATGACATGATCAGATATATGATATAAATACAGATTTAAGTGGAAATTTTGGTATTTTAAAGATCAAAATGAAAATAATGTATATAATTAACATCGTTACAAAATCAGACAATACAGAATAATAAAAATACTTCTAAAGGTATATTGTTTTCCAAAAAGTTACTGAAATCAATGTAACTAAATACATGTAACTACCAAACTCTGGTTATATGCTAAGTATAATTTACATAATTATTATTCAATTCAATTCCAACATATTTTATTAACCCAAAAGGGAAATTAAATTATTATTAAATTAAATTCATTAAATTATAAAGGAATAATAACTTATAACTTAATAATTATAAACTGTCATTAAATGTATTATAATTGTTATTATTATTATTGAAGTATTCACTGAATTTAAAATTATTGAACATAAAAACAAAAAAAAAAAGCAAAGCGCCAATCATGATTTATTTTGGAAAAAGTGTTTTATTTTGAAGAGTGCTTAACCGGATATGGTTTGGTCTTACGTTTATTTCTGTTGCTAGGATACGAAATGTCCGTTGCCGTTTCTTGTTCAGTAAATCGAATCAAAGGTTTTCAGCAAAGACATTTGAGCCTCCGTCATGACTGATTACATAAGTTTTCACTACGTAACTGTCTATATCGATTACCCATATGGCATCCCGTATTCCAATATGGCTGCGGGTTAAAGTTGCTCGAGTCCACTCTGAAGTTCGACGGATAGACTCTGATAAGCTGGCGCTGGTTGAAACGCACCAGCTCGCCGGGTTTTAGCTGTAAAATCTGGTTCATTACAGTCTCGTTAAGAGATGACACCTGCCAGCTGCTCAAAAACCCTGCAAACACAAATCCATGACAAATCCTGCGTATTAGGGTCATTGTCGATAGAAGAAAGCGATTTTGTGCCAAAAACGCTCAAAACAATTTTAGCATAATAACATTTGCTAGGGAAAAAAAACATGGACATTTTTGAAAAGTCGAAAATTTTGCTGGTGCAAAATTAGGAATGATGAGATTTAAGGGGGAAATTTTAGAATTTTGAAACTCAGAAATCTCCAAATTTTTCTAGAAATTTTCTGAGATTAATTTCAAAATTCTTGACTTTCTTTAACATTTTTGACTTTTCAAACTCAGATGTTTCCAAGTTTTTTCTAGAACATTTCTGAGATTATTCTCAAATTCCAGATTTTTTTTTCTAGAAAATTTTCGACTTTTGAAACTCAGAAATTTTCAGGACTTTTTCTAGAAAAATTCTGAGTTTTTTGGGAGAAATGTACTCATTTTTTTCTATCTACAATGGCCCCAGTACGCCATTATGTAAAACACATATTTTGGCTAAGCGCCGCTACGTAAAGCCTCTTTGATTTTTACCTTGTGTTTCTATTTCATGCACTCTGACAGATTTAGTGTACTTGACCAGGTCAGACAAAGCTCTGGAGAGTCTCATGGTTTTCCTTTTTCTGAAGAAATATTGTAGAAACACAAATGTAATTTTAGATATTAAACATCTTATAAGGCTGATGCGTCCAGTTCAGGGACCTTACTTAGGATGGTAAACAATCTGGGTTCTGTCTCGGCTGCTGCTGTGGTCTGATTCACCGTCAGACATAGCCTTGTTTTTTACACGTATTTTCTTTTTCCTCTGAAAACATGAAAGATAAATGAAGCTTTTTCAAATATGATTTTTTTTAATATGAAAGACAATCTGAAGAAATGAACTGGCACCTTTCTTTTGAAGCTTCTTATGATTGATCTGCCAAACCGTCTCTTCTTCTTGGGCTGATTAGTTGATTCTGCACCGTTCCCAGGCTGAAAAAGTGCAATGCTATTTGTTAACACATCTATCCGTCCGTCCATTCATCCGTTTATTTATTTCTTAATTTGCCTGTAAGTCGTTGTCACTATTATCATCATCATCATCATCGTCATCTTCCTCCTCCTCGTTCCCAGTGTCTTCATCAGATACGTCTCCCTCCTCTGCATCAGGGTCAAGGTTTGCTGGCAGTTTCTTTCCCTGAAAAACAAGAATTTATTCTCTTTTTTTATCACTTAATTTGACCTGTGAAATAAACAAATTTGTACCTTGATTAAAATTTTTCCTTTCAGAATCTCAGGTGAAGGCAACTTCTTGCATTCCTGCGCGCTGACGTTAGTCAGATCCAGTTTGTCCTGCAGCACCTCTTTCAGGTATTCGGCCATTTTTTTCTGCTGTGGCACAGTGCAGTGGTTCTCTATGGAGAGGATAACAGGATACCTGGAGGAGAGTCATGACAAACTGAGGATTCAAAACAAACAGAGCTAATATATTAAAACTGCAGGATATATCTTTTATAAAGATATATGAAAGATATACAGTATATCTTTATATATATATATAAAAAACATGTTTTTCACATATTAGTTAAAAACGGTCACAATTTTGTGCAGTAGAAGACAGGTAATCTGTGAAAAGATCGCTTTCCTCCACCACCTCCCTGTCCAAAAATAACCAGTTTTGGTTGTTCTGGTTCTGGAACCAAAACCAAACATGGAGAATCAGCATCAAGCGTCTTTGCACCACAAATCTGGAACAAATTATCAGAAAATTGCATAACAGCTGAAACACTGAGTGCCTTTAGCCCTTTCATGAATGAATTATGATCCTTTATGTCTGGAGTTTTTTTCCCAAGTGATTTTGATTTTCTTAAGGCATAAAAAAAGTGGGATTTTTTTTTTTTTGTAAAAACACATTTTTTTCTAGGATTTATTTCTAGTTGATCAGTTCTAATTTTCTCCAAATACAAAGTTGTTATTTGGAAAATACATCAGCAGTATTATTGTCTGCCATATTGGATTTAACAAAAATGTTCTTGCACTTGCAGTGGATGGCCAGTAGTTGGCAGTGTATCGTATTATGCACTAGTGTCCACTTCAGTGGTCTGTGTGCATTTATAAGATGAAAATCCACAAGAGAAAGGGTTAAATCTCGACTAAAAACCCACCTGCTTTTGAAACATCATAAATGAAACGCTGATCAATATATTTGACATGTAACAGCACTTGACAGAATGTAGTGCTTCAATTGTTAGTGTGTTCTACGACTTTGTTTTTATGAAGTAAAGCACTTTGAAATGCATTGTTGCTGAAATGTGATATATACAAATAAACTTGATTGACTGATTGCTAAAAGTGCTAATGGCAGAAAAAGAGTTTGTCATTACAGGAAAACCGCTTATCTGCTGTCATTGGTGGCTATGCTAACTAGCCTTAGCATTCACAACAAGCTCTAGTAGCTGCAGTGTAGTAGAGAGCAAGTAGGGGAGGCCAGGGTGATTGACAGCGCTAAGACCCACCTCCTGCCTATGATTGGATGTTTCTAGTTAGCACTAGGAGAACTGGGAGAAGGTAGAGGAGCTACATTTTTTCACAGATTATCAGTCTCGTATCAAACTGTCAGGACATAGTAACAGCTTCACCAAATGTGTAAAAAAAAAAAAACTTTCATAAAAGTTACAAAGTTACAACAGAGCTTACGGTGACTTAGTGAAGGCATATTTGTTAATTGTTTCAACAACGTCTTTGAAGAGAATTTTGGACGTCAAAGTGTAGCCGTGATGAATGATGGGTTCACCATCCGGTCCATCCCAGCAGTCCACTGGAAGAGGGGAAAAATAACAAAGATGTGCTGATGTTTCCTTAAATCACGCAAAAATTAAAACAAACACTTGCAGTGGTTTTTGCAGCCTCTCACCCTCCACACAGCGGCAGCCTGCTTGCAGAACATAGGCGTACATTTCCACCCTGGACTGGGAGAGCAGCTGGTCTCCAGTCAGGTAGGTGTTGTGCGACGTGGCAATAAAGTAATTAGTGAGAGGCTGCGTCATGTCCTGGTTCACCTGATTGTGCTCGGGGTTAAAGATGTCGCCTGCAGGACTTCGCATGTAGTTGGTGAAACCTGAGGGAGGAAGGATGGAGTGTCATAACGTGCATTTGCACACTGGTGGCATGTTCTGCGTAAGTGGCAAAATTCACTTAATTTTCTGAGAATTTACTTGATAAGCAACATCTACCCACCGTCAATACCCAACACCATATTCTGGAGGTTCTCAGGACATGGCTCAAACTTAGCCACAATGTCGAATAAATGCTCTCTGCTCAGACCGCGCATCTAGAAAGAACAAAACATGATGGGTTCGCATCTTCTGATCACTTAGAATAATGTTTTATTCTAAAGTTCAGCAGCAGTAAATGTAAAAATGCATTAAAGTATTGAAATAACTTAATATAATCTCACACCTTTGACTTGAGTACATTTGTTCAGGAAAGAAGAAACAAACAATCTATGCAATCAAATTATTGTTTTTACAAATATTATGTGCATCAATCATTGTCACCCCTAACGTTTTTGATTAAATAATTTATAAACAAAGTATTTTTTTAATTCATACTTTAAGCAACACTCTCCAAGCTATTAGATTGAAAAATGACCCCAAAAATTAATAAAAAAGTTGTAAATAATTTTAAATTAATTATTAAAGTTTTAATAATAGGTTTTTAAATAATTTTTTTGCAAATTAATAATCGCAAACAATATAAATTTTTTGCAATTAATGTGATTATTAATTGCAAACAATGTAAATAATATTTACATATAACAGATAATAAATGAACATTAATATTTCAAATAAAGATACACTTTCAGATTTTAAAATCAAAATTTGACAACAAACATGCAAATGTAAGCTTTTATATTCGTATGTTATTAGCACAATTGATGAAATTGTGAGATTCATTCACATTAAAAGCTTAATATTTCATACAAATTCTGTTTTAATTTTTCAATTTTATATTTCTATTAGCAAATTTAAATTCTTTTTAAAATGAGTCTTAGTTGACTTAACAATGGGTTTCAGATGGACAAAATTAATGTTGTGTAATATAAATATTTTATATAAATATAATATAAACAGAACACAATGTACAGTAAATAGTAAGCTAAAAAAATATACATTTGGGAACACTGAAGTAGCTCAGACAATGACACAAAAGTATTTATCAGTGTATTGACCCTACAACAGATTTTGAAATATAAACAATCATTTTAAATAAATTAAATGCCTTATAAAAATGTCAGAGTTGCATTAATATCAATTGTGAAAGTTAAGACTGAATGCATGTGAAATAACTGAAATTTGATATTTAATAATCTAATTTAAAAATGTAACATTTCAGTTGTTTTTCCTAAAACCAATGAAGATTGTGTCTCCTAAATTGTATATACAAGTTTCCTATAAATCACAAAAATTAAGAAGTCACATCAATTGAAGATTAATTAAACAACACCAGATGTAAAAGCTGGGAAAATTAATATAAAAAAATTTCCCCCCAGAACATCTTAGTTGGATTTTTCTAATCTTTTTTTTTTTTTTTTTTTACCTTTTGTTCGTTTTCCAGAAAACGTGCGAGGTCGTGCAGATCCAGAACTTCTTTCTGGTTGCTGTAGGAGATCATGATCAGGTAGAGGTCTCTACGTGTGGAAATCATCTTGTAGAAAGAGCAAAATTCATCGAAGCCCAGAGAGCCCTGGATCTCATCTGTGTCTGCTTCCTGCAACAGGAGAGTTTTATTACAAAGGGAATAAATCTCCCAGCATCGGCTTAAGGGGAAAAGCAGAATAGAATATATCTCATACACAGTAATTGTCGCCAGGAGGAATCCAGTTAGCTGCTGAACTAATGCAATAACACAGAGCAGTTCAGGCCATCTGTGGCGGCCATATGGCTTTCCTGCAGCAGTCCCTGGTCTTCTTCTGCCAAGTAGCTGAATAGATGTTTTTTTTCCCCCTGCGTCGCTTCATTTAATCTTTCTGCTGCTTCAATTGAACTGATGGCCAGATCACAGAGAAAATCTCTTGATAGGTTTCTGATTTCTGCTGTTGTTCTCCGAACTCTGGCCTCGGTTTTCCTCATCATTTTCCACAAGTATTTTGCCAACATCTGACTGAACTGGAATCGGCTGATCACCCTGAAGACAACTTTCGCATGGTGGCAGCATCATGCTGATGGACTGCTGATCAGAGAACTGAACAAAGTCAGTCCTGGAGGTAAACTTGTTAGAGGTGAATAAAAACATATACAAAGAGCCACGATGCAATGGTTTAAATCAAATGACATTTATTTATCAGACTAGCCTAGTCAAAGTCCAAATCAGAATCCAATTGAGATTTGAAAATATGCTTTCATTTATGCTATTTATTCAATCTAGCCAAACTTGAGCTACTTTCCAAAAAAGAAAAGGTGAAAAGTTTAATCTCCTGATGTTTAAAGATACTTGAGACAAATTTTAAGCTTGCAGTAACTACATCAAAAAATATTTTTAGTCAGTACTGGCACAGGGGAGCCAATAACAAACACAGTTATCACATTTTTATTTCTGAAAAATATTTGAAAAACCATTCAGCCTTTTTATTCTAATAATACTTTGTACTGGTTTGTGTAGCCAAACAAAATTCATGGAAATTTGTGGCTGTAATATGATAAAATATTAAAAAGTATGACTTCTTTTTTCAGGGTAGACAGCTTATTCTATAGAGTTTATTACTGTGAAATCCTTAAAGAAATTGCACTTGACATAAAATATTCATTTAAAAATACAGGGGAAAAAAGAGGCTAAAGATTAGCATGTTAGGACTGCTGGTGTTTAGTCCTATTCACTTTAAGTTAATGGATAATTTCTGCTAAATCATTAATTTGATGTCAGTAAATTTTTTATACAGCCTATAAACTCAAATCTTCCAAACTTTATAGTAAATAACAAGATGAATGAGGATCTGAAGTTGGGTTTGCAATATTTTGCTAACAACAGATTGTTTTTTTGTTAGCAAGAACGATCATTCAGATCGTTTTTTGCTAGCAAATATTAGCAAGCTAAACCTGTGTGAAATGTCAAAAACAATCTATCCTTTTTATTCTGTTTCACAGTTACGTTCTACAAATTTTGTGTTGATCTGTGACATAAAATCCAGCAAAAAAGAAAAGTACAAATGGAAGTTTGAACACGGCACAAAGTGAAAACGTATGACTACTTTTGCAAGCCACCACAGTTAGCCTTCATGCTCGCTCATAATTTTTAACATCTGGCTGCTGCAGAACAATCAAATTTTCAAATATTCTTTTTAAATATGAGCATGAATAAACATCTCTAGCTGTGTTTCTAGGTATTAAGCAAGTCGTGTAAATGTTCTCACTTGAAACATGTCCTTGACTTTCTGCTTGGGTAGATTGACATTAAGCTTATGGAGCAGCTGGTGAACTTCCCCAATGCTCAAGGTACCATCTCCATTTTTGTCAGCCTCAGAGAAGGTCTGCTGCAACCATGTGCAACCGCAGTTAAGGCTCAATCAGAAAATACAACAGGACCTCAGCTGTTAATCACTTAGCATGAAGGAGTGGATAAAGGATATTGATCCCGGGTGCGCTGTCTGCGGGCCAGACTGTCTTCATCGCTGATCCCGGCCATCAGGTACTTGAGCCCCTGGATCCAGGTGCGCACCTCCTCTGCATTGTTGGAGACCAGGTCCAGGGACTTGACTCGATCCCCATAGTAAATGCTGAAGCAACAGTTTGGGTCGAAGCGGTTTTCTGCGTAACGCCGGAAGATCTCAGATTTTTTCCCCTCACAGACCTCATGGATGGAATCAATGGATACTGGAACATGAGACAAAACATTCAGGTTTTCAGACCGATTCCACAAAGTCATCAGAAAACAGATGAACAGAGAAATCTGAAAGTGCTCACACGCCTTGACTTTTTTCACTGTTTTTGTTTATAACTCAGTCTTATTCTAAAATCAGTTTGGGGACAGTTGTCATAAAGAAAAATGAAATATGTTTTAAGACATTTTGTGTACATATATACAAAATATACAAAATTGTGGGCGCATCAGCCTTTGTTTTCCGTTGCAGACCTATTTGTTGGATGCGTTGGATGCCCTTGACGCGTCAAATGCTCGAAACGCTTCAAATTGCGCCGTGCTAGACACGCAGAACACGCAACGACGTTCCCTGCCACATAGACTTTGAATGTGAACCGACGTGCATGATGCGCGAAAACACGATGTGAACGCACCATAACATGTCAGCAGATGCTTCATCATAAACTACTCTATTTCATACATGCTATCATTAGCATCTTTTGTAATTAGCTTGCATCTTACAGGTGTTAGTAGCAAACTAAAAAAATAATATCTGAATTTCGTATTTAAGCCTGCGGTTGTTTTTTTTACTATTTCAAGGTGACATCAGCTAATAAACACTAAATTTAAATTAAACAAGTTAACAGGTTTGATAACTTATAATTCCCCAACAGTCAACAGCAGGAAAAGATTAAGTTTTTATTTGTGTAACAACTATAAAAATAATATAGAAATCATTTTTCCATGCATAACAGTATTGTTTGTATTACTCAATGTTATTTTAAGTACACATATATATTTTATCATGCTAGCTTGGCGCTCTTGGGGGCCCCCTGGTGGTGAGGGGGACCTAAGCAGCCACTTAGCTCACATATGCCTTCAAATGTATCAAGTACCTAAATCTTCACAGCCTTCGTTTGGTATTTTGTTGAACCACCTTTGCCACAGCAGCATTTTCAGGTGTTTTTGGTTGCATCTCTGCAGGCTTGGTGAATCTATTTTGGGTATTTTCTGACATTGCAGATCCTCTCCTGCTCAGCTGAGCTGCATGGGGCGGTATTAGCAGACAGGCATTTTTAGGCCTTTCAGATAGTCTGTTCTTTTGGATTTAAATCTGGTTACTGTTCCTGAAGCCGCTCCTTCGTCATCCTGGCTGTGCACTTCAGGTTAATTTTGTGTTTTCACTAGATCATTACTATGGAACAGGTTTATTTGAAAAGTTTAATCATATTTAGCAGATCTGATCACAGCTTCATAATGCCGCCGCCGCTGTGCTTCACAGTAGAAATGGTGTTAGCTAGGTTATATGAGCACAGAATGTTTTTATCCAAACATGTTGGTCGTTCCAAATATCTTTTCAAATACTGGAGAGCACAATGCTTTTCAAGTTCTTCAGTGAAGCTGATTTTTATTTGTTTCTATTGATTTATTTTGGATTTTTGGATTTATTTACAGACAATTACTTTGGCTTTAGAGGTTGGTTTCTACTTTGGTGTGTAGGAATTTATAAAGAAATATAAAGGCTCCCCTACAAATCATCTTCAGTCAGATGAATTTACCACAGCTGTACTACAATCAAATTGCAAAAGATTCTCAACGATGATCAGTGGATTTCAGATGAATTGTCATCAAGCATGTTTAAAAAGTCAACAATTATTCAAATTTTTGTTAACTTCAGGGAAAAAATCGACTAAAGTCATCTTTTTGGAACAACCTAACTTTCCACTCCAAACATTTACATTATATTTTCAATTTTTGAAGCCTTGGTTTCACAGTCAACAGCATTTTTAGTTCAGCTTTGTTTGGTTATTTTGTTCAATAAAAATAACTTTGAACTCTCACTTTTGGCCTTGTCATGCTTTTTGGAAGGCCGCCACCGGATGCAGGACTTGTGCTCATCCAGGAAGAAGAACCGGACCAGGCCTTTCTTCTTCCCCTTCAGTTTGGTCATCTGGGTGCCGGTCTGCATGGTGCACATACATCGCTCCACTACAGCGGGAATGATGGTAAAAAGGGTCATTTTCTGTCCCTCAGAGAGCAAAGCATGGAAAATAAATGTGATGCACAGGCACTGACAGAATAATGACAAAATTAAAGGATATTGCAGATAGCTAGATTCAGGGTGTTGTGATCAAATATGACTGCAAAAATGTGTAAAAACCCACCTTTGTTTAGTTGATACTTGGTGTAATTTGTTATATTATTTATATAACAATATATACATACTGTATATTATATATATTTTTGTGTTTATATCTATTAAACACATTTAGTAAATAAACCAAGCATGGTCTGTGTCAAATGCTTTAGGTAGCTGCTTATATTATTGATAAAATAACAACATAAGCAACATTAAACAGATTAAGCAAGATTAATATCACAACTTAAAGTGAAAATCGTCTGACTAGATTTAACCCTTTAACACCAAATATGTAATTTTTGATCATTATTTCTCTAAATATTTTCCTTAAAAAATCTGCTGATTCAAGTAAAAGTATCATATAAATTTATATGATATGTATTATGTATTATAGATATGTATAATTTTAGAAGTGTAATATACTTTTTAAATTGGTAAATTTGGCAATCAATGCTTTTGGCTATGATGACTAAACGAATGCAAAAGCCTGACATATTAATTATGCTGCAAATAAATTTAGAAAACACGTCAATGAATCAAAAATGATTTGTTTTGTATAATAAAACACATTCGATGCTTAATTTTTATCATTATCATCATCAGTAACTTTAATTATAAAGCTGCTTTAGCTGAAACAAAGTGTTGAATATCAGTAATAAACAAGAAAACATAAAGATAAAGTGGCAAAGCTAATTAAAAACTCAATTCAAAACACAACAAAACAACACAATTAAATAAACAAATAATTTTAAAAAGACTTTGAGTTTTCTGATGCTTTTTGTTATCAGTCACATGCATGCAACATTTTTGCAGCAGCATTTTTTTGTGGTGAGTTCAGGTCATTGTTGTTGTGCGCCGTGAGCAGGTAACCTTTGTTTGTAATCTGAAGATACATGTGACGCAACCTGGCACATCATTCAGGCTAATCCTAAAGGATTGTCTGCAGTCCATATGCTCATTATCTGCTTCTCCGCTTCCCTCTCTGTTGTTTGTGCAACTGACGAACCCTTAAAGGTCACCTAAAAGCACATATTCAGAATATGTCTGGAGGATGAATTGTTCCCAAAAGGTTAGCGGAGGCTTACCTATTTGACCCAGCCTCCATTTGGGTTGTGCAACCACACTGCCGCCGATCCAGAAAAACTCCTCAGCCAGTCTGGAGACGGACGCTTTCTGCCAAAGTTTGGGCGAGCTCATGATGGAGTGGGTGGGCGAGTTGACGGGGCTGGAGGTCCGCTTGGCTTCCCGTTTGGTCCGTGAGGGGGAGAACATCCCGGATGACCCCAGAGCCTGGAAGGTGGTCTTCTTCGGGGCCGTCCGGGAGGACAGCGGCGGGCTCTGGCCCAGAGACGGCAGGCGCCATCGCTGAAGGCCTGTGGTTCATCTCTGACCTATACATTTGGTTCCGGCTCACCTGTCCCATTCACAAAACATGGACATACCTTCCTCCTGTCTCCAACAGAAAGTTTTAGTCGCACCGTGGCAGCATGTCCTCCAGTTCCCAACAGTCTCCCCACATGAGCAGAGTTCATTCAGTCAGGATCTGGTGCTTCGTCCATAGGTTCCTCCTTTATTTACTTTTGCCGCCTGCAGAGTGCTCTCAGTGAGGAAGTGTGCAACTTGTTTGAGTCTCTAAATCTTTCTCAAGCTGTAATCCTGCAGTGAGGCTTCAGCCTGGTCTTGATAGAGGGATTTTCTGTGAAGCCAGTAAGCTCCTGGGGAGGGAGACTGTGGCTGGAGGACTTCACATGCTCAATTTACAGCTTAAAAATCTTCACGTTTAAAAATCTGAAGATAATAAAATGCAAAACAAAGACTTGAGACTTAGGGTTTGGTTAGGTGGTGTAAACAAGGTGGAAATGTTTTCTCCTAAACTGTGAGTTAGGATTTCCCTCTAGAGGCAACAGGATGATGTGCAGCTCTATTATTTAAATGTCTCTCAAACTAAAAACAATAAAGTAACATGATCTAATTGCTTTCACTTAAAGTAAAGACGCAAAAATGGAGTTTTAATTTTTTTATTCACATTTAATACATAAACTCAAGCAAAATATAGAATAAACATATAAAACAATCCACGGCTAGAAACAGGAGGTGCGGAAACTAACATTGCCAGAGTGTTAGTAGTAGTAGTTTTGTACTAGTTTTACTCCTTATTAAGCAGATAATTATCATGTATTTTGCAGTTCTGGTTTTTATATTGAGAAGATGAGCTAATTTGTTCAGTCATCTGCTTTACAGAATCGCCTCTTGTAGCTTGCTAACTCTATTTTCAAAACATTATTGACTCAAAGGGGAAAAAAATACAAGTGGGACTTTTCACACCACAACTGTCTGTTTTTTTACAAACATTCAAATTTAGATTTGAAGTGGGAAAAAAAAGCATTGCAGTTTTCTTTCAGCCAGCTGTGCTGGCAGTGAGCAGCAGGAGGTAGGAGAAAACTCTGGTCACTCACAGCGCTTTCTCCTCCATCTTCTTGAAGTGATTAAAACTATTGGAATGTTATACAGAACATTTTTTGTGGTTTTGAAACTTTAGAAACTTCTATTAGCTTGATGGTGAAAAGCGACTCATGAATAAACAGCTCTGGAAAAAAGAGAGCACTTTAAATGATCAGTTTCTCTGATTTTACTTTTTGTAGGTATATGTTGTATTCATTTATAAACAACAATAATAATGTTTTCACTCAGGAAAAGTTTAGAAATCAGTATTTGGTGGAATAATAACTGTGAGGTATTCTAAGGGGTTCAGTGAAGTGGTCTCTTAATTGTTTCCAGAGCTGCATAACATGCTTTGTGAAACAATAGCATTACTTCATTGCTAATTATCTTCCTGCACACCGGACAAAATATTAGGTTAGGTTAAACTTTATTAATCTCATAGAGAAATTGAGGTTATCTGTTGCTCACACATTATCGAGACATAATTCATAGCTAGTTTAAATTTTAACCTATAACTTTCTGAAGAAGGTTTTTTTTATTTACTCCTTTATTACCAACAACCTTCAAAACACGAAAATACGTTTATCTTTCTCTCTTTTATAACTGTTGAAACCACTAGCGGAACAAGTCAGCGTCTGGCCGGGGGGCGGAGCTAATGACCGGGCCCTTTGTACCCAAATCATAAGGTTCATAATAATTTAGCTTTACAACATAAACATGCCCGCAACAGCGGAGCTTACAAGTGTCATCACCACAGAGAGCGACTATGTCATTCTGAAATCCATCTGACATGAAGTACAACAAACCAAGAGAACAACAGAAACATCAGGCTACGTGGTCACTAATGACGAAACAACATCAAATTCAAATCAGTCCAGAACCACTGATGGGTTCGGATCATTTTGACACTCTATCAATTTCAACTCAGAGCCTGGAGCAGCTAGGAACTGCTGAAGCTGAGTTTATTGTTGACTAGTTCAACCAGCACGCAGCAGCAGCGCGTTGCAGCGGGTACGCAGAGGCACGCGGCGCATGCGCAGCGTGCAGCAGCACCTCGCGCACCTCTGGATGTTTGTAACTGGGCGCGGATCGCGCGCGCCGCAGTTCACACAAACTGGACGATCTGGAAGATTCTCTTCCAGGCGGCTCTAATGTAAACTTTAACTATAAACGCCATACTGCTGTCTTGGCTCAAAACGCGCTCAACCCAAACTGTTGAAAGCGATTATAACTCAGCCTTCAGTCCCTGACATCACCGCTGTACCACCGACAGAGAAAATGGGATGTAAGCTCGGCGGCTGGGCTGATACAATTTACAATCAGTCTACAGTTAACTCACATTTTGTGAATAATGTCAGAGTTGCTACCTGTAACTAGTCCGGTTCCGTCGCTGGGCTGGCAGTTTTGGCGGGTCTGGATCGCTGCCAACAAAAAAGTCCGGCTCATCTTCAAGACAAAGAACAAAATATGCGTCCAGTTTTTGGCTTTTCATTGCTCTTTTCCATACTTTCCTCGAGTATGAAAATTTTTGATGACTTTTACTTTTACTTCACTATATTTCCGAACTTAATTGCGTACTTTTACTCCGATACATTTTCAATGTGTGGTTTAGTTACTCGTTACAAAAAAGCGAGAGAGAGAAACGCAAATGTTTTGACCCCACCTACTGATTAGCAAGTAGCAAGTAGGCTACCGAACAAAGTCCGTAGCCTGCTTGCCTGGGCTTGTTCATCACCTCCAATAGGATACACCTGTTTCGCTACTCCCATTGTTGGGGGGGATTAGAAATCAGAACACGTTACAGCGGGTGGGGGGGAGGGACGGACACAGAAGAGTGCTGCCCGCACTGACGCGGCTCAGGGATTACGTGACACGCAGCGCCGTGCCCTATAATGCACTGTAAGCTATGTAATGTGTTTTGAGGCAGTTGACCAAAATCCCGGACAATTTTTAAATTCCCCCCGGACATCTTTTTAGGTCTGAAAAGTAGGACATGTCCGGGAAAAAGAGGACGTCTGGTCACCCTAGTTCAATGGGGGACAGAAGCCATAGCGATAGCAATTTAGACTAAATTTAACGAATATAGGAAAGGCATGCAAGTTCAAAACCACAAACCATTAACATGTGCTACTCTTTAAAACTGGAACAATTTATTAGCAGGTTTCATTTTGCCTGCACTTGGTTGGGTACATTATTTTAAGTTTATTTGACAAGTTTACCAAAATATAAGAAATGCCATTCACACTTGCCTTGTTTTACTTTTTACTTGTACTTTTCATTACATTACTTGAGTACATCCATTTTTACAGTAATTTCCATACTTAAGTACAAGAAGTTTCAGATACTTTAAGACTTTTACTCAAGTAACATTTCAGTCAGTGACTTCGACTTTTACCAAAGTCATATTTTGGAGAGGTACTTGTACTTTTACTTGACTCTGAGATTTCAGTACTTTATACAACACTGCTCTTTTCCCCCCATCCTTTTCACTTAGCCGCTCCATGAGCTCCACTCATGTTAACTTAGTCCGTAAAAATGCTCTATCTAGTTTGCCATCTGTTGCCAAGTGACTGATGATGACGTTGGTGGACGGCTGGTGACAAGCTTTACCCAGAATACACTTGGAGACAATATGGACGATCCACTTGTAATTTTGTGTGTCATAAAGTTAAATGTAAGAGTGGAAATGAAGCCAGTCATGTAACATTTTATTCAATATCAATATTTTACACCCACTATGTCACGAAAATCAGTCAGTCTTGTAAAGTTTTTAGCAACCATGAGTCAACAATGACTGGAGCAACCTACTATATAATCTACTGGGGCACTGTTATAAAAACTCTTACATACACCATATTCAGCAGGAGAGGTCCCACCTTCTCCAGCTCTCACCAGCCATATTCTGCCTCCCATCCGGGTCCCCTCTAAGCCAGCCCCCCCAGTTCCCCCTGAAGCTCCGTCCCTGGTTGGAACAACCGTACAAGACACATATTTTAGGCATTTTGTAGCTGGATCAACAGAAGTAAACGAGCTGCATTTACTTCCTGACTCCCATCTGCGTTGCGTGACGTCGGTACCACGTCATCCACAACCCAGCAGTAGTGGAAAACAAAGTGCATGCCCCCTGAATACACCATTTTCACAGTGCAACCTGGTGGTGGCAGCATCATGCTGTGGGGAGGTTTTTGAATTTATATCCAAGTAATAATTTGTGACAAGAGTCAAATGTTTTACAGATGTGCTCTATTGAATCTTACTAAATTTGATTTATTGTATAAAGAATAATGGACAAAAAGTTTAATCATACCAAAATCAGTTTGGATTTTAAAGAAAACAGAAACAAACAAGCACAACAAACTGAACTGAGTAGAACTGGTTTAAATTTTAATGGGTATTATACAAGTTTTCTGAAAGGAAAAGGAAAACACTGAAACAAGAGGCCAGTGAAAACCCACTTCCAGGCCCCAGAAAGTACAGGAGCATCAGCAAATAACACAGATACCGCTATTATACTGTACCCAACAAATACTGAGCGAGGGTATCGTAATGATAAGACATGAAAGTGTTTCCTGTCTATTACACGTGAGAGCACCAAAAAGGTTCAAAAACCATCAGAAGGTCTGAGTTAATCTGTGATGGAGCTGGAAGTGCTGAGAAATATATCATATATTTGTGAGTTTTTGGTCAGAGGTGAACTATATACTCTATAATTCATCAAATAATTCATCTATAACATGAAGTGAAAGGTTTTAAAGTTCTTTTGGTGAGAGAAACTCACAACTACTAACAGTTTAAATCAATAAATCTACCCAGCTTGGTATATGCCCTGTTACTGGGGCAACAATCAAATTACAGTTCTGCAAATTCAAATAGTCTCTGTTTTTTTGGTTTCAAGTAAGAACGAAAAATAATATGCATAATCAACTTAAGTCTGGGGCAAGCATACATACCATACCAACAAACATCTTATTTACAATACTGTATTTACATCAGACGGTATACTGAGGGAAAAGTGAATTTAATTTCAGAGCTCGTGTTACTTTCTGATTCTAAAAATGTAACAGGGAGTACAATGCTAGGTTCTGTCTTTAAAAAGTGCAATTACTTTTCTCAAAGTAAAAAAATAGATATCCATATTTAGTATATATGTAAAAATGTTTTTCATACAAACAGCCACTGCTGATTTAAGAACCCTAAAACCGAAGACCAAAAAGAAAAGAAACAAAAAAAAAAGTCGCTTTCTCTCAATAGGCAGCGAATTATTGTAGATTAGAAATTACTTAAAAGTCCGAAGTACCATTTTATAACATTAACAGCTGTTTAGGACTTTCTTTTCTTTAAAGGAGTGTTGTTTTTTTTAACTTTTGTAAACTAAAGTGGGCTAAAACAAAACCAAAGAAATCCTCTGCATGGCTTGGGAGTGAAAAACAAAACAAAACCACAACGAGCAACAAAAACTAGTACTTACATAAAATACCTAGGAGCTAAACAATGGTGAGCATTGAAGGCCGCCCACTGAAGAACCGCCAATACTTCAGGTTTATATCAAATACAAAAGGTAGATAAGCTGCTATATATGTTCGTATATGGTTGTTGTTTCTCTTGCTGGTGGAACTGAGCGAGAAGTTTTCCTTAAAATGCTCCACGTGTTTCTGAAAGTCGAGCAGATGCCTAAAGGTAAGTAGTGGTAAGCTTCCAGTGGTCTGCAGTGACACCTCTGAGTGGCACGAAGACGCTCGTCGTCCGCTCTCGTTCCACCAGTGGCAGCCGGTTCCTTCCCTTCATATTCAAGTAGTGTTGTGTTGCTGTGTTTCTCAGAATAGCTTATACCGAAACCAAAACTCTGGGGCAGCGCCAGGAGGACGGCTCGCTGAAACGGTGTGTTTGTCGCTGAACAAGTCTCTCATAGTTTCACTCTGTTACATGCTCATGCTTCTTTCCAGTTCATGTAGTGATTTTTTTTTTGTCATATTCTCATAATAATATTGATGTATACTATAACATATCATATATGACAGATTTATTTCCTCTACAAAAGTGACTTTTTATTTTTTTTTTTTTAATTCCCCAACAGGAGCTCCTTTCAATTGAGTCTCTCCGTCCAGTCTTCTTTCTTTCTTTCTCTTTTTTTTTTTTTACATGTGCATGTTTAGGATCCTCTGCTGGACTGTGTGGTTTGGCATTTTATGTCTTTGTGTGCGTCCTTGCTCTCTCCGGGAGGACTGGTGCTGGCCTGCAGGGCCAGCTGGTTCTGCAGGTCTTTCACCACGCTCTCCAGGCTCTGCCGAGCTTCTCTCTCCTGCTGAAGTTCCTGCCTCAGCTGCTCTCGGTCGGCCTCCGCCTGCTGTAGCTGCATGTGCAGCTCCTCGATCTGCGCAACAAAACCACACATGCATAAACCTTGTTAAATCAATTAGTAAACACATTACTTTTTTTTTTTATCAAAAACTGTGAAAAAAAAGATTGAAAAAATGCAGCAAAATTCGGTCTGTTCATGAGTGACAGGCTAGATAAAAATTTACATTCATTGACAAACTGAATTTTTTGTCCAATATGTCTGATAAACTTAACATGATATAAACATTTCATATCAGTTGATATAGATAATTATTGATTAAAGTTTTATGTTTTAAATATCTGAAAAACTTCCAAACTGGTGGCGTGACCTCTCCTGTTTTATCCAGTTTTCACGTCACAACGTTGTTTTTTATTTTTAAGCAGTCATGAGGCACAGTAGTGAAACCTTCAACAGCTACCTAGCAACAGGTCGTTGCTAGGTAACCAAGGAACGCGTGAGTTGCTAGGTAACCAAAGGGTGAGAGAGTTAATGCCACCAGCCTTCATTAGCTGGTTATTAGAAAATGAGCGGTTAAAGTCTTTCCTTTGCCTACATCTCCCAGAATGCCTTGCAGTTCTGGAGTGCAGTTCAGTGAATATTCTGTATATTGAATATTCACTTAAATTCAAATTCACAAATATTTTACTGACCCCAAAGGGAAATTAAATGTTGTTGTCGCTCATATTAATTATAATTCTTCAAAGAGTTATTGTAGAAAGTGATGGCTATCGATTATGTTGTATTATCTATTGATATTGATCACATGTCTATTGTAATATATTGTTATTGATTTATTGTCCAGGCATAGTCTAATATAAGCCTTGTCATCTGCAGCAGCTTAGAAAATGTTCTTATTTTCATACTTGGAAAATGTTCCTAGAATTAATAAACCAACAATTTAACATATCTGGATTTGAAATAGTTATGGGCGAAACAAAAACATCCCAAACACGTGCACCTCAAACATGCCAGGCCTTCACTTTTCCGCTTGGCGTACTGGTACTCGTTCATTTCATTGTGATTTTCAAACTCTGCTCCAGCTTTGTTCAACAGATTAAAATAAATTTGACCAAATGGTGTTGCCGTAGTTGCTCAGTAGTTTCTAAACAACAACAATAACCATGAAAAGCCCTGAAGATGAATGCTGAGTATCAGGGCTGAAATTATTAATCAGACAAATTGTGATAAATTGATTATTGTAATAATTCGTCGACTAATTTAGTAATTGTTAACTGGAGTATTCAAACTCAAAAAAAGAATATTTAAAGAAAGAACGACACTCTCAGAAGCAGTAATTAAGCAAAAAACTGCACAAAAAATATTTACAATAAACCATATTTGTAAATATGTTCTACCCAGAACTCCTTAAGTAGCACTAGTTTTAGCTTCACCTAGTTAAAAAATCTCCTATTAGCACCAGTTTGCTATCCATTTATTAATCGGTTAATTAAAAAATAATGAACAGATCAGCCCTACACTGTATTAAAGTCAAGCAGAAAGGGTTGAGCTTTTTACCTTATTGATGTTAGAAGCTTTTTTTTCTGTATTTTGATAAGCAACTTTGAATCTGAGGGTTACATTATTACTATAATTACTCCTCTTTCGAGTGATTCAGCGGCGTTGCATACCTGAGTGGAGTACTTGACTCGAAGACGTTCAGCCTCACAGCCCTGGTCGCAAACTCGAACTTGTCTCTCTCTGTCCAGCTCTCTTTTCAGCCGCCCACAGGATTCCTCTGCGTCCCTCATCTTCCTCTCCCAATCCACACGGAGGCGCTCAATCTCCTTCCGCAGGTTGCGCTTGGCTTCGATGGCGTCGCGCAGGCGGCCTTTCTTAGCCACCCTCACAAACTCCAGCTCCTAAACAAAAAAATCACAAAGTTTTAGGCTTGTTAACATCGGCTGTTAACCGGCTTTGCAGCAGCCTAATTGGCAGCTATGTGTGTGTTTTTAAATAGACTAATGCGTTATCAAAGTTGTATAATCTCAAATTGAAAAACCTGATCAGAGAGCTATGCTGTATTGGACAAAATGTAAAGAAATAATTGTTTCCTAAATGCCTTGTGCCCCAAATAAATACAACAGACTTTACTTTTAAAAGCTGAACAGAGAGTCTGGATAAGAAATTTATCCATTAAACTGACATAAAATGCACATTTTAGGACAAGGGTGTTCAAAGTGAGGCCCAGGGGCCACAATTCAAGAAAGCATTGTACAAATTAGGGCAAGACTCAAAAATCTGCTTTTAATTGATGTATTAAAACACTGGCTAAATACAGCAAGTGTTTTCAAATGAAGACTGAACTAGATCCTGTTTTTATTGCTGAGAATATTTTTAAATGTTCTTCTAGATTCCTTTTATTTAACAAGAAAAACATGCAAAAACCATTTGAAGATTTGGATCCATGATTCCCATTCCTACACAAAATATGATTAATCAATTTGTTTAATTAAAGTAGTCCATGCTTTGTTAACTGTTGAGTAGGTTAAAATATAAATTTGGTGATTGTACTTTAAAAAAATTATAATTTTTGAGATATTCAAGCTGCCGATTTTGGCCCACTTGAGACAAAATTTTGGAACCCTGATTTAGATCGAAAGGAACTTTAAACTAGTGATCTCCTGTTTCCCTTCCCTGGGGTTTTTATATGACGTTGCACAGACGTCTAATTCTCAACAGGACAAGGAGATTTTAAATATAAATCCGACCCATTTCCAGTTTAATGAAAGTAGGTCATCTTTATATTTAATATTTTTGATCCAAAACCCGCAACCAGATCGAAAGAGGAATAGTTCATCAGACACAAAAATCACAGTTCTTCTAGACATATTTATGTGTGTAATCCACAGCTTTTATTTAAAAGAGTTATTTCCTAGAGTGCTTTTTTAAAAGGGACGCATTATACAAAATTCACTTTTTACACATTTTTATACTTCCACTTGGGTTTCTACTGCTCCTAAAAACAAACCAACTGCTTAAAAAAAAGCAACCGGCTCTTCTTTTGACAGTAGTTTTAAAAATCCTCCAATTTTTGAGTCACACTGCACCGTTACCTAGCAACTCCAGCCTAACCCTGCCTGTCACCTAGCAACATAAGCATCGCTCCAGCATATTTGGTCAGCTGGTTTTACTGGTGTATGTGCTGTACAATGGCTGCTGGAAAAGGCAAGTGTTTTGTTATTGACTTACTACTCAGAAACCATTTGTTACATTCTTTGTGGTTGTGCAGGAGGTCCTACTAATGCTTTTCAAAGATATACAGTTGTATAATTGTGTGTATATTTCCAGCCATCTTTACATATAAGTGTAAACGTGGAGTTGGGGGCGTGGCCTGCAGCAGCTTATTTTGATTTAAAGTGACAAACAGCTCAAAATAGGCTGAACTGACCAGACAGAAATCTCATTATGTAAGAATGACTTTGTGCATAAAGTGTAATGTTTTGTAGCCCATAGAGCTACATTAACCATCTCAAGGAAGCATAATAGATCACCTTTGTGCTGCTGCAGCAAAAGCTGCATTTATTGAGGAGTTTTTAGTGTGGAATACTTTACTTTATGTCTCACAAAGTAACCATAAGGTGAGGAGTTACCTGTTGCAGGCTGCGTTTGGCTTGCAGGGCAGCCGCCAGCTTCTCCTCCTGCTTCACTCTCATCCGGACGATCTCCTGCAGGACCTTTTCCCTGGCCTCTCTGGTTTCCATCCCAGCATACAGCATCTGCCTCATGGCCTCTATCTCTGGGCAAACCGGCCCCGACTGCCAGGGAGCCAGATCCTGGGCCTGCGGAGGCCCCTGGGGAGACAGGCTCTGAGAAACGCCGCCGTACGCCACTGGAGGTGAGGTGAGGGAGGAAGCTGGAGCTGGACCTGAAGAGATTTCAGAGGAATATGGCAGAAAATATTAGAAAAGCAACAAAAACCCCCAATAAGTTTCCTGTTTTTTAAACTTTTAGTTCTTTTTTCCAACACCAGATGGCGCAGTTGTTCTGGAATCGCCCTCCACTAGCTGCTCTGTGATTCATCTACTTTGCTTACAATGAAATACACTTGCAACTAAAAAAAGTCTCTTCGTGGACTGATTGTGTAATGCTGAACTTATTTAATTTTTAGCCTACCATCATCGCAGTCGTCCACGTCGATCTCTCCGTCGGTGTCCATGTCCTCGGCCTGACCAGAACACATCGAATGGGTCGGCTTGCTGTTATGTGGCTCTTTTATGGAAATGTTTTTGGATCCTGAAACGTGGCTTTTGTTGGGATGGAGCGAAGGAGAAACCAGAGTCTCACGATTCCTATTGTTGGGTCTGTGGAGAAAGTATGCATAAATCAAATATGCTGTATTTTATACGCACACACTAAAACAGATCTGTTTAGAGGACTCACCTCTCAGCTTCCTTGTGAGGTACCGGTTTCTCCTTTTCCACGGCTTTTGGAGACCAGGGGCGGAAAGCAGAGGGCCTCTGTTTCAGCTGGACCTGTTTCAGATCCTATTGAGAGTAAAAAACAACTTTGGTTAAACTCTGTGAACTAAGAACATTAAACCAGCCATGGAGAACGCAGTCAAAGGCCCCTCTATTTTAAACACAGCCACATAATTGGGGGTCATACATATATGATAATGAAATGACTGAAAGGAGAGTGAGTCTTGTGATCTTTAAGCTTTACATCACCGTGAAACGGGATTCATAACCCTTGAACTGTTTCGCCTTTTGTCATGCTGCAGCCACAACTTCAATGGAGATTTTATAGATCAACACTGATGATTGCAAAACAGAGACATAGAAGACAAATAGTATAACTGTGTTTAACTGAGAAAAATAAAAAAACACCTTTTGCTTCATCGTTTGCTTTCCCACAGTAAAATTCAACCAGTTTTCAAGCATTTTAAACTTTTTCCAGCACCACTTTTGGAGATAAAACAACACAAATGAACTGAAGAAAAGTCAGTTTCTATTCACTATAAGGGACCTGATTTATTACTGTTATTAAAATGTGTCAGTATTCTACATCTACAGCAGGGATGAGGTAAACTAAAATATAATAATATTTTATGTTTTTAAGTGTCTCTCAAACACATTGGACTAATTCAACAAAAACCATCAACCTTTTCCTCAATTACACAATCAATAAGTTGCTGAGAAATTAGGAATGATAAATATTCATTACATTACAACAACAAGATAAATGACTTTCCTGCTCAAATTAAATGATTAAACACAATATACAAAGAAAGTTACAAAAATTCTCTAAAAATAAATGTTCTTACTAAGTTTTCTGGCTTTAAGCAAATACAAATAATTTAGGTAATTTTAAGTAACGTTAAACAATAAAAGTTTAACGTTTTATTGTGAGAAAAACAATAAAACGTGAGAAAAAAAGTGAAAATGTTTGTTTTCAGCTGTAAATAAAGTTTTCCAATTTTAGACTTTTAATCAAATGTTAGATTGCAAATCAATACAAAACTGTGCAGTTTGAATATCAAACGCTTTCAAGGACTTTATAGAGAAATCAAGCACTTTCCAAACCTTGAAAACAGTTGAAAAAAAAAATCCAGGATTTTCCTGGATTTCAAGCACCTGAACGAACCCGGCCTGCTGGAAGGAAGAACTCTGTAACTCTTCTGCAAACTCTACCAGGTTATCTTTCAGCATTTCCTTGTTTTTAGCACCAGCCTCTCTCTCCCTGCTGAAGCATGATGCTGCCAACACCGTGCTTCATCATGGAGGAGGTGCGTTCAAGATGAGTTGCAGTTATTTTAGCACCAAACAAAGTTGTGGGTCTCTGCAGCTCATCCAAAGCTCCCATCAATACGGTTTAAATTTACTTTTTAACTGATGGACCGAATATTACATTTCAAAACTTGGACTTCTGTTTTGTGACCTCATCCTGTTTTAAACTTCCTTCCTGGCTTCCTCTGTCTTCATGAAGCTTTTATTTTTCTCCATCAAACCTCAGAGACTTTCACAAACTCACTGGATTTTTACTGAGTTTAAACATGTAAGCTTGTTGCAGTAAGCAATTAATCAATTAATCACATGATAAATTACAATGAGCTTGATGGTTTTCTGATGATTTAGGAGAATTTAGTTTAAAGATTTTTAAATACGGTTTCAACGTATTGGTTGAAACTGATACGTTGGTTTTATTTCCGTTTTTTTTCTTGTTTTTGTTGTGTTTTATTTTGGTAAAATATCTTCCAGTTTCATTGTGGATTATGCTTTACAAAATTAAAGTTTATTAGTCCTTGAGAGGGCAACCTTACAATATTATATTATTTTATTTACATGAAAATGGCCTCAAAATGGCAGTATTAAAGTTTATCATAATAACTTTAGGGACAGTTTTTCGTCCAGTCGGACAGGTGGACTCTACTCACTAATTACTTGACTTTTTAATGCAATCTCTGAAACTGGATTATATTTAGAGGTATCAGAGTAACACAAATGGATGCTACATGATTCAGTTTTATTTGCAATACTTTTGAAAATCATGCATCGTTTTCCTACTTTCATGTTGCACTGTCACATTAATCATGAAACAAAGTTTATGTAAGCTGACAGAATTTTTTAAAAACGTTCATGGGTTATAAATACTTTCTTTTACGATGCTGTAAAGCTTACAAACCTTGTGTGCAGACTTGGATATGGACTGCAACCAGTCAGGCTTCCTGTCTTTGTCAGATGGCGGAGACTGTAATTTGTCAAATTTGGCCCTCTTGGTCGGGATCGGGCTGGGGGACTGCAGAGAGAGGCAGAGTGGAGGTTTAATCATCGACATCCTCGCGGAGATGAAGTGCACACATTACATCACAGAGTACAGTGGATATTTCAAGAGCCTGCAACTTCTAAAAACTACTGCCCTGTGACTGTAAAAGGTGTTATTCATGAGAGGCACACAGATTTGTCAGAACATGAAGAGATGTTTCAGAATTCCTTCTCACAGTAAATAAGAGACGGTCATGGAAAGGGAGCAAATTATAGAGCCACAGTGAGGCAAAAGGATGGAAGTTGCGTCTGTGTAAGCATTCAATCTCTGGGCTTGGCATGCCTGCATCTGTGTGTGTTTTTGTGCGCTTGTGTGTGAGCGGGCCTTTGAGCTGAGCAGACACTCAAGCTGGCCTGGCTGGCAGCCAGCGTAGGGCTACACTGCTGCCTGCCAAGGAGAAGAGGCGCCGTCAGGTGGAGCAGATCGACTCCCCGAACCACAGAGACACCGCAGTCCAAAGGCAGACAGGGAGGAAGACAAATTAAAGTAATTGCAGTCGGATCTGACTGCAGATGGGATCGCACGGTTGACGCAGAACTGCAGAGTCATGTGCAGTTCGAGGGCACTCTCAAAACCAAGGAGGAGTTAAAGTATCCGTCTGGATGCAAAGTGCTGAATCCTGTAAAAACTGTGGTGTTCCTGCAAGCTGCCGGACGGCTAACCTGCTCACAGCCCTCGGGTCTGCACTTGTCAGACAGAGGATATGTTTACCTAGTCAGGCGCAGAGGCCAGCACAGACCTGCTTCCCGCTCTCTTACTCACTACTATGACATCCTGCCTGCAGGAAGGGCCAACACTCCCATCTCCCTGCGTGCGATTCAAGAGAAATGATTACTTCCCCTCAGAAATCCTCAATGAAACACACTCCTGCAGGTTTATGTGTGTTTGTGAAAATCTTTATCGCTGCTTTGCTGTAATCACCTAAAAATAGAAATTTCGCGAGAAGCCTGGCTGGTAATGAATCACGTCTAGAATGGTTTTCTGCACAAGGCCACGCTCTGTGTGTGTGTGTGTGGGTGTGTGTGTGTGTGTGTGTAGATGCAGCTGTGAGTGGGTCGTGTGGTCAGGTGGGTGGTTAAAGGAGTGTAGACACGTATGTGCATGTGGGAGGGTGTGTGTATTCATAGGAGCGTGTGTGTCTGATGGAGGTGGTACGTTGGGTCTGGCACAGCACACCTAAAATAAAGACAAAAATGTCTCATAAGCACTGTAAAAAGGAATTCAGGAGGATGTTCAATATTAGTCATTAAAATGATTTAAAACTTTATCCAATGTGAGTTTTTAATAGCCAAACTTAGGCAATACGTCACAGTTATTTTCCATCATCACTTAATCACGATATAAAATTTCCCTCCTAAAAGTTTCTCTGCGCTTATTCTGCTGGTGATGTCTCATAAGGCAGC
Source organism: Xiphophorus hellerii (assembly GCF_003331165.1). NCBI lineage: Eukaryota > Metazoa > Chordata > Actinopteri > Cyprinodontiformes > Poeciliidae > Xiphophorus > Xiphophorus hellerii. The sequence continues at coordinate 14,264,412 of NC_045691.1, read as the reverse complement.
TGACCAGAACTAGCTATATTTTTATTTTACTTAAAGATTTTTCCATAGAGCTCATCTTTAATATTCAAAAGAAAATGCAGGTTTAGAAGTTGAAATATTAATGCTTATTGACATGCTATTGCCTAGCTTTTCCAATCAAAGCAGCCAATCCAGAAGCACCATTTATTTTATTTGGTAGCGATTGGCTGTATCAACCATTAATGGAAATAAGGACGATTACTAACTTCTGTGGAAGTGCCTTGATGGTTTCCATTATTCTTTTTAACTCATATTAATGTATATTTGGTTTCTGAAGCAAAAGAAAACAAATATAAGTTTGTTTTCTGTCAATAAATATAAGTCAATATATATTGACTTATATTGCAGTTATAAGTCAATATCCAGCTAAAGCATGTGAGATAGAACCCCTTAAAACTTAAACATAGATTCAATTCTTTAGAGTCTTTGTTAAAATCTGGCAAATGGTTAGCATAATGCTACACCCACTATGTTTCACAGTAGGAATTGTGTGTTCAGGGTGAAGTGTGCTGTTTCTAAATTGTTATTTTGTGAATTAATGTATCAGCTTGATAAAAATTAAGAGAGATGTAAGATTTTGTGGCTCAGAAAGTTTTTGTTTCGGAGCGAGACGTTTGGCTTGTGTACAGCTTTAACTAATTTAGCTACACAGTAATACAAAAGACAAACTCGCTGGTTAAGTGTATGTAGTAGTTGTTACTTAGCTGTGCTTTTCAGGAAAATCTTTCATTTTTAATATGCCCTACTGCTATAACAAATTTAAAAAGTTGCAGTTTAAAACCATATTTAGCTAACTTAGTAAGAATGCTAACACCAAGTACCAATTTGCTTGGTGACTAACATTTTAACCTCGAGGTAGTTGTTACTGAAAAACAGCACATCTTAACTGTGGTTGCCAAGGAAACATTTAACCTTTGACAGATCCCTCTGTTAGAATAGATTAAAAAATGTAAGTTTATATCCATTTTAGATAGCTTAGCAACAGCTACAGTTTGGCTTTAGCAATTGCTAAAGTCAGACTGGCTAGCAAGTTGAGCTCAGCAGTTTCGTATTTCTATTTTAGTAACATTTCATGCCTTAATCACAAAATATTATATATATATTTTTATTCCAGATGTGCAAAAGGTCTTAGTAAATTATTATACGTTAAATAATTTATTTAGATGTATTTTAGATGGGCAGTGTGAATGCAGGCAGACAAATAAAGAGACTTAAAATGATTTCTTAATCTGAAATATGATTAAAATATACCCACATAAAATGTATGTCAAATGTGAAACTACTAGACTCTATTTTATCAGAGCAAATCACAATGTAAACATAAAATAACTGGAAATAGTTTTAACGGCTGTTTAATAAATAACTCCAGTTAAACATACGCAATGATAAATTCCCGTTTTTATTTGCTTTCTATTTACAAGTGCAGACTTAGCGCTTCATGAGGTGTGCATATTTGTCGGGACACTCCCCTCATGTCTCCACCTGTCTAACCAGTCGCCACTTCACACACCTTTCACACACAAAGCTCCGTGTTTGTTTTTGTTACTGTAGGTTAAATCCTTTAACCCAGACCTCCTCCAGACTGCGTCCCACTCAACGGTGACTCGACCCCTCACCTGTCTTTGGGTCCAGGCCAGTGGTATTCTAAGAGCTGCCGGGCCGCTGTAATCAGACTCTGTAATTACTGACGTGACTGCTGTTTTCCTGACAAAGGATGTCTGCTCGTCTGGTACTATTTCTACCCTGAGGTTTCCAGCTCCAGGAAGGCTGTGAGCACTAGACATAATAGAGCCAGAAAACAGACACTCCCAGACACCACAAGGGACCTGCTGGCTAAATATGACACTGACCTCACAGGAGAGCAGCCGCACAGGCTTTACTCACCACCACATCATAGACACAGCATTGCCGCGGAGCCATAACAGCCTCCCCGCACATCCTACCGCCTCGCAAGTCCCACAGGGCCCGGATTGGACATGCATCCCTTTCTTTCCCCTCACACTGGAAGGAGAGGGAGACTTCCTCTGAGGAGTTTGCTTTGGCTGAGTCCCCTGTGGGAACTGAGTCTTGAGTGGGAGGGGGAGTGGGCCAGAAGCGGGGGACCACAGAGGAAGCACTGAGCCGAAGGAATGTGTATTTGAAGGCCAAGTACAGCCTCCCCTTTCAGACTCCATTCAAGCATTGCCCTTTTCAACTCGCTATTGTATGATATTTCTTTGAGAAGCAGTAATGAGGGAGCAGTTCAAAGCAAACCTGTGGGCTAAACAGGGTTTAATAGCAGATGGGCAAGAGCAGACATGCATTATTTTTTAATTAGTGCTATATAACAGCAAGCCAATACTGTACAAGCACAAGGCTGTGGCAATTTTCATGCCAGCGTGACTTATAATCACACACACGGCTCACTGCAAACACATCAACATCTGAATGGAGATCCTGCTGTTTATCCAACCTGCTGAATAACAACTTGAGGCTTTTTTCATTTTTGATAGAGTAGTGTTAAGTATCTGTGCCGTGCAAACCATTTTTTACTTTGGTAGAGCTTCAGAAAACAGATTATTAAAAGCAAATTTTAATAAAAAATAAATAAATTAAAGTCTTCCAACAAGGACGCCCAATTATTTGCCCTTGATTGGTTATATTACAAAAAAAAAGAAAAAAAAAGATTTTACATAATGCACAAAAGACAGAATAAAACTAATGTGTCCAACGCAGAGGAGACAACTTATAAAGAAGATAATTAGTGAAAGAATCGAGTCAAAGCATGATGGCTGTAAAATTATTTTAGGTTTGACAGGTTGTAACAAACTTTATAAGAGTGTGTCCCTTCAGACTCCCAGTAAAAACTAACAATAATTCTGGCTCTCGGTGCTGCTACACCCTCAGACTGGAACAATTTCAAACCTAAATTTTCTAAGTTAAAAGAAAGATGGGCAATCTGACAAACAGCCACAACTCAAGTGACAGCCTTGCCAAAAAACATGGTAATAATAAAATTATTAAATCTGTTAATGTGAATAAGTTAGAGAGGGTGGTGAATATTGAATTTCTCCCTGGAAGTCCTAGTTTTGATTTATAATGGCAGATATTCGAGTACAACATGTGATCTCCAATCCAATATGGCTGCCTTGTGTTTTAATGTAACAAAAGTTAGTGAAAATATTTATCTTACATGTTTGTGTCATTAAATTAGTCACCAAGCCCAACTAAAACAGGCCTGATTTTAATCATAAAGCTACACATAAGCCTAAATTAACAATTAATTTACATCTGTAAGACATAGACAGTTTTTAAGGTTTACATCTTGACTGAGCGGTTTTAAGCTTTTGAATTATATTCCACACAAATAAATTATGCAAACTGATGACTATATACATTTTTTTAGATACTTCCATAATAATATCAGTGTGTGTGAAAGTATATATGTATCTTTGTGTATCTTAGGTTTAAAAGTTGAGAAAATAAGACAGATACCAAGATAAATTTGAGTGGCTAATGGAAACAAGGATTATTTTTTATTAACGACTGCCATCTCATTCAATAAATCTGTAAGGTAGATCATAAAAAGATCTATAGATCTTTATTTGTTAAAAATAAATTTAAAAAAAACCTATTTGAACAATAATAAAACAAAGTCCTGGATTTATCCAGGTGTTTGAGCATCACAGACTGAGTAGCGCTGCTGGTTCTGGAGTCTTTATAAAGGACCAAATATGAGTTCAATCCCACTGGATGTCATTGTTTTAGTTTTTAAAATAATGTCTCCCTAGCTTTCAAAAATTAAAAGCTAAACAGAATACAATTCAATATGTATGGTTAAAATGTTTATATTTAACAAAGTGGCTTGGTGTATTTTTAAGGATCAGATTAAATGCAGTCTAATTGTTTTAGAGTGGCTATATCTTGGTTTTTAATGAGCAGATATTGTAAATTAACTTCAATATTAGTAATAAAAAGACACAAAAACAACCTTAAAATCCTCTTTCCTAGCAAACACCTAAGGCAAACTTGCCACTCACAAAATGGCGGATGCAGTGACATAGTGTTTCTCGGCAATGAAGCCAATGTGGCGTCTCGTCTTCTGTATTGATGGAAGCTGTTTATCTTGGATCTGTAACATGGCACAATCCATTAAACTAAACAAGTTTGACAATAAGCTTCTGACAAACTCATAAACAGATGGTTTGAGAGTTTCCTTTTCTTTCCTGGAGCTGCAGCTAAATGCCTTATAGATGCATGGTTTATATTCATTATACACATGAGAATGTTATGCTGCTGAGAGCATAAATGCGAGCTAGGGCGCTTCACTTTATGTAATCTTGCCAAGTCTGTAAATATTTCATGCTTTTAGGAAGCACACACACACATACACACCCACACACACAGTTATGGAGGGCTAAAATGTAAGCCACTCACATCTGCTGTGGCTCTAAAAAGCACTAATGAAATTAGGAAGATACAAAACATGCTGCAGCACTCATCTGGCGAGACAAAAATAGTTTCCACAGATGAACTTCCTCGGGCAGTGGTCATACAATACCATTGCACGCTGCATGATAGCACAGCATTAAGAAAAGTGCACAGCAACAAGACACAACAGTTTCAGATTACGTCCTCCTTTCCCCTCCTAAAACCCTGAATGTAATCCCCAGATCGACATGTGCTTAGTGGGGCGCTGTCTCACTCAAGGGCACAGCAACTGGCAGGGCCATTCGGGTGACAGCCTTAGTTGGAAGTGGGAGAATACTAGTTTCAGTAACCTGATCCCTGCGGTTCCATGTAGATGTAGTCGCGGTGATGCCTTGAGCTCTCCATTCATTCGAACAAATCGTGTGACAGTCCCTTGATTTATATAAAGCCCCGTGCTTGCCCCGTACAGTAACAGCTGGGCGAAAACTATCGCTGCGTGCTCAGAATATCCCTGAAACCTCATCCCTCTTCCATGCAGACGCGTCTCCCATTTCCCCTCTCTAAATCTTAGCTTAGTTTATCAATTTACTCCGCCTCTGCTGCGTCCAGTTTGAGGTCATCTTATTTATGTGGGCTAGTTATCTGAGTCATGGAAGCACAGTCACAGAGAGGCAGCCACAAGGCTTGGCATAAGGTCGGCATTAGAGTAAAGCTTATTGGATTGTCCTAATTGTCTTTGGGATTGAGAATTGATGAGGTCTGAGGTGGATGGAGGACAAGCTGCTCTCCCTAAAGGTGGAAAATCTTGCCAGGAACACACAGCTTTCCAACTTCAAGGCAAATAAACTTTAATTAAAGCACTCGATAAGGTAACAAAACTTCCCAAAAGTTATTCCTAACTTAACATCATTCTTTGTATTGTCGCGTTTCTTTTGGCTTGGGCTAAACAGCTGAAAAAAACGTGTCACAATATGTTTCATATCAGTCGATATTGATATTTATTGATTTGATTTTTGTTTTAAATATCTGAAATACTGCCAAACTGGTGGCATGACCTTTACTGTTTTCTACTCGCAGTTGTTTTTTATTTTTAAGGCGTTATGAGGCGCAGCGGTGAAACCTTGAGCTGCTACTGCGCCAGCTACTTACCAGGCTGTTGCTAGGTAACGAAGGAGAGAGTGAGTTGCTAGGTAACCAAAGAGTGGGTGAGCTAGTTGATTCCACCAAGTTTGATTAGCTGACTGTGAAAAGTTGAGCAACTAAAGCCTTTCCTCTGCCTACATCCCCCAGAATGCTGTGTGGTTCTGGATCAAAGTTCAGTGAATATTCTATCACTGTTCTATTATCTATTGAGATTGATTATGATATATTGCGGTACATTTTGTTACTGATTTATTGTCCAGCCCAACATTTCTTCACATAATATTTGTTATTCAATCAGAAAACCTAACTATATATCACAGAAAAATTGTAACCAAAAACCCTTCAAATGTACCAAAATAGAGACCAGTGGTCAATGTGACAACTGTGTTAATAGAAGGACCACCTATATTTACAATCCTTCATGTAAATATAAACAAAGTCATGTCCTTGACTGCTCCTTGGTGGACAAAAGCTCAATGAACAGACGCATTTTAGAGCATGACTACCTTGCCTCAAGTAAAATTTCAGTCAATACGCAGAAAAGTTGACATTGTCTTTCATCAACCCATGTCACACTGTGGTTGAACCGTAAAAAGCTGAAAAGATGTCTACATGAAGGTATGTATTCAGATCAGTAGAACCTGCCCGGCGTTGCTCTGCATGGTTATTAGGGTTTTCCACAAGTTACATAGCAGTAGCCTCTATTTTTAGTACCTACTTCACTGGGGTACCAAGCCGAGTCGGGCTGAAAATGTGACGTCAGACGACTGTCGTCACTGATTGGCTAGACAGTGAAAGAACTGGTCAACTTCAAATGAAAAAATAAAGTTTTTTTATTTTCACTAAAGTATTTTTTATTTGAATTTGACCAGTTCATATATGGTCAGTTCATATATGACCAGTTTGTATCAGTTTAAGGTTTCTCCCTGTGCCTCATAGCTGCTTAAAAATAAAAAGAACTGCATTGAGCGAAAGAAGAAAATGAAAACAACAACTCAAAAGGAAACTGTGGATAAAACAGGAAAACATTTTGGCTGCATTTCAGATATTTAAAACAAAAAATTATCAATAATTATTTATATATTTTGATATATATTTTTTCCAGCCACATTGTCCAGCCTCATATATATCTAGCATTTTATGTCTCGATCAACGCTCCATTGAAGTTGGTGGCTATAATGCAACAAAACGTTGCTTGCCAACCGCCATTAGACAAGACCGATCACTTCAAAAATCCTAAGAAAAGCCACAGTGTTGCACAAAGAGTAATATTTAGAAATTCAGATTTCACAGCGAGAACATGTTGTAGAGCCACTTGTATTTTTTTGTGCAGTTAACTCCATTCACTGCTATTGTGCGTCACGTCCAAATCTGGCTTAAGAAAATAAGACAGCGTGAACTCCCCATAATCTTTCCCTGACAAGTTTAATTTCTGGTGTCTCCGTCATGAACAAAAAAACCTGTTCTTGAATGAAGTGAACTGCCTGTGTGCCCATGAAAGGATCATCCCGCTGGTGAGAGCAAACAAAAAGGAAAAATATATATACTGTACTACTGCATGAGAAGAAATGGATTCCACTTCAGGCCCAAACATGGCAACTATAACAACAAAGACATGCACGCCTGCCTTTCTTTCAGTACAGTATGCCGACTTTGGCATCACTCCCTCTGCTGACCTCTCCGTAAACCCCAGACGAAAGGACACGAAACAGAAATCTCTGCAGGTTATATTTTATTAATGTAAACATTTTTAGCGTGATTTCGAGGAGATGAAATATAGCGATTTCGGTATTTAGAAGTACATAAACCAGAGATTCACTCATATATATTTAAACAATATTAAAATAATAAAATATTGAAAGACACTGCAAAATCACAAAATCTTATAGAAATATTTAACATAAAATTATATTAAATATGATGTATTTTTGGTCCAGTTTCTGGTACAAATATCTTAGTGCACTTGAATTTAGTCAAACCGTACTTACAAGTAGCTTTTTAGCAAAATGTCAGAGCTTGTTTTAAGTAAATAATTTCTTAAATTGATTTTAAAAAAGTACTAGTTGCAAGACATTTTTCCCATCTTATAAGTGAAATAATCTGCCAGCAGTACAAGTATGTTGTCACCAATATTAAGTAATTAATTACTTAAAATAACCTTCTATATTTTGCTTAAAAGGTTTTTGTAAATTCATTTTATCCAAATGTACTAAGATATTTGTACTAGAAAGTAAACCAAGAATAGTTAGTGAGGTTTTGTGTTTTTGCAGTGCACACATATACACACAATATTTATGCTTCTTTTGATTTTTAGTACATTGTCAATCCAGGCAAAGAGCAGCTGCAGAGCTGACCTGAAGGCCAGAGGGGATGAAGGTTAATGAGAAAGGGAAAGCATCTGCATTAATGGGCTTTTTAATTTAGCATAGCCTAAGTAGATAAAATGAATTTTAACAACAAAAAGAAAATTCTTGAAAAACACACAAATGAAAGGAGTGAGAATGTTAGAAGTTGTGGGAAAATTCAACCTAAGAGCAATAACTACTTTGTTTTTCTTGGATAAATCCAACATTAGCATAACTGCTTTAGGCTTCTCTGTTATTCCCACACCTTCTCTTTCACACTGTAGCATATATTGATTAAAGAACGAGCTCTGACCGGCAGTTTTGGATAATTCACACATAAATCAGATGCTAAATGTTAGCCTTGCTGCAGGATATCTCCAAAACACAAAGTGGAGAAATGTTTCATATATTTTAATTTTTTAAAATCTATTATTTAGAGTCTGGCAAACAGCATGAATAAGTGTTGCAGCTAATCTGGTTTGGTGCTTTCATGTATGTTTTTGTGTTGTGTTCATGCCCCCACATAACTTGATCTCTGCAGTGCAGCAGTGCCAGCGCCATCTTTGCCAGCTTAATCCCTTGGCATTAAGTCTCTTCCTTATCTCTGCTTACATCTACTGGTAATACATTTCAGCTTTCGCTCATATAAAATCGTACATTCTGTAAATCGTTTTAATAATTAAAATCTGCAATATTTAATAAGTGCAGTATTTCTAAAGAGTGCGTTGAATTATGTAGACGACTTTTACAGCAAAAAGCTGCAGAGTAAAGCAATACTTTTGCATATCATTAGCATTATATTTGATGTGAGAGGTTAGCTGTTAAACAATAAAATGTTAAAGCATGAAACATTTTCTAGGAATGCGTTTACTCTTGGATGTGTTGAAAGGGTCTGTTTCTTCTTTTGCAGAAAACCCATTTCACAATTTTTTCTGCAATCTGATTTCAAAAGAAGGATTGGTCTTTTGCAAGTCATAAGAAAACTGGTATTTATGATGGAGCATTCACAAAAATGCGTCTATGAATAGAATCCTTTTCAATGCGGCTCCTAGTAATGCAGCATTGCACAAAGGAGTAAAGGTTAAAATCCTCTTTTTCCCCGCATCAAAATCTCAATAACAACCTCCCTGTTGTTATTAATGTCTTGCTCTTTCGAAAATAATTTCCAGAAGATAAGAGTTGTTATTTTCTCAGACCTATGGAGACACAGAATAACATTTGAGTGTTTTTGTTTAGAATCTCAGCTCATAAAAATTATCACAGCGATGAAACTGCAAACAGTAACTCTTTGTGTCTGACATAAATGAATTAGTTTTGATTAAGAAAAGGCAAACGTTAACCAATAAAAGAACGACTCTTGTTGTTAGATGTGCTAACAAACCATAATCTCAGCAGTAAACTGAATTTTCCAGACTTCAAACCTCTCTTTGTCACTGATAAGCACATCCTGCGTCTACATGCAGTGAATCACACACAATATTCCCACTGTTATTAAGCTCCACCTCGCAAAGAGTCAGCGAGTGCAGAGTCCAACCAGCTGGGTTTTAATCCCACAGATTAATACCAGTGCCAGGGCAAAGGAGACAGATTGACGATTAAAATGTCACTGGATAACCTCTTTACAACCCAAACAGCAGCAGCTCCAAAACACGGGCCAGGATCACTCTCAGTACCTGGTACTGAATCACTCCTCTGCATCCCGGCCTCCCTCCTCCGTTCACGGAGACAGTGAGGAAGGACATCACAGGAGGAAGAGGAGGAGGAGGGGAGGAAGAGCAAAAGACTGGCAAGCGGTCTCAAAGAAAAGTACTGCAGGGAATGAAGAAGAACATTCTTCCAACTGGAAACCTTTAGAGCAGAAACAAAACGTTAAAAGTGATAAAATATGTATTCTGGGTTGGTTTGAGTACTTATGCTTGTAAAGAACATTTATTTGTTATTTGTCAGTTTAGGAAGGAAACATCACCAATACTGTCAAATAATTGTCTGCTTCACTTGTTTTGTAGAAAACTTGAAACCAAAAAGTTTCAAATTTTGTATTTTATGAAAGACGAAAATAACCAAGATGCTAAAAAAAACAATTCTATCAACTCTGTAATGTCTGTTTGGAAAACAACAGAAACTTATTGTTTATACTTACGATTGCAAACTGTGCTAATAGTTAATATATGACGCTAAATACCGTTTTTAGAAAGTAGAATATAAGTGTGTATATTACTACTGCCGACTGTGGTAACAATGCTAAATGTGTTTAAAAAAACGTAATGTTTACAGTTACTGTTGCTAATGATGCTAATTTGGCTAACTGCTAATACAAGATGCTGAAGGCAACTATCAACTTCATAATAGCCAAGTTTTAATAAAGTAAAACCTTAAGAGCAACAAATGTTAATTGTGCTAATGATGCTAAAGAGACTCCATGATATCTGGGTTTCAAAAAGCCAAAAGCTTAATGTTTACGGTTACTAATGCTAACTGAGGTCAATCAGTAGCAAAGAGAAAAGAGAGATAATATTTTCCTAAATAAACGGCAGAAGACAATGGATGGGTATTTTCTTACTCTGCACAAAAAACTGCTAAGGAGGTTTTTAATTACGCTGACTGAAAACGTTAATTTGGTTTTTATTCTTTTTATTTGAGTGGCCTCAGTTATAACTAGTAGCTTTCCTTACAACCTGCTAAGCCTGCAAACTGCAACGTGAACAAAAGAAGCCAAGATGCGTCTTAAAACCTGTTTGACCACATTTAGTTTCTCTGGGATTTATTAGGCAAGTTGATTTTTATTTTTTTTGTAAATGGCGGTTCACAACTGCAGAGACTCAGGAGGCCAACGATCAATCATTACATCAAGATAAATTAACAACAAAAATACCTGATTAGCCTCAACTCAGCCACTTTGAGTAAACCTGCTGGATTTTAATGCACCAGCTTGTCCAATTCCATCTAATTTAATGGTATTAAGATGTTGTAATGGTGCTGTTAACTACCGGCTTGATTTTAAAACCATGATCTGAGATGTGCCACTTTATTTCTCCACATTTTTCTCTCCTCACTCAGCATTTTCCGCTTAGTCAGCAAAAACCAGGTTACAAGCTAAACTGCTTAGTTAATGTTTTTACCAGCAGATCCGGTCTGCCATTGAACCATTGGCTCTAATTTTGGCAAGTTCCTGCCATTTTACTGCTGCTTCTTGGTTGCCAGTTGATTTTTGTACAAAATACGTTAAAAGCCCCCAAGAGCTTGTAGTTCTGCTGCCATCTGAGCCGACTGTTTATAATTTCTTTATAGGTTTAATCACCAGAAACATTTGTTCAGGATTAAAAAGTAACAAAGGATGCCAGTGTGTTACAGGAGTCCTGACCAAATGTTCACTTGCTGGGCGTGAGACCAGATTTATGCTCTTAAAATCTAGCACCTAGTGCTAAAACCAACCATTTATGTGTAATTTAGTCGCTTTAGACTGGGCACATTTTTCTGTCACTAACAGATAATTGCAAATAAAAGCAAGAAGGCAAGGTTGCAACACTTCCTCATTGTCGCGTCTTGTGAAGTATTTTAATAATCTGAGCGGCGTTTACCTTCATGACAAGAAGCTGTGCGACCAAAGAGCCTTTAAAATGCAAAAGCAGCTTCCTGCTCAGCTGAGCCTCGGCTCGCGGCGCCGCGCCTTCGCCGTAACCCGAGCCAGACGAGCACACCCCCTCCCCGAGCGAGCGAGCGAGCAGCCAGCGGAGAGGAGGGCAGGTGGCAGGTTTATTTGGAAAGATGAAAACAGGATGAATAACAGAGGTTAAAAGGTGTGCGGGGATGGGAAGGAGAGGCGGGGGGAGGTTAAAGGGAGGAGGCCGTAAAAGCTGTGAGAGGGCGAGGTGAAGTTAGGGTCACTGCTCAAGCAGGGTTCCCATGTGAGGTCATTTCACCAACACACTACACGTCCTGAGAAACTGCTAAGGAGCTAATTGGCTGAACTGAAGCCATAAATCCTGCTGAAATTTATAGACGCCATTCTGTTTCTTTTTACTGTTGAGAAGAAGCCCTTCTGGCCACCAGGTTCAAGCGTCTATTCTCTGTTTCTGCCATCAGCGTTGGACAACTTAATGCAGCTCAAGACTTTTTTTTGTCTCCAAATAACTTTGAACTTCAAATGCAGCCTGAATACTGGAGAACAAATCTCCAACTTTACAACTAAATGTACATAAAAAACTAAAATAAATGTTATTTTCTAATTCAAAATGCGAGAAAAATTATTTGGTTCTTTCATTTATAAGTATCGTTATTTAAATCTAAACGTCCAACAAAACACAACAATTTCCACATTGTTACTATTTATAGATCTTTTTTATTTATTTACCTAATCAGGTAAGTTACAAGAGGAAGTGAGGTTTACTTTAGTTTTTAGAAAATCAAAATGAATGTTTTTTCAAATTCAAAACATAAAAAATATAAGTCGGTTCCAGGTTCTTACACATATATGTATTTTTTACTTAAATGTAGATCTATTAAAATCTAAACATGCAAGAAAAAAACAACAATTTCCACATTGTTACTATTTACAGATCATTTTTATTTATTTATTCAACCAGGTGCATTGTTAAGAATAAGCAGTTTTCCAATTCAATACGTGAGAAAAATAAGTTGGTTCCAGATTCTTTCATATGAATTGTTTATATTTTTGTAAATCCATTAAAATCTATTTGTTTAACCGGGTGAGTTACTAATAACGACATGGAAAAACCCAAAAATTACAAAAATCCTTCATTATTAGCCCTGATTCTAGTAAGGCATCAGATTAAATGAATTTTAGCAGCTTGCTGCCTTTTGTTGCAACATGGAACTGATCAATAAATAGTATAATAAATAAATATGAGTTTAACATTTAACAGTTCTGAACATTATTATTTTTCGAAGAGCAAAATTAATTTTGTTAATGGTTTCGGTTGTGTGTGGTTTTTATTTCCGTTTCATTTATTGTTTTTGGTCGTCGTGTTTAATTTTGGATATTTATAATATCTTCCAGTTCCAGTTAACAGTTCTTTACTAAATTAAAGTTAATTAGTCTTTGAGAGAGCAGATTGAGTTATTACGCCATCATCAATTTAACACTTGAAAATGACTCGAAACATCAATATTAATGTTTATTGCAATAATTACTGAGACAATTCATCATTCAGCAAAATTTGTTATTGCGTTAACACAGTGCCAAGATGGAAAAACAACAGAAATGCACCGGAAAACATTATAAGTTGTAAACAATCTGCTCTGGTCTCCAGTTCCAACTATAAGAAGTGATGAGTTTTAAGGGAAACAGGGAGTTTGTAGGGAAAGAAGTGGCTGAAATTGATCGCTCTAACCATCTCTGCCAGAAAGAAAACCGCCAGAGGAAAGCCCACACCCATATCTGCACTAATAAAACATTCTAATGGGCCTCTTTAGATAGTAGAGTAATGGAGAGAAGAAGAAAAAACTCTCAGTTTTATGAAAGAAATGAGGAAATACAAAAAAGCATCTGGCTTTTAGAAACCCAGATGCCCAAATGACCACAATTAGCCAAGCGTAAGCTGTGAGAATGTCGTCATTTTGAAGCAAAAATGAGTTTATCCTCACATGGTGAGTCTGTGCGTACAGTAACGTCAGATCAAATAGCATCTCTCTTGTTTCCACATGTTCAAGGAATTCTCTGCGAGGGAAACGGGGGATAAAACACCCACAACATCCGCTTCTATGATCATGAATCTCATGCCTGAACTCCAGTTTTGTTTCCCGTCTCCATTCATAGGAAAACATATCTGCTTGCAGAAGTAATTAGGCGAAAGGGCTCGAGCCTCACAGCTTCCATAAAATGAATATGAGCGCTCTGCAATGGAGGGCTGCGGAGGGTGGGGGGTGGACCGCAGCACCTCATGAATTCTGCAATTTGCCGTCTGTTTTATCCACTCTGAAAAATTCTTGGAAATGTCTTTTCCTGGACCATTTTATTGCACAAGAGGCTGTGTTTTTCTCCATGGCAACCACATAACAGAGGAGCCCAGCTATGCTCTGACTCAACAAACAGAACTTAAAAATACTCATTTCAGCGCCAGGATTCCCCCTCTTCTTCGCCCAGCGTTCTCTGCAAAAGCGGGGAACAATCATGAGAACTGGAAGCGTTCGGGGCTCAGATGTGCAGCAGGAGAAAATGTGCAGAGCCTGTTGATGACGAGCCGCTGAGCTTGAATCTGTTGATGAGATGAACCCTAAGGCGACTCGTAACTTTTATAAAAATGGTGTGAAACAGATCATCTCTGAAAAAAAAATCTAACTTCCCACTCCCAGTCAAGATAACAAATTTTAGCGGACGATAAATTGTTCCAGAAATTATTGTGATAAATGATAATATTGTTGTTTTGAGACGATTTTCAATCAATATAATGGCATAATATTGCAAGGACACATTCTGATAGATCAATAAACTTTAATTTCTAATGAACATTTAACACTGGGGCTGGAAGACATTTTAAATATCCAAAATAAATAAAACAAAAGAAACAACGAATAAAATGAAATACGAAGTCCTTCAAAAAAGGGCGAAATGAGACCAATAAAAACTTTGATCCAGTTTATGGTAGAAGGAGAGAAAAGATAAAAACAATAAATCAGGCAAATGAAAATGATTGAGTTTGTTTTCATTTGTCATACAATTAACTAATTTATTGCTTATTGCAACAGGCTTAATCTAGAAACAACCAATCAGAGCCAGGAGGCGGGTCTTAGTGATGTCAATCACAGTCTCGTATGGAGTTGCTCAAACCCCTTGCTTTCTGCTATGCTGCAGCTAGCAGAGCCTCAAGCTAGCTGGTATAGCTACCGATCACGGCATTTAAAAGTTTCTATGTCATTATCACATTTAGCAGCGAGTAAATGAGGGTGATTGACAGCGCTAAGATCTTCCTCCTGGCTCTAATTGGTTGTTTTTGGTTGGTGCATTTCTACGGTTGAAGGAAATTGATCTTTTTGCAGATTGTCTGTTTCATACTAAACTGTCACGACATTTGTGACAGTTTTAACAAATGTAAAAAACTGCTATTTATAAAAGTTACAAACTGCAGCTTTAAAGCAACAGCAGGTGTAGAACGGCCACACCGGACCAGGCGTTACATAAAGGTCTGTGTTGTTCATGTTGAGGTGAGCTGGGAGGACGCAGGCGCTGTGCGTCTCTTGTGTAGCCGCTAAACGAAGGCCGGCCGGCCCGTCGGCCAGGGATTAGTGCTGCAGGACGTGTGTAATCTCCAGCTACAAGGCATGAGCAGCCGCAGCGCTGCTAACGCAACACAATGAGCATTCAGGCACCTTCAGCTTTTTGTTACAGCAAACCTCAGCGTATTTTATTAGGATTTTAATTAAGTTGTAGAACAAAACAAAGTAGAAGTAGTACTTCTAAATTGGACCGATGATGAATCACTCAGTTTTCTTTTCCATACATTTCCAGACCCGGCTCTGCCTGTAGGCCCAATATACTGGTCTGATTAGAACTGTCCACTGGTCTGCTGTGTCCTCTGCATGGCTTGAGGCAAACTTTAAATGGGACTCATTATGTATTTCTTTCAAAAATGTTTTTTTCTTGAAATATTCAGTCCATGTCCATGTTGTGTCAACAGATTGTTCCAGCTGAGCTGTGGATATCTACAGCTCCTCCAGAGTTACTATGGACTCTATAACATGGCTGACAAACGTATCACGATATAAGGGTTTAATATCAGTCGATATTGATAATTATCGATTCGATTTTTGTTTTAAATACCCAATATTCTGCCAAACTGTAGTGGGGTGACATTTCTTGATTTAGTCACAATTTCATCTCCAGCTGTGGTTCTCATTTTCTCCTTTAACTCCACCTCAATCTTTTTATTTTTAAGCAGTTATGAGGCATGGTGGTGAAACGTTAAACTGCTGCTGCGCCAGTTACTCAGTAAGTTGTTGCTAGGTAACCACAAGTTACTTAGCAGGTTGTTGCTAGGTAACCAAAGAACGAGTGAGTCAGTTGATTCCACCATCCTAGCTTAGACAGCTGTGAGAGGTTGAGCAACTAAAGCTTTCCCTCTGCCTACATCTCCCAGAATGCTGTGCGGTTCTGGATCAGAGTTTAGTGAAATTATTGAATATTCCACCAGAATTATCTATAGATTTTGATCAAGTGTCTATGGCAATATATATTGTTATTGATTTATTGTCCAAACGTAGTTCCATAACTTAGCCTTGATTTATGTTTAGGTCAAATTACATGCAAAGTGTTTAGTAATCAGGTGAGCACTGAAGGTAATTGGATTGCAGCGGATTTTGTTTTGCGTTTTCTGAGTAATTTTGTACTATTTCTGTTGATCTATCTCACAAAATGCCAATGAAAGGCATTGGCAAAACTTGGAGAAGTTAAATATGTTTGCACACCACTGTATAATCCACGAACCTCAGAAAATAAGTCGTATTTTCATCTTGTTAAAATGCATTCCTCACACGTAACACACTCAGGCGAACTTATTTTAAGGAGTAGTTTTCCTAACCACCTGTCCTTGAATCATACTCCTCACTTAGCCCGCCAGCAGAGGATTTAGTTCGTGGCTTTGGTGAACCGTCAACCTTCTTGCCTCAACTAGTTAAGGCAAGTCCAAAGAAAACAGGACGTCTGCTAAATTGTAACTCAAGACAAGAGCGAGTGAAGCCGCAGTTTCAGCTGCTCTTGAGCAGCTGCGCGGCTGCTAGCCGTGTGGCTTTCAGAGGCTTCACCCATGCAAAGGCACTGAATAAAACAAAATTACTCTTTATTTGTCATATATAAGGTCAATGCAACAGGCCACGGGAGCCTGCCAACTTCTGCCTTCGCTTGTGTCGTACTCCCTTGTCTACCTTGTAGTGAATACAGAGGAGAATGCCACAGGGAGGGGAGGCCCTACACAGGAACTCAATAATAACTTTCAGCAGTCTAGCCAGGAGGCTGGAAGCCCAGACTGCGGCTGTTCCCTCCTGTCCTCGTTCCTCCCTCCGCATAAGCCCCACGCTCCTCCTCCCCGTCCGCTTGCTGGCTTGTGTCTGCTCCACAGGACTGATGCATTCTGCAGACAGGCCAGTGCTCTTAAAGAGACACAGGCCACATTTTTATCCCCTGAATCACTGCAGAGGATCAAACGGCTAACGCAAGACCTACTTCATTTGCAGCCTCTCAGTCAGTCAGCAAAGCTCCTTCCCTTAACGACCGAGACGACAAGACGATGCAAAATACGGAGCGATTAAATGTGAGAAAGTATGTTGAGAGGCTCTCGGCTGCAAATGAAGCTGGGTTGTCTGACTGCGGCGGACTCTGAAGGTGCCTGTGATGGTTAAGAGGGGAAAAAAGGAAAAACTTTTGCAAGTCCAATCAATTTGCTTGTTATTTAAAGTGTTTTTTTTTGTGTCAACAATTATAATGATAATCTGAAGAGCCTTCAATAAATTTGCTAATGAGAAGTTGGGAGTTTCCGAAAATAAAAACCGTCTCCATTGTTGCCCTTAATTAAAATGCGGTTGCTAAGAAACAACAGCAACAATAACTACTATCAACAATAATCACACAGAAGATTGCCCATTCACTAAGCTTATTAATCACTTGTATAAAGCTAATTTTGTCTTTTTATTTTTCAGGCAACATTCTCAAACTGTTTATCCATGAAAATATAATTTACTGCCGAGGACTCGTGTCTCAGCTTTTATTTGTGGGGGAAATCCCATTCGAATTAAGTGAATAAAAAGTATTTTGAACATGAGCTTTAAAACGCTGTGAAGAAGAAAAAAAAGGTTTCCTCCTTTTTTAAGGTCTGGAGCAAGTTCTACGTTATAAAACCGAGACCGACTCATTCACGGTGAGCACTAAACTGCGGTAAGGAAACAATTAAAATTTTAAAAGAGTGAAGTGACACAGAAGCCTACAAGCTTATTTTCTTTCTGTCAGCACTTTTTCTTTCTATCATTCGGAGGGAAGCGACAGAGAGGACTGAAAAGCCAGACTCCAGATTGGAGAGAGAAAGAGGTCGATATGACTAATTTAGATTGATATATTTTATCTCCCACACTGCTTCAGGGGATTTGACTTAATTTCTACCAAGTCTGACCTACCACAAAAATCTACAGAAGAAATTACTACTGGTATTGACCCTTTTCAACTACGTCACTAAATCATTCGAGGCGCCATGATGGACGTCGGAAGTGAGTGTTGAACAGAGCGACTGAATTTTTTACATTTTTTTTGCCAGTTTATTTATGCTACTTCTTGTTGGAGTCAAACTAATTTGTCTTTGAACGTAACACACCCAGTTGGGGCTCACAGACGACAGCAAGGTTTCCCCCAGAAAACTTGCTAAGCCTGGTGTTTGGGCGTTCATCCAGCGGCCCGTCGTGTTTTTGAGTAAAAAAGAAGATTGAAGTTTGAAAATATCACTCGATATTTATGTGTTATTGAAAGATCAGAAGATTAATACCTGAACACAATGCAAATATTTTAAAAAGACTTGAATAAATTAGCAATGCTAAGCCTGGTGGGAGCACAAGTACAGCCTGGTGGCCCGCCAGGCTTATAATACACTGAGGGAAACGCTGGACAGCGGTATTTACAATAGCTTGGAAATAAAGTCATTATGTTAAAAGAACAGAGTTGTGGTATTGCAAGAATAAAGTACTATGACAATAAAGTCGAAATAATACAAGAATAACGTCAAGTATTATGAGAATGAAGTAGTAATTTTATGAGAACAGCAACATAAAAATAAATTCATTTTTAATCTTTTTATTTTGTTAAGTAAAACATTTTTTTCCATTTTAATTTATGACATTCTTCTGGTAAAAGAGAGATTTATTCTTCTTACTGTATGACTATATTCTCATCGTAATTAAGTAAAAATTTTCTAAGCCGGCTCTAATACTCCATCGTACAACTCGTAGAAGGTATGATTGAAATAAAATCCACTTTTTGAAAATATTTTCTGTCATTTGAAAAAAAAAAAAAAGATTAAAATCAAAAATCTGACCTGGTATAAAAAACCCTGATATTTTATTTTTAATCCATGTTGCCCAGCCTTAATGTTTTAGGCTTGTTTAATTGCTTGTTTGCTTTTGGTTAACAAGCTTAAACAACAAGCTTCTGCATGTCAGCTCTAAATTAAATTAATTACCTTTATTAATGTGGATGTTCCTAATTTTAAGCAACTGAAGGAGATTCCTCAAACTAAATGCAACTAATTTATAATAAACAAACTGAGTTAATGTTAATAATAGGAAAGGCCACATTACAGAGACAATTCTTCGAAAGGTTTCACCAGTAAAAGTGGAGCGCTGCGCACACCAGCTGCAGCATACCAACTATTGAAATGGCTGCAATGATGACCTCAATCTGGAAAAGCCATCAGGCTGAGTTTGTTGCTTCAGAATAAGTTCAGGCACTTTAAAACTGTTTAAAAAAAAAGAAAACTCAGCAGGGAACATGACTAAGACTCTCAGGAGTGTCCTCGGCGATGGCTTCAAATCAAATCTATTGCTGTCAGAGCTCAACAATGCTGTTATTCCCACTTGAAACGCTCGTGCCAACAAAACGCACCGCCACCTGACTGTAAGGCTGTTTCTGGACAGAAAGCAGAGAGGGCCAGAATGTGTAGCTGAACAAAACAACTTGGTGTGTTCGTTACTCTGTGGCGCGCAGGGCAATTTGAGAGGGTGACGCATACCCAAACAACACCGAGTCATTGAATCACCAGTGTTTACGCAGCCACATAATTCTGCACCATCTGCAAGGCTCAGGTCGGATCTTCTGACATTCACCACTTTGCAATCCTCAGAGACATTTTAAAAATACTCCAGACTTGGGTCTTTCTATGCGGCAGAGATATGGGGTCATACTACATGAACTTTGCCCTTTTTGCCCCATTAAAACCACAAACTTTAACGTATTTTATTGGGACTTTATGTGTTACATCACAAAGTAAAGCATGATGGTGAAGTGAAAGGAAGAAGATACATTCTTAAAATAGACGCATGATTCGTAATCTGTTACTCTGTTGCTTCTAAATATTAGACTTTAGATCCGGCCCGAGTCCGGAGGCGTCGTGTCCGAGTACGATCCGACCCGACAGATTACAAAAACGACGTATTATTTTAATTACAATTTTACTGCTTTAGTTTTTAGACCATAATTTGACTAAGCTGTAATTTCTCACATTTTTAGGTTTTGTTCAAATTTTCTGGCTCCATTATTTTGCTTGTTGTATCCATAGAGTGAGTCAAGTGCAAGTTATCCGGGATGCGCGGCTGCTGGGAGCGGAGCAGCGTGGGACCGCAGTGCGCAGCGCTCCTTACAGTCTCATAAACGTCTGCGCCTTACTTACTTTCTTTCCTCAAAAGCGTCAGCTGCAACTCCTCTATTTAGACTAAAATTAGTTTTTTAGCACAAGTTTATATTGCACATTTTCGCTTGCCTTTCTCTATGCTGTTTGTATTGTAGGCTTGTTAAATGCGCCACAGAAGGCCAGCCCGGCCTAAATTCTGGGTTGGGATCAGATTCGGGCCATAAATCTAAACTCTGCTAAACATAATCAAGTTGCTTTAGAGTCAGAAACGGAAACCAGGGACCAAACGATGACAAATGCATCACTAAGATGGCAAACATTTAAGGTGGAGTCTTTATTGAGTTTGTTAAGTTTAATTGCTTGTTTGTTGCTCTCTGATACCAAAACATTGGTTTTAACAACCACTGTTGTTAAAACCAATGGTGGTAACATTGGTAACCAACGTCAGTAACCAATGTTGGTAACATTACTTACTTTTGTAGCTAACCAACTGGTCACTAATGATACTTTTATAACTAATGTTACCAAACTATCATGTTACTTTGGTTATTTTGGTAACTAGCATTGTTTAGTGGTTACTATAGTTGATTAACCAATTAGTTTGTTAACTAGTTAATCGACTAGTAAACTAACTAGTATTAACATGATAGTACATGAAAGTAACTATTATGTTACTTTGGTTATTTTGGTAACTAGTGTTGTTTACTGGTTACTAACCAATTACTAATTTGTTACTAACCAACTTACTAATTGGTTAGTAACAAATAGTAATATTAGTTACTATTTGGGTAATAATCAACTCTAATGCTTGATTAGTAAAGTTCATGTTTATGTAAAATAATCCTAATAATCCAGCTGGTTGTAAGTCAGGAATATTAGGTCCTCCACCTAAACAGCAGGCTGAGCAACAGCAAGGATAGCGTTAGTCTGAAAACAGGCTCATAGTTTGGCTGGAGGAGCTGCAGAGATTTACAGCTCAGGTGGGAGAATATGTCAGCAGCACAACTGTTAGTCGTGCATTCACAAAATAATGAATTAAAATGAAGTTATTAAAGTAAAACCATAAGAAATCGGGATCAAAGTTGAGCACATTCCAGGTAGGAGACAAACGTGAATGCATTCTCCGCACAGGGTGGTGGTGGTATCATGCTGAGGGCGTGCTGGCCAAAACTGGTGGATGGAGCTAAATAGTGAAATCTGTTTGAGGCTATAAAAGACTTGAGACTGGGGTTAACCTTCCAGCAGGACAATGACCCTAAACATACCGCCAACGCTACAAAGGAACGGCTCAGACAAAAAAATACGAATGTATTAGAATGGCCTAGTCAAAGTCTGGACCCACATCCAACAGAAAATATGTGGCAAGAAAATCTCTGTCCCTAGAATCTACTGACTCAGGGTAGCTAAATGAATATGCATGCCACACTATTCAGATTTTTATTGGCAAAATAAATGAAACAATGCAACATTTTTCTTCCAGTTTGGGACTTAGAATTTTATCACAATATCTTGTAATACAATCCAACACCATAACAAACTATTTATTACTTGTTTTTTAGGTAACTGTATGACTGCGACTGCATGGCATCCAAAGCTCCACAAACACAAATGTGCTGCTAGAAATCGGCTTCTGTAGGATTCCAGTCGCATGAAGAAATGTGATTTATATCACCAAACTGCATGCAGAAACTTCATTTAATCATATTTCCAAAATTACTGATACTTATTGATGCTCTCATGGACAAAAACATGTAGGAAATAGTAAAAATAACATTTCAGTCGGGTTCACCGTGACAACAATAAATCAAAACTCTTATGACAAGAAACATTTCCACCCCTATTCCAGTTTAATGTGAACCATCTTATGATTTCAAACAGAACCATAATAAAATCCAAATAATAATAATAATAATAATAATATTTAAAGGCAGTCTGGTACTTCAGAGCCGTTGTATCTCAGTTTCTAACTCTAAACTCGCTGTCACCTCCGTCACCTTACAAGGCAAACGCACAAAGGAGAAAAAAAGGCAATGAACTTCTGACCTGTCATTGAGACGGCAGAGGAAGCTCTGCAGCTCAGGGGGCAACCAGAGTCCACCGTCCACTCTGTCACTCCTCCCCTCAGTGTCTCACCCTGCCATCTCATAAAACCCCAGTAAAAAAAAAAACCTCCTGCTCCCCTTTTTTTTATGGATGCCAGATGGTGGGGAGGCCTCCTTTGCCTCTGGACTTGCCTCCCAAGTCTAGTAAAACCAGTTGACCTCAGTAAAATAAAAACTATTTATGAAAAAAAAAAAGGTTTGGAACAAAACACACAAACATCCTGCCGCTGAAACAATCCAGCGACGTCTCATCTTCCAAAGAGCTCTTTTACAAGACGGGAGCCGCGCACGTCAGCAGGCATGCTCTCACGGTAAGGTGGTGAAGTCCAGATGTAATAACTATACCCAGGAACAATTTTATTTTCCTGTGTGAAGAGTTTTTTTGGGGGGCTAATTGCGAGCTTTGGGTGTGAGTGCAGGACCTTTGGCAATGTCTTTAATTCTCCCTGAGAAACAGAGAAGCAAAATAAACAGAGCCGTCTGCGTTCAGGAGAACGAAGCGGAGCCGCAGAACCACAGTCTGGCCTGCGGTTCGCAACGTTTTTGTTCCAGCACTGACTTCACCTAAAACAAACCCTCTGCCGGACGCTAGAAAATAAAAAAAATGGATCTTCATTAACTAGTTTAGTAACTAGTTACATTTACTTTAGTAACCTGTTTGAAAAAATTTACTTTTACTACGTTGTACTTTTTACATTTACTTGAGTAATTTTATTATGAAGTATTTCTACTCTTACTCCAATAAAAATTGTTGATATGAACATATTAAATATTCACCAATCATTCATACAGTTTTTGTTAAAATTTCATTACGTTTTTTTATTGAAAGAAACTAATTAAAAAATTTTTATTTTGCCTTATTTTGTTATTTAAATGAATTATAGTCATTTTGGTCTTTAAAATCCCAACATTTCCACTTAACTTCCTATTTTGGTCTGTTTGGTTATGCGATTTGTAAATATTAAATTATTAATTCGGTCAGTTACCTCAGTACTTGAGTAGACTTTTTACCAAATACTCTTGAGTAATTTCTTGGATGGCTACCTTTACTTTACTGGAGTACAGTTTTTTGTACTCTGCCCTCCTCTCACCTGTACACCAACAAACACACATGCGCTGCTACGCCTACGTTTTCACTGAGCGCTGGGCGAACTCGAATCTTTTCACTGACTTGTCACTTGTGTAGGAGTTGTGCCCTTTGACGACTCGGACTGAGTCCAGCGTTTGAGAGTGAGCCGAGTTTGGTGGGAAAGAAGGTTAAAAGGCCGCGGCTCGCCTCGCTATAAAAGAGCCGTTGAATCAATAGCTTTCTTTTACTGCAAATCAATTGAAGTGATTATCCTCTCTTCCAATAACAACTGTCTTCACCCTCTGCTCACCTCAGATGCCCCTTCGTTTTTTCGCCCCATCGTTTTTTATTTGTCCCACTAGTTGGGATCGACCATTTATGTCCTGCAATTCAACCTGACCCCTGGGCAACCCCTGCCATGGCTGCCTAAGCTATTAGGTTGGCTGTGTCTGCAGGTTATTAGTGTGATAAAAGTTTACTGTCCTTCCAGCCGCTCACTGTGGCTCCAGTTTAATGTTTCTGAAGAGCAAGTATAAGAGGGGACAGGAGGGCATCTGGTCAAACACAAAACACCTAGACGCCACATATTACATCTTAATAAGCAGGAAAAGGATGTAAGCACCAGCAGAGGAAGCTGTCTGAATCTAAAGCCAGAATTATGGCTGAAAAAAGCCAATAAAAAGACAAAACTGTCTGGTGACCAGAGTTATATACTGTCAGAGTGACGTTTTAATCTTTTTGCACCACACAGAAGATTATCAAGAATCACTGAAATTTAAAATAATGAAGTCTGATGAAGCAATTTCAGAGGAAACATTTTTTAAACTACTACAGACATGAAAATGGTTAATTCAGGCTGAGAGAGAACAAGACTAAAGGCAGAGAACAGGAAGGCTCTGTTTTATCATACTGAGCTTTTTAAGCTTAACTGTGGAAGATGCTGGATTGGAAATGTTGATGGCCTTTTGACAATCTCATGTTTAAAATAAGGATCTACATTCAGTCAGTACACGCAGTTTAAGTTATGCTAACCACAACTTTCTTCTGATCCTGAACATAAAATGCTAACAACAGTTTAAGATGTTAACTCTTCAGTCACTATGTTTTTTCTGTTTTATAATAGTAAAATCCAGTGTTTATAATAACTAATGCTAACTGCTAATGACGCTAACTGCTAATATAGCTTTCGAAAAACTGAACTCTATTTGTATTTGTTTTAAAATAATAAAACCACAATATTTATAGTAACTAATGCTATCTTTGGTAAATGATAACTGCTAATATACCATTCTAAAAACTGAACTTTAAAATAATAAAACCACAATATTTATGGTAACTGTGGTAATTATGCTAACTGCTAATGTAGCATTCTGAAACCTGAACTCTGCATGCCTTTTTTAAAAATAATAAAACCCTGATCATTACTAACTACTAACTATTACTATTACTTAAAGCTAACTTTGCTAATCTGCTATATTAGATGCTAACAACAGCTTAAAATGTCAACTCCATAATTTTATCAAGCTATGCTTAGCGCTACTGCTGCTAGCTAACAGCACAAATTGTGTTATAAAACCAGTGAAACCCCCATGTTTACAGTTCCTACTGCTAACCACGCTAATTATGCTTGATGGCTAACAAGCTTAAAATGTCAGCTCTCACACTAATGCAATATAATGTCTGCTCTTATAAGACTAAAGCACTAGCTTGCATGTAGTTCCCACATGTATATTCTGATATAATTTTTAAGTGAAATTAGAACAGGTTGAAATTGGTATCAGCGGATCAAAACCGGTCATTGGAAATGGGCCACAACAATCTGATTGGTCCGTCTCCAAGGAGCTCTCTTAGTGCATTTACTATGGGGAAGCACAAAGACAAGAGAGCTTAAGTCTGTTAGCGTTTGTCAGTGTTGTTCCCTCCTGTGCGGCAGAATCTGTGGGCAGTAGCACAAACTGCAGCCTCAGCACTTTTCTATGTTCTCTAGTTTCAAGCCAAGAGAGAGAACAAAGGCAAAGAGCTAAGTTGCTGCAGAGGTAACGGGGACAGCGCAGGAGTCTGAGCGCCCCCAATAACGAGCGCCGCCGCCCGCTGCAGTCTGTGTGATGGAGTCTTGTTGGAAATCCATGCAGCTGCTCCACACAGCCACTCAGGCCGACTGTAGTCTGCCCACAGACAGCAGTAACTGGAGCCCACCCCTTTTTACACTGCAGCCCTGTCTACCACAAAATGGAAACCACAGTGTGCCTGGAATTTGCTTGGAGACACATGGAGATCCATGTAGCGCGGCAGTAAAACTCCATTAAAACTGTTAACTCCGCTGAGGCTCCTGAGCAGCACATTATCTGGGAGAGGCGAAAGATTTTAACTGTGAGCTCCAAGCAGAGCAGCGCCTCCACTAAAACAGGGCTTCAAAGAGAAAACAGTGACGAGATGAATCTGCTAATACTAATGATGCACTGTCAAGACATGCCAAGATGTGTCAGAAGGCAGAGCGTGGTTTTCAGCTCGCCGCTGAGAACTGGAGAGATGTGCTGTGAAATATTTTGGAGACCAAAAATTTACACAATCAATGTGATAATAAGAGACAAACCCAGCCAAACTGTAACTATTTTAGTTTCAAAATGTCAGCAGAGATAGTAGCTATAAGCTCGTGTTCTCAGTGGGTGGACTGTGATTACGCATAAAAACTTCCCGTCTTCTCGTGTCAGGAAGTCAAATGTGAGGCCACGCCCACTTCCTTTGTTACAGCATTAATTTTTTTATAACTTTTAATCACTAATGCCTTGAGGACACACTGATTCATGCTTAAATTGATAAGCAGAGACCAGGAGTTTACTAAAAGTAGAACGTGAGGAAAAGTTCTAGGAAATGGCGGCCTTGATCCAAAATGTCCGCCCTCCTACGGCAGCTCAACTGATTTTTCTGTGGAACGTAATTCAACATTGCTCCTGGAAAACATGAGTATTTGTGTTTTTTTTTCATAGAACAGATCTTAAATATTCAACAAAAAAGCAGCTTGGGAGCTGAAATACAAAGGAGAACTCTAAACATGTCTCAATAATCAATTAATCAATTGATAAATTAAAATGAGTTCAATCATTTCCATTCAGATTATTAATATTTTGTAAAGGGCATTTTTGTTTACATAGTCCATTTATGTAGCTTTATTGTGGATATTTAAAATGTTCCAGTTCCAGATCGGCTGATTCTTATAAATTAAGCCGATTTTATCCAATGATCTTATTTACTGAGGTCTAAAAATCAACCCCTGTCCTCTTCTGCTCTCCCGTTAGAGACGTTTGACTGACAGACCGGCCCACCAGGTCAAGTCTGCACGTTTACAGTTAACGATAATCACCCCCTGTTGCCAACTCAGCAACTTTCTTGCTATATTTAGCAACATTTCAGACAAAAAAAATTGTCTGATTGGACAAAATTGGAATCGGCAGAAATCGGCAATCGGCCTGAAAACTGCAATCGGTGCACCCAAACTTATTTTCTTCTTTGTGGATGTTAAATCTATGTTTTTGTCAAATATGTAACCAGGACCTCCTTACTGCACGACTTCATTGCTACCACATAACAATGTTTCTATTACTATTTACACCAAACAATGCTGCAGGAGTTTTTTGTTTAAAGTGAAAGATGTTGCCTTGTTTTCAGTATTTAGATATGAAAGAGTCGTAATATTTCTCTTCTCACGGTGGTTCCAAGCTGTGCCCTCCGTGTCGAACATTGTTTTAAAGCTTCTCTCTGCCAAAGTGACTGAAATAACTTTTAAATCTCAATTTGCAAGCTGAGGCTTACTTTGTCCAAACCGAGCGTTATTAAAAACACCCATACATCCTGAGCATGCTGGCTGCTCCTTAGTGATAAAAACAAGTATTCTAACATTATTAACCCCAAATGTCTTTCCTTTTAAAAGTTGAGGCGTTCCACGAGGAGGCCGTTTTGGCAGTTCTTGGCCGTTAAGTGCGAGTGAGTGCCAGCCCCACCCCATTAAGAGCGAACCCCGCACGTCATGTGTTTCCACTTTACCGACAGGGTGGAAATGACCTCAACGCAGTAAAAAGATGACAAGGGTGCTAGTGCTGTTCACCAGATGTGAGCAGAAGAAGAAGGAGGAGAACTGAGGCAGGGAGGAAGGGGGGAGAGAAAACCATTCGCCTGAAGAATTTACTGCAAACCCCCGAGGAGCCTGTGATTGAGGGTTCGAGTCGAGCTCCAGAGGTTTCTGGCGTATCTCAGCGGCACTCAGGGAACGCAAGGAAAGGAGAAAAAACTTCACCCACCCAAAATAATAAGCATAAACCACTGTCATTCCACTGCACCTGCCTGCAAACACAAAAGCCACTTCCTCCCACCGTGTCCAAGCGAGCGCCTTTATCCCATTTAGCGCAGCCTGCGCCGCGACAAAAGGCAGAGAAATTAGGGAGTTGCACTGATGATAGGGCGACTAATCTCTTTGGAGGGATTCATTATATCAGCGGAGCGTACAGTTGAGCAGCTGAAAGGGGTGAATTAAATATGGACATGCAGAGATGGCCGCCTTTGTTGGAGATGAGCGCAGGCAACAATGCCCCGTTATTACGCCTGGAATAATTCATACATTCCTCTCAGGGCAGACGCCGCAATAAGACCACCGTCCCTGCAATTGATTTAACACAACAGCCTGTCACAAGGTCACACACAAATTACCTCCAAAACATTTCTAGAAAGTAGAGATGCACCAATCCACTGACCAGAAATCCTGATCTGGTAGGTTTCATCTGCTCTGGTTGGTGGTGATGAAAAACACAAAAATAAAACATTTTTCCTGCGTTGTTGCTTCAATATAAGAAAACTTTGACACCAATAAACTTTTTTTAATATAATTTCATAAGAATCACATAAATCCTATGCGTTACAGTCGTTTTACTCAGTCAAAATTAAAAAAGGAATATTAGAAATCTGTGCTAGAAGATCAATGCAGTGGATTTTTGCATATTTGTGGTTCCGTATTCGCAGATTTTTCTGTGGAAAGTGACTCCAAACTATTAGTGGATTTGTTTGTAGTATATCTCTGAAGTATTTTTTAAAATGCAGCTTTCGAAGCTGAAATACATAAGAGTAACTGCCACTTGGGATCCTACTGGCTGGTGATTGAATGAATGAAGAAAAAATAAACTCAATGCGACAAAATATGAATCGGCAGAAAGGGGAAAAAAATTATTTATGTTTGCTTGGAAAGTTCTGATTGTTGCATCATTCACTACTAACAGATTTATATTATTTCAGTACATTAAAGTCAGAAATATTAAACTAGTTTAACGTGGAAGAAAAATAAAATCAAACCTGATTGCTTAGATCTCAGTGATAACTGTAAGTTGGTTTTGGCCGGAAACAACTAGCTTGGTGGATCTTTCTCTCTTTTTTATGTTATTACTGTTAGTGCAAACAAATAAAATAAAGGCATCAAGACATCAAAATGTGTTTAAATATCACTAATGGGCCCCAATGGTGCAATCCTTTGGGTCAGAGTAGCACCACTTCAACATACTTTTAGAGAAATCCCTCAATTTAGAGTAAAAAAATGTTTGGTACTGAACAACTGATCAAATTATCAATCATTTAATATTTAAAAATTACAGAATCAGATAGACCAAATTATGAAGTGAAGTGGAAATTTTGGTAATTTAAGGACCAAAATGACAATAATTCATATAAGTAACAAAAAATAACAAAATCAGGCAAAATAAAATGTTTCCAGATCAGTTTCTTTCACTACAAAACTTTAATAAAACCTACCGTTATGTGTCTGTGTCTGGTAAATGTTTGGCTAAAACATGTTTGTTTTTCATTAGTGGGTAAATAGTCCAGAAGTTTTATTCAAGTAAGAGTAGAAATACTTCATAATAAAATTACTTAGGAACAGTGTAGTAAAAATGCTCCTAAAAGTATACTGTACATATATTTTTTCAAAAAAGTTACTAAAGTAAATGTAACTGGGTAAATGTAACTAGTTGCTACCCTGTGAATGTGATTGGTGAATATTTAATATGTTCGTATCATTTTAAAAGGTCAGACCTAAAAAAGAAGCAGAAACCAGTTCTGACCTGGAAACGCCTCTATTATTAGATTTATATTCTGTTCCTAAGTTACAGCTAAAACCATTTCACTTGTCTGGATTGAATAAAAGAAAATGAAAGAAAGAAGCCAGAAGTGGGGATGGGCCTCCTTGTTTCTGCATCTTCTTCTTCTAACAGGTTTATGTTCTTTCTTTAAGCTGCAGCTGAAAACTTTGGACTTGTCTGCAGTGAGACGGAAACAAACAGGTGACTTAAACACACTCAGTGCTGAGCAGCAGATTAGATCCGCTGGCACCAAAAGGAGAGGTGATTAGTTTTCATGATTATCTGAAAAGCAGCTTGAGGTTTTTTTTAAGATGATGTGAGCGCGTCAGGCTCCTGTCTTCACATCAGCCCTCCTCGCTGCTTTAGACACACGGCTTATAATAGTCCCCTCATTATAGGATAAAGGGTGGGCCTGCTCTATTTCAAGCTGCAGCAGCAGGTGTGAGTATCTGTGCTTGGAAAAAAAGCCAGAGGACTGTCAGAGCCACAAGCAGTGACACTTTGGGCAGTCGTGGAAGTACCAGGCACCTGCGACAGGAGAGGCGGGCTGGGCGTCCATCTTTCCGCCTGTCCTTTTGAATGGAGAGAAAGGAAGAAGAGCAGGGTGGGGCAGGTGTACTCTGCTTTTTAATGCAAGGTCAGGGGCAGAAAAAGCTCCCCACCTGACCAGATGATGCTGCGGCGGAGAGGGACAGAACCCATGGTGACTGTAATGCTGAATAAATAATGTTCCTCCACTCGCCTGCAATAGAGTCTGCTAGGACAGCTGTGCTGAATTCATTTGATACGGGCGCCTGCTGACAATGCGGCATTGCTCCATCTCTGCAAGAAAGCATGTTTAGCTTAAGTCTAAGAGCGCACATGGTGGAGGGGGGCAGAATAATTATCGTGCTGTGAGCTTTGACCCAGGGTTTAGGAATAAAACGTCCTGGAGATCCGAGCGCTGTTCAGAAGGTACATCAGGTACACATGAGGAGCGAGTCCAAAAACCCGCCGAGCCCACTCGTTTGTGAATTTAGCCAGCACTTGAAACGAGAGGAAGGACGGTTATGAGGTCATCCTGACAAAATATCTCCATCTCCATCTATCTATTTGTAATGAAGGGGATGGATGATGAGTTTCCGTCCCTCCAAAAGAGACGTGTGCCTGTATGTAGGCCAGTGTGAGCACAGACTCACGCTGCGCGCTCACCAGAGTGGAGGTGGAGATCTAAGTATAATGCAGAGTGAGGGGGAGTGCAGCAGGAGATCTCAGCGGAGGAGAGGAGCAGAGTCCTGGGTCTGCGCCTCTGCGCTAACGTGTGTCCTACGGGGTCGAGGAGGAGGTGTCAAACCGAGGAGGTGAGGCAGGAGAGGAGGCGTCAGTCAAGGTCCGGGCGATGCGGGGTGAAGTGGGAGAACGGGATGCAGAGAGGAGAGGAGCT
Organism: Xiphophorus hellerii; assembly: GCF_003331165.1. Lineage (NCBI taxonomy): Eukaryota > Metazoa > Chordata > Actinopteri > Cyprinodontiformes > Poeciliidae > Xiphophorus > Xiphophorus hellerii. The sequence continues at coordinate 14,233,448 of NC_045691.1, read as the reverse complement.
GTCGAGTCGCAGCGCAGAGGTCACGATGAGGGAGTTTGGGCAGGGAGTGGGGGAGGGGGAGGTCTCTGAACTGTAAGAGGGCCGTGCACTGTGACTTCTCTGTGTGTGTGTGTGTGTGTGTATGGGTGGGCGTGTGTGTGTGTGTGTGTGTTGTGGCGCTGTTCTTTAAGCCAACCAGCCAGAGAGCACAAAGTTCTTATTTAGCACAGGAAGAGCAGCTCTGCTTAGCAACCACAGGCGCCCTCCAATCACGAGCGCAGATGAACAGACTCCGACGGAGGACGAGTCCTCTCAGAGTCTGACGGAGGCCTCGAAATGTTGCGGTCCAGGCCTGCCCACACGCACAAACACACGCAACAGATCTGGAGCTGAACGCGCCGCCGATCACAGTCAGACTCCCCCGCTTCACCGTCGACTGAACTCGCAGAAGAATCCAAAATTAATCTGAACCTTCCTTAATCCCAAAATAAATTATGCATATCCCGAAGAGCGACGTAGTCGCGTAAATCCCTAAAACACTGATTCTTCTCCCTTCTCCTGGCTCGGCACCAGGTCCGGGTGAACTGACGGCACCCAACCCCCGATTGGGATCTGCTAGCCATCAAAACAGGAGGCACGGATGAGATTTGGCCCAAAACGCCGTCTGAACACTGAGCAGTCTGTTTGGTTTTAGCTGCCTGAGCTAATCCTCCTCCCGATAGCTTTGAAGGTGTTTGGTGGGCGGATTGTAGGCGAGAGCAGCATGCCGATTTGTCATATGGCACCAGCAGGGCCTACTTCTGCTCTGGCTGGATCTCCATTAGCACATGTCCAATGTGGTCTAACAGTTCTGCGGCGCTGCAGGTCAATCAAAGAGACGAGCTTTAGAGGGTTGAATATCGCAGTACGCTTCGTGAGTCTGTCGGCCCCCAGTCAGGCAGGCGTTTGTGGACGGGGGAATGTACCATTGTTGGTTTTCTCCGTGCGGTATCACTAATTCATGCTCTAATTAGAAAATTCCAGTGGGAACGGCTATAAATTGTCAAGATGCTATGAACAGACTGGAGAGGGAGGAGAGACTTCTGAGTGTTTCTGTAAAGAAGGAAAAAAAGGCAGAATGCGTCCAGAGAACTTGTCAGTTTTGAGGCGCACCATGGTCTCTGCATTCCAGGAGTTATGTGGGATTATTGGAGTTTAAAGCCCCCCCGACTGCAGCAGCTTAGTAGCTCAGCAAGCAGCAGATGCAGACTCCAGGATTTCCTGTCTATGCACCAGATGGGCCTGACTCTTAATCACAGAGTTGGAAACCAGGAGGTTATCGAGGAGGAATTGATGATGATGATGATGATGATTGTGGTATTACACTAACCCAATACAGGCATCTGCTCTGCAGCTAACAGCCCAACTGACTAACTAGCTCGTCTCCTCCTCATCCCATCATCCTCCTCCAGTTACACAAGAAGTTTTCACAAGTTAGCTCAGCGGCTAACAGTCCACACAAACGATCAGAAGTCACTTTTACTCCCTAATCTGCATGTTTGAGCATAAAAATTTTAATAATCCTCACTTCTTTTTATAAAACCACAGAATTTACATTTAAGTAGAGTTTAAAGGCAATTACATAACTAATTAAATCCCAGGTAATACAACAGAGGTTTGAAAATGATGTGGGGTTCCACAGGGATTTGTGCTAGGACACCTATTTTTAATTTTTGGTGACAGCAACCTGCATGGAAATATATGAAGTTCTCCATGTTTAAAATATATTGGTGATCAAAAGGAAAGGCAGAAACAGCTGTTTGGAAATATTTAAGGTCATAAGACAAATGAAAACCCAGAAGCTCTTTATTCCTTCATTTTTACAATCTAAAGGCAACTTTTATCTCCACAGATTTCCCCTGATTAATTAACCAGGGGAAAGAAAACTGCAGAATAAGTACCTGGAAACACTTGCTAAGTTTAACAAATGCTAATTTAAATGTATAAGTAATGCCTGTACTAATAATTATGTCATGTTAGCAGAAATAGGAATCATTTTTGCTTTTCACTTTTAAAATAAAACCATCTGGAACATCTTCTCATTTTTAAATACTGATTCAAATCAAGATTAAAACACTGTGAGGATTTCTTATCAGCCCATGTTCAGCTTACACAGATTTAGTTGTGTCAAAATAAATATTTTAGCTCCACTAATACTGAATGTTCTGAGAGTTTCACTTGAATTTGAGGATATAATTACCTGGAAGTTTAGGGCTGAAATGATTAATTGAATTAATCATGATTAATCGATTATTGACGTATTGGTCAACTAATCGATTAATCGTTTACTGGAGCATGCAGACTATAAAGAGGACAGTGATTAAACCAAAACTGTACAAAAAATAAGGACATTTTGCATTTAAGAAGAAAAACCTTTGTATTTTATACCCACAAGCTCCTCAAGTGGCATTTTTAGCTTCACTCAGTTCAAATTGTGTAAAGAAAAATCTCCTCTTAAGCACATTTTCCTTATTATAATTAATCAAAACAGATTAGTAGACTGTATTATTTTGTTGTAGATGTATCCTTTGCTACAAATGATTAAGGGTTTACTACTAGGAAAGCTGTGGTATTGCAATTTAGGCAATAAAATGTTTATTTTCTTACTTAAAAAAGACAATTAATTGTTTATTTGCATCTTTATTGTATTCAATATTGTGTAAAAATAAAAGGCTGAAGTAGTTAAATAAAACCATGTGCAGAATGTTCAGTTTTTTTAAACCAATTAATCGTCAGAATAATCTATTACTAAGACAATCACTGCTTGCAGCGCTGCCTGGAAGCTTTACATTTCTCTAAAGGTTCCAGTAATGATGATATTCAGTTTTTATTTTTCTCAGGCCTTTATTTTCTATCAGACATGCAGACACCACCATGGGCTCCTATCTGTCTTTTCAGGACGTAACAAGGAAAGCGGTGACACAGCAGTCTCACTCGTGTGGATTTCCCACCCTGAGAGGGGCAGGAGGTTAGAGACCTTTCCACGCAGCGCCCAAGAAACGCGGCGCGCTCAAAGAGCCGCTCGCCGCACTTCACAGCCTCTGAAAGCCTGCCCCTCAAACAAAGGAGGCAGCAGGTCTTTAGCACACATTACCCATGAGAGAGCCCCAGCTGACACCCTTTTAACACGGGGTCACCGCTGCCAGAATGAAGGCCACAACCCCTGGGAGCTCCTGACACCCCTCTGCCTCGACGAGCTGCCTCTGTTCGGCTGCAGCGCTCCGGTCAGCAGTCACAAGATAGGAAGCCACAGGGGTTGCCATAGCTCCGGGGTTTAGTTTAGTTTAGTTTTATTTTTGTTATGACCGCTTGTTTGTCTAATTTAATTAGTTTCAGTTTGTTTTTAGTGGGCTTGCTAGTTTTTATTTGTTATTAGTTGGAAACCAGCAGTTTGCTTGTTGGGGAAAAAATTGAGTCATGTTGCTAAAAGTGAAAGAGCACTGATCACTATTATTAATGATTCAATAAGGATGTTAAATAAAGATATATCTTGGAAGCTGAGAGTTGTATTGTTGTAAAGCAGCAGACTGCAGGCTAGCTACCTCAGCAGCTAGCTTATTAAGCAAACTAACATTTGTGAAATATGGACTTCTTAGTTTTTATTAGTTATAAACTAGTGTGTTAGTTTTTCATGTTAAAACTAGCTTGTTGTTATTATTAAGCTTCAAATCTGTGACTTATATTGTTGTAAAGCAGCAGACTGCAGGCTAGCTACCTCAGCAGCTAGCTATTTAGCAAACTAATATGGACTTTTTAGTTTGTATTAGTTAAAAACTAGTTTGCTAGTTTTAATTAGTTGAAAATTAGCAATTTGTTTATGTGGAAAATTTTGAGTCATGTTGCTAAAAGTGAAAGAGCATCAATCACTATTATTAAGCTTCAAAGCTGTGACTTATATTGTTGTAAAGCAGAATAGCTACTGTATTATAATTAGCTATCTGCTAGGTAGCAGATAGTTAATTAACAAAATAATTTTGGCGCGATTTTTACTTGCTAGTTTTTATTAGTTAAATATTATTTAGTTTTAGTTTAGTTTTTATTAGTTATAATACTGGTTTTAGTATTGATTGTGATTATATATACATTGTAATGAATACTCAACAGAATATACCATTTTCAAAAAAACTCTTTTCCACTATTGTTGAACAACTAATGGAATCTGGCATTTTCTCCCAACTTTTATCCGGACCAGACATAAGGAGTGTCGTAATTTCTCCAATATCTGACGTAAACTGCTTGTGTGAAGGAGAAAAAAAATTAATTTCACGTCATTTCAAAAAGCGAATAAACAGATTCATAGGATACTATATTTGTAATTTCAATATGTTTTAGTTAGTTTTATAAATGCACAATATAGCTCCAGTCAGCTTTAGTTTTCCCCCGTTAATTACCGTTTTCATTTATTTCAGTTAATGAAAATGTTTTCTCCATCTCAGTTTTAGTTAACTGTAATAACAAAGATGGGTTAGTTTTTTTAAGAACAATATTCTTCAGAAGAGATCTGGACCGGCGGTGGTGAGATTAAAGAATACATTAATGTGAATCAAGTTCGTCTGGTAGCGTTTAGTCGGGTTTATGTGGTTGGGTCAGGTTTTAGCTGGCTGGGTCAGACAGACCCATCGAGGTCCGAAGTGTTGAACCGCAGCGGCTCTCAGGACTTAGAGAGAGGTCAGCAGACAGATGGGAATGGAAATGAGCCGGCGGTGAGCTGATTTTAATCTGGCTCATACAGCTGATCCAGCCATAACATTCGGCTGTTTACATTAAAACACACAGGAACCTGGATGTACATGGCGGCGCCCACACACGCAGTCTGAGGATAATGGGAGCTAAAGAGAATTAAAAAAGGAGAATAATTCATCTTTAATAAAATCCTTCTCCTCCGCCAGCCTTTGCTTCACATCAGTCCAGGTTTGAGGCTTTTTGCATCGAATGAGGAGAACAATGGGATGGGAAACGGCATAAATTGGCCTCAGTTGGGTGGTTTTAATATCCATTCCCATTACAGACGGTCCACACAGAGCCCCCTTTAGCTCTCCACTCGGTCAGATGATTGATCGCATTGGCCGTACTTCTTAGGGATTTTGTTTTTACAGTTAATGCTCAGAGGTATTCCACTTTGGCCTGAACGAAAAGTTTTTATTTCAATTCCAATCCTCTTTCCTAAAGCTTTCCATGCTAATCAGAAAAGTCAATATTTAAAATCGCTACATGCAAAGGTCAGCATAACGGAGGAAAATTGGATTTTCCTACAGCAAAAATCATGAAGAATCTCACTCAAAAACAGCAAAAATATGATTATTACAGCTTCACAATATCAGCAAAAACCTGAGGTAATATTCTAATAAGACTTGCAAAAATAATTAAATACTTAAATATACAATATTAATGTCGCTTTTCTTTGGCTGCTCTGCAAACATTGCTGTTGGACTAAGTCTAAGCTCTGCAGAAATGATAAAAAATGATAAATGATAATCCTATTCCTACAGGATTTCATAGAAAAACTCTTTTAGCAGTGAAACTAATTATTTTGTAGCTAGCAAGTTTTTTAAATGACTAGTTCTACGAAATATTGGCATACAGATACGACTGTTTAAAATTACGAATCCAAAAGCGCTACTGAATCCCCTCCCCCACCCGTTGCTGGACACTTAGCAGAAACATGGGTTCCTACACACTTCTTACGCTTCCAACAATTTGCTTGTTTGGAAAAATTAGAGTCATGTTGCTGAAATGAAGGAGCACCACCGTATCAGGAGAACTATTATTGAAGGTATAGTTGTATAAAAATACCGCTTGGAAGCTGAGAGTTGAATTGTTGTAAAGCAGCAGACTGCAGGCTAGCTGCCTTAGCAGATAGCTAATTTACAAACTAATATTGGCGCAATTTGGATTTAGAATTTTATTTTGTGGTACTACTGTGATGACAACATAGATTATGAGAAAAAATACATATATTTACTTACTATTTTCTGGCTGCAATTTATGTCACTAAACTGGACACAGTAGCTGCATTTAATAAAACTGTCAAATTTACTGGTATTTATTGATGGTTTTGTTTAACAAACAGGGAAGAAAATTGCAAAAATAACATCTCTGATCATATTCTTAGTTTTGTTTTTTAATTTACCATCAATAAGTGAAATTTATCATGATGACAATAAATCAAAATTCTTATAATTCTAAAAAAATTCACAATAAATGATTATCTCTAGCTACAAATCATTTTATTCTTATTTTAAATTGGTGAAATCTTGTTTTTAAGGTGAACAGTCAGATTATATTAATGAATAAGAATTAATCACAGGAAAAAATACTCTGAATACTTTAAATTAAATTTGAAAAAAAAAAGCCACAAATCTCATATTTTCATCCTTAATGGTGAAATTTAAAAACAGCAAAGCTGCCGTTAGGGAGCGGTGTTTGTTGTGTACATTTCTCCATTTTTTATCAGGAAGCCATCTGGCAGCTGGAGTGGACACCAGGCCGTGTGATTGGACGGTGTAAAAAGAATGGGGGGTTGGCTGGGTCATTATCTTCGCAGGGGGAGAAAGGGTCAGAGGTCACAGCCCTTTGACAACACATGTCAAAGCCCGGCTCACACACCTTGCAGCTTCTGAATGGGACGGTCTGCGGCGGCGGCCCCCTGCAATCTGCCCCCATCTGCAGCTAACTGACCAAATGCTTCATCAGATGCAAACCGGAGAAACTTTTAATTAACACTCAGATCAGTCAAGAAATCCTTTAAAGCCGCGCCGACGCGCTCAGCAGCTCCGCTCCTCTTTCAGCGCACAGGGAGGGAGTCTAGACAGATGATCCAACCAGACAAGGTATCCTGTCTCTTATTAATAAAACACCCCTGACATCAGAGAGGCTGTGGCAGCCCGATAACATTGTGTCTTCATTCGGGCTGGGTAAGTCGAGCCAAGCGCAGCCACGGCGAGTCCAGTTGGGCCTTTCAGCAGCTCGTCCTGTCAGGCTGATGTATGGGCAGAGCGCTGGCGAGCAGGCTCCCCGAGGATCAGGCCTGTCTGCTAACTGGGACACGGGTGACAGTGAACCACAGCGAACCCACATTACCAACCCCCCACTCCACTCCGTCCTCCTCCTCCTCTTGGCTTCGCTGCCTCCATGATGCTCAGTTCATCACACACACTCTGAGAGAGCGTCTGGACTGAACGTTTAGAGAGGAACCATAACGGCACAGGTGATACATCAACTCTGCTGTCTGAAGTTAGAAAGACATCAACCACATCTGTAGAAAATAAAACTGTTAGAAATCTACGAGTTAGCTTGGAGTTATGGATGCAATTATTAATCGACTTACGACTAATTAGCTTAAAGTTAGTTCCAGTATGTAGCTTTTATAAACATTTATTTTTTCACGTATTTGTTGAAATTGTCACCATCTCATGACAGCATAGAATGACACAAATAAACTGTGAAAAAATGTAGCTCCTCTGCGTTTCTCAGAACTCCCAAAGCTAACTAGAACCAACCAATCAGAGCCAGGAGGCTGGTCTTAGCGCTGCCAATTGCAATCTCATGTAGCAGCTAGCATAGCCTCTTGTGAATGCTTAGGCTAGTTAGCATAGCCACCGATGACAGCAGGTAAAGTTTTCCTGTAAAGTAAGTTGTTTCTATGCTATTAGCACATTTATCAGCGAGTACATGGGGATGATTGACAGCACTAACACCTTTGTCCTGGCTCTCATTGGTTGTTTTTTATTGGGAGCTGTTCGTTTCTTCCGACAGTAATAATAGCTCAGGGAGGAGGTGGAGGTAATCAGTCTTTTCATAGATTATCTGTGTGTCATTGTGACAGTTTTAACAAACGTAAAAAAAAAACAACTTTTTTTTATTTTTATAAAAGTTACATACTGCAGCTTTAACTAATACCGTCTGCTTAGACGCTCCTTTTATTGTTGTAGTTTGGCCGCCAACCAGCAGAGGGCACCGCTCCTTAAGCGGAGCCCATTTATACAGAAGCAAAGATGGCGTCCATAGTTACCCGAACGGGAAAGACAAACGGTCCACACCGGTGTGGGATTCAAAATTAGCTTTATATAATTCTGTTTAGAAATATAAACTCTCGAAAAGCGTCTTAAGATTCACTTAAATGGCGCTCAGTCAGCCGAGCTGCGTCAGCTTCTCATTAAAACGTTTCTGATTTGCTACGAAGACGAGGATGATGTGTTAGGAAAGCGGAGGGCACAACAGGAAAATGGTGCCATGATGGAAAAACATTTTGAGAGCTAACAAATTTCAAAGAGCAACCACAGACAATACTTCTGTATAAATATCTCTATTCATGGGGAATTAAGTGTTTTGATATTCTTATCACCTTTTATTTGTTTATTAAGCAACTTAAGAGGTTCCTGTTTTGTTATATTTTTCAAATATGTCTGTTAATAAAGTGTGAGAACCACAATTTTCTGTTTATTCAGTCAGTATTTAATACAGCTGACACAAAATGATGTTAAAATGTAATGATGGTATTTTTTAAATTTCATTACATGAAAAAAGTATATTATCGAAAGACTCAGGTTTTTAAGGTAATGTCCACTTATCAATTAATCATTAGTTGATTGATAAGATTAATCGATAACTTGCATCCATAGTAGTAACTAGTTAGATTTACGCTAATTGGAGAAAAGAAAATTGGGAGTATTTTTACTACGCTGTACTTCTTACTTGAGTAACTTTATTATGAATTACCACTACTTTTGCTTAAAATGTCTGGATACTCTACTTAGTATGAGTAACTTCACTGAATTAAGAACAAGCTTCCTTTAGCCAAAAAGTCACCAAACAATCACCTGCAGTTTTTGTTAAAGTTTCATAAGTTTCATGTTGATGATGTATTTTTTTAAAATATTGAATGACGTTGATTAAACTTTTACCAGATACTTTTTTACTTGAGTAAGAATAATGTTGAAGTAGTGCTATTCTTACTTGAGTACAGTCGTTGGATACTCTGAATATTTTGAAGAAACCCATAACTGCACAGGTGATACATCAACTCTGCTGTCTGATGTCAGAAAACACATAAACTGCGTCTACAGGACGCTTGGAAAAAGAAAACCGCAGACAATTATTTCCTGCTTGAAATCTATAAATTAGCTTAGAGTGCTTCTTTTAGGACACTTAAAACCAAGAAGTCTTCATTTTTCCTAGCATGAGGCATCTTTTGGGCCCGGCTCACACTGGAGCAGCGCCACGGTGATGCATTCAGAGAAGTCCACTCATTATCAGAGTCCCACATAGCAGCTGCTCTGTGACGAAGAATCAGCCACCTCGTCTCTTGGCCCCGAGCTTCCCTGACCCACGCAAACCCCCTCTTTTCTTTTCTGTTTTTTTGCTTTCTCCCACACACACACACACACACATTTCCATATTCTATAAACCTCATTAAACTCTGTTCTCCAAACCTTCTGACGCTGCCCCGCCTCCCTCAAACTCATAAAATATGTCATTGAGAGGTCATTCATCAGGACGCAGATGACCTTCGATAACCCTGAGGAGTGGGAGGGGAGGAGGTGGCAGGATGGATGCTCGATTTTCACATTTTGTCACGTCAAGTTCCCCAAATCCTTCTGTATTTTAATTGGGTTTAATGTAAAAGATCAACTCCAAGTAACAAATAAGTATAAATGGTGTTCAGTGGGTCCAGATCAGCCGGACCGATGGAGAAAATCTGCAAACATCAACTCTTTCCACAGATTCCCAATTAGACTTAAAGAGGTGTTATCAGGTATTTTACACTTTTATAGCACAATCAAGTAACTCTGTTACGTTCAGTTATTGTGAAAATGCTGTTTATATTAAACATGGCAAATAAATTTGACTTTGTAATTTAACCTTGGAATTGGGTCTCTGTCTCTTTAAGAAGCTCCTACTCGTTCCTCTATTAAGCTGTTAGTAACATTTTTACCAGCATTTCACTGAGTTGCAGCTCGTATATGAAGCTCAGCAGACTCACAGTTTCACCAGCTGTTCCCTAATTGCTGCTGCCGCTAGTCTGGAGGAGCTGAATGGTTGCCATGGGAGACTAAAGGATTTCTCAAACATGCATAAAAGAATCAAAAATAATTCACCAGGTTTGTTTTAATGAGGGAATAACATAACATGATGTAAGGCTTAACAAAAATGTTGATTTTATGTAATACTGCCCCTTTAAGCCTGGACTTTGACTAGGCCACTGGCTCTAAACCTCACATTGTGTAAAAGTTGAACCTTCACCCCAGTTTCAAGTTTTTTTTCTTTTCCTTTGAATTTGGCGCTCAATCAACTCTGACCAGCTTCCCTGCCCCTTACAAAGAATAACATTACCACAGCATGATGCTGCCACCACCATGTTTCATTGTGTGGTTAATTAGGCCATGACGATGTACCAGAGTAGTTTTCTATCACACACAGCGGTTTGGATGGACAAAAAGTTCAATTCTGGCAAACCTGAAATGTTTTCACCTCACAATCAAGTGGCACTTTTTAAAATCAACATAAAACTCAATAACTTCTGTGGTCATAATGTTTGAAAAAGGGTAAAGTAAAGAAAGAGCGTAATGGTGCAGAAGTAAACTCAAAGATAGTCTGGGGGGAAAGTCAGAATTAATGCTAATCGATGTACATAATGCAGGAGAAAGATGAGGCTCTTGAAATGTCCAAAAATCATCCAGTAATTAAGAAAATGACTTACTCTGCAGGATTTACTGGACAGCTTCCTCGTCAGATCATATCTCCCCTTCAGCTCTTTCAGCAGCTGCTCCAGGTGACTTTTTTCCTCCTTGTCGCTATAGTCCGGGTCCAAGAGCACGTAAGCCCGCCAGTTGGCCGAGTCGAAGCCCCAGTGCACCGTCCGGTTCTCCAGCCGCTTGTGGCTGTGCACCACAAACTTGTGAGGAGGGAACATGAGTCTGCAGTCCATGCACTGGATGCAGGCGGCGGCCGGACCCGTGTACAGCTCCGGGACGAACAGGCCCTTGCACCGACCGAAACACTCATGGTAAACCTTGAAGCTGCGCTCGGTTCGCTCCAGCTCCAGCGAGCCCCAGCTCCTTGTTGCAGTGAGGCGGGTACGTCCCGCCGTAGATGAGCGCGTTGCACAGGCGCTCGGCGTCCGTCTGGGTGATGAGCCCGCAGGACGGCGCGGAGAAGGGCAGGATCCCCACCACTTTGAGGATCTCCAGCTGGTCCGCCGTGCACCGGGAGCAGTAGATGTGCAGGTCGTCGCACACCGAGTTGATCTGCTGCAGGGAGAAGTCTCTCAGGACGCTGTTGAGGATCTGCGGCAGGCACAGCCGCTTCTCCCCGCCGACCACGAAGCAGGAGATGGGCTCCCGCTCCAGCACCGTCTCGCACCTCTCGGTGGAGCGGTCGGACGGGATGAAGAGCGGGCCGGACATCACCGGGGGCGTCTGGGCCGGCAGGGAGAGCACGATCTCCGCGGATTTGCCATCCTTGGCGAAGAGCGAGTCCTGGTGCCACCGGGCGGAGAACGCCGCCGGTCCGCCGAGGGAGCGCATGGAGCTGATGTGGAACTGCTTCAGAGTTTGCTGAAGTCCGGGATGGGGCTGGAAGCCGGAGCCCTCCATGTTGTCTGTGGCTGGAAACTCAAAAATGAAAGCTGGGGGGAAACTCTCTGGATCGTTCTTCCTCAGCATCCGGCAACAAGCTCGCTAAGGCGCATTTCCATGTCGGCGGAGAAGCTTCCCAAGCGCGTCCATTCAGAAAACTGAAAGCTGCCGGGATCACAGGCCAGTTCCTGTAAACCAAACTCACGAATAAAAAGTGGTGAAGCCGAGGCGAGAGAAGTCTTTCAATCAGCGGGTATTCTCTGCTACGGAGATCCTGCGGTTTTACGCACTCCGAAATAAGGCTCGTCTGCTCAGTCTGGCGTACTCTCAGCCTGTCTCCCCACTCAGCCAGTCAGTGTGTGCGAGTCTCTCCCTCTCTCTGTTTGTTTGTGTCTGGTTCAGTCATTGAATCCCAGCCAGGAATGTGACTGACTCCCCGGGCTGGCTCTTCCCTCAGCCAGCTGTTCCTCCCTCCGCTTCATGGCAGCTGCACACAGAAAAAACCAAACCCAGGCGAGGGTGGAGCTCCTGGAAATGAAGTTGAGTCGGCAAATGTAACGCAAATTAAACACTTTATTATTATTACTAACCTGGAAAATCTTGATTTGTGTTGCAGAAACTCCTGGGACTACCGTCAGCATAAAAATAAGAAATTACAGAGAAGTGAAAATATTTAATTGACGTCGTTTGTCAGGATATAATCAATTTATTGGCAGAAATATGACATTTATTTCCATATTAAAAACAAAAAGTCTGTAAATAGTCTTGGACAATAACTTTCTCCATTACTTGGTGGTTTCTTTTTCTGTTTTGGGGGTAATTTTAGTGTTTCCTCAAGAATTGGCGTATTTAATTAATAACTTAAGACAAAAAGCTGCATTTTTTTTACTCAGTGTATGTAAACTTCTGGTTTAAGCTGTAGATTATCAGGGGGATTTTTTCATACAAAGAAATTATAAGATACTGAAAACATTGGAGACCATATACAGTCAATATCAATACATTTTCAGATTTAAAATAATATTTCAGCAGGTATTACACTTAATTTTACTGTATTAAAAGTGGTCTGATGTAATATTCTTATAGAAATTAAATGTTTAATTCGCCGCAAGCATAAAAACATCAAAGTTAACAGAAATAAAGCTTGGACTTTAAGCTGTTTTTTACTCATTGAAATAAAATGCTCACTTATTCAGAGCCTTTAATTTGATATAAATAAAATCACAAAGTTTCAAAATAAAATCCAGAGCAACCTATTTCCTTTAGATTAAATTACATCTGCCGGTGTAAATCCAGCTGCTGTGTGAAACGTCAGAGGAAACAGCAGAGAGGTCGTAGATGAAGGTGGAGAAGATTTCAGCAGGATAAAATTAATAAACATTTTACCAAACCTTCAACATCTTAAGGAGACATTTTAATCCATCGTCTCCAAAGAAAGCATTAATCAGAGGAGCATCAAACATGCTCTGATCACCTGCAATAAACTATAGGCATTTTATAAAACAATATGGTATTTTTACAAGTGTGAAACATATTTTTACAAGCGTAAGTGGTGGCTGCATCATGCTGCGTGAATGTTTCTGTTCTGCAGAAACTGGTCAGACTTGATTGAGCTAAATATAAAACAAGCCAATAAAATTGTTTGAGTTTGCAAAAGTATTTAGACAGAAGCAGAGGCTCACAAAAACATAAATCTGCCACAGTTACTAAATTGTATTAACATAATAATCATTATAATTAAAAAAAAATATCATTAAATTACTAACCAATGTGAAAAAATGCAATAATAAATTGAAAATCTTTTAAATCAGGTCACTTTTATGCATGAAGATGTGAAAACCAAACAGGTATCGGATTACTGATTTGTTATCTGAATCACAACTATGTAATATTGGAGGGATGTTAATAATAAAACTACAACAGTAGTTTTAATAATAAAACTACAACACAAGAACATTGTTTCAACTTTTTAAGTAACATCACTGATCTAAAAAAAACAAAATAAACAAAAATCATTTAACCCCAAGAAGTAGCAGGTATTAAAAAGTTAGGTGCAGCTCTAAACACATTTACTTATTTTAAAACAATATATTTTCACATCAACAGGGAGCTGGATTAGAAAGATTAACATTTCTACCACTAGAGGGCGGAAAAGTAACTAACTTAATCTCAAGTGTGAAGAAAATTTGATTTGTTGGGGGGAAAAAAAACCTAAAAATTGAGTAAATTTTACTACCCAAAATTTAACTTTCACTTGAATTTTACATGCAAATCATAAAAAAAATAAAAAATAGAAGTACAACAATGCTTGAGCATAAAAATGGTAACATCCATATTTTATTAAATTATGCAACATAAGCTTACAGCATAACCAAACCAAACAGAAACTAAAAAGGAAAACATTTATTCACCACCATTTTAAAATATTAAAACATATCTGCTTTAAGATTTAAACACTTATATGTATAAAAAACAAGTCAATATCTCAGCAACAAGGTTCAAACGTTATCGAGTTTTTTCATCACAGTTTTTACATCTCAAACTAAGAGAGTTAAATGTCTGCTGGATAATCTTCCGTTTCCCCCTCTGCACGACGCATGGTTCCATTTTACGAATTGAAGCAACAACATATTTTTGTTAAAAGGCATTTTATGTGAGTAATAAATAAAACTGAAATGCTGTCCTGCTCCGTTACTCTTGCTCTGAAGCATTAACGTGATGACAGAGCTGATGAGCCGACCCGAAGCTTCATTGATAAAGCGGAAAGTGTTCTCGTTTCCGGAGTGTGTCTGCCTGCATCATCATCCTGCCCAACCGGCACATCCACCTGCTTCACGGCGCCCTTAAAACAGGCTCTCAGAAACATCACCGCCAGTCCTCAAACTCCATTAGATATTTTCATAGGTTTTAATCAGCCGCAGGCCAATTGGGAAGCCAGCAGGGTTAGCCATTACTGTAATTCAGGCATCTTGTTATCGTACTGCGGGGGCGGCGTGATGGGCTCTATGGTCACCGGGTTCTGCGTGGGGGTGCGGATCTGGAGGCGGAAGTCTTTCAGGTGCAGTTTGTCCGACTTTATCCGTCTTACTCTGAGGGGCTTCAGTAAACGGCTGGCCCGGCTGGCGCTGCGGGTCGGCAGGCTGGGCTGCGCCGCGATGCCGGACGGCTCGGCAGCAGCGGGCGTCTGGTCGTTCAGAGGGCTGTTCTCTGAGGAGTTGTTAGCAGGCTGGGAATCCTCGTTTTCCACAGCTGCCAGGATGTCTTCGTAGGACGGCAGCTGAGAGGTGCTCTGCCTCAGGTTGCTCTGGCGGACGGGGTAGTTGCCGCTGCCGATGACCTCGTCATAGCTGGGCACGTTGTACGACTCTGGGTCCCTGGAAAGGGATGCAACAGGTTATCCTCAATCAGGAAGCATCATGAGAATAAACAAATACCAGCATATGTTACATTTACAAACCATCTGGATGGAAGGTAATGCTTAAAGGAGACCTCTGAAGCTTCCCTGAACAGGTCGGTATTAGGGCTGAAACGATTCCTCGAATGATTCGAGTACTTCGATTATTAAAATTCCTCGTTAAATTATGTAGCGCACCGTGTTAAGGCCGGATCATTATTTTTAGTCGTTGTGAAGTGCTAACATAGCAGCATGGTGTTTAATTGTGCACCGTTTTGTCAGGGTTTGGGTGAGAAATAAGGATTGCTGAATTTTGCGGTGCGACGGTTGGAGTACGACAGCGTTTGTGGCGCCGTCATGGTTTTGGAGCGAATGATAGAAGAGAGAGAGAGAGACCTTATTCCTCGGATAATGGAAAAAATTCTATAGAGTACTCCATTACTAAAATATTCTTTTACAACAGATGGGTCTATACAAAACATGTTCAGTACAGTTTCCACACAAAATCATTCTTAGATAACGATGATTCAGTCTGGTCAGTTCTGTCTTTTCTGAGCTGTTTTAGGGCCTCCTGTCACTTTAAACCAAATAAACTGCTGCTGGCCACGCCCCTAAATCAACATGTACACTGACATGAAAATGGCTGCAAACAGATGCCCAATTACATAACCGTACACCTTTGAAAAGCAAAAGTAGGGCCTCCTGCACAAACAACAAAAATGCAGGAAGTGGTTTCTGGATGTTACGTCAACAACAAAACATGTATTTTCCAGCAGCTATTGTACAGCACATACAGCTGACCAAATGCTTGCTACCTAGCTTGGGTTGCTAGGTAACAAGCTGGGCTTTGCTGGGGTTGCAAGGTGAAGGGAATCTTGCTGATTTGTCACTTAACACAAAATTTTTAAAACAGATAATTTTCCAGGCACTAAAAACCATTAACTGATTGACAGAAAATGGTTGGTGTATTTTTTTAAGCATTTGGCTGTTTCTTAGAAGTAAAAAAGAAGTACAAAAACATGCAAAAAGTGAATTTTGCATAATAGGTCCCCTTTAAATGCGTATTGCTTGAATGAAGCCAGATTTTCTTGGCTTTTACTAAAAAGGTATTTACTTTGCTTGGGTGAGGAGAGAAGCTTATGGAGCTCTTGAGTGACAGTTTACTTAAAATTGGCTTCTTGTTGTACAATTGAATCCAAATAAAAGCTGTTAAGTGAAGCAAAACTGAAACAGAGACATACAGGACAAACAACCATGCACACACACACTCACACCCCTAGGGAGAATTTAGAGAAACCAATTAACCTTACTGTCATGTTTTTGGACTGTGGGAGGAAGCCGGAATACCTGGAGAGAACCCACGCATGCACAGGGAGAACATGCAAACTCCATGCAGAAAGACCCCGGGCCGGGAATCGAACCCAGGACCTTCTTGCTGCAAGGCAACAGTGCAACTGTGCACCCCCAAAACTGAATGTGAAACTCAGAATCAAAGGCTGTATTCAGGTAATCCATAAGTCTGTCTGCGAACACTTAAACCCGTAAAAGCTCGTCTCTGATTAAACCACTTGGCCAAACAGCTGAGAGTTCATAAATGATGCTAACAGCTAGTAAAGTGTTGCTAAATGCTAACAGGACTGAGTCTGCATGTTGCACGGACAACCTGGTTTATTTATTTATTATTTATTTATTATCATTTTCTGGTTCTGCTTTGCCATGTTCCAACTTCTACCTTTTAGGCTATAATCTAGTGCTGGGCAATAAAACAATTACAATATTTTATCAAGGAACATAAAACAACAACAACAATGATAAAGACAGACTTTAAAATTCAATAAGACTGAATATAAATGGGGACAGATTTTCACAGCATGAAAAAGTGATTTCAAACTTTATGATTTTTTCCCCATTGACACTTTCTGTCCCGCTTCAACAGTTATCAGATCTCTTTATAAGAAATCTTAAGTTTTAAGTCCAAACAAATGATCACATTTAAACCTCATATCATATTTTTGCCAGAAAACAAACATCTTGAAAATGGGAAATATGAATCAATGACAATCAGTCTTCCGGTTGGTTTTCAAAGCAGAAATATGATTATTATAATATTTTTTTAAAAACGCTTTCTGAATCAACTTAACCCCACCAATCCCAAAAAACAAAAACAATAAAAAAACAACAGTAACAGCCAAATATGGTCAATGGTGATGCATCGGTACCAGACCCGTACTGCAGGCTGTTACTTATCACAGAGAGCAGGGAGTCGACAGCCACACCACGTTGCATTTAGTTGCAGTTTTTTGCAAATAATTAACTAATATATTCAATTTTTTCTCTCTGTGTTTGAGCTAAATGAAGGAGGTAACATTTGACTGCAGGCACCATCTGAAAACTTGACTAGCCCTGATCACAATGTGTGCAGCATTAGCTAAAGCTAACCATAGAAGAAGTTACAAAATGATTGAGCAGTGACGTGCGGTCAGGGGAGGCAGGTGAGGCAGTGCCTCACCAGCCATCATGGAAAGAAAGAAAATATATAATCATAAAGTAATTTAAATTGTTATATTCATCCGGTGGTTTGTACTAAAAAATATGTATTTTTCATGTAGCTTCACCAATTTCGATTTTTATTTGTTCAAAATCGCTGAATTTTCTTATTTTCCCATTCAAATGCTTGGAAGCGATGCCGGTGAGGCAGCAGCGAGCTCTGCCTCACCTTGGATTGCGCAACCCCTGGCTCTGCGCTGGCTGCTAAGCTGAGAGAGCGTGTTGCTGTACGGCGTCAATAAAATGGTTTAAACAAATTTAATATGTGAACTTATTTCCAATAATTTAGCTTATGTATATAATGTACAGTGCTTTTTGTCACCAACTGTGTTTGTGTAACGTGTTTCGTGTAATGAGCGATTATAAACGGTAGAGAACAGGTTCGAGGTGAGGCAGGCAGTTCTCTTGCCTCATGGCAGGGGGCGCTCAAGATCCCAGACGTTCGTCTTGTTCACTCCTCAACTGCCGAGTAAGTGACAGCGAGCTAGGCTAAACGATTCGGGAAGCAAGTCAAGTGCAGCGATAGATTTTGTGAGCTACAGTTTGTATGTGTAAGGATGCAGAAGTGAAACATAACCTGTAAACTGCTGTCAATCTATGCATCTATTTGCAAATCTGATTCTGATGACGTCAGTGCCTCACCAGCTATGAACCTCACCGCACGTCACTGTGATTGAGCTATAGCAGATCGTCTCCGAAAAATCGGACTGCTATATTTCTGCGGTGGCATTAATTGCTCGAAAGTGAAACACAAGTTGATCACGCAGAAAAAGAGACTTGCAGAGTTACTGCAACATAAAATATCTTTGCAACATATCTGCTTTAGGAAATGGGCTAATTATCAGGACTTCAAAACAAGGACAAAAGTTACCATTATTTTTTAAATTAAAAAATAAGGGTTTTCCTTTTACCACTGAACTGCAGGCAAACTGGGATCAAAAGCGTTTAAAACCCTGTATAGGGTGCCGATTTGCTAGATCTCCAAGCCTGAGCATTCAGCCATCATTTCTTCTGAGTTTTTTCTTGTCTTTGGATAAACCTCCAAATTAATCCTCACTTTATGAAATCAAATCCTGGCGTGAGGCTTTACAGTGATTACAGTTGTTTTTGGTGGCCACTGCTCTATGCAGTGATGCCAAAGTTGACCTTTACAGCAGCTGGCTGTAAAGGTCAATAAGCTCGTTTACATGTTTTACATTTATTTTTACACATTTCACATTTAAAAAAAATTTCATGTGCCCTTAAAAGTCAGGTAATAAAAGAGAAACCTCAACCAACCAGCTCTTCATTAGTTTCTGATTAGAAATGACTTCATGATTCGTGGTATTTGATTTAAAAAAAAAAAAAAATTACATGTATATTTTTTGATTTTATCAAAAAAATTTAATAAAAATATTGTGGTTTTACCAGGATATATTTTTAAAAAGTTGCACAAATAGAAAATGTTTTTGGCTGGGATTTTGCTCCATAACGACTCTTCCAGTTTTCACATTTCAGCCTCATGATCTACATTTGTGACAGCAGGGGGCGCTAAAATCACAAGATATGGACATCAACAATTTGCACATCCTGGAATAATGGCCTCAGCGATCTTTTTTTTTTTTTTTTTGCCAAAAGTGATTTTATTTTTTTTAAAAGAAGGCGGTGGTGGTTTAAATTTTTTTTCCCCCCAAAATCAGTTTATGTAAAAGGGGATTTAAAAAAAAGATTTTTTAGGAATGTGGCAATATTATGCTGTTAAGTTTATCTATTAAAACATTTAAGAGCAGAGCAGACAGCTGTCGTCACTCACTGCTGTTCCTCTCCTGCGGCCTGGTCCATGAAGCCGCTTGCTGCTCTCGCTGGCTGGGCGTTTTGGCTCTGACCTCTCCTCTTGCTCCTCAAACCGAGGCAAACAGACAGCAGCAGCATGACCACTCCCACTCCGACCAGAACCAGAGCGATTGGTGAGATGTTTTGTAGGCCATGTTGTGTAGGGCCCACAGTACTGTTTCCAGTTGGAGACTTATCTTCTGGAATCATAGTCCAGACGATCATAACGATCCCCAGGGCAACGAGTCCCACTCCCAGGGCGCACAGCGCATAGTGGGCCCCTGATCCTCTGGACTCGGACCTGGCTCTGTTGGGCCGGTTGTTGGCCCCACATATATTTCGACTGGAACACATACTGGCCGGACAAACCGCTGCAACCAAACAGAAGACAAGTTGTTTTAATGACACTGATCATAAATGTGTCTACTGTTTTACTCTTTATCTTATAATGTAGATAATAAAATGTTTTTGTATTATTATAGTTGATTATTCTACCAATGAATCCATAAATCAGGTTTTTTTAAAAACCGACACATTCTGCAGATTTATTTAACCTCTTATGATTATTTGTGACAATATCAGAAATGCATATATTCTATTATTATTTGAGAATAATGCATAAAAGTAATATGCATTATTATTTGTAAAATACACAAATAATTAAATTCCTCTTTAAAATGTGAAAATAAACATGTTATTGCCTAAAATTTAATGCTTTAGCATTCCTTCAGTGAAAGTTTGACCATTTGTAGCAAAGGATGCATCTGCGGCTAAAAAACCTTTTCTAGCATTTTAAAATATCTTTTCTTCTTGACTAATAAGTACAATTTAGAGCTGATCTCAACGAATAATTTGTTAGGAATAGATTTTTTTTAAATACAACATTTAAACAAGGTGAAGCTAAAGCTACGTGACTAGAGGACTTCTACGTGCTACATGCTAGAAAAATACCAGAAACTTCCCTATTGCTTACCACTGCTGTAGGAGCACAAATCGAGTTTGCCAGTAATCATAAATATCTTGGTTTTATTCTAGATAATGAACTCTCTTTTAAAAATCACATAGCAAATCTACTACGGACATTGAAAATGAAAATTGGGTTTTATTATCGAAATGGATCTTGTTTTACACTCAAAGCTAGAATAAAATTGGTAGCAGCGACATTCCTGCCACTTTTGGATTATGGAGATGTTTTATATATGAATGCTTCGACCAAATGTCTTCAATCATTAAATACTGTGTATCGTTGCGCTTTAAGATTTATAACCGGTAGTAGACGTCTGACACATCATTGTGATTTGTACGCAAAAGCTGAATGGCCTCCTTTAAGTGTACGGAGAAACAATCATTTAATGATCCTGATATATAAATCTCTACTCGGTCTAACCCCAGCATATTTATCCACTCTCCTACATAGAACTGTCAGTTCTCGTTCTCTACGCTCCAATAACATTATTCTTCTGCATGTCCCATGCTTTCGAACTGAAAAAGGGAAGCAGGCATTCAGTGTGTTGGCCCCCACAGCGTGGAATCAGTTGCAGTCTGAACTTAAGATGTCGGAAATTATTTCACTGGACTTATTTCGAGCAGTTCTTAAAGATAGGCAACAAGATTCTATGAAACAGTGTCATTGTTTTTAAATTGTTCTTATTGTTTTATACTTGTGCATATGTATTAATTGTTTTTATCTTGTAACCAGGTTGCTATGTATTGCAAATTTTTTGCTCAGGTCCCTCTTGAAAATGAGATCTAGATCTCAACGGGGTTTACCTGATTAAATAAAGGAATATATAATATATACGTAGAATATATTTACAGATAAAGAAAGTTTTATTAAATCTAAAATGAAAAATGTATATATTTTTGTACAGCTTTGGTCTACTTACTACTGAATATGTTGTTCTTTCAGCAACTGGCCTTTTTTGAGTCTATATACTCCAGTTACTAATTAATCGATTACCAAATTAGTTGAATGTACTTCAATAATCGATTCATTGTGATTTATCTGATTGTTTCAGCCCTAGAGGTAAGTGTGGTGTGTTGCGCTGTGAATAAGCTCTGATAACACTTCAAAGTAGGTTTTCTTCCTCAATTTCACCTCCTATGAAGCAATCTTGGTATCTATAATTACTGTGTAGTAGTTCTGCATGTTTAAAGCAGGAATGGTGTTCGGATGGCTGCATTTTTCAGGAGTGAGTGTGCATGAGAACGAGCCGGAGACGTGAGGTGGAAGTTCGCAGGCTGGCAGAGCAGGTCCAAACATGACAAGCACCGGCTGGAGAGACGGAGAGGAACCAAACTCAAAGAACGACACACTGGCTTTCTCTGTAAGAACAATAACAGCTAGCGGAAGAACATCACACATCGCTACATATGCCGGAATAATTTAAATCAATGACAGGCAAACCACAACTTAAACTTAGTTAAATTAATGTGTTAGAAATCTGGTTTGTAATACAATGTTAATCTACAATAAAAGAGGATTAATATCTATCACAATATCCATCTAGAAAACTTATCACGATTTAAGCATTTCATATCAGTCGATTTCACAAATTATCAATAAGTTTTTTGTTTTAAGTATCTGAAATTCTGATGAACTGGTGATGTGAACCTTATCCACAGTTTTCACTACACAATGTTGTTTTCTTATTTTTCAACGGTTTTGAGGCAGAGTGGTGAAATCTTTAACTGCTGCTGCGGCGGTTACGACAGGCTGTTGCTAGGTAACCAGACAGTGAGTTGCCAGGTAACCAAAAAGTGAGCGAGTTAGTCGACGTTACAAACTTTGCTAAGCAACTCATGAGAAGTTCCCAGAATGCTGTTCGGTACTGGATCAGAGTAAAGTAAAACTATTTAGCTTTCTATAAATTGATATTAATCACATATCTATTGCAATATATTACATTTTTTAAAACTCAAAATCAATCAAATTTTATTTGTATAGCACATTTCAGCAGCAAGGCATTTCAAAGTGCTTTACATCATTTCAAACACAGAAACACAAAGCAACATAGAATCAACAATCAAAACATGACATTAAGTCAAGTTCCATAATTGATTACGTTTCAAATACAATTCTAAACAGGTGGGTTTTTAGTCTAGATTTAAAGGAAGTCAGTGTTTCAGCTGTTTTACAGTTTTCTGGAAGTTTGTTCCAAATTTGTGGTGCATAGATGCTGAAAGCTGCTTCTCCTCGTTTGGTTCTGGTTCTGGGGATGCAGAGCAGAACCAGAACCGGAAGACCTGAGAGGTCTGGAAGGTTGATACAATAAAAGCAGATATTTAATGTATTGTGGTGCTAAGCCGTTCAGTGATTTATAAACTAACAACAGTATTTTAAAGTCTATTCTCTGAGCTACAGGGAGCCAGTGTAGGGACTTTAAAACTGGTGTTATGTGCTCTATCTTCCTGGTTTTAGTGAGAACGCCAGCAGCAGCGTTCTGGATCAGCTGCAGCTGTTTGATTGATTTGTTGGACAGACCTGTGAAGACGCTGTTGCAATAATCAATACGACTGAAGATGAACGCATGGATGAGTTTCTCTAGATCTGGCTGAGACATTAGTCCTTTAATCCTGGAAATGTTCTTCAGGTGATAGAAGGCCGACATTATAACTGTCTTTATGTGGCTCTGGAGGTTCAGGTCAGAGTCCATCACTACTCCCAGGTTTCGGGCCTGATCGCTGGGTTTTAGTTTTCCTTTTAAACAGGAAAAAAAATTTTTTTAAATCTTGGCTCAGTATAATTTCTGTTTTACTGCAAGTTTCTTTTCTCCTGAACGTGAAAAAAACACAGATATCCATCATCACATCAACAGGAACACAAAGATAATTTAATTTAATGTTGTTAATGATTTATTATCCAGGCTCAATGCGCATCCAACAAACTGGATCATCCAAAGTTAATTCACGTAAATCAAAACAAAAGAAAGTGGAGTCATTTTCGAAAACCTTTTTATGCTTATTTCTATCCATTTAAATTATTATAGTTTACAAATAATAAAAAACAAAATGTCTGACATGTCTCCTGAACTAGAGACAATGCTTACAAATATCTTAATCCGACAAAGGATGCTAAAGGACTGGATAGGTCAAAGGTCATCTTTTCTGATCAAAGTTTCTATTTTATATGTAAATCTGAGGTAAGAGTGAGTGGAGGAAGAGCGTCGGTCCCATCAGTTTTATCGAGTAAAAGTCAGTGCTGCAAGCTTCCTTCTGCTGACCAGCTTTATGGAAATGCAGGATTCATATTCCAGCTGCTGTTGCATCCAGAATGGGAGCTTCCTGGAAAGCCCGGTTACAACCGCGGCGCCGCCGGCCCAAATGCTGCTCTCCTCGACTTGTAACGGGAGCAGAAACCACTGTCTGCATTTTACTACAATACTTTTTAGTACTGGGGGAAAAAAACAAACTTATGGAGAATAAGTTATTATATCTCACTACTGCTAAGATGTATTAAGTTTGATTTTGTCTTAATCACTAGTTATTATACAGTGAGTTTTAGAAAACTTTTTATATAAACTTTATAAAGATGTAGTTTAATATTAAATAAATGCTATAAATTGTTTATTTTTTTAATAGTTGTGTCATTTTTCTAGTCTTTTAAAAAGATTTTGTTAATTTTTTTGTGAATCCCTTAGTTTTATGGCATTTTTTTAATTTTATACCTTTGTGCAGGGGATTCCTGTATTTTAAGGTTTGAATTTAGTATTTTATTTTATTGGTAGTTTTTAAAGGTCGTAAATTGTCATAACCTTCAAGTTGATGAATAAGAGGGAGAAGATTCAAACGAGGTAAATCTTTGGAGTCGTTCCAGCAGCTTCTCTTATAAATTGTGGAGAAGTTTTTACATGATGAACGAAGTTCTGAAAACCCACAACTTGAAGCTGTCATTGAACTAACGGTTTACTTCGCTGGATACAAGACAATTTTAAGGCTTCTTGTACTTTTTTTACGTTCATAATATGTTTAAACATTAGGCGTTATATCAAGTCATAATGGTTAACATGCACAATGTTTTCTACTTTATAATACTGAAGTTTTTGTGAAATTCTAATTTTTTTATAGTTTATATAAGGACAGAAATACTCGCGTCTAATATTTATTTGGTTTAGAAGCTAATCAGCATTTTTAACTCCTGTGTTTTATGACTTAATTACGTCAAAAGGCTTTGAAAAAGCCTCCAGTGAAGGTTATTTCTTTACTGGTAGGTCATTTTTTTATCAGTTTGACCATCCTTTAAGGTTATGTCATTGAGGTAAAGTTCACCTGAGTTACACATCAAACTGAAACTCATTATGTAAATACATATCTGTCACAATAACTTCTGCTGGGAGAAATATTGTCCCTGTTGTTATTGTGATAAACAATAACGATATTTTGAGACCATTTTCAAGTGATATAATGATAATGGCATAATAATGCAAGAACACGTTCTCAAAGCTCAATAAACTTTAAATTATAATAAACCTTTAGAACTAACTGTAAAACATTTTAAATATTCAAACTAAAAACATAAATAAAACAAATTATGAAGTGTCAGTCATTCAAAAGAAGGACTAGTTGATTAAAAACAAATTATATCTGCACACACTCTACTAGTAATATACCAGCTGCAGATTTACACCCACAGTTTGTGCTAAATGAGACTTTTCGCTTGTACTCTTTTATTAAATTATTTATTTGTATTAACTATTTTGAGAATTGGCACATAACACATTTTTGTCTGACTGGTTGCACCATTTTTAAAACGTTAAATCATCTGCTAGATAAAAAGAAAATCTGTCTTTTTAACAGATTTTTAACCTTTTACTCTTCAGTAATTTCTTAATTCAGATTAAGCACATAACTTATTCCGGATTTAATTTCCCTTTGAAAGTACCGAGTGTCCTACAGTTTAATGAATAAAAAACACTTGACTTTGCCATTTTATTATCCCATTTTCAGACATGTGGTTTACCGGCAGCAGTCAAACTAAAGAAGCCCACCCATCTGTCCATCTTTGTCCGGTTTTATTACCCACCAGGTTCTGGTTGTTTGCTCCAGGCCTGTTTGACAGCGTGCATGGGCGTGACCTGTTCGACATTAGTCAATTTCCAACCTTTAAAAAAAAAACCCGTCTATACTGCAATTAAGTTTTAACTCAATTCAGGGTCATTAGGGTGAAACATTAACAGCTGCAGGTGCAGAGAAGAGATAATGTGAAGGAAAGTGAGCGGCTGCTGCTTCCATTCCTGTCAAGTAGGAAGGGAGGAACCTGTCGCACCTGAACAAAAACACTTTATAACAACACAAATCTAATTGGGCGACTCTTTACAGCGAAAGGACGCTTTAAAACCTGAGCAGAGTACAAAGTCCTCCCGGTTTTATTCTGTCAAAGTTTGAAGCGGCCTTACCTTTTCACCGCTCACCGCCCAAGGACTTCCCTCTGCATCGGGGAGTCACCTGAATCCCGCAGGTGTTTTTTCAGGAAGACCAAATCACAAACCGGAAAGAAAAATAATAAATAAAATAAAAGACAACACAAACGCCACTACTCAAACCCACTTGTTGCGTTATGAAATTCCCGATGAATATTCCTGCTGTTCCCCCCTGAAGGGACAAACGCGACGGGGAACTTTGAACAAGCTGCGGCCGCAGTGACGCCTCAGCTCCGCCCGGTCCTAGTGCCACTCCTGTTAATGTCCTGTGTGGGGAAAAAACTAAAAACGCCGCAAAATAACACAAACAGTGGTACTGAAGAGGATCCGGGCCACAGAAAAAATTACATTTAATTAAATTCTAACCTTTTTTTCTGAAAATTCTGATTTTTTTTAATGAGAATTCTCACTTTAAACTCAAATTCTGACTTTAATCTTCTGAGATCAAAAGTAGTTTTTTAAAGAAAAAAAGCCAAATTGAGAGATCAAAGACAGAATTCTGAGATCAAAGACAGAATTCTGCGATCAAAGACAGAATTCTGAGATCAAAGACAGAATTCTGAGATTAAAGTCAGAAATGTTTTCTTGTGACCCTCATCCTTTTCTGTACTGCTGTGAAGTGTTTACGTTTCAGTTTAAAGCTAAACACAGAAGATCTTTGATATAGACTTAACTTTCTTATATTTTATATATGAAAAATGGCCCATTTAATGTGTGTATTTTTGTCTCACTGTTTTTAGTAAACACACACTCCCTGACCTGAACGCCTTTGCCAGCATGTCTTTGTTTTTGTCTTGCTATATGTTCCACATCCTACCCAATGATGTCTTTTCATCCTACTTACCAGTTATTATTTAGAAACTGTGGCGTACTCACTTTCAAACCAGAAAAGGAATTAGATTAGTCACTCTCTAGCTTATTTTCTTTAAGAAACTGTAGAGTTCTCACTATTTAGACCAATATTCTTCTTCTTGGATGCATTTTTAGATTATTATGCAGAGAGACACCTGTTCTTCCAACCCAGAAATGGAATTAGACCACAGGATACTTATCTATCAACCCTGAACATTTAGATCTAAAGAATCTAATGTTGATACTTTACATCAACATTAGATTCATTTTCTTCTTTTGCTCTTTCCTTTGGTTTGTTATTTTGTTTGTATTTCTTTTTAATTCATGTAAAGCAACACATGCCTTGTTGCTGAAAATGTGCTATATAAATTAAATTACCTTCCCTTATGCGTTATGTTCATTGGTGAATTTTGATATAAATGCCTTTAGGCCACATTATTTACAACCCTCCATAGGGTTAACATTGTAATAAATGTTACTATACATTGCAGGTGTCAAATGATGCTAAAGTTAGAGTATGAATCACAACTTCAGATTAACGTTAAAGATGATTTATTAATTTTAATTGTTTTATTTTACTGGAAAGTTAGCAATGAAATTAAAAATTTATTTTTAAGGGAGACTGGATAACCAGTGATAGGCAGCAGCTTAAAAAAAAGGCTGATTTTATGTATTTTTTAGTTGTTTTGACAACATTTATTAATCTTTTGTTTATAATCTGTAATTTTTAGATTGGTCACATTTTGTGTAAAATGAAACATTTATTTTATTCTTAAACAAACACAACATTCAGTGCTATACTTGCCCCAGCTCCATCCTTCACTTAAGAAACATAACCAAATGCAGACTTGACTATATTACACTAGCTGTAATTCGTTCATTGAATCCAATGAATTTGGGTTCTTTGTATTTGTTGCAGAGTGAGTTTCATCATGAGAGAGGTCGTTTAATTGTGTGTGGAATATAAACTCAGCTCTGACTCAAGAAAAGCTAAAAGTAGTTCAGGATTAAAATCTGATCTACAACACTGACAGGATGGCACTTTTACATTTATTGTCCCAAAAACCTCAAAACAACCTTTTTTTTTGCTAGCTTGGTTTTAATTATAAACCTTCCAGAACCAGGTAAAATTTTTTTACCAATATATAAACAGAAAATACAACTAAAAACTCGAGTTCAATAAAACTTTAGAATGGATTGAAAACCAGTAGAGTTACAACTAAGTCCATTTTAGAAACGTTTGCTGCCTTTCTCAAGCTGAATCTGCCAATTAACTACTAAGACAAGATAAATTTTAGACAAGACAAAACCAAACCCTGTAAATTCTAGACACTAACAGGTACTATAGAATTGCACAAAAATCCGTGAGGGACGACGGAGTCCCAGAGCGAAATTCTGTGTGTGATTGTGAGCGTGAGTGGGAATAAAAACATCAACAGGTATTTTGTTCCATATAACACAGTAGGAGTGTAACAAGTAAATCTTCTATGGATGCAAACTCGACTAAAAACCCAAATATTTAGAATTGTATTTGAAACGTAATCAATTACAAATTTATTGATGGAACTTGACTTAATGTCGCGTTTTGATTGTTGATTCTATGCTGCATTGTGTTTCTGTGTTTGATATGATGTAAAGCACTTTAAAATGCCTTGCTGCTGAAAATGTGCTATATAAATAAAATTTGATTGATTGATTGATTGATTGATTGATTGATTAATGCTGCTGTCTATGAACCAATGGGTGACAAATATGGGTGGCGACAGGGCGACCAGCAGCTGCGCTCTATTTCCCGCAAATTAGGACTTTTAAAGGAAAGGTGCGCACGGCTTCATGCGTCCGATTTTTTTTGTGCGCCGCACTTTTTTAAATTTAGTGTGAAAACTGCGCACTCTTTTATGCATGAGGCCCCAGATCACAATGCGAAAGTTTGGGATGTGGTGGTTTGAGATTTAAATCACATACCTTGCAGGTTACAAGTCTAAAGAATCAAGTTTGTTTTATAGAAAATTTAAAGCATTTGTCTACTAAAACCTGTTAGATTTACACATGTTGTAAACATGTACCACGCCAACATTTAGTTTTTACATCCACTGTTAGTGGAGTTATTGCATCATGTACGAAATATGCAGAGCTGTTGACAGTTTGGAGAGGACTATTAAAGACATAGTTCATGTTAATCTGTGTGTAAAAAAAAATCATACAATGTGAAATCCTTCCCTCTGATCCCTCTGAACAGGCTCGAACTCGTCCGATCTTCCCGCTTAAACAGTTTTTGCTTTGTGACCGGAGGCGACGCCTCGATTCTGGCAGCCAAACCGGTTCTGTAGAACATGAGGGGGCAGCGTGGGCTGAGAACATTTCATATTTTCACAAATATGCAAGCAAAATTCCAACTCTGCAACCGGTTTATTCATAAAACAGCAGTATTTCTTTTATTAAGGATGTAAAGAACATTCAGGTTTATACATTATAATTTTTAAAACCAAACAACTGTGAAATTTATCAAATGGCAAACATCAAATTCAGAGAGAAACTTTTATTATAATTTACATTTGTGCAAAAACACAATAATTTTTACTGGATAAGAGCAATGAGAAGGTGGACTAGATTTAGAAAAAAAGACCTGTCATATTACATTATGTGAAAATATATCACTGATATCTCTATACTTTGCATCAAAGGAGCCTAAAGGTCTTGATCAATAGTTTTTCTTTAATCTTTGGCTTCATTCATATTCATGTTCTACCAAGTCCTCTAGGTGAACATCACATGATACTAATATTTACTTATAAACTGAGGAAAGTGGGTAAAGTACACTGTGCTGACTCAGCAGAACGCTCACTTCCACACCCTTGATCTCGATACTGGAGATGTGCACTATTCAAAACAACAGCATGTAAAATTGAATTGAATTTCCTTCAATATTGTAACTTTAGACACATATTACAAAGAATATTACAGTCAAATTTAAAAGTTGTTATTTTTAACCAACACTGCTGGTTCGTCCCTTTTTAGATTAAAAGTCTTATAGCAGCCAAAGTCCAAAGAAAAACATTGAAAGACCTACAGAAAGGCATCCTGAAAATGCTTTGTAGTATTTTCTTTGATAAATACTTGCTTAGTATTAAGAACGTATTTATAATAATATGTTAACACTTCATTGTCATCCATTTTGTTTTTACTTTGCAGATTTTAGTGTTGGATTTGATAGATTTGGATCAGATCGTTTTAATTTATTAGCTTTTTAATGTGTCTGTTTTTGAAGTTTGATTGTTGAATGTTTGGTTTTGAACATTTACGTCTTCTAATTCTAAGTTTAAATTGTCATTTGATTTGAGTTCTTATAAAGCCCAAAAAAAATGCTTCAGCTAATCACACCAAAGCGTTTTGATTTTAATTATCTTCAGTCCATTCATGGGGAATGTTGTTGCTATTTTTTATGTTTGAAAAATCTAAGCACAAAACAAAATAAAATAAGGAAAATAGTACAGATGTAGATGATAAAACGTGGCTCTTGATTGATTGATTGCGGTGCTATGCTGTTTGAGACAATTACAATTCAAATTCTCCTTATGCTTTTTGGATTTAACCCAATTTTATAGAAAATATATCATAAGAAGTTTATGCTTGAGGGATTGTTGCTTTGACAACCTTTGTGCATTTACATCAACAAGATCATTTGAAACCTATGTGGACTGAAATATTCTAGTTTGGTAAACTTATTAATTAAATAACAAAGAGCATAATCCATGGCATCAGTTTTGGCCTGCTCTGCAGTTTACGTTCTGGTTTCGGTCAATTTTTATGTAAACATTTACATCAGTTTCTGAAGCTGTTCAGTTATTTGTCACACTAGACATGCTTACGGTTAATGAAATACTGGATCATAAAGGTTACTAATCATTAACAGTAATGCTCTGAGCAGCACCAGTATTTAAAACTAGTCACTACTCTATCTGGGGCGAATATCTACCAAAATGGTCAACAAATGACCAGACTGTAAACACACGCCTACTCTTTTCCTTTCTTTTTTTTAAAGTTGACATGTCCTTCACCTCAAGGGTTGAAAAGACCTTCCTTATTGTGGTTTGAATTAAATTAATGCATTTTGGGTTCTTATGTTCACACTGCAGCCTGAAGTGACCCAATTCCGATTTTTTAAAATCAAATCGGTTTGTTTGTTGTTTGGTTTTTTTTTGGTGCAGTGGTCGTTCACAGCTTCCAAATATACACGACCTGTACGTGACCTCAGATCTCAACTGCAAACGACCTAAAAGTGTCCCGCATGCGCAGTAGGGGGCGCAATAACGTCACACACAGATTGCAACATGGATGCTAATGGTGGAGCAAAGTTTACATATTAAAGTTGTCCGATCGGAACCAGCACATTCACAACTTAATCCTCATTACCGTCCGCCATGGTTGTTGTTTTTTTCGTATCAATCGAGTATCAATGACATTCAGGTCACATGATGTGAACTGCAAATGAAAGTGCGCCGCATGCGCAGCAGAGGGCGCAATGACGTCACACATAGAGAGCGTGCTCAGTGTTTTGCTCAGTGTTTGCGGAAGTAAACGTGTATGCTAACTTACGATTTTAAAGTTGTTAAAATCTTGAACCTTACATCTGAAACCGACCGGAGCCGGCATGTTAACAACTTAATCCTCATTATTGTCTGCCAAAGTTGTTGTTTTTTTCTCCCTTCTGGCGCGTATCATGTCGTATCATGTCGCAGAATAGTGACGTTTGTGGATGACGTTCAGATTCAGGTCACATTTAAATAGATAGGCTAATCGGAAATCCAAGTGGCCTGAGAAGTATTAAAAAAATCCGATCTGTGTTGTTAAGACAGTCATTAAAATATCAGATACAGGTCACATTAAGGCAAAAAAAAAAGAAGAAAAAAGGGAATTGTGTCACTTCAGGCTGCAGTGTAAATACAGCCTATATTACATGCTAAGACTTTTTTTCTCTAATTCCATGTTCTACATTTGTGGGTTTAAGTATGACGGTTCAATCAGAAGAAGTATGATGACCTCCCTCAATTAAAAAACAAAGTTTGTCATCAATGGATTCAATCTGAAACCAGTGGAAATCCACTGGTTTGCCCGGTGAATCTCCTCTCCAAGGAAGGGAAGTCTAATGCTCACCCCAACAGAGCCAGGTTTTTGGACTCTACTTCCAAAATTTGGCAGAGGAGAGTATGAAACAGCCTGCATTTTAAACTTCTACTCCATGGAGAACTTCAGGTTATTCAGTGCAGTGAAATGGGAGCCAGATCTTTTAGTTATCAGGCTAGTCTCTAGTTTAGTCTCTATATCTACTTAAAAGTAGACAGATTGTTTGCTTAAAGGCTTAATTTTCCAAGTGTAAAACATTCCTTTTTGATAAAGCTTATATTTAGAGCAACTTAGGTTTCCCCAAACTATCTCTCTAGCTATGCTACTATAGGTTTAGGCTGCTGGAAGACATGCAGTAATTACTACATTTCATTATTCTAGCTGCTACATTCTCCTACTACTCTCCAATTTTACACTACTTGCTGTTAATTCAGCTTTTAGCTTTATGTTTTCTCTCAGTTTTTCACTTTTTATAGATGCTACACCTGGTCTGGCGCTCTATTTGGCTGAGATATTGCTGCCAACACTTAAACATTCTCTATAGATGATAAACCTGCCCGTCTGTCAGTGTTTAACTCTGTCTCTCTCCTAGACAACGCTATTGAGTGAGCTTTAGCTTTTAAATTAAATTAAAACCGACTCAGATCTTATTTGTTGGGACTTGTTTTCCTCCCAGATGAAGCCACTAAAAAGCTACTACTTCCTTTAACTTTTCTCTGATGTAGAAAGTACTCCTTAATCAGTGCTTGTATCTTTTTTGTGTGCATGCTCTGTATTTTCACACAAGCCAGTCAGTCATGGTGGTTAAAGGGGAGTTTTTTCTCTCCACTGTCGCTACATGCATGCTCGGCATGAGAGATTGCGACACAATGTGAATGACTGTCTACTGTCGCTACATGTTGGTCTAAGAGAAGTGACTGCTGCAAGTCAGTGACTCAATATATTCAACTTGGTTTCCTTAGAAACTTTTAAAACTAATTTGAATAATGAACTGAAATTAATGTATTGTTTGGTAAC
Organism: Xiphophorus hellerii; assembly: GCF_003331165.1. Classification (NCBI taxonomy): domain Eukaryota; kingdom Metazoa; phylum Chordata; class Actinopteri; order Cyprinodontiformes; family Poeciliidae; genus Xiphophorus; species Xiphophorus hellerii. The sequence continues at coordinate 14,200,689 of NC_045691.1, read as the reverse complement.
TAGGATCAATTGGAACTTGACTGAATCTCTCTGTATGATTAGACTGAACTCTCTTTTTGTGACTTTCTGCTACATGCTGTAAATAAACTGAACTGAATTGGGTTTGATTTGGGTTCATGCCCAAAACAAATCTTACACTGCATCCCACTGCAGTGCAAGAATAAGCTATTAATTTGGCATGTTTCATGGTTTTCCCAAACTTCAATGATCATATGCAATAAATAGGATTGGCATTGTGAGGGAGGATATGGCAAGTTTTCAGGGGTCTTCATACTCAACTCCGCTGCTCAATCCACAAATGAATTTTTCAAGCAAACGTGGCACCATAAGAGAAATAAACAGACTTTTAAACAGTATAATCAACCCAGTGCAAAAGTCCTTAACATTTTGTTCTGATCTATAAATGTAAAAACATGTACAAGTTTTATGTAAACAAAACAACAAACCTCAGTTCACATAAAGAAGTAGACAGAAGCACTGAGATCATGAGACTTTTTACATAAGGCATCACAGGGGCACTGAGTGCAGTTTTGAGTTATTTTTTGTTCTCTGCTCTGTTTTCATTAATTACATATAAACCTCAATCAAAAAACTATAACTTAAAAAACAAAAAATGACTTTAGACAATCCATTAATGTACAACAGCTACATCAGGTCATTGAGGTGCATTATTCCCGTCTCCAGAAGTGGATCTGATCTACAGAGTAGCGTTAGCTAAACCTTTAAAAAAGCTCCAACGTTGTAGAGCTGACAGTGTAAACAGAGGACATCTCCACGGCTCCTTCACACGTTGGTGATTTCGACGCTCTTGAAGGTGTGCATGGGGCTTCCTTTGGCGCGGGGAACAGCGTGAACTCTGGCCTCTCTGGGCAGAGAGCCGCAGTTGCCATGGAAACCAAGGCCGCGCTCCACGGAGTGACTTTCTGCGCGTAACCTCAGCGGACTCTGAAAAGACGACGCAAGAAATTAAACTGTTTATCTGGGGGTGGAGGGTGTTTCCTCCGGACTCGACGCAGTCCTTCCCCAACCTGTTGCTGGAGACTGCTGGTCAGCGGTCTGAAAAAAAGGCTTCTCTCCGAAAGAGAGGAAATTTTAATAAAATTTTTAAAAAATATTTTCAGTTGAAGGATTTTGTCTTCTCTGTTTTAGATAAAAGCAATTACATGATGTTGTCCATTTGTGTTTTAAATTTGTGTTTGAATCCTGTGATATCGTGGTAATAGTACTGAAAGTTATACTTACCAAAGTTACCGAGTATTTTAGTCTAGTTTCTAGAGCAAATAATATTAGTACAGTTTAAAAGACAAAACTAACAAGTAACTTCAGCACAATATAGGAGTTTGTTTTAATATTAATGAAAAAATTGTAGTTCCACTGGTAGATTATTTCACTTATAACAAAAGATTTTCCCCATGTTACAAATGAAATAATCTGCCATTGGAACTAAAATTCTTTCATCCATATTAAGGAATTATTGGCTTAAAACAAATTATATCTTGCTGAAAAGTTACTTGAAAGTTAATTTTGTCTTATTTAACGTGTACAAATATTATTTTTACTACAAACTAGACTAAAACACTTGGTAAGATTTATGTTTTTGCAGTGTAACAAGAATCTTCCTCACCACTGGTTTCTGTTCTCTCAGCTGTTGTCAGTCAGTCGTTCTCCGTGATCCAACATCTTTTTTGGATTTCTCTACACCCTGTCGTGAATTTCTATATTTTTTATTTACTATTATAGTTTCATTATATATAAGTCTGCCTTCATGCCTCCATCTTGCATCTGATACAAAAAGGAAGATATATATATGTTTATATTAAATGTGTAAATTAGAAATAACTTAATTTAAAGAGAGTGAGGTGAATTGGGTGCATTTCTAACTCTATGCAGTATTTCCAGGAACTCAAAATGACCTTCCAAAATTAGGTTTATGTCTGTTTCTCATTTATTCTTCAGTTTAATTATTCTAAAAGGTTGATGGATGAAAAGCACTAGTTGTGCAGGTTCTTGTGGAACAGTGAGGTATTTCCAGATTATTTTCTCTCTGCTGAAACAAAGAAATTGACTCCAGTCTGCAAATTAAAGCCATTGTGAGTTTTGAGATAATCTCCTAAAATCAAATTGTTGAGGTGTTTTATTTTACCCTTGTTAGCAATGTTTGTGCTTTAACAAGCATAAAGGAACCAGTGGCTTCAGCTTAGGACTTCAGACCGTTTACTGATAGGTGAGAAATGACAAGGTACCTTTCCTAATCTCCTGATGGACGACCTTTCATCAGCAAAGCGGTTAACAACCACAGGTGAAGAAGAGCTGATAACCTCAGAGCTCTGCTCTGTGTTACTGTAAACAGAGAGGAAAGAGATTGTTAGTCTTTTATGTGTCAGAGATTAACAACGCAAAAGAATTTATGGCAAGTTCCAGACTAGCAGCAATGTTAATAAATCATTTATTTACTGCACAGTGCTGAAGAGATGAACGTCACCAGCAGGGGGCAGAGTGTTTATGCTACCTGAGAGGGGCGGAGAGTGACTTCATTTCTTCATACAGGTGTCTGTGCAGCATGTGTTTGTTGCTGGGGATTCCCAGAGCATTGGCCAAGGCCTCTGTGTCGAAGGACTGGTCCAGGGCGATTACTGCACCATGAATGCCTTTTCCCTGAAGGTTTTCTGCAAACTCCTACAGAGAAAAATGAGGAAGAAAGGAGCTGTGATGGTAACAAACACAACACAGTGATATCACTGTGCCCAAACCAGGAAAAGAAAGCTTTAAATCCAGTATTTATTCGAGTTCTAAGGTGTTTAAGATTTACACTTTAGATACAGATAGATGAAATACAACTCTGGAAAAAATTAAGAGATCACTTAAATGATCAGTTTCTCTGATTTTACTTTTTATAGCTATGTTTGAGTGAAATGATCATCGTTCTTTTATTCTATTAACTGACAACATGTCTCTGAAATTACAAGAAAACATTTAGTATTTATTTACAGAAAATGAGAAATGGTCCAAATAACGAAAAAGATGCAGAGCTTTCAGACCTCAAATAATGCAAAGAAAACAAGTTAATATTGATTTAGAAACAACAAAACTAATGTTTTAACTCAGGAAGAGTTCAGAAATAAATATTTGGTGGAAAAACCAGAAGGTTTTCAATGGGGTTCAGTGCAGTGGGCTCTTAAGTTTTTCCAGAACTGTATTTATATCACAAAGGTGAATAAGTTTCAGTATCCTGTGAAGGTCTATAATTACAAAACAGTGGTGGTGTGTCGGGTTGCTCCTACCTTGAGGTCTATGTCCTTGATCCACTTCATCACTCTGTGACACGTCCAGACGAGCGGGTCCCGGTTTTCATGCTCACATTTTAAGCGCCGTAATTGCAGTGCCTTGAAAAAAAATGAAAGAAAAAAAAAACCAAGAATAGTGACCTCTTAAGAATGTATTAAATTAACTCTTGGTCAGGCTTTGGTGACACATTGGCATAATTTTATTTGTTACGCCCCAACAAACAAAAACGTAAATTGAAAATTAAAACCTTGGTCCTTGACTCTTAAATTTTAAAGGATTAACAGATTTAAATATTTAATCAGCGTCTTTTTTTGACTAAATTTCCTGTCTGCTGTACAGATATGTGATTTTTTGTAGCAAAGTCCATGACCTGACCTCTTTGTCGAAGCTGAGCATCTGCAGGAGCTGGATAGCCAGAAGCAGACTGGTCTGGTGGAAATGGTCGCCAATGTTCAGGAATCTCTCCAGGTCTCTGCGGCTGAGCGAGTTCAGGACCCGACCGTCCACTAAGTTGGTCTGGAAAGTTTGGGAGTACTGAGGCAGACCGACGTCACTCAGCCACGACGTCGAGACCCAATGATGGTCCAGCTCTGATGCTTTAGAAAGTCTGAGGATGGCAAGACACAGATTGGAGACTAAATATTTATTCCACCTAATGAATCAGAGTCAAACACCCAAAGGACTGAAGGACAGCAGGTATTTTATTAAGTTTCACAAGGACAAAATAAATTATTGATGAACAAGCCTCATGTTCAGTTCCAGTGAGGAATAAGAAGCTGCTTAAAAGCAAACTGTATTTTCTATTTTCAGCAAGTAAAGTGAGAGAGATCTAGAATTTTAGAAATAACAGGAAGGCTGAATGTAGTACTCTGTTTTATCCTTTTGAATATTTAGCCTCCATCCGTCATGGAAAATTATGAATTTTACATTTTTGGCCTTACACACAATTTGACAGCATCTGTGCTCCATATATAAAATGTTGTGACTTATCTACAGCTATATGTTAAGTATCATTTACATGATTATTATTCACTTAATTTAACATGATTATATAAATTAATTTCACTGCCATTTTATTTTTATTTGATTCACTCAATAAAAATATTAATAGTTTATATAACTTCTAAAAGAAATCATGAATGAAAACCAGCCAAAAAAATTATTAATTTATATTTTCCCCTTAGTCACATAATACGTAATAGCATAATTTTAAATGTATTTAAGTGCCAAACATGATTTCTTCTGGAAAGGGAAATGTTTTATTTTGAAGTGTGCTTAACCGGATCTGGTTTTATCTTGTCTTACGTTGCTAGGAAACCAAAAGTTCGTTTAAGGATTCCTTAAAAGATCGTTTTTTTGGTGCCGTTGCTTGTTCAATAAAAACTGAACATAAATGCTGAGGAACATTATACGTTATAACTTCATTGCGTAATATAAGTGACTAATAACAGCTAAAACATGACTTCTAGAAAAAAGTAGCTTTGAATGACGATTTTAAGTTATAATTCTCACAGGCTAAAGTTAGCTGAGGCATTAAAATCTAAAATGTCTGACAAAGCAACGTGTGCTTACCCCTGCTCCCCCTCTGCTCTCCTGTAATCCTCAATGGCCAGCCTAACTTTTCTGCGGTGAATTTGATTACCGATACCCAGACCCAGCTCTAAATCCTCATCCGTCAGGCTCAGCAGCACCTAAACAGCCAAAAACCCCGTTTTTAAAGAAAGATAACGCTATTTTAAAATTCATAAAAACATAAAGAAAGGTCGTAAAAGTGAAAGTAAAGGCAAACCTTTCCACTTTTGACATTTTCTGAGCAGGCTCGGATGTACATGGGCATCCCCATGACCACCTCCATCCAGGCCTGGACGGCCCCCGCCCTCCAGTGGGACATGCAGGTGGTGCGGCTGAGCTCCGCCTGCTGGAGGCGGTCCAGCTGCTCCTCCCCGTCCGACAGGCTGTGCTGTGTGTCAGAGTCTGGGTTGGTCAGGAGAAGTTAGGGCGGCATACAGGAGAGGTTCAGGACCAGAGGGATATGGAAATCAAACACAGTGACGGTCTAAAAAAATCTCCTGAGAATGTCAGTTAAAAAAGTAAAGATATATATATATATATATATATATATATAAAGGCTTAAAGTAAGATCTTTGCTTCCAGGAGTTTGCATTAAAAGTGTCAACTTTGCACTATTTAATGCAAAGCTGCATTAAAAGTGTCATCGTTTGACTGTTTTAATGAAAACAAATAAAGACTCCTTCACGTTTATGACAGTTTCATATCTGTGTTATACACACCCCTTCAAATGAAGTGTTACCAGTGTTTTTCCTATGAACAGATGCATCTCAGTAAATCAGGACATTCATTAAAACATTATTTTAATAATTCACTGGGTTCATTACATGTTGAGTGACATATGTCAACAGTTTGTTTTTGTTTATGATCTAATAAGTATGAATTGTGGTGCACCGATTGCAATTTTGTAGACAATCGTTGGTCTTTTAAAAGCCCGACCTTCCAATTCCCATTTTAGCCGATACTGATTTTTTTTTTCCTTTTGTCTGAAATGTTGATAAATATGGCAAGAAACCCATTGTGTTGGCAACAGTGGGACGATTATAGTTAACTGGAAATGTGCAGACATGACCTGGTGTCTTAAATCTCACTGCAGAGCAAAAGAGGACAGGGCATGCACTCAGCAGTGGCTCCTTTTGCATTACTTAGTGTGGAGCAGAATGGGAAATTTGTTCTCAGGTAGGAGCAGCACTACTTCAACACATTTTACTCAAGTAAAAGTGAAAAGTAGCCATCTAAGAAATTACTCAAGTAGAAGTAAAAAGGTATTTGGTAAAAAGTCTGAGAAACTGATCAGTAGATCAATTATTTAACATTTAAAAATTACAATATCAGACAAAATGTAAAGTTACGTGGAGATTTTGGTATTTTATAGACTTACATGAAAATAATTCATAAAACTATCACAATTACAAAGTGTCAGTTTATTTCAATATAAAACTTATGAAACTTTAATAAAAACTGCAGGTGTGTGTCTGGTGACGTTTTGGTTAAAACATGTTTGTTTTCCATTCAGTGAAGTTACTCACAGTGGGTGCAGTTAAAGAAATTTCACTGAATTACTTAATAAAATAAATGTAACTACTGTCCAACATGGGAATCAATCATGTTGTGACTCTGCTGAGGTGTTTGTGTCCTTTAGGTTGCCTTCAGTGTTCTGGTGTCTCTCTCCTTCATATTGTCCATGATCCACTGTCGGGTTCAGGTCAGCCCAGTTTGGCCACTGACTGTGGAAACTTCACTCTGAACTTCAAGCAACATGGACTCTGTGCCTCTCAACTATTCCTCCAGACTTTGAGACTTTTATTTGTAAAAATGAAATCCAATCTGTTCACACTGAGTTCCTCTCCAGTTATTTTCCTCCTTGACAAAGATGAGACACTTTGGATGTTGTTTCTGGTGCAGCAGAGGAGAAATGTGGCAGTTCTAGTCCATGACCTGGATAGGTCTGTGAAGCCCTGACTACTGCTGCAGTCCTCACCTTGTGGATTTCTCCCAAACTTCCACCAATCCATCCATCCAGCATCTGTTTTCCCATGCAGAGTTCTGGGGGCGCTGGTACCACTGGACAGCCATTTTTGGGCCAGAGAATGTTGCAAGTCTCTCCCAAACGTTTACATGGAATTTGTTTCATAACTCTTCAAAAGCCACTGTCATCCCTGTCACTTGTGCAGCCATGTTTTCTGCCACACTTGCTCCTTCCACTCAACTTTCCACTAAGCCTGAACCAGAAGTGATCTGCACCATCTGTGTAAGCAACGCAGCGCAAACAAACCATAGAGAAACCATGGCTTCAAGACCAACAAAACGAAGTGTACTGACACTCTTGACCAATGTGCAGGAGAAAGCTTTATCAACAAAATGGCTGCTGTAGGAATTGACCCGCGGGAGACAGAGAATGAAAACACGCTGCGTCTATGACATGGTTCATTACTTAGTGAACGCGAAGAAGTGTGTAAACCACGGAGGAGCTTCATGGCCTGAAATCCTACAATCAATGTTTCAACGGCTTTATAGAGGACGTTCGAACTCTTCACATGAACGACACGGTTCTGGTGACTGGCAAAGTAAGTACTAACACGTAGGCCGTGTTCGTCTTAGCTTGCAGACAAAAGCTACATCAGCTAAGCTAATTTTGCTAGTTCTGTAATAAGTACTGCTACAGTAAATCTATCTTGTTACACAGATGTGGGTAGAGTACTCAGAAACTGTGACTGAGTAGTACTTGTAATATGCTTATACTGTTTATAAGTTAGATAGGAACGAGAAGAGAGCTAGAGCTAAGCTCATGGCTTGATTATTGTTGTCATAGCAACTACATAGCGACTGTCATGCCAGTTAGTTGTAGTATCTACCAAGACGGCTGTCAGCTACAAAGTTCCCTGAAGTGTGACGTCACATCAACACCGTGTATATGATGGGAAACATGACCTTTAGTGACTTTTCCCCGATAGATTCCTTGTTGTTTTCATATGTAGTATGTGAGATTGAATTTATAATGTAAATGTTTTGCTTTTTAAAATTGAATTACTGAAGTCTTCGGACAGAGGCTTCTTCAAAGTCGCAGTAATACAGACTGCTACAGGAAATCGTTACGGCCAACATCCATCACCATCCACAATAACTGTTTAAAGAATTTTAATTAATATGAGTTAAAAGAACATTTAATTTTCCTCTGGAAAATTCTAATAAAGTATTTTTTAATTTGAATTATTTAAGCATAAAAAAATTTATATAGTTTGATTTAGTGAGATTCATCTGCAATCGTAGCTAAACTGTTTATAAATGTTTTTGTTAAATACAAAAATTACACCCTAAATCCACCAGATGGTGCTACAATATTTGTGTTAATGTATTTTGTTTTTGTTGTTTTTGAATAAACTGGAGTTAACAAACATTGTTTAATTGAAAAAAGTCAGACTAGTCTCTCTGAACATGTCAGGCTGCAGCTAAATTTGTCAAATTTGCTTTGAGATTCACAGCTGGTTGTAAAGTGTTAATTATTATTGACTATCTGATGAATGTGACAAGACTTACTACCAGTAGGAAAATGCATTACAGACACAGGGATCATTCATAAAACCTCATGCTGCTGCCCATTAACCGCCTTTGTGAAAGACTAAAAACACTGACTCATCGTGAACCGACGAATCCAGGGAGATTCGTCTCCACATGCTGACACAAAGGGCTGCATGCAAATCCCAGCCTCACTGCAAACTCCTTCTCTCTCTTTCTCTCTTTCTTTTCTCCTCAACGAACAGCGACACAAACTTGTGTTTTTCTGAATGGACATGAGCGATATGAATAATCCCCGAGGTGCAGAAACAGACAGCTGGTAATCACAGATGAGGAGTTACTCACTGGTTTAGGAGGAGCTGCCATTAGGGAATGGCAGGAGGAGCGGGAGGAGACACGTTAGACTGAGACACAGGAACAGGATTACTCATGGAACAGAACAACGGCCACAACGTGTTCACTTTCTGGTTTTATTTTTAAAATAAGATTTTCATTTCAGTTATAATTCACTTGGAAAGCTCCTCAACATTTGACTGCAACAGCTGCAGGCAGATAAATATCAGGAATTAACTCTCTTTATCTCTTTTTTTCCCCCCTCTTTAAATAAAATACTTCAATAGATTTCATCTTTTGCGCATGTATTGTTATCTTAATTTACAAAGCATTTTAACAGGTTTATTAGAGCCACATTTTCAGGACTTGAGGAGGGTGTGAACCAAAAATAAAATAAAACACAAATAGGAACATTCTTAGTAAGTCAGGGTGCAGGCATAGGTAATGCAAGGTTTGGTATAAAGAACGGGAAAAGTAACACAGAAGGGATGTTTTCATGTTGCTTAATTCGACAGGAAATGAACAGATATCTAATCAAAGCAACACGTAGGGACCATGCATGCATTTAAAGCACATTCCTTTGTCTCAGATTGGCACATGTTAGCTGGAAATGAGTCGAGACATTAACAGAGTTACATGGCTGCTGCTATGATGACGCCAACGGTGATGAGTTTTAAACGTTTGGCACTTTTTGCACATGGTTTGGAAAGCTGGCGCTGTGTTTGTGTTTTTAACTCACTGCAGTTGTGCTTTCCATAAAAAGGCTGTTGGTCTGCCAGTGGTTTTCATAACGCTTAGGGATGTCCCGATGTGACCCAGTCCGGGCTCTGGATCGGTCTGAATAATGGATCCGAAAGCGGCTGATCTCGGTCTCTCTGGTCGCCGTAGCAACATACACAGTTTAGCCCTCTGAGTCTAAGTTTCACCTCTCCGCCTGGATATTTTTGCTTATTTTAATTGTACGCAGTAATTTAAATGTCCTGTGAGTAAATATATATTTCCCATTTCTCCGTAACAACTGGAACTTTCTATGTCAACCAGATTATTTTCGCAATTTACCATCTATTAAAAGAATCAGTTTATGCCGGAGAAAAACGTGCTCCTGCTACGGCGGGAGAGAAATTACCGTAATAACCCAATATTGGCTGGAAAGCGCAACGTCTCCCCTTTCAGAAACCGTTGAAATTTTTCAGATAGCTCAAAGTGTCGTGGAATTACAGTAAAGCGAAACTGTTGTTGTCGCCGACACGTTCGGTCAAACAGGGTCGAAACAGAAGATGGCCAGAGGTGAAAAACTATTTCCAGTACTTTGCTACTCGATGATCTTGTTTTTGTTAATATTTATAATTTTAAATGTAGAGATTTCCTTTAACTAATCAAGCACTAACAATGTTTCTGTTATTTTTGGGGGGTTTTAATAGCAAAGCAGAACAAACCAGAAGAGTAAAAGTCCGGCTCTGATCCTGTTTTTAAATCTGTCAAGATGGTGGTACTTGGAAAAACTTGCATTTATAGAAGCAGTAGTTTTTGAGAAAATGGTCAGAAATGGGAAAAACCAATTACTTCATGCTAAAAGAGTGAAGAACTGACATAATTTACATGCACATGATGAGAGGGGCTCTGCATTACTGGTGTTTTTCAGAAAAATGTACTTGTATGGGCCTGGTTCTCATTGGTTTTAGTCTGGCATTATGTGACAAAATAAAGCTATAAATACTATGAGTTTTTTCACAATCCAGGGCTGAGCTGTTTTCTGCTTTGACGTCTGAGTTCAGAAACTTTTGATGATTTTTTCTTGAAATTTTCTCAAATTTCATCTAGTTGACATTGGTTTCTCATCTCACAGCGGTAGAGGAACAGCAGCAACAGAGAAAGGTTGTTGGTCACTTCAAGTTTCACTCGGTATTGATAAATACTAAACTGAAATGATCGATCGGGACATCCCTAATCGTGTTCAGTATAAAATGCAGGAGATCTTCAAACCTCCCTGCTGCACACAGTGTAATATGAATGAACACGAAGCAGATCAACATAAACTCCCAAAGCTTTCTTCTAATGCTTCCTGTTGTGTTGCAGGAAAAAGGTTTAAAAACTGGGAATAAAAAAGAGAAATAAATGCTGCAAACCATGATGAAAGCAACTATAGAGTAACAAAACCCAGATAACATTAATATTTAAACACTATTTTCTCATAATAGCTCCTATATGTACATATAAACAGCAGTCCTTCAAGTCTCTATTCATAAAAAAAAACATAAAACATGAAGACATTTAGAAGATAATACAGCATAAACATGTCTACACATTGTAATAACCCTGTATATATATTTATATGCATGTAAACATATATACATATGCATACATGTACAACTATAAATATATATATTTAATTTACAAACATACATTTTTCTTGGGTTGTGTACTGTACATTTACGGCGACAGCAGTCTCTGTTTCCATCCATCTCCTTCCTCCAGACACACACAGTTAAAACATGGGGATGTCCACATGTAACACACACACGCACACACACACACACCCACATACGCTCACTTCAGCTTCACCAGTCGGCATCCTCCTCTATGTAATAATCAGGGGTGGCTGTACCATCAAACAAGCCGGGGTCCAGTGACTTGCGCTGCTTTCCTCGGGTGAAAACCCGTGACAGAGATCCCAGAGTCATCTTGTCCTTCTTCTTCTTACGCTTCTGGTCTTCTAGGTCTTCCATGGACTGAGACGGAGACAGGAGACATGCAGGAGCATGCAGTGAAAACAACCAACACAACCATCCAACACAACCATCTAGCTTCTACTAAATTAAGTTTGATGTGAACGTTTTTGTTTTTGTTCATGAATCCAGGTAACAGGCTGATTCTGGGTTTGTCATCTAATGTCGAAAAATACTCAATTTTGCAATTGCAGTGTTTCCATTAAATTGAAATCCTGCGTGATTACGCTTGTTAAGTCATTAAAAATTATCACAGAGACGGATGTAAACAGTTACATGAGAATATATTCATCATCTATCAGCCAATCAGAGGAGACGTCGGCCTCTTATTCGGGCATTGCAGCGACAAGCCCCGCCTACCTGGGAGCGGCTACGTATGCGGCGTTTTGGGGAAACTGTAGTGAGTGATTTTACTCAAGAGATTTAATACATTTGAATGACACACATCTTTTTATGACCTGCTGTGAGAGCTGTGGAGGAGCCAGGTGCGCATCGTCCAGAAAAAACACAACAAGCCATCATCCTTCCTACCACTTCCTGTCGTCTTCTTCGTGGTTTCTGCCAGTAGTAACATACGGCGGCTGGTCATATGACTTATATGATATGACAAAATTTGTTTCCATTGCAATTTTGCGAAATATTTGGCTGAAAAATCACGTTTTTGTTGAAAAATGTGTTCAAAAAAATGATTGTTTCCGTTAATCAAATTTCTTTTCATAATTTCCATTTGCACAATTTTATGGTTAATGGAAACGCAGCTATGTTTCCTAATCGCCTACTTCCATTTAAAAACTACATTTCTGATAAAGTTTGTTTCTTTAGTTGAATTCATTGCTCTAACAAACATTTGATCACATCATTGGATCAACTGAGTCTGAATTAATGTGGCATCAGGTTTCAGATCACTGAGGGAAATATTTAACCCGCTCTTCTTGACTAAATTGTTTTAATTCAGTTTCACTGAAACTGAGACCCAAATGGAAATATAAAAATGTGCAAAATGTAAATTTTGCTTAACAGGTCCTCCTCAAAAGCCTTTATCTTTGATTAAATTATACTATCATCGGTAAACTTATCTGTTTATTTACTCAGGTTTTCACTGATGCTTTGGATAAAGAATAATGTTACAAAAAGTCTGTTTTTAAAAGAAACGTTATTTACAGCAGATTATAAAACCATAACTTTTTGTTTTGACTGATGCATTGCAGAAACAGTGAACAGGAGTAATTCAAAGAGCTTGGAAGTCAAAATATTTCTTTAAAATAAAATTAGCCACGTATTGAGCAGACAGGCTGAAGCCACCAAGCCGACAGGACAGAGAAAGACACAAACCAAAGAAAAGGAAGAGCAGAGAGGAAACCTCGTAACTGGGATTACTGGGGCTACTGGGATTACTGGGGCTACTGGAGCATTTCTTACGTTACAGAGGGAGTGCGTCCGATGACGAGGCGAGTTGATGTCGCTGGGCGTGGACGAGCGGTCCCCGTCAGCTGCTGAGGCGTCGGAGATCACAGACGGCTGGCGAGTGTGGCAGGGGCTGATCCTGACCACAGCTACACACACATCCACACACACACACACACATTGGAAATTCCCCACAGTTAGTTCAGAAAACCTCCAGAAAGCCCTCTGTTAGTTCGCTGACTGACAGAAACACCAAGCAAGATGGCGGCGCTGCAGGGCGGCGCTTACCCTGCCGGTCAGCGTTGTGTCCGTGGTAGAGCGTCTGCTGGCTCTGACGGATGGCGGCGGTGAGCGGCAGGTCGGCCTGCATCACCCACTCCTGACTGCCGTTCACCAGCGGCTCCGGCTGCACCACCAGCGAGTGACGCTTGGGGACGTCCTTCGTCAGCGTGGCCAGAGACTGCTTGGCCTGGAAAACCAAGACACACAACCGCAAACATCACAACAACTTATTTTTATTTACTTTTACTTTCAGACACAGATTTAAAACCCACAAACTCTAAAATGCTTAGTTTTAGCATCGGGAATAATCAATACTGTCTCAGGAATATTGATCAGATATTTAGGAATTAAGAAAGAGATTTGTCGTGTATTTCAGTTTAAAGATCCATCAGGTTGGAGTAACCTTCCTCACTTAGATCTACAAAAACACAAAATTGTATTTTCTATTGAAATTATATTAAGACATTTAAATAAGACACAACTAACTTTAAATATTTCTTCAGCAAGACCCTGAAGCTTGTTTTAGGTCAATAATTTCTTAATATTAAGATGACTGCACTAGAAACAAGACAAAAATACTTTGTAAGGTTTTGTGTTTTTGCAGTGTAACTTATCTTCCTCCATCACCTCATTAGAAAACCATTTTTAGTCCAGGTTCTACTGCAAATGTTAGTACAATTGAAATAAGACAAAACCAATTCACAATTTTTTAAAACAAGATATTGGAGCTTTTTTTCAAGTCAATAATTTCTTAATACTGGTCGGAAAAAGTTCTAGTTCCACTGGGAGATTATTTTGCTTATAACAAGACATTTAATCCATAATGTTCTGCTCTGGTTTAAGTATCAAAGTAAATTAGGTTGAATATTAAAGCATATCACACTGTTCTTTAGATTTTTACCTGTAAAATAAATCATGTTGCTCACGATTTAAATTAATTGACAACTTCTGTTGATCTGTGATATAAAATCTGAAGTTTTAGGTTTGTTGTAACATTGTATAAATATAAAAAGTATGAGGGGAATTTACACGTTTGCAAGGCACTGAATACACGAATAAAACCTATAAATAAAAGAATAACAGTTTAAAATTTAACCATTTAAGTTTACTTCATACAGCAGACCATACTAAGAAAAAATAAAAAGAAAGAGATTAAAGTCATAATATTAGGAGAATAATGTTGCAATAATATGGGAATAAAATCCTATTATATCAAGAAAAAGACAATAATACGAGAATGAAGTCAGAATATTACCAGAATAAAGTCGTAATATGATGACTTTATTCTGGTACGACTTTATTATTGTAATATGACTTTATTCTCTTCATTTCATTATTTTTTTTGGTCATTCTTTATTTCAGAATAATTATGAATCCAATATATGTGCATATGTATATCTATACAGTGCACATACATAGTTCATTTTATAACTTTAATCTTATATTTTTATTATTTTTATTTTCGTAGCGCTGCCCTAATAATCAGTGGAAACGTCAAGATTGATGACAACAGAGAAAAGGGATACGTTTTTCTGATCAGCTCCAAATATTCAGCTAATAATTCTTTGTAAACCACCTAGTTGTTACATTTTGTCACTGATTATTTATTTACTAAGTTATTTGTGATTTGAAGTCAAAACTGGTTCATCCTGTGAACTTTGAACACTTTTGTTGACTAAATTTTTCACAGGTCAGCGATATGCGGTGTTTGCTCTGCAAACGATCAGTTTCAGGGCTGAAAATGAAATAAAAATCAGCTAAAGAATCAAATGAAATGTAAAAACAACAAAAAAGTACAAAGTTATGCTTTTTCTAAACGTTTCCATCTTGTGAAACGCTCAGTGGCACCCAGCGGAGGGGGAGAAGGAAACAAGAGTCGACGGAATGATATTTAGCTACGGATTTGGCGGCGATGTGCCAACAAATCAGATCTGCACTGCAGCCTGATGTGAGGGTCTGTGGGCGGCTGCGACCCGCGACGGGAGGAGAGATTAATGGCTCACAGAATGGCAGCTGAACCTCGAAGGAGCCGACACGCTGCAGAACAAAAACACACACATCCTCCTGCTAACCAGAGGAAGTTCTCCATAGAACCCGTCCCGCCACCACTTTCACATCTCACGGATTCTGACCGAATATTTAACTGATGGCGTGCTCCCTCTGTGACTGCTAATGTTCACGATGACTCACCATGGTGAGCTCGGCCTCCAGCTCCTTAATCCTGTTCTCCTTCATGTCTATCTGAGAGCGCAGCATGTTGGCCTGCTCCGTGGATTCTTTGGTTTGCCTCCTCAGGTCCCATTTCTCCCGCTCCAGAACATCCTTCTCCTTCGCCAGGACTTTCACCGCATCCTCGCTCTCCTGCAGAGACGCACGCAGAGCAGTCGCTGATTAACGACGGTCCGCTTCAAATAATCGCAGGAGCTACAAATGCAGTAAAGCTGCTGCACACTGCAAAAACACTAGTTTCTAGTGCAAATGTCTTAGTACAGTAGAGATAAGACAAAACTAATTCACAAGTAAATTTTCACCAAAGTACAGAAACTTGCATTAACTAAATAATTCCTCAATATTGACTGAAAAGTACTAGTTCCCCTGGCAGATTATTTCACTAATAACATGTTACACTCTGTCACAGATTATTTATGATATTAAGTTATCAATAAATTCAGGGATCATCTCCTCAATTTTGAACACTTTTGCACACACATTTCTGTTGGTCTGTCAAATAAAATCACCAAAGTTTGTGGATAAAAAGCGGGAAACTTAAAGGGGTGTAAATATTTTTTGGCAAACTTCAGAGCCGGGCCGCTGTTACCTTTCTGTGCTGGTCGTAGTTTCGTATGAACTCCCTCAGCTGCTCCTCTCTGCTCTCCAGCGTCGTGTACAGCTGCTGCATCTGATTCGCCAGCTCTGATTTTTCCACTTTTAGCCGCTTCCTGTCCGCTTTCATGGCTGCAGCACAAACACAGACAGAGACGCTCACAACAACTTTACAGTCAGAGCAACACAACACTGAGCAAAACACTCAAAAAGATGCTTGGAGACGGACAGAGGGTTATAAGTCAAGAGGAGATGGAAAAAAACCCAAACCCAATGTATTATATATGAGTGTGTGGAGTAAATTATGAGATTAAACAAAATACAAATATAAATTTTTAAAAAACTATTCAAAAAGGAGCTTATTGGGAAATATGTTGTATAGGATCTCTACAATATAACATAATTATATAAACATAATTATATATGATATTTTATAAATAAAAATATTGATTTTTTATAAACAAATAAAAAAATAAATACTTTTATATTCATTTTTATAAATAATTATAAAAAATAAATATTTATTTTATATCGTTGTATCATCAAGATATAGAAGATATAAAAACTATTTTTATATTTACATTTAAAAATATAAACAATTTTTAAAAAAATGTTAGATTTTTATATAAAATTATTGTTTATTTGTAAAAAAAAAAAAAAAAAAAAGAATAAATGTGTAAATGTGAGGTTTACAGGTCATTCAATGTGGGGATCATTTAAGTTTATCTGGTGAGGTGAGATTTAAATGTTTGAGTTTAATCTTCTACCTGCTCCTTTTTGAACAAATTAAGTCAATTTACATGATAATTAGTTTGATTATTTTTTACTTTTTGACTGACATACATAAGATGTGTAACTGCAGCTGAAAGCCACTGGGTGGCGCTGCGTCTTCTGTTAATGAAAATCTTCGTGTTTTTTTTTTCTTTTTAAATCCACCAGAAGAAGCAGGTAAATCAACACAAAAAAAACAAGAGGCGCAGCTGGTCGCTTCGATTCGCCGGAGACGGCGTCTTCAGAAAGCGCGTCGAGACTCATCCCAACCAGGAGAACAACATCTGATCGCCTTTCTCCAGATCCACACCGAGACGCAGCAGCTCAGCAGCAGCAACAGGTGGGCAGAGAGACAGAAAACACGTCTTCCTGAGCCGCTGCTCACCAGACGGCCTGCACTTTCCACGAGCCGCGTGGGACTCCAGGTGCATTCCTGCTGCCAGAGACCAGAACCTCAAACCTGTTCTGCGGGAGTCGGGTGGCGGTTACCGGGCTCCCAGTTCAGCACCTGCGGCCTGCTGAAGTCTGAACAGGAAACCACCGATAATCAATCGCTTCTGTCGATCAGTTTTACTTTAATTCCTCTCATCGAGCACAAACATCTCATTTTGTTGTTTTTCCTCTTTGTAAACAACACATTTAACAACAACTGGTTTCTAGTGCAAATATCTTATTGCGCTTGAATTAAGACAAAACTAACATTAAAGTAACGCATCAGTAAGATATACAAGTTTGTTTTAAGCAAATAATTCATTGATATTGATGAAAAAATACTCCAGCTCTGGAAAGAATTAACTTCATAATTATTCCACCAAATATTGATTCCTGATCTCTTCCTGAGTTGAAACATTAGTGTTGTTGTTTCTAAATGAATATGAACTTGTTTTCTTTACATTATTTGAGGTATGAAAGCTCTGCATCATTTTAGTTATTTTGACCATTTTCATTTAGATAAATATAATTTTTTTTCTGCTTGGCATTTCAGAGACATGTGGTTAATAGAATAAAAGAATATTGTTCATTTTACTCAAACATTTACCTATAAAAACTAAAATCAGAGAAACTCTTTTAATTTTTTCCAGAGCTGTATATACATTAGCAGATTATTCCACCTATAAGATGGAAAAATTGTCTTGTTATATATAAATTTATCTGCCAATGTAACCAGAACTTTTTCACAGAGATTAAGGAATTATTTACTTAAAATAAGCGTCTATGTTTTGTTGATAAATTACTTGTAAGTTAGTTTTGTGTTAATTCAAGTGCAATAAGATATTTGCAGTAGAAACTAGACTAAAAATACTTGGTAATATTTGTTGTTTTTGCAGTGCAGGGAAGATCCAGTGATCACTGATATGAAAAAAAGCTCCTGGCTGCTCATCAGGACGACGCCCACCTCTAAGAACGAGGAAAATCTGAGACTTATGATCCAATTAAGTTCATATTTGATGACTTTTGTTGTGAACTGATGTCGCATAAATAAACCAAACTGAACAGAACTAGTGTCACATGAGAGACTCTTGATATTATTCAGGGAGTAATTTACATTTATTCCTAATGAGGCGTGTCAAAGGTCAATGAAGTGAAACAAACATGGATGTTCATCATAATGACTTTAAAACAACAGCACTGGTATTAGTTTCTGTTCTGAAAGTAAAACTACAAAATGAAGATATTAAAATGCAAGAACATTATTTCATGGGTTAAAGTATAATAACACAATACTGTCTTATTTGTGATTATAATGAGGCATTAAACTGACTTTGAACACAAACAACTTCAGGGATGTTTAAAAACAAAAAAGGAGTAACAGTATACTGGTCATACTTCAGTATACTGGTCATACTTCAGTACACTACTGGTCATACTTCAGTACACTACTGGTCATACTTCAGTACACTACTGGTCATACTTCAGTACACTACTGGTCATACTTCAGTATACTGGTCATACTTCAGTACACTGGGTTTCCATGTTATTTTACTGAAGCCTCTTATTTACATACCAAATGTTGATTTTCCACAGTGACTGGGATTAAATTAGATTAAAGGTTTCCTATTTTAGGTCATTTTGGATTAACATATCCTTAAATTAACTGGTTTCCATACAGTTTAGTTTAACATTTGCTCTTTGAACTGACTTTTTGTGTATTTGAGAGTGTAAGTTTTATTTTGTTTGTCCTGTGTAGATTAAAAAAAAAAATAAAAAAAAATCAACCAAACAATTTCTGTTTATTAAAAATAATTGTAGTTGCACGTTGTGTAATCATAACCCTCTAAAAAAAAGAAATGGTCAAATAAAAACTTTGAAGCAGAAAAACTTTCCTGGTATTGACCAGAAAAACAATTAACTTGAAGACTTTTAGATAAGGCTGCTGCAAAAAGCAATTAATCAATTAATCACATGATGAATAAAAATGATCTTAATTTCTAGTCTGATTATTAATATTTTTGAAGAGCATCTTTGGTGACAGAGTTCATAATCCATTTTATTTATGGTTATGATTTTGTCTGATTTTTTTTTTTAATCCCTGTTTTGTTTATAGTTTTTAGTTGTCATGATTTATTTTAGATATTTAAAATGTCTTCCAGTTCTTTAGGAAGAAACAAAACAAAATTATAAATTGACAATTAAACAAAACTTTAAACAAAATTAAAGTTTATTGCTCTTTCACAGGGTGACCTTGCCATTATTATATTATATTACTTGAAAATGGTCTCAAAACAATAATAATCTTGCAGTTTATCCTCCAGCAAACTTTAGTTTTGGGTGCTACAGTGAACAAATTTCCTGCAAACTGTCTCAGTTATTCTCCCTCTCCTGATGAGCTGTTTATTTTGAACCCCAGCTGTGTTTGCTGGAAACAAAAGGGGCGCGCTGGACGAGGTGACTCTCCTCACCTTGTAAGGCCTCCTTGGCGCGGTCCAGCTCCTGCTCCTTGTCACCAAGCTGGGCTCGGAGCTCGGTGGCAGACAGCAGGTTGGCGGAGCAGCCGCCCTGCGTCTCCTCCAGGTCTTTGCTCAACATGTCCTTCATTTGCCTCAGCAGGTGGACCTCCTCCTGAAGCTGGGCCACCTCCTCTCGCAGCAGCGCTGAGGGTCAAAACGAGCAGAGATTTAAAAAAACAGACACAGGACTAAGAGTAAAGTAGAAGGACCTGGGGATACCAAGAAAATCTGGTATATCTTTAAGAAGATGCTTATTAAAACCAAAATAAATGCTCGATAAGGGTGCACCGATTGAAGTTTTCTGGACAAAATTTCCGATCTTTAAAAAGCACGACCTGCTGCCGATTCAAATTTTGGTCAATACCAAGTTTTTTTTTTAATCAGAAATGTTGCTAAATACAGCAAGAAAGTTGCTGAGATGGTAACTTTCTTGTTGCCAAGAAAGCCGGGTGTTTGCACCTGGTGGGCCGGTGTATAGGTCGAACCTCTCTAACTGGGGAGCTAAACGGGACAATGGTTGATTTCTAGATCTTTCCCAAGGTTAAGATCGGCTGCACATGTAAGAATCGGCTGATCACCAATCTCCCAAAATGAAGGAAATCTGGACCGATTTACGCAATCTTTCAAAAATGTAATCATAAAAAAGTTCCAAGGCTGAAACTGCTGATAGATGGCAGTGAAATAGTAGCATCGCTGCAAAAACACAATTGTTCAAAGTATTTTTGGTCCAGCTACTAATGCAAACATGTGAGCTCACTTGAAATATGACAAAACCAACATTAAAGTAACTTTTCAGAAAGAAATAGAAGCTTGTTTTAAATCAATTATTTCTTACAGTAATAACCAGTCCCATTGGCAGATTGTTTCACTCATGATGAACCAGAAACATGGAGAAGCAGCATTCAGCTTCTATGCGCCACAAATCTGGAACAAACTTCCAAAAAAATGCAAAACAGCTGAAATACTGAGTTCCTTTAAATCTAGACTAAAACCTAAATTTTTAGAGTTGCTTCTGAATCATAATAAATGAAACATTGATCAACATATTTGATGATTTTGGTGATGGCACTCTTGACATGTAACGTCTGTTCAGCTGTTGACTGGTGCTTTTATTCTGTAAAGTACTTTGAACAGCCTTGCAGCTGAAATATGCTACAGAAATAAACTTGATTGATGATATGAAACTAGAACTCTTTCAAGAATATTAAGGGATTATTAACTGAGAAGAAGCTCCTATATTTTGCTGAAACGTTACTTGTAAGTTAGTACACTTAAAATAAGACAAAACTAAGATATTTCCAGTAGAAACTGGACCAAAAATACGTGGTAATGTTTTGTGTTTGTGCAGCATATGACTGCTTCATGCTGTGTTTTCTGCCTGTCTTGTGTGCTATGCCTCCCAATCAGCAAAGGAAAACACCGGCAAGCAATCAGGAGCAGGAAACTAAGGAGACGACACTCTGGAATAAAGAGTGATCTCATCCGCTGGTGCAGGCTGACAAGCTCGTGCAGCCAGAGCACAGAAACAACGAAAAAAACGTCCAATAAAGGAAACCCATACCAGCAACAGTGTCATAATGATTTATATTGGGAACGGGAGGTGGAAGGTCTGTTCCAGGAGAATGCACGCTTTTTATAAGGGGAAAGAAAAATGAAAAAAGGCAGTCAACCAAAACATTCAGCTTTTGGAGGAAAAACCTGAAATGATGAATTCAGGAATTCTGGAAATGTGACTGAACACATGTGCAATCCGGAAAACATCATCTGAGCGATTAATGGGATCTAGAGAATGGAGATTTATGAACCTTAAACAACGCACAATGAGCTACTCGCATACAGTAAGTACAACACAGCAACGCCGTTTGACATATTGATCAAATTAGAGGAAATTTAGCAGAAACAAGAAATCTCCATAGATAGCTGCATGGAGCTATATAAGATTACCTGAGGAAGCAGAAATGCAAAAGTCTGCATGTGCGTGAATGAAAATGAGAGAAGGTCTCTGCAGCCAGACGCTGCAGCAGCTCCGATAAGAGGCGCAGGGACAGTCCATCGCTCTCTGTCACGACAGGACTGTGGAGAGCCCAGCAGGCTGCGACTAAAAGAGTTACGTCCCAGAAAGAACAATCTTTCACGTCCTTCTTCTGGTTCTGATCCACTTATTCATCTGTTTAGCTGCAGGGCTCAAGCTTGCCTTCGCCTTGGGCCGAGCCGGCAGCACCTTTGATCATTCAGGACGTTTTGGAGGTTTTTGCCCTCTGTGTAATTTTGCAACCTGTTGCCATGGCCATTAAAGATCAAACAAGAGAGCCAAATAAAAGCGGTGAGGATTGTCTTTTTATCATTTCAGAGAGGTTTCATTCTCTAACCTTTTCATCAGTGTTGGCTCAAGTTTGGGAGCCAAAAACGTAAATTTCAAGATGTTTATCCAGTGTTATCTATGACTTTCAGCTAAACCCACACACTGCAAAAACACACAAGCTTACCAAGAAGTTTTTGGTTTAACTTTGAGTGCAAATATCTGAGTACACTTAAAAATAAATTGCAGTGTTTGAATTATCCAAAAATAATTCACCATGTGTATTTTTTTTCCCTTTTTTTGGTTTGTTTGTGAAACTTCTCTTTCCTTTCCCTCTGAATTATTTATTTTAGATTATAATCTTAAAAGTTATTGTAGAATACTGGTTTCACTGCAAAAACACCAAATATTACCAAGTATTTGTGGTCGAGTTTCTACTGGAAATATCTTAATGCACATGAAATGAGACAAAACTAACAAGTAAAATTTCAGCAAGATATATTATTTTGTTTAACATCATTATAAATGAAATAATCTGCCAGAGAAATTAATACTTTTTCATAAATATTAAGGATTATTGACATAAAACAAGCTCCTATATCTTGCTGAAAAGTTACTGGTAAGGTAGTTTTGTCTTATTTCAAGTTTACTAAAATATTTGCACTAGAAACTAAACAAAGAATGCTTGGTAAAATTGGGTGTTTTTGCAGTGTGCCAGTGAATCTAGCATTAAATTTTAAGGCTATAATCTAACATAAAACAGGGTTTAAATAACCCAATATGTTGCGTAAACAAAAGGAAAGAGAAGACACAAAACAAAACAAAAATACACATGGTGAATTATTTTGGATGATTCAAACAATTTAACAACCTTTTCACTCTTCTCTTTAGGTTAGAGCTGCAGCGTACACAACAAATACCTGAGCTGGGAATCTCTACAGCTCCTCCAGAGTCATCACATTATTCTTACATTATTCAAATTGTTAGATGTGGAACATTTTAGTAACGTCCAGTAACAGATTCATCCACCAAATTTACCACGAGCGAGAGTTCGGCTCTCCTTGCTGAACTCAATCTCAATTAAAACTAAAGTTTGGGAGAATGTGAAATAGTTTTACACAGATCCGTTGTATTTTTCTGTATTCTAGGAAAAAATAAATCACGTATCATTACAAAACAGAAAAATAGATCACGGCCTTTACAACTCCTTTTGTTTAGTGCAGAGAGGTTTGTTTGTCGCATGCTGACAGCAGGCAGCCCAAAGACAAGAGCCGTCATCTGCTGGCAGTCTTATTTGATCAGAAGCAGATCATGTAAACAGTAAAGGCAGCATGCTGGCTGATCCCAGCTCAGAGTGGCGGCGCACTGAGGCCGGTGAGCTTTCAGAGTCCTCCCGCATGAAAAGAAAAAGCCACTCATCCTCCATCTGAGCGCCGGCGGATTCAATGAACACCAGATTTAAGCCTCTCATTAGGGCCGGTCAGGAACAGGTAACCTTTTTCCCTCTTGCTTTGCAGCCCTGTCAAGATACACACACCCACACACACACAGCTGAGAGCTTATAGAGGCCGTAAGCTCGTGATTAGAGCTCAGAGAAAGCAGCGAAGGTGAAGTGAGAGTTGGAAAAGTGTTGATTGGTGGTCAAAGAGCTGAACTAGTCTGCTGTGAATGCGATGAGGGATTAAAGTGGTTCTATTTATATACATGAAGGATCAAAGATGCCTCGTGTGCACTGGGCTGGAATATTGGAATGAGACGCTTTTTATTAGCAAAACCAAAATAAATTAAGATATTTTTATAAATGAGTTTGTGACTGACTGGAGGGTGAAAACTAACATGACCTGAACTGGGTATCTCAGGGCGTTTCATTCAGAACTTTGGAGGCAGTTTTGTTCACTAAGTTGACCTGACTAGGCCACAAAGAAAGGACTAAGAAATATGCTATTCTACTTAAAAAAAACAAAAATACATTTATGGAGAAATATGTCAAATGAAATGTAAAATAAGCAATTTCAATTTTAGATGTAGTGCTATGCATTTCAGAGGACAGCAACCTAAAAATACATTCTGCTTTGGTTTATTTAAGCTGGTTTGTTCATATAAGAGGAGATACAATCACTATTTGACATTTTTAAATGGGACCTATAATACAAACTTCACTTTGCACATGTTTTTATTCTTCCACTGGGGATCACAACTGCTTCTGAAAAACCATAAAAAACAAACAAAAAAATTGGCAATAAGTTAATGTTTTTTGGTGTCTAGAAAATGAGCCGTTTCAAAAACCTCCCGATTGTTAAGTCACGTTTCACATGTTACCTAGCAACCCCAGCCAAGCCAAGCCCGTCACCTAGCAACCCAAAAAGATCTCCAGCACTTTGGGTCATCTGGTTTCATCCCTGTATGTAGGGGCGTGACCAGCAGCAGCTCATTTGGATTTAAAGTGACAGGGCCCTAAAAAATACACAGAACTAACCAAACAAAAATCTCATTATCTAAGAACGATATTGTGCATGAACATGTTTTGTAAAGCCCACAGATAATTTCTAATATGTTCAAGGAAGCATTGTAGATCACTTTTAAATAAAAACAGGACATCTGTCATAAAACATTGTTCAAACAAACCTAACACTGCAATAATCTCAGATTGTAACTAGAGATGCACCACTGTGGAGTTCCCTGACCAATTTCTAGCATTTTCAGTTTAGACTAGCTCAGGTTTGTTTTTGCTTTCTGGACTATAATACATAAAAAAGAAAGAAGATGTGATGTAGGGTATTTGTTCCGAATCCAACATAAAGTGAAGAAATTACAAGATAACATTTATCTGTGCATCAAAACACAGTCAGCCGTGATCCTTGGGGATTTAGGTTTTGATCATTTCCCTGTTGTTCATTTATATCCTAAATGTCTTGTCATATTAAGCTCATTTATTCACGTTCATTGCTGTCAGGAAGTTGTTGCCTATATTAGTGTTCAGTTTCTGAGTTTATGCTGTTTTTTATTGTGAATCTTGATTTTGTTCAGTGTTTCTTTTTGAGTCTTAGTTCAGCTTCTTGGTGTTGATTGGTCTCCTCCCTCAGTTTTCCTGCTTTCCTCCAGCCATAGCTGCTCCATCTCTCCTCTGATTGTTTTATTTTCCGGGCCCTGCCTCAGTGTTTAGGGATTTTGTTTGTTTCTTGCTCTATTCTTCTGCCTGAACTCCATAACCTGATCTTCCTGCTAGCTTTACAATAATAAAGAAACTCCGTTCTTCACAATCCAAGCAACAATTCAGTCAATAAAACACATTATTACGTACAAGCATCGGTATAACTGTCTGTGATCTGAGAACTGAACCACAACTGGATGTAAAAAGTAGATTTAATCCTGTGCAGCGACAGCAGACTGCTGTTTTGCCCTGAGGAGCTGTGATGAACGCTGCTGTCAGTTTTCCGTCTCGGACCTACTGACAATTACAAATCTATGTAATTATGGTGAGTCCCCTACTGATTTCTGTCATGTACAACCCAGAGGTGCTGGTTCTGCCCGTTTCTTTCCTCCGAGCCTGTAGGTACAGGCACTGAAAGCTCGATAATGAGGTCACACGCAATGCATAACGCAGGATTGCAAACTTTTCAGAAGGTAACGTTACTATTGACAGGGTTCTGCTAAACGTGTCCAGGTCACAGTTTTTAAAATATCAAGCTTTCTCTCATTTGATGAACTTCTCTATATTCAGGAAAAACATTTATCGGCCTTTAAAACTAAACTTTTAACCTTCCTTTTTAAAAAAAAGCTTTTGATAATGTCAGAGTGTTATCCATGCGGCGAATAAAACAGATCAAATTGACCTTATCTGTTCTTAGAAAAGCACTTTTTAACTTTTAGAAGTGCATGAAAACATCCTTTATCGTAAGTATTACAGCAAACGGTGATATTGTGAGCACTTCCTTGTAAAACAGGTATTGATTGTCCCAACTGCCACCGCATATTTGACAGAAAAAAAATATAAGTGTAGTTGTTAAAAACTGGTTCTGTATCTCCTGCAGGAACGTTGATCTCTTTGGTCAAACAGGCTTTGACTTTCATTGAAGAAAACTAACAACATTTCAGTACAGAAGGCATTAATGCCATATGAAAACAAAAAAAAACAATAATTGAGGTTATAAGGTGACACAAGTTAAAACTTTTTCCTCATTCACTGAATAACTACGTCTGATTAGATCATACTACACCGTTCTGCTTCACGAGGCTGAAGCCGGTTCTGATATCAAAGTACTACATCTGCACTTATAGAGCGCAAATAGAGGATGGAAAATTACACAAACTGTATGCAAAGGAGGAGATTTACTTATTTTAATGTCTATTAACAAAACTAAAGTTACATATTTCCTTTCTCTGAATGTCTGAACTGATCCTTCCTAGCTGCAAAGTAGAGAAATACTGACAACAAGATATAATTAAAGTAAATATGCAGCTTTGGAAAAAGATAAGAGATCACTTAAAATGATCAGTTTCTCTGATTTTACTTTTTATAGGTTTATGTTTGAGTAAAATGAACTTTGTTCTTTTATTCTGTGAACTACTGACAACATGTCTCTCAAATTACAAGCAAAAATTTACTATTTATTTGCAGAAAATGAGAAATTATCAAAATAAGTTAAAGGATGCAGATGCTTTCAGACCTAAAATAATGTAAAGAAAACAAGTTTATATTAATTTAGAAACAACAATACTAATATTTTAACTCAGGAAGAGTTCAGAAACCAATATTTGGTACCAGGAGGTTTTCAGTGGGGTTCAGTGCAGTGGGCTCTTCATTTTCTCCAGAGCTGTAAATGAATTACAGGAAACTCCACCTATTTGCAGTTCAGTATTTGCAGATTTACCTTTTCATACATGTTTTCGTGGAACATAACTACAAATTATTTGTGGAAAATTATTTAAAAATAGTTTTTTTGTTGAGCATTTGTAAAATATATATAAAAAAGCAGCTTTAGAAGCTAAAATATATACTGTATCTTTCCTACTACTAACATGCTATTAGCTTGTCTTTGCAAAGCAGCCAATCAAAGAGCAGCATTTATTTTCCTTGGTGCTGATTGGCTGATCACCCAAGAGCAGAAATAAGGAAGACAGTAGATGTTAGCTTCTGCATTAGCACTACAATGGTTTCCACTTAGCATACCAATACATATTAAAGCATATTTGATGTTTGATCTGCTAAAATGAGCATTTCTAAGTTAATTCTGCTTCAGGATGAACTTCATTTGAAAGAGCTGCTCTCATTTTATTCCTTCAAGCGTTTTACAATCGAGTTAGCATAAATAAAGTCTGTATTCCTCTGTTTAAATTTACTTTAATAGAACTGGTTTTATTTAATAATGTTGTTGATATTGTACTATGTTTTTTGTTACTAACTGTATTAATTGTGTTGTCAGCACTGCAAAAAACACAAAATCTCACCAAGTAGATTTGAAATAAGACAAAACTAACTTACAAGTAACTTTTCAGGAAGATATAGGAGATTGTTTTAATTAAGTAATTTTTTAACACTGATGAAAAAGTACAAGATACATCAGCAGATTATTTCACTTAAAACATTTTAACATGTTATTCATAAAATAATCTGTCAGTCGAACTTTTTACTTTTACTTTTTCATAAATATAAAGGAAATGTTTACATAAAACAAGCTCCTACATCTTGCTGAAAATGGACTTATAATTAGTTTTGTCATATTTAAAGTGAACTAAGATATTTGCAGCTTGACCAAAAATACTTTGTAAGATTTTGTGTTTTTGTTCTTGTAAAAGACATTTTTGATTTGAAGGCGTTTTATTCCGGATAAATAAATAAAAGGCATTTCTAAGTGTTTCATGTTCATCTATCTATATTATATTTAGAAATGAAAACCAAAAAAGATGGTTCATTCTTTTCCACAGTGGACCTGAAGGTGAGGCGGCCCATCCACCTGACCCAGTTACTCCAGTTGTTCAGGAGAAATGGGTCAAAACTCCAGCAAACTACTGTGAGAGTAAGGAGAAGTTATGCAGTTCAGAGGCAATGCTATCAAACTCCTCTCGTTGTGAACGCCACACCAACCAAAGCTGTTTTGGGTTTTCTTGCCGGTAAGACGTTGCTTTGTTCTTCTAACTACATGCCTGTGATGCGCTATCTCTGCAAACCGGATGGGATGTTTTGTAATCGAGGTAAAGCTCCAGCATGAAACTGGTGAAGCTTTCTATCAAACTGACTGAGAGGGACATCAAAGCACCGGCATTTTATGCCGAATTTTCCCACACAATTTTTTATGCTGTAAATATTTACATGTAGGTAGGATTTATATCAGCGCAATGCTTACCGCTAAATTACAAAGAGTTGGACATGTGTTTAGGAGAGATACAGAAACAACAAAGTACAAGAAAGTTTCCTCACAACAGCTCCTCTGAAATGTTAAAATTATTCTCTGCTTCCATTTCTAATAGTTATTTCCCAGAATGAAGCCATAAATGCATATTTTAACAGCTCAGAGGCTAGGCGGAAAATTAAACACACTTAGGTGTGTCGCTGCGCTGATGACTTAAAGTGTCAGCCTCCTTGAGGGAAATTGAGCTGACATTTTCTCTGTAATTACTGAAGAGCTAAATGATTTGATTACCAAATTCCTTATTGCTTAAGTTCATCATGGAAAAAAAAACCCGCAACATCTCAAAATCACGGCAAAAACACAAAATATTACCAGGTTTTTGTTCCTACTGCAAATATCTTAACGCACTAGAGATAAGAGAAAACTCATAAGTATTTTGTCATTTTTTAATTTTATTTTTAAATATATTTTGTACTGAAGAACAGGACATTTAATGGGATATCCTAATTTTGTCAAAGTATTGGAAACAAATCCGCTGATTTATTCTGCAGAAGACAGCGGCGTGCTTTAGCTCCTGATTAAACCCATCATGCAGCAAATGATGAAGCCTTGACACGCCAGAATAAGAAGGCTGGGCAGAGACTGAGAATACGTTAGATATGTACATAAATCAGCAATGATTGTATCACGGGCATCATTTTAATGAGAGCCTGTCTGAGTAATACAAAGCTAATACGCTAAAGTATTGAAGACGCAGCGACTGGTGAGTCTCTGATCTTTACTCCGCACAAGAAGCAGATGGATAATCCAGAGATTTTAAATAAATGATCCCTTAACATGATTCTTTCCCTCCAAACACATTTATTTCTGGAGCATCCGCCTGGAAAATTTATAAATTTCCCAAAGCATTAGCTTGAAATTTCAGTATGTTTAGCAAATGGGTCATTGGGGCCTGCCATGCAAAGCAATGGCAGGAACCTATTGCTATTCTCCCAAGAAAAGTTTCTTTATTATTATTATTATAATTCTTTATTTTTCATCCGTAACCGTTAATGCGGCTCATACCGCTGCGTGCACACCTACAAAAGAGGTATCAAAACCTGCAGAAAATTCACGCCATTCCAGCTATTACTTTTGGTGGGATTCGGGATGAACATGGCGACATAATTCGCAAAAAACTACGAAAAAAACCCCATTATAAGTCAATGGGGAAAATCCATTGAAAACCCTAATACCCTACTGGCTAAAACAGAGAATTGTCTCCCCCAGCTGGCTCAAATGAAGTATTGTAAGTCTGAAAAGCGAAAAGAGCAAGTATGAAAAAAAAAAAGATTGTGCCTTGGATATACTGGATTAAACAAAACTTTAAATTTGATTGGTAAACATCCAACAGGTAGATGTGAGTGTGGTATGGATATGGAAACAGTAGAACATGTAATAATTAATTGTGGAAAATATAAAGCAAGTAGAGAGAAGCTAAAACAATAAATTAGGAAATATGATATACAGACATTTAAACTTAATAAGATATTAATTAAACACAAAATAAATAAAGCGGTTATTACATTTTTGAAGGTAACAGGATTATATGTAAGAATTTAGATTGGGGGAGATGCTGTCGTACACACTCCAGCACAGTAGATGGCGATAATACATATTAACGTTAGATGTCACCCGCCGCTAAAATCACAAAGAAGCAGAAGAAGCTTAACGGTAAGAAGTGTTTGTGTTCTGTCCATAAAATATACTATTTCATTTAATTAGTATATTATTAGAACTGCTTACAGTTGTTAAATGTAATGTGTTCTTTAAGAAATGTGATTGATTTTACAAGTTTGACTGCTGTGGGATATTTTGTTGTGGCTCTGATAGCGTAGCTGCTAGCTTGATGGAATATTTTTTCCACGACAAAAACCGGAATCACAATTTGTTCACATGTTAGCAATTTGCTAACTGGCTTTCGTGAAAGCCAGTTATTGATTACATTGAAGCGTTCTTTAGCATCGATGCTAATTTGTAGCGTGACAACGCCGGGCCGAACCGACGGGCAAGCTTTGGCAGGCCCCTGCTAAATTTCTTCAGAAATTTTCTAGTTATAAGGTTGTAGAGTTTCTTAAACTGCAACTGAATAATGTAATTTCCTACTGTGGTTCAGAAAATACAGTCAACAAAAACAAAATAAACCTCAGGATATAATAAAACCATCTGGTCTTTTCCAGGTTCAAATATTATTAGAAATTAAAAACACTCATTATTGATTAATTAAAGATGGCAGCAAAATGTAAAAACTGCTTGTTGAAAAACTAAGTTTCTTTTTCTGCCTTCATAGGGTTTTCTGGTGATTAAATGATTTCATTAACAATCCATTAAAGAGGTGGGAAGTAACTAGTTAAATCTACTCAGTTTTATTTACTTGAGTAACTTTTTGGAAAAAACAACAACACTTGGAGTAGATTTACTAAATAGTACTTCTAACCTTTACCTGAGTAAATTTCTCTCATTCACTGAATGAAGAACAGACAAGTTTTATCCAAATATGACCTTTAGACAAAAACACACAGTTTATGTTGAAGTGAGACCTCTCGTTTGTACACAAGCTTTGTTGTAGACAAAAACACACAGTTTATGTTGAAGTGAGACCTCTCGTTTGTACACAAGCTTTGTTGTAGACAAAAACACACAGTTTATGTTGAAGTGAGACCTCTCGTTTGTACACAAGCTTTGTTGTAGACAAAAATACACAGTTTATGTTGAAGTGAGACCTCTCGTTTGAACACAAGCTTTGTTGTTCTATGTGACGTTTAAAAGTCAAGTGAAAATAAACACTAGAAACTGTTACTGGAAGTATTACACAAAGTTCTATAACATATTGCAAACAAAGTGTTTCTTCTGCCTGAATAAAGAATACTTTTAACTTATTTATTTGCATTTTTTTAAATTTCTGACTTACAAATACCAGAAGTTGCACATAATTACATTTTTTTCAGCTTGATTACATCATTTTAAACCATCAAATCAAATGTTAAAATCGATTACTCAGTACTTAGGTTGAATTTTTACAGAACAGTTTTTCACTCTTCCCTGAGTAACTTCTTAGATGGCTACTTTTTACTTTTATTTGAGTAAAAATATGCCAAAATAGAGCTACTCTTACTTGAGTAACATTAATGGGGACCATCTCTATAAAAGCAGGAGTTCCTGCAATCTGCTGGTCTGCAGCATTCATGCATTTGTTAATGTAACGCCAAAAAGAAAACACATCAGCAATGACCTTATAGAAGCAATTTCTGCTGCCTCTCAATCTGTGAAGAGTTATAGACAATTTCCAATCAACTTGAGGTTCATCACTCTACAGCAGGGAAAGTTATTCACAAGTGGAAAACATTTAATCAAGCTTTTATGCTCCACAAAACCTCAAGGTCAGACATGCAATGCTCCAAGACGCAAAACGCCCAAGAGCTAAATCTAGGCCTCGGTTATAGGTTATTAAAATTAAAAATTAACTACAACACAATAAGAAAAAAAGACAAATGATTTGTTTGAAAGAGTTGCAGAGAGAAAACACTCTTCTTTCTTAAAAAAAGACAAGAGCACGACTGTAGATTACTGTGACTCGAAGTACAGCTTAAATGTTTCAAATATATTCTGGAAAATACCATGAAGCAAAACTCAGAACCTTCTCAAATAAACACAGTTCCTTCTGTAGTTTCCTGCAGCGTTTCAAGCCCAGGAGCGCAGGCTTACATCTGTGGGATGCAGCGATTAGTGGGTCTTTTTAACATCAGCCACAGGTTTATTTTTGGTGTCTGCATTGTTCAATTGCACTATAAGCTGAGGACTGACAGGAGCAGTCATGGGTTCAGTGTGGAGGCAGAACACGTTCAGAGCAGAACTGCTGGTATCAGAGCTACAAATACAAAAGAGCCAGAAAAACAACAGATATTCAGAGTGTGGATGATCTGACATTCTTAGACGTGTTGAACCTTCAGTGCAGCACGTCAAAGTGATACGAGCTTCATAAATAAATTCACGGCCCGATTCCTCCAGTGAAACGTCACTCTGAAGCTGCAGGCCAGTGATTGATCAACCTGTTATAGTCCTGCTCAAATGGGTAAATAAATAAATTAACTTTAAACCAACTGTGTATGTCGCCGTTTGGTCTCTGGAGAGTTAAAAAATTCAGCTTTGATTTTACTTGGTTAATTTTATCCGTTAGTCAGAGCAATAATTTATAGAAATGTTACAAAAGAGGTGTCAAGCTCACCCGCCATAGCTATTAACGTGGTCGTCTAGACAGCCAGGTTTCACACTCGCACATAAAAATGGCTGTAAACACAGCCGTTCATGTTTGAAAAGCAGAAGTCGAGCCTCCAGCACAACCAACAAGAACGCATGAAGTGGTTTCCGGATGTTAAGTCAACAACAAAACCTTTATCTTTTCCAGTAGCCATTGAACAGAGCATGCAGCAGTAAAACCAGCTGACCTAAGATGCTGGACCTCTACTGCGGTTGCTAGGTAACGGGTTAGGCTTTGCCTAGGTTGCTAGGTGACGGAAAGTAGCCTGCTGGTTTGTGACGTTATAATCAGGAGGTTTATGAAACGGTTCACTTTCCAGACACCAAAAAACAATAACTTATTGCCAAAAACCTGACTAGGTATCTTTTTAAGTGTTGGGTTGTTTTTAAAAACAGTAGAAACCCAAATTGAAGTCTAAAAATGTGCAAAATGTGAATAATTTCAAAAAGAAACATGATCTGAGCTCAGGAGAGAATACTCAGTGAAGAAAACTTTGTTGTTACTGTTAAAAAAACGTATTTATGAGTGCTTGAGTGACGAGGAAATTTTAACTCATGCATAGTTAATGACTACAGTATGTTCAAGTCTGAATTCCTTCAGTTTGGGAGTAAAATGTTTAGTTCCTGTTCAACCTGCAGCAACGCGCGAGTCCTACACAGAAGCACAGTTGTGTTTGGCAGATAAACAGCTGAGTTTTGGCATGAATTCTCCCCCAATCATTTCTGCAGAGCTTAATTTGTTTCAATCAGTTTATTTACTTCTGTTTTATTGCTGATAAAGAAACATGCTCGCCTCCTTCCTGCAGAGTCAGAAAAGGTTTTTTTCCGTCAACATGATTTACACCCTGCATGTAGGAGTCTTGCTCCATCAGTCCTTTCACGTTCCCATTGCTCCTACACACACCTTCTTTGGAATAAGCTCAAACTCTCTTTTGGCAAACCCGCTACCCTCAACATCTACCATAAACATTCACTTCCTCAATTTGTTTCTCCAGTTTGAACATTCTCTGTTAAACTCAGACATTTGCAGACATTTCTAAATCTGTTCAGACAGGAATGCAGACCTTGGTGATTTCTGCTACATGTGCATTTCCCTTCATGATAAATGTGCTGAAAATCGATGAACAGAAACTGTGCATTCATCTAAATTCATGCAGTCTAAATCCATTTCGTACGAGGATCCATTGGGAAACAGCTTACACAAACTAATCACCTCTGGGTTTACATTACAACTGAGGTCAGAGCAGAAGAGCTGGCTGCAGATAGGTGTAATTGATTCAAACATTTATTATGTGCAGATTAGGCAGACTGCCAAGGATGTGCCACTAGAGGAACACAAAGAACACGAACAAGGATATTTAATTATCTAATACAGTCAAGAGCTTCGTTTCACCAAACCTTCATTTCACTCATACATTGTCCCCAGAATAGTTTACATATACCTGAGAAAGTAGGCTCAGTTCAGATATAAATGACCAGTTAATAATAAAAACTGAAAAAACTGGCCACTGAAACTGGAAAAGGCATATGGGGGGGTTAAAGGTCGATCTATCCGGCTGTAAAGATTCACCTTCTCCAGTCTGAATGAGTAATAAATCCCTGCAGCTCCTATTTTGAAACCATTTTGTGTCTCGAACCCAATAAAAAGAAACAGAAGTGAATCATCTGAATACAAACAACTACCAAACTACAAAAAGTGTATTTTCTAATTGGTAATTTTGTAGATCAATACCTCTGTTTGCTAATCTGTAATGTTTGTGTTGTGTGCTCTAATTGGTGCATAAAAAAACATTAAAATTTGGGGATTTAACTGTACAGATTCAATTCAAATCACAATAAAAGTGAAGCATGTAAAACACAATACACTGTAAAAACATAAATTTTTACCAAGTATTTTTGGTCCAGTTTCTACTGTAAGTATCTTGGTACATTAGCACAATTAATTTTTGTTGTGGCATCACTTGGTTGTGTTCCTGTGTTTGTCTTTATATCAACTTTAACTAATATGTTTCTTTGTTCTTTTTTGTTTGTTCTCTTTGCTTAGTTAATTGGTTATTTTGCTAGTCTGTAATGTTTATTCTATATGCACTAATTGGTGAATAAAAATTTTAATTTAAATAATACATTTGGGCTTACCTGTACCAATTCAATTCAAAGCACAATAAAAGTTGAAGTATTTTTGGTCCAGTTCCTAGTATAAATGTCTTAGTACACTTGAAATAATTCAAAACATGCAAGTAAATTTTCAGCAAGAAATAGGAGCTTGTTTTAAGTCAGTAATTCCATAAAATTTATGAAAAATTACTAGTTCACTGGCAGATTTCTTTACTTATAACTAGTATTATTTTCCTTAATACTAAGGAATCACTGACCTAAAACAAGCTCCAGGTTTCTTGTTGCTGTTTATCTTAAATGCAAAATGTACTTACGTTTTGGTAAAGTTTTGGTTTAATTACTGCTCTGAGTGTGTTGATCTTTTATGGCCTTTCTAGAGTCTGTATACTCCAGCTGACAATTAATCAATTGCTAAACTAGTTGCCGATTATTTCAATAATTCATCATGATTAATCTGATCAGTTGTTTCAGCCCTAATTCCATGTTGAACTTGGAGCTTTTCTGACTTTGTGATGTATAAACTTATTTAAATGAATAAATACATTTAGAAATATCAGAATGGAAAGAGATCAAAACAAATTGTTGAGCGTTCTCCCATCCAGATTCTTTTCCATGTGTCTGTTACAGAAAGAAGAGCGAGATAAATGGGTGGCTGCAGGCAGCTAATCTGTTTGGTACATAGCTGCTGTAACCTCCCACGGAGTCTGGAGCTAACATGAAAAAAAAACAGAATAGATGGAGGATCAAAATCTGCAGACCGACCAGCCAGCAACACATTTACCCTTTTGTTTAGAATCTTGTTAGCTCATAAAATCAAAATGCTGCATTTCACCAGTTTTATTGTCATTATCAATATAATGTGAAAATGTTTGCTACGTCAACAGAAACCTTAGAAATGACACAAAGCCACACCGAGTGAATAAATCAACAAAGAAGTAAGATCCATGTAAACCATGGAGGAACAACGTGGCACTGTGACTTGTTTCTGTTTTGAATCTGCAGCAGAGACTAAACATCTGTCAGCCTCAGAAAAACACAGTTTATGAAACCAAAATGATTTGATCCACCACCTCAGGCACTGCAGAAAATGGGCTTATACTGTACTTAAAGCGTGACTGTTTAAGTGATCGGTGCAGCTGTGATGCTGCAGTCTGACATTTTGAAAGCCTGACCCAGAGGTAAAACCGAAGTAAAACACAGAACCTAATTCATATTCAGCATGGACGAGCGCGTAATGAGAACGGAGTCAAAACCGAACCAAATCATCCAGATATTGGTGAAAAATGTGATGCTAAAAGTGACAGAACCTTCTGTACCGATCGTCTCCTGCAGTGAAATATATCAAACTCGAAAGGTTTTGGGTTCATCCACCTCAGGAAGAGTCCCAAGGAAACCACTCATGATGTCAAAGCAACAACGAGAATTCACCAGAGATGGAGCAACTTCTCAAGGGATCGGCAAAGACGAAAACATGCTGCATCTCAGGAGCTTAGCATCAAAATGAGGAATGACTGTCTGCTGGAGAACTGTCAAATAATGACGTAACACAACATGTACTTATTGTTTTTTTTACTTAAACTTCTCTAAGACTCTACTGGAATGCACATGTATCTGATTTCTAATTAAATGTTACTTCAAACATTTGAAAAAGTGTTGTAAATTATTTTTTATAGCTATAAGTTATATCTTTCTCCTTTTAGAAATTCTTGAATGTCTGATATCATCTACTTAAGTCATAAATTCACAATAAACATCTGTAAGAGGATAAAAGATCATCTACATGGACGTGTGAGTCAGCAGGTTCACAGTATCTAGATCTTAGGTGAAACACATAAGGCTGAAATATGGGTTTGTATTTGCATACATCAACAGAAGATAAAAATGTGGAACAATAAAATTTCTTTACCATAAAGAGGCCAATAATCACAAATTAAAAATAAAGAACTACAGGCCTGTACAGAGCAAACAAGGATGCCATGATGGTAACAAGAAAAAGTAGAAACACATGAAAAAAAAAACCCAAACAGATAAATATGTTCTTATTCCTTCACATTTACAAACTAACTTTTCTTTTGCGTTGAATATTTTGCTCCTTATAATTCATAACCAGGCAGAGATTTTCCTTTATTTTACAGGTTTATTCTTCAACTGACCACATAATTTATACACTTAATTACTTGCTTCAGTTTCAACATCCAGCTGGCTGTCTCTAATTTATTTTACACCATATCTCTGTGTTATAGCACCATATTTAGTTCTCTTATCCTTTGGTAATAAATAGTTTTGCGCATGTGAGACGTCTGAAGAGCTACAAAGCTCAAAGTCCAACCCAAACAAACATTTTCTCATAAAACTACTGAACTTTCACAGCATCAAATGTTTTAGATCATATTACAATGGAACCAAGATGGTACTCATGTGGTTACCATGGTAACACATAGAGCTGATCCATTCTTCCTAGACCTGCAACTAACAATTCTATTAGTAATTAATTTTTTCTACCTATTATTCTGACCATTAATCAATCGGATTTAAAAGAAATTGGCAAATCCTGCTGATTATTCATTAAAACACTTAAGCTTGTTTTATATAATATGAAAAACCTACAAATATACAAATATTTTGATTCCTTTTTAAATAACAGATTAAACATTATTGCTTAAAATGCAACAACACCTGATCATTTGTAGCAAAGGATGCATCTGCAGCTAAAAATTACTTCTAACATCAAGATGCGAAAATCTCAGCCTTCAGATTTAATATCCTTATAATGCAGGGTTAATTTGTTTATATTAAATGCAAAATGTTTGTATTTCTTGTACAGTTTTGGCTTAATTACTGCTATTAGTGTGTTGTACCTTCAGCAAATTGCCCTTTTTAGAGTCTGTATTCTCCAGTTAACGATTAATCGATTACAAAATTAGTTGATGATAATCTCAATAATCGATTAATCCGATTAATCGGTTCAGTCCTGCCGTGTATATGTCTGTTTGTCTTGATATGTACATATTTTGATAGTAAACATTAAAATGTGCAAATGACAAACATGATTTAAAGAAACAAAGCCCTATTTTGAACTACTGTTGTTTTGGTCATTTGAAATGTATTCAAGATGACAGATTATAACAATATTTCTCCATCCAACAGTTGATATTGATCTTCATAGAAAACACAGTAAACTAAAATAATGTAAAATTATTTGCTGTCAATGCAAGCGTAAAAAATCACAACCCACACATGGTTGGTATTATTGACTGAAAAAGTCAGTCAGATAAAAAAAAAACAATCAGAAGTGCTAAGGTACAAAACAAAAAGACTGTTTTCCATAATGACTGATGGGTTTTGATTATGTTTACAGAAACATCCAGCAGAGAATAATACTAACAATAAAACCTCTTCAGATGAAAAATGTCAAAAAAAGTACTTCAAAATATTTATACTTCAGCAAAAGTACTCAATTTAAATGTCAGAATTGTAAAATCTCTTATTTAAACTGTGTAGAAATATCAGGCAGACGTTCTGTTGGCACAGAAGATTGATTAATGAAACTAAGTTATGTATCCGATAAAATAACTAACTTATTGAATGTAAGTTTCTCGTTGAGGAGGAGCAACAACACGTTCCTAATGGATGAGTCCAGCGGGAGAAAATGTAATCTCCACCTCTTCACACAATAGAGGCGGACGTAATTTATGAGGTTAGTCACAAATCCTGACTCGCATGGAGTTTCTCAACTGAATAATTTTTCATATTCCTGTTACGTAATGTGCAGATAAGCACCTCAAGCAGATAAACCCAACACACACACACACACACAGCAACAACCCGTTTCTTCAGCCAGATTTGCCTTCCTTTCAAACATAAACTCACCGGCCTTCCCCTCCTCCTTGTCGGACCTCATGTCCTCCCCGGCTCCGGCTCTGTTTGACTCCACTGTCAGCTGTGGTGTCAGCTCTCATATCAGGTGAAAAAACAGAAAGAAAGAAAGGAAACACGCAGACATGTAGGCACAGAGCGGAGCTCTCACCATTCAAACCTCACACACTGCTCTGCTGCAGCCGGCCGCTCCCAGCTCAGCTCCATCAGGCTCCACCCAAACAGGTAACCAGGAAGTCGTCACCTCGCTGACTCTCTTTTATGGGTTTTTTTGGTCTCTTAGTGGCTCTTCTGTCTTTCCCTGGACACACCCAGAAGTAGCCAGGACGACACGCGCCCACGCCCGCCTGAGGTTTCCATCTGTCCCCCATGAATAAAGACGGGACCCAAATCTCACCTGAGGGCTCAGGTAGGTAACCAGGCGTGGAGCTCTTACTCCACCTGACGGCTGACCCACAAAGAGGAAATCGCTGCCAAGAAAAATAAAATCCACTCCAAACCCGTTCACCTCTCTGAATCTGATGTTTACATCAACAAATCCCTGATTTAACTCTGGCCAGAAGTTACAGGAAGTCAAACTCTGGATGTTTTTAAAATGTAACTTTTGTACAGCGTTGAGAAAAAATGTTCTTACTTAAATGTTTCATATAATTGCATAAGTAGAGATAACATTACTACATGAAAAAAAAAAGTAGTTTTATATAATCACTCCCTCTACATCACAGGTGTCCAACTCAAGGCCCGAGGGCCACATCTGGTCCACCATAAGTATTTAAAGTGGACCAGAAGATCTTAGTGTTAAACTGAACATTAAGACAACAGTTGTATGCTTAAATGTTATTTTATCAGTCAAATAAAATCAGTTTTCAAATCACAACATCAATGTGAAAACACGTAAAAAAAATGTTTTTAAATTACTAAATGAAAGCAGAGAAATTTTAACAGTTTGATAGGAAGTTTTCTCAGTACATTGTGACCTGAATGCCTGAATAGAAAATGAGTTGCTGCTGCAGAACCTGAACAACCTGCTGTAATCCTGCTTTCCTCTGGCTAGAAAATCCTAAAATGTATGCATTAGGACAATAATGGAGCTGAATGGAGGTTTAGAAGTGTCCTAGTCAAAGTCTGGACACAAATTAGTTTGATTTGCTGTAGAATGAACAAGCCATTTGTGTATATCTTAAAAATAAAATCTACAATTTTCTCCATACAGGATTCAGTTTCCGACTTTAATCCATTTCTTTTTTCTTTTGAAAAAGTGTCTTTTATTTCAAACATTCTGTGAATTGAGTATTAGGATCAAATGACAATTTTTTTTTGTTTAATTACAAGAATGTTGTCATAATATTAGCAGAATAAAGACATAATTTTACTACAAGAAAGTCTTGAAATCACAAGAAAAAAGACGTTTTAATGAGAAAACAGCTTGAATAATTAAGCTGTAATTGTTACTTCAATCTCCAAATATTACAACTGTGTTCTAGTAATATTAAAACTTTATTCTCGCACTAAACAGCTATGTTCATGTAATATTATGACTTTCTTTTCAAAAAATGATAAAAACAACTCAAAGTCCAAATAAATAGCAATTGTAAAAAACGCTCGTCAAGCAAGATGGCCGCCTTGGACGTATGGAAACCCAGTGATGGAAAAAAAAAATCCAGATATTCCAAAAATTTATTCTTCAAAAAAACAAACATGTTATTAAATGATAAAATTGATTTATCACTCAGTCTTTAATTAAATTGAAACCATTCCGTAAAACTCAGTTAACCTTTTCTTATAGAGGTAGTTTGGTTCGAATAGCCTTTTTCCTCTTGTTACATGAAATCATAATTTGAAACTGCATTGCGTATTTATTCAGACTATCTATGGCTGATTTCAAATACAGTCCTGTGATATGATCTTGTTGCCAGTGTGACAAAAACACAAAACCTAAAGACGTCCTTATGCGAGTAAACACGTCTTCACAGCTCTGTACGGATAAAGATGTATATGCAGTTCCTGCTTTAGAGCAAATCGCCTCAGCTCTGTCTGCACACACAGATGTGTTTATTAATATGGGCTTTCTGTGTTATCTTAAACCCTGCGGGCGTTTGATTGCTTTGCCGCTTGTTGCTGACTGAGGTCAGTCCGTGTCGTGTCAGAGGAGCGCCGGGATGTGAGCGGACAGAGTAAATAAGCTTATTCCTCTGCCGTTTCACCTCTTTCTGCCGCGGGCAGGGAAAGGCAGGTGGTTTTAAGCAAAATTAATTCAGCCTGCAGGGTCCAGCTGGATAAGAACTCATAACAGAGTTTCGGGTTTATAAGCACTTGAGCGACGCAGCTGGAATACTAACGGGGTAGAATGGTGTGCATCGAGTAGTTTTGGTTAAATCCTTTATATTTGTGGACTTGTCAGGTGTTTGCAGCAGTAGTATCACTTCTGCTGCTACATGTCAGTGGTTGAGATTTAGCTTTTTAGCTTCACTCCAAGATCAGATGTGATCTAACCAAATAGTTGTCGCATGAGGCAATGCATCTGCCAATCACTCTGACTGCTCCAGGATCACTGCCAGACAAAGTGTTGCAACAGAAACTCTCCTGCTGATGCGTTACTTCATGTTCGTCTACACTGAACTTATCATATTCAGTACAAAATATTTACAATTTAATGACTTAGATGATAAAATTATACAACATTTGGACCTTTTGTCCAACTTTTTTCACCTGATCAGAACAAATGTTTATTGTTTTGTTGTTGTACATAAGTGACAAAACATTCACTATGATCTCTCACGGTTCATCGAGGAAAACGATTCATAAATACCATCTGGAACAAGAAAATTAATAAAGAACTTCTCTAACATTGCAATGTCTTTCTCATGTTTGGTTTAGACCGAATATACATCAACTTTTAGTCTCTGTGAAAAAGTGAACAATGAGTCAACTTCTACTTTGACAAGTCTCTGCTTTTATTTAAGTCAATTATAATTTAGTTGTGTAAAACTGCCACAATGAATAAAGTTTATGTTTTCTTCATAAGCTTTAATTCAGTTCAATTAAAAATGTATTTTGGGATAAAAAATAGAGAAAAAGTAAAAGTAAAAAGATTTTAAAGTAAAACACAACACTTAAAACAACAACATAAATATAATCGAGCTCCAGGAATGTCGATTTAGTTAGTTAGTAAATCAGTGGGAGGAAGAGTACATTTATTACCTCATCCTTTCTCTATCAACCAACAGTTTTTATTCTATAAAGGCAACATAAAGCCTCTGGCTAAACTGTGTTAAATGTGGACATTGCTACAGTTCCTGCTCAAATTATTCCTTATGACTCCACAAATAAAAACAGAACATTTTTCAACACTGCACATATACACCATTTTATATGGCAAAATTTAGATTATAATTTATTCCTCCTAAAAAAAAGATGGTCTGAAGTTGGGGTTGAAAAAGTATCATGATATAAGCGTTTCATATCAGTCAATATTGACAGTTATTATTCATTAGTTTTCATTTTAAATATCTGAAATACTGCCACAGTTTTCACTCTGTCGATTTTTAT
This sequence comes from Xiphophorus hellerii, assembly GCF_003331165.1. Lineage (NCBI taxonomy): Eukaryota > Metazoa > Chordata > Actinopteri > Cyprinodontiformes > Poeciliidae > Xiphophorus > Xiphophorus hellerii. The sequence continues at coordinate 14,158,547 of NC_045691.1, read as the reverse complement.
TTTTAAGCAGTTGTAAGGCACAGAGGAAAAACTTTAAGCTGCTGCTGCACCAGTTACTCGATAGGTTGTTGCTAGGTAACCGAAGAATGAGAGAGTTGCTAGGTAACCGAAGAGTGAGGGAGTTAGTTGATTCCACCAACGCTGCTTAGCTAGCAGTGAGAGGTTGGGCGGCTAAAGCCTTTCCTCTGCCTCCATTTCCCAGAATGCTGTGCGGTTCTGGATCACACAGCATTCTGAAATCTTTGAATATTCTTTCAGACACATATGTCTATCACAATATTTATCATTATTGATTTATTGTCCCACCCTACTTTGGATATTTTGGAGTATTTGTATAATTTCATGTAAGAGTGATATACCTATTAAAACGTTTTGGCTCCACTTCTTGCAATCTAAAATCAATGTCACTTTTTAAATTCTTACCAATAAAACTGATCATTGTTTTTTTAATCATCTTATTATGTTGTATGATTAAAGAAAACTTCACAACCAGGCAAATAAAATATGAAATACAGAACACATAAAACTAACACAAATTATCTATACAAAATGTTTTGCTCTCTGTTTCTAAGAACAGTGTAATGACACTGTTTGGATGCAATATTTCACATAATGAGGCATTTTGACCAATGTTGCTGTTTGAATGTTTAACGTCAAGCTGCAGCTGACCTCTAACCTACGCTGAATCCTTTCCACAGTCCTGCTTTTATCCTGACACCTCCTCAGGTTGAAATTTTCTACTCCTCAGTGTCCTTACGCTTCTGCTCAGCTCCCTGTGTCTCTGTGTCATTCATTTGCTTTGCTCATATTTAAAGCCTGAAAAAACGATCATCATCTGCGCTGCTCCTTCCCCTCCTGTTCTGCGCTCCTTTCTATCATCGGCACACGGCTGACCTGCAGCTCTGCATTAACACTGCTGCAGCGTGTTGATAGAGGGCGGCATTAAAATACAAGCAGGATTAGAGACGGGGAATCGGGTGAAAAAGGAGGGAGAATTCGTTTTTAGGGTCACATCTATCACTGCTTTGCAAAAACACAAAATATTACCAAGTATTTTTTGTCTAGTTTTGGAATAAGACAGAACTAACTCACAAGTAACTTTTCAGCAAGACATAGGAGCTTGTTTTAAGAAAATAATTCCTTATATTGATGAAAAAAGTACTCGTCCCACTTGGCAGATTATTTCACTCATTTTCCAGTGTTAAAAGTGAAATAATCTGCCCATGAAACTAGAACATTTTTATAAAAATTGAGGAATTATTGACTTAAAACTAGCTCCTACATCTTGCTGAAAGTTACTAATAAGTTAGGTTTGTCTTACTTCCTGTGTACTCAGATATTGGCACTAGAAACCAGACCATAAATACTTGGTAATATTTTATATTTTTCAGTATGGAACTAAGAAGATGTTTGTCTTTCTGTCCTGTGGCACAAAAATGAGTTCAGTTCGGAATAAAGATCCTCAAAAAGTTGCATAAGGGTTCAGTTTAGTTGAAAATTGAAGTAAAAATCTGTGCAGGAACATTAGGTTCTAAAAGTTTGAGGTTCGCTGTGTGACTTGTGATATCACAAAATGAGGTTAAAGTAAATTTTAGAGTTTCTTTTAGTGGATAAATCTGGTTTGCAAGAAGAACTTGTCTCTTAAAATATGATGAACAACGAAGCCACTTCTCGTTCCACTTGTCATTAAACAAATATTTATATAGTATTAAGATAACCTGAGTAAACACAAAACTCAGATGTCAAATAATGACGTCATTTAAAGCTTTCCAAGCCAAGCTCGCGCTGTGTGAGGCCAATAAGCTCCAATAACATCCATCCAGTGTTTGTCATGAATGATAGTGTTTTGTATTGCTGTGGACACATTAATTAATTTTTCATCGCTTTAATTCATTCAAACCAGGGAGGTTTTCAATCATTAACAGTGTATTGGAGACTTTTCCAGAGTATCTCAGTAGGATTTGATCCCAGAGTTTGACTAGGCCATTCTAGGTTTTGATTATTTTATATTTTCAGCTATTCAGAGATTGACTTTCAGGGGTGTTTTGGTTTATTTTGTGATGACGTTAGTGTTTCTTTAGTTTTAAGGAGATGCAAAACTTTCCAAAAAGTTCCTCTTTGTCTCATCAGTCCACAAAATGTTTTCACAAAAGTCATGGGGATCATAAAGATAAAAATAATAAAAGTCATTAATCGCAGTTTTTTTCATGACTTAATGAGTCATGTAAGATTCAGGCTATTTTTTCCTCTATAAATAAAATCACCAAAATGGCTTTAGTATTAACTTGGCTTATCTTTGCCTGTTTTCTATAGGGAACATCATTTTAAGCTCTTCAATTAACAATGAGAGTTTTTGTGTTGAGAAGAAGAAATGGACACACAGCTAAAGATTACATAACAAACACAAGTAGTGATTTGTGATCAATACTTTTGTGAAGTGGTTGCATATTGGTGGGACGATTACTGCAGCAGATGAAATGAAAAGAGGCCATCATCATCATCTTGAGCTGCACTCCTCATAAAACACGGCATTTCTCATGGTAATTGTGGAAGATAAGCGATCTTGTTGCGACGCTATGACGGCCCATTACGATAAAACTCGAGAACGATGCATTTCAGCGAACTCCACGGCGATCTGCAAAGCAAAACTCCCGTCTGTGGACGTCTGGTGATCAATATGACACTGCGAAATAGGTGACAGAGCAGATTAGGCGCTGGGCTCAGATAAATCCGGGCCTGCGGTGAATGCTAAGGGCCCTCATGGCCAGACACCAAGTGTTGTTATCTGATTGTTCTCGCCTGCGAAGGCCTTTCGCTCCGGAGTTCACCCCCCGAGCCGAGCTGACAGCTCGGCGTCCTTTTAACTGCCAGGATAAATCACCGTGCTCACTTCCTGCTGTCACCACGGCAACGCCTTGTAATTTGAAGCAACAATGTACCTTTGCCTAGCGAGCAGTCTGCAGTGCCAAAGTCCATCAGGCTGGATATCTCTGTCGGGTAGCACATGTCCGTCACCACCGTCTTCTGCCTGTGATGCACCGACGGATCTGCAGAGACATGAATGTAAGTCTTAGAAAAAAAATATTTAAAATTATATCTGGACGTCTTCTTTACATAAAAATCTGATAATATTTACACAGGAGTAGCCCTCTTGTGCGTCAATACGAGCCATTTATTTCTACCTTCTAATGATTTAATTTAATATTTGCTGCCTTATGGTGGGATTATTATAAAACAAACAACTTAGAGGATTTTATTAATCAAGAATTTGACAAACAAAAAATAACAAATAGCTTCAGCAGCAAGAGCTCATTTTAAGTGAATAACCCCTTTATATTGATTTTAAAAATTTCTATTTCCACTGGAAGATTATTTCAGTTAAAATAAGACATTTTCCTTATGTAATAAGTGAAATAATCTGAAATAATATTGAATGAATAAACTGGAATTTATTCATCAATATTAAGGAAATTATGACTTAAATCCATCTCCTATATCCTGCTGAAAAGTTACTTGTAATTTGGTTTTGTCTTATTTCAAATGTACTAAGATATTTGCATAAAAACTGCACCAATAAATATTAAGTAATATTTTGTGTTTTTGCTGCTATTTTCCACAGATTAATATATTTTTTATGAATAATGTCACAGATTTGAAGTTGTCTAAAAGACAGAAACTGGTTGACTTTTAAGTGTATAATTACTGTTTTCCTTCCTGATGTTTAATATTCTGCAGAGCAGATAAAGCTGAGCTCACATTTTGTCTCACTCGTTCTTTCCACCAAATGCTGCAGGTAAAACTCTTTCACTTAACTAAAGTTTTCTGTATAATAAACACATACAGTATGTCACTAAAATCCATGAAATTTTACATAAAGTTTTTCCACAGTGGTTGCTCTTTCCATTATCGCTGCATTAAAGCCCTCAGCTGCTCTCTGCATAACATTTCCCACCGTCCGTTCACGCTCCAGCGTGTCCGTTTCACAGCTGTATGGTAATTATTGGCGTTACTGACCGTTCCTCCCCTCTCGCCCCGCAGCATCACTCCTGACCTGTCAATAACTGTTTAGACGGGGCCAGGCTGACCTTTCCTTTGGTCCTTAATATGGAGATTGGGCGGCAGGCCGGCTCGCACTCGGCTGCTCTGAGACTACTTCACTGAGCGCCGTCAATAATGAGCGGGTCGTGGAGGGTGAAGCAGAGCGTAGCGAGACAAACACAAAGGGAGGAACAGCTCACCTCTTACAATTGCAGCATGTAATAGAATATATAATTTCACATATTTGTTAAAATTGTCACCGTGTTGAGACAGTTTAATATGAGACAGATAAAGATCGATGTCCCTTCCTGACAGATTATTAATGTCTGAAGAAACGCATCACTTCCGACCAAAAACAACCAATCAGAGCCAGGAGGCGGGGCTAGGCGCTAGCTGCTAACGGTGGAGAAACGACTTACTGTTACAAGACGCCCGTTTATCCACCGTCATGCTAACTAGCCACAGCATTCACAACATGCTATGTGTCGTCGTTATGCTATGCTGGCTGCAGCGCAGCAGAGAAAAATACAGCTCTGGGCAGTAACTAGGTATATTTACTCACTTACATTTACTTAGTAAATTTTTGGAAAAAATGTACTTGGGAGTATTTTTATCACGCTGCACCTTTTACTTTTACTTGAGTAACTTCACTGCATGAAGAAAAAACATGTTTTGACCAGAAATTCACCAGACGCAGACACACACACATGTAGTTTCTGTTCAATTTTAATAAGTCTTATAATGAAACTAATTGATTTGAGGTTTTGACTGACTTTATTTATTAGTAAATTATGTTATTTATATTATTTATTTTCATTTTGATGCTTAAAATACCAACATTTCCACTTAACTTTATATTGATTAAGTAATTTTTTAATGTAAAATGTAAACTCTTCACCAAATATTTTTGTACTCTTACTTGAGTAATTTCTTGGACGGCTACTTTATTTAAGTAAAAATATGTTGTAGTTGTGCTACTCTTACTTGAGTAAATTTTTTAGATACATTTTTTATGCGTCTCATAACATACAAAACTCCCCTTTAGAGGAAGAGAGGGAGAATGAGCAGCGCCACACCAGATTGTGATTGACATCGTTAAGACCCGCCTTCTGGCTCTGATTGGTTGTTTCTAGTTGACACGGCAGGGCAGCTCAATTTTTTCACAGATTATGTGTCTCATAACATACAAAATGTAAAAAGATATTTTAAAATAAAAGTTACAGACTCCAGCTTTAAAGTTTCATGTCTTAGTGAGGTTAAAAACAAATATTCCAGTAAATAAATTCATACTTGCAGTCATTAAATATTTTCAAACTAAGATGCGTGTCTTCTCCAATTTGTCAAAATGTGCAAAGTTTAATTTTTCCTGATGTGAATGTTTTTGTGGGAGGATTTTCTGACCTCAGAGGAGCCCATGATTAGCTGCAGTTCATTGTGTTTCACACAGAAACACCCTGACAGTGTGTCTGCTGCAGTAAGTGGGCTGCAGAGAAGAAACCAATGAATCAAATCAAATGACTTCTGCCTGGTTGGACCTGAAAAGTGAGAATTTCAGGGTTATAATGAGGCCAAACAGTGCTGAATGCAGAGTACTGTAAGTTTTACTTTCTTTTTCCAATTGCTCTCCACAATGTCTCTTTTAGAAGACATTTAGCTTTCCATCATGAGGCCAACAGTTGGCATATGTGGTTATGAAATGACGATTAAAGGCAAAGTCACTGATTGCAGAGATTTTTTTTTCCAGACAGTCTTTGTGAAAGAAAAAAAATTAACACTTTCGGTTGTATTCAGTAAAACTCTTTTGACTCCTCTGAAGCTGAAAGTTAACGCTCGCTCTCTCTTTGCATGACATGCCAGATGAGTAGATGCATGAGGCTTGAAGCTATTTTGCAATCAAATGGGAATATCTCAAAGTCAAGCTGTGGATTAAATAAGTTCATAAGAAGCCATGCTGTGATTTCTTTTGTTAAACTTTTATCACAGAAAAAGATTAATGCATTTCTGGTCACTGCACATCAAAAATGAATGTTTGTTAACTTTTTATTGAACAAAAAAGTTTCCTACTTGTGTACTGGGCATTAAATGATGAAGATGTAACCCAAATATATCAGAGCTGCAGTTATAAATCCGTGCTTTTTATCACTGCGTTTTACCAGTTTGAACAGCAGGCGAAGGAGAATTTCTGAGTCATAGAAGCAGCAAATACTTGAGACACAAATACACACTATTTCATCATCCGATCAACTTTGAAGTGGGTTTTGTTTTGGGTTTGTAGAAAGAAAATTGTTCACAGACTCTGCCCTGATGCATTTCCTGTTTAGCAACACACCAAACCCCCTCAACCTGATCATGACCTGGCTGGCATTTTTTCCATGAAATGGTATTTAATTTCCCTTTGGGATAAATGAAGTATTTTTGAACTCAGTTAAATTTCCAAGCAGCTCTTCTATGTCCAAAGTTGTTGTTGAGAATCAGGAAAAAGGAGGCAGCAGGGAGACAAAGCAGACAGGAAGGGCAACACTCTTGATTTAAAGGATCTTCTACTTTCCTGACCTTTGACCTCCAGTTAGGGATCATGTCCAAAAGATTAAGGAGGAGCATCCTCACCTGTAGGGAGCTTGATGTAGCGGCACTGATTTGATATTAAAAAGAAGTAAACAGTTATTCAGGTGTCGAATTGGCGGATGGACAAAGTGACAAAAGGTCAGACATGAACAATCGCCCACCATGACGACACAACGTTTTAAAATCTGTGATCAGTCTGCAACAAGCTGTCCACTGCTAAAACAAAATCTTACCAAGTATTAGTTTCTAGTTCAAATATCTTAGTACACTTGAAATAAGACAAAACTAATTTACAAGTGACTTTCCAGCAAGATATAGGAACTTGTTTTTAAGTAAATAAATCCTTAATATAGATGAAAAACAACTAGTGTTTCTGGCAGATTATTTAAATTAAAACAATAAGTGAAATAATCTGCCAAAAAAATGCACTTAAGGAACTATTTACTGAAGCAACCTCCTATATCTTGCAGTTACCTTGTTAAAGACTTATGTAGAAGTTAATTTAGTCTTATTAAGTGTATTAAAATATTTACACTAGAAACTAGACTAAAAATACATGGTACCATTTTGTGTTTTTTTTTTGATAGATTAGTATCTATTAGCTCTATAAAATGTAGACTTAAGTGATCTGCGCACTGACATTTGCACAAAGCAGATTGAGTGTAATATTTCTTATGGGGTTGAACTTGAAAATGTGCAGAAATAATATCTTAGTGACTATGCATCAAAAATGTGCATTTCTCAACTTCTTAGTTAAAAAAAAACAACTGATCAGAACTGAAGAACTACCTGACGGTTCTCAACTGTAGTCCTGATTTGTCTACTACAATTTTTCATATCACATTGAATCTCAAATAAATACTAGCATGGTGATTAGTGTGATACATTTCAAACATTTAAATGCAATGTTTTGCTTTAGACCAATCCAAGCTTTTTAAAAATGGTCTCTGTAGAGAAAGAAATACTTTAAAATGAAGAATTCTAGAACATCAGATTATCACTCCGCTCCTCTTTCTGATGTTAAAAACCTTCCTGTTTCATAAAAACAAAACTCATTTTCAAAGCCTTAAAACAACAACAGAAATTCAGGCCTTGTTAATTGTTTTATTTGTAGCTTTTCCATTGTTGAAATGTGACAAATGTCCTTCCTGCATAATTCAAGCAACAGACAAAACCTGCAAATCAAACAGGTATGGATCAGATTTTCTGCTCCATTATGTTCTGTATCTTCCAGTAAGTTTCCTCCTTCGCAGGTCCCTTCTTGTTCATGACCTCATTAGACAGTAAGAGGCTTTCAAAACACTTGAATAACACGCAGAGACTCAAGATACAGATGCTCTGTTATGAAGCTGTTTTTGGTAAATGGTTGTATTTTCAGCTCTAATCAGAAAAAGTGAGCGACTCCTTAAACCCGGTGTGAAAAACATTTTGATTGGTTTTATGGAAATATGCGCCTCATCTACGGGCTGATTGGTGAAGACGTGTCAAATGTAAACGTCTCAGTTTGGGTTCAAGAAAAAAATGATTTTAAAACTAAGCTGAGCCAAAAACAAAAACATTTATTTCTTATTTCTTACAAGTTCTCTGTAATTGCTCCGCTCATGTTGGCAGCATGTGAATCTGTTCTCTTATTTCTGATTTGTTCTTTTTCTCGACTTTTGTTCAATTTGTTTTTGATCTTTTACGATTTTCGGACAATTTCTCCCTCTGGCTCTAAATGCTGTGCAGCTTGGAGGATTTTGCTCTTTTACTTTCAAACAATTGTATCGATGCATAACCATGGCTTGCACATCTTAACAGTCATGGGACTGTTATGCAGTAAAAGTCTTCAGTCAGAAGCTCCTTTAGATTTGCTGCAAGACTGACTGGAAATGCTTCCTGCTTACATCTGAAGATATTTGAATTATAGGAGTTTTGACATTTAATTTCACTTTGGGATAAGTTGAGTTTAATTTGAAAAAATATTTATAATAAGTATAAATGTTAGTATTAATATCGGTGCTGCATTTTATTGATATTGAAGGTTTTGTATGAGATGTAGAGAGGTCTTCAACAACTAGATAAATAAATACAGAAAATATTTGGTAGTGTTGCCCTATAGGTTTATTCTGATCAATTTGTGTGTTTAAAAAAGTAAAACACCACAAAGAAATATAAATGTTCTTTTAGGTGTTGCTGATGACTGTTTTTATTTGCTCACTTGCTAAAGAAAACAATAAAAAAGTTATTGGTAGTCTAAGGAAGTCCAGAAGATGATGACAATAAAAACATGACAACAAATCAGGTAAATACTGTTGTCGCTAAAAATAAAATTCATAAAGAAAGAGAAGGAAAAAAAACATCTGCGTAAATGTCAGAAGAAGAGAAAAAAAGAAAACGAGCTTCTGCAGTACCACCAGGGAAAAGTCTTACTTCTTATTAAAGAGGATATGCAGAAGAGCCAGTCTGTGGAAACAGCCCTGAGCCGTCTGAGCAGTAATGAAACACAACGCTACCGCTGACCTGAGGGATCCAGACGGCACATATGGGACCCAACGGGAAGAAGACAGCAGCCTATATAAGAGACCTCTGCATATCCTCTGATTTTAGTCATGTATGGATAAAACAGAACGCAGTCTGCAATGCAACGCTGTGATTAAACATTATTTTAAACGTACAGAACCTTTTATTCATGCAGCTTCAACTTTTTCATCTTATGAACCGCTAGTCTCTGTTAGTAACTGGAAGGTAAAGCATATGTATTAACCCCCCTTTCTTCTTCCTCTAGAACAAACAATTGCTCTTAGAAATGCAGGCGTGAGTAATTTAAAGGGACAGCATCATGTAAAATTTAGTTTTGAGTTTCACATCATGTTCCCTCATCAAAAACATGCCTGCTGTGTTGCTTTGTCTCTTTCATGCATGCTTGAGCAATCTTTCAATCTCCATGGCAACCACTCAGCTGTGCAAAACACCTGAGTGGACCTAGCCCCGCCTTTGAGACGCAGCTCCTCCTCTGAGCTGCAGTTTACAAGCTTCTGAGCTTCCACCTCACAGAGCAGCCCGACCCGCTCAGCTCCTTCAGACTAGCCAGCAGCAATTAGCAAACACCTGGTGGACAATCAGCTGAGCTCATTATAGGAGCTACTTCTCACGTTGTTAAAGGGTTAATAGACAAGCAATATTGTGATTACTTCCTGAAGGAGGAGTTTCAGAAAGAGCAGGCGTTTTTAAAGAGACAGACACAAATTTGAAGACATTAAATCAGGAAGTAAAATGTCTTTTAAGTCATATCTGATATATACAGCATTTTTATAACAACTGAGGGGTAACCTTGTTACTTGATTGTGTTATAAAATGCCACCATGTGTGGAAATTTCATAATACTGTCCCTTTAATCTCAGTGTGTATCCATCAGATGTGTGAAAGCCTTAGAGTTTTGTTAAAGAACATCAGTGAAAATACTTTTGAACATTTCTGGTCTTTCTGAAAGAAGCAAGAAATCCATTGACAAAATAAAACCATAAGAAGTCTCATTTGTACAACAAATGCATGAAAGAAGGAAATCTAGTCAGATAAGACTTCAATTTGAGTTTTCTGCTTCACATAATCATAATTACCACATGATTACACCGTCAATGTAACACATGGTGGTGGCAGCATGATGCATTTATTCAGAAGGTTTTTATTTGTTATCTTCTTCAAAAATCTGCTCTACTTTGTGTTGGTCTAATGCGTAACATTACAGTAAAATAATTCGATGTTTGGGATTTTTAAAAAAAAGAAAAATTGTGAATACTTTTAAAAATACGCAGTAAAAAGTAACTTTGAAATAATTGCAAGACAATGACTCGATGTAATCCTTAGAAACCTTTTTATCAACTTTGAATAATTAACTCAGCTTACTATACTGATTGATCACAGGGATCAATTTCAATATATCCAGGAGTGGATTGGGATTATTTTGTGTAAAAAGCCTCAAGATGACATCTGTTGTGAATTGGTGTCATATAAATAAAACAGAATTTAATTTAATTTAAATATAGACAAAAATGAAGAAATCCACCTTCAAACTTTCAAGTTATATGTAAATAAGTTTTCTAGAGTAACTGCAATTTTTAAATGCAATCAGAATAAAATTTTATTTCAATTCAGCCTATTCAGAATGTACAAAAAGAAAATGTTTAAAATTGATTTAATTGGAAAGTTGCTTTTTAATTGACTTGGTTTTTCTTATGTAAAAAGCTCTGAGGACTTTAACTATTTTCTCTTCTGCACAATAATTATTTCCCCAGCGGCTCAACAATAACCAGTGTTCAAATTTCAATTACCTACTCTCATGCATTTAAGCTGACGCAACATAATGTGAGAGGAATTTGAAACACTATTTAAATCACGTTTCACAGACACACAAACATTGAATAAATTAACAAAGCTAAACGATGTGAAGCCTTTTGGGTTTCCAGGCCTCTGAGGTTCAAACTCTGTCCTGATGGGAGGGAAAAAAAGAGCGAGCTCGTTTGAAACAAGCAGCGTTTTAATATTTCACAAGAGACATTTCCCATCCCTGACCTGATCGCTCACAGGTCCAGCGTCGTTATTATCAGGCACCGACTCATGGGAGCGCAGCCTAGTTTAACAAGACAGCAACTGTATCATTAACAACTTTTTACAGCTATAAAAACAAATTATCTAATTTTAATCCTTTTAATCCACTGAGCAGAGCAAGTTGAAAAATAACACTTTACAAACTCAAAGACACGTTTCTGAAAGTCTAAAAATACATTTGGGAGAAGTTGGTTTGGTATTCAACATAACCTTTATGTTAAAAGAAAAAAAAAAAAAAAACAGCAAAGATTTCTCCTCAGGGACGCCGTGAGACCGTAACAGCCTCCTGTACTTTATATCACTGTCACAACTCTATTATTCAGTTTCAAGCATCCAAAACTGCTGCTGCAAAATGTCATTCTTCCAGCATTTTACCCCGCCTGCAGCTGGAAACCTACTGTCTATTAATCTGTGTTTGTAATAATCCGTGTCACGGGGAATCAATACTCCCAGCATCTTATAATGCGCGTTTGGAAAGCTGCTCCAAGGCTGCTGTGATCCATCGCCTCTGGATGTTGTGCTGCCATTAAAAGGCACAACATCTACGTTCCCCGAGGAACCATGAGGAGAAAAAACCCAAACAGGGAAACATCCATTACATCAATGAGAAAGAAAACGTTAGGGGAAAAAAACGTGTCCAGGGTTCATGCTGCTACGGTCGGTGCTTCTCAGTGAGGAAGGCTGCATGTTTGTAGCGTTTCTCTTATATGGTGTGCAACATGAAAGAGTGGTTTTAGAAAGCACCCCGCCTCTCACCCAATGCTGCCCCTACCCCACGAACCTGCAAGGATGAGCAGGTGTAGATAAAGGATGGATGGTTTTAGAAACCAATATGTGGAAGAAAACGCTTTGCCCTCTTAAAGCTGCAGTATGTAACTCTTATAAAAATTATTTTTTACATACTGTTTCTTATGGGACAGATAATCTGTGAAAAAAATCTAGCTCCTCTGCCTTCTAACTAGAAACAACCAATCAGAGCCAGGAGGCGGGTCTTAGCGCTGTCAATCTGAGCGCTGCTCATCCCCCCTTGTTCTCTGCATGGTGACAGTTTTAATAAATATATAAAAAACATTTTTTAAAAGAAAAGTTATATACTGCACCTTTAAGTGCTGTGCTATGAAACCTACATATGATTAGCTACAACTCCTACTTCAGCACCTTGTAAACATCTCATGTTAAACTTAATTAAAGCATCAGCAAATACTCTAATAAAAAGATTAAATCAATAACAGATTGTGCAAAGTCCATAAAGGACTATGTAAAAATTGAAGGTAGAATATGTAAAATCAACTTTTCTAATTTTTATATCCAGTTATATATCAAGTTATAAATGTTATGCTACTCTCTGCAGACCACCAGACTTGCAGCAGCAGCAATTAGCAAAAGCCTGGTGGAAGTGCATGTCTGCTGAGCTCATCATACAAACTACGTCTCTGTCCAACGATCCAAAGAACGGTTATCAGTGAAGTTCACTGAGACACATCCAGCACATTTCTCAAACTGTTTTTAACAGAAATAGTGCCCTGAACAGCTACAAAGTTTGTTTATACCCCAGGCCAGCCATCTATGTTAGCATTATTCCTATAAGTGTAAATATGTCAAATTGGTGAATTGGTGAAAATGTCAGCCATGCAGTTACAATCAGAGCCAAATCTGATCACAGACATGACCAACATGATATTCAAAATTTAACTCAAATTACATGTTAGTGAGAGCTGAAATCCCCGTACTTTTTTTTTTTTGCAAAGAAAAATTATGGCATTCAGTTAGCACCAAGTTTCAAAAAGCTTCAAGCACATTTAACCGCATTATATTAACTTGTCAGGGTATATATACAAATAATAGTAAACCATTCTGCAACACAATCTGTGTTTATGTTCAATCTGGCTTGACAGACACTTGAAAGAGCATCTCTTCAATCACCTGCACACACATGCTCAAATCAAAAGCACATCATCATTTCCCAGTGATTAGGCTCTGCTGCAACGTGTTGTTCAGCAACAACTCAAACAGCCTCAGGGATGAAGAGAGCAAAAACTATCAGAGTTTATTATTCAGAACAATATTAACAGGAGAAGACGACCTCAGATTTACTGACTGGTGCGATCCACTGAGGCTGATGAATAATCCGAGCAACCAGCCTGCCAAACGTATGGTGGGAGGCCGAAGATTAATGAAAAGCAATGATTAAGATTTAAGTTGGCAACCTTAAAGACGCAGGAATAAAAAACAGAAATTAGGCGTCTCGTTATGATTGTGTTTCGACTAGCAAAAACAAAGGATTCCAATAATAAATGCCTCTGTAATTCTTGGTGAATTAAACAAAATACAGTTTAATCCATCAGTGTTTCTTAAAAAGCAGAGCTCAAGTTTAGCTGGATTAGCCGGTATTTAACAGCCTGAACAGAATATCAACTAAAATTTTCTCAATATTTCTTTCTCAATTCTTTAACTTGCATCAGAAAAGCTTCTTCTTACCCTCATTAACAAACACATCGTCAATGAAACATCATGATTGATTCTTTGAGCCCCAGCTGGTCAACGCGGGGCGTCACACACCCGAGCCGACCCGAAGGCTTTACCGGCCCAGTAAAGCCTGATGAGGATGGATTTAACACTGAAGATTAAACTGGAAAATCCTGCTTAAGAAACACACTGACACAACTAGAGGAATCCAAACTTTTTACTGTTTTGTTTTGTTTTTCTTTTTTGGGGGGGACAAAAGCTGCAGAGTGAGCACTGTTGTAGTAAATAGTCACACACCGGCATAATTACCATTAAGCTCATAGCATATAAAGTGTTTGGATTTTGCATTTTCATATCTTCATTGTCAAATTTCTAAAAACAAATATGACATTTACATCCATAACCATTACTGATGACTATTAATAGGTATTTTTCTTCCCCCCTCCCCCACTGGACTCTTTTCCTATTTCTCTCTCTATTGTTGGCTTTGTTGTACACCCATTTCTAACACCTGTATTTGTTATATATCACAAAACAATACCTATTTTCTTTTCAAATAAAAAAGCGTATTTATGTAAAATTGCCAATAAATCAAAAATATAAATGCTGACAGATTCTTGATCAATACCAATAGATGATACATCTGATCGAATGTTCAATAATTTCACTCTGCAGGCGGAAGAAAGACTTGTTAGGCCAGTTAGGCAAGCACTCACTCTTTGGTTGCCTAGCAACTCACTCACTCTTTGGTTACCTAGCAACAACCTGTTGTGTGACTGGCGCAACAGCAGCTTAAGGTTTCGCTACTTTGCCTAATAACTGCCTAGCATTGTTGTGATCAAGTATTGAAGTATTAGGAAAAGTAGGAGCTTCTTAAAGAGACAGAGGACCAATTTAAAGGAGTAAAATTGTAAAATCAAATTTAATTTAAGTCATATTTGATATATGCGTTTTTTTTTTTTATAACAACTGAAGTTAACACAGTTACTTGACTGTGCCATAAAATGGCTCATAATACTGGCCCTTTAAGTGGCCATGTGCTTGGCTCAACAACTCTAAACATTTTTGACCTATTGCTTTTTGACGTCTTTCTTTTTTAAACACAAGTCAAACTTGTAACATCTGTTCCACTAGGATTAATTCAGGATCTTCCTTAGAGATCTGAAGCAAAATAAGAGTAACTCTTATTCTGCTTTCTTTTAAAAGTAGACTAATTTTTCTCATCTGACGTCAAGCAGCACCAAAATTAAAAATTAGAAACAAGTATTAAGAGTATATATTTTTGAATCAATTAATTATTTGTTAAAAGCATATTTAAATACCCAAGTGATGATATTACCTAACTCTTCCAGAGTCCTGTCTTGCAGCATAGCACAGCTTTATTTCATGTATTAGCATTTATAGAATTTAGTGGGCGGGGCCAAATCGGCTACAGACAAGGTGATTGGTCTATAGATGATGTGTATTTCTGGATAACCAATCAGCTTGCAGCAAGAAAATATGAAATAATAATATAAATACTAATGCAATTATGCATGATTTATGATGGATAATAAACTACTGCAAATTTGAGAAAATTAGTTCTTTAAGAATCTATTATCTAACATATTTATTTAAATGTTATTCAAATTACCAAACATATTAATATTTATTAAACAAACTATTAATTTGTTACATTGTGGCACTTTTGGTTCTTGATAATCTTCAACTAACGGACATAAAACTAAAAGCTAGACCAGGTTTTTATGCTCTACTGGTGTAAAAAGTGACTTCCTGAGGTAATTTAAAAGATGAATGACTAGGTACTTGATGTAAGTTTGAGGGCCTCCAGTGAGAGCAGGACTCTTTTTTTCTGTCACTGCTCATAAAGCTGAGTAAGACATGTTAGCCCTGAGAGTCAGAGGTGGGTATAACACAGAGAATATATACATACACATACATACTTTTAGTGGCTGCGGCAGCACAACAGCAAAAGAAACATTATTTATTGCTGACTAAGAGAGGAGCTGATTAAAGGTGTGAATAATAGAAGTGAGACCTGTCACTGCAGACTGGATGTTGCTCAGCCCAGCTGGGAGATTAGCTTCCAGCTCTGTCAGCCAACATACCGTCTTCAAACAGAATTCAAACTAAACTAAAGTTTATAACGAAACAAAACTGGCAACTCAACTCAGGAAATCCATCTTTGTGAGAATGTATGACTATCAAATCTAAAGAAGACGTGTTTATTTTTTATTAGCACTTTGGCCGCAACAGAACAGATTTGGGTTGAAATCCCAGTTGTGAGGTAGTTCATATTTCGCCAGCAGAACAAAAGCATGCATGTTTACTGCAGGTGCATCCATGCAGAACAAACAACCAAACAAACCAACAACATCAACAGGTAAACTGTGTTGGCTTGGAGATAAATTTCCCATGAAAAATTAATGTTTTATGAAACAATTTGATCTTTTGATGAACTAAACTTCCATTTCCATCACAGCAGGAAAAAAACAGAAACTGCGATACATCAGTTTCAGTGACCAACAGGAAGTATAACATAAAAAAAACAACTAATGTTACCATGGCAGCACTGCAAAAACACAAACTCTAACCAATTACTTTTGGTCTAGTTTCTACTGAAAATAACTTAGTACACTTTAAATAAGACAAAACCAGATTAGAAATAATGTTTCAGCAAGAAACAGGAGATTGTAAGTAAATAATTATTTAATACTGATGAAAAAGTAATAATTATAAGTGAAAATAAGACATTTTTCCAACATTGTAAGTTATAATATGGGAAAGTTGTAATAAGGAAAAATTATCTTGTTCCAATGGCAGATTATTTCACTTATAACTAAAACTTATTCAACAACATTGAGGAATTATTGACTTAAGACAAGTTCCTACATCTTGTTCAAACATTACTTGTAAATTAGTTTTGTCTCATTTTAAGTGTTCTAAGATATTTGCTCTAAAAACTAGACTAAAGTATTTTGTTAGATTTTGTGTTTTTGCAG
Source organism: Xiphophorus hellerii (assembly GCF_003331165.1). NCBI lineage: Eukaryota > Metazoa > Chordata > Actinopteri > Cyprinodontiformes > Poeciliidae > Xiphophorus > Xiphophorus hellerii. Next base: position 14,141,889 of record NC_045691.1, on the reverse strand, counting down.
TGAGCAAATTAACAGGTGGATAATTATTCTGAAAATTAAGAAAAAATGTATTTAGTACTAAAAGTCCACAGGCTGTATTATGACTAACTGTGGAAAAAGATCAAGGAGAGTGTAATGTTTTCAGTTTTTGCTTAAATTGTTCTACAGACAGTCTTGGTCAAGATTCTCTTGAAAAAGAGATTTTTAATTTCAACGGGATTTTCTTGGTGAAATAAAGGTTAAAAAACTTTAAAGAAAATGGTTAAACATACAGTATATTGACTCAGGAGAGCTAAACACTAATGCACATTATTGTTTTACTTTTTTAAAGTACGATTATCCATCCACTTTACGAGTATATGCTGTGCTGTGTTGGTTTATTGTTCTGTGGTTGTACCAATCTGAAAAGTCTTAAGGGTGTGAACATTTTGTAAGGCACTGTACTGTACATGCATAAAAATATATATTTTTAAAATGCCCCTTCAAATCTATATATAAATATGGTTTTCTATTTAAAAAAGAGAAACAATTGTGAGAAATACAGGTTGAAGAATCCCTCGACATCCTTAGACAGACTTAAATTACTGAGGAGTGGTGATAAATCGCCTTCTGTTGCGGCTAACTCTGCTCTAATGATGAAAAAATGATCAGCAAATGAAAAAGGACCGCACCAACAGCCAACGCTACACAAGATGCTAAAGTCTTTAAGGTCACCGCCTTCTTACTGCAAGGACCTTATTCAGCTTTTCCCCCGGCAGTATGCAGCACTCAGAATGACTAATGTCTCCGCACACTTAGTTCTACTTTAAACGAGAGTTGACCAATTACTCGTGTGGAAACGGTGAAAAGACGAGCCACTGCGGCGCGTCCACGCCGTGTGAGAGCTGCAGCGCCGCATGAGACCGTAATCAGCAGGATGACAGACGATGTGCTAATTAGCACCTTAGCCAAGTCTTACATTTTAAACACAGTGCTTCACCCTCATGTCATACAATCTGCTTTGCATGGCGGATTTTACACATCTACCCATTGCTGCAGGTACTCTGTAATTTCTCACATTGATCTCACTTTATATTGTGTTATAATAATAGGGCACGTAATAATTTTGCCTAAAAGAAAAAGTGGAGAGTCGATGTAAAATGAGATCTGTGTTTTTTTTTTTTATGTCAGACTTGGGGGATGTGCAAGAAAAGGCTTTGAAAATTCACATCGGAAGCATTTCAGGGTTTCATGACTCAGTGTGCGAGCCAGAGATGTTCAATTTGCATACGACAGAGGCATCATTTCGAAGTAGTTAAGATAAAATAAAACATGAAGGACGGGTTAGCTGCTGTGGCTGTTTTTTCTTTTTTAAAGTGAATTAAACAAAAAAAAAAAGGTTCAGAGAAGCCCTTGTAATTATGCTCAAAGCAGCTGGAGAGAAACTGAAAAGATTACAATTTATGCAAAAAGTACGTGATCTACCTGAAAGATGGCACCTCTTGCAGCTCATTTTTCAGATTTTTGTTAGATTTTCATATCTGTTTTTCAGACCTGACTCTTTTTTCTCTTCTCACTTGTTTCCTCTCCATAGTTTCTGCACAATATATGTAGCCGTAACCAGGCTCATGGACTGGAGTTTAAAATATAAAGAAAATCTAACTTTAAAAGATTTTTCAAACATAAAAAATAATAAATCCCTGAAATTAGACGCTGACTCCTTTCAGGAATTGCTTTATTCTTTTTAGCTATTTAATCTAGATTTTAGTCATTATAATTAGTAGTTCTTTTAGCATTTAGTGTCAGAAGTTGCTTTTTAGAATAGGTTTTCACTGTTTTCATGAAAATGAGAAGCAGGAAGGAGGATTCTAACAAACCAACCAACTGAATCCCACAACTCTTTGTTTTAACAGGAAAACATCACTGACAGAATCAGTCAGTTTGTCAACTGACATAAGAAAAGGACGCACAAAAAAACTCAGTTAACACAAGAAGAATGAGCAAAAATGATCAGATAATGCTAAAAAGGTGAAAAACTTAAAATAAAAACAGCTGCTAGAAACTGTGTTTGTGTGTTAGAGATGAATCTGGATCCAAATTTTCAGTCAGAAGAAGTTAATCAGAATGACCTCCTGAGTTCATCAGGCTGATGAATAAAACTCGGTGCTGTATGTGAATAAGAACGACTGATTACCAGACTGAAAACAAGTCAAGAACAAAACAAACGCAGGAGGCAAACCAGACATGACAAAATAATCTAAAAATGCAACAGATAGTTGGAGACAAAAACTGCACAACTGATGAATTAATAATCCGGTCATACAAACAGAAACACTTTTCATGGCGGTGTGGGAAAATATATTCATCTCTGGCAGATATTAGGTTTTCTGGCACAGGATACATTTTTCCTCAAATAGAAACTGAAATAATTTTCAGTTTCTATGTGAGATAAACAATCTGTTTGCAGCCAGGAATGATGACAAATTGGCTAGATTTTATAAAATAAACAGATTGTTTTGTGTTAATGGACGAAACTGAAAAATGTTTGAATAATTTAAGCAGATTTTATAAAAACTGACAGCGCTGTTTGGGAGTGGTGATGGTGTATCATTGACCTGTTGACCTGAACATTACACTGTAAAATTCACAAATTGAGCCCCATAACCCCAACAGGCAGGAGGCGCTCTTCTTCTGCTCATCGAAAAGACTGAAAACATTCGGAAAAATGCAGAAAAAAACAGTTGGAATAAAAATGGCTGAAGGTAACTTTCTTCTTTGGCTGCCAGATTTTTAACAATGAAAGGAAAATGAGACATAAACAATTTGGAATTTTAATCTGAAAAGAGGGAGGGGCAGCCTAGATAAACATTTAAATCTTAAGTAATCAAATGTAACCTTATATTAAATATTCTTTCATTTATCTTGCTATCACATTGTCGATGTATTGATTAAAGCATAATTAAAGGTTAAGGTCAAAACTGAAATAAAAGCTTCTATTGACCCTTTGCAACTACGTCATTAAATGAGGCGCGATGATGAACGCCGGAAGTGAGGGACGGGAGTGTTGAACAGAGCAACTGAAATTGTTTTCCAAAGTTGTTTTTGCCAGTTTGTTCATGGTTTCTACTTGTTCGAGTCGAGCTAGTTAGTCTGTGAACGTAACACAGCTGGTTGTGGCTCACAGACGGTGGTAAATGTTTGAAACAGCTAGCTTAGAAACCGAGCCGTTCTTCCTCCCTCCAGACGTGTTGAACAAATTACCGACTTTGAACGAATTCACGCCACATAATTTATATCACTATGTCATTAACGGCCTTTCCCCTTAAAACGCAGCAGGATTAAAAACGCACAAAAGACGAGATGCTAAGCAGTTTTTTCTGTGAATGCTAGGCTACATGACGGTGCGGCATTGTCTCCATGGTTACCAGTTGTTGGACGCGTACCACCTCCAAAATGTGATATTTGATATCGTTCTAATCATACTTACTTATAAAGTTTATGATCGTTAATCTTCTTACCTTGTAAAAAGTGCTGCCAATCCGCGGTTACACCGAGGGCTGCCAGTCATATGATTGAGGCTGCTATCCAGCTTAACTGATTAAAAGTCATTATAAAATGACAAGTTTGGTTTCTATCCTTGTCTGTTTGTGCAGCCGATCGGAAATTTATATTTTAAAATTTCTATTTTAAAAGTGAAATCAACTAAATAGAAGCGATATTAGGTTACATATGTCTCTCTTCTTGACAAGCTTTATTAAAGTAGCGTATTGGTTGTTTTGACGTCCGTCATGGCGGAGTGGGCGGAGTTCTGGAGAGCGTGACGTCACGTGCAAATGGTCAATATTGGATTTTGGATTAGTCCAAATGACGAGACAAGTCGTGCCTCACCAGTCGTGAAGATTATTGCACGCCGCTGCTGTGGAACGAGTACCTCCGCTGTCAGGGTCAAAAACACCACTTTTCTTGCAGTGTTCCATAATTATTGGCTTAAAACAAGTTTCTATATCTTGCTGAAAAGTTACTTAAGTTAGTTTTGTCTTCTATTTTGTCAAATGCTTGGTAAGATTTTGTGCTTTAGCTACTTCTCTCTGCTGAAACAGGTGGTGAATATTTCTATTTCACAGCCAATCATCTATTTTCCGAGCAGTAAATACACACAGAATGTTAAAGTTGGTAATATTGATTTTTTTTTATCATTACCCTGGTGCTGTTTACGGCAGTATTTCAGATTAACTGTCACTTTTATTCTCACTGTGCTTGCTGTCAGAGCTCCTCCAGCTGCAGGCCGTAATGATAATTAAAGACAAGACATGTTCGCTGGTGCACCTTCACCTATGGAGGACACTGACTTTCTGCGTATTTGGGTCTGCAGATAATGGCCCACAGGCCTAGTGGTCCACTGGGTGATTGATGTCATCTCATTAGCTGTACCACTGAGAGAGACGCAGGCTCACTTTCTCTGCACTCTGAATCCGGCCTGCCGTTTGCTCGTCGCCCCCAGCGTGACGATCCTGCTGCAGACCCCACCGGTCTCTTATGGTTCCTGGATCCTCCTTCATCAATCAGCCTCTCCTACAAGTTTTAAACTCTCCCAAATCCCACAACTCATCTACTTCTTTCTCTCAGAGGATTTTTGCTGCTCATGATTATTAACATTCCTCTCGCGTCTCTGTGCCGTGACGCCCGGAGTGTGAGATATTTCCCCTTTCTCTTGGTCTTTTACAGTCTCTCGCTCTCTCCTCTTTTCCACCTTCCCTCTGTTTGGCTCTGCGTCACCAATCGTCATCTGGTCGATCCTGTGAGGCGTTTTCCCCTGAGAGAGCTGCCGCAGAAATAAGATCTAAGGGCTGCAAAGCTCGGATCCTGCTGGGCACACTGTTATGCCCTTCAGTCAGGAACACTTGATCGTAAACAGAACGAACAGATGGGAAAATTGTAAACAGTTAAATGTGAGATTCTTTTAATTTACTGTAGCCCCAACATAGAGAAATCATTGAAGCTTTTGTTGCGTCTCTTGGGGGCTTCGCCGTCTCAAGAGACACCAGAGCTGACTGGAGACTTTCCTCAGTTTCCCTTTTTTCTTCACATTTTATAGTTAATTACTCACTCGCAGTTTTATTTATCTTCCTTTTTACTTCTGTTTCCTGGAGGCAAACATATGAAAATACTCCAAAACACCTGAGCAACTTACCGTGTTTCACTCTTAACACATAATTAAGGTTGGTGTTCTTTTACAAAAACTGAAAAAGTGTAATTTATTCTCTGAAATATAATGAACAAATGCTCATATAAGTGAAAAGGTGTCTAAAATAACTTAAGACTTAGACCTTTATCTCCTTGAAAAGACATAAAATTAAACATTATTTTTACAGTCACTTTCTGGATGGTTCTTTCAGCTTCTGTGCACCACAAGTCTGAAACAAACTTCCAGAAAACTGCAAAACAGCTGAAACACCGAGTTACTTTAAATCAACGTTAAAACCCACCTGTTAGGAATTGCTTTTGAACCAATAAATGGAACATTGACCAACATATTCAACGATTATTAATGATTTTTATGATGACATTAGTCAAAATGTAATGTTTGTTACTGGTTTCTCAACTGTATGCTGGTTTTAACACTTTTTATTTTTGTATTTGTCTTTATTATGTGAAGCATTTTGAACTGCCTTGTTGCTGAAATGCGCTATAAAAATAAACTTGATTGATTTTAATTTTATTCACACTGGAGCTAATTCTCCCAAAGGGTCAATTGAAGTCAAATTTAAAAATACTTTATTGATCCCAAAGAGAAATTAAATGTTTCTGTAACTCATTAATTAAAATTATTCACAGAGTTATTAGAGATGGCCGTTCGCAGAAAAGATCTCATATAGAGGTCTGTATTACAGCGACTCTGAAGAAGCCTCTGACTGAAGACACTCTGTTTTCTCATGAAAGGATGGTCAGGGATGTCCATCATTTTCTTTGAATCATAAAAACTCATCAATTTTCTAATTATTAGCTAAACTCAGTTTTTCCAAAAATACATTCTACATACTTTAAACATAACCTTTGTTTGTGGCCGGTTGCAGCAATCATTGCAGCTGAACAACAAAGTGTAAATATGTAATGGTGACACTAAAACCTTATATTATATTACTGGTAATCACATTATAAAAAACTATTAAAATGGGACATTTATTCCACAAACATCCACTTACTATGTAACAGTAAACACATTTTTCACAGTAAAACTTCAAGGTACTGGAAATTATATAAGGCTATTATTGCCTGTAACACTCTTAGTGACCTTTAGTATCTTGATCCCCATGAATTATGGCAGGCGTTAGCATCCGTTGATGTGAGACTGTCTAGCTGAATGTTATGCAAAATGTGCATTCATGATATTTTAAAATAAATAAATGCTTCAATCCAAACCATCGTTTGCAACGTTATTATTGCGCACACTGTCATTAAAATGCGGAAAATGATCTGTAGACAACTCTGCGTTCTGCACGAGTCTCTCTTCATTGCATGTCACAACACAGAGGAGGTGCTAATGATGCTCCACAAACAGAGAAACGACAGCAGGCACCTTCAAATTACCAGAAACGTATTTAGATTTGCAGAAATAAGAATTCATGTTTAATTTTAGATTGTGTGAGGACTAAAATTGTCATTTTTTATATGTTTGCTATCCCATAAATAATAAAAATAGTAAGAAACATTTAAAACTGCCTGTGTGACTGTTCTATTTTGTAATTTGTAATCCTTTTCAATTGTTTTGCCGATACTTGATCAATGCATGACCGTCTGCGGAAAAAGGTTCAATGCTCTACACAGTCTATGAGCAACCATAAGAAGTCAAATAATTATTTTCTTAATTACTGAGAATGTGGAGCCAACAGGCTGGCCATGTCGGCCAATCCAAGCATTCACCATGCAAAGAAGAAGGAATTTTTATTAGAGCAGACAGAACGACGAATAGCAAACAAAGAGGCATCAGCTGTACAGTTTTGACTTTTGAAATTCAAAATGTGTCAATTTGCTGCAAGGGCAAAAGAAATATTAAATTCAGCTACACATATTGCATGTATTTCAGAATTTAGGGCGTAAAATGTGCAATCTGTTTCAAGAGGAAGTGAGTTAATCTGACAGCAGCAGTTTTTCTATTGACCGAAAAATTGCACAAGTTGAAATTATGACAATGAATTCTCTTGATGAAAACACACCAATTAAAAAAAAAAAGCTTTTTTTGATAAAAAGCTTTTTTTGATAAAAAGCTTTTGCGCTGGATGAAGGATCAAACGAGTGAAGTGATCAGCAGCGAGATGCTACTACTGCCAAAAACGCCAAAGAAAACAACAGGAAGTAGTATCATTATCTGCATAATATTAGTGGGGTTTTTCATTGAACATATGACAGGAAAATAAATTGTACTGTCTCAAAAATACTCAATTAACCATAAAAAACCTATTTTTTTATATTTTATTCCACCTAATCATCAATGTTACATTTTCTAAAAGTGACATTTTGCACAATTATCCAAATCCTGTTTTTAAAACTTAGTGAAATTTAAGTTATGAAAAATAAATCTATCTATAAATTATACATCACACAGTTTTGTAAGGAACCTTTCAAGGCTTTTCAAAATGTCTTTGTGCCCTTTTTGTTGCATTTTCCACTTGATGGGAATTCTGTGGTTTTATTTATTTCTTTTTATAGAAAAGAAGAAAACTGAGATTCCTTGACCTCAATCATGGCTCAAAAATAAATATTATTTATTGAAGGTTTTAATAGCAAATCTGTAAAAAAATTCAATTCAAATTTGGTGTTTAAAACCCAAATATTGTAAATACCCTTGGAATTAAACTATGATAGAAATGTTTAAATACAGAGCTGGAATCAAAGAATATTTGGGACATTTTTAATGGAATATTTTCAGATTGACAAGAATTAAACTAAATATTAAAACTTTTTAATCATCTATGTATTATTCAATATGAGGCTCTAACATACCAGCTGTAGCTCCATTACATACTGTTCCCTGATGTTGGTATAATACTCCCACTCTGCATAATGGTGAAGTTTAAACATGTAACTGGGAGCAAACCAGCATGCTCCATGGCTCCAGTTGGCATTCTGTCTCACCACTGTTGCCTAGCAACAGCGGAGCCATCAACCTTTGGTTTAAAAGTTAATCCTCTCTGAGGAAAATGTTAAAGGAAGGCAGAGAAAACAGAGCTTGGGAATAAATCACCATGACTGACGATTAGAGAGAGACAGGGAAGAAACAAAACAATGGATGACGAGGATTAAAAACAAAAAGTCAGAAGAAGAAACTTCAGACTTTCAGCTTGTAACTCATACAGAAACTATTCACCTCGATTCTGAGCGTCTTTGAGTTTGACTTGCATTATATTTTCTTAGGTTTCCCACAGCTTCTTCGTTTTCCACTTCTTAATAATAAATTATTCACTTCTTGAATCTATAATTTATTTTTAGCATAAAGAACAACAACATAAATCTGACATAAATCTTTTACGGCAAGCTGTTTTCTCAGTTTTTCACCCCGTTATCTGTATGGAAAGCAGCTTTAATACAAATATTAACCTCCAATACATTTTAAAAGTATTGATACCTTTTGAACTATTTCACATTTTCAGTTGAATTAAAAAATACTTAATTATGACAGCGTATCAGGGTCACTGTAGGCAGAAAAAAATAGAAAATTTCTGCCAAAAACTCAGATATTTTTATATTAATCTCATAAATTTTCTATGAAAAAAAAATGTAGAAATTTCCAGTTTAATTTCAGAAATTTCCTAAAAAAACAGGAACATTTCTGAGCTTGAAAAGTCAAACATTTGCGAAAGAAAAAAAAAATTAATTTTGATATTAGTCTCATAAATTTTCTACAAAGGCAAAGAAATTTCTGAGCTTGAAGTCAAATAATTGCTAAAAAAAAAAAAACGTGGAAATTTATGAGTTTAATCTCAAAATTTCTTATTATTTTGCAGAAGTTTTCTCCATTTTTTCTATCTTCAACGGTCCTAATACACCACCGTACTTAATCACAGAGGGAAGTCAAATTAAAAAAGAGTTGTGACATTAAAACATTATAACTTCATTTTTACTGTTTTAACGACAAAATTACGATCCTCATACATAATAGTGTTATAAAAATGCTTTTTAGTAGTTAAAGGGACTTAATTCAAACAAAATCAAAATAATAGGAGCTTAGAAATTTCAAGAAGTTCATTCATAGAAAAACAGAAAAGAACAAAAAGTCAGTTTCTCACCCTTACTACTTTTGCTTAACATGCAAAAAGTACATAATCTATTAAAAATCCAATCATTCACATATATAGAATGCACCTGTCGCAATAAAAAATAAATTAATTGTATGATAAATTAAAACGAGGTCAATAATTTCCATTTGCATGCGATATGATTTTTCTGTTTTGTCTCTATCAGAAACTGGATGACAAAAGTCTTCAATCTGGTGTTTTGGTCTCTACTACCCCCTTTTTTGAAAAACAATTTTGTTGACAGAGACTTCATAATTCATTTTATTTGTTAGTTCTATTCTTTATTTATTTGGGATGTTTAAAATGTCTTCCAGTTCCTTTGTTAAACTTCGAAGTTTAGTGATCTTTGAGAATGTGTTCTAGCATTATTATGCCCCTACCATTTTATTACTTGAAAATGGCTTGAAAACAACAATATTATCATTTATCTGGGATAATGTATGGTCAAAATCTGTTATTGTGACAGGCTAACATACGTAGATAACTATAGCAATTGTCCCTTTCAACAGAGAGAAAGTCTCCTGTGTATCAGCTGTCCACATATTGCTGATCACAAGGTTAAACGATAGCACAGCATGTTCACATCCATATCTGCTTCCAATCATAGCACAAGGCTGCAGAAACACAACCACATAAATCAAAGGTTCCTGCACAGCAGATGGATGACAACCTTAGAGGTCAGAGGTGGACGGCAGCAGCCGAATTGCTCTGCATTGCTACCTTTATGAGCCTTGTATAAAATGTAACGGATCGTTGCTGTACCTCCATTCATCTCCGCTCCACGCTTCCACGGCACGCAGCTGGGTCGCAGAACCTTCTTGGTCGTCAACATGGAAGTAAAATCCATATTTCTGCTGCTGTTGCAGCTTCAGTTTACAGCAGTTTACTGCTCTGAGGATCTCAGATAGAGATTACCAGGAGGACCCGATCCCGCCCCCTCCTTTTAGCCTCCTTTCAATTTATGTTAAAGGGTTTTCTGCACCCTGAATCTGTCTTGCCAGTCTGACGCGCCACACTCCCAGTTAAACCAGCAGTCTGGGAATGGCAGATGGGCCAATCCTGTCGCAGGCCTAAGAAACTTACTCTTCAAGGCTTAATAAGTGTCACTGTGAAGTCAGGGCCTCCATAGTCCAGCAGCATGGGCCGACAGCTGTTTCAAACTGTATGAGAAAGCTAATACCTGACAGTAACAGAGGGACATGAATAAGGCTGAAGACAATCTGGATTTAATCCTTTGATGTAAGCCGTATTACAGGATTCAACAAGGCACAGATTAACATGAGAAGACTTTATAATGGCTACAGAAATACTGATTATCACCTTAGAGACATACTGTCACCTGCTGCGTTTCCCTTAACCGTAACATTAAGAAAACTGAAATTACGAAAATAAATTCTCTTAATGGAAACAGTCCAAATTTGGAAAAAATGACAAAACATTTTTTGCACAAGGATGCTGTTGTTTTTCAGTTTTATCGAAACACATTTTTTGAGTCATACGAGTCATGTGATCGACAGTCAGATGTTACTGCTGAAAACAAAAACAGGAAGTAGTAGGCGGTTGATGGTTTTTTTGTTGTTTTTTTACAAACAGTATCGTACAATTCATAAAAGTTGTGTCATTCGAATGTGTTGAATCTAAAGCTCTTCTGTAAAATCCTTGACTAAAATTTCCCAAAACGCAGCATACGTAGCAGCTCCCAAGTATGAGGGGTTTGTCGCTCCAACGTCTGAATGAGATACCAACGTCTCTGATTGGCTGATAGATGCTGAGAGCTAGTGTCATGGCTGAATTATGAATATTGCTCGTTACCTAGCAACAACCTGCTCAAATAAGCTGCCATGATTTTTAATGACTTGAACAAGAATATTCACGTGTAATTTTAATTTACTTTCTTATTTAATAAGCAGAATATAGACAGATTTGCACACATTTGTAATGGAAACACAGCTAGTGTCTGTTATTCATCAGGACTTTTTTCTGAACACAATTCTTCCTTGTACTCTGTTCAAATTACAGTATACCCACTTTGCCCCATTTACTGCCATTTAAGCAACATTCATTTCCTTTCTTAGGGTTCATTTTTCAGCGCAATCCAATACTGTACGTTTTCAGCTGACGGCTCAAAAATGTTCCCAAGTCTTCACCTTTGAATAACAAAGAAAATGTCTCCAGCACACGACTTCCACCATTCATGCACAATTTACTCAAGCTGCTTTTGGCACTCAGGTTTTAGCCATGTGCCAAGGTTTTTACTCTTGAATCAGCACTAATTTGTTACAGCAACGGAATAGAAAGTCTATGTTTCTCCAAGCTTCATACTTTATACACACACCTCGCTCTACATGATGAGACAGCTTTGACAGGAGCCAAGGTGGACGTCAGGAGACGAATGACAAGGTTTTAAAAATCTACATATAAATGAAGTTAGGCCAAATAAGTACTATATGTTCCATTGGCTTTTTGGACTGCTGCATGAAGAGGACAGAACGACCGAGACGAAAGTAGTAACACTTTCGTCTCGGTCTTGAGTTTGTTCTGTCCAAAGGAAGTGTGTGTGACCAGTAACACCTGCAGGATACTATCGGAGGGTACACACAAAAACCATCAGCGTACCTGAGCCAAACAAGTAGGCCGAGTGCGATGCGCCTGGCGCACTAAGAACAACGCTTTTCACCCACACAAGTCTATGTGACTTTCAAAGGATAAGTAGGTGAACTGACAACATTTGCTTCATTTCTACTCTTTCTGAAAAACATTTCCTTGAGATGTGACCATTTAAAGGGGACCTATTATGCAAAAATCATATTTTGCACGTTTTTAAATTTCCATTTGCATCTCAACTGCTTCTAAAAATGCAGAAGTGCCTAAAAAAACACCCAGATGTTTTTGGGAATAAGTTCATGTTTTTTGGTGTCTGGAAAATATGTTGTTTCCAAAGACTCCCAATTGCCAACTCACGTTTGAGGGAAACTGTGCTGTTACCTAGCAACTCTAGCCCAGACCTGTTACCCAGCAACCCAGGCCTTTGTTGGTTTTACCACTGTATGTGATGTGCAATGGCTGCTGGAAGAACAACCCTCTTGTTATTGACTTATCATCCAGAAACCACATTCTTGTTTGTTGTGCAGGAGGCTCTACTTCTGTTTTTCAAAGATGTATGGTTGTACAATTGCACATCATTTGCAGCCATTTTCATGTATGAGTGTAAACACTGAGTTGGGGGCTTGGTCAGCAGTAGCTTATTTGGATTTAAAGTGACAAGGCACCCTAAAACAGCTCATTCTGAAAGGAGCTCAAAATGGACAGAAATGACCAGACTACAAACAAAAAGAACAATTTTGTGTAAAAAATGTAAAGAACTTGTTTTGGATAGTCCATATACCTGGCCTAATCTGTTAAAGGAAGCAAAATAGGTCACCTTTAAAAGTTTGTTTGCGTACAGTCACATTTAGCTCATGGAAAAAAGCGCAAGCCTCCAAATAGACAAAAGTAAACAAACCAATAACATTTTTGCTGAGGGATGTTCGTGCAACAACCCCCTTAGACGCACACAGGCAGTACACACAGGGTGTTTCTTTTAAGTTCCTCCACAACTTTACCTCCGTTCAGCTTTGTTCCTTCATCTTCATGATGTTGTTCACTAATGTTCTCTACAAATCTTAGAAATCTAAGAACAGCTGAATTCATACTAAATTATAAGCAAGTGAAATATTTCCTGATAAGATGATTTCTGAAGTCAGTTGGTTGCACTGGATTTTTTTGGGGGGCATCAGAGTAAAGGTTGTTGAATGTACATGTGCAGCACATTTCTGTACAAAGTTTATTTTGCATGGCATTGAAAACCCCAAATCATTTAAAAAGACCAATGAATGACACATAGGCCTATAATGAGAGGCTGAGCTCTGTTTTTGGGCGGTAAAATAAAGATCCACCCATCAAGGCAGTCATGTTTGTAAGACCTCACTCAGCAAACAGCACAGCCAGCGTTTAGCTGCGCAAGGACGGACAGGAGTCGTGCCTGAAGGAAAGAACCAATTAGTTTTGACCCGTCACCTGACAGTCTGCTCATCCTCAGCCTGATGGAAGAGCCACTCCTGGCAGCTCATTCAAACCAATTAAAGTCTGGGGGAGTCGCCCCCTCACATACTCATTACCTGCCTCTCACACCGATCTGCTGCCCTTCATCTTGATTGTCTATTAAGCGTCTCTGTATTTTAATCCTTCAGATAATTATTTCTGCTTAAAAAAAAAATCTTTTAGTTTCTGTTGTTCTTGTTGACATCCTCACATTTTTTCGTGTTTTGGTCTTGCTTTGTATTTTTCCCCTGCAAAAAAGTGATGCGATGGCCAAAAGAATTAGCAGTGTTTTTTCACTGCAAAAACACAAAATTTTACCAAGTATTTTTGGTCTAGTGTCTATTGCAAATATTTTAGTATACTTGAACTAAACAAAAGTAACTTAAAAGTAACTTTTCAGCAAGAAATAGAAGATTGTTTTAAGTCAACAATTCCTTAATATTCATGAAAAATTACTAGATTGTTTCATTAATAAGACATTTTTCTCATATTAAAAGTGTCAGTGGTACTCAATACTTTCTTTTTTAATCAACACTAAGGAATTATTTACGTAAAACAAGCTTCTATTTATTTCAGAAAAGTTACTTCTAAGTTAATTTTGCTTTATTTCAACATTTTTGCACTAGAAAACTTGACCAAAAGTACTCTAAGATTTTGTGTTTTTGCAGTGTTGTTCCTGAAAGATATTATTAGTCATTTTGGACATTTTGTATGACAAATTTTAGACCGCATTTCACACAGAAGATACAATCCCTCTCTAATGTAACAGGAAACCGACAAACTGTAGGAAAACAATATTGAGACAGAAAGACCTCTACGACCTGAGCAACCCTTAGATGTTGTGGTACGAAGAGGTGAGCTCATGTCAAAGACTCGACGTATTTATTTGGAAGAGCTTTTTAAGATGTCCAAACAGTTTATCTGGATCTAGAACGAGCCAAATACTCGCATTCCTTCTTTCAAAACTTGCTCCAAACAATGTAAACATAAAACTTCAACTTTGGAGAAGATTTCTACTAAGCTGTGAGATGTTTGGAATTCCCCTGTTGTCAGCAGAGCTGCAGGCGAGCGGAAAGATGTTTTTCCCACCACAACACATTAAAAGAGAAGGGATGGGAACAGGAACAAAACATTTTACTTTCAAAAGAAGCGCCTTATGGTCATTTCTTCTTCAAAAGAGGATTCATAATCAGCATTACCTTCTGCTTTCAGCCTGGTAAAGTGAATCCAGCCTTAATAATTACTGTTCCCGGCTCCGGGTACTCATCCATATTTTCATTTATTTATAAAGGCAGCACAGTGTGAAAGAAGGCCACTTTAATTCCCCGCAGAGTTTGTGTTGACTTGTTGAAAGGTCAAAATATGAGTAATAAGGAACAAAGTTGCATCGATTAACAGGAATTAATGGTCACTTGAGCTCTGGGATGTATACCAAGAACGCTAATTGAATCCAGATGGAGCATTCAGTGAAAACACAACAGAATTGGTGTTCATGCTGTTATTTTTTGAGGAAAAAAATATCAAGCATATTCCACATGGTTGACATCATTAGCAGCAAAGTGTCCCTTTTGCATGTTTGCCTCTTGTTTACAAGGTAAAATTTCTCTGTGGTCTAAATGTTTAACATCTGACAAACATCTGGAAAAGAATCTGATGATGCTGTCGATATTCGGTTGATGTCGAAAAAACACTATTTCACAATTGTTGTGTTTCCATTAAATTAGAACACAATTAAAATCACATGTGAGTGAGTTTGTCATGTGATAAGTCATTAAAGAAACATGCCATCATCTTCCTACCACTTCCTGTCGTCTTCATTGCCTTTTCCACCAGTAGTAACATCTGGCTGTTGATCACAAGACTCGCGTAATGTGGAAAAAAAGTATTTCCATTGCAGTTTTGTGAAATATACCAATTCCGACACAATCATGTTTTGCCATGTTCCCATTAAGCAAATTTATTTTCATAATATCAATTTGTGTAAAACTGGTTCCAGTTAGTGACAACTGGAACCAGACAATAACGCATTTTCCCATGTATTTAATTTATTAAAAATGATTTCCTTCATCATTTCCAGTTATTCCTGTTGTTAGATTCATGTTCTCTTGCTTTGTGTTTTATTTCTCTTCATAGAAGTAACACCGGGCTGTTCTTCTGTTAAACTGACACCTTCAGTGTCGCAGCTTTTTTTGTCTGAAGTCCACTATTTTGATTTCACGACAAACACACTCAGGTTCACTCTATTTATTCTAACAAGTTAGAAAATCCAGTTGGTGGTCACCATCAGTCCAGCAGCTTCAGCCCAACAGTTACAAACAGCAACAGAAAAAAAAAAAAAAGGGGGGGGGAGGTTGTCAGTTACTGGTTGCTACGGTAACCACCAACTGTCAACAGAACTTGAATGTCAGGAGAAAATAACTTTTTGACTCAACAGAATGAATTTGATGAATAAATAAACCAATTTGACAAACTTCACATCTGAAGTAAAACCCTGTTAAAGCGATTTTCAACCCTCTAAAGGTTCTCAATGAAATACAATGAAAAGTATAAAGCATAGTGCTAAGTGAGATGACCAAAGCAGTTTGTTGAATTTCACCCCTTCACTTTCATAATTAGACATCTACTGTACTTCAGCTAAAATGCACATTTCTGAGCTCGGTCAACGGTGTGGAAAGTAATTTTCCTGCTGTATTAAGACAAATATAAAAGGAGACCAACAGTGTTCAGGCAGCCTCTCTGTGTAATTGGCCCACAGGAGCGTGACACAAGTGTTGTGACCAGCAGCTCAGCTCTCCTCTCCCTTTCTACAGCTACTGTGTGTCACACATCTGTAAAGCACTCTCACAGCCCCTCCTTCACTAATAACACCATAATGATGCCACTGTTAGCACAGCGTTGAGGCAGTATGCTTTATGGACTGACCTCTAAAATCAATTCGGCTGCACACAGAATCTAATAATGGAGGCAGGTCTAAAGACTCCCTCTCTCCAATCCTTGAATCTGACAGCCTTATCTCACAAAGCCTCTAACATACATCCTCTTGTTGTTGCTTAATTCTTGTTTCTTCTGTGTTTCACTTTAGGAGCTGGGGGATGGACAGTAAAATGGTGTAAAGTCTGCAGCCCAGTGACTCACATCAAACTCAAATGGGAGAAGTAATGGACTCCTTTATATCTCCTGTACATTATTTATGTAATGTTAAAGCTGCATTGTGTAAGTTGCATAAATAATATGGTTTTTTTACATATTTGTTAAAACTGTCACCATGTCATGACAGTATGTTATGAGACAGATAATCTGTGAAAAGATCAATCTCCTCCACCTCCTCCCTGAGCTGCTATTGCTGACTACAAAAACCCTCCGCTCCCGACCAAAAACAACCAATCAGAGCCAGGACAAAAGTCTTAACGCTGTTAATCAAACTCATGTACTCGCTGCTCAATGTGCTAATGGCAGAGAAACAGTCAATCAAGTTTATTTGTATGGCACATTTCAGCAACAAGGCAGTTCAAAGTGCTTTACGTCATAAATACACAAAAATACTTAGTCATGAAGTCAACAAATGAGAAAACCAGTAAACATTACATTTTGCCAAGTGCCATACATCAAAATGTTGGTCAATTTGTCATGTGTTATAGCTGAAACGCAAATAAACAGGTGAGGTTTTAGTCCAGATTTAAATAATTCACTGTTACAGAAAAAACATTTATCCACCTTTATTGGTGGCTATGCTAACTAGCCTGAGTGTTCACAACAGGTTGTGCTAGCTGCGCCAAGACCCTCCTCTTGGCTCTGATTGGTTGTTTATAGTTAGTGTCAGTTTCAACAAATACGTTGAAATTTATATATACTGTATATATACAGTATATATATATATATATATATACAGTTCAGACCAAAAGTTTGGACACACCTTCTCATTGAATTCAATGAGAAAGTGTGTCCAAACTTTTGGTCTGTACTGTATATACAGTATATACTTGTATATATATATTTTTTATAAAAGTTACATACTGCAGCTTTAATAGTCAGAACTTGTTTTAATGAAATGTGCAAAAGTTTTTTTTAGCTCTGTATGGAGGACAAAATGGATCGAAGACTCTACCATAGAGGCTTTACGTGTCCATTAGAGTTTCCAGTGTTTCTACTTTTGCAGCAGGGATGGAACAACGGCATATTTGGGGGTTTGAGAGCACATTCCTGGACAGAGAGACTCAGTGAGTTTCTGGCTGCGGTTAATTATGGGAGTCTGTGGGAAACCCCTGAATCTGAAAGCCTCTCCCAAAAAATAAAAAAAGCACAACTTGAAGTAATAGCAGCTAATGTGAATGAAACTGATTGCTCAGTGGAGACAGCTGAATATTTCATCGCTTATGTCCAGTCATAAGAGCTGTCATCATTGCTCAATGTGGCAGCCAGTAACAGAATATATAATGACCCCAGACAGAAAAACTGGCAAATAAAAAATTAAGGGTAGGACTTTAAGGTGTAATTTTGTTCAAATACTCTGAAAAACAAATCATTTTTATATCTTTTACAGTTTGGATTATACCAACCCATTGAATAAATTAGAATGGTGTTGAAAAGCCTATTTATTTTAGGCGCTTTAACACTAAGTGGAACACATCATTTAGATGAATTACACACAGATGGTTCTCTGAAAGCCATGATTTCAGTTAAATATCATGATTTATAATTAAAAACATGACATTTAGAATTAGAATATTACACCAGACTAGGGATGCACATTAATAATAATATATATTGTGATAGACACTTGATCAATATCAATAGATAATTTGTCTGATAGAATTTTCAATAATTTCACAGAACCACACAGCATTCTGGGGGATGTAGGCAGAGGAAAGACTTTAGACCACAGGTGTCAAAACTCCAGTCCTCAAGGGCCACTGTCCTGCAGTTTTTAGATGTGCCACAGGTACAAAACACTGGAATGAAATGGCTTAATTACCTCCTCCTTGTGTAGATCAGTTCTCCAGAGCCTTGCTAATTATTCTATCCAGGTGTGGTGCAGCAGAGGCACATCTAAAAGTTGCAGGACACCGACCCTTGAGGACTGGAGTCTGACACCCCTGCTTTAGACACTCAATCTCTCATGGGCAGCCAAGGAAGATTGGTGGAATTAACTCACTCACTCATTCTTTGGTTACCTAGTAACTCACTCTTTGGCTACCTAGCAACAACCTGCTGAGTAACTGGTGCAACAGTTTAAGATTTCACCACTATCCCTCATAACTGCTTAAAAATAAAAAGCAATGGCAAAATTTATGTTTACAAAGACCTAATTTTCATGTAAAACAGGAACATCAAGTAATTTTTAAATAAAAACATCAAACTTAATCCCAACAGAGGAGAAATCAGTAAACAACTAATTCAGTGAGTTTTATTTGATTCAGTTCAATTATCTTCATTTATCTAACATCAGTTCACAACACACTATCTTGAGGTACTTTAAAAGATCATAAATGGGAACATACAATCAATTCAATCCATTCAAACAGAAAGTCAAGTACATAAATCCAAATTCATTACCAGCTACTAAAACAATGCAAACAAGTTCAGCTTAATGTGACAAAGAGTAAAACGTTTTCTATCTAGGAAACCCAGTTGATTGACCTGAGTCTCTAATAGTGGACTTCCTTATCTTGAGTATGTAAGTGGCAGCAATGGAAGGGAAAACTCCAACAGAACCAGAATCTGAACAACCAACTGGGGAACGTGAAGAAGACTAAAGTCCAGGACAATGTTCTTGTTAAAAAAAGACGAAAGTTAATTGCAGCAGCAGCCCATTTAGTGACTTCGTCTAGGAGAGAAACACAGCTAAACATTTGAAGGTCTGAATCCATAGTAAACTAAAAACGTAGTTAGTCACAACAATAGTTCCTTCAATTGCATTTGCCAAGGAGAGCAGCCATTTGTGAAGAAAAATATGAATGAAGCTTCAAAAGATTCATTTGTATAACTGCTGTTTATGAACAGAAATTATGTTAACACTAAAATATGTGATGTCACCAAAAGCCTGATGGGATAAATAATGCCGTTTCCTGTAATCCTGGTTTACTATATCCCTTTAAATGGAAATTACACACAGCTCAGTTGGATATAAATAGATAGTAAGAAAAAAATAAAATTTTTAATCCTTTTTTAATTCAGTGACTAAATATTCCACAGTTAGCTACACTGGGAAACATTTGCACACATTTATTATAATTCTCAGAAAATTATTCCATCTGTTAAAATAGATTTGTAGTTACTTTTTCCTCTGAAAATGCAGATCTACTCTAATCATTAAATATGAAAATGAATGTAATTAATTGCCAGAGAGGATATTAGCATGTGTTTCTAATCAGATCATTTTATGTGGAAAATTGCGGCTGAAAGCAGATGCTTCTTACATAAAGAAAGCAATTACTCTAACCATTGATCTGCCTGCTTTCTAGCTAAGAGAGGCTTGTGATAAAGATGATATTTTGAACTGGCTACACTAAAATAGGAAGTCACAAAAAAACATCTAAAAAGACCAGAAGCTTGGAGAAAAATACTTTTGGGGATCCAGATGCACTTATGGTTAGAGGCAAAACTTGCTGCAGACAATACTCTGGAGTGGATATACAGAGACATTTTAGTTAAGAAATGTTTGTATATATGGCTGTGAACGCTTTATGCAGTAATTGGAAACAAGATAAATATTAGTGTATGAGCTCCTCACCAGGAGGAAACGGAGAGAAATAGTTTAACACTAACGCCTTCAGGCTGCAAACAACAAATATTTAATAGGATGGAGCATGTATATATGCTTTCAGGGGTCTGAAAATGCAACAAAAATGCTGCATTAAACATTTGCATTGTATTCTCCCTTTAATATTCCTAAAATATAGACAGGCTGATAGAATAGACTGCTAAAAGAAAGCAGGATAAAGTTCTCCCAAGTTTTCAAGCAGTGCTTCATCAAGAGTGCATAATCTTGTTTGTGAACTTCATGTTCTTCCAAATGATGAGAATGAAGACTGGATCTATTTATTCAGACTAATTGGAAGCAGAGGTGCTCAGAGGAATGCCCATCAGAAAGTAAACAAAGAGGTATGTGGCAGTGTGAGCCATCTGTTCTCATCTGCAACAGCGTGAAGAACCAACAGTAGGTAAAACACAATTATTCTGTAGTAAACGCAGACTTTGATGGCTAAGTTTTTCATTCTTTCATGTCTCTCTCTGGGCCTTTTATTAAATAACAAAAAGCTTTGACATGAAAAGGTCTATTTCTTCATGTACACACACAAGCAAAAACAAAATAAGCACAAAACTAGTCAGTACAACTTTAAACAAGCTGAACTCTTCTGCTAATATCATAAAGTTTGACCCAAAAGTGGCCATGATGTGATTTAAAGCTTCAGTTAGACTACGCCACGCTTTTTGTGTGGTTGCACTAGAGGCCTTCACCAAAAGCAATCAGGCATTAAATGAGCAGCAAGACAAGGGACAGATATGCAGCAAAGGTCCGAGGGTTGGTTACCGAACCCTGGAGAACCTACTCTATTACTACGACCATCAGCCCTGACTTTTCTTTAACAGAATTTTTTTTCTCTACCTTTTTAAAATTTGCTTCTAAAATCTAAACTTTCAATAAAAACTACTGAAATACCAATTCTACCACAGCATGTGACGTTAGCATCAACTAAGAGTGCACCGACTACAGTTTTCAAGCCAATCGCCAATCCTTAAAAAGCTTGAGCTGCCGATTCTGATTTTGGTTGACATCAATTTTTTTTATAACTCACAACCTCATAAGTTCTAGAGGGGTCAGAGAAGTCACAAAATGTATCAATAAAGTCACTAAGATGTCAACAGTAGGAAGAATACTCATAGTTCCCACAAGTCTGAACCGGAAGTGATTTGCGCCACTGAACCGCCATCTTGGTAGACGAGTGCAGCACAAACCATAGATGAACCACAGCTTTGAGACCAACAAAAAGAAAACATATTGACACTCTTGACCAATATATATCAACAAAATGTCTGCAGTCAGGATCGACCCATATGAGACAGAGAATGAAAACATGTCAGATGAAATGAACAAGCTGCATCCGATGTCCTGCTATGACATGGTTCACTACTTAGTGAACACGATGAAATGTGTAAACCATGGAGGAGCTTCAAGGCCTGAAGTCCATAGACACCTACAATCAATGTTTTGTAAAGGACTTTCGAACTCTACACATGAACGACACAGTTCTGGAGACTGGCAAAGTAAGTACTAACACGTAGGCCATGTTCTTCTTAGCTTGCAGATAAAAGCTACATTAGCTAAGCTAATTTCAATGGTTTGGCAGTAAGTACTGCAGTAAATATCACTAATATTTATCTTAGTATCTACACAGAGATGAATAGAGTACTTAAACCTTTTAATTATGTAACAGTTGTAATGTACTTACAGTATATTGTTAAGTTAGATAGGAACGAGAAGAGAGCTATTCCAAAGCTTGTGGTTTGTTTATTGTTGTCTTAACAACTCGATGGCAAATGTCATGACAGTTGAATACCTACCAAGATGGCTGTCGGCTACAAAGCTCCCGGAAGTGTGATGTCACATGAGAACTATGTACTGTTAACCACACACATGAACAGTGACCTGGTGTTCAAATCTATACAAGCAAATCGCACCAAAGAAGGACAAGAACCTTAGTTCATCTTAAAGGGACTAAACACCTCAAGTGTCATAGAGATTATTTAGGTTGTTGTTTTTGTTTTGTTTTTATTGAAAAAGCTACAAAATAAATTATAAATAGATGTAATATACAGTAGGTGTAATCTTTTTAATATTCAAACCAAGCTAAGCTCTTATTGATTTTCTGATGCTTCATCAACGCGCTTATCCTAATGGAGTTTTACATCATTATCACACAAAAGCAGAATAAATAAACAGCTGGATATGATATAAACAAAATAATTGAATAGAATCCTCCTGCACCAAGAGATTTGACTCTTGGTATTGAACTTGCACATTGTTGCTATTTATGGATTGTGGATGTATAATAGGGGTACAGCATCCTGACAATGTTTTGCGTGTTTTCTGCCAATCAGTCTTGTCGGAGGCCAGCGTGAAGCCGATTATTTAGAAAAGCAGAGGAGTCTTCTGCTTATCGTCAGCTCTGCGGGAATGTCATGCTTTGCATCCTCTGTATACAGAGAGGGAGCCCTGCTCTTCCTCAAAACTTATTTTCCTCCACTCCTCATCCTTTTTCTCCTTGGGGGGAACGGATTTACACTGCAACCGCGGCAACAATATACAGCGGCGATAAAAAGTCTCTGCTGTTAAAGCAATGAGGCATTTTAATAGGATCAGCCAAGACTGTTGTGAAGGCAACCAGGATGTCTCTCATTCGCTGTCTGTCTGCTTGTCTCTTTCTGAGAGCAGAAGTTTGGACTCGACGGGGATTTGGATGACTTCAGGTGAAAACAATGTGTTAGATGTGATGAATGGTGGCATGGCAGAAGAAATGCGATCATTATCTGCGTCTCCTGTTGTGAAGAAGCGATAGCTGCATTCAAACAGTGGCTATGAAAAGCTCCTCTTGGGAGAATAATGCTAACCCCTGTACAGCAAATCTCTTCCCCCCTAAACGAGTGTAATTAATGGAGACATGAGGAACATCCTGCACACATTCCAGTCTGCTGTGCGAGGCGTCACTGAGATACCTGTACATCCAGCAGACCTCTCAATCAGCCCGGCTGGAGTTAAATCCTTTGATTCGGCTCATTTCTTCTTTTTGAAGCCACTGCCTGATCCTCTGCAGAAAGTGGTGACTCAGAGGTAACGTAGTAGGCCTACAGTGCAGACAGATTAATCAGATTTGACCTTTTCATCTACAATCTCTGTGTTTTTCCAGGACTTTTTAAAATGTCCTTGCTGGATTGCAGGTCGAAGCAAAATAAGCTCTTATTCATGGCGAGCACTGTCCCAAGTTCTTCAAATTATACAAGTTCAAATGTCCTTGATAGTTAATTTGCTCTGAAATTTGTTGAACTTTTGCAGTTTGGGTTGTTTTGTTGCTTCTTTTAAAAGAAATTACAGTCTTGTGTAAGGAAATACAACTTTATGACTTCAATTAAGAGCATCCACCAATCAGGGACCCTGTTATGTTTTATGAGTCAGCTGGTAAAAACAGGTGTCAGATTAAAGTTTTCAAATGATAAAGTAAAATTTTATTACATTGCATGTAAGATTTGAGCAGTTTTATTACCATTTATTGTCATAGTTAGTGAAAATTACAACAAAATTACAGTTTCAAAGGAGAGAAATAACAGCTTTCTTGAACTGTACATAAGTAATACTGCAAAAACACAAAATGTCAAGTATTTTTGTTTAATTTGATGTGCAAATATCTTATGCTACATTAAATGAGCCAAAATAACTCACATGTAACTTTCCGGCAAGATATAGGAGCTTGTTTTAGGTCAATGTTTCCTTAATATTGACAGGAAATTACTGGGTCTATTGGCAGATTATTTTATAACATGACATTTTTCCCATGTTATAAAAAAAACAAATCTGCCAGTGGAACTAGAACGTTTTAATCTATGTACAAGAACTATTAACTTAAATCAACCTATTATATCTTGCAGAAAAGTTATGTGTAAGTTAGTTTTGTCTTATTTCAAGTATATTAAGATATTTGCACTAGAAACTAGACAAATACTTGGTCAGATTTTGTGTTTTTGCAGTGAACAAAATAAATACATATTTAATAATAAGTCTGTCTTTTTCTTCAGTAGAATGATTTCCTGTTTGCAACTCTGAGTTTGGAAACTTAGCCGATTGAAAATTGCAGACTATTCATTATTTCATCACACTGATTGAAACGTTTTCAATTTGAGGTTTTGTTTAAATGCTAAAGTCGGCTAAATCATCTAACTTCCTGTTGGCTTCACTGCTCCTAACACGCATTTTCAACAGGTTGAGTTGTGTAATGTCTTTCTACTACAGAGGCTATTACTAGCGATAACCTCTGAAACTCCTTTTTAAAAATGCAAACTAAGCCTTTAATGTCTGATCAAAGTAAAGCAGTTTGTTCTCTTGAGGCTGATCTTTGCTCTTAGACCAGAGTTAGATCTGAACCTTTGACATCTCCATTTTCTTTTTCCTCCAAAAAACTATAATGCTCTGCAAGAGTATTTCTCAACTTCTTGTTCTGTTTTTGCGTTTTAGTCACACATACACGTTTCACATCATTTAACAATTTAATTTTCACACCAAACGCAGATAACTTGAGCCAATAGTTTAGTTTAAAGGTCAAAAGTGAATCAAACCAACCTGTGAAAATAAATCCTTGGTAAACCATGAATTAAATGTGTTTAACCA
The DNA here is from genome assembly GCF_003331165.1 of Xiphophorus hellerii. Classification (NCBI taxonomy): domain Eukaryota; kingdom Metazoa; phylum Chordata; class Actinopteri; order Cyprinodontiformes; family Poeciliidae; genus Xiphophorus; species Xiphophorus hellerii. Next base: position 14,117,181 of record NC_045691.1, on the reverse strand, counting down.
CATTAATTGGTTTCTTTGTTTTTATATTTGCTTTAGTTTATTTTAGCCCTAATCAGTAGATATTGGAGAGAAGATCAAGGTATGCTTAGAAATAGATTTAATTTTTGATTAAACAGTGATTTCAACATATTAAAATTTAATGTTTATTTATTTCAGTAACTCTATTCACTAAGTGAAACACATTACATTAGGGGTGTCCACAGTGGGGCCATATTTTTCTCACGATCTAAAGTGTAATTATCCTAACTGATCCTAAATACATTTTAAACCTGAGAAACATGCTACAATAAATAATTTATTCTTCAGATTTATTTTTATAAAGGAGACAGATAACCTTTCTTTGGGTTGTGTGACTGACTGGCTTATAATACACTTCACTCGACCTTGACCTTTGGCTTACTCGACCTTCAAGCCCATTCAGTGACATCAGTAACTTTTACTTCTCTCTTCAGACAAAACTATCTTCACAATTCATTGTCTGTCATTCCAAATCCCCTGACAATTAAAGCAGCTGTCATAATGTGCACTTAACTCGAGTCATAACCTAAAACTGGAAGCCTCTATTTGAGGAAATCATTTCTCGTCAAAAACTCATCTGGGAACCAAAAACTGCTCTGTGCCAGTGGAAAAGACAGGCTTTCATGGATGTAATTAGCATATAGAGATATATCAGTCTCACTGATAGGAAAGCTATTATCTCAAAGCAATTTGAAGCTTTGTGTCATGGATAGCGTTCTAGAAATGACTCTCACTGAGCAACTTTCAGCTCATTGAGGTCAAATAAAGATTGACTGGAAAATTTTACTCCCGAGGAAAGTCTGCTAAAGATCCACACTATAGCTGCGTTTCTATTGACCATATAACTGCAAATTGAAATTACGAAAATACATGCTTAATGGAAACACAGCAATTTTGAAAAACGTAACGTTTTTGATAAAAAAGTGTTTTCACTAGAATGAGGTGGTTTTTCAGCCTTATTGAATTAGATGTATTTCACAAAACTGCAGTGGAAATACTTTTTTCACATCACAAGTCATGTGATCAACAATCGGATGTTACTACTGGAGGAAAAGACGAAGAGAAGACAACAGGAAGTGATAAGAGGATGATGGCGCAGCATTGATTTTAATGACTTATTGCATGAACAAACTTATTTGCTTGGTATTTTAGCTGTGTTTCTTATTTAATCAAGTATATTTGTATATCACATTTCAGCAACAAGGCAGTTCAAAGGGCTTCACATCATAAAAACACAAAAATAAAACTTGTCTTGATAAAGACACCGTTTGGGAAACCAGTGACAAACATTACATTTTGTCAAGTGTCATCATCAAAATCATCAGCACACATCAAACATGTTGGTCAATGTTCCAGTGATAATGGTTTGAGAGCAACCCTAAACAGGTGGGTTTCTGGCCTTGATGTAAAGGAACTCAGTGTTTCGGCTGTTTTGCAGTTTTCTGGAAGTTTGTTGCTGCTTCTCCATGTTTGGTTCTGGGGATGCAAAGTAGACCAAAACCAGAAGATCCGATCCTGGTTTGGAAGGTACATATAACCTTAATGAAAACGCCGCAACTGCAAATTGTGTGGGGTTTTTTTTTTTGTTGACATTAGCAGAATTTTTACCACATTTGTAATGAAATGTGGTAAAACTACTGTCTGGTGAAATGGCATCTTAGCAGAAACTGCTAACTGCACCACTCCTTGTCTTTTTTTTTTTGTCATAGTAGGACAACAGCTTGATGCCACCCAAAATGACACAATCTGAGCTCTTCCTTCTTGTAACCCTGCCACGAAGAGGTCAGCTGTTATCTTTAAGCTCTGACCATTTCTGAGTGCTGCAACCTGAAATCAGAGCCTTTCCGGTGACAACGACGAACTTGGAACGATTTCAGAGCAATTGAGACGAAACAAGCCGGCTTGCTTTTGGCCCTGTAAGGACACGAAAGTGGATACGTGCTGCTCAGCTGCCCTCCCTGCTGTCAGAGCAACTGAATTCAGAAATGGAAACTTTTAGTTAAGCAAGAGTCCACCAGGCTTGAGCTCCCACTGACAGGCTGTGCAGCTCTCCCAGTTCATTAATGAAGACTGGATTCCACTACAAATCAAAACAAGTGACCGCAGAGCCATTATTCATGGAGTTCATTACCAACCTGAAGCTCATTATCGACTCAAGAAGAGAAAACCATCAGGGATTACGTTTTACTTTGCTGATATCAAAATAATATGATGTAAAATAAGTTATCTTCTTGTGAACAAAGGACTTAGTAAGGAAAACAAACAAATTCAGACACTGCAATAAAGATTTTTGATTGACTTAATTTTTTTGGTTGCTTTAATTTTTTTACTGACATCTAATTTTTATTTTGTTTGTTTTTTCACAAAATTTTTATTGATTTTTCTGGGATTCCTTGTGATCCACTAAGATAAAGAGTGTATATTTAAGTAGAAGAAAATGGAAATGTGGTTTTCAATTTTTTAATAAATAAAAACCAATTGAAACATTACAGTTTTCAAGTGTCGTCGTTACACATCAAAATGTTCATCAATGTTTCATTTATTATGTTTCCAAAGCAACTCTAAACAGGTGAGTGTTTAGTCTAGATGTAAAGGAACTCTGTTTCGGCTGTTTTACAGTTTTCTGGAAATTTGTTCCAGATTTGTGGTGCACAGAATGTTTGGTTCTGGTTCTGTGGATGCAGATCAGACCAGAACCAGAAGACCTGAGTTTTCTGGAAGGTTGATACAACAACAGCAGATCTTTAATGTATCCTGGTGCTAAACCGTTCAGTGATTTATAAACTAACAGTTTCTTCTTTGTTCTTCTGGCGGTTCAGCCATGTTTGCTTTCACCTTTACAACTTGAATATCGCTGCATGCGTGAAAAGCCAAAAATGTAGAATATCACCATAAAATGTATTTTCCCGGTATTATTGTAACAACTTGTGCACAACAAAGCCAGAATCCCGACACCCACCAAGGACAGGATTTCTATCTGCTACTGGAGATCCTGCTCTGCCTCTACTGGTCCTTTATACTGGAGGGAGTTTAATGGGAACGCTATAGGAGAGTGGCAGACAGACTGGGGAAGAGTGGGGCCAGCTCTCTCTGGCTATTGTTTGGACACACTGCCCCACACACTGCGCTGACCTCAGACAGGGCGTGGTCGAGGGAGCCCAGAGGCGGGGGATTCGAGGTACGGCCAGCATACTTGCGCTGCATGTGGACAGAGAACAGGAAGACGGGCGCTCTCTGGGGAGCGTTAAAGAGAAAGAAGCAGAGTGAATGCGATATTGGCCCTGCAGTTTGGCAATATGTTCCCAACCCTGTACATGTGCACAATGGAGTAATGAGAGTAGTGGGCCTCTGACAAACACAGGCCAGATGGGGAGAGGGTTCTTTTCTACAATTACTCTGCAGAGGAGAGCATTAGAGCCACTGCAGCTCCTCTTGTACAGAGAAAAGATAATTATTGTTTTTTTTTAGAGAAATACTTAATGACTATCCGTGCCTAGCAGCAAGCCTTTGTACAGTCTCTTAAGGTTTCATCTGCGGTACCCTTCGCCATGCAGTGCAGGATGACTGTATTTTGCAGCGTTTCAATGACAGAAGAGAGGTTAAAGTAGCTTTTTAATTCAAAAGCTTTCTTGTTATCTTAAATTGGAGATGGTTTCTTTTTTTAAAGTAAAGCCTCTCATGAATCTGATTATAATAAAGTTAGTTTAAAAATCCTTTACATTTGTGTCTCCAGGGAATATACAGAGAGGATGACATTGTAAAGTTTCTGTTTGACAGTGCTAAAGCTCTGGTTTAAAAAGCTTTTCTTATTTTTCTTATTTAGCCCGTTTTGCCTCTGAAACACTCTGATGTTACAACATGGTCAAAAATAAATGATCTGAACCTCAGTCATTCGGATCAGAAATGCACCAATCAGGCTTTAACTGGATTAATATCGATTCTCGTTTTCTTCCAGGTGTGAACTGCACATATTGTTTCTGAAGCGTTCCAGTTGACTGTCTAACATATTCAAATCTATTTAGAGGTTTAAATAGATTTAAATATAAAATACCCATCATAATACTGCTATATATATACCTTGAGTTTTTATGGCAGAGTAAAATATGCTTATTAGATGAATAATTTAATCTGATCACCGCAGTGAGGGATACTATACTATACTTTTTTTTTTTACAAATTAAATAAATGGAGTAAAATATGTGTTGCAGATGTGAGACACAATATTAAGGAGATATTTGAACCACAACTGCAAAATTTATGCAAATGAAACTAAAATAATAAAGCAAAGCCCTAATAATGGTGCCTACTTTACTTCACCTTATGCTATGCAGACCCTCTGTCTGAACTGATGAAGATTAATTTATCTGAGCATGCTGAATGCCAAGAGTGTGTTGTGGTTAATTCAGTGAATATTTAACATATTTCAAAGTGCTTTGCTTGTTATTTTTTATTATTTATTTGTATTTTATATTTAGTTATTTAAATTACTTACAGTATCACAGCTATGTATATTTTTCTGAATTTTATTTTACTTACAGTGATATTCTAATATTTTACACTTTGGATGGCACAGCTTGTCAACAAATGATCAATTTCCCTTTGGGGATCAATAACGTATATTGTTTTTTATTTCTTGAACCATGTGGGAAATCAGAGACTGTGCTTTGAACTTTCACCCTCTGATGTTTGTATCCAAGTATTTCTTTTCCCAATTATCTGACATGAGGTCAAAGGTCAAGATTTCCTTGAGGGAAATTAAAACAGAGGTGTTGTCAAGACAGTTAAGGGGTTAAATTATGTTGTATAAAGTTTAAATTGCAACTGAGCTGCTGCTTTTTGTATCCAACCATCAGAAAGAAAATGATTTCAAGCACTTATTTACCATTGAGTTTAGATTTTACAGTGTCAAAATATGGTGATGATGGAGCAGAACGCACAGAAATTTTAGTATTTCAGTTTAAAGTCTTGGTAAACAACAGCAGCGTAAATAAATCTAATTTAAATACATGGAGATGGAAACTTCTTTTATAATATTAGCCACAGAAATATATATATATATGCTATATTTTAATTCTATTTAATTCAGCAACTGGTCTGCATCAAAAACACAGTACAACCTTTTTAATGTAATTGCTAGTAAATCCAGGCAGTAAACATTTAAATTTTGAAAAAAAAACAACCAAAACCTTAAAGTCAGACGATGTCGATAGGTGAAGAGTAATAAACAATTCAAATTCTACGCTCTTCATCCTTATGAACATGCATTATACCAAACAGAGAAACAACAAAAGCAGAACATATTCGTTATATATCTGACTGGATTTAATTATTTATATAAAACCTTTAATTTCTTCACATTTAGACTTACGTAACATACATTTTAAGAAATGTAGCAACAGTGTAGCATCAGCTTAACACACAATGTAGAACATGGAGGAATTCATTCTGAAAATGAAGAGATTACAAGATTATCCCTGTTCATCCATCAAAGCATATGTCTCTAAAAGCCTAAAAAGTAGGAGTTTTCTTGTTTTGATGCTTTTTACTGAACAGAAAAGAAGTCAATAATCAATATGGCTCATTTCTGTCACTGGCTGATTAACTGGAGCATCACTAAATACGAACGCTAATAGAAATTTTAACCAAACTCTCATGAACCCTTAAAATAAGCCACTCAGATTCACAGCGACGTGTGAATTACTTGCAGTAAAGGCTGTTTTAGAGCATCCATCCTTTAACTTCATGCTGTCTCCTTCAGTAATCACGGCTGTGTGTCAGCGAGGCTTATGCCTCACTATTGGCAGCCTCTCTGATCAGCTCTGTCCTACTGACTGACTGCAAGGCATTAATCTAACAGGAATTAATAATGTACAGACTTGTAAGGTTAAAGAGAGTGGATTTTAGAGGACACAACATTTTCAACCAGCTCCCTGTTGGAGGAAGTGTATAACAGGAGAGTAAACATTAGTGTCATTTGTGAATCTTAAGCAAGGACTTGACATCAGTGTGACAGATTAAGAGGAAGAGGCACTAATGAAATGAAGCAATGAATAAATTACTGTCAATAAGTTGAATAAAAGAAGGCAGGACTGCTCCATCACTCATCTAAAGACACTGCAAGTAGCAGCCTCTTGTCAGGATATTTATGCTCCAAAAAGTGACAATAAATCTACAAAAAAACAAATAAAACCATCATGAAGTTATGCGTCTAGAAACAGGAAGAACAGGCTTGTTGGACGCAAAGTTATCATAGTCAACTAAAACTGACAAAAACTGAAAACGATCAAACATTTTCATTAACTGAAATAAATAAAAACAGCAATTAATGGGGAAAAACTGTAACTAACAGGAACAAAATTGTGTGTTTATAAAACCAACTAAGACATACTGAAATTACAGATATTATCTTTTTTGTTTTTATGTTTCTAAAACTATTTATTAGCCTTTCAAAGCGATGTGAAACTGATTTTATGTCAGTTGTCGGCAAATTACGGCACTCCAGGTTCCTCATGGTGGCAATTTCACTTGTCCGCAAAATGCAACAGCAAAAATAGCAAAATTTGGGAGAATAAGCGGAGACAGTTGTTATACAACAATAATTTAATATATTTTTTGAAAATTGTATCTTCTTTTGAGTATTCATAATAATATTTTTTGAACTTCTGCACCTAAATATTAACCACAGTATGAAAAACTAAAACCACTGCTATAACTAAGTGACATTTAACTCATAATAACTAATAAAAACACAATCTAAAAAACAAAACGTCACAACAACATAATACTAAACTATAATGAAAGAAAACTGTTGAACTAGTTACTACTGAAGCTGCACAGCGAAGTCAAAAACACTTCAGCACTTCAGTAAGATTGTTGGAAGTCACTTAACGCATGTAAAATACCACAGCTTCATGTTCGCTCCAACATTAAAACTAACCGACAGCCTGGTTTAGACAGGAGATGCAGAGCAAAAAATAGTTTAATTTCCTGCCAGTGCTGGCTCATCACAGCGATGAATGATCTTAAAACAAGCCCAGCATAATGCAGACCAGGTGAGACGTCTGCAGCAGGAGGCGGGGGGATTGTTTGGCTGCGTTTGGTTTCATCAGTCACCTGACAGAGAGAGAGCTGGCCTGGGCTGTGGGAACAGGAAATGTGACATCACCAGGCTGACATTCAGGAATGTGGGAATGTCAGGCGGCCTGTTAACAAAGCTCCCAACAAGACGCAGAGGGAGAGAGACTGATGGACAGCGGCTAACTCAACCCGGCTGAGTTATTTCAAACCTGAAGAGTTGGGAAGCATTTAGACCAACTTTAATCTGCCAGGAAGAAAGAAAACATTGTTCCTCCTCTTATTTGAAATGACACGGTTTGGTTAATACATGTAATTTATCATCCGTTAAGGTTCCAAACCGCATAACATCATAGACACAAACAGAGATCCTGTCGTCTCAGAGCACTTTAAGAAACCAACAGATCCAGTTTATAAACATAAATATTAAAGGTGTCCTGATCGATTGGCCACCGATCATAATCGGCCGATTTCTGTGAAAATGTGTATTGCTGACCGATCACATGTATCTCACTTAGCAGCCTGCATGTGCAGCTCATCTCCTCTTTTCTTCACACTGCGCAAGAGCGCAGCAACAAATCCTGTCGTGTGGAACTTTAACGCTCGAGTGAATGGGGACGTTTTGCGTGTTGCGGTGGAAAATTACCTCGGGAGTGAAGCACATCAAAATGCATCAACAAAAGAAACATAATATGAATTTAAAAAACAAGCATGTGACGGAGTAAAGCAGCGCTCAACTACCAACACTCACCTGGATGAGCATGACGGTCAGAAAGCTAAACTAATAAACCGAAAAATAATTCAAGTCTTCGACGCTGGTTCTGATCTCGCTCTTGGACCGCCGCTACGCTCTACTGGTAGTAATATTTCACAGACGTAGCGCCACTCAACCTCCACCAGACGGTGAACTCTCACACCGAATGTCTGCTCAAAGCTTAGATATGTATGAAAATATGTCTATTATGTCTAATTTATTGCCAGATTATTTTTCCATTTTGCGATATCATTTCTACCTAGAGCAAAAATTTAACAGTCATTCCAGTTGATCGGCAGAAATCGGCCTTATGGATGATCGGTATTGGAATCAGCAGCAAAAGAATCTGATCAGAACATCCCTAATAAATATACAATGAGATCAAATCAATCAGACACATACAATCTATTTCCATCCAATCAAATTCACCTTATAATGCCACCTGGCAAACACTGCAAAACACAAAATTCTACCATGTAAGTTTTGTCTAATGTCTAAGAATTATATAGTAATACACTTGAAAAAAGACTAAACTAACTTTGCAACAAGATATGGGAGCATGTTTTAAGGTAATAATTATTTGATATTAATTTTTAAAAGTATTAGAGGCCACTGTAAGATTTATTTAACTTGGATGGAAAAAATGTTTTGTTATAAGTATAAAAAATCTGCGAGTGAAACTAGAACCTTTTAAAATCAATATTAAGGAATTATTGACTTAAAACAAGATCCTATTTTTATCTAGTTTTTAGTGCCAATATCTTAGTACACTTGAAATAAGATACAACTAACTTACTTTTCATCAAGACACAGCAGCTTGTTTCAAGTCAATAATCCCTTAATATTGATTTTAAAAAGTTCCACTGGCAGATTATTTCACTTATAACAAGAATTTTCCTATATGTGGAAAAAATTTGCAAGTAGAACTTGTACTTTTTAAAAATCAATATTAAGGAATTAATGACTTAAAACAATCTTCTATATCAAGCTGAAATGTTTCTTGTAAGTTAGTTTGGACTTATTTAAAGTGAACTAAGATATTTACACTAAAATCTAGACAAAAATACTTGCTAGGATCTTGTGTTTTGCAGTGAAAGGTTATCTTCCTGCTGATTACACTGGGATTTACTTTGCAGCAATGAATGACTATTTTTGCCATGATCCAGATACTTCATGTGAACTGGCTCCTCAACATTTCCAAGTGACAGGCCCATCTCAAGTATCTCAATTGGAAAACACTTTCTGATGAAGCTCATTTGGCAGAATAACATTGCCTTTTGAAAACGACTATTTAAACAGACCATGTTGTAATTTGATAGGTTTGATGTAATGCTTTATTATACATGTCTTGTTTTTATTAGCTGTAAGTGGAAAAATAATCATAATTAACCAAAATAAAAGAATGAATATATAATATGATGTGACAAACTTTGTGAATTAACTAATTGTAAAAATTCACTATTCACATTTGTTGTCAATTTGAGTTGTTGATGTGAATCTCAACCTGCTGGTTTGTGTCTGGAGCATCATTCTGCTATAGGTGCCACATTCTGACACCTTCATTTCAAAACTAGCAGGAAGTTTTTTGGCAACTGGATCCCCTTCTCAAGAATCGAACTTACAATTTCTCCCTGCCCTCATACATCATCGAGCCTTGGCCAGCAGTGAAACTCTGGGTGGCACATTAGGGTTTCATTTCTTGGACGACGTGTGGAATGTCTTGACCACTGGAGACCGGAAGCATCCACGGGGAAGTGAAGCTGAGTGGGTGGTGCAGTACGATCCACCCATTCAGTTCTTTTATTTATTCCTTTATTACTTTAATTTGACTTCATACACAGTAGAACATTTGAGCTGCATTTAGTTGTGTCTACTGTCTGCTACTCTTTAAGTCAAATAAATGTGGCCAGTTTTAGGTCTTGAACCAAAATGTGAGTTTGTAAAAGATAAACTTACTGTAGTAAGTTGTGTTAACTTCTTATTAATCTTGTCAAAACTACAAGAGTTGAATAAACTAGAGAATTTTATGTTAGCAATTAAAAAACTGAAAGAAAAAAAAGACAGGAGTGGGATCTATTTCCCAGAATGCTTAGCGGTTTGTTTTTGTATCCTGAGATGGAACCTGTGTTACATTGATCTGACTCCTGTGTTATTAAGACAAATGTTTATTTTAAAGCTTGAGGATAATGTCCTGTTCACACTAAATGTTTTTAAACAATTCGTTTTCATGTTTAATAAAATTTATTACCAGATCAGAAATGTTGTTCAATCAATTTGAAACAAGAATTTAAATTATTCTAAAGTGAAATAAGTATTTTAACTTGATATTGTGAGTAAAATAATAGAGAAATGTGACTCTTTATCTAGGAGAGAGCAGTTCTTTTTGTTGCATATTGTGAAATAATTATTTTATTTAAATTGCAGCATTAAAGTTAAAAGTTAAAGTTTTAATGTTAAAACTCACAATTCAAGATTAGTGAACTTAAAAACAGCTGTTTAGACAACTTGTCTCTTGTTGTTAAATCAACTTCATGAACTTTAATTTCTCAGTTAAAACCAATTAACTCTTGTTGACTTAAATTGCATTTTCAAGGCAGCAGGTGGACTTTCATTTTCAAGTTAAACCACCTTCAAAAGTTTTACAGTGTAGCATCAACATAAAATAACGTAATTCTTAACTCTGCAGGGTTAGTGCATCTAAATCTGATCAGTCTTTCACTTCAACATCAATATAATTAAAAAATATGACCTGAAAATCTCCTTAATGTTTGAGTAAAAAGTTAGGAAAAGTGATTAAAACATTTATATTATCAGAATACCTGTTAGCTACAATGTCTGCTTGCATTCACTCAGTATATTTATCAACCCTTCTCTAAATGATACAGAGTCAAATTATTACTTTATAAATGGAATTTTGTAACTTGTATGAATGAGAGAAAAACTTAGAGAAGTTTATTATAGTTAAGGAAATGTTGAGAAGTAGGTAGCTGAAGTAATTCTGTAATCTCTAGAAGATCTTTCAGTAAATCGGTCACTGCTTACTGCTTGACCTCAAGAGAAAAACAGATTACTTCACTGTTTCTGATATCAATTTACACTATTGAGGAATAACATCATGATCACTGAAAGGAAAGGGTGAAAAACAACAATTATCTTTTCATTAATTAATCTGTTAGTGGATGAGAATCCATATCGGTCGCCAAGTTGATATTATTTCCTATAAATAATGTGTTAAATGCAGACATTTTTGGCAGAGTCAGAGTATCTTAACTACTGCAGCTCTAGTGGGCTGTTCCTCGTCTCTTGTGGCCTGTATTTCTTAAAAAGTGGTCCAAGGAAGGAAGAGAGGAGAACTGGTGACCAGATAATTAATGACCGTTGAGAGAAAAACAACAGATGGCTGCTATGGCTCAAAATGTTAAAGAAGAAAATGCTGGTTCTGATAAAAAAAACAAAAAAAAAAGGTGTTAGAAAGTCCAGACCATTGGTGGATGATGAGTCATAAAGCCTGGTCATAATGTTATGCCTGATGTATGAAGCAACCTTAATACATACATTAGAAATGCATGTATTAAGCATCAATATCTCAAAGCGCTCTGAACAATATTAAAGTTAACAAAACTTCCCAGATGTGAACAAAATAATAATTTTAATCAGTCTTATTATATTTTGTTTTGAAAATTCAGTATTTATTAAAACTAATTGGAAACTTTATTCAAAGCAAGAAATCAGACACAGAAAAGAAACTAGAATGTGTTAAGAAAGAAAAAAAAACTTTCTAAACACTAAATTTAAAACAACAAATACTCAGGGATGAAAAAGTTTTAAGCATAAATGAAACCAAAAGTTTCACATTCTCCACTAAAACTCGCTGACATCATGCATCTGGCTGTTCCCAATTAAACGACATTGCCATGGAGTTAACAGCCTCCTCAACAGACACAAACATCCACTTTCTGAGTTTCTCTGTGCGGAGCAGCTGCCAAAACTTGAGCAAAGAGTCGGACATGGAGCCCCACCGGAGCCCAGCTGCTGCCTGGGAAACCAAACGGAGCGACTCCGGCCCCCGCGCTCTCACCCCTCCTGTCTAACAACAGCAGACCGCCCGCCTCTCCTCTCCTCCTGTCACTCCCAAAACCGAGTTTAAGGGGAAAACGAGTCAACTGAGGGAAAAGTGTGGGGACATTTCCTCACATTCGCTCATGCTCTCACTCACACAGAGCTTGTTAGCGAGTTGCCGGCGCCGTGATGTGAACTCACCCCTGTAGCGGAGGCTGTCATCGTGGTGGTTGTGCTGGAGGTGGTTCTCCAGCGCCGGGGGGCTGCTGGCGCCCAGCTCTGCCAGTTTGCGGCTGGTCGCGGAGAGCTCGGATCGGAGGTTGGTCACTTCCTGACTCGCTGACTGGATGGCCCCATCGATCCTCTGTGCCAGCTGCTTGTTGTCTTCCATCATTTTAAGGATTTTCCCCTGAGGAGCAAATCCACACAGAGCAGCATGGTGTCAGCAGGAGCGTTACTCTGGGCGAAGCTGACACCCTCTCCTCTTCCTCCTCCACCTGCACTTCTTCTGTCTTAGTGTTTAGTTTGCACATAAAAAGCAGAGTAAGGTCCTTCCTGTCCACTGGGCTGACCTGTTACTGCATAAAAGACCTGGAGAGCATGTGTGTGAGGAGGAGAAGAGCTGCAGCGCGGCAGGCGGAGGGAAACCGAACGCTCCCGCCGTGCAGAATGTGCTGCGAGCAGCTGCTCTCTGAGAAGACCCCGCACACTGAGATGACATGCAGCCTTTTAAATGGACTGTACCATGTGGTGGAGGAGGGGGGACTGATGTGCTGTCCGGCAGCAACTCTCCAACTGCGACTGTATGCTGCAAACCCCACACCCTGCAGAGCCTGTAATGAGTGAGCAGTGGCGTCTGTAGCGGAGGAAAAAGTCCTGATTGCTTCGCTGTACTTCTGTTCCTCTACGTTTGTATCTTTTTCACATGTGCTCCCACTTTTCCCCCACTTCCTCCCCGCTCACTCGCACGCCCGCGTGTCTTTTTGTCTCTCCCACCCCTCCTTTTTCTTTCTATTATACATCCATCTCTTTGTCCTGGGAAAGCTCACCCCCACGTCGGTGGGAGGGGAAGGGGGCTGGCACAAGGCGCTCAGGGGGAAAGCATTTCCACACACAGCAAACTTCGGGAGAGGAGAGAGACTCAGCTCCATAAAGGGGGGGACTCACAAAGAGAAGAGGCCTGGAGCATTACAATCGAGTTGTGAACATAGAGGAGCTTTCCTGCTTTGATCAAAAACAGTTGAAAGGATTATTTTCCAGCTTATCTGTGGGCTGAGTAAACAAACCCCACCACCTTCCTTATCTCCACTGTTATATAAAAAAAATAAATTCCATCACACAGACAAAAGGTTACACTGGCAGCATACGCTGCTCGTCTTATCTCAAAATATCCCTAAATACTGCTGAGCCATCGCAATTTCAAATCTACATTTGACATTTTCATTTCCTCGTGAGAACAAAAATGGATTCTGGCTGCGGTGAGAAGCTGAAGCCATCAGTCTGGTCCCGTCATCCTCGACTCAGATGATAACAGCACGGGGTTAATATTCACACATTAAAGGTGACATAATACGCTTCCCTGAACAGGAAGGAAACATGTTCATTACATTTTTTGCACAAAGCTCCCTGAGCTGTTTTAGGGCGACTTATCACTTGAAATCCAAACAAGCCGCTACTGGCCACGCCCCCAACTCAACGTTTACACTTGGCTGTGAAAATGGCTGCAAACATATGTGCAATTATACGCCCATACATCTTTGAAAAGCAGAAGTGGAGTCTCCTGCGCAATCAACATGAATGCTCTAGTTGTCGCAAGACTTCCAATTTTTAAAAGTTGACTACAACACGATAAAAGTTGAGTCAATATCGACTAATCTCGTAGCAACCTAAGTGAAAATACGTCACAGGAACTTATCAGCTTCATTAGCTATATTCACAGCAAATATTGACAAAAACTCATTTTTACAATGTCTATTATGCAGAATTAAAAGAACAAGAAGCAGAACATTATGCTGCACTTATTCGTCCAGTGCTAACTGTTTCCAGTTAGCACTGGAAGCCAGAGGAGCTTGATTTGTTTTCACCAATTAACATGGTGAGAGTTTCAACAAATATGTTAAAATATATGTTAAAATATAACAAAAGTTAGATACTGCAGCTTTAAGTTGTTTGAAGGTAAGAAAATATTTTCCCTGTTTCCTGGGTCAGCACTGGGCTTTCTTACCAGACCTGCCCAAAATACCTCCCACAGAGGGCATCCTGACGGCCTCCTGAATACAGAACAGGTATCAAATTATCCCTCTCCGCCTGTCTCATCCGTTCAGCGGAAGCTAATTTCTGCTGCATGTATCTACAGGATTATCTTGTTCTTTCAGTCTTCAATGAGCTGCTTTATATTTCAGGGGCTTTGTCCACCAGCAGCAATATTGTCTGGGGAACAGTCTGGTGCAGGTAGGCGCTTTATCAGCAAATCTGTCCTGAGTGAAGGACCAAGTGTATTCAGGACAACATAAAGGATCAAAGAAGTTTCAGTTTAAAAGATACAGCTAGTCCAGGTCCAGAGTTAAAGCTAGAGTCGGTTTCTAACTTAGCTGTACAAAAAACTGCTGAGAATTAGTTTTTCTACACAGCAAGACAGAAAAATTTAAATAAATGACTAAAACCTGTTTTCCAGGAAATGTTTTATCACAGTAGCATATATTTGGAGTTTCTATTTTAACAAACACTCACTTGCTGAAACCTCTGATTGGTGTTCATAAACATAAAAAATTAACCAATAGTCAAGCAGGGATTATAAATTCATTTGAAAACACTGATTACATAAATAGATTTATGCAGCCCACATGTGAGCTGTTCTATCCAAACAAAAAGGGACAGGCACTGAAGTCAATGTAAAATGCATTTTTCATCCCTTCATTCATGTTAAAACTTAGTATTTCAGTCTTAATATTACCAGTCTAAGTAGTAAAATATGTTCTAAAGTACATTTGGTATTTTGAATTATTTGAATAATGGCAGTGGAAATATCAAGGGCGCGTTGCGATGTGTTTCACACGTCCGGAGTGGCGAGATTGAAGCGTTTGATCGTTCGAAGCCCATCCTACGCTGGAGCTGGACAATCTGAGCTTCCGCCGCTGGACACGCAACGTCAACCAATCAGAGACTCTGCTATGTGACGTGGTGGCCTGCAGTTGCTGTCCTGCCAGAAGATGGAGGCAGCAGTACGGTTTAGCAGATCATCCAACGCGGTGAGACGAAAACACCACTGATAGCGAACCTCGTCAGCGCCCGGCTAGCCTATGAAACTCACAACTCCTCTGAATAATCTGGTGAATTCAAAACACGCGCCCAATGGACACATTTTATTTATTTCAGTAAATCATACCTAGACACTCAATATTTCATCTGCATTCTTCAAAGTAACCGAGAGAGGGAAAAAAAGGCAAGAGGCTCCAACCGTTATCAGCTGTCGCCGTTGTTTGTTCAATAAAAACCAAACCAAAAATGTTCAGGAAAGACATCTGAGTCTTTGTTATGACTGCAGAAGCTTTCACAACATGATATTTTGGTGAAACTTTCTCAATTTCATCCGCCTTTGTACAGAGACACCGGCAATGGAAAACAACGATTCATCCCAACACTCGTCTAGAGCGATTTGATGCGCGCCGAGAGCAATATGTCAAGCGTCCGACTTCAAGCATCGGACGCATTTTTGATGCGCAAAACGAGTTCAGTCTGAACGTAGGATTAAAACGTTTCTATTTAATCACAAACATAAATGGACTGAATTACATATTTATTTGATAACTCTGCACCTGTACAGCACACTTAAACACACTAATAGCTCCACACAAATGTAATTTGTTCAGTCAGTGCAGTTAGGAGTATAACAGCCAGTGTAAAATATAGAATAAAGAAACTGAAACTGAAAGGTTGACTATCTTGGTCAAAACATGTAAAAACAAACCTTTTAAATGGTTCAGAAAGTATAATTAGGAATTCTAAAAATAATGTAAAATAAATAATAAAGTATAACATCACTCACAAAGCATAGAATTAGACTGAATAGATCTGCCCTTATGGATTTGGTATATTGTCACCGATAACCAATCTAGGATTTTTTTCAATATTGAGGCCGATACAGATATTAATATTGAATTGGTGCATTTTTTGCTCTAGTTTAAATACATTGGTAAGAAGGAACAATGGCATGAAATGTACCAGGTTCTTTTGATGTATTATTTATCAAGCAAAAACAAAAAGAGCGGTCCTAAACTAAACAAACACTGGCTATGATTTAGGCTTGATGCCACCTTTCTGCTGTCAGGCCCGGCGTCAATAAGCACCTGGTGGTCTGATCTCTGCTCACAGGAGGCGGGCTGGCCTAGAATCAAAGAGTGGTATAAGACACTTCAGAATATTAAATCAAAAGTCAGAAACATTCATTTTGAGGCAATCATCGCGGAAAAGGGAAGGGATGATGAACGCAGCAGCAGACCATAAACCTTCATGACAGAACAGCTGACGAATGCATTTTGACCAACAATATCATCCATAGATCAATGCTGGTAATTAATAGTTTGCTAAATGATTTTATGAGCTATGCGTACAAACAGATTTTGTGTGTCACAGCTTTTCTTTCTGCTGTCTGTCTACATGCCTAACATCTATGTCCACACATGACAGTTTTTGCTTTTGCCAAAGGAAATCTGCAGCCGCAGCACTGTCATGTTTGATCGCATGTTAGCAGATCATTATCACTGTCTAGACAGTCACATCACTGCCCCCGAATGCTGCCCTGCCCCTGACTTAAAGCTCACTGGCAAAGGAAAAATGCAGGACAGCAACAAAGCTGGACAAAGGACATGTCTAATTTTCACAAATAACATAATTTCTTAGTCTTTTCCCTTAAGAAGCCACTAACCCCAGCCCGATTTCGACCTCGTAAGACTGCAGTCCCAGACGCTCAACTCTGGAATGCAAGGAAATGAATAATTCATGGGTCAAAGGTCACAGCTTTGTCCCAGATACACATCAATAACCACACAAATATTCTGAGGCCACGTCCAAAACATGCAACATCTCTCTCTGCTTCCACGAAGTTGTGGAAAGTATGTGCGGCCTCGGCCGAGACTTCAGGCCAGTGCCTAGTCAAACCCTTGGAGTGACTGGTTTCCAGCTGTTTAGGGTCTCCGTTTGTTCATTTGTTTGATGCCGTTAATGGGAAGTTTAATTAAGTGTGCTGTGAGTGTGCAGTTAAAAAGAGGTATTGATAAACAGTCACCATGACTGTCTGCCAGAGTTAATTGAATATCGACTAATCCTCCACAGACGGGAATGCTCCCCCTATGATCCCAATAACTAAGTGATATACGGTTGGGCTCAACACTCGTTTTAACCGAGAGCCGAGGAAATCGCTGCACTTCAAACTACTGATGCCCAGAAAGTGCAATGAAAAGGTAAAAGGCTCATGGAGTAGTGGCATTAAATAAAAGCAAATCATTCCAAAGAAATATCTGACCTATTATTCTTCTTTGAAGGGTTTATGATACTTCTATGGGATTTACAAAACATGTTCATTACAGTTTTTGCACAAAACCATTCTTCGATAATAAAATTTCCGTCTGCTCAGTTCTGTATGGAGCTCCCTAAGGTACATGGAGGATTTTATGTTTCTTTTGCTTTACCTCGTAATAGGTTTTCTGTTCTCTCGCAATAATGAACTGATCAGTTCAAGTGGCATAATTAAATACTAAAAGCCTTTTAAACGGTGGCCAAGATACTTTCTGCTATTATATAAGGTTTTTGTAACTTTTTTCCAAGTATGTTAGTAATGTTAATATCTTATGGAAAACATGTTTATATTTTTTAACTCTTTGGTGCAAAAACCTGATTGAAAATCGATTTATTCACTGAATGTTTATGTTTGTTTGTGTAAGGTTGAGGTGGAACTGCACATGGAGCCTTATATAATGGCAGAAAGTTCGGTGGCCCCCGTAAGAAAGGCTTACAGTATTCAATTATATCGCATAAACTGATCAGTACATTTTTGCGAGAAAAGCAAAAGCTTTGCAAGGTAACACCCATAGGGGGCTCCATAGTTCTGCGTTAATTTCACACATTAAATCATTTTTTCCTCAAGTTAAATCCAACCAAATTTGTTTTCGGTCAGTTGGAATTACCTAAATTATTTCTATTTGCTAAATGCAAGCACTTTTTCCTGCAAGCAATTTTAAAATATATTTAAAATAGAAAATAAACAAACCTTAAACAACGTAGCTTTCCTGAGAGATCATATTTTACCACCTAACAATGTTTGTCATAGCTTTCATTTTATTTATTTAGTTCTGTCTAGTATATATTTTTAACACTTCTAATAAGTCCCAGATGACAAAATCTGGTTCTTTGTCCTATTCAACGTTATTTTTTCCTTTTAAATAATCAAACAGATGTTATCTTTGACGGAGAAAAGCAACATTAAGAGCAGCAATATTAAACCACAATGGTAAAACAGATAGAGGGCAGTCAGGGTGGAAAACTTCAGGACTAAGGAGAACCACAAAGTTTGGGTGTAGTTTTCCTCTCAAAGTTATTTGATACTTTGTTGATGTAGGGAACATTAATCTTTACTCGCTCTAAAGCTTTTTCACGGCCGACTGGGCCGTGAAAAAGCCCCAACGCTGCGTGGCAGATACACGTATCCAAAACCCAAAATATTCATAGTACTAGGGTTGTCTTGAGCAATCTGAAAAATAATATTATGCAAAATGATTGTTTTAGATAAAGTTTTGTATAAAATAGTGCTTTTAGGTCGTTCTTTTTTTTGGTGGTCAGGCCTCTAAGTTTGGGTGAACAATGAGAACGATAAAAATTCCTTCTTCGGACTGAAACCGGAGAACGTCTCTGGGGGTTTTTTTTGTTTTTTTTTACAGCCGAGTGCTGATATTTTATTTGCTTATACATTCCTGATAGAAGTGGATGTATGTCTCGACCTCTACGCTACGAAGCTTAGCTTTTACTGACCGCAGCTCTGATGTTTCAAGACGTCTCGTCTGCTAAGGATTTGTACAAAAAAAAAAGATCCAGGATGTTTTATTCTGGCAATAAAAAGGTTTTGTCAGTAACACCAAACATTGTCTGCAAGCAAGAAATACTACAAAGGTTTCCATTTGTTGACTGTGAGATGGCATTGCATTTGGGATAGAGCTGTGTGAACGTGATGGAGGAGCAGAGCCAGAGACAGAAAGGTGGGTAAATAGGAAAGTGTTGCATGCAGAGGATAAAAGGTATCATTTGAGTGAGTGTGTCCATCTCAAAGTTAGAAAAGAACAGGTATTTTCTCTGCTATTACTTCTGCATTTTATTTCCCAGTACTTGTCTCAAATAACACACTTAAAAGGAAATTGCTTTTTCTGGCCTGCTTTGAATGCAACACCAGTTTTCCACAGCAGCATGTAAATAAAGATGTCCGGACAAAAAAATAACCTGGATGTTTTTACATTCATTTGTTTACTCTCTTTGACAAAATACACCCGTTAAGATTATTTTGACAATTATTTTTAGTGATGGGACTTATTAGATTTCGTTGAAATTATAAATTTTTGGGCGTGCGTGGTGGCGTAGGGGTTAGCGCGACCCATGTTTGGAGGCCTTGAGTCCTCGACGCGGCCGTCGCGGGTACAACTCCCAGGACCGACGATATTTGCCGCATGTCTTCCCCCTCTCCTGTCAGCCTACTTTTATATAAGGGACACTAGAGCCCTCAACAGACCTCCTGGAGGGGTAAAAAAGAAATTATAAATTTTTTAAAAAGTAAATTTTTCTAAGAGCAAGACATTTTATCCTTAATACTGACCGTTTGCGACTACGTCACTAAATCATTCGAGGCGCCATGATGGACGTCGGAAGTGAGGATTGGGAGTGTTGAACAGAGCAACTCAAATTGTTTTCCAAAGTTGTTTTTCCCAGTTTATTCATGGTTTCTACTTGTTTCAGTCGAGCTAATTAGTCTGTGAACGTAACACAGCTGGTTGTGGCTCATAGACGGCGGTATTTAGAAAAGTTTGAAACAGCTAGCTTAGAACCCGAGCCGTTCTTCCTCCCTCCTGAGATGTTGATCAAATTACGGACTTTGCCTGAATTCACACCATATGATTTATATCACTATGTTATAAACAATGTTTCCCCTTAAACCAGAGCAGGATTAAAAAAGTACAAAAGACCAGATGCTAACCAGTTTCTTTCCATACATTTTAGGCTACATAACGGCGAGGCATTCTTTCCATGGTTACTAGACATGTTACGTACCTTTTCCATAATGCCATATTTGATATCTTTCGAATCATACTTGCTTATAAAGTATATAAACGTTAATCTTCTTACCTTGTAAACGTTGCAAATCCGCGGTTACACCGAGGGCTGCCAGTCATTATGACTGACGGCTGCTATCTAAGGCTGCCACATCTTTCCTCATTAAAAGTTTTACAATAAAATTACAAGTTTGGTTTCTATACTTGTCCATTTGTGCAGTCGACCTCGCAGCACCCTATGGCCATTTTAAAAGTGAAGTCAACTGAATAAAAGCGATGTTAGGTTGCACATGTCTGTTTTTAGACTAGATTTAAAGGAGCGAATTGGTCGTTTTGACATCCGTCATGGCGGAGTGGGCAGAGTTCTGGAGAGCGTGACGTCACGTGCAAATGGTCAATAGCTTTATATCAATTGTTTTTGTGAGTGAAGTTCACAAAAACAACTGAATCATCTGGTCTTGCAGCAAAATAATACATATTTTAATCAAATAAATATAAATAAAATATAACATTTTAAAAAATAAATGTCACAGATATGCTCATATGATTGTGCATATTAATAACATTTAACACTATAAAGTAGAAACAAAAGAAAAATGTAACAAGAAAACAGTGGGCTTGAATGGTTTTGGCAGAAAGAAAACATCCTCTTCTGCATAGTAAAGTACAACTATTAAGTCAACGCAATAGTTGAGTTAATAGTTAAGTCATTAAGTCAATGTGTGTTGACTTAATGCAAGTTAAGCGTTGACTTAATGTCAACGCTTAACTTGCATTAAGTCAACGCTAATGTTAATGCGTTGATTTAATGTTAATGTTCATAATGTTATCTATGAAATAACAAAAGAATTGGACTGTTCATGAATGTCTTGCCACTAATTAGTCACTAAACAAAAAAAATAGTTGTTTACAATTGCTGACACACTAAAATTAAAACTGTCCACAATTAGCAAAACCTAACAACCAGGAAGCAAAACAACAGTTCAGATTTGCACATCCAGAGCCACTTTAACTCTTCACACTTTTTCTAGGTATGCTAAATAGTGAATGACATGTATGTGTTCAAATTTAGTTTCAGACAAAACATAATAAATGAGCGAGAAATGGTTAATGTTGGAGCCGTGAAGTAACTTCAAAATGTTAATGAACTATGAATGTATTTTGATCTGGTGGATTTACAAATAAACTGGCTCTACGTTTGTGACTGAACTTGAGAAGAAACTGCTTGGACAAAAAACAAAATTGCTAATTGATAGTTGTTACTGCTCCTGCATGCATTTAGTGCAAATTGCTTTGTTAATCTAGTGGTAAAATAACATAAATAGTAAAATAGCTACAGCTGATCACACTACTTGGTTTTTCCGTATTCAGAAATGTTTGACTTGTAATAACTGAGTTTTATGGACAGCCCACAAAGGGTGCTGTTTGACATTCTCAACCATGTGTTTCTCCAAACAGTAAAGCCATTTTGAACTGATGCGGCATAAAAAGATCATCAAGCATTCGTTGCACATGTGACAGAAAAGAGCCACAAACAGCTGAGCTTCTGTCACATGCAGTTGGCCTCTTCTAAAGCTCACACACTCCACAGACGTACCAGCTGGAAATGCCTCAGTTGGTGGAAAAAATGGCATTCATCAGAGCAAGTCAATGAAGTGCAAGAGTCGTTGGTCTGAAGTGTGAAAACACAAGGACAGCAGGCCATTGATGGAGTAAAATACACGCAGCAGGGAACGGAAACTCAACATTTTCTTCTTTATAAATTTCACAATAAGCTCTTTACCTCCCACTCCTTCTCTGTCACATTCTGCCTGTCTGTAAGATGCCCACTCCACACTCTTTTGAGCGGTTTCTTAGCGAGGAGCTTTACAGTTTATGGTGTGGAAAGTATGAAAATGTGGAAATGGCTTCTTGTTTTATGACACAACAGCCAGTATTAATGGATCCGTTGTGTCCCTTGAGGCGATGCGCTCAGGTAGACGCGGTACCTGTTAGAACTCGTTGCAGCCAGGTGGAGGCGAAGGCAGAACTATGTGGAGCGACCAGAAAGGTAGAAAACTGCTTGGGGTTTTACTGGAGTTGTTTTGCATTTATTAACACATAAAACCACAAGTGAGAGAAGAAGTTTTTTTGTTGAGTACTGAAAAATATCGTTGCCCACTTTAGTTGTTTTTAAAGCGCCGTGCTCTGAACTCTTTAAAGTATTTATGGACTGGAGAGTATTTTTGGTTTAGTTTCTGTCTTATTCTGTCTTCAAATAAGTAAAAATCTAACTTAAAAGTAACTTTTTAGCAATAAATATAAGCTTCTTTTAAAATAAATTATTACTTAATATCGATTTTTTAAAAAGTACTATTTCCACTTGCAGATTATTTCACTTAAAATATTGGAAAATGTCCTATTAGTGAAATAATTTGGCAGTGGAACTTTAATTTTACATGAATATTAATGAATTATTGACTTAAAATAATATATCTTGCTGAAAAGTCTTACTAAGATTTTTGAATAAGAAACGAACCAAAAAAACTGTAACATTTTGTTTTTGCAGTGTTAACCAGAGCATTGATGTTGAGGAAAAACATGATTTTCTTCTTGCAAAAATTCACAGTAGTCTGCCTCCATTTCTTTTGCACTTATAACACTTCACTCAGAAAAGATAACTTATCCAAACTGAGGTAAACATATTAACTTTATTATAAATGTCAATAAGCTTTTTTTTCTTCATTGCTAGTTTGATTTTTCCTCCTTGTTTTGGTTTTACTTTACAGTTTTTATCTGTGTTTATTTGCCAACATCTCACCTGGAATATAAAATGAGTGTTGAAATAAGTGTTTGTGTTCCCGATTTTACCAAAATAATTTTTATTGATAGGCTTTAGCACTGCAAAACCAAAATCTGACCAAGTCTTTATGTCTAGTTTTTAGTGAAAATGTTAGCACCCGTAAAATAGGAGAAAACTAACTTACTAATCACATTTGAGCAAATAGAAGCTTGTTTTAAATAAATAATTTCTAAATATTAATTAAAAAAAAAAAAGTACTAGTTTCATTCGGAGATTTGTTTCACTTAAATCATTGGAAACATGTTGAAAAACTAGTACTTTTCTGATCAACATTGAGGGATTATTGACTTAAAACAAGCTCCTATCTTGCTGAAATGTTACGTGAAAGTTAGTTTTGCCTGATGACAAGTTTACAAAGATATTTGCATGAGACACTAAATCAAAATATTGTAAGATTTTGTCATTTTACAGAGATACCATTGTGAAACAGCTTTAATGGATTTTAAAAACAACAATTTGATGGTCACGTTTGAATTTTTTGTGTGTTTTGCCAAATTTATACATTAAAGTGCATTTAAGAGACATGCTGATTTTTACTGGCAGTTTTCTCAGTGGGCTCCCCCTGCTGCTCAATCACTATCACAGAGTTTATAACAACTGAGACGTTTTGGCCAAATCTGGGGTTTGCAGATGCATGTTTCTGAGTGAGGGGTTTGGAGAAGAGAAGAAGAAAAAGAAGGGCTACAGCAGCAGCCGGTTCCTGGCAGCATCCATTATTGTTTCCATAAAGGATGTGCTGCTGTGTAACGTCAATGCATGCGTTTACACAGAAGTATGACTGAATCACAGTGAAGGATGGTGCAAAAACATCATATTTCAGCAAAAAAAAAAAAGGAATTTATTATCAAGACCTGCTGTGTGAACGCAGCCTTTGTGTCCAGAGTAAAGGTCAAAAGTGTCTTTTCTTGAATATCCTCCACTCCTCTGCTATGGCATAGTAAATAAATTAATTACTTTATTTTTTATTATTTAAATCAAATGCTTATAATGACATAAAAAATTGTTAAATCCACTTATTTTATTTGATTAAAATCAACATTGTAATTGACTACACACCCAAAAATTTACTGGACTTCACCAAAGTCAAGTTTTATTCACTCTTTAAATGTAACGTTACAATTTACAGTGTACCATCAGTTCTTTCCTTTCAACTGTGTGAGTAAACTTCTGGCTTTTATTTAATGTCCAAAAAATTAAGAAGTTGTGAGTTTCAAAGCAGGAAAAACCTGAGCCTAATTCAGAAAACAGTCCACAGGGAGCAGAAGTGAGGCTTGTGGCAAATGAGGTTAAATTATTGCCACTAAATCGTTCTGGTTTTCATTCTGAGATCATGCTTTTGCAACAAAAGTTATTTATTTCTGACTTTAACAGTAAATAAAACTTGTTTTCCTGCGTCATATTCAATGTTGAACTGCTTTACAAACTATGTAGATGTGAAGAGTTTTATAAAGGTGCACTGACTGCGTTACGTTTTCCTCTGTGAGCGCTGAGAAAAGATACTGAAATCACTGCAGCCTTATCACCAGTTCTGACCAAACGCATCTTGAGAAACGATTAAATTCATATCTATCTCTGCATCGTTTTTCACATTCATCTCTTTTCACAATCTGTGTAATTATACACACCATGGTGTTTAATCGCAGGTTTCCGTTCGAGCCCTGAGGAGCGAACAGCCAACAGGTTGGTGAGTAAAAAAATACAGAAAGCAGGCGCTGCACTCAGTCGTCTGCAGCCTGAACTTCAGCAGAGTGCCAAGCTCCGATCTCCGCAGGTTGTCTTTGGAGGCTGAGATAAGACCCCATTATCAGCCGCCTGCCTCAGTCTGTCTATCGCCGTGTTTCACGCCAACACCTCGCAGTCATGCTCATCTACTGTCACCACGAGTTTGGTAATGATAAACAGTTTGACAACCTCTCCACTCGGCGATAACAGCTGACGGGACTGCGGATGAAAACGCTGCCAGGAGCCGCGATGAGCATCAAGATATCCGGACTCTGCTGGGAATTGAAGGAATATATGGATGTGGAAAGGTGAGCGTGGGTTTCGATGAACCCCAAGATTGGCAGGACGGAAAACAGATGGAATCAAAACTATACTCCCATCTACTGAGACCAGCATGATTTAACCTCATTTCCCACAAGCCTCCCTTCTGCTCCTTGTGGATTGTTTTCTGTAAAATGTCCCAGGTTTTACCTGCTTTGAAACTGACAGGTTTTTATTTTTTGGACATTAAATAAAAGAGAGCAAAGTGTTAAAGGTACCACACACAGTTGGAAGTAAATAATTGATAGTACACTGTAAATTGTAACATTATATTTAAAGAAAAAGTTAATAAAACTTGACTTTTTTGAAGTCCAGTGAATTTTTGGGTGTGTAGTGAATTACAATGTTTATGTTATTGAATAACTATTTTTATGTACTTACAAGAAGCATCTGATTTAAATAACTTGAGGTAAAACTTATTATATTGTAGTTAATTTGAAGTAATGTGAAAGGATATGTGACAGTGGGGATTTGCCAGCAAGGTATCCCAAAATGCATTGTGCCAGCAGCAGCAACTAATTCAACCACATTTTTATTTATCACAAAAATTAGTTTTAAGATGTTCAAGATTAAGAGGTTTGACTCTAAAGCTTCATCAATTTAAGTACACTGAGATATTTGCACTAGAAACTAGACCAAAATTAAGTAAGATTTTGTGTTTTTCCAGTGTTCAGCTCTTATTAACTATTTTTGTGGCATTTTCATTTGTATACATGAAACTGCTGGAGTGAATTGTATGTTAATTTTCATGACCATCCCACTCTGCATATGATTCTGTTTGTTTTACTGAATAAAAGTGAGCAAACTGGCTGCGGTACTACAACGTATTCAGATTTATTAACCCTAAGTTTCAAATCTCCACCTGGATATTTTTTGCTTATTTTAATTGCACGAAGTTCTTTAAATGTCCCGTGAGTACAAATATTTGCCCATTTGACCAATGGATAATTTCCAGTCGTTATCCATAACGACTGGAAATTTCAATATCTAGCAAGTTAGTTTTGCAACTTACCATCTATTAATTTCACTGCCTGCTACAGTGGGGGTGAAATTACTGTAATAACCCGATATTGGCTGGAAATCTATGGAGGAATTTTTCAACTGCCTTTTGGCACCGTCGCCTAGCAACCTCTCAGCCAATAGAATGATAGTGTTGTACTGGGTGCGTTTGTAAGAGGGGGTCCCTGTGTGGCTACTATCAATTGTAGCGGACAACAACTTCAAATGTGTAAGCTAGGCTCCACCATCTGCAAACACTAAACACTTCTTTTTATGGTGGCTGGCAGAACATTGAGAACGTTGACGTTATTGCGCCCTGTACTGCGCATGCAGGACACTTTGAGGTTGTTTGCCCATTCACACTGCAGAACACGTTCACATTTATTTGGAAGTGTGAACGGCCACGGCAGAAAAATCCGATTTGACAAGAAATCGGAATTGGGTCACTTCAAGCTGCAATGTGAACGCAGCCTATGTCTGAGTGCGAGGAGAAGTTTTGAGGATAAGCATTACAAGTTTTGAGAAGAAAGACATGAAGTCCTGCTTTCAAAATGAAATGTAAGCAAAAGTATTAAAAGTTTTGAGAACAAAAACCATGAAATCCTGCTTTCAGACTGAAAATGTGTTTCTTGGCAGAAAAATTCCTTCATAGAAGCGCAACGTCTCCCCTTTCAGAAACCGTTGGACTGTCTCAGATGGCGCAAAGCATCACAGAATCACAATACCTGCAAATTCAGATGGATCGTCACTGACACTTTCTGTTTGTAAGGGTTAACTTAAGTTACGCTCAATAAAATAACACAAGTTAGTCAGCTAATTTAATGAAAACAAACAATTTAAGGCAAAGAGCATGAATATTTTTTGAAATTGTATCTATTGTTGCAGCTGCTGTTACTTGTTTTGCTATATTTATGTTCTGGGTTGCAGAAATTCCTCCGATGGGAGACTAATATAGAAACTTTGACCTTGAAACCAGGAGCGGTGCGACCGAACCGCGGCTTTCATGTGACGTGAAAAATGTCCTCAAGCATTATTTGAACGAATCCAAACAACATCAACCAGCTAAAAAAAATGTACTGGCAGCTTTATCAGACCACAGAGAGCAGCTGTCTGTGTGTAACGCTTCAGGAGGAAATCCTTCAAGCCAAAGCATATTTTTAAATCGTACAGTCAACCTCATTCATTCCTATCCGTTCTTCCATTAATCTCTCCTTCCTTTCTTCTCTTCAAGCAGTAGAGTCATTTTCAGAGAGCACTGCAGCAGAAATCTCCCTGACAGAGCCCTCCCTGTTGATTTATGATGTACAATTACTTATTTATTGGCTAATCACAGTAGGCTGCTGAGGGCAGGTTAGAGTACAGATCCTCAAGACAGCAGGCCAAGTCATGCAGAGATGGATGGGAGGAAAGTTGGAGTTTGGCGTTTCAAGAGTGTCTTTTTGAAAGCATCCCAGTAAAAATAAATTGCGCATAATCACATTCGTATTTGACACCGAGCTGAAAAAGAACAGATGTACAATGTAATCAGAGGCTGGCACTGATTACACTGCCGCTACAGCAAAATGGGTTTTAGCTGAAACACGACAAAAAGAAGAGCATAGCCAGACCAGGAGGGGAAAAAAACCCGAGAGCTTCTCAGAACCGTCCACTGATAAAAAGCTTAAGTCCTAGCAGGTGCTTTTCATGGTAGAGCTGCAGGGTTTATTTAAGATGGATTCATCTCACTATCACATGTTTCCACTCTACAGGACGGTTCCAATGAATAGCAACAATGCAGACAAGAATCGCTGCTTTATCTCTGTCCCCCCACAGCTGCTTTATATGCATGTCAGTAGATTCACAATACAAACCCAGAAACGGCTTCCTCATATCTACAGAGTCTGCACTGTGCAAACACAAAACCTCAACAAGTACTTTTACTCTATGGTGAAAATATCTTTCTACACTTGAAATGAGACAAAAAAAAACTAATTTACTAGTAACTTTATATACACTGTAAAACCCTAGAGCCGCAATTAGTTGTGTTTACTGTTTTCTACTATTTAAGTCAAATAAATTTAGTGAATTTTACATTTTTAACCTAAATGTGACTTTGTGAAAGATAAACTTACAGTAGTAAGTTGTGTTAACTTTTTATTAATTCTGTCAAACCTCCAAGAGTTTAATAAACAAGAGTTTTTATGTTAGCACTTAAAAAACTGAAGAAAAAGACAGGAGTGGAATGTATTTCCCAGAATGCTTAGCGGCTTGTTTTTGTATCCTGAGATGGAAATGTGTTACATCGATCTGAGTCAATTTGTTATTAAAACAAATGTTTATTTTAAAGCTTGAGGATAATGTCCTGTTCACACTAAATGTTTTTAGCAGAATTTATTGTGATGTTTAATAAAATTCATTATCAGATCATACATTTTATTCATTCAATTTGAAACAAGAATTTAAGTTATTCTAAAATGAAATAAGTATTTTAACTTGATATTGTGATTAACATAGTAGAGAAATGTGACTCCTTATCTAGATGAGGACAGTTGTTTTTTGTTTAATATTGTGAAATAATTATTTAGTTTAAATTTCAGCATTAAGTTAAAACTCACAATTCAAGATTAATGAACTTGAAAACAATGTTTAGAAAACTTGTCTTCTGTTGTTAAATCAACTTCATGAACTTTAATTTCCACCTGCTGCAGTTTCAAAGCAGGACTTTCATTTTCAAGTTAAATCACTTTCAGATGTTTTACAGTGTAGGAGCTTGTTTCAGATTTTTTTCCACGTTTTGAGTAAATATTGATTAGAAGTACTTATTCCTCTTCTGACATTTTTTTTAATCTATCAGAGTAACTGGTATTTTTTCATCAATATTAAGGAATTTATTAATTTAAAACAAGCTCCTGTTTCTTACTGAAAAGCTACTTGCAGGCTAGTTTCACCTTACTTCTTCAAGTGCTTTTCAAGTTTACAAAAATATTTGTACTAGAATGTGATTTATGTGCGAAAGGGATTTGAGAGCTTGTGGGAATCCTCTCCCAGTTATGTCAGCTCTATAATTACAATAGATAAAGGTGATAATGTGGAGTAAAAATAATTACAGCTTGAAAGAAAGAGGAGAGCAGAGGACTGACTGCTATTTTGTGGTTAATTCTTCAGGATTTGACTGATATTTTATGCATCTTTTTAATTTTTAGATTTATTTGTCCTGTTCTATGTTGACATATTTGCATATTTGTGGTAACAATACTGTTTACGTGCAAAACAACAAAAGAGAAAATAAATATGAATGTGAAATGTATGTATTTAAAGAAAATGTTATGATATTGCTAAACTAAAAACTTAACAGAGTTGCAAAAGGAGTAGAAATTTGTTACAAAGCTGTACACTGCAAAAGCACAAAATCTTACCAAGCTTTTATAGTTGTTTACTAGCTTATAGTGAAAATATCTTATTACACCTGAAAAGAGACAAAACTAACTTTTAAGTACCTTTTCAGCGAGATATAAAAACTTTTTAAAATAATTCCTTAATACAAACAAATAAAAGTACTTGTTCTAGATTTTTTTCACTTAACATTGAAAAAATGTGTTGTTATAAATTAAATAATCTGCCTATGAAAGTAGTACTTTTTTATCTATAAGGATTTATTGACTTAAAATAAGCTCCTACGTCCTGCTGAAAAGTTGCTTGTAAGTCGGTATGCTTGAAATGAGACGAAACTAAGATGTTTTCTCCAAAAACTCGACCAGATTTACTTGGTACGATTTCGTGTGATTGCAGTGTAAAAGTTGATTCCTGTGAGGGATTACTGACTTTATTTGCAAAAGCTAAGAGATATAAAATTTCTTTGAAAAGGTTAAAAAGTAAGCAGAAGAAGAAGATAAATGCGACAAAAATGTGGAAGTAAATAAAAATATACAAGGTCGCTGGCAAATATAAACGAGAAGTTTCGAGTCATTTATTTCATTGAAGCATTTATCTCAGGGAGAGACAGAGCCGACTTATCGAAGGGCCTAAATTGAAACCTCTTGAAGCGTGCAGCAGCAGGAGCTCTGATGACCAGACCTGCACACTCTCTGTACTCCTGCCTAAGTCTGTTGTTCTGCATGGACAGTCTCCCATACTGTACACCAAAATAACAGAGAGCGTGAGGGAGGGACCTGCACACTCTGAGATAGAGCAAATATTAAAATGCAAAAGCAATTAAAAGAAGCAACAACACTGCTTATGACGCGCCAACCTGACAGCAGGACTCTGATTATTTTAATTAGAGCAATATGGCTGAGTCATCCGTGAACACAACTGAGGGGCGAAGGAGGAAGATTTTCTTCTTTTAACTTCAGCGAGACGCTACAAGTGCTTTGCACAATTTATGCCTCAACGCGAAAGGGCGAAGCACTTATGCAAATGTGTTTAGAGAGACAAACTGTGCTGATGAGTTACTTTTCTCACTTCTGTGTTTTATTTGATAGCCCCAACTTATTCTAATTGTAAATGTACGCAATTTAAATGCGTTTATTAAGACGGTTCCTGCAGGAGATGGGAGTTGCATTAATCTGCATGCTAAATTACTTTGTCTGAGCCCAATACTCGTCAGGCTCAGGGAGCCGAGTTGTAAGGGATTAGAAGAAGGAATTAATATTGAGATCAATGGAAAAGAGAAACAATGTAATGTTCTCTGCTGCCCCTAAAATGTAAAACAAACCAATTAGCATAATATGATAAGCTAAATGAATGAAGGAGCTGCAGGCGATGTCCCCTGGGTGGTTTCCTTGCAGACAGAACCTTGTTTGTTGACTGTCCTTGTTGCCTCGAGTGTTTATGGCTCCAATATGTTTGTGCACCTAATGTGCACTCCTGCTTCTTAAGGGAAGAAAATAAAAGCAAACCAGACCAATTGGTAAGAAACTGCAAGACAAAAAGAGGATAAACACTGTTTATCAACCTTTTCTCAAAAGATACAATCAAAGGCTGCTTGTTTACAGAGGATTACAATCATGCTGAACTGATATCTGCAAGCTTTAAGAACAACCCTTCATAACACAAATCCTCGTCCGCTTAATTATACGACCGAGAAAAAGCAAATCGCTGGTTAGACATAAACCACAGATGAGGTAAAGACTGAGACCTACATGTGGTTTACACGTTGTTTACAGCCGCATAAATACGTTTATAAACAAACCGCTGTCCACGTTTCACCTGGTTCTGGTGCCTGAAAGTCCTTTTAAGCTCTGTCTAAGCTCACTTAGAGGAGAAAATAGAGCACATCATCCCAGTTGTGAAGTAAACTGGTTTCCTGTAGCTCACAGAATATATTTTAAAGGGGACATGCTATGCAAAATTCACATTTTGAAACCTTTTGTGCTTCCTCTGGGGTCTCTACTGCTTCTAAAAACAGCTGAAGCGCTTAAACCCCCCCCAAAAAAACAATAAGTTAATATTGGGAAAATGAGTTGTTTCAAAATCCTCTAGATTGTTAAGTCATATTCGACAGGCACTGCACTGTTACTTTGCAACCCCACTGAAGCCCAGCCCGTTACCTAGCAACCCAAGTGGAACTCCAGCCTGTTTACTCAGCAGGTGTTACTGCTGCATGTGCTATACAATGGCTGCTAGAAAAGACAAGTGTTCATTGTTGACCTAACATCCAGAAACAACCTTCTGCATTCTTGTTGCTTGTGAAGGAGGCTCCACTTCTGCTTTTCAAAGATGTACATTTGTGTAATTGTGCATTTATTTGCAGCCATTTTCACAATCAAGTGTAAATGTTGAGACAAAACAGATCATTTTGAAAGAAGTTCCATATAGACAGAACTGAGCAAACTAAAATATCATCATCTAAGAATGATTTTGTCCAAAAAAAATTAATGAACATGTTTTATATAATCCATAGAGCTATCATAACCTGCTCAAGGAAACATAATATGTTCACCTTTAAAGTATTTTAACGGAGAAAAGATTTGTTTCTGCATCAACCTTCCAAACTGTTCTAGTCTTTTGGTCCTAGTCTGCTCTGCATCTCCAGAATCAAATCTAAACATGGAGAAGCAGCATTCAGATTTACAGAGCATAAATAGAAGAGATGCTACAGATGATCTGTAATTCTGTGGAGGAAAGTAAAATCTCTTCTGTCATGAGGCAGCAGCTTCAGAGTCAGGGACTTAAAGAGGATCAACATCCTGGTTCTGTCCTGGGAACCACTGGAGATGACGGTGCAAAGAAGGATTCTCCATGAAATTATGGAAAATTATGGACAACACGAAGCAGTCTGTTCGTGAGACTTCAGTCAGAGGTACCACAGTTTCACTGTAATTCTGTCTGCTACAGAAGATCCTTTTCTAATAATAATAATAACAATGGATTGCTCTAACATACAACCCTGGAAACAAATTAAGAGATCACTTTAAATGACCAGTTTCCCTGATTTTACTCTTTATAGGTTTATGTTTAAGTAAAATGAACTTTGTTCTTTTATTCTATGAACTATTGACAGCATGTCTCTGAAATTGCAAGCAAAAATTTAGTTGTGTTTTTTTTGCAGAAAATGAGAAACAGTCTAAAGAAGGAAAAGATGCAAAGCTTTCAGACCTCAAATGATGCAAAGAAAACAATCATATTCATTTAGAAACAACAATACTAATGTTTTAACCCAGAAAGAGTTCAGAAATCAATATTTGGTGGAATAACCAGGAGGTTTTCAATGGGCTCTTAGTTGCAGAGATGTAAATGTCACCATTTGATGAGCTGCATCAGATATTATAGCAATAAGCTAATTCTCATCTACTGTCCTTCCTCACAACAACTCCTTCAAGAAACCTGGATAACAAGATATACAAGATCATTTAATTCCCTGTTTGGGTTATTAAAGTACTTTTGAATTTAATTTAATTTGACTTTGAGAACATCTGCATGCCAGTTTACCTCAGAGTTTCAAGGAGACAAGTAGTTTGGTATAAAATAGATTTTGTGGAGTTCATTAAAGCGCCATCTGCTTACCGAAGCAGCACAAAGCAGGTTCAGGATAGAACAGAACGGTTCTCCAAGGAAAAGATTAGAAAAAAGGGTAATAAAAATTCACTGAAAGATTTAGTAATCTGGCAGCAGCGGTATCTGACGATGTATAATTTTGTATGCCGAAAAGCTTTCTGATGAGAGTCCCACTTGAGCAGCCAGACTTCAGTAAATGGAGCATTCAGGCAAGAAAGAGCACAGCAACCAACTATCAGCTAGTAAATTTATACATGTGAAAATGCAGCGAATGTAAGAGGATTGAGAGTCAAACTGAGCAACCTGCAGTCAGATTTATGAATACTAATGAGAGTCAGGAAGGGCAAACTGGAACAAGATTCACGATGCAAACAGCACAATCAAACCAACTGTTTTCATTCGTCTAATAGGCGGAAAAAAAATATATAAAATTGAGTTTTAATTTCCTGTGTGACATTTCTCATCCCATTTTCTGCATTTGTACTTCACCGTGCCTTCCTTAGTTAATCTTTCCATTAAAATGCCCATTTTTAAATCTAACACGTCCTCTTCCTCCTCCTCCTCCTCCCAGAAATTGATGATGTGCAGCAGTGAGGCGTTAATATGGTAAACAGAGTGAGAATTATGTGGATTAGGGCTAAGTCAAGCATGCTTTTTTTTTCTGCTTTCATACCAAAAATAAACTGATTTAAATGAACATTATATGAAGAGAATCTCAGTCTGGATTTGCATCACACAACCAGTTGTTACATTAAGGATGTAATACAGAACCGTTTGAATTCTCTGTTCATGAGTTAATGCTAATGTTTACTCTAATTGCTACATTTACAGCAGACATTTAGTTCTGACTTTAGTTGCTTTATATAACAGTAAATAATAAGAATAATTTTCCTCTAACTTCTCAACAGAGTCTTTAAACATTTCTGGTGATTTCTAACAAACATATACTGTAACATTTCTTAAAGGTGAAACTCAATTAAAGCCCAAAGTTTGATTGTTTCTGCAGTGGAGAAACCTTTATGCTGCTCCACATCCCAGATGAAAGCTTGCTTTTAAAACATTAAAACAAAGTGTTAGCTAATGAGAATATGAAACCTCTAAACAGGAAGAAACCAAACATGAAGGGACATTCATCACTCAAAATCATAATTACACAGTTTATAGTCACCTGCTGCCGGTTTTGGCTGTTTTTTAACTTTATTTTCTGCTTGCAGTGATTGCATTTTGCTGGGTTTTGTTTTTGTTTAGCTGTATTTGATGTCTGTGCAAATACAGCTGCTAGAAGACTTTGCAATCTACTTAAAATATATATTTTTAACAAAGATCAGGAGGTAGAGATGTTGTCTTTAGTCCAAAATCAACCCAATGCTACTGATTGGTCAAAATAAAAATAAATCATATGTATTGTTCTCTGTTCAGTCAAGAACCTCATAAAAGTGACTTCTAGTTCCACTGACAACATTTTGACATTTGGGATTTGTTGCTATGTAAATACTCAGCTAGCAAGCTAGCTTCAGTAGAGCTATTTAAAAAGAGAGAAAGAGAGATAAAAAGGTAATTCAAAGAAAGCCATACTTAAATGTTGTAGAGACCAAGACTTCAAACGATAACAGGAAGGATAGAGTGTGGTTTTGGTAATGTTATGGTGCGTTCACACCAACGCGTTTGGTGCATCAAAACTCGTTTGAAGTCAGATCCTTGACATTTTGCTCTAGATGCATCAAAATGGCTCCAGGGGGGACGATGAGAGGAAACGTGTCCCTCAAACGCTTCCACCGTCTCCTGCATATTTTGTCCAAATAAATATATTTATTTAATGTTTATTTAACGTGATTTAACGTGACTCAATGTTTTCGCTGGATGGATTTGGATAGCTCAAATGCAGGGAAATATTTTCAAACAGTAAAAGTTGTAACTAACTCGACATTCCAACTTCCTCGCTGATCTTCCTTTCTGTTCCTGTCTCTGTAGTCATAACTTAGATTGGTTGTAGATTATAGGATGAGGGCAAACAGCGACAATTAGTTTATCCTCCATAGGTTTTTCTTTTCTGAGATCATGTCAGGAAACGCCTCACTACGTCACATAGCAGAGTCTCTCTGATTGGTTGATGCTCTGCGTCGAGCGGCGAAAGTTCAGATTTTACAACTCCAATGTCGGACATGTTTGATGCGCGTTAAACTCACAAAAAGCTTAAAATCTCACAGAACTTGACGCGCAAAACACGCAGCGCCCTCGACGCACCTCCACATAGACTTTGAATATAAATCAGACACTCCTGACGCTCAAAACGCGTTTGGTGCAAAAGCACCATTAGCTCCACTAATGGAATGAAACTAAATGGAAGACGTGAAAGTAAGAGGGAGATTTAATTGCTAAAATCTATTTATTTTGTAACATGCATTAAACAAAGACGACATTTTTGTCTAGCCAAATATCTCATTACCTCAGGAAAACAAACAGTTATTCTGGGATAACAGAAATATGATTCATCCTCTTAAAATAACAAAATAGTTCTTTTGTCATCTTGAGAAAAATACACCAACATGTCTACAGCAGGGTTAGGTCAGTCTTTGTAAACTTTTTGTAAGGTGTTTGTAATAAAATTAATTAAAAAGTGAATACGTTTGTAAAACAGCTTCCTGTCCGGGCGAAACGGCGGGTGGCGCCCCCTTCTGACAGGATCTGTGGCTCGATTTGCCATGAGGCGACATTCAAGAGGACAAACGTCAACAGGCATAAATTTTCCACCTTTAACACTCTGAACGAGTCCAAACCTCCAGAACATGATTTTAATGGTGGGATTAAAACCAATCAGCTTCTTTGTTCTTTTGTGTTACAGCAGATTACGCGACCAAATGAGATTGATAAGATGTAGATCCTTAATCAAACACGGTGTGCATGAATTTTATCCAACAGAACAAGCAGCCTTCGCATACAAATTATGCGATTGCTTGAAATGGGTATTTATGATATTTATTTTTTCTGTTCTTGTTGCAAAAAATAGAGGTTTTCCAAGGGGGTAAAAATATTGTAGCATGTTCCTGATTCTCATGTTTACTCATGTATATTTTTTATTTTATCTTCAAGATGAGTCTTGAAACACAAAACATAAAAATACGCCATAAAAACATGCAAACACCAAGATGCCCATGCTTTTAAAGCTTCCCTCGTGATTACAAATAAAAACACAACACATTTTAGATTATCATTGACCAACCGAAGGTGCAGCAGCACCTCATAAAAACGACAGAGAAGTGTGTTTTAGTTGAGCCTTCAGAGACATTTCTACTGGTTCAGAAAGAGAGTTTTTATTTCCTGCAGCAGACCAAACGATGTGAGAGCACGGAGCATTTAAATCTCGTTTAAGGTCAACAGGGAATTCAGTGGCTTTGATAACAGGTATCCTCTTTAATTCCACGCTCTTGTGAACTCCACAGACGCTCCGGCTTTGAAGGAAGATTAAAGCAAACAAGATAACATGGATGAGCTCAGAACATGTGTTCAGAAGAAAAGGTTACGACAGAGTTAAGAATGGATGCAAATGTTGCTGCATTTGACAAAAATGTCTCCTCTCCTGTTCTGCACACATTGACCGATGCTTCAGTCCTGTAAAGTCGACTGAGTTCTTAACAAGTAATTGACCATTTGTACGTGACGACCAGAACTCCACCCACTCCGCCATGACGTCAAAACAACCAATGCGCTCCTTTAAAGTTGGGCTGAAAACAGACATCTGCAACCTACCATCGTTTTTATTTAATAGATTTCACTTTAAAAATGGTCATAGAGTGCTACACGATCAACTGCACAAACAGACAAAGATAGAAACCAAACTATTCATTTTATAATAACTTTTAATGAGGAAAGATGCGGCAACTAAGGGTAATTACTGTCAATCATAATGACTGGCAGCTGTTGGTGTAACCGCAGATTCGCAACAAACACTTTTTACAAGGTAAGAAGATTAACGTTTTTATACTTTATACGTAAATATGATTAGAAAGATATCAAATATGGCATTATGGAGACGGTACGCGTGTAACCATGGAGACAATGCCGCACCGTCATGTGACATGTAACATGTGAATAAATGAAAGTTGAACCAACTTGATTGAATTGCTTCAGTTTAATTCAATTAAGTTTATCCAACTTAAGTTAAGCTTGACAAATTTAACTCAAACTTAAATCATTTAGTTTACTTCAAATAAAACAGTAAACTAATAAAGGATCTTTTTAAAAAAAATTTTTGGCTCAGACGGCCTTTATTTGAGAGTAGTTAGACAGGAGAGTGAGTAATGACAGAGAGGGAAGACATGCAGACATGCAGCAGAGGTCATCAGGCTGGAATCGAACCAGCGACGGCCATGATGAGGACTGAGGTCTCCTTATGTTTACCACAGAACTCTGGTTGGTACAGGATCTGATGAAGCTTGAGTCATGACATCAGACTTATGATACGAACTTGGAATTGAACTTAAAGTAAAAAGTTCCTTTCAGTTAATTTGTAACTTTTAAGTTAATTCAACACTAAACCAAAAGAATCAAGTGAGATTAATGTAAATAAGTCCATAACATGAACTACATGTACGTTTTTAAGTCTGCTCCCATGTAAGGAGAAACTCTGTTAGTGACATAAATCATATAGTGTTAATTCACTCAAAGTTGGTAATTTGATCAACACCTCAGGAGGGAGGAAGAACGGCTCGGTTTCTAAGCTAGCTGTTTCAAACTTTTCTAAATACCCGCCGTCTGTGAGCCACAACCAGCTGTGTTACGTTCACAGACTAACTAGCTCGACTGAAACAAGTAGAAACCATGAATAAACTGGGAAAAACAACTTTGGAAAACAATTTCAGTCGCTCTGTTCAACACTCCCAGTCCCTCACTTCCAACGTCCATCATGGCGGCTCTAATGATTTAGTGACGTAGCTGCAAAGGGTCAATATATCAACTGGTAACCTAATGAGTCCAAACAGAATGAACTCAAAGACAGAAAAAACTCTCCAGGAACTTTACAATTCCTGTTGGCAGAGAAACACACGGATGATAAATCCCCCTTCACGGTCACTGTCAATCTCCTGCATGAACACGTCAATCCTGGACGTTTCCCCGTATGCGCCAGACACAAACAACTCCAGAAGACAAGGCAACAAAAAGCACAGAGACACCGTCTGTCACTCAACTGGAGATTGACAGAGACGTGGGGTCTTTCATTTTGCCCGATCACCGTCTGAAATTGAGGTGAACACCTTTGATCCGCAGAAAGATGTGTGTAGTGATCTGGATCAGCTCAGAGTTCCCTTAGAAATGTGTGAACCTCAAACAAGCTGCAGAAACGGATGATAGATGATGAATTCATCCTCCACACAAAAGCTCTTATTCTCTAAATCTGCGCTGAGAGAGCATCTGATTCACATAATGAGGGATCATTGTGTGCAAAGGTAAAGAGTCAAGCAACACTTGAACTACTGAGTAAACAACCAGATTAAGTAAATGGTCTATTTTTAAAGCACCCTTCACAGATTAATAACAATAACACATCAGACGGTAATTATAAGAAAAGCATCCAAGATGAAAACCAACATTATAGCAGCTGGAGATAATGTAATGAAAGAGTTTTCTAGCTGAAAGTATCTCTGAACAAAAGAGTTTTTAAGTACAGCACTGCAGAAATTAAACCTTACACCTCAGCCAGCTTCTATGCACCACAAATCTAGAACAAACTTCTAGAAAACTGCAAAAAGCTGAAACACTGAGTTCCTTTAAAGCAAGACTAAAATCCCATCTATTTAGAGCTGTTTTTGAACCATACTAACTTGAACATTGTCCAACATATTCAATATGTATTAATGATTTCAACAAAGCCACTTGACAAAATGTTATTGGTTGACTGTCTGATGTGTTTATGATGTTTTTATGTTTTCATGATGTAAACCATTTTGAACTGCCGTGTTGCTGAAATAAACTTGATAGATTGAAACTTTATTGACCATATTCCCTGTCAACAGGAAGCTCACACTTCAGCAGCTTCCTTTGAGTTTAACACTGCAACATAAAAAACATGCTGCAGAAATAACACATCCTTGACTCAAATATTTCAGCATTGATCCAATAATAATGTTTTTATAAGCAGATGCTTCTCTCAGCTACGGAGGCCTGGAAACGATTAAACTGAAATTGAAGCTTAAGAGAGTTATGCAGCATTTTTCACTCTGATTAATTTGGATAATAATACTCAAATTATTTTCATATGGTCACTTCAGCCTGTAATATGAAGAAAGAAGCAAACCAGAAAGTACCTTTGACCATAAAATTGAGCAAGTTGGATTAAAAAAATTAAATTCACTTAATGGAAAAACAAAACTCACGTTTTTTGATAAAACTTGAGTTTTTATGTCCTCTGACAGCAGATGATGAGCTGACATGGCTGAAAAAATTAAGAGACCACTTAAAATGATCAATTTCTCTGATTTCACTTTCTATAGGTAAATGTTTGAGTAAAATGAACTTTGTACTTTTATCCTATGAACTACTGACAACATGTCTCTGAAACTCAAAGCAAAAATTTATTTTTATTTGCAGAAAATGAGAAATGGTCAAAATAACAGAGAAGATGCACTGCTTTTAGACCTCAAATAATACAAAGAAAACAAGTTCATATTAATTTAGAAACAACAATATTAATGTTTTAACTCAGGAAGAGATCAGAAACCAATATTTGGTGGAATAACCAGGAGGTTTTCAATGAGGTTCAGTGCAGTGGCCTCTTAGTTTTTCCCAGAGCTGTATTTTGTGTTTACATCTGTTGCCGACATAATTTCTAATGTCTTAAGCCTGGACAGACCTATACATGTGTGATTTTAATTACAACTACGAAATTATGTTTGTTTAACATTAGCAGACTATAAAAAAGGTTTTACGCTCCTTTGTAATGGAAACGCAGCTAATGACGTCACAGAAAAGTAACGTAATGATGCAGCAGAACAGTGTGCTTTTCACTAAAGTGGTGCATAAAAAGCGATTTAAACACGAGAGGGCTTAATGTTCCACAAAATCTCCTTAATTTCCTCACTTTTAAACCTACATAACCAATATTATATAAAAAAACAGACAGTAAATAGGAAACAATATGACTGCAGCTTTTGATGAAAAATCCAGAGGAGATTGATAGCTCTGATAACATTTACATTAATCAACCTTTGGCTGTGTTTACTGACTTTAATGTAAAAAGTCAGAATAATGTTTTTTTTTCATTTTTGCACATATTACAGTTGATGGCTTTCCTCAATGACAAGGATTTTCCCTGCATCAGAAGTAAATCATGTCAGCCTCATTTCTCGCTTCATGAGAAATGATGCGCGTCTATGAATCCATTAATGACTCTGTGAATAAAACAAATAATGTGTTTTGCTTTAGAATGATTTGTCCAGAGATTAAAATCTCCACTGGCTTCATGGCTACCACTTATTATGCACATTGCACGTGAATCTTTCCTGTTTCTCTGGTGTTTCTGGGTGCAAAGCAACACGGAGGGTTTTGACAGACTTGTTAGTAAAAAGGAAAAACTCTGTCTCTTTGAAGTCCCGCCTGCTCCGACAGCATAATGGATGTAACAGTGGAAAGAAGATGTAAAGGATTAGAGGTGGAGTGATTTTCATATAGGGAGGTACCTAAAGGCTGTGAACGAGGAACGAGATGAAAGCAGTGGTTTTTCTCCAACATGTTTCCTTAATAACTGTTTCGTTGTTCTCAGAGACTGACAGACAGATTTCAGAACAAAGACG
This sequence comes from Xiphophorus hellerii, assembly GCF_003331165.1. Classification (NCBI taxonomy): domain Eukaryota; kingdom Metazoa; phylum Chordata; class Actinopteri; order Cyprinodontiformes; family Poeciliidae; genus Xiphophorus; species Xiphophorus hellerii. The sequence continues at coordinate 14,076,321 of NC_045691.1, read as the reverse complement.
ACCTCACATGAAGGGGATCCTGTAAGTGATAAGATGGTTTTCCTGCAGGCAGTCACACTCAGAAAAAAAAAAACCAACCAGGAATTAGATTGATTTCAAGAAGAGGCTACAGTTCTGCTGCAATCTCTCTTTTTTGTATTTTATCTGCTCATTTATCTTCCTGTGTCTCTCTGCTGGTGTGTCAATAGCTTATCAGATCATTAGGTATGAGATCTGAAACGATGCATTCTCTCAAGTGCTGCAGAACCCAAATTTTCACTTTTTGGATCATTAATTCCACCTTTCTGTCTCTGAGCTCATTTAGCTCTAGAGATATTTGACAAGTCAATAAAAACTTTAGGAAAAAAGAAGACGTGCCCGCCCTGTAGCTGGAATCTCACTGCTGAGGTTTTAGTTTTATATCTCATCTGTCTAATCCTCTGTTATCACAGTTCATTTAAAACTCAGTAAAGAATATTTAACCGTCATATATAATGTAATTAGTTCACGCATCTAAAAGCACAACTTTGTACACTTGACTTGAATTCTGTGATGTTTCCTATAAAATATGATTAAAAGAAGACTCATTAAACTAATACAATTTGGCCCGTTTCTCCAGATGGTTCTGATTAGCCGCAAGCTAAATATAGGAGTGTAAATCAAAAGTAGTAGTATATTTGATTTGAGCCTCTTGAAAAGCTGCACACAATAAACACTAATTCAACTTTTACTTATTTTATTTCTGCAGCTCTCATTAACTGAGTCAAACTCAAGGCCCGCGGGCCCAATTCGGCACGCCGTAGCTTTTTATGTGGCCCGCTAGGTTCTAACTAAACACTGTATGCTTAAATATTATGTTATCAATCAAATCAATGCAGTTTTTATCTGTTTACTCCCAAATTATATCAATTAGTCCCTCCAGTTTCTTGAGAATTATGGTGGAAATTCACGTTCAATCAACAAATCAAACTTTTTTGCGCTAATAAATAATTGGGATTTTATTTCAGATTTTTCTCAAAAATTGTCAAAAACTTTCTTACTTGAAACCAGAATAATTTAAATTCTTGTTTCTAATTGCATGAAGAAAATTTCTGATCTGATCATGAATTTTATTAAATGTCAATGAATTCTGCTAAAAAGATTTAGTGTGAACAGAACATTATCCTCAAGCTTTGCAAACTTAAACTAAACATTTTCCTTAATAACACAAAAACTCTAGTTTATTCAACTCTTGGAGGTTTGACAACATTAATAAGAAGTTAATACGTCTTACTACTGTAAGTTTATCTTTCACAAACTCACATTTAGGTTCAAAATCTAAAACTGGCTATATTTACTTAAAGAGTAGAAAATAGTAGACAACAAATGCAGATTAAATGATTTAGTTTGTCTTGCTGAAAAGTTAATAGTAAGTTTTTTTGTCTCATTTCAAGTGTAGAAAGATACTTTTACTATAAACTAGACTAAATGCAGTTGGTGAGGTTTTGTTTTTGTAAAGTGTAGAGTAGCTGCAGGTCACATGTTGCCTGATGAATTTATGTCCATGATTCATTTGAATATAAATAGTTTATCAACAAGCGAGGCCAGTCATTGAATGGTTGCAGTAAATAGATGTTGTTGCTTGAGCTGCCCAGGCTGCAGAGAGCTTCAGCTGTGATCACAGTATGCCCTTTTGAAATGAGTAACTGCTAATTAATTCATTGTGTGAAGAGTTTTCTTTACGCTCTTTTTGGTGCCTTTTCATTCACATCGACTGAAGCTGTTGGAGGCGATAAAGCAAAAGCTACAACAGCAAAGCACAAGAAATTCTTCAGCATGATCCTTTTTAGATTTCATAAAATCCCCTAAAACGAGCAGCGGAGGTTTTTGTAGAGCGGTACACGGAGAGAGTTTCGTAAATGTGGTTGCTGACCCTTATAACTGGCTATTCTGTCTGAGCTGGTCGGCTGCGCACACTGCAAAGATGACTCCAAATCATCACCTGGGCAGAGCCTCTGCTGTCAGCCCATTGTCGCGTCACTGTCTGAGCTTTTCTGACTTCACAAAAGCACCAAATGAGGTCCAGTGTTCGCCGTTTCACAGCTTCCACTTCCACAGAAAACCATTTGATTATTCACCCGAGCATAGCAACGAGCACATGCATAATTCATCTGTGCACATGACGAATGAGGCAATCAATTCGAGGACAGCATTCAGAAAGAGGGCATTTACAATTAAATTTCAGCTTTGTAGTGGACATATCGGTGATAATCTGATGATTTCTTTCAGCTACAGTATCAGGAAATCTGACAGATTATCTACATAATCCATGGTTCATCAACAAAGTCTCCATAAGCAATTTGCACCACAAAATACTGGATGCTGCGAACTGGACTGCTGGCACTTCAGCTGAGAGCGCAGATGTGAAAAGAGTAGAGGATTTAATTTCATATTCCATCTGACAGCAGAAACATGACTCTTCATGGATGCAATCCCCTCTCCACGACGAGAGCCGCTCCTCTACATGGGACGACGCTGCACTTGACTTTGAATCTGATTCATAATTTGGCCGCATTATAATTGTTAATGACCGACTAAAGAAGAATCTGTGAATGATTACATCTGGAGATTACAACAGGACAATTAGGGTCATCTGGAGGACCTTTTTCAGTTGTTTACCCAAAAATGTTTGATCATTAAGACCAATGTGAAAAGAGATTATCAGGTTATTAGACTGCAGCAGAGCTGTGAGGGGTTTGATTCTTGACCTTTGAACCTTTCTGTAAGTCTTCCCCCTTGTCTGTGTGCCTATTCCCCATCTGACTAGCAAAATTAAAGGCAACAAAGATCTTAAAAATAATCTAAATGCTGACAGTTGCTACAATATTAAACCATAATTCTGAAAACAAACCAACGCTGGCACAAACAGCTTTAATTTGTGTATATGAGAAAGTAACTTCATAGTCTCAAACAAAATGTAATAAAAAAAAATTCTCTTTTAGCATAAAAACACCTTGAAGACACAACATTGAAAAGCATGAAGTTATACTGATACACACTGAGACACAGTGATTAGTCGTCTTGCATTCTTTAAATTTCAGGGTTCAATTCCAGCTTCCTCTGTTATGTTTCTGTGCTCCTGGGCAACCCACAACTTGTCTCCTGATCTGTGTATCGGAGGTCAGTGTGCTTAGAAAAGTCATATATAAATACACCTCTGGTAAAAAATTAAGAGCTCACTGCACTGAACTCCATTGAAAACCTCCTGGTTTTTTCACCAAATGTTGATTTCTGATCTTTTCCTGAATTAAAACATTAGTATTGTTGTTCCTAAATGAATATAAACTTGTTTTCTTTCCATTATTCGAGGTCTGAAAGCACTGCTTCTTTTTCGTAGTAGTTCATAGAATAAAAGAACAATGTTCATTTTACTCAAACAGATACATATAAAAATTTAAATCAGAAAACTGATAATTATAAGTGGTCTCTTAATTTTTTCCAGAGCTGTACACAGTTAAAAGCAGAAGTTTACATATAATAGATAAAAAAAACACCTATTTTTTCCTTGTAGATCAAACCTCTCTTGTTTTCAGTTAGAGTTACCAACATTATTTACATTTGCTACATGAAACAATAATGTATGTATCCAATAAAGTTTACATACAGAGTGATTACTGTCTCGTCAAACAATGAGGGAAAACCCAGATGTTGATGCCCTTTAAATTTCTGATAGGTTAATTGGTACATTGGAGTTAATTGGAGAAACGCCTCTGGACTGCTTTCTTGTTTTACACAATGGGAAAGTCAAAACAAACCACCAAAATATCAGGAAGAGACCTGTGGAGCTGAACAAATTTACTGCAGGAAGAAACTACAAAAACAGATGTCATCAAGAAAAATCTGTAAAGCTCTCTTAGTCAGTAGGTTAGTTTAAGTCCAGACTGAAAACATAGCAAATTTCCCTTCAACACCAGTTAAAAAAGACAAAAAATACCCAAAAACTTATTCAACTGAGTTTTTGGAAATTGGTGCAAGCTGGAATTAATAAAGTCCTGGTTTTAATTCTGATTATTTTATTGGTATTTTATAGCCAATCATATACTTTTAAAAAAATAAAACTCAATATTAATTTTTATTTTATTATATATATCTATGATGTAATTATTGTGAAGATGATTTTGTCAGCTGAGGTTGTTGAAAATGTGCTAAATAAATAAACCTTGACTTGACTTGAAAGCACTTTGTGAAGAAATACTGGAGCAACAATAAAGACATCAACCAGTGTATGAAACAGCATAAAGCCAAAAATATAAAGTGGATTAATGTTTTGGGGTTTCCCATCACAAATATATGTAACAGGGTTTTACTTTAACAATATCATAAATGTGAAGTTTGTGAAAAATTTGTTGTTTCTTCAGACATTTATTGGTGTTTTAAGTTCTGTTACGCTGGCAGTTGGTGGTTACCATAGTAACCAGTAACTGCCAGCTCCTCCCCCTCTTTTCAGTTGCCTTCAGTAACTGTGGTATTTATTAGGATCAGCTTTGTGTTTTCCTTACAAATATTATCTTTTAACATATAGTTTAGACAAATTTAAACATACACAGTCTTTCATGAGTAATTTTGATATGTTTTGTATATGTTTCATTAATGTTCTCCATTTTAGCTATGTTTAATTTTACAAATGTTAACTGCAGCTAGCTGTTGCTAGCTGCTCATTGGGAGCTATTGCTTTGTACTTTGTTTTGGGTTATTTATTGTATTTTATTTAATGTATAGGGGCAGAAGCTGCTGGACTGATGTTAACCACAAACTTTATTTCCTCTTTTGTTGGAATAAATACAGTGAACCTGAAGTCAACCTAAGTCGAACATAGAAGGGTTACTCATGAAGGTAGTGCTCTTAAGTGATGAAAATTTGACAAATTAAATAAGTCAGTTGGATAATTTAACAGAGTATCTTTTAAAATTAAAACCAATCATGACTGCTGTCTAGTTATTACTTAAAATAAAAAAACAGATGCTTCAGAATAAATCCACAACAAACTTTGACTTTGGAAAACAGAAATTATTCTTTATCACTCACTGATTCATTGGGTGGTTATGTCCATATGGAGAGGAGCATTTTTTTTTTTTTAAATCAGCATATTTATTACATAATGTGTATTTTGGGACATTGTACTAGTTCTGTCATTAGTAGATGTCAATACGCTTACAGCAGATAAATGTCAGAATCTCATTATGATATTTTTTCTCCTGTCAGTTCAGATTGATAAGCCTCCAGCTGACAGAGCCGTCCGTTTTTCGCCCCATCGAAGTGAAAAACAGGAAACAAGCTAAAGCTGAAGGTGTACAACCCGACATAAACAAACCCAACGGGCAGAGAAATCTGTCAGTCTGAGGAGTGTGCTTTATTTTCCCCAACAAGTACAACTTCTTGGTAAGATAATCCGCGCTTCTCCCAATGCTAACAGAAGGAACAGACTGCAGGCTAATAATTTTTCACCTCTGAGCGGAGGTGAAAGGAATGGCCTTTTGCTGAATTACCTTCCCTTTAATCAATGACACTGCGTCTGAGAAAATATCTCCAGGAGGACGAGGGCAGAGCTCGGCATCCATCATCCACGACGCCGACGGTGCTCGTACAATTGAATCAGTGTGTCGGGATTTATTTAGCATTCATCAAAAAGAAGAAGGAAGTTAAAATAAAGTGACAAATGAGAGTCACTCCTCACTGATCGATTACAATCTCATCTGTGGCGGGGAGAATGGAGGGACACTTCAATCAATATTTCAACTGAATGAATGAATGAAGGGGTTTATATGCCTTAATGCACAAATAAATAACTTTATAAGTGAAATAAAAAGGTGTAAAAGGAGAAATCATTCCTTGTGGCGCTGCACACAGATGATTTTAGTCTGCTAAGCTGACCTATCTCCAGGCGGAAAGCGAGCAGGTCGCCAATCCATCACAGTTCAAACTCACACCTAGGAGCAATTTAGACTCTTCTGTGGAGAAAAAACCCCTGAAAATTTAAAATTTAAAACTACTCAGTCAGTGTGAGAAGGTTATGATGCCGGTAGCTGAGTTCACAGAGTCACATATTCTTCTCTACGCTTCAGAAACATTCAGTAATTTATAAATGTTCTTCATTCTGCGTGGATTTTCTCTTGCAATCAATAATAAACCAAATGAAAAATGCTGCAGTATCTTACAAAAGCATTCATACCTCTTGACCTTTTTGTCAAATTTTGTCAACTCATAACAACAAACTTTATCGTGCAGAGATGAACTCACATCAGTGAAGTAAAAGTTAACTGATTCATGGTTTTTATTACAAATAGAAATGTAAAAATGTGTATTTAGTCCAACTCAGTCAAGACGCTGTAGAGCCAACTTTTGCGGCAGATCTAAACCAGGTTTACACATGTTTCACTTTGCAAACACTCACATTTTTGCCCATTCTTCTTTACAAAACATCCTTCATATTTAACAGAAAGCTTCAATTTCCAAGTCTTTCCACAAATCTTAAATTTTGGACTTTGATTAGGCCAATCCAGTGTTCACCAACAATAAATAAAAAATTGACAGGTGATCAAAATTACCTTATTTGTTTCAAATAATCAAATCAAATTCAGTTTATTAAGTTGTCAAACAAACAAACTTCTATTAAATAACTTAATTTGTTCACATGTAACAAATTAACTCAAGTTTTTTTTAATTTGGAGCTCCATTCTCTTTTTTTAGTGTGGCATATTCACTTTGATGCTAACGGGACGCACCAATCCCTAAACACCATGACAATAAAAAGACGACATAAATTTCACTCATTAGCAGCAATGAAATGTTTTGAAACAAAATAACTGATTTTAACCATAAAAAGCAGCTTTATTAGTGTGTATACTTCTAAAATGTTCTGTACTTTAGATTAATGGCTGCTAGGTAGCTCCAGTCTCTTTAGTCTAGGGTTTTATATTGCTTCAGAAAACCAATTAATCTTATTTTTAGAGAGACTGAAACTTGAGTTGCATGTTAAGTTTGGATCATAAAGTCAGTTTTTCGGTTTTACTTTTAAGTGGGTCTCATATATTATATTTTTCACTACATAAATGAGCTGCAGATATTCAGAACTGCTTGTTTTAATGGATTTTCAGACGCAGAAAAAAGACTGCAGAGCATGATGATGTCTGCTTTTGTGCAGAAGACTGAAATGTTTCCAATGTATTAAATTAAAAAGCTGTGGCTGAAACAGGACTACAAAATGTGTCTGGAAGCAGGGACCATTCAAACCCTGCAGTTTACATGTGATTGGTGTCAAAACTAAACAAAAGAGAGCACAAACAGCTCTGACACACATTTTGTTCACATTTTAAACTGTAGTGGTTGTAATTATACGTTTCCACTCGGCTGGTTAATTTCTACTTTGACATGATTGTAAATTAATGTGAAAAGCTGCACACCTTCTGTTCACAATGATCTGCAATTACATATACATATCTGAGTGAGTGTTTTTCTCCCCTACCTGCTGCTCTATGTGAATAACTACACAAGTAGGTTCACATTTATTGCAATTAGCCAAAGTTCACCATGGTGGCAGGTATTAGGGCAAAAAAGCAGGTGAGCAAGAGGGTCAATTGTTGAAGTGTGACTTTTTTTTTTGGCTCAGAAAGTCGAGCGCTGGGTCATTTTAACATCAACGCAGCCATCCCTGGTTGTTCCCATGGTGCAACACAGTGGTTTCGCTGGTTTTCCACAATTTTCTGCTCTGAGACAGAAAAACTAGATTATGGATTTGACTAGATTTGTGTTTTTCCATAATTTTCTCATCAAGAAGAGGAGAAGAGGGAATTTTATCGTCCTGGTTTCTTGTCTGTGGAATCAACCATTGATTGGGTGAAAGAAAAGAAATCAGGTTCAGAATACGTTATTAACAACATTACAAAAAGAAAACAAAATATCCTCCTCAGACTTCCTCTTTGGACATCTGCAAGTCAAATGTTTGTCCAACTTTTCATGCTTTGCTGAGGAGTTTCATGTATGAATTTATGTACCGCTTGGATTTATCAAATAACTAATAATAAGAGCTCTGACAACTGTTACACTTTGCGACAATGTACTTTTAACTTTTTTAAAACATTGGAATAATTGTTAATATGCTTTGTTATAGCTGTGTTCTTCTTTTACTTGATTTATTTGATTTTATTTATTTTTATAAATATACAGCTCTGGAAAAAATTAAGAGATCATTTAGAATGATCAGTTTCTCTGATTTTACTCTTTATAGGTATATGTTTATGGAGAGCCATTTCAGCCAAAATTAAATAAATAAAAGGGAAAAATAAATAAATGGCTAAAATAAATCAATAAATGCGAAATAAATGAGTGAAATAAATAACTAAATGAGTAATTGGCATTTTTATTCCCATTTATATTTATTCATTTATACATTTATTTATTCCCAGATTCATTTAACCATTTTTCATTTTCTCATTTTTATTTATCCACTTTTAATTTTTCCCTTTGTCATTTACCCATTTTTCATTTATCTATTTTTCATTTTTGGCTGAAATGGCTCTCCATAATGGACTACGCTTTTCATTTATCTATTTATCTATTTCATTTCATATCTATTTCATTTGTCTTTTATCCATTTCATTTATCTATTTTTCATTTTTGGCTGAAATGGCTCTCCATAATGGACTACCTTTTTGTCTCGAAATAAAGATTTTCTGTTTCTGTATTACTTTACAAACCAATAATTGACATAAACAGGAACAGGATAAAGCCAAGGCTTCTGTTTGCTTTCTCCATTCCCTCTGCATTCAAGCAAAAAATCTTACCAACATTTAGAAGTTTTTTGCTTTACAGTTTATGTTCCGTCTTTGATTTACTTTTATATTATTTTTACTTTTATTGCTTCTGGTACACTCTGTAATGCACCAACTGCTTTTTGAAAACTGCTTCTGCATTCATGTTTTGTCCTCTTTTATCCTTTTATTTATGCGTCTTGCCTTTGCTCTGCAGAACAATTCAAGTTGCACATGTATTTTAAAGGTGCTAACAGACAAAGTTTAATTATTTATTATCCATAAAAGCAGCATTCCTCAGAAAGCAAAAACGGAGAGAAAACGTTATTACTTTTGAAAGGATTCTTTCTTTAAGCTCAAAAGATTATTTGTGTTCAATCTGTAAGACTAAAGTAGCTGCAAACGGAAAGCAGGCAGCCAAGAAGAGAATTAAAAACTAACTGTACAAAGTTCAGCAGCGAATTGTTTATCGCTTCCCTCAGATTGGTTAAGTTCTCACAGAGCTGGGCCGACTTTACTGTGAGAAATGAAGAATGACTCTTAGTTCAGTCTAAAGAAGATGATGCCAATAAAACCTTTAGAGAAAGTATGAAAATATATGGAAAAGCTTGTTCTGTTAATGTTTTCCCTGAGCTCGTTGGAAACTTTCCTATAAATTAATAAAAGTAACTTCTAAAATACAAAGTGTGACATAAAGTTATGAACAAAACTCAAAGCTTTCTTATTAGATTTGTTGTCAATTCCAACTATTTTTGAATAATTTTCAGTTTTTTTTGTGACAAAAGAGAAAAAAACCCCAAACTACTCAAATGATTTTTTGTTTTCTTTGCTTCATTTTCACACTAAATTTATGTAGATGTAAAAGATGAATCAAGTGCAACAGACAAAACCATTTCATTATTTTTGTCACAACTCTCCTTCCTTTAGACACAAACACAGCAGCTGCAAAAAAAAAAAAAAATAAGAAAGTCAAAGAAAAATATTTTCTCACAGAAATCTTTGAGTAAGATTTGAGGACTGAATCATGAAGAGTTTATATTAAGAAAAGTGTTTCTAAATCAGCAAGTGGTGATTTAGATTTATATTGCACTGCTGCAGATTATGAAACCCTTTGGTTTTTAACAATTAATAAATTTTCTTGATTTATTAAAAGATGCAAAGTTTTGATTAACATGTAAACGATGTAAACGTAAGCTGAAATAAATAAAAAAAACATTGGTGCTTTTTTTGTAATGTAAATAACAGAGAAAAAGAGTCTTTAGTTTCTAACAATGGGACTCTTATTTTATTTTATTTTATTCATTTTCTCCTCTCTTTTGTTAAAATTACCACCAGTGGAAGTTTTTTGTGACAAAAACAGCTCTACTGTTTAAGATTAAAAAAATATTCCTTCAGGTTGTGAAGTAAGTGAATATACTGTATATGTACATATTGGTGCATTTTCTCTTAAATTCATGCTTAATACATTTAAATGTGGGTAAAATGCCTCAGTACAGAAACATTTTTTGCTCTGTAAAGTAGTTTTAGGAGAATCCACTTTTAGAAGTAGATGAATAGCCAAACATGAGGTTTATTCACATTTTGCTCAAACAACAATAAATTTTACGAAAGGCTTTGTGAATTTAACTCAGACAATAATACAATTTTGGAGAGCAACTAATCTTGTATTGTTATAGGTTTGAAGCATTTTTAAGTTAGTATTTTGATTTATTTGAACAGATCTTATAGAGAACTCAAAAATCTGGATTATTCTGGAGAGACAAGTATAGTAATTTAAACTTACACTGATTTTAAATAACAAACTTACACTGTTGTACTGGACAGAAAAGAAAAAGCAACAGTTTTTGTATCTTTCTGTTGATCCAGATTATCCAGTTTATTCACTACAAATGTAGCATCTGTTTGGTTTTTTTAAACATAGAGATCAACATTAAGCTGTTCCACAAGTCAACATCTTTGTTGAAGTTCCACTAAACTGTCAATTACCCAAAAAAGAAAAGCATGATTGTAAAACCAGGACTGAATGGTTTATTTTACAGCGTTGGCTGAATTATCCTGCATCTCACTGAGAGAAGGTGTTGTTACCTGAGCATCCATTAGCAGGTGTCTCATCAGGGTCATGGACTTCCTGAGGGTGTCCCTCTCTCCAGGGATGAAGGCCTCCTCCTCATCAACCAGACTGCAGGGTCGGGTCACCATGAACTGAGCGATCTGGTCGTTCAGGCTGTTGAGAGACTGGACAGCTGCAAAACAACAAAAAACACATTAAAAAACGTCTCTCTTTGTGTCTCTTGTCAAGCTTTTGCCCTTTTCTGGATCAGCCTTTAGTGATCTGAGTCGTTTCCTCCATCCGTGACAACAGTTCTCCTTCCCAGAATAATCCTTCATTTGGACAAGACGAGCATTATTAGGCTAAATCAATTACAGAGACTTAGAAATTCATTTCAGTCCATTATATAATCCGCTGTGTAACGATTAGAGCTGCTGTAATAATATCTACTGTGTTTTTCTTCTTTCGGATTTAACACAATGCAGCCCTCAAAGCTGGGAAGATATATTTATCCCCCAAGACGCCAAAAATATAATAAATCATTCAATAATTGAATAAATAAAACTGGACATAAAGCAATTATTTTATCAAAATAATATTAAAAATTGATTCTAAACTTAAATTTATTTTCAGTAGTCTGTTTAAACTGTATTTATTAATGCAGCTTTTATTTAATTATATCATAATTTTCGTGCTACGGCACACCATTAATTATTATTTTTAATCTGTTACTGTGAAATGAGAAAAAGATTCCTGGTATTTGATTGGCTAAGCTGATTGTTAAATCCAGTTCAGACCAATCATTTTGATTTGAGTGATTTTAGCCCCGCCCACTAAGAAGAACTGAAATGAAGTGAAACAGAAACAAGGCTGATCTAATCAAAGAACGAGAATACGGCAAACAAAGAACCATAATCAAACCCAGAATCAAATAACCTGACAAAAAAAAAGCTTTTAATAATGCAATCTACAACATTAGGGCAGTTTGGGAGTTTAGAAATTAAAGAAACATATTATTTACAACAGAAGTTGTCAAACAACGATGCGTTTCATTTACACAGTTTTTCCTCAGTGTCCTTGAGCAAAGCACTGACCCCAAGCTGCCCACCGATCTGCAATTAAACAGGTGATATATTTCATTAAACTGAGATAAGGGGCAGGATTAAATAAGTGTTCACTTCTTCCTACTCCTTTTCAAACAGAAAAGAAGTAGGAAACAAATTATTTTGTTCTTGGTCATGTATGCACATGTTTTTCTCTAATCTACTGTTTGTTATCTTGTTGTTGTTTGTTTTTTTTAACTGTTTGAAATAAATAGATAAATTAGGTGAATGAGAGTGGTACTATTAAATTGATTAGTGTGTAAAAGTATTTCGATCTGTCATGTGACGAAAAAGCATTTTATTAGTTGGTCCATTTAAGATTTCATGTAATTCCATGAAGGGGTGAACCGATTGCATTTTCCGATTACCGGTCTTTTTTAAAAACCTGAACTGCCAATTCTGATTTTGACCGATGCACATTTTATTTTTGTCTGAAATGTTAGAAAGTCACTGAGCTGGCAGCAGTGGGTTGAATATTATTACTGAAAACATGCAGAAATGACCTGGTGGGCCGGTCTGTCACAAGACACAGCAGATGAGGCAGTGGCTGATTTCTAAGGTAAATATTGGTGGATAAGATCGGGTTCACATGAAAGTATCAGCCGATCTCCAATCTTCCAAAATTAACTCTTACAACCATAGCATTCACTGCAGTGGACAACCATCTAAAAGTCATTTTCTTGTGTATCCTGTGAATTTTTATGTTATAAATGCACTGAAACCACTGAAGTGGACACTAGTGCAACACTGAAAACTACTGGCCATCCACTGCAAGTGCAAGAAAATATTTATTAAATCCAAGATGGCAGACAGATGAAAAAGCAACTCAGGAACATCTAGTCCCTCCTTCTACTGTTGAAGACTCTTGGAGATGTAAAAAAAATATTGTGACATCACGTAACCCCTAAAGACCAATATTACTGATGCATTTTCCAAATAACAACTTTGTATTTGGAGATGCTCAGAATCACACATTTTCCTGATGCAAAACATGTGCTTTGCATATGTTGTACATAATTATATGTAGCAAATAATTCATACATTATTTTTTGAGGGCATTACTTTGTTTTTTTCTCAGCTCTGTTCAGACTGAGAGGAGAATTTGGACAGGAGTGACAGAGTGACTGAGGCGATATGTGAGTCACCAGTGACAGTCAAGGTCGGGATTTATTTATTTATTTTCCCACAGAATTGATCAAAGATTTTTGGCCGCACCTTCCAGGCTTTTCTTAACCTGCAGAAGCTCAGCAAAGGGAGGCATGTTTACAAGCAGCGAGCAGATAGAGCATCATCCTGCGGATCAAATCAGAAGATGGCGGCGAGGTTTATGAAGGGGGTGTGAAGACACGGGGGTAAACTGTTTACGACAGCAGCTGATGACTGGATTCCTATTTCACATTCAACATTTACAAGGTGGACCTCTGCAGCCAGAAGATGGCCAAACACTCCAGGTAATGGCATGCTGCTGCTGAAAATGACATGTTGTCAGAGCGAGGAAGCAGGCATGCCTCCCATTTCAATTTCCCATCTTGAGTGCATTCTTCCACAAACAGACAGGTGGCTTTTTATGATCAAAACTTTGGGATGACAAAGACGAATAGGCCCATATCAACACTCGGTATCACAGAGCAAAATCTAATAACAAACAAAAAGTCCTGAAAGAAAATTTCAGAACCGCACTTGCATTTGCAATAGACGTTTGCCTCAACCCTGTGCAGATTCCTCTCTGGTCAATGCTCGACTCCAGGTCAGCTGTACGTTTCCAACACTTTCACATTTAATAATCATGCTGGAACAAACCAGACCAGGCGTATATATGACTGCTTGCCTCGGTTCCCTGAACCCAACGTGAGAACATTACTGCTCCAGTTCACGGCAAACGTTCAGATAATTTTGATTGGGTTTGGTCAGTAGAAGTTCATCATGGAGATTTTTTTTTTAAATAACAGAAAGTGTGAATAAAATTACACAATGAGTTGCCACACTTCATTTTGTTTGTTTTGAAGCCTTTTAATCTATTCTCTCAGATATCCTGGATTATTACCACCTTTCCCAACAACATTGATATTTTTTATCTTCATACTGAAGAGACCTACTGAGTTATTTAGCCTGCGGTGTTGTTTTCAGTGAGGTCAGAAACATTTATTATTTATTAAGGTAAATAAATGAGAAGGGGTGTCAAACTCATTTTCATTTTGGTCCATATTAGAAATCTGAATGTTCTTAAAGTCGTGCCAGAATCTATTGATAAAACCCATTAAACTGGTAAAATATCAATAAACATCTGTTTGTTTCTGCATTCAATAAGTGTCTCTTAAAATGAAATAATTTTAAATATCTTTTCACACTGATCAGTCCATCCAGGATTTTGTTTTGATTGATTGTTTTTGTGGATTTTTGCTATCAGAATCACTGATTTTATGGTGTTAATTTAGAAATATTTGTGCTAATTGATGTTAAATGTAACTCTTTTTTTTTAATCGCCGTACTTGACATCAAGTAAAGTTGAGGCAGCAGTCACTTACACCCAATATTTTTGGCCAATTTTGAGAAAAATGTGCAGTAAAAATCAGAAATAAATGTAGGGATCTGTTGATTTTGCTGGAACTTTACAGATATGTGAAAAACTGAAAACAAAAAATGCGTTTGACACATGCGGTCTAGAACCTTCAGATTTATTCCCACCTTTATATCAGTATATATCCGGTTGCCTAGCAACCATGACAGCACAGACTAAAGCTAGCAAAAATGCTGCCCAAACATTTTTCTTTTTTACTTATTCAAAACTTTCTAACTAATTAAATTAATGACTTAATTAAATAAATATATTTTAATAGTGTTAAAATACATGAGTAATAAGAGCCTAACAACACAACCACTTTAAAGGTGACCTATTATGCATCCTTGAATAAGTTAGGCTAGGTGTATGAGTTATACAAAACATAATCTTTCTTAGATAATGAGATTTTATTCTCATTATTTTGAGCCCGTCTGTGTTGAGCTTCTTTCAGAATGAGATGTTTTAGGGCGTCTTGTCACTTTAAATCCAAATGAGCTGCAGCTGGCCACGCCCCCAATTGAACTATGACTGTGAAAATGGCAGCAAACAGATGTGGTATTACACAACTGTACAGAACGTACAGCTGATTTAGTCTTGGGGAGTTCAGCTTGGGTTGCCAGGTAACGGGGCTAGGGCCCCGGGTTGCTAGGTAACGGGGAATGCCTGCCGATTCTGACTCGACTATGGGAGAGGCTTTTGACACGACTCATTAACCAAAAAACATTAACTTATTGCCAGAAAACAGCTGAGTGGGTTGTTTGCAGCACGTGGACTGTTTCTAGAAGCCGTAGAAATCCAAATGAAAGCACAACAACGTGCAAAAAAACTGAATTTTGAATAACAGATCTCAGCTTTTCATGTTGTACCACCAAATTTTAACACTCTTAAATTTTAAGTTCAGCCTGCAATGAATCTTGGTATTTGCTGTGCTGTGAAGGATAAGACAGACCAATTCTTCAAATTGAGGAAAAAAGAGGACATATTTGTGGACCAGATATGGAAAAGCTTTTAAATTAAGACATCGTTGCAACATAATCAGCTTTCAAATGCAGGCTTTAAAGGATGCAGTCCCTGAATTTGGACTGGAAATAAACAAAGATTTGATGTAATACCAGAGTTTTTTTATTTACTTCTGTCCCAGCACATATCGTCGTATTGTTTATTGATGCTTAAGTAGCCTTGTTCTCACCCAACGACCAATGGAGAGAATAGAGGGATGGATGTATGGAAGATATTTTGAGTCAAAAACAAGTTTAAAAGTCCAAGTTACTAGACTTACTGTAAATTTATTTTCGCTAAAGTTAAGTAATAAAGTTTCCAAAAGGACGCAGTGTGTATAAAACATATCTTGGATGTGTTCATTTCTCGCAGCTCTGTCTTTTTAATTGTTAGAACGTAATATTACCATGATGTAATGGCATGCAATCATTTAAATCAGAGGGACATTGTACTTTTTGTGAAGCGCACGCCTACACACAGGTGGCCCTCAGTGGCTGCTGACTGTGAGATGCAGACAGCTCATTACAATCCTTGTTGCCACCCACAGCAGAAAAACAACATCAACAATGAGACTCTAATGAGGCATGTTGGTGTTCAGTCAGCCGGTACAGTGTTTGTGAAGAGAGGATTTAATCTCCATATTAAAAAAAGGACAAAACTCTCTCATAACACAACGTCCCTGCGCACAGAGAAGTAATCACTCCCATTTTGTGTTATCATTGTTATCACTGGAGTCTTTTTAAATGCAGATGTCTGAGACGCAGCTACATGAGTTCAAACAACTCTCTTGCGAGAAACTGTGATAAAAAGCAAATAAAACCAAATCCTCGGCTTCTGTTGGAGTTGGAGTCCGCTCGGTTCGGCAGTCAGGCCGTCTCAGCCAAAGCAATTTGAAGCTGCTCCAAACACGTTGCTGTTCAACGCCAAAAGGGCTCAGAATCAGCGGAAAGGATCAGGGAGTTTGTAAAAATCCACAGCAATCCCAAGAGAGAAAACTCAGCCACATTTTAATCACTTCACAACTAAATATTCACACAATACTGAAAAACAGACTGCTTTACTTTGATTCAGGTCAAAGTGAAACCAGATAAAGCTGCTACTCTCGTAATTAAAAAGGTTGGATCGTGTAAAATTTGAAAAAACCTCTTTAGTCTTAAATCCATTATGGCACTGCTATGAAGTCCTGTCAGAATAAGCAATAAAACAATAAAACAATTTCTCTGGTTCATCATTTTCCTCTTTCTGCCAAAAACTGGTTGACAAAAGTCTTCAGTCTACAGCTTTGGTCTCAAATAACCCTTTTTTTGAAGGACAATTTAATTTACAGAGACTTCATGATTCATTTTATTTGTTGTTTTGTTTATTTATTTTGGATATTTAAAATGTCTTCCATTTCCAGTGTTAAATGTTCACTAGAATTTAAAGTTTATTAATCTTTGAGAATGTGTTATTGCATCCAGTTTAAAATTGTCTCAAAACCATATTATAATTTATCGCAATATCATCTGGGACAATTTATCATCCAGCTAAATGTGTTATGGCGACAGGCCTACCGTTATTCTCTGTTTTGTTTTGTTTTCACTAAGTTCCTGCAACAAAACATTGCAAAATGAACAGGAAATGTTTGTCTCTCTTTTAATATTCTTCACTTTAAGCAGGATATTAAAGTTTGTATTAAAAAATACAGGTGAGATATGGTTAGTCAAGCCAAAATAAATGAAAATAAATAAAATACATCTCATAAAGGTTTCTAGCTTTCTGTCTGTTGTTGAGGGGTTTATTTCTTACTCTTCCATACAATATTTATTCAGTCCATGCATCTTGCTGATGTTTGTTTATACAAACATCCTCAACATTTAAACCAAGTTGAGCTCTGGGCTTTGACTGGACCATTGCAACACCTTCGATTTTTCACTTTTTTCAATTCCACTGTAGATTTGCGGTTTTGAAGTGCAAAAACACAAAATCTTACCGAGTATTTTAGTCGAGCTTGAAATAAAAAACTAAGTTACAAGTAACTTTTCAGTCAATAATTCCTTAATATTCATGAAAAAGTACTACGTAGTTCCACTGGCAGATTATTTCACTTTTGACAACACATATTCTTGCTAAGTTTCTAGTGAATTAATCTGAAAGTGGAACTAGTACTTCTTCATGAATATAAAGGAGTTATTTACTTAAAACAAATTCCTGCCTTGCTGAAAATGTACTTATGAGCTAGTACACTTGAAATATGACAAAACATTTGCACCAGAAACTACTGTAGACTAAAAATACTTGGTAGGTAATTTGTCTTGGCACTGCACAGCTTTGGGTCAATTTGCTGGGAACCTCTAATCCTGGGAAGATTGACTGGCAGCAATAGCTGCTTCACTGGGATCATTGCTGACTGTTTATCGCTCTTGGTACTGCGTCAGCTGCCGTCTACGTTCCAGAACAGCAAGCCAAAAAACTCCTGTTTTTAATCGAGAGAGTCAAACTCGTTTGGGATCAATTAATCAAAAATCATTTGACAACATTTGACAACACCTGCCTGCTATTTTTATTTGTATTTTTGGTATTTCATATTTTATTGAATGTGTCAAGTTATAAATAAATTTACAATAAATAAACTTTCAAACCTACTGCTTCTCCAGCAACAAAATGATCTCATCCCATTTATAAGTATTATATCAGCATATCTTCATTCTACTTTCAGATTCTTGCAATACATTCAATGGGCATGCGAATAATAGCTCTAATAATATTAACAAAAATAATGATAATATTGACGCCAACAATCTTGTGTAACAACATCAAGACAGTTTCTCATATTTAGTGTAAACCATTTCTTTATACAACAGCTTTGAATAGCTTAATTCCTTTCTTGTGTTTGTCTCTCTTCCGCCGCTCATCTCTTTCCTTTAGTTGGATGAAGTTTTGTCTGCTTGGCAATAAGCCTCCTCACCTGCATGGGTTCTTCATAAGTCAGCCATTTTCGACTCCCTCTTCAAAACACTGTTGTTCATGCCTGGCTGATAATAATAATCCCCTCTCTAATTTGACTAGGGTTTTTTATGTTACATTCATAAATTCATAGTCTAATTTTATGTCTGCAAATCATCTCATCAGTCAGTCTAGTATGTTTTCACCTGTCAGCACATCTGCAAAATACCTGCAGAAAATCGTCACTGACCACCTTCCAGCCACTGTACATTATTTTTAACTTTGTTTTTGATATCTTTAGACTTTTGTCTTTGTATGAACCTCAGTGTCCCGTCACTTTGCTGCTTTTACACCTGAATTTTCCCCACTGTGGGGCAGTAAAGGCTTTTTCCTTTCTTTTCTAACTCCAAAGCACATTTTATTAGAGTCCTATAAATCAACTTTTACTGTTTCTAAGCTCCACTTTCTGTTCCTTTCTGCATGTACGCTGCAAAGTTTGCAGTCCAAGCTAAATTTCTGGTGGTACGCTGGTGATTTACATAATTAGCATTAGGACCTCCTGCCTAATACTGCGTGGGTCCCAGTTCTACTGCCAAAACAGCACTGAACCGTTAAAAAGGCATTAACTCCATTAGATACATGAATCTATGTTATGGTTTCTGGCGCCAACATGACAGTAGCAGATCGTATAAGTTCTGGGTTTAGTGAGTTGATGCCTCCGTGGATTGAACTCGTTCGCACTCTCTTGTTCTCGATCCTTTTCTTTAGAGTCGACCTCATCAAGCTTCCTGAACCTCTGCTGAACCATCTTTGCTTTCTGGAAGGATGAATTATCTTTCTGAAGCAGAGCTGAGGCACTGGAGGCGGAAATCTACATCGATGGGAGGAACCGGTGTCAGCAGGGGGTCAGTCTCCATCTTTCCATGGAATGGTCGACCCTGACATCAACTGAGAGAAGTGAGGTCTGCACTGCGGTTGAAGCTCTTTTGTAACCTCCTGGACGAGTCGCTGATGAACTCTTGGAGTTATTTTGATAGATGAGCCATTCCTAGAAGGATTCAGTGTCCATGTTTTCTACCTTTGTGGGTGGATGGCGGCTTTTTGTGTTTCTGTTTAAGATCTTTTAGCAACGTCATGTTTTCAGACAGGGCCTATTATAGGAAACCTATGAAAGTACTTTGTACTTCACATTTGGGTCTCAATTGTTTCTAAAACCAGCTCAAGCTCTTAAAAAAACAACCAACCAGTTGTTTTTTGCAAAAGTAACGTCACAAATCAGCAGGCACTGCCCTGTTACCTAGTAACCCCAGCAGAGTTCCGTCAGTTACCTAGTAACCCCAGCAGAGTTCTGTCAGTTACCTAGTAACCCCAGCAGAACTAAAGCCAGCTGGTTTTACTGCTGTATGTGCTGTATAATGACTTCTGGAAAAGACAAATGTCTTATTGTTGACTTACTATTCAGAAACCACTTGCTTGGTTGTGCAGGGAGACTCCACTTCTGCTTTTCAAAGATGTACGGTTGAATTATTGCGCATCTTTTTGCAGCCATTTTCAAGTGTGAGTGTAAACGTTGACTTGGGGGCGTGGCCAGCAGCAGCTTATTTGGATTTAAAGTGACCAAATATTCTGAAACGGCTCATTCTGAAAGGAGCTCAAAACAGGCAGAACTGAACAGACTAAAAGATCAGTCTGGTCAGTTCTGCTTACTGGTAATTGCAAATAACATTTCTGCAGGTAATTTCACATATATGTTTTCTACACAGTTATTTAAGATTTAACAATGATTTTGTGCAAAAAAAAAAAGAAATTAACATCTTTTGTAGACCATTAACTTGTTCAAGAAAGCATAACAGATCGTCTATAAAGTGTTTTGTTGTAAGAGTTTAACAGTAATCAGGTTAGTGAAGATGAATAAAAGATGTGCTTAATCACGGTTTGTTCATGATTTAGCAAAGAGGTGAGTAACTCTTTTCCTTTAATGAGTAAAATCATCTATAATTTGCCTGAGAATAAAATAAAACTAATGAACAAAAAAAAAAAGACTCCCTGAACACGTGAAGCTGATCTTCAGGTGTAAAGGATTTAATTTGCTTAAGGATTTCATCCATGAAGCCAAAATATGAGGATGAAACCAGACATCACCATAATCTGAAGGATTTAAGATTAATGGGATCAGCCAGACATCTGATCAAACACATCTCTCAACATTTCTGCTCTACAGCAGCTTCGCTTCACACATCTCTTATCTGCAAATGTAGAATATGCAGATCTCATTTCCAGCAAAAAATAAAAAATCTAAGCAGAGGAGATAAAAGCCTTTCTGGCACTCTTCAATTGAGCTATCATAATCTCAGCATGACAACTTCTCCATCCGAACATAAAAACCCTAAAACGGGAATCCAAAATGCTCGTGGCAACACTGCCACCGTCTGGTAGCTCTGACCCTTCGCTGCAACATTGAAATAAAAAACATCCTTCTCTTTTACCATTTATTAGAAGCTCGCTTCATTCTAACTTTTATTGCCTATTCCAGTAAAATATTTGACATTTAAGACATAAATTATTTATTATACTCGATAATTTGAACCTTTTATCTTTTTAAATGCCCCCACTTTTAATAACATGCAATTACCCACAAAGATGAATGGGAAAAACTACAAGAAAAAGGTCATCGCACATCCATTCTGACGCTAATTCATGACTGAGTAATAACCCGTACTGTATTCAGACTGCGCTCTACTTCGGTTTAATGGGTGAAGCTGATTTGGCATAACTTTGATCAGTGTGCCACCTAGTGAGGAGAATAAGAGACGGAGAAATACCTCGCCGCTCTTCTACTCTCTGAGTCAAAGACTTCAGAAACACAAGAGCTCAGAGGGGAGTCAGATCATTGATTGAACATAAAAACTCTGATGGTTTTAATAATCCTCCACCTGATGAAACCACTCTACACTTAAATTTCTCCTCTCAGCTCTGAGTAAAACTCACAGGTTACAGATTTCCACACTATAAGTGCAGGGGAGTCAGAGAGAGAGATGGGATATCTGCTCAAACAAAAGGTCACGAGCTCTTCAGTGCGTGCATTATGACTTTAAAAACATCTCAAATTAATTACAGAGGACGAGAAAGAAAAGGCAGCAGAGAGGAAAAAAATATACCTGCAGTTATTGCTGCTTGCACTTTACCGCAATCTGCCTCATCTACTTCTACATCGCTGACTTTAAATATCTCCCACTGTGACTTTGATGAAAAATCTTCAAAAGTATCTTGCTGTGTAGGTGGAAGAAAAACAACATTAGTGACAGCCAGAGTCGCGAAGACAGAAGCTTACATAAAAACAGTTTATTCCCTTTGCGAACTATTGTTTAGTCTGGTAGACTAAAGTCTTTCTCTGTTATGCAAAAGAGTTTTCCGGCTACACATCACTGCTAGCAAAGCAACCTGCAAACTTATCAGAACCACACATAACAAGAAGTCTTTAAATAAATTTGGCCTATATGTACAATAATCCAACACTGAAAAGTGTTTAGGCAATTCAATTGACAAAAAAACATCTAGTCGTCAATATCACACTTCTTAGCATCAACAATTCCAGTGTAATAGAAATATTTTTGTTTTGTATGACTCTTTATTTTAAGCTGGTTGCTGAGTTGTGTTTTAGTAATTTAGGACTTCTCATTTCCCTTTGGGGTTTAATTATGATGCGACACAGAGGCCCATTTCTCTTGGCTACTGTTCAAAATGGGATAAGATGTCTATCACATGTTTGTGATAGAAAGAACAAGAGCAGACAACGATGACTCAAACACATGCCAAGGCAGAAACTGACTAATCAAATCAATTATCAAAATAATATTTTTTTTAAATAACATTATATTTGTTGATTTGAATATTTTAATTTATTTCTAATATTGCATAAAAAGTCTTAAGTGGTTCAATTAAAATCTGCAGAATGTGTCAATTTAATGATCTTGTTAATCAATTAATATTCAGAATAATTGCTGGAATAGTCAGCTATGAAAATAATAATTAGTTACAGCCTGATACACACATAACATAAATAATCGTTATAAAAACTTACTGCATGTTGAGCTCATGTTGAAACAGGCAAAGTCACAAGATGAACACATTCTTTAGTGGTGAAATGAGGAAAAAATGCTAAAAATGATAAGAATAAAATAAAGTATAAAATAAAGTTTGCATTATATTTCGAAAACTGTGATGCCCCAGAGAAAATGGGAGCGATTTCTATCTGTGCCGGGGTCACATGAAGCACGGAGCCAATGCAAATTTGATGTATGTTGAGCTGTCTTGCAGGTCGCAAAAGTTTGTTTTTAAAATTTAAAGTGAGCAAAACCAGCCATAGATTTGGAGGTGGCAGTAATTCGGTGGCGAAAGAAGCGAGGACAGGGATGCAGGCCAAAGGAGATTGACAAATGTTAGCTAAGAAGCTAATGAGATTGTCTACTGGTTTATTTTTTAACAATTCAAAGTCATTTAATGTATATTAATGTCATAATTCAGATTCATCTGAGTGGCTCTGAGCTAATTAACACTAATGATGTGAGAGAGGTAGAGGAGAATAATACGAGAAAGTTCAGCGCCAGCACACACACAGGTGATTTCAGGAGTTCCTCTGCCACAAAGCATCCAGTCTCTTTTCAGTGAACCAAACGCAGGGCATTGTGGGTACACACAACCAAAACAAACACTTGGAGAAACTGAACCCAGTTACACGTAGAGGGAAGACAAGACACAAACTCAGGATAGCAACATGATGAAAGTATCTCACAACTGCTGCCAAGTACGAACAACGACGAGGAAGATTTCAAGCTAATTAGTGTGAAAGCTGTGGGATTCACCCAAGCCCACAGCAGAGCTGAACACAGGTGAAAAACCTCTGCCAACAATATATAGAAATACATGACATGCTCAGAGGAAGTGGCAGCTGAGGAGATGAAAAGAAGAAAGTTTTCTTTACATAAAGAACTGCGTATCAGTGCTGGCACTCCCAGCATCACCTCAGGGGAAAACGTTTTTCAGAAGCTAGGCTGCAGTTCATTTGACAAACGGTTTGGTGAAAACAAACTTGCACCAGCAGAATGCAGCAACTCTGATCCAACTGAGGCCCAAAACATCTACAGGACTACGAAGTGAGAAAACAGACTAAATCTCCATGACAACCATTACAGTCTGTTTGAATGCTGAATGGATGCTTTAGTCACTACGTCATACCAGTAACTTTAACTGGACTTGTTTCCTGGTCAGATGAGACTAAAACTGGGCTCTGGGTTTATTTGTGTCACACACTTCAGCAACAAGGAAAAGTGCTTTAAATCATAAAAACACAAAAATACAAAGTCATAGAAAATAGAGTCAACAGCTGAAACATTACACTTTGTCGTCATTACACATCAAAATGTTAATTGTTTCATTTATTATGTTTCAAAAGCTACTCTAAACAAGTGGGGGGGGAGGTTAAAGTTTGTCCAGATTTGTGGTGCATAGAAGCTGAAAGCTGCTTTTCCTCGTTTGGTTCTGGTTCTGGGGATGCACAGCAGACCAGAACCAGAAGACCTGAGAGGTCTGGAAGGTTGCTATGACAACAGCAGATCTTTACTGTATTGTGGTGCTAAACCGTTCAGTGATTTATAAACTAACAGTATTTTAAATTCTAACACTACAGGTGGATCTGAAGAGACACAAAGTGGGAAAGACATAATTTCCACTCTTAAATCTGCTGGAGGATCAAAGATTCGTTACATTTACTCAGTTACAAGAGGTTTTTTGGGAGGAAAAAAAATACTTTTAGGAGTATTTCTGTTACACTGTACTTTTTACTTGCACTTTAATAACTTTATTATGAAGTATTTCTACTCGTACTTAAGTAAAACTTGTGGATTTTCTACCCACTGTGAGTAACTTCACTGAAGAACAAAACTTCATCGGATACACACCTGCAGTTTTTGTTAGTTTATTTAGTTTTTTGTTGAAAGAAACTGATATAGCTTTTTTTTTGTTTAATTTTACTATTTTGTAATTGGTATTTGAATTATTTTCATTCTGACCTTTAAAATAGTTACATTTACACACAACTTTATATTTTGGTCTGTCTGATTATGTAATTTTTAAATAGTAAATGATTGGTACTCAATACTTGACTAGCTTTTTTGCCAAATACTTTTACACTCTTACTTGAGTAACTTCTTGGATGGCTACCTTTTACTTTTACTTGAATAAAAAATATGTAGAAGTAGTGCTACTGTTATTTGAGTACATTTAATTCAGTGTGTTGGAGAAGCAATGTACCTCAAAGTTGCAGGATTGCAGCTCTCTAGGATTGGAGTCGGGCCCTCCTGATCCAAAGAGAGATGGTTTACTAGACACACAATCGACCTTCTTTAACGGCCGGCTCAGTCAGCAGTCCACATGTTTATCACAGGTATCACAGTAAGACTGGAGGGAGCTGAATGATGCTGAAGCTGCAATCATCAAAGCGTGATGCAAACATTTTGCTGGTTCTTCACATCAGTAACAAATATGCAGATATGCACATAAACAAGATGCTTCACTTGCAGCTGCTTCTAACCACAGTTTTAAAGGATGAAAACCTACGAAGAAACTCTGAAGACATTTGTGGCAAACAGAGTAAAAGCAACGTCTCTTCATCTGCTGATATGAGGAGAGCAAATGAGGATCCTCTCGTCTTCACAGAGCCGAGGTTAACGCTTGCTTGTTAGAGAAGAGCTGTGTGAGCTCACATATGACATTTGAAAATCCTGACGCTTCACGCTGGAGTGCATCTCAAAAGCCGAGGCTGGAAGCAGCACCGGTGACAAGCCTTCCACCAATTAGGACTGTTTGCGCGAGCGCGCCTGAACCCGTCTTTTAGGACAAATGAAAGTGGGTCAGAGCCGCTGCTTATCGTGTTGCTGCAGCACAATGGCAGGTAGAACACACAACTCATAAACTTTAAGTACGACAGACGAGGATTAAACAGAGAAACTTTGAATTAGCTCTAATATGGGGTGACGGCTCGGAACCATTATCATTATCAGCTGCTTTGATGCCGGAAATTCACTTTCTGGTGTCTTCTTATTGGACGTGCAGGTATTGCCTCTATCATTCATTACCACGTTTATCTGCAGGTAAACAGCCCGGCGAGTTCAAAGGCGCTTCAAATCAACACTGTTACCGAGTTAGACATTCCTGTGAGGTAAAAACTGTTGCCAGGGCGTTCTCTGGGCTTTTCTGACTCCTCTCCCACATCAAACAGTGAGAACTCTCCATATTCACATGCCTGCTACTCGTGAGCCTGAGGAGAACAGAGCAGAGAGCTGTTTAATGATGCTCAGCATGTCTCTGTGTGCGAGAGAGTCTGCGGAGGACAGAGCCAGCCGAGAAGACATCAGAGCTGAGGTGGAGAGCGCCAGAAACCACTTGACTTAATAGCCAATGGTCAGCTGTGGAAGTGAACCGGGTCAGGGCGAGTGACTCTGAATTTTAGTCGGTGTTTAATGTTTTTGAACTCAAATCTCCACGGATTTGCAATGACTTGTCCACTGGGGATAGAAAAACCAGCAAAAGACGTTTAAAGGAAGCAACTTCTTGAGTTTTATTTTATTTTGTCACACTAAACGTAAAAACTCGACTAAAGAAAACGCAGGTTCTCCAGTAGAAGCCGGGCGGCAAACAAAGATCAGCTGGAGATCAAACTGAGCACCAGAACAAGGAGAAAAGGGTTTAAGTGACTTGTTGTTGCTCCCAGATGAGCTGCTTCAACAAACGGGGATTTTCACTGACATCCATCTCTTCGCAGAGAACGGCTCAAAAAACATTGAGACAGAAGCTGTGCTTCCATTACAAACGGACACAAAACCTTTGTCGACATTTCGCACATGTAAAAAAAAAAAAAACAATCTCGTAAATGCTGAATTTTCAATAAGAAACGTAATTAAAATACCACGTGAATAAGTCATAAAAAAAAATCTTCCTACCACTTCATTTTTTGCATCTTTTTGAGCAGCATCATGTTGCTGATCACTGGAAAAAATTACAAATAAATTTAGCTTTCTTGCATAATACACTAATTTTGACCACCTCATCCTAGCACAAACATCTTTTATCAAAAAATATGAGTTTTTCTGAATTTAGCAAGTTTCTATTAAGCAAATTTATTTTGAAAAGTCAAATTGTGAAGTAAAATGGTCAGCGGAAATGCAGCTACTGTCATTCAACTCACTAAAAACAGTATTTAGACTTTTCTGGTTACTCTTGTTAAATCTTGTTACTTCCCGGTGATTTTTTGTTCTACTCTGGCTCCCTTTGTCCTCCATGATTTTTGTTTTCAATGTCTTGTTCTCCATTCTTTCATTAAAATTCACATAATCTACTCGACGCCTCGACCTGCTGGGTTTGAGTCCACTTTAAATCCACACAGCAGGACAGTTTATTTGCTGTTCTGCATCCCTGAGGTTGAAACATCCAGAAAGCTCTGCGACCCCGGCGCCCACTGAGACTGCGTTTGTATCGGCTGTGATTTGCTCGCTATGCAGTTTGGTTCAGGACAGAATCACTCAGTCACTCTCATCTACAGGCAACAGCATGATTTCATAAAAATGAGAATCGTATCTCCACACAAACTCGCCAGCCGACATTTTCCTCCTGCTGGGCTTTAAACCGGTCTGGAAGGAACATTTCATTTAAATACTTTTACACCAACAAAACCTTCAATATCTTATCAAAAACATTTTTAGATGTTTTTTAACAGGAAAAAACACTGTAGTATTAAAAAGTTATAATCACAGAGTTATTTTTTTTTAACTCAGCACTTTAAAGCTCATCACTAAACTGCACAGCCTGCATGTTGAGAACGCCCGAGAGGATCAGCCGTAGTTTTTCTAAAGATAGGAGCGCCTTCAGTAAAATTATGATCCATATTTTTTCCATAATTATAATCCATATATGAAAAGAAGATTCATTGGATCAGTTTCTGCCTAAAAATGGCTTCAGTTTTAGAAAAAGGGTCACTGCCACAGAACGGGGTGAAATTAAAGAGTGAAATGAAGAGTCTGTCTGGCGAGTTCAGGATTTCCATCCCTTCATAAATAGAAAGCAATAATAGTCCAGAGATTGTCACTGTAATGGTTCAAGTCATAAACGTTAAAGCGTTTTATTGGAATGTGTGATCAATACAAAGTGGAGAATAACTGTAAGTGAACTAAAAGGTAATAAACTGCAGGGTCATTGTTCGTTCAGTGTTTTATTTCACCTTTGCTCATCTTTGTTTATTTTTCTTTACAAAATAGATCAAGTTCATTCAGATCGGATGGACTGTGAACACCAATTTTAAAACTTTCCACTTGGATTTATCTATGGACTTTGACTGGGCCACTCTAATGAATAGTTTCAAAAATAATTCAAGAATAATTCAAATTTAGCCTCCCAGGACATGTGGTGAATGCAGATGGAAACTTTATTCAAATTGAAATCATCTTAAAATGTTCTTATAGCATTCATCTTTAAATAAACTGTAATCTTTTACAAGAATATCTATTCCGTTTCAAAGACAGTCACTGAGACACCGTTCTTGCGCTGAACTGACAAACTTTTAGCTATTTCTTTCATTTGGCACCTGACAAATATTTCTTAGAATAGGGCAAACCCACTAGTTACGTTATGGCTATACAAAAACAAAAATATGACCAAGTTATTTGTTTAATTACACTTTTACATTGTTGAGTAGGTTAAAAAATATTACAGTATGAGTTTTTATTAGAAATATGTATATTTTGTTGGCCAACAGATATTTCTGACTGGACAGTTTTGGCCCAAGTTACAAAAAGTTTGGACATCCCTCATTCAAACAGTCCTGTTTTAGCTCTGGATGTATGTTTAGGATTGTTACCTGCTAGTAAGCCGAACCTCCAACACAGTTTAAAGTCTTTTCCATCAAGTTTTCTTCCAGTTTCCCTTCTATATTTACCTCCATCTACCTAGTTGAAGTAAAACATATATTTGACAGAATGGACATTAGAAATAATTTCACTCCCTCCCTTTTCTTACTTTATTTAAAGACTTCTGTTTGACTATAGAAATTATTCTTGAACTGCACTTCTTCTATTCGGACTGAAAGGCATTGAACTGTAGTTACTGCCGTTCGCCACCAGGGGGCGTATAGAACACAGTGAGCAGTAACGGCTGGTCAGCGGAGGAGCCAACAGGTAAATATCAATTAGCGCTGCCTTTTATACTAGCTGTCTTGTATGGAGAAGTGAGCTAAGACAAAATAGCCAGATATTTGAGCAAAAGTTATGAATGACTAATTGTTTGAGCTAGATTGTAAATATTTATTTATGAAGCGAGCCAACGGAAATTCGGCGCAGTAACTGCTGCTCAGCGGAGGCGCTAACTGCCGCTCTTCTCTGTGTTAGCAGTTATTAGCAATAAAAGAACCTGCGAAATCACACTAATTAATTATTAACTGTGCAACACATATCTGCAGCATGAAGCTGCCACCTGCTTGTTTCAGGATTTTGAAGAAAGGTTAAGAAAGAGTAAGAATAATATACAGTATATATATACATATATTCACTACCAAAGTCAAGTGCTAGCGCTAATGCTAAAGCCAGTTAGCATAGCTACTGATTATGGCGGATAAACAGTTTTCCTGTAACGGTGAGTTGTTTCTCGACCATTAGCGCATTTAACAGCATTGATTGACAGCGCTAAGACCCGCCCCCTGGCTCTGATTGGTTGTTTTGGTCATTAGTGGGGTGGAGGAGATAAATCTTTTCACAGATTATTTGTCTCAGACCAAACTGTCATAATATGGTGACAGTTTTAATAAATATGGAAAAAATATATATTTTTGTAAAAGTTACATACTGCAGCTTTAACTCTTGTCTGTTGTTTCTTTTGCAAAATTAGATTTTATTTATTTAGATTCTGTTCCAGCAAACAGAACCAAATAGTGTCATCACTGTCGGGCAAAAACCTTGTATCTCCATTTTCAAACTCTTGTTAATCTCATTCTGATTCACCTTTCACATTTAACTCTGGCTTCACTGACAAATTTCCAGTGAAAAGTTTCCAGAAGAGCTCATAACTTTGACCAGTCAGAATAAATTCACATTTAGAAGCAATATGTTTTTCGAGTTATTTGGAAGCGTGACACCGATTTGAAATTCACACCACATCTCTGCCTCCGTTTGAAGATTGCTCTGCAGCTTCTTTCTTATCCCAGTATCCCTCTCCTCCTCTGTGTTACTTTGTCTGCTCTGCGGTGGATTGTGACAGCATTGTGGCAAAACTCTGACAAAAACTGATGTTTCTAAGAAGAAAGAGAAGCGAGGAGAAGTGAGCAGAGCGATGCAGATTTGCAGAGTCAGCACGCGGGCAGAAAACACAGCAGGAATGTGAACAGCGCACTGCAAGCTGCTCCTGAGGTGTGTGCACTAAATTAGACCAGTTTTCCTCTCTGCAGCATGGAGTTTTGCACCATGGGCTGGTGGAACGTACAGTATGCTCATGCAGTAACGAAAAATGTTGACACAGTTACACAAACCTCAAAATACAGTAATCAGCCTCCAAAAAAAGCGGGATTAGTCCCTGTGTGAAATCTGCTGATGCTCATACCTTAAGCACTCTCCACAGCAGATCAGGCAGCGACAAATTTAGCTGCTTCTTGGTGCTGCAGATGAGTGACTATTAAATCCAAGAGATGTGTCCGCTGAGCGAGCAGTATTCAGCTTATGCACATTCACTTAAACTTTTCCCAATAACCCTCTTTTTGTGTGAGTGTGTGTGTGAAAGAGATTAACAAAAATACATAGATTACGGTAAGCGGCAAGGCGGTGGGTAAAATATGTGCAATCTTTTAAAACAATGCAGAGCCATGTAGGAATAAAGAGAATTAGAAACAGGAAGGTGCTTTCTGTAGGAAATGCATTTAGAATATTATTTTGGAGCATGAAAAATGTCATTGTCAATAGATTTTACCCTGAAATTCAAATTAGCTTTCAGTATAAAGAAGTGGATCATGTGATTTTATGTTGTCATGTAAAAATATTTTTTTCTCACATCATAACCACAAAGGTCAGTGCACACTAGTGGCTAGCATAGAGCATTAACCACTGATACATCCTGAAATACATATTGAAAAAAAAAAAGTAATGGCTTCCAAAAGGTTTACAGATAAATCTTAAAAGTGTGGCATGCATTTGCATTCAGCGCCCTTTACTGTGATACTCTTAAAAGAGATCCAGTGCACTCAATTTCCTTTTGAAATAAGCTAATTTATAGTAAAATGTCTGTAGTCGTGGTTGTAAAATGTGAACAAGTTCAAGGGGAGAGTAGCAAGAAGACAGTGTTGAAGTAAATCCTGTTTCCAGTTTACTACAAGCCATGTTGGAGGCGCAGGAAGCATGTGGAAGAATGTGATGCAGTCTTTTCAGACCAAAATGTAACTTTATCACCTAAATACAAAATGGTGTGTGCAGAGGAAACTTAACCCGGCATATCAACTTAAACACACACTCTCTAGTGCTGCGTTCACGCTGAACGCATCATTATGAACGTTTCATGCATCAGAAACGCGTCAGACGCTTCAAGTTCGACGCTCAGATGTCTTTGCTGAGCATTTTGTGTTCAGTTTCTATTGAACAAACAACAGCAACAGCTGACAAGCGGTACAATGCTCGTTGGAGCCTTTTGCCTTTATTTCCTCTCCCTGGTTACTTTGAACAATGGCGGATGAAATACTGAATGTCTGATTTACTGAAAACAACTAAATGTGGCCGTTGGGCGCATGTTTGAATTCACCAGATAATTCAGAGGAGTTGCGAGTTTGGTGAGTTTCACAGGCGAACTGGGCGCTGACGAGGTTCGCTATCAGCAGTGTTTTCGTCTCACCTGAGCCCAGTTTGATGACCTGCTAACCCGTATCGGCGCCTCCATCCTGGCAGGACACCAACTACAGGCCACTACGTCACATAGCAGAGTCTCTCTGATTGGTTGACGCTCCGCGTCCAGCGGCAAAAGTTCAGATTTTCCAAATCCAGCGTTGGACGAACTTGACACGCGTCGAACGCTCAAAACACTTCAATTGTGCAGCGCTAGACATGCGAAACACAAAGCAACGCTCCCACATACATTTGAATGTAAACCAGACGCACAGGACACTCAAATCGCATTTGGTGTGAAGCAGCGTAAGAGTAGGCAAAGGTTTAGATAGGGCTGGACAATAAATCGATAAAAATATATACCTGCAATAGAAATGTGATCAATATAAATAGATAATACATCTGATAGACTACTTCAATATATAGAATATTCACTGAACTCTGAACTTCACTCAACTCATTTAGAAACACTCAGCAGTTCTGGGAGATATAGGCAGAGGAAAGGCTTTAGCTGCTCAACTTCTTAAGGCCAGCCATGCACGGTTAGTGTCCTTAACTAACTCACTCACTTTTTTGGTTACCTAGCAACAACCTGTTGATTAACTGGCACAGCAGCAGTTTAAGGTTTTGCCTCATTCTGCTTAAAAATAAAAACATTGTGGAGTGAAAACTGTGAATTGGGTTGTTTTGGGTTCACAGTTTATTTGTTTTCTGTCTGCCTCAGTTATTCTTATTTTGATTTGATCAGACTTGTTCTATTTTATTTATAGTTGATATAGTTCCTGTTTGTTTACTCTCTCACACCTGATGTTGGATTCTCCTGTTATTTTCCAGTCAAACTTTGTTGCTCCATGTTATCCGCTCACTGTTTTTCCCAGTTGCTTGTGTTTTCCTTCCAGTTGTAAGTCGTTTTTGGACTTTTTAATTAAACTTCATTCATCATTATCCGCTTTCTGCTTCCGCTTGCATTTTGGTTCGACCTTCACTCACAACATGACAAATATATTCATGAGTTATTTATATACGACACAAAAAAACAAAGATGAACTGAATACAAATGTTGGGAAAGGTTCAGACTGTTAAGTAGGATGTTAAATGTAACTTGTGTTTATATAAACTTTACTGTAACGTAGTTTATTATAAAACACAGACATGTCAAAACCCAACATGAAACATTTCTGGTCAGTCCAACAAAGTAAATTTCAGATTCAAATCCACACTGTAAAAACACAAACTCTTACCAAGTATCGTCTAGTTATAGTGCCAATATCTTAACTTGAAACAAGACAAAACTAACTTGCTATTAACATTTGAAGAAGATGTAGGAGCTTGTTTTAAGTAAATAATTCATTAATAATGATGAAAAAGAACAAGCTCCGCTGGCAGATTCAAGGTTTTAATAAGGAAACTTGCTAAGAAATCGTGTTTTTGAGTAAAAAAAATTTCAAAGTTCACAGAAAATTCTAAAATATCCTCTTGATAATTATGTGTTATTGGAAGATTGGAAGATTAATATCTGAAGACCAACTATAAAGTCCTTAAAAAATTCAAGCATTTTAAAAAAGTAAATAAATAAGCAATGCTTAGCCTGGTGGGGGCACAAGTAAAGCCTGGTGGCCCTGCCAGGCTTATAATACATTGGGGGGAACACCCAGATTGTTATCTTTTAAGATGGGAAAAATGTTTGTCATAAGTGAATTAATCTACCAGTGGAACTAGTACTTTTTAATTATTACTTAAAACAAGCTCTTATATCTTGCTGGAAAGTTACTTGTAAGTTAGTTTTATCATATTTCAACTGCATTTAAATACATTTGCACTAGAAACCAGACTAAAAATACTTGGTAAGATTTTGTGTTTTTGCAGCAGCAGTTACATGCAATCAATCAAGTCCTGCGTTAATCTAATTATAAAAATGCAATTAGCAGCAGTCGATCTAAAGAAGCCAGCAGTTTGAACAAAATCTATAAACAATGCATAACACACTGTTCTCAGGGCTACATTTATTTCCAGTGTTCCCAGTCTGCAGATGTTAATCTAAAAGCACCAGTGTGACTCAATTTAGCTCAGGCTTAGACTTTTACTACAAGTAAACGCAATTTGGTTAGATTTAAATTAAAGTAGTGTGGTAAGTTTATTTAGAAAACATGCAGAATCTACAACTGTACTTCCTGCAGCTTAGCGTCTGTCTCATCATGCGATGAATTGAGACGTCTGGAGTTGATGAAACTTGACAGACTCTCCCGTCAGTCATGGAGAACCGGTTGATCCCTTTTACCGACAGAAACCAGAGCTTCTTGTTTCTGCTGAGCAAACAACACGGCAAGTGAGCTCTCGAATCTATTTATCGATCGTTTACTAATGCGTACTAATGAAGATAAATGTGACTGATGCAAGGGTCTCAAAAACCTGTAACTACACACAACAAGTGTGAATGTGGAGCCTGATAACTTAACAGTTGTGATGGTTTGTTAGGAGTTATGCAGCTTATGTGACCTGCTGAGTTTCAGCTCCTGATTTGATCAAATCCAACATGGAAACAAGAGGAAGGAGGGCTGTATAAATTACACTTGTATTGACTCTGAGCAAGTGATTTCCAGTGTGGGAGGCTCGTTCAATAAAGTAGATTGGAGTGAATGTAATCAGGCAGATTCAGCAGTGCTTTCGGTTTTTGCTAATTTAATATGCCTGAAATAACATTTACAGAGAGCGGTATCTGCGGAAAAAAATACAAAGACAGCTTCCTCTGATGGGATTTGTTTCAGGAAGCACCTGCAGTGAACGTCGTTCTGTCAAAGACACACTCAAAGAGAGTCTATAAATGATATTAAAGTCGAATGGCCAGCAGCCCTGGAGTCTAACCGGGATGAAAACATTGGATGAAAGCCAGCACCTTGACCTCCCACTGCAGCGACACGACAATGACAAAACACAAGAGGAACGATGACAACATTTAGAGTTATAGGCGTCCACGGAGCCCATCTTTGGACGAGGCAGGCAGAAAACCGCAGAGCGAGCCGGTTCCAGCACCACTGTGGTCCGGCGGAGCAGAACGGTGACTCCAGGTCGCTCTGGGAGCCGAACTCCGGCCGTGACTGGAGCGGAGGCTGAGCTGGCAGGGATTAGTGCAGACGCAGTGATCGAACACATGAGGCTTGTTTTATGTAGATGTTTAGCCTCAAGAACTTTGAGTTGCCGCAGGCAGTTGGAGAGAAAAAAGGAAAACTGCAAAGATGCTGCAAAAATTATAAGCTGAGCTGGTGAAC
This sequence comes from Xiphophorus hellerii, assembly GCF_003331165.1. Taxonomy (NCBI): domain Eukaryota; kingdom Metazoa; phylum Chordata; class Actinopteri; order Cyprinodontiformes; family Poeciliidae; genus Xiphophorus; species Xiphophorus hellerii. The sequence continues at coordinate 14,041,751 of NC_045691.1, read as the reverse complement.
AGTGTGAGCGGATGAATCCAAAAATAGATTTTTACTTTTATAGATAAGCTCGACTGCATATATCAGAGCAAACAAGTTTTATTTTGGGAAATGGGGCCGATATAGAAGGAAAGGTCACTGAATATACCAATCAAAAGACCCACACTGCAGAAACTAATTCTTACATTTGATTTAAGTCAATACCTCTTGAATGTAGATTAAAAATAAATAAATACTAGTTCCACTGGCAGATTATTTCACTTATAACATGAAAAATGTCTAGATATACGTAAAAAGTTCTGACAGTGGAACTAGCACTTTTAAAATAAATATTCAATAATTATTTACTGAAAACAAGCAAGTTCAAAGTAACAAATATTAAAATATTTGAACCAAAAACTAGATGAAAATACTTGGTTAGTTTTTGTGTTTTGCAGTGTGGCATAGATTGATTTTTTTTGTCTGCCGTTTTCATATGAAACACTGCAAAAACACCAAATCTTAACAAGTATTTTTGTTTAGTTTCTGGCTCAAATATCTTAGTTCACGTGAAATAAAACAAAACTAGCTCACAAGTAACTTTTCAGCAAGAATAGGAAACTGGTTTCAAGTAATTAATCCCTTAATGAAAATATTATTCACCTAAGTGAAATAATCCAGTATAACTAGGCCACTTTTATCAATATTAATGAATTACTGACTTAAAATAGGCTCATATCGCTTGCTGAAAAGTTGCACTTTAGTTTTTTCTCATTTCTTGTAATAAGATATTTGCACCAGAAACTAGACTAAAAATACTTGGTAAGATTTGGTTTTCTGCAGTGATGAAAATATGAGGCCTGGGCTGATTGACACACAGGCAGAAAGCAGTGGGCTATGAAGAACAAAGACATGACAAAGCACAAATTAATAAGATGAGAATGACAATATGGAGAAGAAAAAGAAAAAGTCTCATCTCTTTAAGTTTCTCTGCCAAATAAACTTTTTTTAAAATCCAAAACCTGTTGTTCTTAGAGGAACTAAATTTATCTCTTAGAGGAAGTTTAAAAACAAACAACAAAATCTTCCAAACTACTTAAATATCTATAAAATGACCAATTATAGATATAGCATAAGATAGCCATTCAGAAATTAAAAAGGAAATTGAGTTTATTCCTGTCAGGAGGCAGCGAGAGCCAGAGTCTCAGCTTCCAGCAGAAAATGTCACATTTTGAACCAGGACTTTTGAACATTTAGCTGAACCCTGCAGTGAATTTCTTGAACTCCTCACAACTGCAAAGCAAAGGATTTCCACCCAGCTTGCCTGAATGGACTTTCATCCATTCAGGCAGAGCCTTGATTTCTTTTTGGTTACATGAGAGCTTTCATATTCTGGAGGTTATGGCAGCCTGGTGCCTGACAGGAGTTTTTAACCTCTGGGTTCCTGTTTTGCTAAAATGAATCCTGTTTGCTAAGGTCAGAAAAATGAGAGACAGATTTTTTTCTATGTTCAAAATCCAGCATCTTTTTTATTACTTGTTGCCTTGCCTTTAAAAGGTAAGACTTGAGCCAAACGTTTTGGTTTTCCTTCCAGACGTTTCTCACAGTAGCTTGTTGTTTTGTGAATTATGTAGCAAACAGAGGATAAAGAGAAGCGACCAGCTTCCGATCAGCAATCGACGGCTGCATGTGCATCAACACAGAAATTTAAACAACAAAACGGACTTTTTTACATTTTCTCCACACAGAAGTTTTGCCAAGTACGGAGCTCCATAGGGGACATTTCCTTTTGCTTTCTCTCGCAATAAATTAGCGAAAACATCCAGGTCTATTTTGTATAGAATTACTGTGAAAACAAATGTAAATTTGAAATTGTACAAATGCACACGTTTAAAGAACCTCAGTGAAAACGTTTACACATTCCTCATGCTTTGGTGCAGAACCAGGTTGATATTAGATTTATTACTGCTTTCTCATGTTTGTTTGTGTAAGGTGGAGCTGGGACTGCGCATAAAAATGGCTCTTTATTAAATATTCAAACTACCAACAATGAAAAAGATACAATCAAAGCTGCCAGATGACTTCACTGTGAAAATAACAACAATAGTCCAAATGGTTTGGATGTTTTTTCTCTCTTCTCCTTCTTACAGAAAGTTTCTGTGTATGTCTAAGGAATGGAAAGAGACAGAAAGCAATAATTGGGCTGTTTTGCTTAATTGCACATCAGTTTGAGGAGAGTTTGTATCCTAAAGAATATAAAAACTTCAGATATCTGAGATATTAACATACATGGAAAAATATTTTATTGTAATAGAAAGACTTTCAGTTTTCAAGAAGTGAAAGAGAACACAACCTATTGCGAGGGAACACAAAAGTTTTGAGGGAGAATGCAAAAAAAAAAAAAAAAAATGTCCCCATGTCCCTTACAGGCCTCCGTAGCCAAAGAACCACGTTTGTTTTTGTTGAGCATTCTCTTATTCTCTGGCGATCGTCTCCTCACATCCGGCTTGGTGAGCATCAGATTGTTGCTCACCAAGCGAGTTTGTTCCCACATTTAGCAACTTTACAGATTCCTCTCAAGCAACTTTTTTTCAGCGTTATTAGACTTTGGTGACAAAACAGGGAAGCACCGACAGTACTAAAGTTACAGTGAGCAGTGAGCGCTGCTGTGAGCCCCTCCCACTTCTAAACAGGGGTGTCCAAAGTCTGGCACTGGGGCCATTTGTGGACCTTGTACTGGTTCTGTGCAGCTCTCAAGTCCAGTTCAAGAATGATTCAAATTTGGCCTGTCCAGCACATGTGGTTGATGCAGATGGAGACTTTTATTTCTAATCAAGGTAAAATTGTAAGCAATATAATTATCTTACAATGGAAAATGTTGAGTTCAACTCAAAGTTTTTTTTTATAGCCAATCTTCTATTATACGTAGAACCACATTTATCCAGAGACATTTAGTGAAAAGCTCACTTTCTGAACCCAAATCAGCTTTTATTTAGTTTCCTGGCTAAATCTAGCAAGCGTTTTGAAAGAAATCCTGTTCATACAACTGGATAATAAATCTGTTCATTAGAGCCTAAAATATTTTGAAAGCAACCTGTATTAATTTTGCTTTTAATTTTCTTTTAATACACATGCAAAATCCTTTTCAAATTTTTTATCTACAATGAATAAGATCCCACAAAAAAATAAATAAATTGGACTACTTTCCTTTACCTTTTCATTTTCTTGGCCCGCTTTTACTTTTAACTCAACAATTTTGGCCCATGTGTAAAACATTTTGGACTAAAATAAATCCCTGCTTTTGATTCACTCAGCTTCAGTCAATGATTCACCTCCTGCACTGTGTGATGAGTTAAATTTGATATTATTCAAAACCGATTTATGCGCTACACTATTTATATCATTAAAATCACACTATTAAGTTATTTCATAGAGTTTATTTGTCGTCTAAATCAGTATTTTTAATCACTTTTGCCTTGCCAAAGTAGATATTCCTTTATTCTTCTGCCAGATATGCAAATGAGGTGATGATGACTTCCAGCGACTTTTAAAACAGCTAATATCCATTTTTCTTGCTGATGGGGGAAGAAGGGAGCGGGAGATCGACAGGCGGATTGGCGCAGCGTCTGCTGTCAAGCGGGCGCTGTACCGGTCCGTCGTGGTGAAGAGAGAGCTGAGCCAAAAAGCGAAGCTCTCGATTTACCGGTCGATCTACGTTCCCACCCTCATCTATGGTCATGAGCTTTGGGTCATGACCGAAAGAACGAGATCGCGGATACAAGCGGCCGAAATGGGTTTCCTCCGTAGGGTGGCTGGGCTCTCCCTTAGAGATAGGGTGAGAAGCTCAGTCATCCGGGAGGGACTCAGAGTAGAGCCGCTGCTCCTTCGCATCGAGAGGAGCCAGTTGAGGTGGCTCGGGCATCTGGTCAGGATGCCTCCTAGACGCCTCCCTGGTGAGGTGTTCCGGGCACGTCCCACCGGGAGGAGGCCCCGGGGAAGACCCAGGACACGCTGGAGGGACTATGTCTCTCGGCTGGCCTGGGAACGCCTCGGGATTCCCCCGGAGGAGCTAGAAGAAGTGGCTGGGGAGAGGGAAGTCTGGGCCTCCCTTCTGAAGCTGCTACCCCCGCGACCCGACCTCGGATAAGCGGAAGAAGATGGATGGATGGATGGATGGATGGATGGATGGATGAGTTGGCAGCAGTGCAGAGAGCGGGTTAGGTAGCATCCGAGCCTCAGGTTGTACAGTGGGAGAACACGATTCGTGAGCTGTGAATTATTGAACCCTGCGATGTAGTCGAACAGTTTGGGCTGGAGCTGAATACAGCTGCTGAAAATATCTGGCAGTGAATGACCAGATTAACAGGACAAAGGCTGGACATTCCCATGCAGCTTAAACTTGCTTAAAAATGCATGAACAGATGAATGTAGCACCGTCTCACATTCAGAGTCGGGGAGGTTCACATGATTTCCTTAAGTTTCTCTATAATTTCACACAGTGAAGCCGTTCGAGGTTTTCCCCTAAAAATGCATCCACAGGTTTTCCTCCGTTGATGAATTAACCTCTCAGAAACTTACACAGCTATGGCATCGACGTTTTGACTTTCATAGTTTGTTTGGTACAGTTATCTTTGTACAGACAAATGTGTAAACCAGGAAAGAAAGAAATAATTTATGACCTTCAGTACGAGTCAAAATTAACAGAGAAAGTGACTCTGTGAACTTAAAGCACAACTGAAAGACAGAAGAAGAGTTTTGTTGACCGCTTTTGCTTTTGATAGTCATGTTTTTTTTATTATTTTATAATCTGGTGCTTTTAAGATGAAAGAAATCGATTTTTATGATTAAATGTAAATGTTGGTACTTATAAAACCTCTATTTTTAAAAAGTTTCCTCTTTAAAGAGAGACTAGAGCTCAACAAGATATTTCATCTGGTTAAATAATAATAATAATAATAATTATTATTATTATTATTATTATTAAAAAACGGTTTCACATTGTTCTGGCTTTCAGCAAATAAAAATAATTTTGTTAATCCCAAGTGTCCTAAACAATAAAAAGTCAGTCTGACAGTGATACAAAGTGAGAGAAAATGTCTTTTTTCTATATTATATCTCATTCAACTGTTCATATAGATTATTGTCCAAAACCTTTTCTTCAAACATGATTAAGTGCCTTTAGTCACAGAACTATCTGATGAAATCTCCCAAATTTGTTGCTTTTTTTTTTTTTATCTCTGCAGCTTTTCAAGATGTTTTTGTCCTTTTAGAATCATATCTAGTCAATGTAAAGGCTGTTATAACTTCAGCATATAAACAACTCTCTCTATATATATATATAGATATTTATTTTTTGCGAACATGCTCTTTAACACACATGCTCCTAGATTTAAAGCCTCTTTGACGAGCAGCCTGTCTTTCTGAGCGTTTCTGCTATTCTTTCAGATCTTGTCTTTATGTCCACATCTCTTAATGTCCTTTCAGGCAGTAAAAAGGTACAAAGCTTTTATATCTTTTTATAGCCTGCTCTTGCTTCTTTGGACATCAATTTGCTTCATTTTTAGATCCAAACACGGTTGCTACGAGAAGTCTGACGTGGTCTAGTGTTTTCACAAGCTTAGAAGAAGCTTCATTAGCAGTCCACAATTATCACCAACTGGAAATATCTGAGCACAATTCTTCAACTTCTTTCCTGCTGGACCTGATTAATCAGAGTCAAAGGTGATTAAAGATCATTGATCATGTTTGAAGGAAGGAATCTGAAACACCAACAACACCAGCCTTGGTTTTATAGTAAAAACCGAGGTGCAAAAGTAAATTTGACACCATTACCAATACTACTACTTAGGGATGTGCGATATGGGATAAAATTCATATCATATTGTGATGGGTGGCAGTAACAATATATATGATGTACATAAAACTTACAATAGAAACTAAAACAATCACATACTAATTGAGTGGAATGTATCTAGTTGTATGCGTTAAAACTCGTTTAACACTCGTTTTTGTGGATGTTGTAGTTCGTAATGTTTAACTTTTTTATGTTGCTGCCTATTACTGGCAATGATGGGCAGCAGCTGAATCTCAATGGTGGCCACCTGGTTAAATCAAATTTAAATACATAAATGAAAAATATATCCCTATATAGAAACACAATCACTTTAATGTAATGAATGTCAGTGCTAAATCAGGCTTTTTGTTCCCAGTGTTGTGACTGGAACTTGTAGTTAGCTGCGTTGCTGGTATTCAGCTAAATACATTCTTTGTTTACTGTTTAACCCTCCTGTGGTCTTCAGAGACGGGGTCATTTGGATCGGACTCTGTGCACAGTCCGGTGAGGTCTCTATCATAGGTCAAATTTCTATCATTTCTACCGTATATATCGCACATTCCTACTACTATTAAAAACTACTTCATGACCCAAATAAATTACAATTTCACTTAAATAAAATATAATTATCTACTTCTAAATACACAACCATCCTTTAGAAAAATAAAGTACTTTTATTCCCACTGGAGTATAATTCTCATGTTATTGGCTGAACCACTGTGACCGTCAGCTATAGACTAATGAGAAGCTGTACTAGTTCCATCCATCCATCCATCTTCTTCCGCTTATCCGAGGTCGGGTCGCGGGGGTAGCAGCTTCAGAAGGGAGGCCCAGACTTCCCTCTCCCCAGCCACTTCTTCTAGCTCCTCCGGGGGAATCCCGAGGCGTTCCCAGGCCAGCCGAGAGACATAGTCTCTCCAGCGTGTCCTGGGTCTTCCCCGGGGCCTCCTCCCGGTGGGACGTGCCCGGAACACCTCACCAGGGAGGCGTCCAGGAGGCATCCTGACCAGATGCCCGAGCCACCTCAACTGGCTCCTCTCGATGCGAAGGAGCAGCGGCTCTACTCTGAGTCCCTCCCGGATGACTGAGCTTCTCACCCTATCTCTAAGGGAGAGCCCAGCCACCCTACGGAGGAAACCCATTTCGGCCGCTTGTATCCGCGATCTCGTTCTTTCGGTCATGACCCAAAGCTCATGACCATAGATGAGGTCATCTCTTCATTCATTATGATCCTTCAATAGAAACATTTGGTTCATACAAAATAAAGATCTGTGCATTTCCCAGGTACTATTATATATTTGAACTGTTCAAACTATTTCCACACAAATCTTGACAGGGTCGCCGTCTCTATTTAGCAAGCAAACATGAAAACAGAAGCAGAAATAAATCAGCGGCACTCCATAAAAATCCTCATTTTCAAAAACTGCTTCCAGCATTTGGTCCGTCTGAAGCAGAATTTTAATCAGGGCCCAGCAACGCTTCAATTCAAGCCTGCTCTCATGAACACAGCATTAAGCCTTCAGATATGTTTAAACAAAGTGCATTATTTATAAAAGGCCGCTCTGAAGCAAAAAGAGGGTTAAGAACTTAGCAGAGACAACAATCCACTGCAGCACCAATCCAGTTTATCTCCTCTAACATGGAGCGTAGTCACAAATCCTAGCGGATGAAGTCCTTCGGTGATAAATGTGTCAAGATACTTTCTGAAATGTTTTCCAAAATAATTGCTGTTTCCAATATTAGCTACTCGGCTGGATTCTTGTCTGCAATACTAGCTTTGAACCAGAACTGTTTCTCTCCAGGTAGTAATGATGAGGAATACAGGAAATTAAAACTGATACAACAAAGTGTGTGTGTGCGGTGCAACACAAACGCCAGGATCATTGTGATGTTTCTGCCTCCTCATTAACCAGCGTGAGGAGGAAACACTTTGCTTGTCTGGCTGAGCTCTGAAAATAAGGAACTGACCAAATCTTTTAAAAGAAAAATACTTGAGGAAATTTATTTGTGTCTACACTTCTGGCACTGTTGCATCTGTAGATAAGACATTTTTTGTTCCAGTTAAATCTGCAGTCTGTAACTTTCATAAAAAATGTGTTTCTTACATATTTGTTTAAACTATTACCATGTCGTGACAATATGAGACAGATAATCTGGAAAAAAAAAAAAAATCAAGTTTCTCTGCCTTCTCCCTAAGGTCCTGCTGTCATCTGAAGAAACACACGGCTCTTGCAGAAACAGCTATTCAGAGCTGCAGTAAATAACTTTTACAAAAATATGTTTCTTACATATTTGTTAAAACTGTCACCATGTTGTGACAGTGTAATATGAGACAGATAATCTGAAAACATTATAAAAAGGAGGTGAAATGCTCGACCTCATCCCAGTGTTAATATTACCATTTGAAGAAACGTACTGCTCCCAATCAAAAACAACCAATCAGACCCAGGAGGAGGGTCTTAGCGTTGCCAATCAATCTCATAGATGCACTTCTCACGCCCTCCCTCCTCCTCCTTCCACACAGACAGCCCGCCATGAATGCTAAGACAATTTCTTTAAGGTGTTTCGCGCCATTAGCACATTTAGCAGCAAGTACATGAGAATGATTGACAGCACTAAGACCTTTCTCCTGGTTCTGATTTGTTGTTTTTGACCAAGAGCAGTGCATTTCTTCAGACAATAGTAAAAAAAAAAAATCTATCTTTTCACAGATTATCTCTCATGTTGCATTGTCACGACATGGAGACACATTGAACAAATATCCAACAAATATAGCTTTGTAAAAGTTACATACTGCAGCTTTAAATGGCTGCATATTCAGTATATTCTCTAAAATCTATAATTCTGACCATGTGCACTGCAGTCTAAGACAGTCTTAAATCTAATGGCTGAATTTCCTCAGCAACAAGTCGTTCAGCTCTGGAGAGGCCTGGTAAAGAGCCAGTCACTTGATTTAAGTCCACTGGAAAAGGGATGCATCTAAAAGTTGCAAAATTGAGGACTGGACTTAAGGACGTCTGATTTAATAATCACCCCAAGGTATTTCCTTAAACACTGCATATTAGTCCAAGCTTAAAATGTGCTTATATACTTTATGATGCACTATGATTCATCCATTTACTACACCTGCTAATCCAGAGTCGAAGTATTAATGCTGGCATTTAATCCTGATACCGTTAGAATAAAAGGTTGATTTGAGTTTATACAAAGTTGTTAAATATTATTACTAGAAAATAGTCACAAATATAGCTTAACAGAGATTTTATGCTCTGAAAGCCGTCCTGACAATGAAACACAAGCTAATATGCTCGGTCTGCCTCTCATAAGCCGACTGCATCACCTCCAGAAATATCAACATCATGCATAAGAAATGCTACAAAAGCTGTTTTATTTTTCTGTTTCATTCAAATACCATAAATCTGCATTGTAAATGTAGGCTACGATAAGGTGTAGTATGATACTCTGTGCGGTTTATATTGCATGACAACACAATGTGATATGGTATAGTAGTACAATATGATACATTATTGACATAAAACACTAAATTTAGACAATAAATTGTCCCAAAAGCTATTGCAATAAAGGATAATAATGTTGAGACCTTTTTCCAAGTAGAATAATGGCATAATAATGCAAGAATACATTCTCAAAGATCAATAAACTTTAAGTTCAAAGTGCTAACTTTAACATTTAACACTGGAACTGCAGGACATTTTAAAGATCTAAAATAAATAAACAAAATTTTCTTTGAAAAAAGGGCTTGTTGAAACCAAAGCACCAGACTGAAGACTTTTGTCATCCAGTTTTTGGTAGAAAAACAGAGAAGAGATTAATCATGGAAATGAAAATTACTGAGCTCTTTTTCATTTACAATGCAATTAATTGATTTATTGATTATTATGACAGGCCTAACATTACGTATATATCAATGCAGTGTAAGACGCTACATGATGGTACAATATTATAAAATGTGCTTTATTGTTCTCTTGTAAAATCTAGTTTTGATTCAGTGGTTTCCCAGTTGCTGCCTTCACAAAGCAGCCAAAATATATCATAATAGCAAACTTAAACATTTCATACGTAATAAAAGGGATAAAAAGGAATAACTTTAGCCTAACAGCATCAGGAGCCCAGAAGATCCTGCACAACCATTAGAGAAACTAAATGAAAACATACCAGGTAGAATATCAATCAGAGCTGAACATGGATCTGAAAATACGGAACAGAAACACAATCATTTAACCCCCTCGCTTTATAAATTATTTGGTATTTTAAAAAAACATTGCATCAGATAAGTTTTCTTCCAATTTTTGTGCGTTAACTTTTATTTCAAATAAATCTCAGGCTGGCTGAGTTAGCGTCACAAATGTAGCTCAGCTCCTGACAGCAAACAGAAATGCTCTGAATACACCAAGACGCTCAACCTGCCTCTCATAAACTTACTGCCGACATCATCAACAGCAACCACTCAAAACTTAAGATGATCCTCTCCCTAATCATCCAACCACAACTGCTTCTGTTTTCCTCATCCTATTGTAAACCGGTTCTGTGACATGTTTTACAAACGCTTGTTGCACAACATCAAGATCACTCTAAAAAGGAAAAACTGCAACAACAAGCCAAAAAGAGAAGAGAAACTGGATCAACAAAAGGTGGAGAGCAGATACTGACACATGATACATGCAGCTTTTATCAGGAGGCGTGTTTCCTGTCACTTACTGGCTTGCATGAGCTGCCCCTGGCGTCCAAACACCTGGGAGAAGGTGGCATGGCTGCAGGTGAGGGTGTCCTCCATGGCAGTCCCACTTGCTGAGGAGCCAGAAATAGAGAGCGGAGAGATAAAGGAAGGTCAGGCAGACTGCGTCACTCCAAGATCGGTGAAAGGAGGGAAAGTGGAGAGCAGAGAACAAAAGAGGAAGAGGGAGAAGGCTGATGCTTGCCTTGCGCTGCTGTGTGATGTCTGGTGACAACTGCACTCCTGTGGAGCTGTCCTGCTGCTGCGGATGGGGAGTGAAATACAGCTCCTCGCTGCACACCAGTACGAACAGAGCTGCTCGCCCGCACTGATAGGTGGTGGTGGTGGGTGTGTGTGTGGGGTGTGTGTGTGTGTGTGTGCTGGGCTGGATCCTCGTCAGCATGTAAGTAGGCGTGCAGGAGAGAAAGTTCTCTACTGAGAGCATCTCAGAGGACAGGTAGCAGAGCTAGAGGCGAACTCTGATCGTGTTCATCTTCATCCATACAGATCGACCATCCTCCACGGTCAGGCGGCGTTGGACGGAAAGAAACAGCAGCTTCTACCAGGTAAAAAAAAAAAAAAAAAGTTAATCCAGCAAGAGCTGACTCTGAAGGAAACAGCTGTATGAATAAGGATGAGAACAATTAATCGACTTACGATCAATTGGTTTACTAAGCTACATTCACACTGCAGCCTTTAGTGACCCAATTCCGATTTTTTTTTTTTCCCCTTAATGCGACCTGTATCCGATCTTTTCATGACAATCTGAACAGCACAGGTCAGATTCTTTTCGAATACGACCCAGTCCACTTGGATATCCGATACATATCCGATTCAAATGTGACCTAAAGCCAAGGCCGCACTGAACGTCACTGATACTCGACAAACGTCACTTTTCTGCGCCCTCACACGCGCAAGCGGGAAGAAAAACAACAATCATGGCGGCCAGTAATGAGGATTAAGTTGTTAAAGTGCTGCTCCGGTCGACAACATCTTCAAAATCGCAAGCTATGCTCCGCCGTTAGCATCCACGTTTACTTCCGCAAACACTGACCACTACTTCTTTATGGCGGTTGGAAAAACACTGAGCACGCGCTCTATATGTGACGTCATTGCGCCCTCTACTGCGCATGCGGGACACTTTCAGGTCGTTTGCAGTTCACACCGGAGATCACATACAAGTCATATGTGACTTGTATGTGTGAACGAGCACGAAAAAAAAAATCAGATTTGACAAAAAGTCGGAATTGGGTCACTTTAGGCTGCAGTATTAAAGCAGCATAATAACATCCGCTTCTTTTATCGACTTTGTGTTGCAGTTTGGCCGTCACCCAGCAGAGGGCGCCACTCGTCATCGTTGAGCGGAGCCAGAAACATGATAGTCGAAAATGTTACCTTCCCGGTCAAATAAAATCTTGCTTCCAGCGGCTTTCTCCTCTTCACTGGGATTCTCTCCATTTGATTTTAGGGCGGGCCAATCAGCGAACTGAAGGAGAACAATGACGTCGATTTATTTATTTATTTTTGCTTTGTTTTGTTTTATAATTGTAGTCTGTCTGTAGTTTTAGCAAAGGCTAGAGAGCGAAGCCGTTCAATCCGCGTCGGCTACGTTTCCAAATATTTAATATTAACAGCCGCCTGGTTCGGATTGACCCTTATCTTTAGCATACCAATTTAAAAAAAATTAAAATCTATGATAATAAGAACAGTACAGAAACAAAGATGGTGAACCGAAAACATAGTGGGAAAGAGAAATAATTCAATCAGAGTCCAGAGTGGGAATTAACTTCATACGGTTCTGTTTTGAAATATAAACACTGGACAAGCGCTTAAAGTTTAATCTTTGATTTTTTCTATTCAGCAACTTTAGAGGTTCTTGTTATACTTTATAAATATGTCTAAGTTTAATAATGTGAGAAAACCCACATTTTCAGTTTATTCTGTTAGCATACAACTGACATAAAATAATGTTAAAATTTAATGATGTTTTTTAAAATTCAGCATATTGTGAATAATGTAACTATGTTATGGAAAGATGGTCTATCTTGATACAAGAGAAAACTCAGCCGATTAACAACTAATCATTAGCTGATTGATAAACTCAATCTACTTTAGATTAACTCAATAATTGATTCCTCACATTCCTAGCATGGACACACTTTTATTTTATGATCTAGGTTTTCTCCCCTCCCCCTTCTTTCCAGACCTCATTTGCTTTGCCTCAGCAGTAACATTTCACTCTCTCTCCCCTCACATCTCTATCACTACCCCAACCCCGCCCCATGCAAATCCCCACGATCCATCTCAAAGCTCGGGCCGCTGCTGGGAAACAGACTCCAGGCAAACTGGAGCGCTTCATCTTTCCCTCCACCTCAATGCAGACGAGAATTTGGGGGGGGGGAAAACGGAGAAAGAACAAGTGGAGGAGTTGTATTAAAAGTGAAAGTAGGGCTTGTACAGCTGGTAGTTTCCAGAGGCTTCAACATGAAAAGACATTGCAGAAAAGTGCTGAGTATAAAATAAAAATCAGCTCCTCCTTGGCTCCACTGGAAATACAACCCTTGTGAACACGCCTCAGTATGCAGGGAAGCAGCTGTGGAGATCATGAGGCAGATTTCCACAAGCTGCAACGTAGAGGAAGATGAGCGTGTTTTAGCAATAATCTACATCCTCAGATAACCTCTCCGACCGTGAAAGACCCGATTATTTATTCTAGTTTAACTTTCCCCGTTTTGTGAATTCACATTCACAAACTAGCAGAGGTGGTAGAGTACCCAAAAAATGTACTCAAGTAGGAGTAGCACAACTTCAACATACATTTAGTAGAGTAAAAGTAAGAAGTATCTACTCAAGAAACTACTCAAGAGTAAAAAAAATTTATTTGGTAAACATGCGACTCAAGTGCAATTTTTGGCAGTAAGTCCCTAATCTAACAGCTGGTTTACAGGCAGTTTCTTCCCATGCAGGGAAACCCAGGAACGTCACGGAGCCGTCTCCCACTCCACGGCTCAGCAGCGTGAACACACCAGGGATCACTTCCTCAAATCCAGACCTCTTGTTTTGAAATAAACCGGCAGTTCGCTCCGCACACCAAAACCCACAGAACTCAAACTTTGCAACAGAATCACAGTTTGTCATTAAATAACAGTAATGGGTTTTCAGATTGACTGAATGTCTCTCGGAATGGGGCTGCATACAAAATACAACTAAAAACTGCAAAATGCAAAGATCAACCCAGACATTTCTGAAACAATGACAAATCTCAACTCCCATCTCCAAGTCTGCGAGACTAATGCCCAGCAGAATAAAACTCCTCTCCGTCTTCATCAGCTTTAATGTTATTCTCTTTGAACAGGAAACAGGGGCGCAGGGAGCTGTTTTTGGAGGCTCTGTATTGTCACATATGAGCAACTGCCACTGCAGCTTCTGTCTCTGTTTGCTATGTGTGTTTTTTTGCAGTAAACAAATTATATTTTGTATATTTAAATCCCCCACAAGTCAGTGGGTTGCAGGTTTTCTACTTTATACTCTGTATTCTGTTGCATGAAATAGTAAAACGCTACAGGTCAAATTTTCCAGAGGTTATTCAAGATTTATGAGCTGTTTGACAATTATTATCTGTTTAAGTATCATCCATGCTACCAGGCATTTTGAGAAAAGGAGAGTACGTAAAAATGTAAAAATGTAATTTTTTTTGAATGTATTATGTAGAAGACAAATTGTAGGTTTTAGTGAGTAATAAAATTCAGATTTTTTTCTCTTTTTTGTAGGTTATGACATGTCAATATCTTACCTGCAGCAGATTTATCTCCTGTTCTTTCTACGTGCTCAGACTGTAGTTGGTGTTACCTGTAACTTTTCCAACTCAGAAGAGATTTTCAGATATTTGCAAGTTAAATAAGGAAGTGAGTCAATTACAATAAACTGTGATGTGAATCTATAACATCTCATCGCACAGTTGTGAATCTGACTTTCATTTCATTTTCACGGTTTAGAAGGACAAGAAGCCAAAGGAAAATACTGCTCTGGCATCAGCTTACCACACATTTGCTGCTGTAGTGAACACAACGACCAGACGAGTCAGACTGCTACAGATTTTACTGCAACCTAAATAATTCAGCAGGTACAGCAAATGGATGGATAGATAATTACCTGACCTCTTGGGGGCACCCACTAAAAATTATTTCAGAGGCAGACACAGTCAGTAGGTTCTTAAACATAAAAAACAAAACAAAATGATATAACTATAACTGCAAAAGTATTGAATCTCATCCTGATGCAGCAGAACACTGTGAACTTCACACTCTTGATCCTAATAGACGTTCACTATTCAGAACTGAGGTGCATCAAAAGTAACTTATACTTCATTTAGGGGATAAGTCTTGATGTTCCTTAAAACTTCCTCCTGTTAGGAGCCATGCCTATGTGTTTTTTAACAAACCACATGTGTCAAGAGATGGAACTGGGTGGTGTGGTGGCGCAGGGGTTAAGCACAACCCACATAAGGAGGCCTTAGTACTCGATTTGTTTGTCGCAGGTTCGATTCCAGGCTTGGTGACCTTTGCTGCATGTCTTCCCCCTTCTCTCATTACCCACTTTCCTGTCAATTCACTATCAAATAAAGGCTGCTAGAAACAAAACTTGTTTTCTATTTTTTAAAGAGAGATGAAACTGTGTGTCAGCAGCTTAAATATATAAAAAAAAAAAAAGGTTTGGTGGTGATATGCATAAACGTATATCAGCAACTAAATATACAAAAGAATATGTTTTCTAACCAGAAAAGAGACAGAATTAAAAAGGTTCTGACCATTTAGTAAAGCAACGGCTACCCAGTACTAAGATTTGCCTTCATTTATGCATTTAAACAACTTCACAAAGAACAGATGGAAGCCATTCCCATTGTTTTCATTTTTATATAATTGTTCAAACAAAACCAGACACCTTCATGTATCGTTTAACCAATCAGGCAGGTAAATGTTCACATTTCCTTCCTGTTACCTTGGAAGATTTCTGCTGATTTTCTAGTGGAGTAACAAAATGAAGCAGGCTGTTTGAGGTTTAGCTAAAAACACACACAGGTGTTCCTCCATTTAGATCCAATGTTGGGAAATAACCAACATCAGAAACTTACAAGGCAATGACATCCTCGATTGGGCCTTTCTGAATAATTTAAAGGTGCAGTAACCTCAGTGCATGTAAACTCCTGATTTAGGGTGAAAAAAAGGTATCCATCCATCCTCTGTACACCCTTGTCCCTATTGGGGTCAGAGGGGGGCTGGTGTCTATCTCCAGCGAACGTTTCGGGCGAGAGGCAGGGGTCACCCTGGACAGGTCGCCAGACAGGACAAACAACCATGCACGCACAAACCTAGGGAGAATTTACAGAGACCAATTTACGTAACAGTCATGTGTTTGGACTGTGGGAGGAAGCCGGAGTACCCGGAGAGAACCCACGCATGTACAGGGAGAACATGCAAACTCCGTGCAGAAAGACTCCGGGCCAGGAATCGAACCCAGGACCTTCTTGCTGCAAGGCAACAGTGCTACCAACTGTTCCACTGTGCAGCCCTGTAAAAAGATAACTATAAAGATATCTTGGCATTTAGCGAAAATAAACAGTTTTAATAAACTTAACTGTTCTAAAACAGCAATAAAAAATAGCCTTATTTAATATCAGATATTGAGAATCATTTTTTTTTCATTTAGTGTATGTAAATTTCTGCTCCAGTTGTTTATAATACTACCATTAAATTTTTTCTGAGGGATGTCAATTTGTTTAGTTAACCAGACAGATTTCTGCCAAGCTAAAAATGTCACAGGCTGCTTTAACATTTATTTGCATATTTACATAGAAGTCTGGTTATTTATATAAGTGTGTGGTGAGTCAGTTTATAACAATAACCTTCCTGTTTGAAACTCCCTAACTGAAAATGCTGAGCGCATTCCTGCCAGAGTGTCTATATGAAGAAGAAGTGAAGCAGTGAAGCAATAACTTGCATGTTAGTTTTGGTTTTTCTGAATTTTCTCTGTCGCGTAATGACCTCTGAACAGAAACTCACCTAAAAAAAATCTGAATTTTCTTTTTCTTACTGACATAAATCATCAGTTTTACCCAAAATAATTAACAAAAGATTTATTTTTAGATTAAATATGTAGCTGTAAAGGTTTTCCTCTCCACACAAAGAGCTCTGTAAGTTGAGTTTGTGTCCTGTGAAGACCTTGCAGCGACAGTAAAAGTCAGCTTTTCATCTTTCCAGAAGGGGTCTCATCTTTGTGACAGTTTTAGCTGTGTGACTGGATCTGTGGATGGCGGTGTCAGCATGTTGCTGAGTCCATCCAGCACACGGGTCCCCTCTGAAATATTTGTGCAGACAGTTATGCCTCCCTCAGGAGAGTCTGTAACTCCCGCTCTCTTTCCTCCATCAAGTTAAAATTTCAATCCTTTCAATATTTACCTGCAAGGCTAATGACATTCCCATCGCTTTCTGCCGCCAAAGCCAAATCCCAGCTTTCACCAGTCGGGTTGTATTAACCTCAACTTCAGCGGCGTCTGACTGTAACGCAGGAAAGTAAACACGGTGAACATTTCACATGCCTGTCCTTCAGCAGAACGGGTCAGAGAAACAGTTTAAGTCCCTTCAGAAAGCCGAGTTTATTTCCGGTTAATCAACTCAAACAGACACGAGAAGACTGGATATTTAAGCAACAATGTTCTTCAAAGAAAGAAAACGAGAAATGGCTTTAAAGAATGTTTACAAATAAAAATCTGAAAAGTGTGGTGTGCTTTTATGTCCAAGCCCCTTCTATTGTGAGGCACATAAATAAATTATGTACAGAAGTCACCTTAATAAAAAATAAATGTGCAAATAATTTTTCAAATCAAATTAGAGCAAAATTTCTGGCCCAAATTTAAAACTTGAAACCTAGCAAAGCAAAACCACATGAACCCAACATCTCCGTCATGAAACATGGAGGTGGCAGCATCATTCTGTGGGGAAGCTGGTTCTAGTTGATGGAGATAAATACAGCAAAATCCAGGAAAAATACCTGTTAAAGGCTGGAAAAGACAAGAGTCTGTGTGGAGAATTCACATTACAGTCAGAGCTGAATGAAAGCATATGTTAGAATGGCCTAGTAAAAGTAAAAAGCTGAATACAACAAATAAGTTCTGTGTAAGTCTTTAGCTTGAACTATTCTTCAAAACAAATTAGCAAAGATGTCTCCTCTAAAGGTGCAAAGCTGGTGACACACAGCAAAGTTAATCCAAAGTGTCGAATACAAAGGCACACCACACTTTTCAGATTTTTAATTTTTAATTTTTTTGTAAGATATTATCTTAGTATTTACTCTTGTACAATATTTTCTGTTTAATCTATAAAAACAGATAAAATGCCCTTGGAGTTTTGGGATATGTTTTTGGATGTCTCACATGGAAGGACTAAAGTTTCGGGATAATTTATCTCATCTTCTGTGCACTTTGGAAGCAAATATGAGTTACATTTTAAATGATTATTTGTAATATTTTCTGAAGTCTTCTGTGTAAACATAACTTACTTCACATATACTGTTTTTAGTAGAAATAGAGGTAGATAACAAAAAGCTATGATGGCTTCCCTCCAGCAATAATCTATAGACGTCAATGTATAGTTTGATGAAAATCTTAAAAACTCTCCAAGCAGCCGAGCTGCAATAGTTAATCATCTCAATTAAATTGTTTTATGAAGCCATAAAGCGTGAAAAAAAACCTAATTAAATTTCACATTCTTGGAATGATTTCCCATTCTACGCATCACAATTGATGCCTGTAGATTTTTTACTCTTCCAAATCTTAAATCTGCTTCTCTGGCACATCGTGTCATTGAGTCAAGTCAGGCGCATAGAGTTGTGTGGAATTGCATTTTTATGAATAGAGCAGAAGCAATGTGCACAGCAATCAGGGGAGAGTGCAGCCATATTTCACCCTGACAGCATGAGTATGGTGTAGCACTCCTCCAACCGCACCGAACTCCCATAAACAACATCCGGCTATAAACTCCAGCATCACGTCAGCGGGGCCAAATAAACACGACTCCCTGTGAAAGACGAAAAATCCAGCCCTGCGGATCGAATCCGGCGTACAGAACGCATTCGTTTCATAGCCTCATCCATCAGCAGGATATGGATGCATGTGTTCAGTACACATCCAGTTTGTTTCCAGTGGTAAGACTCAGGTTTTTGGTACCAGGCAGCCGCTGTGCAGAGGGTTTGACAGAACATTAAAGGACTGACTGGATGAGATCTGACCCAAAAAGTAAACTCAGCCGGATCAGACGAGTGTGACATCACAGGAACGGAGGTGTTTTAGTTTTAGCCATCAAAATCTCCAGCGTGAGATTCTACACACACAGTTAACACTAGTGTTAAAGCTGCAGTATGAAATTTTTATTTAAAAAATGTTATATATATATTAAAACTATCACCATGTTGTGACTGTTTGTTATGAGAAAATCTGTGAAAAGATCAATCTCCTCCACTTCCTCTCTGAGCTGCTTCTGCCATCTGAAGAAATGCGACTGCGCCCGACCAAAAACAACCAATCAGTAGCCAGGGGGAGGGTCTTAGCGCTGTCAATCATCCTCACTGAATATGCTGGTAAATGTGCTAATAGTGGAGAATCAATTTACCAGTTCCTCCATCGTCACAGGTGACTATGCTAACTATCCTGAGCAGTCACCGAGAAAGTGATTGGATTAAAGGAGGCAGGCATCTTTCAAGCAGATATATTTTTGTAGGAAAAACTTAAGTCATCATAGATTGTAAACATAAAGATAGGCCTTGCGTTTTAGTCTTGCTAGAAGAAAGGTGGATAGATAATGTCCTAAACATTCTGGGTGATTTCTTTTATTTTTTCTGTCTACTGAAACTGTTTCAAGAGCAGTGACTGGATCACTTCTTTCTGTTTTCAGCCAAATGCTTCATTCTCTGTTTTTTAATCAAAGTTGCTCGTAGCAGAGTTTAAAAAATAAACATGCTAGAGTCTAGGCTGTTTATTTTTTCAGCCGTCTAGGTCCTAGACGGCTGAAAAGTAAAGCTGGCAGTTTTACTCTTGGTGATTATGTCCGATATAATTTTTACGTTCTGTTACTGCTGGATATCTACTCATGTTTAAAAGTTTTAACTTTCATGCAAGAGAATCCAGCTGTGATGTTTATGCATATTCCAGATTTACTGTTTTAATATCCTCTCACAGTCTTAAGTTTCCAAAAATGCTGCTCCCGTAGAGTCTCGCAAATATGCACAGCCTTACTGAATAATTTATACTGATTCATGGGCAAATAAAATTGCCCATGTGACATTTGCCAGCACATTTTTATAACTAAAATAGTTTTTTACAGTGATGTTATTTATCAAAATAGCAGCAGCCATAATATTTTATGATAAATTTTAATGCTAAGGCTAGTGCGCCTTAATTTTCTATTTTGGGTAATTATGTAAAACAAACTCCACTTTCCTTGAGCAGCTAATGTAATAAGAATTGATTTCTGAAGTGCTAGCCAAATAATCTCCTCATGAATCTTTCAACTGTGCAAACATTTACTCCTTATTTCTCTGCTGAGTCACAGAAAACTGCAGATAATAATTTATTGTAGTGCTTATGTCCTGTACATGCTGTTATTGTTTGTTACTATCATACTGACATTGAATACGGCTCTCAGTTACACTGTTTTTAAATGTTACATGTCTATTTGATGTTATTTCTATAGTCATATTACTTATTTTATAATTGCTGCTTTTAATTAGTACAACTATTTGATTCAGTTTAACTATGTAGTGCCAATTTACATCATGTAAAATGATAAAAAGTCGATTCAGTTCAATCATACATTTATTCCAACTGATCCCAGTTATCAAACAGCATGGCAAAAAAACCAAGTATTTTTGGTCTAGTTTCTAGTGCAAACATCTTAGTTCACTTGGAATATGACAAAACCAACTTCTAAGCACATTTTTAGCAAAATATAGAAGCTTGTTTCAAGTCAATAATTCCTTAATATTCATGAAAAATTACTGGTTCCACTGGCAGAATAATTCATTAATAACATGGGAAAATGTCTTGCTATAAGTGAAATAATTCACCAATGAAGCAAGTACTTTTCATCAGTATTAAGGAATTATTTACTTAAACAAGCTCTTAATGTTTCCCATCCTGCTGAAAAGTTTCCTGTAAGTTACTTTGTGTACTAAGATATTTCCACTAGAAACTACACACCAGTACTTGGTAATATTTTGTGTTTTTGCAGTGCGTGCGTCAAGTTCAGCTGGTTATTTGGCTAAAAAGATTGTGTCATGTCAGTAACTTACAGCATTCACCCGTCCTGGATGAGCATGAAGCGACAGGAGACAATCAGTTGCGTCGTGTTGTTGACTTTTCAGCAATCTGTCATACCGAGCATGCATGAAGAGACAGTGGGAAGGAAAAGCTCCTGACTCTGTGTTAATGACCATCAGGGGGGAAACAGAGAATACACACAAAAAGAGAAACAGTGATTCAGGAGTACCTTCAAATGTTAACGAAAAGTAAGAATTTAAAGGGGCAGCATCATATAAAATCTACTCTGTTGAATTTTGCATCGTGTTATTTCTTCATAAAAAACACACCTGGACATTTTCCCTAATTCTTTCTCCCATGACAACCATTCAGCTGTGCAAAAAGGACGGGTGGACCCCCACTCAGCTCCTTCAGACTAGCCAGCAGCAATTAGCAAACACCTGGTGGACCATCAGCTGAGTCTCATCATAGGAGCTACTTCTCAGTGCAGAGAGAGCGATGTTGTAATGACTTCCTGAAGTCAGAGTTTCAGAAAGAGGAGGAGTTTTTAAAGAGACAGACATCCAATTACAAAGTAAAAATGATGATTGATATACAGCTCTAGAAATAAACTAAGCCCACTGCATTGAACCCCGTTAAAAACCTCCTGGTTATTCCACTGAAATGTTGATTTCTGAACTCTTCCTGGGTTAAAACATTGGTATTGTTGTTAGTAAATGAATATTAACTTCTTTTCTTTGCGTTATTTGAGGTCTGAAAGCACTGGATCTTTTTCCTTATTTTGACCATTTCTCATTTTCTGTAAATAAATACTAAGTTTTTGCTTGGAATATCAGAGACATGTCAGTAGTTCATAGAATAAAAGAACAAAGTTCATTTTACTCAAACATATAGCTATAAAAAGTAAAATCAGAGAAACATTTTAAGTGTTCTCTTAATTTTTCCCAGAGCTGCACATTGTATTTCTTTAACAACTGAAGTCAACTAGTTACTTGATTGTGCTGTAAAATGGCACTATGTGCCCTGGAAAACATATAACTACTGGCCCTTTAATGCTACTGTCATTTACTTTAATGACAGTAGCAGCTTCTTTAGTGGAGAAACATGTTAACAGAGGAGCTGGGAAGCAGTTTTCCAGTCTGCAGATACAGTTATCTGCAGCAAATGTCCAGCCAAATAGCGTTGTCCAGAGGAGAGGCAGGGTTAATCACTGAACGACAGGGTCAGGTGTATCATCAACAGAGAAGGTTTTGGTGTTGGCAGCATTATGATCAGCTGATTCCTCCTCCAGGAAGGCGTCTACACAGAAAATCAAACCAGATGTTGCTTCTATGGAGAGAAGAAAACAGAAAACAACTCACTCTGCTAGGAACATATGGACCAATCAGGTGTATGAAGGAGGTTAATTATTAAACCTTTATAAATGAGGAGAAACTTAAAATCTATTCAGGATTTAACAGGTGAGGGGAAGCTAAAATAGGAGAAATATGTTTTCAGTTTTCATCAGAGCGTTTTGGATCAGCTGGAGGCTTTTAGCTGCTTTTTGTGGATTTCCTGACAGCAAACATTTACAGTCGTTCAGCCGTGAAGCAACAAAGTGTATTAATTTATCAGTGCCATTCCTGGACAGACTGTTTCTAATTCTGGCAACATAAAAAAAATGTGTTCTTCGTTACAAAATCATTTCTTTGTGCTGGGAATAATTTGTTTAGTATGTATCTACAGTTTAGTCCAATATTACTTATATTTTTTTATGGATTGAGTTAAAATTCAGCCAAGACGTTTGTTCCTGTAAGTGAAAAACAATTATCTGCTTATTTATTTTGTAGATCAATACACCTTTTTTGATTTTTGCTAGGCTAATATTTGTTTTA
The DNA here is from genome assembly GCF_003331165.1 of Xiphophorus hellerii. Classification (NCBI taxonomy): domain Eukaryota; kingdom Metazoa; phylum Chordata; class Actinopteri; order Cyprinodontiformes; family Poeciliidae; genus Xiphophorus; species Xiphophorus hellerii. The sequence continues at coordinate 14,019,042 of NC_045691.1, read as the reverse complement.
TGTACACTAATTAGTGAATTTAAAAAAAACCAGGCAACTAAAACGATAACAGAATAATCTTAAAAATAGCTTGTCGAAAATGTTTATAGGAAGACCTTCGCACTTTGTTTCAAAACCACCAGAAGGTTGTTTCCCTTTGTTCCCTTATATGTCCATATATTTTCCTTCCACTCAACTTTCCTTTAATATTCTTGGGTTCATCACTAGACTCAACTGGCTTCTTCAATGGCAACTTTTTTTTATTGGTCTTATGTAAAATTGTAACTTTCTGAAAAGCGCAATTTTGGGTTTTTATCTACTGTAGCCTAAAGTTATCAAAAAAAGATGTGGGGAAAAATCTTAAGTGTTTTATAATTATATAGATTAAGAATCAGCCATAAACAGAAACCAAGATTTATGACCACAAATAAAACACACAAAAATGTATATTAGTCCATAAATCATGAGAATTGATGTAGTGTACATAGTAAGTAAATGTAAAGACAGAAACATCCATCACAGAGTCTAATTAAAACCAAAAGCTGCACACAAATTGAAAAACTTTTTTTTATTCATAATTTCAATTACAGCAATGTCTTACTTGAGGTCATTTGGGATTTTTGTCTTTGTTCATCCTTAAATACATAATCTTAATGCTGAGAGGAAAAACATAATTTTCATGAAAATATAAATTAACTTTAATTCCTAATTAAATGTCCAAATAATTTCCAATAACATGCTACAAGTTTTTAAGCACTGCTTGGGTTTGTTACTTGTTTTTTTTTTTTTTTTTTTTTGCTTTATCTGTGGTACATGTAGGCATGATTATAATCTAAAAGGGGACTGAGCATCGAAAACCCGAAAAATACAAATGTTTCCATTCACAAGACAAACTCAAACATACTCCAGGAAAATATAAAAAATTCTGTCCTCCCAGCTATTAGTGTGGCTCTTCAGTCAACGTAATGTCTACAGACATCTTGCTGAACACATCTTTTATGCTATGAAGTATAAAAATTTGCAATTTCTTATGCATTTAAATACTTCAACTTAGACACCAGTTCAGAAATTCTTCTGCAGAATTTGCACTTAAGATTAGTTTTGCGTGACGTTTTGGGCAAACCAGAACACACTCCGTCACACACACATCCTGCTGACCCGGCTTAAAGTTTTGGCAGTTTGTTTTAAAGTGCTGTAGGAACATTGGGCTGCTTGAATGACGGATAGACGGATACTTTAAAGGAGATCACAACATCTTTCCCGTCGGGAATCACCTGCTAACGTCAGATGAAGTGGAAAACACGACACATTTGAGATGTAGACATGAAGGAAGAGCGGTCTGGCTGCACGTACGACCACAATACCTACCACACGCTTACACTGTGTTCCTGAGGACCATTTGATGCAGAACAACATCGTTTGCTGCCATTTCCCCACAACAAAAAATAGCCAATGAGATATATTCTACAATATAGCGGCTACAAAAACATACATACTTAGCAAATCATGTTTAAACTTAAGTACTGCCCACAGGGAGATGCGTTAGGACTGGTTCAACCTAGTTTTTCCTCTACTCAGCTCATGCATTAGGAGAATCAAAAACCTAAACAATTCAAAGAGGGGGGGGAAAAAATAAACGAAATAGAGAATTCACCCTATCTGACACATGATTGCCATTTGCAATAGATCAGCTTACAAAAAACAAAGCCCTAATCTTACTGTTTTGGGTCAAGTATGACACAAATTGTTCATATAATGTCACCATAATCTACAGTTTCCATTTTTTTTTTGCAAGGCTGGCAGAATTCAAGGCTCAGTTTAGTCCATAAGATAAGTGGAAGATACAGAGAGTTCCCTCCTTTAGTCCAGCAAAGGCAGCTGAGATAGGCAGAGCTGGATTGGATGGATCAAAACCATCACGGTCCTCAGTGCCTTGGTGAGTCCGGAGGATTTGCCTGATAGGTGGATTCTGGAGTCCACAGAGAAACCCGACGCGGTCGCCATGGCTTACTTCATCGGCAACTCCTGCAACAACAAAACAAAACAAAACACAGCAATGACACCTCAGAGCTGCATGATCAAACATTCAATCAATGTTTTCCATCTTTCAATATGTAATTTGACATACCATTTTCAAGTAATACCACAATAACAGGCACAATAATGCAAGTTTGTTCTCTCAAATACCAATAATTTAATTTTGTAAAGAACAATTCAATCTGAAACTGGAAGACATGTCAGTTTAAAAAAACAAACAAAAAAAAAAACAAACCTACACCTAAAACATAAATCAAATGGAATATGAAGTCTCTGTAAACAAAACTGCCTTTCAAAACATATCAGAATAAGAATCATCGACCTCATTTTTAATTTATCAAGCGATTAATGCTGCCAGTCTTAGCCAGGATTTTCTTGCAAAAGAGATTTTTAATCTCAGTGGCATTTTTCTGGTGAAATAAAGGCTAATAATAACAATGATAATGGATTTATTGCTTATTGTTAATGTTATTTATTTTAACCCGCTTGCCTAACAAAAATCCTGTAATAGTAACATTAGGCTAATATTAAAGGAACTTTAAGAGAAAAATCTATCCAGAGCTGTATGTGTTACAGGGTTTTATTTTAGCAATATTATAGATGTGAAGTGTGTCAAAATGTATGTATTCTTGAAATTTGTTTTGTTTAATCAAAAAGTTATTTTCTCCTAGTTTAAGTTCTGTTACTCTGCTCTTGGCAGTTGGTGGTTACCGTAGCAACCAGTAACTGACAGCTCCTCCCCCTTTTTCTGTTGCCTTCAGTAACTGTGGTATTTATCACAATCAGCTCCTCGTTTTCTTTACAAGTATTAGATTTTAACATATATTTTAGACAAAATTAATTATATTCAGGGTTTTGTACACAATTTTGCCATGTTTTGTCTATGTTTTTATCTGTTTTAATTAATGGTGTGGTGTTTTAGACGGCAATTCTGGTTGAGGTTAACTGCTATTGCTCTGCAGTTTGTTTAGGGTCATTTATTGTATTTTATTTAATGCATAAGGACAGAAACTTGCTTGTTCTGTTATGAATGTTTACATTTTTGATATAAAGTTTCAGTTATCAATTGTGTGTTAGTTTTTCAATGTTCCATGTGTGATTTTATTTCCTGTACTAAAAATATATATTCATTGTAATTTATGTTAAAGATGAAATTAGTTATGTGGAATAATTATGTAAATTTTGTTAAAAACCACTACATAATCACAGTTAGCCCCCTTTTTTTCTGTTGCCGTCTGCAATCGTGGGGCAGAAGATGATAGACTGATTTTAAACACAAACTTGATTTTCTCTCGTTATAATAAATACTGTGAACCTGAGTGTGACTGTTGTGAAGTCAACCTACTACACCTGAGACGAACAAGGAAGGGTTACTTACGTAAAGGCTTTATGTGAAAAAAAAATGAAGTCAATATTTCAATATAAATGTAGGGCAGTGGCTTAAATATGTCAGCGGACGGCTCATAGTAACAGAAGCCAAAGTACGTTGTTCATTAAAGGACATACTATACCAATAGCCAAAACCCAAAGAACAAATATAACATCTTGGTGACTTCTGCTGATATATTTAAGCCACTGCTCTACATAAACATACTAACGTGACATCGTTTACCTGGGGGTCTTTCGTCTCTTGCAGCGGTTGCTCCTCAGTCTTCACCTCAGCAGGAGGAGCAGCGTTGGCCATCTGTGAGCTCCTGGTGACCGGACCCCCGGCTCGGTCCCTCTTTCTGAGCGAGACACGCTCCTCTTTCTTCAGCTGTGCTGGCAGCGCTGTTGGTGGCGGTTTGACCACTGCTGATCTCTTAGTCGCTGGCTTTTTGCCCGTACGCTGCGTTCTCATGGTTGGCCGTTGGGCTGTGTCACTGGGAGTGTCAGGAGGAGGCGGAGGGGGAGGTAGAGCAGCAGCTTGGCCCTTTTTGGGTTTTTTGCGGGCGGAAATAGGTGCGGAGAGCGCGGCAGGCCTTTTTAATCGACCCACTGCAGAAGGAGGCTTTCCTTTGCTCACCTCAGTGGATTCAGGCTCTGCTGCAGTTAAACTTCGCGCTCTTCTCTTTCCCGCAGGTCTAGTTTGTGACTCTGTCTGCACATCGTCTTCTGGAAGTCTCTTCCTATTTGTGTTCTTATCCACTAAAGAAACAGCCTCTTTTTTCACCTCTGCCAACCCTTTCTTGCCCTTTTTAGTGACGGCAGGTTTCATGGGGCAGCTGATGACCATGTGTTTATGCAGACTAGCCGTGTAGGTGAACTCCCGGCTGCAGTGGGGGCAGACGTTGGACAGCGGCACGTCTTCAGATTTGACCACCACCTTCTTTGCAGTACTGACGGTTCTATGTTTCTGTGAGATCGCCTTCTGGACCAGCTGGTTCTTTTTCTTACTCAGGGCGCTCATTTTCGTTTTAGCAGTTTCCTGATTGAAGTTGAGTTTCTTTGGATGACCCATCCGACGGAACGCACTCTGACCTGCGACGGCGGCAGGCCTCCGGTGCAGCCTCAGCTGTTGTGGTGGGCAACACCATGCCATTGGGGCTCTTCACAATTTGCTTTAGGGGAATCGGGTTTTTCTTGGGAGTATAACGCTTCTTGTCGCTGGCGTTGGCACACACCAGTATGTGCTTGTGCAGCTCGGGCATGTTGTCAAAGCTGTTGCCACATTTGGTGCAGCGGATGGCAGTGGTGAAGGTTTGCGGTATGTTGTGGGTGGTGAAGTTTGTAGCAGAGGCCACAGAACCAGTGTGAGAGCGGCTGTGGTAGGGGAAAGGTGGTGGTTTGAAACTGGGATAGTGTTGATTGATGCCAAGTCGAACGTCTGGACCTTTAGGCTTCGCTCCCTCGGAAGCCATGATCTTTATTGTAGTGTACAGCTCCTCGTTGGGGTCCTCTGTGTTATTCCCATTCACATCGGCCTCCTCTTTCGCCGACACGTCATTTTTATTGGGCGTTCCTGGCACTGGTGTCGAGGGAGCGCTCTCCTCTTTGGCTCTGGACGGGTCAGTGTAATTCTGCGGCCTCAGCTTGCCGCTCTCTACAGTAGTATGTGTGCATGACTCGTTGGGGTGAAGGTCCTTTTGGTGCTGCTGGAGGTTACAGAGAAAGGCAAACTCTTTGGAACAGACGGAGCACAGGAAGATGCGACCCACCCCATGCAGCGCCGTGCGGTGGGCCAGAACGGCCGCCTCGTCACCAAACAGCTGGACGCAAAATTCGCATTTGAAGGGCCAGTCAGCAGCGTGATCTGTGATGTGGCCGCTGAGCTCTTTGATGGAGTCGAACGGCTCCTCGCACACATTGCACACGAAGGTCTTGCAGTATGTGGAGTCCGCTTCCTCTGCCTCCCGGATTTCAGTGGACAGTTTATCAAGAGCAGCAGGCGGAAGCGAGGAGTCGTGAGGTGAGTGGTTTACAGCAGACAAGTCGTCTTCACAGTGAAGAGGCTCTTCTTTCACTTTAATCTGTGGGGGAGATTGCAAAGCAGCTGATGGAGACGACCTGTTTGATGCAACAGGAGGAGATTTGGAAGATGACGGCAATTCTGGTTGAGGGGAAAGAGCAGCAAAATCGGCTTTCAAAGATATTTCTGTTTCTTCAACCTGGGTTAAGCTGCCGTTTGTTAGACTGTTACATACTGCAGAAAAAGAAACATCAACATTTTTAGCCAGATCTTCTGTTTTAGGTCCAAGTGGACTTGATGCTGCCGACTGATTGGGGGGACTTTGGAGTGGAGTGCTTGGGTAATCTTGTGGCTCAGAAATGTAACTCTCCTCTTCATCCTTGTTTTCCTCCGATGAGAAGTTTTCAATAGAATCTGACAGATGCTTGGGTTCATCAGCTTTTGGAGACATTTTTGGCGAGAGGACCGGGAGGGGCGAATCCGAAGGCTGCGGCGAGCCGGGGAGCGTCGGAGGAGACGGTATAGTGGGCAGAATGGGAGGAGGTGGCGTCGGAGACGTTACGCTAGAAGAGCTGGGTGAGGAGGGGTTTATTGTGACTGGAGTCAGGGAGGGTGGAGACGGGTGAGCAGAATCCGATGCAACATTTGGCGACTGAGTACGAAAACAACTTAGGGTTGTCAGGGTTGAAGGCCCCTCTTCTCCTGGCAACGTTAGACCAACGTACTCGTTCATTAGTACCTTTTCCAACATGCTCGTGTTTGGCTTTTTCTTCTTTACCGGCGGCTGTGGCGCTGGCCCACCTTTTAAATCGGGTTCTGTGGTGACTTTCCGGTTTACACTTAAATCCAGAGCCGAGTCTCCAGTCGCCTGGTTTGGGCCGTCGCTTCGCTTGCAGACAGAGCTGGACAGATCCAAGGGCTGCTGGTTGCAGGAACTCCCCCCGCCGCTGGAGGAGGCGTGGCTTCCGGAGGAGCTTGGAGAATCCTCATCTTCCTCATCTAGGAGGCATTCAGGAGGCGGCACACTATGGCTTTCCAGCTTTGGCACCTTGAGGGCGTTTCCGCTCGCTGCTTCTGCTTTACAGCTTTCAGTTTTGACAGTCGGACTGAGCTGTGGGGATGAAGGCGGAGAACCGGTCCTCCTTTTGTACTTTCCTGAAGCGCCTGGAAGTGTGGCCAGTCTGTGGCTCTCGGTAATGAGGGCTATTGTTGATTTTTGGAAGTCTTGCGTCTGAAGGAGCTGTTTGAGTTTAGGGGAGAGATAAATGGTTTTCTCCCTCTGAAGTGTTGATGAATCCTGCTGGAAAAGTCCTCCTACCAACAGGTTGGATGAGGACGACGTGGAGGATGAAGGCGAAGGAGCAGTTTCCGTCTCAACTTTCAGGCTGGTGACGAGGGGAGGAGTTGATGTTCTTCTTTTTGCTGCAGGCTGCTCATTACTGGTGATGGGCTTTGTGGCGTTCGTTCTCGCCTCCACCTTCAGTGCTTGACTAATCTGATTTGGGCTGATGATGACCGTGTCCAGGCCAAACAAAGCCGCCGACCTCGTGTCCACTTCTATCACCTCACAGCTGCTTGCCGTGCTCGTTGACACAATCTTGCCATCAATGTAGAAGCTGAGGTTCTCCGAGATGTTTTTGGATATGTCGATGACGTAATCGTCTCTGTCTGCCTCGTCCTCCGTGTCGGCACTGGGCATGTAGACCAGAGGAGGGCTGGCACTCGGGGACTCGCCGGGCTGCTGCGCTGACGCCTCCTGCAGCAGCATGCCTTTCCTACGAACTCCCTTCGGCAACAGGTGGCGCTCATGTATTCTGCGTTGGTGCCTGCGCATGTTGGTGTGGGTGCCGAAAGCTTTGTTGCAGTACTTGCAGGGATGAAGCTCCTTTGACTCCCCGTTCTCATCAAACATCGACGGACGATCGGTGTGGGGTCCCAACTCTTTCCTCTGCATGTCAAACTGGGACCCTATGGCTATGAGCTGACTGGTTGGACTGGTGCAGTCAGGACTTGAATCAGTCTGCCCTGCAGGACTGAGGAGGCCGCCAACTCCAGCCAGGGAGCCGGGCATCTTCTTGGAGCCGTTTTCATGCCGTCTTTCATGCCGCCGGCGCCCAACTTGTGAGCTGAAAGGCTTATTGCAGTATCGGCACTTAAACACTTGTGCTTGTTGGTTGCTGATGCCATGAACGTGTATATGGCGCTCCAGACCCTGTCTGGAGGAGAAGTGGCGCTCACAGTGGTCGCAGGGATAGGATTCTCCTTGGAGGTCTTCCTCCAGCTCCCCGTCGGGATCCTGCTCAGGGTCTCCACCCCGCTGAGCTAGCAGGGGGTTCTCCTGTGGATCCTTATGGCTTTCTCCACTGCCAGATAGCAACGAGCTCGACTGCTCGGATAATTGCTTTGAGGTTTGGTGCTGCATTTCACAACCGTCATCGCCATTCTCTTCTTCCTCGTCCTCTTCTTCTTCTTCATCTTCCTCATAGTTTCCCCTGTCCACCCCTGATGCGGACGTGTCCTGCAAATGCTTGTGGTTGGTGCTTCCTAAAGGACGGGCTTCATGGAGTTCCTGAGAGGTCCCTGATGGTCTCTCACCCTCCTCCTTATCACCTGAGTAAAATAAATGAAAATTGTGCTCCCTTAGTGAACAAATTTTGAATTAATGAGTCAAAGTAGACCTTTAATTACCAAACATTTGTTTAATTAATGAATAAATACTCACCTTCTTCCCCTTCCCACATTTCCCTGACAGTAGTTTTGGTTCCACTTGTTTTCTTGAATCCACCCAAACCAGCCTGTCTGGCTTTCTCCACCAACTTTCTTCTAGCTGAAACACACACGCCACTCCGTATTAGTCATATTCACAACAAAGTTTTACAAGGAAAAGGCTTCAATTATGTTGACAGAGGTACTAAAGAAAATAGTTTTACTGGGAAATTTGTTATTTACCAATAAATTATAATAACCAAAAAGCTCAAGTTTCACTGCAAGCACAATAATAGCATGAAATATCAATGAACCTCTATGAACACATTTAAATCTGCAACTATGGATGTGTGATATAGACTTTAAAATTATTTTGGTACATAGTATATTTATTTAACTTTACCACTGCACAGTCAGAACTTCAGAAAAACAAAATACATATCCAAAAATAAAACTTTACTTTACAAACATAGAACTATGCTGCTTAGCAGAACACTCACTGCATTTTATCATATTTTAACATGTAGATTGCATCATTTACTGACGATGTCATGGAAACCAAGCTCGGACAGTAAAAGTAACGCTCCCAATCACACTGTCATTTCTCAGTATTATCACAGGATGAATAATTTTTATTATAACGATGTGAGCACAACCCCATTTCTAAGCTGCAGTCTACTTCAGAATGACACCAGAAGTTAGTGTTCGACCAGATCAGCTCTTCACTTTATTAATAGTTAAATCACTGAATGCATTATGAGGAACCTTGATCTAAGAATCATTTTAAGATGACAGCATTAGAAATACATTGTCTCCACCTTTTCCTCACTTCACCAGGTCAACAACATCAGAAACCAACCACAGGATTTACAGTCTTGTGATTACTTTGATTATAGATTGTAATGTCTATATATTTGTCCTGATTAAAATCAATGAGTCAGTGATTACTTTATTCCCTCTATGCTTTCTGTGCATAAACTCTGTTTTTAGAACCAGCAAACATTTTGCCACTCATTTTCAAGTCTGTGAATTTCATCCTGATGCGACTCCAGGAAAATATTTAAGTGTCACACACTATTGCTGAGAATTGTGATGAAGATCTCAATTATGATTATACTTTCTTTAACCATACATAGTGTCGCTGGCATCGATATCTGATATCGCTGATATCTGATATTAATGTTGCTGTTGTGGCCAATAAGCGATATTTACTGTTGTATTATCCTACCTATGCTTTTGTCCTGCATCACAAAACTAATACTACATAACCAGCCCATCCCCACATACAAACAGCAACAAGATGGAAATAAACAGTCTGATATTATGATGTCTACTGTGATTAAATATATCCTACAGATGTACTCTCTGATGTCATATATATTCCCATGTTAGATTAAGTTAAATCATTGCTTTTTAGAAGTTTTTTTCTCCTTTGGTCAAGCCTAATTAACAAATCTTAACTAAACAAGAAAAGTTAAAAAAAAATTAAATAATGGATGTGAACAGGATTATTCTATATTAAACAAAAGTTGTTGTTTTTTTCACATAAAATAAGAGATTTCACAAATCAAAACTGTGTTTTTAAGAACATACATTTAGTTTGAAGACTTTCCATTCATTAGATTTTAAACTACAGCTGAGAAATACTTAATTTATTTTAATAAAAATACCAGATTCCTTAAAGTTTGTGAAACATCCCTTTCATAAAACGCCAAGTTGATTTAAAACTTCAGAGATGTCCACTTATGGACTGTATTGGTATTTACATAACAATTACTGGTTGTTTTTTTCATTTCAACACCACTCCACATTTTATCTTTCTCATCTCCATTAGATGATTTTACGCTTATGAAACCAACCATGACTGGAGTTTGTTATCTGTTGTGTCTCGGACATTTCAGTAAAGGTTCAGTGTGTGTTAATGGTGAGAAATGACGGTCCCTGTGAGTACCGGTCCAAACACGGCCTGCGGCTATGCAGTGTTTGTGTTTAAGATGCTCATGCAATGCAGTGGTGCTACAACTGAAGATGAGCTCCGTTTTAAACAAACAATCTGAATTCAACGTACTGGAGACACTGGAAGTTATTCTGTCTAAACGCTTTTTCAGAGTGCTACTCCACACATTTTTAAATTGCGCAGCTAAACTCCGACTTAAATTTGTGATTTGTCATAAAATGCTAAAGGAAACCAGATGTCTCATCTTAAACGGTGCAATATTTAGCCTCAATTAAAGAGAGTGCATCTTTAATTTGAGCTCATGCTGAAAACTTCTAAAAAAGTTGTTTTTCCAGAAACAAGCCGATCCCAGAGCAAACTGTCTGCCCCCACTCCCAACATCCTGTTTCTCAGTTTGAGGTTTAATTTGGGCTCCTTTAATGAAGGCTCCTTTCATCATCTCCTTCTTCTGCAATTGTTTAATCACACTTAAGAACAGAGTGAGCAGCAGCAACTATTTGCCAAAAGGTGTGTGATGACAGCATATGTCGAGAGAAAACACTTTTCTGCAACCTTAGACCAACATTAAGATGAAAATCTCCTGGCATTTAGTTTCGTTTTGATCTTAAACCAATTTTGTTTTAAAAGCATAATATAATTATTTAATAGTTGTTTTGTCGAACTTGCAGCTAAACAGGTTGAGGTCTAAGGCCTAAATTTATATAATTATGTTCTTTACCTCCTTATGTGTATTATTAGACCTGCATTAGATCTGTACTATATAGAGTCATGAATGTCAACTTAAAAAACCAAACATTTCTGTAAAAGTATAAATAATAATTACTGATATGGCAATTAATAATCATCAAAAATAAATGTTCCTTTCCGTTTAAATATGCAAAGCAGTACAGTGGTGGAAAAATGTATGACATCACAGTAGTTCACTTCACAGAGTGTTTTGCCTGCAGGGGCTTCACAGAAACACAACCCTGCAAGACAGAAGCATCAAAAACAAGTCCTGGTCCGTAAACTCAAAGGATAATTATTCTACTTTAGAGCTATGAAACGTAGAAATATCAGAAGCAAACATGTGAAACGATCATAGTATGTCTTGTTCAACTAGATAAACAATTTTTTAAATCCTTGTAGCCACACCTAACACACAAACAGGAAGTGAATACCAGGTATCTTGAACTGCACTGTGAAACATCATTATTTATAGGATGATGTTCTGCTTTGATGAAACTTTTTTAGTGAATTTATGTCAAACTTATGTTTGGCTGCTTAATAGAAAGGCGGAACAAAGATGGAGTGCAGACTTTTGCGACAGAGATTAGGTAAACAGTTTTTCACTAAGGTAAAGCTAAAAAAGAAAATGTCCTCTTCTGGCAAAAAATAAAATAAAACAGAACCTGCCAATGTCTGTGGACCACAATATGTCAAACTTACTTCGCAAAACCTCTTAGCTTCAGCTGTGACACATTGTTTTTTTTTCTCTGTGTTTGAACCAAATGCAGCTGGTGTCTGATTATCTGTGGATATATTAGCATTCCTTCTATCCTTTGTGTGAAGCATTAACTAGAAGTGACTTCCCATGGTCACACAACATGTTGAGGGAAAATTAACAGCAGATGGACTTGAGCTTGGATAGCATGAAAGATGGTTTCCTAGGAGTAATGTTTAGCTACATCACTGCAGAGTACTTAAACACATCAATAAATGATGGAAAGAAAAAAGAAAGACTGTATGACCAGTGTAAGCCATTTTGGTGGCAAAGTTTAAACATTCTGGTGCAAATACGGTTGACAATACTGGTGAAAACTGGTGTAAAAATTACATCTAAATCCTTAAAGAGTTTTCATATTTTTTAAAAGAGCTCATTCAACTGCGTTCACCATAGAGAGCTTTTAAAAATCTCCATAGGGTGCCGGTTTGTTTGGTCTCCAAGCTGCCTCTACCAGACATTTCCCCAGATTCCCTCCTCTTCACTATGTCATTGAAATCCTCACATTTTGAAGCCAAATTCAGGCTGGAGACTTTTACTATTGCTACTTTTATTGAACTCGGTGTTCCAAACGCACGGCTGTCATTCTTAAGCAACTTTCGGCTGCATTCTAGATTTATTTTCCCCCCGATTGCATACTTCTCAATTTCAGTCAACAAAACTCAAAGAACTGAACACAAGTGGGAGGAGGGAACAAAAAAAAATCACAATTTAAAAGTTAACATCATCACAGATAAGATTAACACTCACTTTTACAAACTATCATCTTAACGCTTCTTTGATAAGCATGGCCTTGAATGCGTCAGGAATAAAATGATAACAAAATAAGGGAGTCTGAAAAAAAGAGATTAGATCACTTAACTTTCAGTCTCAATGTTTCCTTTTCATAGGAGATAAAGCAGGATTTGTCTTGCCATATATCTCATTACAACAGAGTCAAGGCTCCTGTTAGCTGCAGGGCAAATGATGACCTACACAGGGCTAATGTGACTGGAATAATCTAATGATATAGAACATGTTTATAAGTAAAGCTTGACAGCTCTAGCTTTCTTCTCTGAGTTAACTCGCTGCTTTACTTTATGGAAATACATGTTCAAAGTTCATACTTGTGAATGTAGGAGCACATGACAGCCATGTTGGATGTGTTGACACTAATTTGGCAGAAGAGTTAACAACATAACCCGTGTGTTTTCATTAGCCATGATTGAGTTTCTTAAATAAATAATTTAAAACTGTTGTGAAACAGATGTCAAAAGAAACATAAATTTGTGGCGCTTTGTTTGAGTGGACCGATTTGAATCCACTGCTTTAACAGCAACTAAATGTAAATATTAGAGATGAATTTCGTTGATTTTGACTGAATTATCAGTGGCTTCATCCACCCTGTATCCCATCTGCTCCTCCGCACCGAGATCTCCGTGCGTCCAGACTAGCCGTTTTTAGCCTCATGCTAGCTTTCAACGCATATTAAACTGCAACAACTCGATGAATCTGTATTTATCTACCGCAACCACAGTCAGAGCCGACCCGAACACGCCGCACAGCCTCTGTATTTTAAGGCTGCAACCAAATACTTGAGCCCAAACGAGGCTACGGTCGGGATAAGGAAGCTGGCTCGTTAGCTAACTTGCTAGGCCATCATCAAGTAGAGAGGCTCGGGCGATGGATGAACTCAAGGAAGGTCACATCCTCAACAACGTTGGGTCCAGGGAAAGAAAAACCAGCTCGGAAACTCCTTAAACACCTAGATACCACAATCCAACCCGCTCTGCTGGGGTATTACAGTCCAAATTAAGCAGCATTAACGAGTTTTAGGTGAGGTGTGAAAGTAGAGAAAAGCCCCATACATCGCACGTTAGCTTCCTTTTAGTAATAGCCAGCTAGCTCGTCAGTTACAACTTGGACCGAATCGCGGAGGAAACAACACGCAGAGTGAACTCATGCTTTCAGCGTGGGTCGGTGTTAAGGCCTCACCTCGTTTCGACCTGGGTGAGCTCCTTCTGCTGGCTCTTTCTTCTTCCAGCGCAGCTGTTATCTCGGGGTTGTCTTCCACTGTGTACCACACCAGCAGCTCCTCTCCTGGCCCGATAGGCTGCAACGATGTGAGATGAGCCCGGCAGCCAATCAGAGGGCGGCTTGCTGGGAGGCAGCGCTCCAGGTATTTGGACTACTGTGCATCTAATCTGTCTTATAACGCTGGTGGAACTGGGTTATTAACTGAGCTGGGTACAGCACCCAAAAATTATACACTCCAGCAGGAGTAGCAGGACTTCCGCATAGATTTTACTCAAGTAAAAGTAAAACGTGTTTGTTGAAAACACTACTTATGTACCAGAGTTGGTGGGCAGAGTACCCAAAAGTTGTACTTTAAAGTAGAACTACTTAAATATATTTTTTATTAAAGTAAAGTAAAAAGTAGCCATCCAAGAAATTACTCAAGAGTAAAATGTATTTGGTAAAAGGTCTACTCAAGTACTGAGTAACTGATCAAATTATCAATCATTAACAATTATATTATCAGATGCACAATAATATAAAATTAAGTGGACATTTTGGTATTTTTAAGGAATAAAATTGCAGTAATTCATATTAGTAACAAAATATGCCTGAATTAACAAAATCAGGCAAAATAATGTTTCTCCAAATCGGTTTCTTTCATTATAAAATGTATGAAACTTTAATAAAAACTGCAGGTATGTGTGACTGGTGAATTTTTGGTTAAAACATGTTTGTTTTTCATTCAGTGGGTAGAGAGTCCAGAAATTTTACTCAAGTAACAGTAGCAATACTTCATGATAAAATTACTCATGAAGTAAAAGCAAAACGTACAGCGTAGTAAAATACTCCTATAAGTAAATTTTTTGGGGGAAAAAAAGTTATTCAAGAAAATGTAATTAAGTAAATGTAACTAGTAACAACTCAACTCTGGTATTTTCAGACTTTCATTAGTTTCATATTGAAAGAATTTGATTTGGAAAATAAAAAAGTTCATCTGATTTTGTTATTATGTCATGTTTTCATTTTGGTCCTTTAAAATCCCACAATATCCACATAACTTTATATTTTGATCTGATTGATTTTTAAATATTAAATTACGTTTTGTTCAGTTACTTAGTCCTTGAATATCCTATTTACCAAATACATTTTTACTCTTGAGTAATTTCTTGGATGGATATTTTTTGCCTTTACTTGAGTAAAAAAAAACAATCAGCCTCATAGGTGATGCAGTCTTGTAAAAATCTTAACTACTTTACAACCTAATTAACATTTATGCTGCTTGGAGCTGAAGTAGAACATCGAGGTTTAATTTTATAAGAATTAATTTGACACTTTTTTTCTTAACCCTAACATGGGAAGGAAAATAATATCTTTAAAATTGTCTTTACGTAAAATTCTAAAAATATAGATTTCACTGAAATTAAATTTAAAAAAGTACTCAGATTAGTTTATAATATTTCTGACAAGGGTTTGAATTTATTGTTTAGAGTCAATTTCTTCTGGTCTCTGTTGCATCATCAATGTCTGATCCATTTTCTAAGGCCAAAGTGTGAATGATGGCCTCTAAAATCTGGGAGGATCCATCAGGGTGATGAAGCTTTGCTGTGTCGTTAGCAGCCGACAAGATAAAGCTGTGAAAGAAAATAGGACCAAAATGTGGAGGTAGTTTTTCATTTCACAGCTTCAACTGAAACAAAATCAGCAGCTTTACCAACTAAATTAGGCAAAGCTTTTGACATGTGAACTCGTCACATGTGGTACTGACTCCTCCTGCTTCACATGTGAAGCATGAAAGTTTTTACCTGAGACTATCAGTGACTGAGGATTTACAATCACTAACAGAAAAAAAAGAGGAAATGATAGAAGAACAGGCATCAGAGGATATCGGTGGTGGCATCTAAAATTGAGCCATAGGAAGTTACAGGAGCGGCTAACATTTTTCAACCAGCTGAGACCAGAAAATTTGACTCATCTACAGAGTATCAAAAGTGCTAAACTAAACAATCCAATTTTTGCTTATGATTATTGTTCTCCAGGTCAAATGTGACCAGGATTATTCTGTTTTACAGCACACAAGCTTTGTTGCTGCTGAAAAAAAGCATTCAGTAAAGATGAATCCTTGCTACATTCTTGATGGTTATGCAGGAGGCTCCACTTCTGCTTTTCAAAGATGTACGATTGTGTGATTGCGCATTGAGATGGGGGTTGTGGTCAGCAGCATCTTATTTGGTTTTAAATGGACAGCTTATTCTGAAATGAGCTCCAAGCAGGCGGAACTGAGCATTTATCTCATTATCTAAGAATTATTTTGATCTTAAAACGTAATAAACACAGTTTATACAGCCCATAGACCTATCCTACCCTCTTCAAGGAAGCATTATGGGTCACCTGTATTTAAAACTTAGTGTATGTAAACTTGTGGGATTGAAAAAAAGGAAAAAATATCTCTCTCATTATGCTTGTATTTAATAAATAAAAATTGTTTTGGTAATCCTAAAAAACAACGGGAAGATTTAGACAGTGTAGCTATATAAATATGTGGTTTAAGTTGTATTTTAGTGTGTTAATTCAGTACAAACTAAACTATGACTTCATTTAACAAGATGTCTGCTTTCCAAAAACCAACCCAGATCAACCAGTTCATCAATCTACAGCGTAGCGGGTCACATGTCCAGAGGTCGGTATTTAACTTACCCTCAAAACTTTGTAGTAAATGGCTCTGTTGATCTCCAGTGGAAACAGATTCTGCTCCTCACTGGAACGAGCCCAGTTCACGTACCGGAGCCAGTTCCCCTTCAGCGGGTCTGTGGCATCGATGCACATCCATCCCCGAGCCGGGAAATAGACCTGCAGCGCACCATCGAGACGACCGGGTCAGAACATGAGCCGCCAGGCCGCGTGACGCAACTTTTAGGGAAAAACGCTTGAAAACTGGAAGCTGAAATATTATTTATGACATTAACCACAAGTACACTGCAAAAACACAAAGTGTTTGGTCTAGTTTTTAGGACGAATATCTTAGAAGAGTTGAAATAAAATAAAACTAACTTAAAGATAACCTTTCAGAAAGAAACAGGGATTGTTTTAAGTCAACAATTCCTTAATATATATGAAAAAGTGTCGCTTTATTTATTGTTTTCCAGACTGTGACTCAGTGAAGGTTTTCAGACTGTTTTGTTTTCCATGTGAAAATGAATTATTGTGCTACACACCTCCCACATGTAAACATTACTGGTGACCTGTGACCTCTTCTTCTTCTCTCCAATAAATGGACCAAACCGTTTCCCCTTTGGGATCACTTTGGTGGCCCAAACACCTAAAAATACAAAAATAGATTATTACTAATAATAACATCTTTACAGCACTAATTCATTTTGATTTATCTGCTATTCTGTAATCTAATTTGTGTTTTTATTTTTTAACTTAGTAAACACAGTTTAGTTGCACCAAACTAGACTAATCTTTTAAATCCGCTTTTGCTTAAATTTGTTTGTTGTAATTTTTATATTGAAATGTGCCACATAGAGTTTTACTGACTTACCACGAAAGATGATTTAGGAGTTAATGCATGTTTATTTATCAAGCTTAAGACAAATTAATGTTTTGGGTTTTTGCTACATTTCAGTTTATAGATGTGTAAACTCAATTAACAAACAATTTATTCTTTGTTCAAAGAATAACATTTACTTTTTACCCTTTTCAAGAGAGAAAAACATAAAAGCTCCTAAAACCTGCAGGTTTTATATTTTCCATTACATTCATTCAATAAGCAATGAGCTAAGCAAGGTATATAATACTTTTTCTCCTTTTTTGTATCTGTCTGCAACTTGTGCTTTTCCAACTCTTTTGCTGCACTTCTACCAACTTCAGTGTTAAATGGAACTAAGAGAGGAACGTAAAAGATTACAATTCAGTTCCTATTTATTGGCCTTTTATTTCTAAAATAAAACTTCTAAGTAGGTGTTTCGACTCTGGCTACTTTTATTTGGTAGGAGAGGGAGCAAAAATGGGTTCTGGGATAATAAAAGCATGCAGATCCTTGCACTAACTTTATATTTACTAGATATAAAAGTTAAGCTCAAAACTGTTACTGGATTACCATGATCATTTAATTTAACCACTGTGTTTATTTTGGCTGGCAGTAACGTTTACAGTTTGGAGTGACCAGACTTGAACCTGACAGAATCTGTGGAGGGACAAAACATTAGGATGAGAAGGATTTTATTGCTGTAATGACAATGCAGATGTTTTTTTTTATTTATTATTATAATGGATTTAAATAATAATATAAATAATGTAAATAAATTTCAAACATAAACTTCTTATTCGAATTTATAATACAAAGTTGCCAGATTTATGAATAATTCTGGTAAATTTCGACAAAATCTGTTTCTCATTTGATTATTTTTGACTGTATTTAACATTTACAATAACAACTTGTACTGTAATGCAGCCATGAAATAGCAGCTATAGAATTGCTGATCTTAGCTATAAAAACGTGCGAGAGCAGAAAATCTCACCGATGCGACTCGGATTTGCAGCCGACGGTCCCAGATTCAGATACTCTGGCAAGCCGCTCCACACCTGAGCAGGAATTTCCTCCAGACTCTCCACTGACTCTCCAGAAAAAGCCATGATCCACACTAAGTGACGCAAACAGCGGAGGGGGAAAAAAAACAACGCACTGAAAGTTACTCAAGTTATCAGAAAAACTTCAGTTTTTAAAATGTTTCATCGTCACATCAGCTGCAACACGAAGTATGAAAAATGGGTGAATTCATCGTTTTTCTAACAAACTTGAAGTTTGATGCCACATTTATCAGACTTTCACTTTATTTTGTAAAGATCATGTTTAACATCAGGAACAAACTTCCACTAGTTTTGATCATTTACATCTAAAACTCAATATTTATGCCCGCCGTATAAAAAGAAACATGACCTTCTTCTCAGCATTGAGAAAGTTGTTCCTAAATTTAAGCAATTTAGGAAAGCCTAGAAATATGTCATGGCTTTTTAAACTTTTTAATATGTTATTTCACAACAAAGGCGAGACAATAAATCAATTGTGTCTTTTTCTGCTGACTTCCACACAATAACAGTATATACTCTGATAAACAAATGATCAATGTCAATAGATAATATATCTGATAAAATATTTAATATTCAATATATAGACCATATGCTCAACTGAAATCCAGAACCGCACAGCATTTTGGGAGATGTAGGCAGAGGAAAGGCTTTAGCTTTTCAAGGTTAGATAAGTAAGATTGGTGGCTTCAACTTACTCACTCACTCCTTGGTTACCTAGCAACTCATTCTTTGGTTACCTAGCAACAACCTGCTGAGTAACTGGCACAGCAGCAGTTTAATGTTTCACCACTGTGACTCATAACTGCTGCGAGTAAAAAAAAGACTTTGAATTTAAACTGTTGATCAAACAGGAAATGTCACGCCACCAGTTTGTCAGTATTTCAGATATTTAAAACAAAAACTAATCAATAATTATATGAAATGATTATATCGTTTTTCAGCCATATTGTCCAGTCCTATTCATAACATTTGAATTAAATGGGCTGCATTTCAAGGAAACATCTCAAGCACTTGTTTTCTGAAACATCATAAAATAAAATAAAAAATAAAAAGATATTCAAGAAGTGAAACTCATCCAAGTGCTTCTCTCTACTCGGGCTCCCTGTAGCTCAGAGAATATACTTTAAAATACTGCTGTTGGTTTATAAATCACTGAACAGATACTGAAAGTACCACGATACATTAAAGGTCTGCTGTTGTTCTGTCAACCTTCCAGAAAAGTCACAGTTCTGGTTCTGGAGGCCAGAACCAGGACCAAACATGGAGAAGCAGCATTCAGCTTCTATGCACCACAAACCTGAAACAAACTTACAGAAAACTGCAAAACAGCCGAAACACTGAGTTCCTTTAAATCAAGAACCAGAACCAGGGTCCTAAAAAGGATCAAGAACCATAAAGAAGGCTGGTTCTGTTCTGGTTCTGTTGTGGAGACGACCAGATCCACTGGAGATGATGGTTCAAAGGAAGATTTTCACATAAAATCAGATGAATCTGGACAATCCTGACCATCCGCTCCATGAAACTAGAAAAACAGAATCAGAGGCTTCTTCTAATTGGCTGTAATACAGACTGCTACAGGAGATTTTTACTACCTACATCCATCAGCTGCTACAATAAAGTTTTAATTAAATGAGCCACAACAACTTTTAGTTTCCCTTTGGGATCAATAAAGTACTTTTGAATTTAATTAAGTTTAAACGCCATCTGTTTAGAGTTACCTTTAGTTTCTAGTAACTATGCAAAGTGATCAATACATTTGATGTGGATTTTATTGAGGATTTTGATGAATCCCATTTGACAAAATGTAATGTTTATTGCTTGTTTCATAATTATTGACTGTATGATGTTTTATGGTGTAAAGCACTTTGAGCTGCTTTATTGCTGAAATGTGATACACAAACAAACTTAACTCAAATCTGCTTTAAACTTGTTGACAATTTTTACTGTTTGTTTTGTTTTCATGATGCCGTTTGTTCACAAAGGGCCTCCAACAAACCTCAGACTTTCACAGAACAGCCGGATTTATTAAATTACATACAGGAGGTTTTAATTAGTTGCATCTGAGTAAATAATAAAAATCATTCAGAGTAACAATTATGCAGTGCTTCCTGTTGCTCTGTCGCATAAAATCCAAATAACAATCATGAAAAAATTAGAAAAATTCAAAGTAGATGAAGAACGTTACAAATGTTACAAAAAATCATTTTAAATGTGTTTTTCTTGTAAGAATGATTCAGATTTCCTCCCCATTTTCTTAATTCTTGCTCCCTCGTCTTAGATCTCCATCCAGGAACATAAATATGTTTCTTCCTCCAAACTGGGAGGAAAGCTGATTGTTGAGGACAACAATAAGAGGTGGGCTGGGCTCTCACACTCATCACCTTCATTAAATGTGAATCCATCCCACACGGTCCCAGCGCAGACACCCTAACCAGTCTGACCTGACATAAACATCAGGAAACCCACCATGGAAACCAGCAGAAAAATGACAGCAGAGACGAACATTATTCTCTTTGTCTCCATCTGACTGGATCAGCTTCGCCTTGTTTTGTTTTTTCTGTTTGTTTTTTTTTTTTAGCTGATTCCTGCTAATAAAATGCATCAACTTTTTATTGGCCAGCCCATTCACGTTAATTAATTCATTCATTTATTTATTTATTTTACTGAAGTTGCGATCGGACATCTTTAAACCTCCCTCCGTAGCTGAAGTTCAATCAACAAACCATTTTTTTTTTTTTGCACCGCCTCTGCGCGTACAGCGGAGTGCGCAAAGCGGATTTTTGCACCGTTTCTCTAAATAAAAGTTGAATAAAAGAGGTTATTTAAAAGGTCCAGAGCAGCAGCGGCTGAAGGATGTAGTTTATTGTTACCCCTGGCTGTATGCAAGCCGTCCTCTCCCCTTTTCTCTCTCTCTCTCTCCCCCCCGATCCTGCTGCTGCTGCTCCGGAGTAAGGTGGTTCGCTGAGGCTTTTTCTGCCCCCATGTTTCCCTCCCGTAAGGTGGTTTTTGGGGAGCGGGATGTAGGATACTCGGAGCCGCACTTACCTGCGTTTGTCTGGGACCTGGGGCTTGGGGTTTTAATGCTCTACCTGCTTTCCATCTGCTGAAAATGGCGGATGGAGGCTTGAGTCGGGAGGCTTTTCAGTGGAGTCCGGGTCGTGGTGTGGTGGAGTTGGGAGAGGCAGTCTGTCAGAGCCGATGGTGGAGCTGCGAGGCTCAGGTCAGACCGGGAAGGGCGAGAAAAGGCAGCTTTTCTAGGAGGCTGTTTTCCTCCTGCAGGTCCGGTCCACTCTGCAGCCCCACAGCCAGAAACCAGGCCAATTAAGTAGATTCATCTGTGAGCATAATGGGCCTGTAGGATGGTGCCATCTGTGCGTCCATGAATAGCCGAGACGAACTCAAGAAAAGGAGGAACAGAGATGTTTAACTTGGAAAAGCAACAGGAAATTCACCTTTCTTTGCATTTAGTTAACATTTTTAGACAAATACGGGCTGAAAACTACAAGTTATTGTCATCTCCAGGACTGGTTGAGCTTAAAATTGTAATATAAAACATTAAAAAAAGAAGGTGGTAAGTAATTAAACTAAGTTTATTTTAAGGATTAGAGTTGGTCTATGGACTATATTCAACACAATTTAAGTTTTTTAAAAATATTTCAACTCAGATTTTTTTCTAGCTACTATCTATAATAATATTTACTGATTTCCTTATTGAGTGACTACAGCAAGTAATTTTTCTCTGCACTTCAAAAACATAAAAATATTACCAAGCATTTTTGTTTTTGTCTAGTTTCAAATGCAAATATGTCCTTATGCTTTAAATAGGACAAAACGTGTTTCAGCAGACAGAGGAGCTTGTTTTAAGCAAATAATTCTTGAATATTGATTTTGAAAAAAATAGTAGATCAACTGGAAGATTATTTCACTTAAAACATTTTCTGCATGTTATAGAGAATAATCTGCCAGTGGAATCTAATACTTTTAAAAATCAAAATTCAAGAATTATTTACTTTAGCAAACTCCTCTAGCTTGATAAAGTTACTTGTAAGTTAGTTTTGACTTATTTCTAGTGTACAAAGATATTTACAAAAGAAACTAGACAAAAAAATGCTGTAAGATTTTCTGTTTTTGCAGTGCAAAGAAAACCAAATGATTGTTGTAACTCAAACTGATACGGGAGACGTCTGGTGAAGACGAATAAATGTTGTTAGACCTCAGACATAATAGCCAGAAAAATACTCCAGATGTTTTTAGATTGTTTACTTATGTATGAACCCTGAACAGGAGTATCTGGTTTATATCAACATTTTTAGATTCTGTTTCTGCTTTTGCTCTTTCCTTTGGTTTGTTATTTATTTGTATTTCCTATTAATTCATGTAAAGCACTTTTAATTGCCTTGTTGCTGAAAATGTGCTATATAAATTACCTTACCTGGACCTGACCTTGGTTCAGGTCCTGGCCCTGACCTTGGTTCAGGACCTGGACCTGACCTTGGTTCAGGTCCA
This sequence comes from Xiphophorus hellerii, assembly GCF_003331165.1. Lineage (NCBI taxonomy): Eukaryota > Metazoa > Chordata > Actinopteri > Cyprinodontiformes > Poeciliidae > Xiphophorus > Xiphophorus hellerii. The sequence goes on along the minus strand of NC_045691.1, from coordinate 13,996,398 downwards.
GCGTCATTTTGTTTGACAGTTCTCCCAGTGCATGCTGGGTTTTCTCTGGGTACTCCAGCTTCCTCCAGCTCTCCAAAAACACGACTGCTGGGTTAATTGGTTTCTCCAAACTGCCCTCCGACATGAGTGTGTTCCTGTGTCTGTCAGCGTCACAGAGGTCAAATGTCAGCCTAACAATGACGTGTCTGGACTGTGGCAGGGAGCGAATCCACTCATGCATGGGGAGAACATGGAGAAAACCAGAGAGGGAGTTTAAATCTTTCTGCTGCAAGGAAACATATTGTTAATGTTATAAAGAAATGTGTGTTTAATCATTTACATCTGTAATTTCTGTTTAGGGGTGTCCAAAGTGTGGACCGAGGGCCATTTGTGGCCCCCTTGATGATTTTATGTGGCCCCCGATTGCAATTCTGCAATGAGGCAAACTGGTTGATGTGCTTCTTTTCTCACAAAAAAAAAACAAAATAAAAATAAAAAATGTTTCAGTGTTAGTGGTAGAGCAAGCTAACAGTTCAGGTTTCTGCATTTATCTTATTTTTGCAATAAATAAAACCACAAACATCCAACAGCTTCTACTCAAAAGCTACATTAATAAACAAAGAGCAACTTCCTGTTCTTGTTTAAAGAAAAACAAAATAAACAACTCAAAAGAACAGAGCTGTCCTATAATTTATGTTTTGGAGCTACAATCATCTATGGATCACTTTTTTTTTTTTTTTTTTTACAAATATCTGTCAGTTTTGTTCATTTCAAACCATTTTTAAATTCAATATTGAGCTGATAAAATAATAACAAAAAGCTATAATATACTTTATTTTAAAAAATGCAATAAAAGTGAACATTATTTTTCCCCTCCAGCTTCATGATTGTTTCTCTGCATTAGAAACTAATTTTAATCTCCTTCGTGTTGCTTATGGACATTTCTCTGTTTCTTTCTTCATTTAGTTTTTTCCTGCTTGTCACATGAAAAACTCTTCGATCAGATCGAGATCAGCAGACTTTGGAAGATATTTCTGTGATTTACTTGCATGGTTGCAGAGTTTGTCCTTTGCAGAGTGTTATGAAATGTTTTTATTTACTAACGGTTCACCAGAAGGTATTTATTTCCTCCCAGAATGCAGCTGCTGGTTTTTCCAGTCCACTTATCGCTCTGAAATATGTACTTCATTTAATTTTTGCTGCTGGTTTTATCTAGAGTCAGATCCGGCTGCAGGATGAGAAATATAACAGAATATCTTTCATCTGTTCAGTGGATAAAGATTCTCACTCGATCTGCCTCACTAATTTATGATTTAAAGCAAAAATCAACACTTTAAGGTAAATTTAATATTTGTTTGCATTGCTCCATAATTCCTTTAAGACTTTAGCTTTTGTTTTAATCCTTTAAAGTGTTCTTAGATTTTGTTTTTGTCCTTTTACCTTACAATTACAAGTTACTATTAAAAAAACCTTTAGAACCAATAAATATTTCAACAGAACCTCAAAAAACATTAAAATTAAAGAACAGATGAAGAACAAAGTCACTGACGTCTATCTGACTGGAAAAGTTAACAAAGCCATTTTGAAAGGACGGTGTTTAGTATTTTCCAAAATATGTTTGACTTTGCAGTTTACCGCCTTCAAATTGGGTCTCTGTCTCTTTAAGAAGCTCCTGCTCTGTCTGAAACTCCATCAGGAAGTCATCACAACAATGTTCCTCCATTAAGCTTTCAGCATCATCTTTAGGAGCTTTTCACTGAGAACTAGTTTGTATTAAAAGCTCAAAGGATGTGCAGTTCCACTAGGTGTTTGCTAATTGCTGCTGCTAGTCTGGAGGAGCTCAGTCACCATTTTTATTTTTCATATTTTTTGTAGTTCAAGTTCAAAGATGCTGAAACTACAAGTGGATATGTAGTTAATTCAAATCAATAATGATATCTCTCCTGACAGACACATGATCAATACCAATAGATAAAATAGTTAGAAGGTTCGATAACGTCACTGAATCTCTAATCCAGAACCGCACAGCATTCTGGGAGATGTAGGCAAGAGGAAAGACTTTAGCTGCTTAATCAGCTAAGCAAAGATGGTGGAATCAACTAACTCGCTCACTCCCTCTTTCGTTACCTAGCAACGCACTCACTCTTTGGTCACCTAGCAACAACCTGTTTGGTAACTGGCGCAGCAGAAGTTTAAGGTTTCGCCGCTGTGCCTCATAACTGCTTAACGAACAAACAACAAAAACAAGGCTGTGTAGTGAAAACTGGATAAAACAGAAAGGTTTGGTTGAATTTCAGGATATTTAAAACAGCAAAAAGATTAATAATTATCAATATCGACTGATATGAAACCCTTTGTCGTGTTTTTCAGCCATATTGTCGAGCCCTGTTGAATTGACTCACGCAGTTCCCACCCGGCATGGAGGAAGGTAAAACACACATCCAGCACACAGGGATACAACAAGCATGACTTTTTAAAAGCACACTGTTCCTGGTGGAAAAACCCTCTAATGAGGATAATTTAAAGCAATTTTCCAAAGAAGAGTTGGGTCAGCATTCCTCCACAGTGATGCGAAAGGCTCATTACGAGTTATCGCTAATGGCTGAACAACCAGTTATTTAGGGAGCAATTAGTTCTTCCTCATAGAGCCAAGATGAACTGAAGCTGGTGGAGAGGCTGCAGTCAAAATGACAAGCGACCCGCAGATCAACTACGGAGCTTTAAAAGGTTGTCTGAGCTCTGCTTGGAAATATAAAGAATGACTCAAGACTTTTGCACATGACTGAGTACAGAGAATTTAATAAATCACTGCCGACTCGTTACCTTTACATTAGTTCAAGTAAAAGCTCATTTTTCCTGACTAAACTTCTTAGTCGTCATTGTAGCTTTTCCCAGTATAATAATAATTTTTTGCGTCACATTGCAGCTTTTATATTTAAAAACACGCATGTTGTGCTTGTGGCCACTAGAGGCCGCTGTGCGACCACAAACTGTCAGCTGCAGAACTGAAATGAGAAGCAAACCACTGAATTATTGTTCCTCCTGCAAAAGGATTTAACATTTTCTGCTCTTAATGATTATGAGAGGACTGTTGCTACACATGTTTTATATTTTGACCTGATGTAGTTGTGGTTTTTGGTGACAGGTTGTCCAGACATCACCTTTCTGTGACAGGTGAGAAAGGGAGGAAGTTACATAAAGAGTGAACTTCAGAGTCTGGTTCTGAATTTTCAAGGTTTTTATTTAGAAGTGAACTAAGTTTCTGGAGGAGTATGTCCAATTTAAGTGATTTTTTATGTGGTAGATTAAAGTCAGAATTATGACAAAAGAACCTGAATTATAAGAAAAAGAACAAAATATCTGATTAAAAAAATAGATTTCAGAAATTAAAGTCAGAATCTGAGAGAAAATCTAGATTGCAAGAAAACTTGTTAAATTCTAAGAAAAAACTCCTCTGAGAATAAAGGCAGAATACTGAGGAGAAAAAATATGAATAGTAAGATAAAATATACATTTTCTGATTAGTCAAAATTCCAAGAAAAAATAAATAATTTCTGAGATTAAAGTCAGAAGTCTGAGGAATTTTTTTTGAATACTTCTGAGTTTTATGCAGAATTCTGAGGGGAAAAAACTGAATTATATATATAACTATAATACTATATACTATATATAATATATATATACAGTATATATACACACACGTCAGGATTATGTCTCTTTTTCTAATCGCCTTCTGAATCTCATCTGAGTTTTACAGAAGACTTTCTTCTTCTTGAGACTTTATTAATGAACTTTATAAAACCTAGTAAGGCTGTTGGAGCTGCTGACGCTGTAAGTCGGGTTTTGCCGCCTCATGTTCAGTAAAAGCAGACCAACATGGATGCAGGTCGCTGCCGTTTTGTGTTCCTCGTCATATAAACTCGTCTCCTGAGTGCAGATGCTGTCAGAGTGATTGATCTGCTGCTGAAGAACTCGACATGTAAAATAAAACGTCTGGCTGCTCACGCAGAGCGACACTTTGCACTTTATCTGGTTTCACGACGCACTCGACGTTCCTGAAAAACATTTCAAGACTTTATAATCACATCACTGAGCTGCAATTAAATCATTTCAGCATTTTTTTAATTATTAATTTTGTTTGTATTAATTATGTCTGCAGTCAGGCTGAGATAATTATTGCCAACAAATGCACAGAAGATTTTTTTTATTTTTATTTTTTTTAGGAAATGATGACAAGGATGTTTTTCTGCATAACCTACATAAAAGAAAAAGCATGAAACAATCTCCATAATAAAAGGTTTGGAAAGTGGAAATTTTGCAAATGAATAACCGTAAGTATTAAGATATGTTTGAATTATATATAATGAGGGATTTGTGTCGTTGATCCTCTGCAGAGGATCACAGATACTTGTTTTGTACAGCGGCAAAATGTGAGTTTCATTTTTATCTAAGTGCTTTTTATGTGATTAGGAACATTGTAGATAAAAAATGAGGAGCAAATTTCTGCCAAAAAACTCAGAAATTTTTAGATTAATCGTCAAATTTTCTTGAAAAAGCTTGAGTTTCTGAGTTTGAAAAGTAAAAAAAAAAGAGGAAAATGCTAGAAAAATCTCCAAAATTTAGATTTTTTTTCCTCTGAAATTTTCAAGAAATAATTTCTGAATCTGAAAAGCTGAAAATGTGAAACTCAAAAACCTTTAGATTAAGTTTAGAAAGCTTCCCATTTTTTTGAGTTTAAGTAAAAAAAACTTTTGAAATTTCTGAGATGCATCTAAAAGTTTTGACTTTTCAAACTCAGAAATTTCCACATTTTTCTAGAAATTTCTTTATGTAAGTTTAAAAATTTCTTTTTTTTCTTGCAAACCTTTGATTTCTGGTACTCAGAAACTGTCCTTGTTTTATTACGAAAATTTCAGATTATTTTTCAGAAATGTGCTCTTTTTCTAACTATGGCGGCCCCAAGACATACAGCCAGATACATGCACGCTAGCGCCCCCTGCAGTCAGAGAATATGATGGGTGACAGAGTTTGGTGCTGCACTGGAGCTGCTGTAACAGAAGACAGAAAACTAACAACGTCTTACGATCCTCCAAACTTCACAGTTTTTTTTTTGTGAGTTTACGCGACAGACCGACACCAGGTTATCTGTAAAGGAGAAAGAGAGAATTCACGTTCAATAAAAATTCATCCCAGATGTCCGACTTCCTAACAGGAGCTTAAAACAAGGTCAGTTTCCAGAATAAATGCTGCGTTTTAAATTATGCGCAGCTCAAAATCACCTGAAGCAGCATCAGCCTGTTGACTCACCGCCTGCCTGTTGTGCAACAGCAGAGACGGTTCTTCCTTATTCTATAAATATATTAGTATTTTTTTAAAGAGATATTTCTGAATGCAGTCAAAAAGGTTTCACTTTTATTAAGTGATAATGTATCATATAGAAAATAAATAAATGTAGCTAAAGTATGAAATTATTTTAAAATTTGAATTGTACAATGGAAAATACTGTCAACTTCCACATGTTTACATTTGCACCGTTATCAATAATCTGCTTTTATATTTTATTCACATTATTTATTATATAAAACTTATACATGTTTATATTTGTAAGGATGTTTTACATTTCATACTTTTTAAAAAATCTTTTCAGTGGCATTCTTGCGAAAATGACAAACATTGAAGCGTTTGTCCACTTTCTCCTTTAATTTGCGTCAAGGAGTTTTGGTTTGTTCATCTGTTAAAGTCTTTATTCTGCAGTAAACACCAGGGCATAGTAAGCAGAATATCAAAACATTCAATATTCTAATTTTATAAGAAATGTTACTGCAGGCTGTTGATTGATCCAAGTCAGAATCATGAAATTGAGCTAAAATATTAAAATTAATCAGTATGTAATAACCTTCTGAACTAAAAGAAACCATCTTCCTAGTGAGTATTAAAATTATTAAAATTAAAATTCACTTTTATTGGATGTAAAACTAAAAATCTACACCTCAGATTATGGATATATTCTCCATTTAGCCACTTTTAAATGTTCAATGCATTTGAATACCTGGAAGAAAAAAAACAAGCTCAAATATCACATTATTCCACAGTGGAGTTACCATATTTTATTTCTTTAAGTGCCATTCATGCATATTGGGGGAAGGGGAGGATGGGTCGGGTCGGGCGTTGGTATCGACAATTTTCTAATAACACTTGAGTTATTTACAGCACTAAACAAATACAAAGAGTAGCTGTGTCACCTCATCGGACAACAAAAGTAATAAACCGTGCAGTAAACAAACAAACAGGGAGACAAAAAAAAAAAACAAAAGGGAAAGAAATGACAAAGACGAAATAAAAACAAAAACTACAAAATAAAAACACAAACCAAATATATACTTTCAACACTGAAAACACTGAATGTAGAACCATAAGTACAGGTAAAAGGTAGTGTCACACAAAAAGCCAACGCGTTTTCATCACATATATACAATATAGATATATACATACTGTCACCCTCTGATAGGACAATAACAAAATATTCTTTTCCCGCCTCTCTCTTATGAATCCCCCCCCCAGGAGAAAACAGGGGATGATTGAAAAGACACATTCTGTACAAGCACAACAACACACCAGCACTGAATAAAACAGGCCCCAATCAGCAGTAGATGTTGGCAGTTCTCTCCAATGTTGTAACAAGGTTTATTTATTTTTTTATTGTTTTTTTTCTCCCCAATAATAATAATAATAATAATAATAATAACAATAATAATAATAATAATCTCTCTGGCAGGTACATGTCCAGCTGTATTTAAAAAAAACAAAACAGGAAGATGAAAAGTAAAAACTTCCACAAGAACGCACACAAACGGACAAAATGTAAAAACTGGGATCCAGTCGTTTCTTCACCTTTTCCCTTTTTTTGTTTTTTCTTTCCCCTTTCATCCAATCGTCTCCCGTCGGCGGGTGAGTTCGTGCAAAAGTCCGTTTCCTCAGTCTTCGCCCGGAAGAGCTGAAAGGCGTCGCCGTGACCCCGTGCCGACCTCCCAGAAGATTCGCGACTCGGTTCCGAGAAATTAGTTTGATAGAAACGCAAAACATGAGCGAGAGAGGAGCAGAGGCGAACACACGAGACTGGCAGGTTAAAAACGGAGAGGAATACGTTAAGAAATGGCAGTTTTATAAGCTTGAATCAGAGAACTTTGATTTTCTTCTGCACAGTGCAGCTTCTGGGTGTTCAAGATCTACGATCCACAGTATAAACCAGGCAAAAAAAAATAATCTACAGAATTTGGTTCTGTAATGTTCAACTGAACTAAAACAATAAAATAAACTGTTCGATCTCAAAGTGCCTCATTTTCACAACATATTGTGATATTTTAAAAATAATGAGAAAAATCAATGATTGTCATTTTAATATGAAGTCAAACAGCAACAGCAACAGCAGGAGGCAAAACCCCGTTAAATAAAATAAAACAAACTAGTTCAGGTTAACGTGATCTGATGTTTGGTTAGAATAAAAACTGGAAACAAACCGAGGCTAAAAATATTGTGCTTAAGCTCCAGACATTAAAACAATTTAATGGATTTAAAAGCTAAAGAAATTTAGGTTTAGTGACAAATTAATTTACTGAGAGGAAACCAGGAGACGCACCGATCAACCAGCCGGAGATCGAAGCCGATCGACTTTATCGAAATATTAAATATTCGGTTTGTACCTGCACTTTTTAGATTAATATTAATCATAAACAAATTCATGCATAAATCAGGGTTCGTACATTTTACCAAACTAAAAATTCACTTTTCAAATGTTTTAAAATTTTCCTGGAGATAAAATACAAATAAACTAAAAAAGGTTCAATCCTCTGCTACGTGATATAATTTATTACTGCTGTTAATTAAGTTTTGTGATAGTATTTGATATTCTACAACTAAAATATTGCAAAATGTTAAAATAAATTATGAAATTTTAACTGATCTAAAAATAAGAAAAGTTGGATCGTGATTTAAATTCAGACTGAGGAAAAAATGAGTTTTTATTAGGTATCTGGTTTCAGCTGTAAATAATGCTTTCCAAATTTAGGTTTTCAGCTAAACATTAGATTGGACTTTATTACAAAACTACGCAGTTTGAATATCAAGAACCTTTAAGGACTTTAGATAAAAATCAAACTAACTCTCATAAATGCAAATGATCGATTTATTTTCTGTAGGATTCAAAAACAGGAACCTGCAGGCAGGTCTGTCACAATAAATCAATTAATCGCATAATCAATTAAAAAAAATCAATAACTTCTATTTGCATGATTTGTTCTTTCTCACACTGGACAATAAAAGTCTTCAGTCTGGTGTTTTGGTCTCAGCTGAAGCTTTTTATGAAACACAGTTTTGTTCAGACTAAACTAAACTTTTGTTTAGTTTAGTTTATAAATCATTTAATTTATTGTTTTGTTTATTTACAATCAATTACAAATTTATTGATGGAATTTGACTTAATGTCGTGTTTTGATTGTTGATTCTATGTTGCTTTGTGTTTCTGTGTTTGTTATGATGTAAAGCACTTTGAAATGCCTTGCTGCTCAAATGTGCTATACAAATAAAATGTTATTTGATTTACAATGTTTTCCATTTCCAGTGTAAAATATTTATTAGAATTTAAAGTTTATTGATCTTTGAAAATCTGTTCTTTCATTATTATTATTATGACATTATACTAATTGAAAATGGTCTCAAAACAATATTATCGTTTATTACAATAACTTCTGGGACAATTTATCGACCAGTAAAATTTCTAATTGTGACAACCTGCAGGTAATGTTTTCTACTCTATGTGCTCTAGTTCTTTAACATTATTAAAATCAGAATCTGTCAGGAAAAGTTTGCTAAGTGCACCTTCACAACTGAATAAAAATGATAATCACTGCAGGTGGAGGTAAACGTTTGCATGTGCTATTTATTAAAATCCGATATGAAAATAATCCCCTTCACTTTGTAAAATTTGATTTATCACCAAACATGAACCAGGTTTGGTTTATTTATTTATTCTCAGTCCTTTAAACCGAGAATAAACCTAATCAGATTAAATCTTGCAGGTTTATTTAGAGTAGGGGCGCACCGATTGCAGTTTTTAGGTCGATCGTAGATTACCGATCTTTAAAAAGCCTGAACTGCCGATACCGATTTATTTTGTATGAAATGTTGCTGAATAGAGGAAGAAAGTGGAAGAGTTGGTAAGTGCGGTGGAATCGGCTCTGATAAATTGGTGCACCTCTAATCTGGACAACAGTTTTCAGTCTTTATGCTAAAACTCGGCTGACCGATTTGTTAAATTTCTCAACTCCCAGATTAAAAAGCCTGAATATAATCCCAGAAACATCGTGCTACTCCTTCAAACAGAGACACAGTGTTGCAGCTGGAGAGCACCAGAACGGTAAAACCCGATGCAGCGCAGGAAAGCGGCCAATCAGAGCGGCCGCTGCAGGACGGCAGCGAGTCGCGGGATAAAACGGGATCGGCTTTGCATCTGGAGCCAAGTAAACAAAAGGTACTCATGTGCAAAGGGCTCATCCTCCTCTAACCATAGTGTCTCTTTAGGCCAGCAGCGGTCTGACCGTGGAGCCGGTTCTGGAGAACCTTCGGGTCGCTCCTCTGCTCTGTGCTTGAGAAAACCTCCTGGATCTGCCTGCGTGAGCCGCCTGCGCCTCCTTCACCGTGTGCTTCATGCTCACACAGAGCCGAGGTGAGTGCAGCCAACAATCGGAGCCCTAAAATTACAATATAAAAAACAAAACAACAACAAACTCCCACAAACGCCTCATCTGTTCCACCGACATGTGAATTTTATCCTGTCCTGATCGCATCAGACTCTGCAGGGAGCATCAAAATGTCTCTAATGTTCACAAACAGATACTTTACTATCGATCATTAGGGCTGATTATTTCAGTAATCAATTGTTCTATTGAATAAATCTGAAAAAAAAAATGGCCATATTCTGCAGATCTTTGATCTAAGCATAAAAAGATGCAAATAAAGAATGCAATTCCTTTTTTAAATTAGAATATATTAAATTTTTATTGCTTAAAAAGCAATAATAGCATCATTAACGAATCATTTGTATCAAAGGATGAATCTGAAGTTTAATATTTTTAATGTGAGCTTGTGAAAAGCTCAGCCCTTTCTATCAACATCTGCTGACTATTTTTGGATTAACCGCTTAATAATTGGTGCTTAATCTGAGTTTTTACATAATTTGAACCAGATTAAGCTAAATCTACCACTTATGGAGATATTTACAGAAAAATAATATTTTTTTTATCTTAAATGCAAAATGTGTGTATTTTTACACACAGTTTTGGCTTAATTACTGCTTTGCCGTCTGTATACTCAAGTTAATGATCAATCGATTACTAACAATCGATTACTAAATTAGTTAATTATTTCAATAATTAAGTCATGATTAATCAGATAGTGCCCTATTGATCACTAAATAAAATCTCACTGAAGTATGTTTTCCCTGAATGAAACGTTAGTTTAATCATTTTTTCTCTCTTTATGTTTTCTTGCAGATGTTGGTCTAGTATTAATATATTTATTATTTGGGATCTGAGATGCAGTTTCAGACGTTTCTGTGACTGAATAACTGAGATGTTAATGGAGGTTCAGACTGATCTTTATTATTAATATATTTATGTATTAAATTTCTTAATCTGTGACCTGAGTCCATATTTCCTACCACAAACAAGTAGAAGTGGTATGACAGTAAAAAAATCCTTGAATCTTCATCCAAATAAAACTTAACTCAGACGTATCGTGATTCTTACAGATTATCTAATGGCTTTGAGTGGTAGCATCTTATTTAGTGAACAATAGAGACTAAAACAGTTTTGACTTTTGTTGAATTTCTAAAGGTGCTACAGTTTCTGTTACGAATCTAAACAACTCTAAACTTCACAAGACGCAGATTCAATTCAAAGATCTGTTTTCACACTCCTGATTTTATCTTCTCGATATCAAAATTCATTCATCTTTAAGTGTTTAAGAGCGAACGATGAGAGTCTCTGTTCTCCCATGACACACAGAGAGCCGGACACAGCACCCTGTGGGATCCCTCTCCGGCTCAACTCCTGGTTTTAAAACAAATAAAATAAAATCAAACCAGTGGGGATAAAACAAACAAACAAAACAAAACACCCTGTTCAGATTTTAAACATTTGTAAACCTGTTTTCCCCAGAAGCGACCAACGAGCACCATCACGTTACTCACAGAGACAGACGGCCTGTGTTTTCTTAAAAAAATAAAAAATAAAGAAATATGAATGAAATGTGTTTATGAAATAAAATATCATAAACACAAAAAAATAAACAGAGGGGAGAGAAAGTTGGAGAGAGAGAACTTCATCTTAGAGGCAGCTGAGGCCTATGTCGACACGAGAAGAATTACAAGCTGAACACGTCGCTCAAATCACATGACAGTTAAGGAGCAGAGGGGTCAGGGGTCGGGTGGGGGGGGGGTGGCAGGAAGAGGATGTTCTGGGTAAGAGGAGGGGGCTGGCTGAGGAGGTTCACTGTTACTGAGCTCCACTCGTCTCCAGACGAGAACAGGTCTGACTAAACATGATTGTCTTCAAAGTAACAACATTTTCTGGTTATGGTTCGCCGTGCGGACAATTGTCAGGACTCTGAAGTCTGTGGGGTTTTTCACCGTGTCAAACGTTCCTCTGCATCACACAACCTGCGGCCTCGTCGGCTCAGCCTGGCCTCCTCCGGGTTTCGCCCCCCCTCCTCCTCCATCGGCTTGGACTTGCTTTAACGGGGAAGTGGAGCGGCTAGACGATGGAGTCCCAGTCGAAATCGTCCTGGATGTCGTCGGCTTGCATGCGATGCATCTGGAAGGTCCTGGAAGGTATCATGTGCTGCTGGTTCATCTGTGCATGGTGTCCTGAAGGAAACAAGCGTCAAACATGGCAGATTGTTGTTGTTTCACTTTAAGAAGCCAAAGTTTTTGAGTTATTTTGAAGTTCTTGAACGACAGTTCTCCAGGGTTTTGATATTTTCTTTGGACTATTTGACTGTTCTTCACTCATTTTCAATAGAGGGATTGTCAGTGGACGTCACTCTACTGCGCATGTTGCCTTCAGAACAGGCAAGAATACATTATTATAATTTAAACTATTTACAATTAGGCTTATAAAATTATTTACAACTAGCAACCAGTGCAGATCACCTCTTTGTCTGGTGAAACTCCCGTATGCAGCCTTGCGGCGTCTGCAGTTGTCAAAGGTTTTATTTTTATCCTCTCTGTACTTCACACTGCATCCGGTTCAATCTGCTGCATTTTTAATTTCTGAGTTTATCACCTGCCTTGATGGATGCAGCTACATCTTCACTTCTCTCTAATGTGACCAATCTAGGAAGAAATTATTTTATTTGTCCTCTGCACGCTAAATAAGAATTCCGTCATTTTTTAAAATAAAAATGTACATTTTTTTATTTCTTCATGTTCACCACGTATATGTTTGATTTATTTAGAGCAGGGGTGTCAAACTCCAGTCCTCGAGGGCCGCTGTCCTGCAACTTTCAGATGATGCCTCTGCTGCATCACCTGAACAGAATAATTAGATCATTAAGGCTCTGGAGAACTGATCTACACAAGGAGGTAATTAAGCCATTTGATTCCAGTGTTTTGTACTTGTGGCACATCTAAAAACTGCAGGACAGTGGCCCTCGAGGACTGGAGTTTGACACCTGTGATTTAGAGGGACTCAACATATCATTGAGAGCTGATGATCTTACTGTGAACAAATTTCTTTACTGTAATATTCAACATTTGAGCCATTTTCTCTAGACATTTATCGACTCACCTGCTTATGGACCATTAAGACTCATTTCATTCACTAATGCCAACTTGTTTCATCACGCTGCGATAAACGACTGTAATACGCCAACAACATGCTAGCTAGTGTTAAAATGGCAAGATAAATGCAGGTAACCAGTGGAAACCAGAGAGAATTTAATGGACGGCTCAGCTCTTTCTGCAGGTCAAGTTGCATCCGCTGCGTTTACAAACAAATAATCCTTCTATTGACAGAAGAGATGGGACTCGAGAACCGGTTCTCAGTAGTTCAGTTGAATAGATTCCTCATCGGTTAATGTGTGACGTATTTGCGTGATGACAGTGTTGCACATGCTTCGTATTTTGCTTAAGAAAATGTCCAAGATGGCGTCGCAGCAGAAGCAGCATGTTCAGATCTTTAATCACAATAAAAGGAGAAAATACATCCAACATCCTCAAACAGTTGACCACACAGCATGTAACCGATTTGTACAAATGTAAAGTGTTGATATGTTGCTTAGCAACAGTGGTGACTCTGGTGGGGGGCGGAGCTTTGAGCGCAGCATCTCCAAGGAAACGTTAAACTACTTATTGTATTAATGTTATGAATAATCTCCATCTCATTAACATTTGCAGTCATATTAAATAAATTAGAATATATTTTCCATTGAGGCTCATTTATTATGTTAACAGCATAAAAACTGTTGATGTTAAAAATGTTTATTTGACAGAGGGATTCTTATTGCTTAAGGTAGTTTTAATTTAGTTTGAATCAAATATAACATGGTGCATATCTTGAATTAAAGAGTCTATCTCCTAACTCAACGAGAATCGATAAGGAATAAAATCTACAATCTGATAAATCGACTCAGTCCTTAGAGTGGAGGATTCAGCTCTCTCAATTTTATCAGTAAACATTTTGTGTGTTTGTAAGATCTTTTTGAAATTATGAACATGTTTTGGTTTGTGAAAAACCCTAAATCCAAACGCCACATTGAGGTCTGACATTATTAAAAAGTGGAAAAGGTTTAAGCGGTATGAAGAGGGAATGATTTCTCAGAGCAGCGTATTTATGGGGTGAAGACGCTACCTGTCATTGTGGGTCCCGTGTTGCTCATGGGGGGCATGTGGGGGTATCCGGGGGGACCCATCATGGGGGGCATACTCTGTCTTGTGTCCATGTAGAGGTTTCCTGATGATTAAATTAAAAACAATCAGAAGCATTCTCTGATATTCAGCAATACTGAATCTATAACATCGTATATTAACAAAACAATGTCAACATAAAACAGTACGTGTAGTTCACTGTTCACTTTAGGCTCTGTCATTTTCTCCTACTACTCTCCATTTTAACATCATTTGGTGGTATTAATGTGTTTTTATTTTTATTTTTCTTTAAAAAGTAGAACCGGATCAGTGATTCTACATGTAGTCTCTTTCTTTCTTACTACCAATATAAATGTGACCCATTTGTCCTGTAAAGTGCCTTGCGATGACGTTTGTGATTATTTCACGTTATTTATTCATCTACACAACCCATTCTTAGCACAGACACTCCAAATAAATCACTTTTTAAAACATAAACGACTTTAAGCTTCTGCAGGCGTACGGACCTGTGTTGAGGTGCTGGCCGGGTTTGTTGGTGTGCATGGCGCCGTGACACACAGGACTCTGTACCGCCCCCTGCTGCTGAATGACGCCGGTACGAGCAAAGAACTGGTTGATGGACGAGCAGAGGTCCGCAATCTGAGTGGGTTCAAGGCACCAATTGTTCAGCTCAGCCTGTCTCATGCTTTCTCTTAAACCTTTGGAGACAAATGCAACATTTTTGGAAATGAATGAAAACTGGAACAGTTGGCTTTCCAAAGAACTGTAACGTAGCAAACGGACAACATGTCTACAGCATATATTCATCATATCAGCAACCTTCAGTGGGTGATATTTAAAAAACATCCTACCTTGCATTCCTTGACTCTTAATTGGATAAACTGACCTGCTGAGCTGGGTGTTTTGGTAATTAAAGTTGAAGGCAGGTGTTATTTAATTGAAGAGCTCAGTTTAATTAAAGTTGTAATCAACTCTGGAGTGCCGACACATCAGCACTCAATCAAAGGCTGGAGCAGAGCTGTACATCCAGCCTCTGCTTTTAACATCAGAGGAAATTAATCTGGAGTCCAGATCACTCTCAGGTGAGTCTCACTGTGTGGATTCATCACTGATTTATTTCTAATGTTTGTTTTGACTTGAAGCAAACAAAAATAAAAATTCATATGATACAGGACTTAGCTGGATTATTAATGTGGAAATGTTATGTGGACACAATCACTCAGAGCTGAACTCAAAGTGAAGCATTACGGAGAGGAAGATGTGATGAAGATGACCTAAAGGTCGCTATGAAAGCCTCCTGATCACCTCCGTGCCACGCCGCATTGATGCAGTAAGTCAAGCTGAATGTTGCTCATGTTGGAGCAGATCTGCTACCTTTGTTCTGATTTGATCCTGATTTTATCCTGTTTTCATAACTTTTCTGTCTGTTCTTCAGTTATTTCTTGCGTAAATGTTTTCATTTGTTCATTTTTTTTTTTTTTTGCTATGTGTACCGTTTGGCTTTTTCTGCTTGCTTGTCTTAGGACAAAGAATGAATTTAGCTATTGTGCTAATTCCTGCATATCTACTCTGCCATGAATTGTGGCAGAGTATATTTTAAAAAATGAAATCTTTTGTTCATTTTTTTGGTCAAGACATTGCTGTTTTTGGACAATTTCTTTTTTATTGTCCCCCAAAAAAAGTTTTTTTTGGGACAATTATTCTCTGTAATTTTACTTTTGAACAGTTGTTATGCCATGGCAATAAAATAATTTCTGTTATTTCTTTAAACAACTCGGAGCAACTGATTAGCATCTCAAAGCTCAAAGGAGCTCGACTCCATGGCTCTGTTTTCAAACCATACAGCCAGACAGATTTACAGAGGAACAGCAAAAGCAAATGAGGTGGATTAGCAGTCTTTGCCTAGAGCTGATGCATATATGCTGATGATGCTGTCACTGGATGTGGAAGTGTTAGCATTCTATGTCATCATGAGACATACAGCAACTGTCTTCAGTCAGAGGTATCGTCAGATATGTTCAAGACTGACTGCTTCTGGAGAGTGTTTGAAGATACTTCGATGATATGACTGAATGAAAAGGTCTCGACCAAGTAATGGCTGCTTTTTCAGAAAGCTGACATTTCTGTATTAAAATAACTTGTTTTTTGTTTTTCCTCCTGTAATTTTCTGATCAGGTGAATTTTGGGTTGTCATTAGTTGTAAAAAACAAAATAATCCATTAAAAACTATTGAGCTGAGTTTCGAACTATAAAAAGTCTTCACTTTTTAAATCAAATTAGTTGGAAACTGAGTAATTATTTATCCTAGTCCTTTTCAAATTAATGGAATTATAAACAAAAACTATTTTTATACTATTCAGATTTTTTTAAACTGGATGACAAAAGTCTTCAGTTTGGTGTTTTGGTCTCAACTAGCTCTTTTTTAAGGAGAATTCTGTTTACAGAGACTTCATAATTAATTTTTTGTTGTTTCTCTTGTTTGTTTTTTATTTATTTTGATTATTTAAAATGTTTTCCAGTTCCAAAGTTGATCAATTTGACAATATGTTCTTGCATCATTATGGCATTATCATTATATTACTTCAAAACTGTCTCAAAACAACAACATTATCGTTTATCCCAACAACTTATGGCACGATTTATCGGCCAGCAAAATTTGCTGTAGTGACAGTCCTATTATGAATAATAAAATCCTGAGTGCAGGTTGGAATATAAACTAATGGTGCAGGGTTTATTAGTGCAACGGACCTTGGAAAGGAGAAAGGTCGACATCAGCCCAGTTGTAGCTGCTGGCGATACGACAGCTTTCTTTCAGGGCATCCAGATTCGGGTACCACTCAGACCGTAAACCTGCAACACAAACACAGAACATCATATCTGTAACTCTAAGAAGAGCATAAAATTAAGAAGTCATAAAATCACATTTAATTCTGGAGGAATTACGGGTTTGCTGGCACCAAGCTGCTGAATAACAACGGTTTTATTTTATTTTATTTTAACAGACTGTAAGGTCACATTATGCATTTTCACTGCAGTCACGTTTTTGCATTTGTGCTTGCGGTAATCTGGAGCCAAACGAAAGAGGAGACATCGACTAATCTGACGGTCGAACAGTTCCTGGAAGTGGCCACTAGGAGGAGCCAGTGTCTCTATAAATCATGCTGAAGTCATGGGCTTCAGCATGGCTTTGTTCTCCGCACCAAAGGTAATAAATTAAAAGATAATTTACTGTTTAAGAAATTAAATTGTTTTCTTTGAGCTCTCTGGCGAAACAGGGGAGGATCACCTCCAAACACGATCATGATTGCACCTGAGCGCCTTCATCCATCCATGTGATGAATTCAAACAAAGGGAAAACAAAAGCAGACGCCGGTCCAGCAGAAAGAGACGGAGGGTCTCACCTGTGTTGCAGGCCATCTGTTGCGGGTGGGAGAGGCTCTGGTGCTGCTGTCCGTGTTGGGAGGGGTGCTGGTTGTGCTGGTTGTGCTGCGTGTGCGCCGTGTGCTGCTGTTGCTGCGGGTGCTGGCCGTGGGTCGGGTGCTGGCCGTGCTGGGAGTGCGTGGCGTGCTGTGGGTGCTGAGGGTGCTGGCCGTGTTGGTTGTGCTGCGAGAGGTGCTGGGCGTGGGGCGATCCGTGGCCGGGGTGGGCCTGGGCCGGGTGGGACAGGGGAACCTGGCCGCTGTTGGCGGGGTGGTTGTTGTGGTGGTTGTTGGGCTGGTTGTTTGACAGGCTGTTCTGAGTGTTGATGGTGCCACTGGGGGAGTGCTGATAGGAGCAGGAGGTGTGGGTCTGCTGGGAGTTATCCGACGGCATGCCCATCAGACCTGAAACACACACACACACACCACACACACACCGAACTCTGAGGACATGCAAACAATCAGAGACTTAGGCAACCTCGCAGTGTATGGCACTACTGTCGAGACGTTACCACCACAAACCTCAATGTACTTTACTGGAATTTAAAACAATAGACCAATATAAAGTAGAGAATCAAGTGAAAGTGGATAAAAATAAATCTAAAAATAATCAGAGGGATTTTGTTTTAGTGCTGTGTGATATTGCTGAAAAACAAACTACGACAAAAGCCAGAGGCTCTTTGGACCTTCACCAATGGCTCTTAATAACTTTGGCTGAAGATGATAAATAAAACCAACTGACACTTTTAAATACAGACATAAAAACAGCTTAAACGTTTAGCAGTTTTTTCTTTGAAAATTTTAATTGAATTTCCACAACAGAAAGACATTAAAATGATAAATTCTTATATCTAATTATCCTGTCATTAGGTTGAAAACAATGTGCTTTTCTTTTGCCAATGAAAGAGTTACATCCATCTCTTTTGGCTAAAAATGTTTCTTTTTCTGTGTATTAAAACCTAAAAATAGAAATAAAATGGTGGTTCTATAAAAATAAATTTCCCATAGTGGAAAGAATATTTGACATATTTTTAACTAAAAATTTAAAAATGTCTAATCAAAAGGTCATGTAACACTTGTGGCTCTAAATGAGTTTTATTTACCTGGACTGGGGGCAAAAATGGGTCTTTAAATATGGTAAAAGTTGCAAACCCTGACATAACCTGTTTCATATAAGTCAATATCAATAATTATTGATTAACGTTTTTTTGTTTAAATATATAAAATGCTGCCAAACTAGTGACCTGACCTTTCCTGTTTTATCCACATGTTCCTCTAGAGAGGTTGTACTAACTCCACACAATTGTTTATTTTATTTTTAAGCAGTTATAAGGCACCAAACCGCCAAACCAGTTACTCAACAGGTTGCTAGGTAACCAAAGAGTGACTGAGTTGCTAGGTAACCAAAGAGTGACTGAGTGAGTTGATTTCACTAATCTTCCTTAACTGGCTGTTAGGTTAGTTGGGTGGCTAAAGCCTGTCCTCTGCCTGCACCTCCCAGAATGCTGTGCGGTTCTGGATCAGAGTTCAGTTTAATTATTCAACATTTTATCGGATCACGTGTCTATGGAGAGATATATATAGATATATATATAGCTATTGATTTATTGCCCAGCCTTATTTTGTTTACATTTGTCGTCTGTCCCCTGTACTCTGACTGCCTCTGAATAAAATCCAGTGTTACCACTGCCTCCAGAGATTGCCTAATTAAGTTTATTTCAAAGTGAAGGGCCAGTAGGGGGCGCTAGGGGACCTCAGAAAGTTGGAGGTAAAATAAAAAATGCAAAAATAAGTCAATATATTTTTAATTAGAATTTTTTCACCATATAAAATAATGTTTTTTAATTAGTATTATAAAGTAAGAACACCAAATATCAGTCCGTAGATTAAAAGAAATCAGTTACAGAAGAACCGCACCACTTTTGGCTGTAACTGCACTAAAAACCAGCTGGTAGTTTTCTCCGGCTTCATGTTTATTCAATGCTTTGTGATAAAATCCCAGTAAGAAACATTGAAAACTTTTGTTTAAAACTTTTGTGGTTTTGATGTGATAAAATATGGAAAAGTTCCAGGGGTGTGAATACTTTTGCTAGGCCTTGTAATTGCAAACAATACATTTGAATGCAGACGTGAAAAGTGGATAGTAATGTAGTTAGGCTCTCTCTCACTGTTTACTTTCACTTCTTTCAAACTCTGAGCAGCAAGGGTTTGAATCCCTCATAAAATCATCATCAATGCAAATTCAGTTTATGCTAGATTTTAATCTTTGGTTATTTCATAAAAAGTAATCAACTCAGTGAATATCTGAAAATAACTGATCCTGGAAGCATGTTAGGGTTTTTAATGGAGAGCTGCTGCAGGAGCGTCAACATTTGAGAAAGACCAGTTGCCATTTTGTTGCGTCAGGGAATGACTCAGCTTCGGTTATTGGACGTTTCACAAGCTGGAGCTGCTGCTCTCTATCCTCCTCAGAGTCCTGTATCATCTCTGACTATCTGGTTGTGCAGCTCTTTAAGCAGCACGAACATCTGCGCAGCCCATTGCAATCATCCGAGCGGTGGGGAGGGGCCCTTAAGAGGCCCCGTCCTTCACAGTTTTGGCACCGCGAACCCATTCCACTAGGAGGGCTTTCAGATCCGACTCCGGGCCCCGCACCTCCACAATCGCCGCCGGGGTGACAAAGGTGCATCTCTTATCGGTACAGAAAGCCCATTGTCCAACCAGGGAAATACAGAAAGCAATTAACATGGCACCAGAATAATAATGCAAGCTCATTACCTATTATCAAAGCCAGTGAATTAGCTCACTGTCCACAGCGGCAGAGTGTGAAATCCTCCAAGCTCGATTATTTACGCTCTTTAATTGCAGGAGCTTGTCTGAAAGAGATTTCACTTTTATGCACGTAAAAAGAAAAAAAAAGGTAACAGTTTTTAACTAATAAAACAAAGATGATGGATTAAAGCAGACTCTCATTAGCATGAAATGCATTTGATTTGTGAAAGTGGGTTATCCACAGAAAGTTCAGTCTGCTTTCCTCCTGACTCGCTTGTCAAGTGCTCCATGTTCATCAGTCAATCAGATTATACACAAAACTGCTTTTTCCTCTGCAGGGATTCTGATTTTTTCTTTGCCTTGTTCATGCATTAAAACGCTAAAAAAAAAAATCCCATCAATGTAACTAGGAATGTTTGGGCTGCCAATAAGCTTCTTCCCCTCCGTTTGAAGCGCGACCAGATGCTTTTAACTTTCACGTAAGGGTGAAAATAAAAAGTAAAAAATTAACAATAAAAAGTGCAGTCGTATCTCTTTATGTCCTGCAATAAAATATTTAAAGCATGAACTCTCAGACTCCAGCTTTAAATAAATAGATAAGTCTTAGCATTTCCCTGGCAAGAGCTTGAAAGCTTGAAAGTCCTCTGTAAAGGTTTGGATTAAAGCCAAGTGAGCCGAGCTGAATACCTGCACACTTAGAGTAAACCTCATTAGTTCCTAAAGACTCTCTATAGCCCCAGCTGTTAAGAACAAGCCCACATTAGGAAAATCGCTTCTAGGGTCTTCGGCTCGCTGATAGATTTCCCCCCAGTGCCCTCGAGAGGCCGCTCACCTTGTTGGCTGAAGGACTGCTCAAAAACAGACTTGTAAAGGCTGCGGAAGGAGGCACTGAGATCTTCGAAGTCTGAGAACGGGAGCTGCTTTTCCCTGTCTGGCATGCTGTACTGGGACTGGGGGGGCTGCTGCAGGCTCATCGACTGGGACACGGGCTCCGGATGACTGGTCACCTGGGGAGATGGAGGTAGACAAGGGAGAAGCTGGGTTTAATGTTTAACATGTGAAAGGAACTACTGCTGGAAAGATGGTTAAACAGACATAAATTATATATTAAAAAAAGTAGAGCATGATATGTATTCAGCCGCCTGTAGCTGTTGGGCTTCAGAGGTTTGTTAGTGAACATTTGTGAAAAACGGCATCATGATAAACAGCACACAGGAAAAGAAATCCGGCTGTGGAGAAAATTTAGAGCAAGGTGAGGTTATAAAGCAATATCCTAACCTATAAAAAACATGTCACGCATTGCTGTTCAATTCATCATCTAGAAAAAACCCCCACAAAGTCAACGTGAGCTGACCGGCCAGACAAGGAGAGCGTTAATTGGAGAAGCAGCTACTACACAGCAGCAGGAGCTGCAGAGATCAACAACTCCGTTGGATTATTTAATAACTTTTAGTTATGCACTTCATGAATCGGTCTTTATTTTAGGCCAACATCGACACCAGGCCGGTTTGGTCCGCTTTAATCAAACTCTAGTGCATTGGTCTAGAAAATTTGGTTCGATTGGGGAGGTGTGAACGCGCAATCGAACTCTGAAGTGGACCAAAGAAGCCAACTCTGGTCCGACTAATTCAAATCTCAGTTGATTTGAATTGAACTCTGGTGCGGTTTAAATGCATGTTTGAATGCCAGACGGGCCAGAAACTGCTCCAAAAGAAGGAAGTGAACTACAGCGCAGGGCACTGTGGGTAAATACAATCAGAACAAACGCATGTGTCAGGCACTAGAGGGGGAAATGGCTCTTGTCTTTTACAAACGGCAAGAAAAATCCTATAATCACTAAAATCTGATGCCACTTAATTTTTGTTTACAGTTTGTGAAGAAGGAAGTTGTGCTCAGTGTCTTCTTCTGAGGTTTTTGTGTCGTTTCCTTCAGTAGATCTTGGTGCATCGCCACCACAAGTGAGGAGGTTAAAAGGTTTTTTGGATCGTTTGACGTAGCGGAGTGTGTAAGTGAATCTCAGCAGCTGAAAATGTAAGAAATGTTGCAATTTTGGTCAAAGAGATGCAAGAAGAAATCCAAAATAAGCCAAAGGGAAAGTTTTGGTCTCATCTGCACATTATGAATAGATCGTCACCACTATGAAACATGGAGGGTGGCAGCATCATGTTGTGGGGAAGTCGTTCTTCAGCAAGGACAGGAAAGTTGATCAGAGTTGATGGATTTTTGTTTGCTTCCTGCACAGTGAGTGCAGCGGTTCGAATCCGCTTCCTCCAGAAGTCCAGAAATATTCACAATATTCTGCAAATTGCCATATAGTCAGAATGTTTGCGTGGTTGTACATATAAGTTTCTGTTTGTTGCGTTGTTGGAATAATTTTTGGAAGGCACTGCAGCTGCCATGGTGCAACAGAAACGGAAAAAACAACCTGTGAAATATTTCATGCAAATCAGTGATAAAACTCAATGATATCTCCATTCTGCGAAGCTGCGACTATCGTTTTTCAGCCTGAAGATGCGTCCCTCATGCAACATAAAGAACAAATTACGTACACCACAACAATGCAGGTCAGTGCTTACCGCCTTGGCTCACACAGCATTAAGAGAGCAACTCAAACGGACATAAAGCCGATACTCTGGTGGCCGAGCAAAATGTATTTAAAACAAAATCAATAGCAATACCTTGAACAAATAAGCAGCCATTTTATCCATGTATTTGTGTGGGCAGTCAATGTAACACACCGCCTCTAGGTGTGAGACAGAAGCACTGTTCCCTCCAGCTAAGGGCTTGTCTGAGAGATTCACCGCAGCAAGGGCAGCAAGGCAGACACAGTCCTATTTCACACAGCAGAAACCTGACCTGTGTCCACTGTGGGCTCGCTATACAAGAGAGGTCGTGTTCAATTTTTGATCCTAACATCTTCCTCTTCTAAAATGTGGACAGGCTGCTGAAATGTGTGGCTTGCGGACTGGCTTGGAGAAGAGTGAAGAGGTGATAATAAAGCCAGAGTGTTTACTGAGAGCTGCCGCTTAGTCTGGGAGAGAAAAAGAGAAAGAGAAAGCAGGAGCAGGCGGGCGGGCGGGCGAGCGAGCGTGAGCGCATCCATCAGGCTGAGCCGATCGATGCTCGGCGCCTGGAGCGGGGAGCACTCCAGGATGCAGGGAGGACCACACCAAAGAGGGGGCATCTCTGGTGGGAGGACATCAGAGGGAGAGCTTCTCTTTGTCTGGCTTCCAGGAGTGAGCGCAATTTTCTTTGTTTCTCTTAACCCTGTTCCTGATGTTGTACTCTCGCTCATGTCCACCCTGAACCTCGGTCTATTGCCGTCTGCAGCTGGCTCCTCTGAACAAAACCTCCTGGGGCTTTCCCATCAACTCTCATACAGGATACAGACCGCTTTGTACGACTCACAGGGTTTCGTTTTTATTCCTTTTTGAACCGTGGCTCTCCAGCAGATAAAAACTATTGATCAAAATGTACAATTTACTACTCTGAACTAAAAAGAAAAAGGCTACAGTGCAAAAGTTCTAGAGCACCTTTAATTAATTTACGCTCTGCTTTCTTGCTATTGATCAATATTCCTTCAGGATTTCTGTGGGGTTTTGGATTTTGGCAGCTTTATCGCAAATTTGTTTTTTGCACAGTTCCAGAAGTGGAACAGTGCACTACAGGCCGACAGTTCCAGTTCAAGTTTGATCGAGAAACTTAAAACTTTGCTGAATTTCATAAGCAGCAAAGAGATTTTAAGACATATCTTTAGCTTTGTACATTGGCCTTCCTCTATTTCCCCTGCAGAAACAAATTATTAATCATACAGGATTCTCATCAGATTTCTTGCAGTTAATCGCTATCTGCCAAAACCAAGATGGGCTGAAAACAAGCAAAGCAACTATTTAAAACCTTAGATTTATTTTGTAACACTGCGTGCTGATTTGCAGGTTCCTTAAGACGGGTCTTAGCTTCTGGAAAACCCGATGAGAGAAATATACATTAATTTTAGTTATATTAAATGGCAATTAGCACTGATTTATTTAAAATTGTTCTTCGGCAGGGGAATCTACAGAAAAAGGACTGACCACCAAAACAGGTCAGATCAGAATTTCCTGAGATTTATTGTGCTGTTAGATATGAACAGATACTGGCAATCAATTTAAAACACATTTTCCAAATTTTACCTCTGTCAGCTCTACTTTGAATCTTATTTATTTCCTTGATATGTTCTTTTTTTTTTCACTGAAGTCTGTTGTCTTCTGAGAATAAAGACTGTTGGTAAGCTCTTCAATTCGGGACTAAAATTGCAACATTTGTAACATTTTCAGATCTGTTTTAGCAATGCAGGATCCACTTTTCTTTCTTTCGATACTGATAAAAATATCTGTGGTTTAGGATCAGCTGATACCGATCCAATACAGAGAAACTGTGCTGAATTGACTTCAAACGTTTCTTTTTTTTTAAAAACAGACATAAAAGTACTGATTTACAAATTTATGCGGTAACTCTGCACCAGTACAGCACACTTAAGTACAATAATAGGTTCACAATAGCTAGTAGCTACACTAATAGCTTGGTTGAACATGTAGTAACTTTAATTTGTTCAGTCAGTGCAATTAAGAGTATAACAGCCAATGTAAAATAAATAATAAAGAAACTGAAATGGACAAAAACAATCGATTGACAACCTTCGTAAAAAAATGAAGAAACTTTGTTTCAATTTGTTCAGAAAGTACAATTAGGAGTTCTACATATATATAACATAAATAAATCTTGACGTCGCTCAAGCACGAACCATAGAATTAGACTGAATAAATCTGCCCCTATGAATCGGGCAGATTGTCACAAATACCCGATCTAGAACATTTTTCAGTATCAGGGCTGATAAAGATATTTATATTGGATCGGTGCATGTCTACGCAAAGCAGATGAAAGCAACCTTAATATTAAACACATCATTAACAGATATAATTCATGTGTTCTGGTTTATTTATGTTTTATTTGCTGGTTCTGTCAAACTCCCACAGTGCAAGCTTCACCTCCATAAATAGGATTTCCAAGTAGCATTGCACTGGCAGACATTTTAAAATAGTGCAGCAAGACTTGGGAATAAGGAAAATGGATCATAGGACTGGTTGAAGGACAGGATGAAAGTCTGAAGCTGGAAAGATTAAAAAAAAAAAAAGGGTTCTGAAAAGTTAAATATATCCAATATGTCTGCCTAAAATGTAAAACTTAGTGATAGGTGCAATAAAAAAGTAGTTTTTGCACTTCTGATGATTTGTTTCTCATTAAATCTTTCCCACACATTGGTATACAATTTCCTTCAGTGAGCACACTGATAAAGTGGTTTATTGTAAAAAACATGTAGGAGAAATTGGCATTTGTTGGCAGTTTAGTTTATGCTTTTCTAACCCTGGTTCCTTTCATATCGAATCAGACACTTCATCTGCCAAGACATCCTTTGTTGAAAAGTTTAGGAATTTAAAGATAAATTTAACACCAAGGCATCTGGCCAAGCGGTCAGTTATGAATAATTTACCAGCCTGATAGCAGAAAAATAAAACAAAAAAACTGGTATCTTAAATTATAGACCTGCAGTTCTTGCATTACACCAGAGTAATGTGATTAAAAATCAGTAATGTGGAGAAATAAAGGCAAAGCATCTGGGTTAATAATCCACAAGAACTGAAAAAAAGCTGAGAAATGCATCATTCTTCAACATGTCAATTATCTGTATGTCAAGTTTTCAGTTAATAACGTTCACTGAATCACTACATTGGTAATGATTTAATAATATCTTTGATATTTTTCTACAAATACAACTAATAAAATAAATAAACCACCATTTAAGATTGGCAGTAATTAGTAAAATGTTAAAACTGTCTGTTAACTTGCCTGTTATTTGTAGAGATGTCACTGGTTCAGTTTAGTTGGCCTTTATGTCTGTCTATTGTCTATTCAAAGGTCTGACTTAAAACATCCTTCATGAAAAAGCCAGCAAGTGATTAGTTGAAAAAAAAAAACTAAAGGTACTCCTGAAAGCCTGGTGAACTACAAATCAACACAACTTGATATTTCCAGGGAAGTCTGGCTCCTTGGAAGGAAAATGCAAAGAAAGGAGGAATTTCTCAGAGGCATAAGAAATAAAAACATTAACGTTTATTATATAGTTTTTTTTTGGTGGTAGGTCAGTTTTACCCCAATTTTGTAGCCAAGTGTTAACATCAATTTGTATTAATTTAAATACACACCCTTGTATTATCATTTAAAGTTAAACATTTCCATGAATTTTAGAGATTATAAAATGCAGAAATTTCTCGTAAAATATGATTGATATGAAACTTAACCACACTTCCTTAAAGCAGATTAGGATCAGGATGTAAAAAAGTACTTTACTTGAGCTGCTGGCAAAGGGGGACAAAAACATCTCTGGTTATGTAAAAAAAACCAAAAAACTACATTTTGGGTTTTTTTTAAACAGCGAAGGGGTGAAACAACCAGCATATGCCCCCGTTACATCAATGTGTTACTACAGATGATTGTGATCATGTGTGGCTTGTACCTCACATTAAAAGAAATAACACAGTTTGAGATACAAGCTGGTGCTTTGAATCTTTTTGCACTTCTAGAAATCTGTTTTCCAAACAGACAAATATGACATTGTTCTTACCGGTGTGTAGCTGTGAACGCTGCCCACACTGTTGAGATTGACAGAGGCTAGACTCTGATCAGACAGGCTGTTGTTAAGGCTGCTTCTCGGACTATCGCTACCTTCCTGGTCTGTGTTGTACAACGCCACCTGAAAAACATAAACACACAAACGCATAAGAAAAAGAAGACATTAAATAATTAAATTTATATAAAAACCATAAAGCCCTTTGGGTGTGTGTGGTTTTTTTCGGGGGGTATGGGAGCCACAGGGTGCTGCTTAACGCAGTCCACAGCCACTGAGGGGTTTTGTAAAAGGGAGTCTGGAAACAGCTGAGACATTCCCACCGCTAAAGGTCAGGGCACTGGCAATGTCAGCCACATCTGCTCACCGAGCGCAAATCGGTTTGGGACAGCTAACAAAGGATTTCAGTGCAGCCGAGACGCTGACCTTTCAGTGTAGGAGCGAAACTAGCTGAAGCACTTCAGGACGACAATCTTAATTATCATCTAAGAAGGTTCTGTTCCCCCCACCGACGCCTAATAAAGTGCTCATCAGACTCTGAGGACAACAGTAAGCACAATCCAGATAATGAATGTGATAAATCCCAGAGAGGTTAGCGTGTGTGCTGAGGTTTGTTTTGCCAGAAAGGAATGGCAGTAATGCACTGATGGCTGCTGCAGTGGAGGAGAAGAGCCTGGTATTTTAAGACTGGTGTGTGTCTGCGTGAGCCTGTCTGTGTGTGCTGATCCATGACTGAGTGCAGCATGGTGGCTTCTGCTCATCACTGCGATCGGAACAGAGCGGGCTCTGTGCTGAGCACAATGAGACAGCAGCAGCAGAGTCTTCAGGCCGACCTGGCCCTGCCAACATCCTGCCTCCCAGCAGCAGCAGCGGCGGTGGACTGAAGCCTCTAGTGTTTCTGCAGAGACGCAGCGAGCTGCCACACAGCCTCCACAGGAGCTGGGGAAACCAGGGCAGCCCTGACTTCTTCCTCTGCTCAGACTGATGTTTGGCCCGCTGACAAACATGTTGGTTCACTTCCAGGACGCAGAGTTAGAGCCCAGATACATTAAGCCATTAAAATGGAGCTTGGCTCCTGCACTGGTACCAGGGTTCCCACACTGTGTTTGTGTGTCAATATGTCCAAATTCAACATTACAGGTCTGGACATTCTTTTAGGATAGCAAGACAGGTGAAAGGACATAACTATGTAAGTAAAAATACAAAAATAGGTGGAGGTAAAAAGTATGCAAGTAAAAGTAAATATGTGTAAGAATGTGCATGTAAAAGTATGCCAGTGTAAGTAAGTAACTAAGTGTACAAAAGTTTAAGTACAAGTTTAAGTAAAAGTAATTAAATGTAAATGTGAATAAGTAGGTGCAAGTATGTGTACATGAGTGTACGTAAAAGTACTTCTTTAAGTAAATGTATGTAGGTGTGAGTAAAAGTATGCAAGTGTGAGTGTAATTATGTGTACGCAAATATGTGTACGTACATGCAAGTATGTAAAAGTATGTATGTGTAAGAGTATATAAATGTAAGTGTAAGTAAAAGTACACAATGGTAAATAAGTATGTATAAGTATGTGTATCTAAAAGTATGTAAGTTTAATTGAGGGTATATAAATATAAGTAGGTGTATGCAAGTAAGTACGTACATGCAAGTAAGTGCATGTACGTACTTACTTGCATGTACAAAAAACAGAGAGTAAGTATGTAAGTGTAACTATGTGTAAGTAAGCATGTGGATGGATGGATGGATGGATGGATGGATGGATGGATGGATGGATGGATGGATGGATGGATGGATGGATGGATGGATGGATGGATGGATGGATGGATGGATGGATGGATGGACAGATACACAGATGGGGAACTTTTAGAAAATGGAAAAAGAAATAATCTGTAAACGGAAAAATTTTCCAAACTAGGTTTTTTATCCCTCATTATCCAGACTATGTGAGGTTGGGGGTCTAATTTGATACTTTTGCATTCTTTTTCTGACTGCATAGAAACTCTGTGGTACGAAGAGTTTGTTAGCAGTGCTTGTTAGCGTGAAGAAAAAACTGAATGAGCAGCTGAGGATATAGACTCGAGCACATCTACGTAATCAGCTCGACAATGCTAATCAAAAACACAGTGCCACAGAAACATAAATGTTGTTTAATGAAGTCATAAAACAGGCTTTTATGTCTCAAGTTTCTCACCACAACCTATTTTTACTCTACTCAACCATAAAGTGTGTGATGATTTGAAAAACCTCGCTGCTCTGTGGTTTAGTCAAGCCCCTGAGTCCCCTGAGTGAGGACACCCACTTAAAGCATGCATCAACAGCCTAACAGAGTCGAAGCTTACCCACAAAACGTACGAGCTTGCACTTACATACGGCAAAAACACTTAAATACAATTAAGTGTGCACACACAGGTAGAAGAGCGCACATAAACACACGCAGACAGGTTCATGCAGGCAGGAGCAGCGCCGCAGTAAATGCTGTGCATGGTTATTAGGCTACTGAGTCAGAGATCTATTCTTAGCAGTGAATTAAGTAAAAAGCCAGAGGTGTCTTTTACATGGATGGGGGCTAATCTACAGCATGAGACATGGATTATGGAATCAAAGCAAGATTGGCCCAGGTGTCTCCAACAACACCAGAGCACAATCCCTGCATGCAGGATTGAACAGAGGAAAAGAGAGACGACAGACACGTGACAGAAAAGAAGAGGAGTGTTCATCTGTAAATAAGCCTAATTACAACAATCCCTTCCTCTGCTCAGCCACCACACTTCAGTGGTGAAATTTCAACACATTCACAGCACAGTCTTGGGTTCCCACAGAAGAGAGCTCTCCATGAGAAGAGGACAAAAGGAAGAAATTTAGCATGTAGCGTCCTACAGACGACAGAAAGAGAGCAGAGGATCCTGCTGGTTCAGTAGTCACCCTGCAGGCCTCTCCCATTGGCCTGTCGGGGAAGGCGGGAAGGAGGGAAAGAGGGAGAGAGACTGGAATAGAAAGACAAGAGAGAAAAACAGAGAGAGGGAATTCCTGTGGCTTGGCACGGCGCACCGAAAGAGGCGTGGCCTGTCGTGTGTTTACAGTGTAAAGCAGTTAGAAACAAGCCCTCTCCTAGGAGTTTGGGCCTCAGATCTGTGGCTCATTCTGTCTTCTGCTCTACAAAAACACAATCAAACAAACAGAAGGAAAACAAAGAAAAACCTGTTGCTCATCAACAGCACAAGTGTCGGGTTATTTTATAATCTTCTTGCTCATCTACGCCATTTCACTTTTTTTTCTTTTTTTTTGCACTTGGCGGCAGAGTCTGGGCTTCACTGTCAACACTTAACATCAGGGCTCCATTATGTGGTCAATGTTGGTGTTGTGGACTCAGAAAAAGTGTCATCTTCCCTTACAGTTCTGTTCTGTTGTAAACACTAGCTTCAATGTGACTTTATGAGATAGATAATAATAAAAAAAAGTAGAGCATATTTCCAAAACGGAGACAAAATGGCTGGTTTGAAATGAAAAATGCCTTCAATCTCTCTTGTCAATGCAATCAAAGCTTTAAATTTGCTGAGACATGTCTGCACCACGTTCACAAATCAAGACTTTTTAAGCAAATGTTCTTGCGAAACAGATCAGTCAGATTGGATGGGGAGTGTCTGACAATCAATTTTCAAATCAAGCCATAGATTATCTATTGGAGATAAGTCTGGGTGATGCTAACATATTAGTCTGCTTTGACCTAAAATATTTGACTGTAAATCGAGAGACTTTTCAATACCACAGCAAAACAAGTCCTTAAAACTTTAATAAAAATAAAAAACTTTTCCACTGGCCTTTGAAGGACACAGTTTAATAATGTACAGTACAGACCAAAAGTTTGGACACACCTTTTAATTCAATGAGTTTCCTTTATTTTCATGACTATTGACATTGTAGATTCACACTGAAGGCATCAAAACTATGAATAACACATGTGGAAATATGCACTAACAAAAAAGTGTAAAACAACTGAAAATAGCCCTTATATTCTAGTTTCTTCAAAGTAGCAACCTTTTGCTGTGATTACTGCTTTGCACACACTCTGCATTTTCTTGATGAGCTTCAAGAGGTAGTCACCTGAAATGGTTTTCACTTCATAGGTGTGCCCTGTCAGGTTAATAAGTGGGATTTCTTGCCTTATAAATAGTCATGAAAATAAAGAAAACCCATTGAATTAGAAAGGTGTGTCCAAACCTTTGGTCTGTACTGTATTTCATTTGAACTCAGAAGTTGAAATTTCCAAGACAGAATCATCAACAAAGTCCCTAAAAATCATAATTCTATTTGAATAAAGTTATAAATATCTCACCAATCCAGACCTCAAAATCTTACATGGTCATCTTGTGCACAAAATTAGCCGATGTAAACAGCGACAGTTTATTTGAATTTCTGATTATTTTTGTCATTAATCTGCAGCACACTGTTGTACATAATGCAGCTACAATGTAGTGAGAAATTTATTACCATCAGATTACAATGGTAATTGTTAGCGAAGTCACTCAGCATATCACTTAGCAAATAACTCTTTTTTAAAACTTAGAACTGGAACATGGTTATATTAAAGTTCTTTTGGAGGTAAAATAAAACAGAATAAATATCACATCTATGTTCCAAATATCACTAAAAGCAACTTGTATCACATTCTCAGTGCTACATTAGAGAAGTGTGCCGTTCATGATGGCAACATGTTGGAGTAGCTCTGCTATGCTGGTTCTGATTTGTTTTGTGTAAACTTCTGTTGATGTTTCTGGGTGAAACATTGATTTTTGGACAATTATTCCAGGATTTTTGTTCTCACTTTTTTATATTTTTGGAAAGTTATGATGCACGTCAAATTCAACCAATCTCTTCCAACTATCAGATAGGGCGAGGATTATATCCCCGACTGCAACATCTCTCAGTCTGGGTTTCCAAAAGCAATTGAGGTTGGTTAGCTGTAATCGCCAACAACTGATGATGTCGTCCATGTTACTGTGACATATCGTTTCTGCTGCCAGGATTTTGACCTGCATTGTAAGACAGTCAGGAGACTTGCTAAACAACAATCTTCAGATTTGTGACAACACCAACTGCTACTGGAAGTCTTTCCATCCCATAGCATCACCATCCACAATGACTCTTTGAAGATCACATTTTGTAAAAGTTTCTTTCAATTGAATTGGTCTATCTGACCATCTAAATACATTTGGTTGGGGGTTTTAATGAAGTGAAATAATGTGAATGAATGTGAATAATTTCACAAAGCGCCCAATATCTGAGTTTGAGAACATTTCTGTTACAGAGACGTAAAAAAAAAAAATCCAGTTTAGTTCAAAGACACAGCCTGCAGCAAATAGTCTGACACTTGTCAAAACCAGCTAAAAAACTATAACATACGGTAATCTATTGTACATGTACACACTTGCTGCAACACAGCAGACATATGCTCAGCCTTCATAAGTCCCTGACACACAACACCAACTCATATTTCCTATGAGCGCCGCGCTAATGTTAAATCTTT
Source organism: Xiphophorus hellerii (assembly GCF_003331165.1). Classification (NCBI taxonomy): domain Eukaryota; kingdom Metazoa; phylum Chordata; class Actinopteri; order Cyprinodontiformes; family Poeciliidae; genus Xiphophorus; species Xiphophorus hellerii. Next base: position 13,964,125 of record NC_045691.1, on the reverse strand, counting down.
TTTTTTATTATTTGTAGTGCTTGCAGCAAATGAATAAGCGACTCTTGTAGGCTTTTTAAAAGTGCTCCTGAGAGCTGCCCCCACTGGGCCCAGAGGATGAGAGCTTAAGGTTAAAAAGCCTATTTAAATTTCAGAGAGAGACACATACTCACGGCTAACAGCTAGCGGTCCCTGTAGCTTTGCTCTGTGATGTATAAGTGCTTCTAAGCTTTTACAGATGTAAAGAAAAAACAGAGCAGGCAGTTGTCAGCGGGGGTGGAGGGGATCACCTGTAGTTGGTCACAAAATGCCAAATACCTCTGAGCGAAGCCTGAGCTTCGTAACGAGTGTCAAACTCATCACTTTGGGCCGCATCAAGATCATGGATGTCCTCTAGGGCTTGTGGTGCCAGATGCATTGATAAAACCCATTAAACTGTTAAAATACCAATACATAGCTGTATCTGCATGCAATAAGTATTTCTTAAAATCAAATCATGTCAAACATCTTTCCCATTGATTAGTCACTCTAGGATTTCATGATTGTTTTTGTGATTTTTTTGCAATAAAAATCACAGATTTTGTGATGCTAATTTATAAATATTTGCGCTAATGTGTGACTTTAAGTGCCACTTTTAGTTACTCTCCACATCGATCACGGACTATAACGTGACATCAAGTAAGGCTGAGGCAGCAACTTAGTAGAATCAAGAAGTATCGCCACCTGCAGGTGGGAATAAGCATCACATAGACCTGATGTTTTTGACCATTTTTGAAGAAAGTTTGCAAAAAAAAAGTACAGTTAATCAATAATATATATCACAATAGACGAGTGTCTATATCAATAGATGATCTCATAGAATATTCATGAACTCTGGGAGATGTAGGAAAACAAAAAGCTTTAGCGGCTCAACCTCTCACAGAGAGCTAAGCAGGTTTGGTGGAATCAATTGATTCATTCTTGGTTACCTAGCAACACACTCACCCTTTGGTTACCTAGCAACAACCTGCTGAGTAACTTGCGCAGCAGCAGTTTAAGGTTTCGCCACCGTGCCTTATAACTGCTTAAAGATAAAACACAACGGTGTTGGACAAAACAGAAAAAGGTCACGCCACCAGTTTGGCAATATTTCAGGTATTTAAAACAAAAACTAATTAATAATTATTGACAGACAATTATTGATATTGACTGATATGAAACTTTTATATGGTGATAAATCTTTCAGCCATAAAGTCCAGCTTTAAGTCACAATTATGTATTAGTAGGCCAGTCACAATAAATTTTGTTCTACAATAAATTGTCCCAGAAGTTATTGAGATAAACGATAATATTGTTGCTTTGAGATCATTTTCAAGTAATATAATTTTGATGTCATAACAATGCAAGAACGCATTCTCAAAAATCTATTAACTTTAAATTCTAGAGAACATTTAACACTGGAACTCAAAGACGTTTTAAATATCAAAAATAAACAAAAGCACAGAATTAAATGAGATGAATTATGAAGTCCTTCAAAATAGCGCTAGTTGAAAGACTTATCCAGTTTTTGGAGGAAAGAAAGAAAAAAAAAGATAAATCATGCAAATGGAAATTATTTAGTTTGTTTCCATTTATCACGTGATTAATTGTTTTATTGCTTATTGCGACAACCCTAAATAAAGTGCGGGGATGTGTTGATTTTATGTGAATTTCCACAATCAAGGAATCTCAAAAAACTGAACGGACTAATTGATGTAATTTGGGAGTAAATGGATAAAAGCTGCTTTGATTTGACTGACAAGATCATATTTAAGACACAACTCTCATCTTGAAGCTTCTAGTCATGTGTCCCTCTATTTAGAGGGCCACACAAAAAACTATGGCGGGCCGGATTTGGCCCCGGAGCCTCGAGTTTCACAAATGACACAGAGCATGAGAAGCGCTCTGTTTCAAGTGGATAAGAACGTATAATGTCTCAGTATCAGTGTGAGCATTGGATTTCTATGCAGAACATTACAGGAGTCTGGTTGTTGTGCAGGAAAGAAGTAGAACAGAGGCAGTTAGTTGTGTATTTTGGTGTGGGTTGCAGAGGAGAGAAGCTTTAGGCACATGAGCAGATGCTTGTGAGTGCCAGCATCTCCCCTCCACGAGAGTGTGCCTCTCTCTGTGGGGAATAGTGCTGTAGGTGGTTGGAGAAGTGGGCGGGGTCAGGGTGCAGTCGTGGAGCCAGGTGTGTGTTGGAGCTGGAGGCTGGATGGCTTGCTGTAGTACCTTGTTAGTCACAGTGTTGATTGCCAGCGTTGGAGAGGCACTTCCAGAGATCATACAGTCCATCCCCAAAGACTCTGAATCCAGGCTGTATGGTGTGGAAGCCTGTGGAGGTGGGGAGGAGAGAGGGGGTTGTAGAGGCAGAACAATAATAAAAAAAATTATAATAATAATCCAATTATTACAAACACAGGATCTCACCACAGAGGGCTGAATAGAGCAGCCTATATTAAAGGTATAAACACATAAACTAACACCAGATGCATCTGGAAGATACCAAATATAAAACCAGAATGGAGCAACACCTTTATTTAGGTCATCTTTGAAGTGAGATTTTTTTAAAAAGATCCCCCCTTCCTCTCACTCCCAATCAGACATACAGTGTTGCACATACATGCCCTCTTCTTGCCGTATATGCAGTGTTGTCAGAGATAACTCTGCTATGCCCGTCTCCCAAAACTGCTTACTGTAAGAGGATTGGCTGCCAACAATACCACTTTTTTAAATTCACGATAAACATAAATGAGATTTCAAAAAAGAGAAAAACTCAATTTCAATGTCTGTGACTCTTAATGGAAAGCCTTTTGGGCAGACTGTGCCTCGGTGGGGGAGGGGTTTAAACACAGAGCGTTTGAATTACAGAAAAACATTCTCTTCACTTTGTGCGCTCTTCTGTGTCGCACTCAAATGAGCAGGACTGCAACAGGAGAGCTTTGCTGAAAACTGATGGTAAAGCTTTATTTTGCATCATGTCTATATGAACATAACAGACAAATGTGTGATTTATGCATACTAGAGTCCTTAATGAGCTTAATCAATTGCTTTAACACACCGTGTGTGTTCAGCAATGCTCCAGAGTCAGGCTAATGCAAAGAGTGTATTTAATAACCTGCAGATATATGTACAAGTATAAAAAAACTCCTGCATAATTACTTATGGTATGGATGCCAATAATTCTACTGATGTATTTGAGCTGTGGCCTTTTCCAGAGCTGAATCATTATAAACTAAACAACTGCAGTGGTTTTGATTAATAAAAACTGGATGCACAATACAACTAAAGATTCAGATGTTTACATACAACCTCACCAATATTTGGATAAAATGTCCTTGAACAAGCTGAAGAAAAAGCAAACACTTTTGCAATCAACAAAGTCTAACATATTTGTAGATGGTTATTTGACAGCTGCTAAGCTTAATTAAAGCTGAGCTGAAGTCAGTTTAAAAAGAAAAATGGTGAAAAGATTGTTATGAGCAAAATACTAATAGTTGTAATAGTTAATTATGGTACATTTTATGCATTTATCAGCTTTCAGGATAATCCGTAATTAATTTTTTTAACACTATATACGTTTAATCTGTCATCTGTTATATATTTGAATCAGTTTTTCTTCTGTGTGGGTTTTAAAGATGAACCACAGGGAGAGTAGCTGTATGTAAAGTCCTAGAAAAGTGAAATTAGGATCCTCCCATAACATTAATATAGCCTGTTTTTATTTTTTTAAACCATATTTATCACATCTTTGGGGTTATTGTCCTGTTAGAACTAAGACTAGGCAAAAAGGCATACAAATAAAATCTCAGATTTTTTCCATACTAGATTTTAATTTCAGATTTTAATTGATTTCTTGTATTTTTTTCCTAAAAATATAAACGACAAATGACAAAAAATATTTTCAAAAAGTGGCTTTTTTCCCCAATCATCTTTGTGAATTGTCATTTTTGTTTAATCATAAAAATCTAGTAATAATATTAGCAGAATAATGACATAATTTTACCAGAAGAACATCTTAATATTTCGAGAAAAAAGTCATTTTAATTGGAAAAAATCTTGGATAAATAATTGATTTTTCATGTTGGAGTTCTCATAAAATTACTTCTTCGTTCTCCTGATATTGCAACTTTATTCTGGTAACATTAAGACTTCATTCTAGAATTATTGTATTAGACTTTATTCTCATAAAAATAAAAATAAAAAAATAGCCGGCCCTTATAAATTGCTGCATAGTTGACCTGAGTTCAAAGTTCACATAAATAGAAGCTGTAAAACAGCTTGTCAAACAAGACAATAATGTCAGAATAATGGATATGCTGACATTATTCTGAACTATGGAAAAACAAGGGGTGTATTGGTGAAAAAAAATTTTTCCCCAAAATTTGATCAATTGACAAAATCGATTTACCGCCCAGTCCTAATTAAAACAGATAATTGCTGCCAAGCTTCAACAATCTGACCCAAACTGAAACTTATTTGAAACAAATTTGGGAAACCAAAGTCTAGACTAGAAAAAAGTCTAGACCTGATTTTATTTTCAGGATCCCAGAGTCCCTGGACTCCAGCAGTTGTTGGGTACAAACTGGACAGGTTGTACCCAATCAACCTACCAGTCATGTTTTTGGACGAAGCACCTGGAGAAAACCCATGCATGGACAATCCATAAACCACTAAGTCTTTCATTAGGTGCAACTTCTTGGAAAACCAGTACAAATGTCCCCAGTCAAGTAAGTTTAATGTCATCATTGAATGGACTCAGAAATAAGGCCTTGATCAAAACCTAATGAATATGTAGAATTTTGACCTGATTTGGATTCTGAAGAAAATTTAAACTTTTGATTGAAATTGTAAACAGTAAAAAGGAGAAAAGAAAAGTCAAATGACTTTTGGTTCAATAAAAACTGAACCAAGCTGATCTCAACACTTGAGTTAAGGACGGATGCAGAAAGGAGTTTTCTTTTTGATTTGAAGCGACTCACCCGCTCTCCAGACCGTGGCCTCTTCTTTGGCCGAGTCGGCAAAGCGTCCTCCTTTGGGTTGGTGTCAATGGCCCAGTAGGAGCCCTGCAGACAAACAACAGATCTGTGAGCCGATACCAAGGATTGTTTTCATAACTTTATTACAGTGGTCTATAAACAATTTGTGTAAGGCCAGACAGGAAACCAAGAAAAGGAAAAAGAAAGTCAGGAAGTTTCCCTTCTGCCTTCACAGTCTGCCCTATCAGCCGAAATCTTTATTGGAGCTGATAGCCAAGTGGTTAAAGGTTGTGCCGAGTGTAGGAGGTCTTTGTTAGGAAGAAAGGCTGGGCTTTCTCTCCTCGGTGAGAGGTGGCGGAGGGCGGCTGGTGGTGGTAAAATGTTAAGCCTTTCCTGCAGCTGTGCTTCCTCGGCCTCAGGTACTGAACCCAGAGCGAGCGCTGCTGCCAAGGATGAAGAAAATAGGCTTGCCTCGCTGCTCCCTTCAAGGTCTGAGCAAGGCTAATGGAGAAGAGGGAACTCCACCACCAAGCTGCATTATTTACCTTTCCATTTGGCCTCAATTAATTTATTTTTCAATAGCATTCCACCTGGAAGGCAACAGGAATAACGCTCAGCTTTATAAAGAGCAAGATTCCTACCCTAAGGCTGTATAGGTTGTGAATTTGTTTTCAATATTTTACACAATTCCTGATAAGATCTCAACTGTCGAGATCAAATAAGATCAGCACCTGGGAAATCACTTCCTTAGCAGAGAGAATAATTGATATTTCCATAGGAGATTCTCAGAACAACAGGCTGGACCCCAGAACTCCAGAAAACACACCGCTTTGCTCTGGTTACACCAGCCAGTGTGTTATTTCCACAGCTCTCACACACCGAGGCTGGATCTGGTGGGTTTAAATTCTAACTTTAAGAATGTGTGCAGCTTTGAGGTCAATTAATATTGTCCTCAGAGGATAAATAATTCACACTATAAATAAGCAAAAACATGGATACTCCTATATAGATATAGGCCATGGTTGAATAAAGCACACGCTCTGATGAGAGGTTCATCTAGAGACAAAAAAAGTTTTGACAAAATCTCTACATTTGATCTTCTCTCATACTGCAGTGGTTAAAAACGGACCGAATGCTTCTTAGTTTTTTGTCGCACAGACAAAGCTCAGCTTGGTTGCTGTTTCTTTTAATTGAGAGAGGGAGAGGAATAAGTTAACCCTCATGGGATGGGAGTTTCTGCATTTCCCTTCGCTCAACCCAAGAGAGTTTGCAGGAAAAAAAAAGAATAATATATAAAGACTCATTAAATTATTCACAAATACAGCAGTATACTGTAGCAATGCCAAGTCAAGTGTGTCGAAGTCTGGGGAAAAAACAGAGCAAAGCCGCAGCGTTCTCTGTGGTCAGAAGACGAAGGAGGTAAAGTTTGTTTTGTTTGTTCAATGAAAACAGATCCCAACAGCAGATCTTCTCTTCCTCCAAATGACACAGCTCATTTTCATGCCTCAGCATAAATTACGTCACCTGCTTCCTCTTTTTAATGTAAATTTCAGAGTGACAAACAAACAAGAATGAAGCCGTAGCTCAATTAAAAATGAGGATTGTTACAGGTAGACTTCACATTGCGTTTCTTACCTCTGCATGTGCACAGTACTAACCGTCATCTCTTACACCATCTCTCTGACAGGGAGCGACATGACTCTCCTATCTCGTGCAACCAGCAGTTCTCATATTCCTGCCACATTACAATATTGATGCAACATATCAAGACCGGCTAGCAGCTCTTTGAAGTTGTCTTCAGGGGGGAAAGGCAGTGAGGAAAATTCCAAATTAAACATTAAGGATGCGAACATGTTGGCCATGCATTTGGAATGGGATCCATACTGCAATAGATTATTTTGTATTTAGTGGAGCAGCTCCCAGGAGTGTCAATATCAGAGGATTACAGCAAAACAAGAAATTAGCATTCAGTCCCCATCCTCTACACAGCCTGGTGTAGCTCTTCACGCGTGTGTTGGTGTGTGCATATAATTATTTGTGTTGCTGCCTGAGCATATGTAGTGTGTGTTCCGGCAGGACATAGATGATATCTGGGTTTGGCTGCATATAGCTGGACCTATGCACACCGTCACTGTACAGGTCAATCTCAATAAATTAAAACATCATTTAATGGCTTATTTGAGTAATTTGGCTAAAAAATGTTTATATATAGATTAATTACAAACAGCAATATATTTTAAGTTAATTAAAGTTGAAGATCATTATTTAAAGCTTAAAAATATCATGCTGAAAGATTGTTCACAGGGTGCTGTAATACAGCATATCAATGAAAAGATGAGTGGAAGGAGAAAGTGTCCAAAAGCAATTGAGATGTAATTGCAGCCTTAAGATTGTGAGTCATAACCCATTCGAGAAGCAGGTGTGTCTGCAGACATAGTAGGCGTTTTTCATGAGCCACACCTGGTTAGCTGAAATTAATATATGTAATTGGACTTTATTTTGAAGAAACATTGATAGATTCCTTCTCTGGTAACGGACTTACATTTAATTATCTAATTTCACAAGCTTAACGTCATAAATATTAGAAGACTTATTAAGCACTTAGATATGATAATGGCAGGTCCCGTCTCCTCCTGCCTCTCTTAACAGAGCATCCAGTCACATTTCAAAATAAGATCAACAAAATCACAGTGATTTAATAACCAGTGGTCCACAACCTAGTGCATGTAAACAACCGTTCATTTGCTCTGACATGAGCTCAAAGTGCGACACTACAGCTAGCTTACTAAAGGATCGTGTTTAAAAATAATAATGGATTAGTGGCTTAAGACCTGGTCACTGAAAAGAAAACCTAAAGATACTGGTGGAAAGTTTCTCAGGGTGAGTTTTAGAGCTTTTGTTTTTGAACGTTATTATGAAATACAGCACGCCACAGGCATCAAGATCTAGGTCTGCGCCCCACGCTGACTAACTGCATCTGAACAGCTAAAATAAAATTATTTACAATGGGCTATCTACTGACTGAAAGAAAGTGTTTATTTTTGCCAAAGCAACTCAAGTCTAGTTTTCTTTTATTATGCTTCTAGATTACAAACAGCCCACAATGGTATTAGCGCACACAACTCTTGTAGTAAAGAACTTTTTTGATTTCCATGCGTTTTCCATCATTGGAAAGCTTAGAATCCACAATTTCATAATCTGTAAATACCTCAAAACGCCCCAAGTTGTTCATGGTTTTATCCAAAACAGACACACCCTTCACATTACGATGAGCAAAGACAATGAGTTAAGAGACGAATATTTTCATTTCAGGTTCTATAGATTGCGTGTTACTGTGGGGGCAATTTCAAATTTCAAATGTGAATGCTTGCCAAGTGGTCCCAAGCCTGAAAAAGTTTGAGAAACACTGCTTCATAGTGATTCTGATTTCATTTTCCAGTAGGATTTGGTACCTGCCCACATTGCCAAAAGCACCAAACCCATCTTGACCATTAGTGACCATGGTATCACTGTGCAACTTTGACCAAACGCTGGTCTGACTTAAACCCCATAGAGAAACTATGGTGTAAACATGAGATAACAGAGTCAACAATGCTAACAAGATGAAGATCAGTGTTAAACCAGCCTTGGCTTTTTTAGCACCTCAGCAGCCATGCCTCGCTGCACTGATGCAATAATTCATGTGAAAGGAGTCACAAACATGCTGCATAATACAGAGACATACTTTTCTGTCCGTTTCTTATATATATATATAAATCCTTTTTTGATTAGTCTGATGCAAAATATCACCAAAACAAACAAAAATAAACACTTGAAATATTCATATTCCTCTCTGTGTGTAATGAATTTATTACATATCTGAGTTTATCTTAAAGACGTTCTAGGTTACCGAGTTGCCCCTGTGAGTCAGGGTCTTTAAACCCCCACGCAGGCCATCAGGGGATCTTTCTCATCAGGCTGATGTCGCTTGAGATTGGGAAGTAGATCGAGTTAAAATAGCAACAGTAGGTGGTCCTACTGAGATTTAAATGTCAAATTAACATTGACTATATATTCTTATAGAGGAGGGAAACAGGAGGAGAGCTGAGCTGGAAACAAATGAGAGCAGATTTTTTTTTTAACACTTCAGGGACGATCATTTCTGGAATTGTTCTGCCCTTCTACACTTTTCTGTCCAAAACTTTTACTTCATATATCTACATCTACTGCCTGTGTTGGTTCAAAGATAATAATGAAATAAAGATCCATTTCATTCTACATTTAAAATGCATGTGTGTGAGGATGTTCATGAGAAAATGAGCATTCCTTCCGTTTTCAGTCTGTCAGAGTCCTGGCAGTCATTCAAAGGTAACATTTTTCTACCAGGGAGAGCATGACACACACACCCCAAAAATGTTTCAGCCGTGTGTTCAGCCAACAGAGTCTGCTTAGTTGAAATTTAACACATTTTCTCTTTTTTCCTCTCCTCACTTGCATGCAGTCTTAAACTGACCGTGATTAAAATAATGTGTGTCAGTCTTACCTTTCCAGGGTCATCTTTGGAGCGAGGCACTTTGAGAAAACATTTGTTTAGCGACAGATTGTGCCGTATTGAGTTCTGTGAGGGAAAACAAAGAGAGAGAAAGGTGGCGAAGTAAGTAAACGTATCAAAAATGCTGATCGTACAAAGTATTTTGTAACAAAGAAAAAACACTGGTGCCCATAGCAACAAGTTTACACACTTTTACATCTGTTTTTCCCCATTGATTTACAGTCAAACAAGAGCTTAAAGACTGTGAAACATAGATTTCATCTCATCCAATGAACTCCATTTGGGCTGCACATCATATCAAATTCCACGGGTTCCAGAAATAGGAGCAAGAAGGAATCCCACACTGGGATGGCTGCTGATAGCTAGGCCTGATATTAATTAATGCTCTAGCAGCCTCCTGTGGGGCCTGGAAATAAATTATGTAGATCATTCTGAAAGTTAACTCATTACTGTGTTACGAGCTGGTCCACACTGGTGGATTGGGAGATGCATCCAGCTGCCTGATATGAAAGGAGGGATGGGTTTCAGAAACCATGCAGGTTAGATTGCAAAATCTAGGTCCCCCAGCAACAGAAAGACCCCCCAGTCCGCCACCCCATGAACCAGTTGCAGCCAGACCACCGGAGGGCTCGACATTGCCAATGGATCTGCATCCACTCCACTTTATGGACCGGCATTGACAGATGGTCACAATGAAATGCAAAGAATAAGCCGAGAGAGACGCTCTGTGAGAGACAAGAAACTCCACATTTCATGTTAGAGTTTCAGACCTTTACAGACTTAAATCAGCCAGGTTCTCAGTGCCAGGAAGGAATACAAATAAGAGTTTACTGCCGGTATTTAGGTCAGGCTTTAACTATAGAACCTGTAAGGATGAATGATTTATTGGAACATAGATGGAAAGATGAGTGGAAGGAACAAACACAGTAACGTATGGTTGGATGGATGTCGAAATGAACCAATGACCAGCAGAATGGATCAATTGACAGACTTATAGGGTCAGACATTGGGACAGGAAATGAAGTATTTACAATTTTCCATATTTAACACTTAGCCAGACATGAAAAGTCATAAAATTTAATGCTTTTCTGGAATGTGAAAGAACCCTGGATAGAGAGATAACTTCCCACTGATTCATCATAAAAGTTAACCACATCATCGGAGAGAGAAATGTTGTCAATCCCACTGGCTAAACCTCTGAATGACCACAATTCAGCCAACCCTGCTCTTTAATACAAAATTACGGCTTGGTGAAATATTCAAAGGAGCGACATTATGTATTTTCCATATAATGCCATTTTATAGGCCAACCAAGTAACTATGTTACCTTCAGCTGTTATGAAAATAATGTACATGTCAAATTTGATTTCACATCAAATTACATGTCTGACGTCTTGAAATTGGGGCTCTGTCTCTTTAAGAACCTCCTACCTTTACTAACACTCCCACTTCAGTAAGCCAAGACAAAAACCATGCCATCCATTGATACAGTTTGCAATCATTCTTATATCAAGCTTATATCGTCCAGCTGCTGCCGCTAGTCTGCAGGAGCAGAGTGCTCTGTGAGTTGGCAGCTCGGCTGGAGACTGCAGCTGAGAGGAGGAGTTTTGTGGAAATAGGCGAAATAGGCACCTCCAAATGGTTGCCAGAGGTGATTCAAGGATTTCTGAAACATTGAAGAAAGAATCAATCAACACTCCAGGTATGTTTTTGATGAGGGATTAACGTTAAAGCATGATGAAAAGCTCAAAAAAGTTGACTTTTCATAATACCACCCTCTTAAACAATTCTGAGAATCAAACCAGATATAAATCACCGTTAGTATGAGACAGACTTTAAAGCATGAAAGGGCAACCCTCCTCACCTCCAAGCTACACTCATCCTCCACTGTGTAGGATTCAGTGATCATTATTCCTTTAGTAAATCAGCTCATCCAAGGCTCTAGCTTTTGTGACTGAAATATTGAATTTCTCCCAAACAGAGAAAGGCCTTTATGCCGCCATGGGCTAAAACTGAGATTTCAGATTGCATATTGACACTTAGATTTTAGTATTCACTAAAAGGTCATTTCACTTAAAGAAAAAGATAACTACTCTCTTGTACAGAAACAGAGTAAACAGTTCAAGGTGATAACTGTGCTGCTGCTTTTATTTCATTTCATTTTGGACAGCAGAGCTACTAAAGTAAAAAGAAATATATCTGGAGTGGTTTGTTACATTGTATGCTGTAAAATTCACAACTAGTGATCTTCCAGCACTGACAATAAATTGAGTTTCAATATTACAATGATTTTATTTAAGCAACAAGCCCCATCGTCCTTTAAGTCCACATTGAGCACCAGATTTAAGTGAGTTTGAACATGGCTTGGTTGATTGTGTTCAGAACCTTTCAATCTACTGAGCATCTCTTGGTGGTCCAAAACAAAGTAAATATCCAAGGAGCAGAAGTTGTATGTATGAAAGTGTCTTGTTGATGCAGACTGGTTTGAAATGACAGAGGCAAATGTTGCACCATCAGGCAGATGGGATACAGCTGAAGGACCAAAACAAAAGCCACTGCTGTTAGCTGTAACTGCAGAGTCCAATTAAAACAGGCTAATCAAAAATGGACAACAAGAGATTGCCTGGTCCAAAGACTGTTCATCTCAGCTGCAACATTGAGATAGCAGGGTCAGAATTTGGTTCTGGTATCGGGGATGTATTGGTTTGGTAGATATTTCCTATTAGCACATTTTGGGACCATTAGTTTCTGTTAGGGGTGCAGTTTTCTGGTCGATTGCCAATTATCGTTCTACCTGCCAATTGCAATTTTCCCCCATACCATTTTTTTTGTCTGAAGTGTTGCTAAATGCAGATCACCAATCTCCCAAATTTAAGAAAACCACCGTTGATAAATCGGTGCACCACTAGTTCCTGTTGAACATCAATATACCCTCACAACCTACCTGTTATTACTGACTATTTACATCCCTTTCATGACAGGTGTTCCCCACCCTTCAGGGGATAATGTCACAAAGCACAGACAGTTTCACAATGAGTTCACTGTCCTCCAATATCCTCCACGGTCAGCAGACCCCAGTTCCATAGAGCACTTTTGTAATGTGGTGGAGCGGGAGATTTGCATCGTGAATGTGCAGTAGACAAACCTGCAGCAAATGCATGACGCTACCGTGTCAATATGGATTAAAATCTGAGCAATGTTTCTGACAGCTTGCTGAATTCATACAATGAAGAATCAGGGAGTTCTGAGTACAAAAGACGGACCAACCCACTTCTGGTAAGGTGTACCTGCTGCGGAGCGTAAATGTTTATAATAAAACGTAAAATTTCAGAATGCTTTTATTGTTATTGTACTGAAGCATAACAAAATTAATTTAGGTATAGCTCATCCATAGAAGGCAAGAATCAGACAGAACAAGGAAGTTCTAGTTATTTTGGCATATTTTTAAACCAAAAGTTGTACTTTTCCAGCCTCATATTAAACAACTTTTGGCCCATTTTAAATGTTCATCTGAGTGAATGGGTGGACAGGTGGACAAACATCGAGAGATGGATGACATTATAATCTATACATCTTAAACAAAAAACACAAAAGTGTAAAAATCACACTAGTTACAACAACTTATTTAAACTATCATGTTGACAATTGGACAGTTAAGTTTATTTTACATATTTTTTGTAATAAAAAAGTAGCAAAAATGATGTAGTAAAATTAAAGACATGAAAAATCCTTTCCTCACACCGTGACAATGTTATGGACACCTCATAGCATTATTATTTTGGCCACATTGCTCTCTGAGCTTCACATCGAGATAAGGAAGTGCTCTGGCTTGCACTGTGATCAGAACTCTGTGGTCTAAACGTAATTAAGCCACGGGCGCCTCACTTTTCCTACCAAGTGAGATTGTGCACAGCTGTGAAGCAGAAAAAAAAAATCCAAGCCTGCAGAATCAGATCTCAAATGTCATGCAGACTTGACAAATAGATCCACTGAGACCCCAGTAACCTGAAGACTCCAGGGCAGCCGAGGTAAACGGTTAACCTTATTGTTGTGTATTTGCTGATGCAGCCCACTTGAACCAACTCTGGCATTTCTGCAAAATACAGCATGAAGATAAATGTTTTGTTCTTCTGGTTGCATTTCCTCCCCTACTCCAACAATAGTAAAGCCTCAGCTTGGATGAACATAGCAAAATGCCTCATCATGCATAGTGGAGAGTGACAAACATAAGACGTTCTCTGCTTCGTTAGCCAATGCTACTTGGGATCCCTGAAATGTGTAGAACCAGAGAGGATCTGATGGGACGGTTTCTAAAACAAGCTTCACAGTTCCACAGAACCACAAGCACTCCACAGACATTTTCCTCCACAGTCTGCGTCTAAAAATGGGGGCCACCATCTAATGCCACGCAGATGGGAGGTGAAGAGAGGTGGCTCGTTCCATTAAGGAACGTCTGTTTGTTCTAAATCATTGATACAGTCAAGCGGGAGTGGCTTGGTGCAACATCAGAAGTTTATTTTTTAATGAACCATGCTTTCCTGCTCCGCTATGCTCCTGCTGGGCCATAAGAGATGAAAAACTAAGGATATAGTAAGCAGGTCTGTGCAAAGTACAAAGTTCCTACACAACTTTTATATCCCTTCCGACCCCCAGCAAACTATTTCCCTAAAACCTCCAGAGTTCCAGGTCTATATTTTAAAACCTGATGAAAAAATTTCACTATGGAACTATAGCAGATCTTCCTATAGTATGCAGGCTTTAAATATGTAGCATATTTAAATGAAACGGCAAAGATGACAATAGAGAAGAAGGATAAAGAAAACTAGAAGTCTGCCTCTACCCCTGCAGAAAGAAAAAAAACTAATTGGAAGGGCGTCTAAAAGTAGATATAAGGAAAGAAAGACAGAAGATAGGAGTACGCTTGTCACAATAAGCAATTAATCAATGGGGCTAATTTGTTTACACAGATATCATAATCCATTTTATTTATTGTTTTGGTTGTGATGTTTTATTTTCGATATTTAAAATATGTTCCAGTTCGAGTGTGAAGAGGACTTCACTAAATTAAAGTTCATCAGTGATTGAGAGGGCAAACTTGCATTTTTATGCAACTGTCAACACATTATTACTTGAAAATCGTTTATGGCGATAATTACTGGGGCAATTTATCATTCAGTAAAATGAGTTATTGTAACAGACCTAGACAGGACACAATCAAGGGAGGATAGCAGGAAGAGCATGATGGACAAAGGGACATGAGCCAAGAAACAAAAAGAAGAAAGGAACATTTAGACAATGGGAATAAAGTGTTGAAATTCACTTTTTCTTTTTAGACACTTTTCCCCCCATACATATCCAGACCTGAAAGATACTGCAATCACATTCCAGACTTGTGTAGGAACCCTGGAGACAGCAGGTTATCAGCAGATATGAAGCAGGTATGCAGATCTACGGCAGAAGGAAATTAAGTAGGAGGAAGAGGTCAAAAGGTGTTAGCAGACGTACACAGAGTGAGAGAGACAGAGCTCTCTGCAGGGGGTCTCGCCCAAGTGCAGCCTAGCATCTTACCTGCAACCCCCACAGAGTTCTCTACATCCAACCTCAGAGTGAGCCTTTGAGTGTGTGAGTGTGTGTATGTGGGATACTTCCTACACACCTTACAAGCCGCGTGCGCACACAGGAACGTGTCTCCGAACAAATGGCGGTGATTTAACTCACCAGGACAGTAGTGGAGGCGTAGGCAGCTCCGCCCTCACAGCCAGCACCCCCCCTCTTCCCGCTGAGAAGCGCCGCAGCTCGGCAGAAGGGCCGCCAGGGAAAAAGTAGGTCAGGCTGACCTCTGAGCTCGGCGTGTCAAACGTTCAGAGTGAAGCTGAAGGGACAGGCCGTGTCAGAGCCCTGCTCCTCACAGCTGGGGAGGAAGAGGCGCCCCGCGCACCCGGCCGGGAACCCAAGGGAGAGAACTCAGCAGGCTGCTTATACAGACGAGCGTATACACAAATATACCAGCCATGACGTATAGGCGACGAAGACCAGCAACTGAGGGAGAGGAAGGCCTCGCAGACTGGGCCGATGTGAATAAATCAATGCCACTCTATGTTTGAGATCTTGCCAGCTTCCCACCATCTATTTGTAACTTCATGCCTCCGGACAGAGCGTAAAGAAGAGGAGGCTTTATTCAATCAACGCTCGGTTATGCAGTTAGAAGTCGGAAATTTAACTGTCAGTCTGTAAATGCATAATTACCCGAGGCAGTTCCGAGGCCATGCAAGAGTTTGAGATGATAAAAGTTCAAAAAAACCTCAAATGACAATGTCAGAGAACACAAGGGTGAAATATTTGACTTTACTACCAGAAAATCTAAAAATATAGAAATGATGCAATATAAATCAAAATGAGCACTTTTATCGCCTTTAGTTTTTAACAACTCTTCTGGCACAAAAAGGCCTTTGAGTCTCACTCTCAAAACAGAATTATGAATGCCTGTTATGGATGATGAAGTGCATGCAACAATTGTTTGGATTCAGGTGTTTAGCCCTTTTTGGGCTACGGTTTCCACTAAATACTTCTTGTATTAACTAGCACGGTGTGCCTTGCAGTAGCGTTTTACCCATGTGTTTGTCGCTCTGATATCCCAGTTTTGTTTTTGTCTCGATTTCTGCAGGTGTAGAGGCAGATTTCTAGTTTTCTTGTATTATCTTTATTCTTCTTTATTGTCATTTCTGCCGTTTCATAATAACATTTTGCCCCATCTTTCTTCCTTTCTTTTGCATCTCACTAAAACTTATTATAGATGGTAGCATTAGCTTTTAGAGCGCAGGGTGTCCTAGGTTTTTACAAAGTAAAAATTGCTGTTTAATCTATTTGATGAGATTGTTTAAGGGCTATGAAATGTGTCTGTAATTGTAAAAGTAATGTCCATAACAAGAGCTGCTCAGAGACGAGGCAAAAATAAAGAAAAAATATGCAGAACTGAATTAAAATTTTTGGAAATATAGTCATAAGAGTGTATAAACTAATGTAAATCATTAAGTTGCCACTGAAATAAAATAACATTTCTAAACATTAAAAAACAAATCCTTTTATCAATAAACTAGATGAAAGAAAGCACCACAGGGTTTTTGGAAGAGAAAAAACAGCGAAGTCGTTTCACCAAATCTACGACCTTTTCTGAAGAACTGGTGCAGTGAGTGGAACCAAAGCAAGCACTTATGCAAGCTGTGCTGGTTGGAAAACAGGAGCCGAGTTTCTGACCTGACAGCAGGTCTGAATGGAACGGGGATTTGAAAGACTCGAGAGCTAGTACCGAGGAGGATGTGTTCAAAAGCAGCCTTTGAAGGAAGATCTTTGAGGTCAATGAAGGAGAGAGAGAGGGAAGTAAGATACAAACAGAGAAGGGGAAATGAAAGAAAGATAAGGATAGGTCTGTTTTAATTAAAAACTGTGTTTTTTTTCCCAATGAGACGATCTTAAGCCACGGCACAAAAGAGTGACCTGTGTCAAAGTCAAAGCGGTGAAATATTATGCAAGCCTGTCAAACACAATCAGCTTCTGCTTTATTATAGTGAAGGCATCAAGAATAAAACTGTTTTTTACTGTTTAAGCTCAAGAGGCACAAAAAAAAAGACTCACCCTGCTTAAAATAAAATCAAACCAGAGTTCTAATAGAATATAAATGTCAAACATATAAACCCATACTTCCTTTCCTAAAAGTATCCGTATCATTTGAACTTTGATTTACATTACAAGAACAAACGTCACAGTAATTTGTTACAACAGATCAACACAAAGTACTTTTGTTCATCTCCTTTTACTAAACTGCCCCTAAATAAAATGCATCTAATTAGTGGGGCTCATAATTATGATGAATAAATGTGCTAGAGTGGCTCAGTTATGACCAGACTGAAATACAACTTTGACCAATCTTTACAGACGTACTAGATTCAATTAGATTGAGTTCCTGTGTAAAGAAAGATGAGAAAAATGTTAGCGTAGTGCATTTGTAAAGTTTCAAGAGATATACCCAAAAGAGCTGCGGTGCAACAGTAACACTTATTAATTCATTAGTATTAGTACACTCAGGGGGTAGAATGAAAGTACCTGCACACCATCACACTTTAGATTTTTATTCAGATTTTATTGGTTGATTTAGCGGTGGCCATTGATCATCAGTAATTGTGATAAATGTATTAAAAATATTGATTTATTGTCACAATAAATGCCAATTAATTATGTTAAAAAACTGTACTTATTGTCAGGATTGATAGTTGTATTTTATTCTCCATTTGTTTAATGAAAGCGTCAAGAAATACCAATAAATTTTAAAATTTAGTTACCATGTGTAGCTTAGTGATAGAAATCACACTTCTTAATATGTACTAAAGAAGAGTATTGCAAGTGGTTTGTTTTTCTAGAGCACTATTTGTGTTTGTTGGGATATACAATCAGTTACCTAAAGAAATACGTAATAAATAGTTCTTATTGTCACTTTTGTCATTATCACAATAGTACCACACAATATTGTGATAACATTTTAACTCCAAAATTGTATCTATTCAAGGAGTAGAATGAAAACAGCTGAACACCACACATTTCAGATTTTATTCCAATTCTGTGTTGGTTAATCACAAAAAAAATCTAATAAAATACACTGAAGCTCAAACAAAACAAAACAAAAATCAAGGGGTATGAATATGTTCGAGGCGCTGCAGGTCTCCTCCCAAAAAGAAACAGATCTTTGTAAAGAACAAGGCCACACTAAAGTCACCGGTGAGTGAATCAGAACCGATACAGTAACACATTCATATCTGCGGCGCAACACAAAGGCTCACCGGTACATGACTGTATTTTTAGGCCTTTGCTATTTCGTAAGGACCCTGTGACATGCCCACCAACACAGAACGTAGTCCTCAGCCTCGGGGATGTGCACCCGGACCAGGGAATGTAGCACCTTCACTGTCTATTTGTAGTGGGTGTGGGAAGGCATGTGGGATGCCACAGCATTTACTCAGCAAGGGTTAGGGAGAAAAAGGCTCAGACAGGCAGGTGGAGGAGGTTTGCTCAGGTAGAAATCACAATCACAAGAGCTCTGATACCGCTTCAACCCTGCTCTGCGATTATAAAGGTTGTTTTTAGTATTTAGTTTTATAAATATAAGGCCATTATCAAAACCTTACTGTTTTAAGAGTGGCGCCCTACAAGAATGGCTTATAAAATTGCTTGTGTTAGTGTTGAGCACTTCTAAAAGACATACTTACTACAGTTAACAGAGATTTCTTAGTATGAACCTTTTTTCTTCATCATAGTGATATAGCCAAGATGCCTGCCAAGGCTCGCTGCCCAGTGTACCACAAAACCTGCATTTATCAAAGTCGAGAGACCTAAAGCTCACACTCAAATACCAATGAAGTCAACTATAACGATTTTCACCTTTTTTCCCCCATCCATCTTCAAAGGCATTTGATCTGCCTCCCTTGGCATCTCGTAGCTGCGTGTTGGCATGCCTGGTTTAAAACCTCTCACTCTCTGATCTTTAAGCACTTGTATGTTGATTAAATAAAACATGAAGCACTTGCTTACCAGCTGAAAAAAAATATATACATATTTACGTGGGTCAAATCTGTCATAAACATACATAAACAAACTTGTCAGTGCAAAGAGCACTCAATTTCAACATCCACAGAAGACTGGGACAGAAGGTCAGAAGAAATTAAAATAAAGAAATCAAACTGATGACTGAATTTTGCCATCTGCACCTTTGTTATCTACTGTCAGACTCTGAGGCATTATAGTAATTAAAACTCAACAGCCACTTTTGCAGAAGTACATGACACTATGGGGAAATGGTATAACCCCCATCCCCCTTAACAGGGGGCATTTGGCAAAATTAAACTCATTTTTCATAGCAGGACTCATTTAGTGAACGCAATACATGCAAGAAAGAAATTAGTCTGATAAGGGATTACATGCGAACTTTAGAAGTTGTCAAAGTAGTGGCAGGAGAAATGTGGAACATCATAGATACAACTGGTAAATGCTCAGTTGTTTTATTTTCATTAAAAAAAACAGCAAAGATATGAAAGGTTTGCTGGTCTCCATGCAGAAGGTAAAAGGCGTAGCTACAGAAGCAGCTACTCTCTAAACCTCTTAAGCAAATACAGCATCATCCAAGCGTCCAAAATCCCCTTGAACTTTCTAAGATTTTGTCACATTACAGCCATAAACTTTAGTGTATGGCTGTAATTTTAAAAATCACAATTGAGGTACTGCATAGTTTTGATGCAGAATAAAAATGATGCGCGAGTTTAATGTTTTTTTAGACAAAAGTCTGCACTGTTTTGTACTCAGCTCCATTTGAGTCAGTACCTTGTAGAAACCGAATGATTAGGGTCGCTTTTCTGATGGAAGGTGAACCCTCTGACCCAGTCTCAAATCATCGGAGTATCTAACAGTTTTTCCCCCAAAGACCGACATTTATTTCTCGCCATTCATTTTTTTCCCTAATAACTCTGACCAGATTTCCTGACCTTCTTGAAGGGAAGCATCCTCAGCATTATGCTCCCACCATCAGAGAACCGCTTTAGTGTTTCTAAAGCCGCTCCCTGCATGACTTGTGGCAAACAGAACTTCTTATAGCTTTCTTTCCACTTCTCTTCAATAACACAGATTAGTTTAATTGATGGCTAACAGTTGTCTTGTTAACTGATTCTAATACATAATTATTTAGTGACATTAAAGCAAAGAGGCCAATTGCAGTTTTCTGGCAGATAGGCAATTACAATCTTTAAGATGCCTGACCTGTCGATTCCGATTTTGGCCGATACCAGTTTCTTTTGTCTGAAATGTTGTTAAATGAGGCAATAACGTCACAGAGCTGGTAACAGTGGGGTGACTATTGTTAACTGCAAGCATGTGGACATGACCTGGTGGGCCAGTCTTTCAGTAAAACCTCTCTGGGTAGAGCGAAATAGGTCAGTGATTGGTTTTTAGACCTTTGCTGAGGTAGATAAGATCATTGGATAAAATCGGCTTCACACAAGTATCGGCCAATCACCAATCTCCCAAAATTAAGGAAATCGCCACCTATAAATCGATGCACCTCTAGGTGCAAATCCATGCCCAACTTCAGATTTTAACTTAGAAAACAGAAAAAGGAAAACCTTCCATACTTCCAGTATTACATAAAATACCATTTATAATACACCGTTTGTGGCTGCTACTTGATACAGAAAGTTTCAGGAGATAATACCATTTTAACGTTAACATGACCAATTCCCAATGTTCTTACAGGACCTCACCTTCTCCATATCAACCAGCATCTGATACAGATTAACCACAGAACCCGAACACAGCAGAGGTGGATCTGCTCTGCCTGATTGTGCAGAAGTCTTCAACATCATACAGTACAAGCAAAACGATCGAATTTCATCAGCCAAGTAATTTTGTTCTGGGTAATTCAAGGATACTGCAACTTACTGAGCTCCAACAATAGGCTGAGCTAACAAAAAAGCCCCATAGTTCCCTCATGGCTTCTAAGAAGTTTATGAATGCTGCACCAAGGATGTTCCCTTTTCAACAGAGGCAACGGGGTTAAAGACCAAAATTTCTACCACAAATGCTCTGAACTCAATTTCGCTAAGGCACAGCATCCAGATTCCCTTTTCTAACACTTTTTTTTTTATTTAAGGCCAACCTTGAAATAAAAATAAACCAAGAGAAATTCTAGAGAGGGAAAAAAGCCTTGTGCATTATTTTCCAGTTGCACTCAAGGTTACAACGCTGACTTGAATGCGACATTTGAAATTCGAGCATTCCCCTTTTAAATTGGGAGTCGATCACTGTAGATGTGAAAAGCTGTGGGGAAAATTCCCTTAATGCAATGCTGAATGGCAAGTCACACCACCACAAAAGCCCCAAAGCACTCGCATGAGGCCTATTTGATCAAAGTCACTCAAAAAGCTATCAGTCTTTGTCTCCTTTGCTTTTTTTGCAATATTTTTGTGTCTCCTCCACCCCCATCTCACTCAAACGAAACCACACAGAATAAAAATGTTTTGTACAACCTCTGGTGTTGCTAAACTTGCTCCGTTATTGCATGCTGCAGCGTGTAGAATTGTAGCATGATTCCATTAAGTGGGTTATTACAGAACATCCCTGACCTCTACCACAATGATTGTCCAGACAACTTCAGAAATAGGTAGCTCTGAGTGACGCAAACACAGCACAGCAACAATTAAAGTTTACAAAAAACACCAAGTCAAATATGAAGACAGACTCGAATAAAAACATATCACTAGAAAAAATTTTAAAATGTGAAAGATTCTTAAAAATATATCAAAACGTCAAACTGCAGATTAAAAATATGACTATGAATATCAAACAAAATCACAACTATGTATACATTTCTCACAATTTAATGAAAGCATCAATAAACAGCAGAACATTTTCCTATTATCAGCTAAAGGTAATTAATGGATTACGGAGGTTTACAACTTGATGCTCCGACAATAAGCTGCATTGAGCAATGTTTTAAAATGTAATAAATAGATTTAGCAGTTTTTGCTACACATTTTATGCAGTATATGTCTAATATTTCCACAAATGACACCAAGAGTTTAATATATATATTTTTACGAAGTCACTTTTTCAACAAGTTGCAAACTAATTTTGCTTTTCTACATACTTTTCAATAAAAGATGATTGAAGAGTTGTACATCTATTGAACCTAAAAACAAAAATAAAATTGTTTTTAATTAAAAATATCTAAACTGTGTAAGAGTAGATCTTAATTTATTAATTTACTTCAAAGGGACATGTTGCTTTTGTGGCTCTGAACTAAATTCGTTCAGCAGACTGAAGATAAAAATGGCTCTCAGTGTCGTAAAGGTTGCTGATCGTGGCATTAGATGAAGCTGAATGCATCATGTGAGTTTCTGCTAAATTACAATTTGTCTTAAGTTGGCTAAATGGTAGATATGTTCAAGGAAGATATAATTATGTAATTTTTTTTCTACAAGTTTCTCAAATCCCGTCTAATTAATATTACTTGAGATGCACCAATTCATCTACCAGAGTCAGGAATCGTTTTTCAATTTTCATTTGATCACCTGATCAAATGCTGACAACTATTTGTCTTTCCTATTTATTAAAATTAGAACTAAGGCTGGACTCAATCTGTGGACACAAACCAAATCCATCTACTTTTAATGAATTTCTTTATTTTTAGAATAAAACAAATCATTGCATATAGCTGAGGATGATGCCTTGTTGCAGTACTTCTTTTCCCTTGGATTCAGCAACGACATTGTCATCTTTCAGCCCGATGAGTGCATTTCATTTTAATAATTTAAAATGAGTAAAAATATTGCCGCATTAAATCTATGTACCCGTTCAGTGAACACATATTGGTAACCTGCTCCCTTAAAGGCTGCACAGAGCTGTAAATCGAGTGAGTGATGCTGGGTCGCCCTCCCTTTCTCCGCGACTGCAGAGGCAGCGCAAGGCCATGAAAGATTGGAAGCAAAGTGACGTCCTCTGGTTTATCCTCCCTGAAAGCCTTCGCATGCTCTCAGTTCCACATGAGGGATCTGATGAAAGCCATTTGTCAGTACGCCACTTAATTATCAGCCAGAAGAGGAGCCTCTGATGCCATCCTCTGACGACGGGCTTACAGCCGCACGCCGACAATGGGCCACGCTAACAATGAACAACCGAGCTGCTCATAATGACGATGGGATGGTGCCAACTATCCACTTCAGAGTCAAAGAAATGGCGAACCTAACACAAGGAGTGGTTTCTACTTCAAATTCAAAGTTTTTTCCAGCTCATTAGAACTTGTGTAATGAAATATTTCAGAGGATTGACAGTGTTACAGAAGAGCCAGATGATGTTTTGACCTTTTGTTTCTGCCCGTCTACACAAAGGTGTTCAATATGAATGGAAGCATTAGTGTGAACTTAAAAATAGTCGTATGAACTCCTTTGACCTGCTACTTCTCCTCATTCTTTTGACTACAGAGCTGGTTTATAACTAAACATAAGATTACGAGAAGAGAGGCTCATCTTTTGTTTTCCTCCTGCAGCTCAACTCTTACAGACACTGAAGTCAACTCAAGTTCCTGGGAATGTTTGGCCTGAAGCTTTTACTTTGGAGGAAACAGTAAGACATTTATTATTGTGTGCATTAATGTGATACGATTCACAGCTACACATTTACCAGAGGCATTAGCATTTAGTGACAAATGGCAATTATTCAACATTAACCTGGGATTTCCAATAGTATACAGGCAGCAAAAAGTACATACATTTATGACATATATTCCATTTATGAAACATGTAAAAAAAAAGAGTTTGTTTTCTCTGTGTAGTATGGTGCTTTTCTAAGAATATTCTAAACCATTTCTTTCAACTAAATACACTAGAAAATGATCTAACTTAAATAAATTGCTTCAGCTGGTAAGAATTAATTGAATTAAGTTCATCTGAAGAACTTGACAATTTTATAAACTTAATGGATTAATTTGGATACTTATTTCAGTGCTACCAACTTAAGTAATTTATTTAAGTTTGATAAACTACTCCTTTTTCAGTGTCGGACAGAAGGGAAACCTACAATCTCAGTTGTAGTTGCATGCACATGCATGTGTTACATCATATGCATGTGATGTAATGTTTTATGAATACAAGAAAAAAAGAGAATTCATGTTTATTTTTCACTTACTTTTCCTTTACAAATAATGGACACGTTTTTTGGCATCTGGACAAGCTTAGATCATCTGCACTTGATAATCTAATGTAATTTAATTTCTGACATCTGGATTGGATTATTTTAATAAAATAGTAAATTATTTTCTTTTATTTTAATAAAATATTCTCTAAAATACAGTTTTTGATCCAAGATAAATTTAGTTTGTAAAAAAAAACCAGCGCTCTGTTTAGCATTTAAGTTGTTTCAAAAAAATATCAAGAGGTTGTACTTTGGAAAAAATATTCCGTATATATCCACATTTGGAAAATAATCAAACCCAATTTCCAATTTTAAGATTGTGTAGGAACCTGGGGTTAATTAATTGGATCAAGAAAGAATGGATGAAAATCATTCAATGTTAATTTAAATTACATGTTGTAGCAACAAAGGTACATTGTGAGCCGACAGAGGAGGTTAATGGTAGCTAAAGGAAGACATAAATCCTGTGAAGTAGTAACTTAGCAGTTGAATTTATAGAAGAAGGTTTTGTTTATGAACAATGAACTGGGTGTCATTATCAACATGCAGCTTCATTGTCTCAGGGGAACACTTGTCTGAAATAATTATAAAATAAATTACAGAAGTGCGGCTAAAAGCACATTTTGTAAGGCGAGGACATTTCATCAATAATTTCTAATCACCTCATTCTTTAGTATTTTTGCAAGAGTTCGATTCAAATTGTAATAAAGCATTATCTTTATATCAGATCTAAAAAAAAAAATGTTCTGCCAGCCCTAAAACATGTACATTTTCCCAGGCGCTAAACCTCAAATAATCTACATAATATGCATCAGATTTGATTTCCTTCTGAAAGCGAATCACAGACCCACTCTATAGTCCATTAGCCAAGTTAATGCAGAGCTACCAGACTTGCTGACCCATTAATAATACATCGCAGTGGTCAAAAGAGGCCAGACACCTCTGTGCACCCTTTCATCCCTCTACATGGCCACATTAATGGACTAATTCAGATGCAATTAACTGGTGAGGAGAGGCTGTGGCCTTGCGGCTGGTGAAGCGCGAGCTGAAGGGGCTTAAAGCCAGGACTTGGATTATAATCACTGTGAACAAACACATGAACACACACACAGACACAAAACTATTTACATACCATTAGAGGAGCGCCTCAATAGTGTGCTGAAAAACCTCAAGAAGCGTTTCCAACTCAATACCAAGAAGGAACGCCAAAATGCGACATTTTTTAAACCACAACACCTCCTGCACCAGCAATGCAATTTAAATTAGAGTCTTTTGTTTTCAACAATTGTGCAAATATAATAAAAAGACAGAAGGATTAAAAAAAATACGACCTTCCAAGGGGGTCATAAGGACTGATCAAAGATGTGGAAGTAGCAGTAAAATTGCGTAAAAATGAATATATAATAGGAATGTGGGAACAGTAGCAAACAGCCAGGTTTCAAGGTGACTTTTGCACATCTTATTCCTGCTGCAGCTGCAAGAGGTTCAAAATGATATGTCTGAGCCAGAATGTGACTAATGATCCACAAGCCATTATATATGCTGAGGCTAAAGTAACTGATGAGGATAATGATGACATTAATAAAGCTTCATGCAAGATTTCTGCAAGTTTCAGTTGGTTTTCAGCCTCTGTTATAGAACAGTTATTTAAATGCATTATTAAGTTTTAAAATCAGAATACTAAAATTAACAGCACAGTTAGTATATTTTTAAACTGGACGGTAGTGTCTTTTGCTGCCTGATCTGCATATGCACACTGCGTGGGGTGATTGAAGTCGACCCACCGATAGTTTACAGCTGAATATGGCTGACTGTAAGCCACACTGCTCTGATTCCATGATCTCGGCTGCTTGGTCTGAAAGCACACATGGTGGTTTTGCACGATGCGACTCAACAAACTGATCTGTAATGGAGGGATTATAGCTGCGGGTTTATTACTGAACTATGATCCAAATTGTCTATAATTGTTGTGATAGATAAAAAGTTACTTTTTAAGCAAAAGTTAGTCACATCCAAGTCTTTTTGAAGGTTTATATTTGGACTATTTAACACTTAATATTCTGCAGAAACCCTTGTTAGTTTTGGATCTGGCTCATTTTCGTGCATCTTAACATATGGAAAGCTGATATTACCTCAACAAGTTCTGAGACCAGTTAGTACAACAATCATAAAATTCAGTGTAATATGCATTAAACACTACAAACTGCATAAACAAGCCTAACTTATTTCTGCAGTTTGCAGACAGATAAAAATGGGTGATGCGCTCTAAATGTTCACTTGCCCACTCACTACAACACACCTCGGTTTTCAGGGTGCAATTAATTTTTGTTGTTTTAACATGAAATGTTTTTAAAAATATTTTTGGCAGTTGTAATTGACGAGCAGGTTGCAGCAAAAAACTTGGGTATCAGCAAAAAATGTGGTCATTTTTATCCCAGCCTTAATAATCTCCTAATGAACTGGTTTCATGTGTTTTTGCTGCCAAAAACTCATGCAATGTTCTCACATTGGTCTTAGCTTATAGACTGGAGTAATGTGCTCAAACTGCGACTTTTTGTGTTCTGCAACTAAAAACTTTTGACATTTGACATTTTTGACTTCTCAAAGTAGCACAGAGAATCCCTCTATTGATTTATTGTAGTTTTTGTCCAGTTTTCATTCCATTTTAATAAATTACCAAAGCAAAATTAAACGCTGTGGCCTTTGGACAAACAACATGCAACATGAGTTTTTAGCAAACACTGGCCAGAAACCTTTAAAACCTTTTAAGTAAAAAAAATTTATGAAATTCACTATTACCTTTGTTTTCTTTTCATCACAACCTGTTTCTACTCAACAAAGTTGCTGTGAAAACCCATTTTTTGGTTCCTCCCAGATCTGACGGTGACAAATGAGCAATTAGAGGAGCGATATTCATACGTCCCATTCATGGCTCTGATGACCTGGGATTAGCCCCGTTGATGCCAAATGCGAGATGCGAGAGATGCGCCTGTCAATACAGGCGCCTGGCAAGGCAGTGCGGCCCTTTCTGGCACGTCATCCATCACTGGTTCCGCTCGGCTGCTGCAGCTGTGTCACTGTCCCCGCTCTGACAGACCGCTGACCCCACTAAGGACGCAGCAGCAGGATGATCGGATGACACTCTGGGAAAAGAGACAGCCATCCTGGTTCTCTGACAAGGCAGAGAGCGAAGAGAAAAAAACCTTTTCCTACACCTCGTACTCATAGCGACATAGTTCTCAATAAGCAGGTGTGAATATCAGGAGTCATGGGGAAAAATGCTGCTTCTACATTTTTATCTGAAAGGAAAAGAGCAGGGCTATGATGAGCAGAGGAAAGCTGTTAGCTGCAGGAGGCTGGCCCTGAAGGTGACAGGTGTTAAATAATTGCCAAGGAGAAGAAGGAGGGTGGATGAAAACAAGACAAAATCTAACACTGACCAGTTTTCCACATTAATTACTTGCCATGCAGATTTCATCAACATGCCAATCATCTGGTCCGATCTGCTTTTTTTTAAAATTCTCATCAGATGTAAGTGACCCACAGTGTGGATGTCAGACTGTATGGGTGAGATGCCAGCGCTACTTAGTGGCTTTTCATCACATGTAGAGACGCAGAAAGAAATCAGTCGAGGACCAGAGTCTGATGGCTAGAACTCAAAGACCCAATCTTTTTCCAATGAGTGAACGAAACACCCGACAACACTCTTCGATGTGGAAGTTCTCACTGTGGTAATGCGAACTATTTTAGGTATCAGGAAGTTGCTTAAAATAAAGTCAGTCAATATAAAGACAAAACTCAGTTTAAGATATAAAAAAGTAATTTTAGGAGGCTTAATGGTGAAATAGACTCCATTTTCAAAGACTGTTTTTGGTGAAAGTATGAAAGAAATGGTTTGGGTATCTCATCCCTCTATTGTGACAGAAATTGCTCTGATATATACTGTATATATATATATACAGTATATACTATATATATATATATATATATATATTCTTCTTTTAAATAAAGAATACAGGAAGACATAAAAGAAAGGAGGGAGGGTCCAATAAGTTCATATTTCTGCCTACCTCCTTTTTAAATAGTTATCTAAACATTTATTATTGCATTTGAACTGTGAATGTGAATATGTTTAATAAATGTTAAATAAATAAACTAAACTAAGAGGAAGAATAGATTTCCTGTAAGAAGCAAGATATCAGACAAAAACTGTCCCTTGTAACATAAACTTGTTTTATTTGCCGTTTTTGTTGTATTGGCCATCAATTTTCAGAAAATAAATGCTTAAAGTCAAAATTCTTTTATCTGGAATTTGAGAGAGTGCCAGTAATTTCCAGAAAAATAAAATACAGAATTTTACTATTATAAAAGCAAACTTAAAAATGTTGAAATGCTCTTCTCTCAGGCAGAATCTGCATCAGCAGGTCAAAGCTTTAAAAAACAAGCGCAGTCTTAGGCTGTTCTTGACTTGACAGCCTCTTCTAATTAGTCCTGCAGCCCATATCCTTTTCATTTCCAAAAGGTAAACGCTATGTGCACGCTACGGTGATGACAGATCAATTAGCTGCAGGCTTCAGAAGAGGTAACGGCTCCTCAGGGAGAGCGGGCTTGCATAATTAAGAATATTATTAATTATATTTAAAGACAAAAGGGTTACAAATAAGAAAATGTCTGGAAAGAATTGCAACATAAGACTGTGCATTGTGTGCAGAGACCACCACAGCGGCAGCGTCTCCTGCTCCAACTCAGCCTGGATTAATCTAACAGGGCAGAATCAGTGTTAAAGGGAGATTGCAAGGACTGCACTCTATTTATAGAAAGCACAAATCATTGCTGTACCTCCTTCCTTCCGTCCTAGTCCTCCTCATCAGGGCAAAAAAAAAATCTGTGTGCACACAAGAGGCAAAAGGAACCATCTGTGATCCCAATGTAAACAAAGGTCAGGTGATATTAACAACTGAGAAATCATTAGGTTGCCAAGCCATTTTCAATCTGCCACTGTGGATGTACTGAATTTCTGGAAGGGAGGACTTTACTTTACTCAATCAATAATGGCCTACATTTAGAATGATCAAGCTTATAACCCAACATATAAGGTCAAAGATATTCATAACACTTTCAGCAATTTGTTTTGAATAATCCTGTTTTATTTTGCAAAAGCAGTGGAGTAATGCCATTAAGTTTGAAGTTAATTCAAAGGACAAAGAGCTAAACTTGCAGCCAGATGCAAAGAAATACAAAACATGTTCATTATAAAGGAAACAGATGCAGAAAAAGGAAAGTATTACAGTTTAAATATTTCTAGCCAAACACCAAACATTTAGAAAAACGTACTTCATTCTGAATGCTTAAAACCTAAGTTATCACTAAAACATTTTATACTTTGCTTCTATAAAATAGTACTGAAAATGTGATGTCCCAAAATGTACAGCATCTAAAACATAACTGAAACGCATTTTTAAAATATCAACATAATATAGATGTGTTGTATAAAAACAGGCAAAAAAAAAAAAAAAAAAGTTTTCAGCTCACAAAAAAATACTACACCAAATTATCAAATTATCTAGCATGCCTACATGATGTAATTAAGCAACTTCAGATAAAGTCTCACCAAGTAAAAAACCTCTGAACCTTTGAACAAGAACACTGGTCAGAGATCAACAGGCGATCGTGTCTTTACGTTACATGAACCACCGATGCTTTCTAGAAATTACTAAAGGGGCGTGGCAGGTGGGGAAGCAGCAGAGCAGCTAGCGTGTCTGTATCGACTTCAGCATATCTCATTATCACGGGGGAGGAAGTTCTCTGAATCAATTGATGACCGTGATCAGCAGCTTTTTACGACTGGCTGTTGCATCACATCCAAGTGAGCAGCGAGAACAGATGGGAGGGAGCTGCTAACAGCTAATGACTGCTTAAAACGATAACGCAAGTCACATATATGTGTGTGTGTGTGTATATATATATATATATATATATATATATATAGCGACTGAACAGTGAAACCAAAGCAGTGCTTGTCAAAGTGACGGCTAGAGTTTCAACTAGAACTGCAGCCAACATCTCTATACAGGCCTGCAGGCCACCAGAGGAAGCAATAGAAGCCTCAGGCCTTTTATGTACTGCACTGCAGTCAGCACTTCACTCGGCGCAGTGTGGGGACAGCAGCTCCTGCCAAAATCTATCCATGCCAAGGCCTGCCAGCTTGCTCTCCCCACCCACTCTAAGGGCCAGAGCGTGAGCGGTGGGGTGCCGGTAGGCGGGTGCAAGGTGAGGCTGGTGGGCGGGTGGCCAGGCTGGAGCTTCCTGACACGGGAACCCGCCTCACAGCGGGATCAAGCGAGCTGCCGAGTGAATCACTACCTCTCCCACAAACTGAAAAAAATAATAAAAAAAGTCTGTGCCGGGCCAACAAGCAAACATTTTCAGGCTGAGACAATAACTAAAAATACAGCTTTGAAAGCTTGAAACTCAGACTGAAACTTTCATCCAAGGTGAATGTGCAGGAAGAAGTTAAACTTCATTACTTAGAGATGAATGTAGCTTAAGGGTCTCTTCCTCCAGATTTTACAGTTCCTGAAAACCTAAAATTCAGTATCTCATAAAACTATATTACTACACAAGACTAAAAGTATTTTTTTATGCAGAAATGTTATGTCACAGGAAAGACTGCAGACTTGGTGAGACTGCAACATTTCAAACTCTGAGAAAAACCAACTTTATTCACAGACTAACAAGTTTCAGCTCCTGGGTCAACGAGCTGAAATGTGTTGGTCTGTTGATAAAGTCGGTTTGGTGAGTCTTCACCTCACCAGATCTTTGTTTCTCTCCATTCACCTTCAGAGTCGTTGAAGTTGTGCCAGAAACGTTTGGAAGACTGCTGACTCCAGTAGAAAAATCACAGACAACCTCAGCAGCGAAGGCACGCCACAAACAGATTGCTAAAGAAGGTGACTGAGTTCATGTATGAGAAGATGAGTGGAAGGAAATAGCTGAACAAGCAGCAGACATACACTGCACAAACATCTTACCAAGTATTTTTGGTCTAGTTTCAAGTGGAAATATCTTAGTACATTTGAAATAAGATAAAAATAATTTACAAGCAAATTTTTAGCAAGAAATATGAGCTTGTTTTAATAGTTCCTTAACATTGATGAAAAAGTATTAGTTTCATTGGCAAATTATTTCACTTAATATATTTTTATCTAAGTTAATTTATCTGCCAATGAAAGTAGGACTTTTCATCAATATCAAGGAATTATTTACTTAAAATAAGCCTCTATTTCTTGGTAAAATTTAGTAAGTTAGTTTGCCTTATTGAAAATGTACTAAGATATTTTCACTAGAAACTAGACCAAAAACACATAGTAAGATTTGTTTTTGCAGGGTAATTGCAGGTCTGTCAGCATTTTATAAGCAAAGACCATTTAAGAGTTTAGAGTAGATTGATAAGACATGGACTGTGGCTGTCAGGTGCGCTGCGGCTGTCACGTTCCTTAAGCCACGGCAGAAACAGCAGAACCTCAACTAGAGATGCACCGATCCGATAATATACGTCTTTATGAGCCCTGATATTGGAAAAAAATATTGATGCTGTTTTTCTTTATCGGATCGGTATCCGCCAATACTAAATCACAGATATCTGTATTCAAAGTGAAAAAAGTGGATCTGTGCATCCCTAACCTTGATTACACCCTGAATTAAGACGTTGCCAACTACTCCAAAGTCTTTGACTAAGTTTAAAGTATATTTAGTATTCAATTTAAAAATAAAGGTGGAAAATTCTGGAAGAAATTTGAAATGAACCTTCCTTAAAGCTCCAGTGATAATTAGGGGACGTGTTGTTTCAGATGTTGAGTTATTGTGTTTCATTAAATCCAGAGTCAAGGCGGGCATCTACCAAGAAATTTCAGAGCCCTTCATGCTTCCCGCTGCTAACAAACTTTATGGAGACGCCAATTTCATTTTCCAGCAGCACATGGCAGCGGCTTACACTGCAAAACAGTAAAATACCTGGTTTAATGTGCATGATTTAGTCTGGCCAGCAATTTGACCCAACCTAAACCCTTCGGAGAATTTATGGAGCCGAGTCAAGAGAAGGACAAGAGACACCAGAGCCAAAGATGCAGACGAGCTTCAGGACGCTATTAGAGCAACCTGAACCTAACGCCTCAGCTACAGGCTGAAAGAACCTGCAAACAGAACCACAGCAGAGTACTGAGAACACACAAGCAGGTCACCATTACTTAGGAAGATTAGCGTTTTTATTATTGGTTTAATCTAACTGGAAAACTGAATGCAGGGTTTTTATTAGCTATAACAATCAGAAAAAAAATATTTAAATGCATCACTGTGAGTACTGGATTTAAATGCACTGCAAAAACAAAATAATAGGTTTTTTTTCTAGTCTTTGCGCAAATTAGAAATGAGTCAAAACAAACCTACAGATAACTTTCATCAAGATCACATCAGAGCTTGTTTTAGGCCGATAATTTCTATATATTTATCAAAGAGTACTAGTTCCACTGGCAGATATTTTTCACTTATATGAAAAAAGTATTTTTTTATTCTATATTATAGACTTAAAACAAGCCAGTATCTTTCTACAAGTTACTTCCAAGTTTGTTTTTCTATTTCTTATTTGCACTACAAACTACAAACCAAAGAAGTGGTTTTATTTATTTGCCTATGACAGAGCACATAAATCAAAATTCCCATGATTTACGGCCCTGTAAATGTGCCAAAATTAGCACAATAGCAAAATGTCATCTTTTTTCCAAAGATAATTACACAGAGAAAAAAACTGATTAAACATACTAAAAATACCTCTCTAAACATTTCACAAGAAATGACAACATTTATTTTATGCAGCATGCAGTTCAGCAAGATTTTTGTTTCTGAATTAATTCAGTGGTTTTCCAACACAGAGATACATTTGCAGGAAAACAGAGATCATTTTTGGATTGTGGAAGTTAGGAAGTAAAACATTTCCCCAAAATGTGTCTCTACTCATGCTTTGGGGGAAAAAAAATCCTTAAGTTAAGTCCTTAAAATTTAAATGCACAGAGTAATGATGATCCTGGTTAACGGAGCAGACAGACGTATCAGAGACGGCATGAGCACTGAAGTAATTTTACACTTAGATTTTAGGCTGCAAACCTGAGCTTGAGGTGGGAGATAGAGGCAGAAGGTACCTCCACAATCTTATTCAAATAAGCAAATGCAGCAAGGATTTTCTGAGCCCTGGTAAGCCACCAGTCAGAAGCCGGAACATTATCTCCAGAGTAAATAATGTCCTGGAGGACCAGTGGCCTACCCAAAAATCACTTTTTAGAAAAATAGAGCGCTGCCCCAGGCTACTATTATTAAGCCTCAGATCCAATAGGAAGTTGAACCTTTGATCTGTTTAGGGTACTGTGTATTTGCATTTTATAATGAGATCAAAGTGAAGTCCAGGACCAATGCAGAAGACAGCTCTGTGCCCCATATCTGCACGCCCAACTACTTACAGACTTCCCAGTTATCAAGATCATGCAAGCATTGAGGACCTTCAGTGGAAAACGCAGAGCGGGATTCAGAGTTTGTTGGGCAATCAACGCCAACCTAGTTTCTCATCCAACTAATTTTCTTCTCCTGTACACAGGTGCAGAAGAGAGAGAAAAAAAATAAACAAAGTCATGCCAGCAGCAAAAAATCTCCTCAACGGTTCAAGTTCAACAGCAAACATTTCAAGCATTTTCAGACTGGTTGAGAATTGCTTTAGATTTGATTTGGCATTCTTCACCTGGAAGAAATGCAGAGGGGAATTTACACACTCTACCTGAAGAGAGCCCACGAGGAGCCGAGGGAAGGTTTCAGATGAGTGCGGAGGTCAACATTTCAGAGAGGGTTTTTATTTTTTATTTATCTCGTTTCTGCACTGGTAGGAAATCCACCAGAAAATACATCACATATACTGTCACTTTTTTCTCTTTTTTTACTTTAGCATTTCACATTTTTAGACAGTAAAAAAACAGAGCTGGAGATTGGAGCAGGACGGTGTTTGTTTTTCTCCTTTTTTTTGTTAGAAATATAAAAATCACTGAATTTTTTGTTATAGATTCAAAATATAAATTCATGTGGCTTCTTGTTAAAATTGTGACTCTCAAATTTAGTACATTAAGCTTTTTTTTTTTTTAAAAAAAAAAAGGTCCAAAATATGGATTTGTGAACAATTACTAAAAAAAAAGGATCCCCACACAATTAAGCTTCAGTGACAATAAAAACCACTGAAATCAGTCTGAATAAAATCAATTTATGCAGGTAGTTTTTTTTTTGCCATATTACCCTCCATAAAGCATGCTGCTATAGTCAGAGTATCGGTGGATCCCCCCCTCACTTGCAGATCCTTTATGCAACATTTGCCCCATTACCAGGTGTAGCTCAAGTGCTGATTAACCATTTCTGACACGCAAGGTTGCATTCACGATGACAAAGACCAGATTTGAAACTTCTAACAACTCATTTGGAAACTTTAGGCAGCACTTATTCCGTTTACTCAATTCATACCGAGACTTAACATATATATATATATATTTAAATAATATATATAAAAAGGAAATTCCAGATGCAAACTCAAGTACATAATTTCCTGATTTTTTTGTTAAGACATTCTGATATGAAGGAATACATAACAGATTTCTGACCCTGTGCTGGAGACTGCTCCTGAGATTAAAAGTTAATCTCAGTAGTTTTCTGGGTCGGCTTCCATTGCATGTAATAGCTTTGAAGTCGGAAAGACAGCACTACAAATATTTATTGTGACAAAGCGCTCCTTCCATATTGCATTACAGGAAATGGCTGCAAGCAGATGCTCCTTTTGGTAACATGCATTTAGAAATCCTTGCATGTGAAGTACTAAAGCAATCTGGCAGATTTTCAGAAACAACGTGCCTCACATGAAGGAAGCTGCAGCGTATGAGCTGAATCACGCACGAGGCTGCTCAGACGAACTTCCAAAACATCAGTCAAAGGCGCCTCCGAGAGCTGCAGAGGGTGTGAGGAAAATCAGCCACTAATTGCTTGCTCATACATGCCGGGCGCATATTCATCGCTCTTGAAGAAAAAAAAACCCAACAAAAACACAAAACACTGTTAACATTTTTTGACCTTGATGAATTATATGTTTTTATTGACTTATTGATATTTCTTAAAAGCGGAGGCTAATGCAGTTGTGTTGAGAAGATTAAATGGGTTGCTGGTGTCCAGATTAGCCAGGTCTCATCTCACAGGCACAGCTTGCATTATCATACAGAACTGACGCATGTGTGTGTGGGGGTGTGTGTGTGTGTGTGTGGGGTTGTGGGCGTGTGTATGTGTGTGTGTGTGTGTGTGTGTGTGCGTGCGTGCGCCGAGTCTCAAATTGCTGCGAATGGCATCTCCAGGGGAACAGAAGAGCGATGACTACATCCGACCTACATTCACCCCATCCTGGCATGCTCGCTTTCAACTAATTACACACACTAACATGCATACTCAGTCAGGCTATCGGTGGAGTAATATCAGGGAAAAGCTGCAAGGAGAATGCTAATACAGAATGCATGCTGCAGAATAACACATCATTTTGGTGCTGTGAAAGTTATGATGTCATAAACCTTTTACAGCTGTGCAAAAGTAACTTCCATATGATTTGGAGAGAAGCATATCTTAGTGCTTTAAAGGAGTAAAAACAAAACTTAAGGCTATTGGAGTCCATTCAAAGGCCTCGAGGATAAAACATCTAATAATAGATTCCATTCAAACATCTTGTGTGTTAAGGAGAGTAATTCATATTTTAAACACATGGTTTTATTTGTTTGATTTCTCAGAATAACTGACAGGGAAAATACACCATTAACAAGAACTAAGAAAAAAAAAAAAGGTGACGCAGGCTAGAGCCTATGAGCACATCTCCTTACCGCTCTTTCAGTTTTCTGAGCTGTACAGCATCCTGGTTAGAGTGATGTGGTTTTTCACACTTTTAATGTGCGGGGTATTTCTGCATTTGCAACCCACGTGTAGGCTAGAATCTGACGATCTGTGCAAGGCATAACTAAACTTGAAAGCACTGGAGGAGCGTCAAACTGCACCGCCACTGACTAATTTTGTGACTTACATTTTTACAAAAAAAAACCCTTATTCCAGTTACGTCAGTTCTTTTTTTTTGTATTTATACACCCAACTATGCATAGAATAATAACTGATTTTGACATTATACATATGTGGGTAGGAATGCAATGGTAGAGACCCCAAATGTCAACCAGACAAGAGTGTATGTCGATCGCTGTCAATTGCAGTTTAAATGCAAAAACATCACCTTAAAAATATAAAACATGACAAAGCAGTTGCTAAAGTTGTGATACTAAAGTTGAGTTATGTTTGCAAAAATCTTTCCCACAGTGTAAAAATCTGCAGCTTAAATAGGACACCAAACAGTGCAATACCACCAATAATCATAGGGGCAGAGTGGCGCCCCCATGATTTTAGCTCAGGTTCAATCAGAGAAAGCAATGAAGAAGATGGAAATGGCTGAACGTCTCCACCACTCAGTCTACTGTACTGACTCGTTATAGTTTTCCAAGAATACACATTATCTTGATTTCCTCCACTGTTACCATGTTTGCTGTTGTCTGTAGCTAAATCAGTAGCTAGCTCAGAACTAATTGTAGTGGCTATGTTGCCCAGCAACCAGGAAATTCACTCATTTTGTTGAATTTTCTCCAGTGCATCCTTACTTCTACATGAAGTTTGATTTTATGAGCTCATGCTAATGAAAAGTTATGTGCTTATTATTGATAAATAATAAACAAGTGATCTACCAGTGCAAAAATTCTGACACTAGTAGACTCTAAAATTAATAAATAATTGTATTCATGAATAGTTTTGTGGCTAAGAGTCTGTTATAAGTGTCAATAGCCATCAGAATGCTCAACTCCATTAATAAGGCTGTCTGAAAATGCTTAGTTATACATAGTTCTGGAAAAAATGAAGAGTCCACTGCACTGAACCCCATTGAAAACCTTGTTTTCGATCAAATATTGATTTCTGAACTCTTCCTGAGTTAAAACATTTGTATTGTTGTTTCTAAATTAATATGAACTTGTTTTCTTTACAATGTTTGATATCTGAAAGCAATTTGTCAATTTATCATTTAAATAAATACTACCTTTTGCTTGGAATTTCAGAGACATGTCAGTAGTTCATAGAATAACAGAACAATGTTTATTTTACTTTTATTCTACTTTTTTTATATAACTATAAAGAGTAAAATCAGAGAACTGATCATTTTAAGTTGTCTCTTAATTTTTTCCACCGCTCTATATTTAGCAATATAAATATACAAATTTTTTCTTACCTCCACCAGTAACACTTTAATATCTATATGTATTTATAGTTGCACTTATATAGTTTTTCAGCAATTTTTATGTGTACTCCAGTAGCCAAGGATATTTTGTGGCCAAATTCACTGTTGTGTATTTGTGCAATAACAAGTAAGTCTAAGCTTTATATTTTATCCTGAGTAATAACCTGAATACTTTGAAGAACACACTATTGTCCAGACTATCGAAGCTGCAATCTTGATGAAAAGTGCATTTATTTGTAAAGTTTGATCAATAAGGGTCATACGCGCTGCACCTGGATTTGTCCAACAACAACAGTTGAATATAACACTGCAACCCTAAAGCCAAGGTCTACAGAAAACCATTTAGCACTGAATGTAACAAGCCACTGCACACAAAGGTGGGTGGCACACAAAGCACAGAGCTGAAATCAGTGTTGGGTGAAAATGGCTGCAACTCAAATCAAGACTGCACGTATGCCGCCGGGTTACTGACAACTAAATAAGTAATGATGAAGGCAAAAGAGGAAACAACGGCTGCAAAATGAAACAATTAATTTCCTTACAACGTGCATTTTCACAAAAGCTAAAATCAATCCATCTATAACAACACATGCTTTCTCATCTCTGCCTCACCTACATACATTCATTCACATGCACAGACACACACACACACACCCTGGTCCACGCGCCAGATCTTGTCGCCCAAGGAAATGGGTTTCATACATCTTGTCTGACTGCAATAAAGCAGTGCCTAAGATTCTATTTCCAATAAACGTCGACTGATTGGAAAACTCATTCTAATATCAATTTCTATCTGGGGCCTTTAAAAGGCAATCAGCATAGCTTCATCTCGGTATATCATGGGCTCCTTGAGATGATGACACAGCACTGGCTTTCTCCTTCTGCATAATGGCCTTCTCCTATCAAAGCATCTGCAATGAATAATACCACCCATGAATGGGCTATTTAGTCTGTGTTCGCACAGATAGGGGCCACTTGTCTGAATATTAATCCAGGGTTTTACACTTCATATGGTTCTCTCAGGGCTGCAGTGTTTTTCATTCAGAGGAGTGAGGCACTTAGTGTGATTTGACACACTCAGTTTTTTCCTTTTTCTTTCCTCTAAGCTTCCTAGGATGTGACAATGGTGATTACCAGAGGAACTACATTTGTTTAAGATGCTCCTGCACCCAAAAAACAATGATTTGAGTCGGGCAACATCGGTTTCAGCAAAATGCAGGTCCCAGAAATAACTTCCACAGGTTAAGAAAAACGAAATATCTTTTAACACAAACAAAAAAGTCGATATTTCATCCCTGAACAGCAGTAAAAACGGGAAGTTATAGACTATTATTGTCAACAAATCAAAGGAAATGACAGCAAAAAGCACCAGACAGCAACAAATATCAAGATCATTCATTTATGCCTTTACCCTTCAGTGTCCTCTTGAAACAAGAGCAACATTTTGTTGCATAAAAACTTCTGCTTGTTGATCAAGACCAAGCAAAAGAATTCAGACCCCCATGATGTCATGTTAAAATCAATTTGTAGAGCATTCTGGGCAGGAGGAAACTGCGGCATTGTTTACATTTTTTTCATGAGTAAAAAAAAAAGATGAAATGAAGTATGATGTGTATTTGTGGCCTCTGAGATTGAACACATTGTAGAAACTCCATGCAAGTCTATTGGAGGACCAGTTTTGGACATGTAGACACTGAAAGTTTTCTCCGTCTTTCTTCACAAAACAGATCAAGCTCTATCAGACAGAATGGTGACCATCTTCAATCTTCCACAGATTCTCAGTGGGATTAAGATCTGGACTTTAACTAGGCCTTTCTGATACCTGACTATACTTTAAACTAACCTAGTTCACTGGAGCTCTGGCTGTTGATTTACAGTTAGGGCCAGAAATATTTGGACAGTGACACAAGTTTTGTTATTTTAGCTGTTTACAAAAACATGTTCAGAAATACAATTATATATATAATATGGGCTGAAAGTGCACACTCCCAGCTGCAATATGAGAGTTTCCACATCCAAATCGGAGAAAGGGTTTAGGAATCATAGCTCTGTAATGCATAGCCTCCTCTTTTTCAAGGGACCAAAAGTAATTGGACAATGGACTCTAAGGGCTGCAATTAACTCAGAAGGCGTCTCCCTCGTTAACCTGTAATCAATTAAGTAGTTAAAAGGTCTGGGGTTGATTCCAGGTGTGTGGTTTTGCATTTGGAAGCTGTTGCTGTGACCAGACAACATGCGGTCAAAGGAACTCTCAATTGAGGTGAAGCAGAACATCCTGAGGCTGAAAAAAAAGAAAAAATCCATCAGAGAGATAGCAGACATGCTTGGAGTAGCAAAATCAACAGTCGGGTACATTCTGAGAAAAAAGGAATTCACTGGTGAGCTTGGGAACTCAAAAGGCCTGGGCGTCCACGGAAGACAACGGTGGTGGATGATCGCCGCATACTTTCTTTGGTGAAGAAGAACCCGTTCACAACATCAACTGAAGTCCAGAACACTCTCAGGGAAGTAGGTGTATCTGTCTCTAAGTCAACAGTAAAGAGAAGACTCCATGAAAGTAAATACAAAGGGTTCACATCTAGATGTAAACCATTCATCAATTCCAAAAATAGACAGGCCAGAGTTAAATTTGCCGAAAAACACCTCAAGAATCCAGCCCAGTTCTGGAAAAGTATTCTATGGACAGATGAGACAAAGATCAACCTGTACCAGAATGATGGGAAGAAAAAAGTTTGGAGAAGAAAGGGAACGGCACATGATCCAAAGCACACCACATCCTCTGTAAAACATGGTGGAGGCAACGTGATGGCATGGGCATGCATGGCTTTCAATGGCACTGGGTCACTTGTGTTTATTGATGACATAACAGCAGACAAGAGTAGCCGGATGAATTCTGAAGTGTACCGGGATATACTTTCAGCCCAGATTCAGCCAAATGCTGCAAAGTTGATCGGACGGCGCTTCACAGTACAGATGGACAATGACCCCAAGCATACAGCCAAAGCTACCCAGGAGTTCATGAGTGCAAAAAAGTGGAACATTCTGCAATGGCCAAGTCAATCACCAGATCTTAACCCAATTGAGCATGCATTTCACTTGCTCAAATCCAGACTTCGGACGGAAAGACCCACAAACAAGCAAGACCTGAAGGCTGCGGCTGTAAAGGCCTGGCAAAGCATTAAGAAGGAGGAAACCCAGCGTTTGGTGATGTCCATGGGTTCCAGACTTAAGGCAGTGATTGCCTTCAAAGGATTCGCAACAAAATATTGAAAAAAAACTATTTTGTTTGGGTTATGTTTATTTGTCCAATTACTTTTGAGCTCCTAAAATGTGGAGTGTTTGTAAAGAAATGTGTACAATTCCTACATTTTCTATCAGATATTTTTGTTCAACCCTTTAAATTAAACGTTACAATCTGCACTTGAATTCTGTTGTAGAGGTTTCATTTCAAATTCAATGCGGTGGCATGCAGAGCCCAACTCGCGAAAATTGTGTTACTGTCCAAATATTTCTGGCCCTAACTGTATCAAATAAAATGCTAATAAAATACATTGAAATATGTGGCATTAACATGACAAAATGTGAAAAGGGTACAAACACATATGCAAGGTAACGTTTGCAGCCAAACAGAAAAATAGAAAAAAAACTTTGTACATAAATCAATAATAACGGTGCACGTTTCTTGTTCCTTACCTTCCAGCCGCTGCCTGCCTCCCTATAGTAGGGGAAGTTATCACAGATCCACTGGTAGATCTCGCTCAGCGTCATCTTCTTCTTTGGCGAGCTGTTGATGGCGAATGTGATGAGGCTGGCGTAGCTGTACGGAGGCTTGCCGTCCTTGTGCTGCTGCACCTCCTCCTGATCCAGCGTGGTGGTGTGATCCAGTAAGGTGCTCTTCTTGCCCATGCCGGGCCCGTGGGCATTCTGGGCGTCCGTCTTGCGGATGGCCGCCTGCATGGTCAGCTGAGGGAGCCAGTCCATGGAGGTCAGGCTGCTCTCCAGCTCCGACGTCATGGTGACGGCAGGCCGGGCAGGAGGGAACGGGGGTATATTAAAAAAAAAAAAAAAAGCCGGAGGAAGTGGTTAACGTTGGTGAAAACAGTCCAAGTGTTGGAAATGACTAGGAAGAGAGATGAAATGAGGACAGCTTAGGACGTCAGCATAGCGTCTTCTGTTCGTCCCTGGAGAAACAAAGAGGAGAGAGATGTGCTTTTATTAGCCAAAGGTTTATTTCATGGAGTACATTAAAGCAGAGAGATTGGTAAAAGAAACCGTTCATCTGCCATACAGCAGCATACGAAAAACACAAGAAAAGCTCCTTTGCAGTTTCCACATCACCCAACCGTCTTTATGAAGTATCCTCATATTCTGTACGCTAGAGATCACAAGCCCACCACTTTCTCCACCACTTGCTGCTCTCAAAGCTGACTCATAGCTGGGACTCCATCTGCACAGAGAGAGTAAATGCCAAGCAATTGTTTTCACAACTGCCAGCCAAATGGGGGAACGGCTCAGGAGGAATTCCGACTCTCTCGAGGGTAGTAAACCCCTTCTACATTTTTATCCCTGCTGCTCGCCTAACCGCCCGCCTCCTCCAAACGGAGCTTCTGTCGTAAACAAGCAAACTAGAGTCATCTTGCAAACTGTCCTCCACTGTGTGTGTGTGTGTGTGGGTGTGTATGTGTGTGTTAGCCATGTTGCGCAGAAACCAGCCAGCAACAACCTGTCTCGCTGTCTCTCTTGGCACACCACCATGCCGCTCTTTAAATAGATGATCCGTGTAGAAAGGCCAAAAGTTATGAACACAGGAATGTAGGGGTAAAAAAAAAAGAAAAAGAGAATCAGGGCGGGATGACACTGCAGTCTGTTGGAGAGGGGTCTGGCGGGAACATTCGGGAGGGTGAGGAATCCCCACTTTGTTTTTTTTGCTTCACTTGACTAAATATGTTCACAAGTGTGTGTTTGTTGGTGTGTGGCAGCTTCAGCATATTCAAGTCTGTGTGTGTGCCATTTGGCTCTGAATAGCAGGAGTCTTGAGGCCACCTCATTGGTTAAATCATGCATCTTTCAGTGACATGCAAAAGCTATTTCAAGATTTCATGACTTAACTTGGACTTCAAAATATATCACGACTGCAATCAGTGTGTGCAACATTCACGTCGCAAATCAGTGTAGGGCTGCAACTAACTATTAGTTTAATAATCGATTATTCAGATTTTTTTTTAAAGTCTCATTTTGCAGATTTTTATAATATTATAAATACATTAAAATATGCAAATAAACAAGAAGAACATCTTATTGCCTAAAATGTATAAAACAGCATTCCTTTAGTGAATGCTTGATCATTTGTAGCAGAGGATAGCTCTGCAGCTTAAGAAAAAAAGCTCAGGCCTTTCTGCTTGACAGAACATCAATATAAGGCAGGGCTGATCTGTTGATTATTTGGATTAACTGATTAATAATTGAATAACAAAAGGTGCTTAAATAGGACCTTTTTTTTACAGAATCAGATGAAGCTAAAACTATTCTGCTTGAGTTCAGGGTAGAATATATTTACAGATCTAAGTTTTTTCATTTTAAGGACAAAATGTGGATATTTTCTGTACATTTTAACTTATATATATTCCTTTATTTAATCAGGTAAACCCCGTTGAGATCTAGATCTCATTTTCAAGAGGGACCTGAGCAAAAAATTTGCAATACATAACTTAATTTAACTTAATTACTGCTCTGAGTATGCTGTTGTTTCAGTAAATGGCTTTTTTTGAGTCTGTATACTCCAGTTTACGATTACTCAATTACTACATTAGTTGGCGATTATTTCAATAATCGATTATCCCGATTCATCCTTTAATCCCAATTAATCCCTTCAGTCCTAAAGGAGTTTTTGAAGCGCAGTAACTGTCAGTGAATATATTCCAAGTGTTTTGAACCTGCATGTTTCATGCTAAGGTAATATTGAGCGAGTTGGACAGAGTCTCAGGGCAGCAGATGTTCACATTGAACACTAATGACGTCGCCCAAAATTCAAAAGGTCACAGAGAGCTGGAAGCACAGATAAGGACAGGAAATAGGCACATATGGCAACTGCTATAGTCGTCATATTATTTACCAATATTATTGCCTGTGCAGGATATTTTAATATCGTGCAGGTCTAACAAGAGTAAACCTGTAACATTTATAAAAAGAGGCACGATCAGTGCTGGTTAACTGTCAACATCCTGTCAATAGCATAACCGAAGGTGCTATTAAGAGCAAATGGTGAAAATTCCTGTATTTTTTCATATTGCAGGGTAAAAAATTTTTTTGTATTGTCAGTTTTTTCCAATATGCTGCAGCTCTACTTTGACGTTAACCATACTTTTAGGAATCCCAGAAAGGAAGTCATGCCGTTTAAAATAAAACTGAAATTGATTAAATAAAAT
Source organism: Xiphophorus hellerii (assembly GCF_003331165.1). Classification (NCBI taxonomy): domain Eukaryota; kingdom Metazoa; phylum Chordata; class Actinopteri; order Cyprinodontiformes; family Poeciliidae; genus Xiphophorus; species Xiphophorus hellerii. The sequence continues at coordinate 13,920,088 of NC_045691.1, read as the reverse complement.
TCCATAAAATAAAAATCAGCTGTCAAAAAAGCCGGGTTCTCTGTGTGAACCAGAGAAAGGAGCGGTTGAATATTTCTAAACGCATCCCGAAGTCGCTTCAGTGTTGTGTTATGTTAGCCTGGTAACAGCTCAGGGGATGACATCACGTGCAGCGCTGGCAGGTAACGCAGGCGGAGCTATGCTCAATGACAACAGGAACAAAGACTTTCAGCTAACAGTTTATTATTCAGGGATTACAGGGATCATTCTTAGCAACTTGTCCAGGTTTGTAGCGGCTGTTTTTAGCAAGCATGACAATCCCCTCCACCTTTACTCCTGCCGCTCTGTCTGAGGGCTGAGCCTGCAGATATAATTTGAAAGGTGAGTAGAGGAGCGCTGAGATGTTTAATTTGTTTTCCTGCATATTCTCAAATTCCCATTTCCACATGTCCTGACATTTAAACTTCCGCCTTGATATCCATTGCCCTTCTTCCCTCCATCTTCTCTTTTAATTTTATAAAACAACTTTACATTTTTTTTTAGATCTCTAGAAAACTTTAACCAGAGCCACATCATGTAATCAACTTGCTTGTTGGCATGGTTTCATAGCATAACGGATATCATAAAAACTACAGAAATACTACACAATATAATCAAAGCAGAACTGCATACAAATCAGCAAAGGGTATTAAAAACGGTATTTACTGCCAAAAGAATAAATAAATTCTGGTTTTGTATGTATTAGATTAGATCTACTTCTTTTTCAAGACCTTCTGTATTATCTGTGCTACAGATTCACAAGGTTTCCACATATTTATCATTTCGAACTTTTATTTACAGACTCAAATATCTAGATTTTATTTTGCTTTTCCATAACATTTTGGGTATTATGAATATTTCTGAAAATAATTTGTGAAGGCTCATTTTTTTAACTTTGACCTTTTTTATTATGTCTGTAAAACTTCCAAAATATGGCAGTGTTTTGTTAGCAGTTTGGTATATTAATAACACTCAGTCTAAGGAGCACAGGTCCAGTTCAAATTGAATTTGGTTTGAAGTTTAAAAAATAAAATGTTTTGTTGATTTTTCAATTAGTATGCGTTTGGACAGTAGGTCAAAAAACAAAATAAAATGTTAAAAATCATGGTTTGATTTGACAATTCAAAGCTGAATAATATTTAAATACAAGTCGACTTAAAATTAAGAAAACTAAGAAAAAAAACAGAAACATTTTTTTTATTTTTAGTTTTGTATTTTTCATATTTTCCCAGAAATGAAAAATAGTCCAAGGAAATGCCAGACCTTTCCAGACTGTGTAGGAGCCCTAATGCTAGCATTACAGGAATGAAATGAAATTATCTGTAATGTCATTAAAGACAACATATTACCTCATGATTTCCTTTGAATAAGCTCCATCTAAGTCAAAATGCAGCTGATGGTCAGAATCACATTTGGTAGAAATGCAGTCAGAGTTCAAGCAGAAGAGGTGCGAAAAAAGCCACAAAAAACTAATTTATCTTTTCAAAAATTATAATTTAACTATGATAGTACATTTTTATCACACATCCAAATGTGGCGTAAGTATATTAAATCATTTTTTTATTATATTTGATATGTAACAAATGCAAAGTGCTTCAGAAAACAAAAATATTAAATAAGATTCTGCAACTTTTTGTAGCAATAAGCAACAATCATGAGGAATTCCCAAACTGAACAAACTCCTCTGGCAGCATTCGAACAGAAACTGTTTATGTTAATACTTTTCAGCTGATGTCTCACAGCAGGGGATTGCAAGGGCCCGGCAGCCAATTCAAGATCCTCCATTAGTGCGGACGAGCGGGGGATAAGATGAAGGCATTTCTGCAAAACCAGACAAAATTCAAAGTCGGGAAACACCAAATTTGACGGCAGGAGATCATTTATAGCCAAAGTAACTGGTCTAAAACCATTCCCTTATGATCACAGCTAAATTTCATCAGACACATTTTAACAAGAAAGGCGGTTTGCTATTTACTTAATTTTTAGACTGGTTTTAAAGTGATGTTTCTGTTTAAGTTTTAATCTGGAGGGCTGAAATGGGGATGGCATGTAGAAGAGATTCATCTGAGCAGAGGTAAGTAAAGTGGATGGTGCATTGTTGTGTTTATCACCGTGTTTCAAATGTTAAGCTTTCAAACCAATTTTGTGTTTGCAAAAATCGGACTGAAGAGGCTTCTTTTGGCTGCAACTTCAAGTTGGCAAAACATTAAAACAGCTTGTTGAGCCATACTGGATAAAAACGTGAATATTCGGAGGGCACACACACAAAAAGACAACAAATAAAAATATTGTGCTAGAAGTGTGCAAGGATGTTAAGATCAGTTAACATTTTGACTGTCACCTTATCACATTTCAAAACATCCACATTGGTTTTGCATATTTTCCCTATAGTGTGTTCCCTTAAAAGCTGGGCATTTGGTTTCTGATGTGTACTGTTAAAAATATCTCATATTACCATACTCTGTCTAATTTTACACTCGTGACCTTTCTCAAAGTGTCACTGATTTTAATAACTAATGAAGTCACAGCATGCAGTTTGTAAGACAACGTGAAAGTCTGACTGAGACGGTCCTGTTCCTGACAGAATATATGGAATCACTGTGAGGCCGTTCAGTCTGTTGTCTCACTTTGCAGCAATTTATCAATATTATTTTCTGGTTTTGAAGAAAAAGTACCCCTACTGCATTAAATTACACTGATACAGTGGACACCCAGCATTTTGTGGGAGACCACAGCCAAAAAGTTAAATCTGTGAATACAGCAGTTATAAAAATGCCTATTTTAATAGTTTAAACACCAAAAAATAACTTATTGTACAATAATACACAGTGGAAACCATCTTAGCACTACCACAGAAACTAACATCTAAAAGGTCTTCCCTTTGGGAGTTAATCAGCACCAAAAAATAAATAAATGGAGCTCCTGGATTGGAAACGCCACCTAATAGAGCACATGTGTCAAACTCAAGGCCCGGGGGACAAATGTGGCTCACCCTAGCTATATATGTTTCAGCTATAGTTCGTGACCAAAATGGCAATTAATAAAAATTCATGTTTAGCATCATACATTAGCACAAGCATCATAAAAATTCCTTGCAAAACTTTCTAAATTAGCACCACAAAATAGATGATTTTGATTGCAAAAAAAAAAAACATTTCTTGGATGGACTGATCGGTGTGAAAAGATGTTCATTTTAAGAAACCCTTACTGAATGCTGAAACAAAGCTATTTATGGATATTTTAACAACTGAATTGGTTTTATCAATACATTCTGACACAACCGGCCCTTTAAGAACAGTCAGATTTTTTGACATGGTCCAAAATGAAAATGAGTTTGACGCCCCTGCAATGGAAGGTCAAGTATAAATACTAAAAGGTATCTCAGCTTCCAAACTACATTTCTGTAATGCAAACAAAACAGTAAAGCAGATTTTTCAAGATTTAGAAAAAATTCCCAAATAAATGGCAATCCACTGTCCTTAGGCTTTCCATACATAAATCCTGAACATAAATCCAATTTTGTTCAGCTGGATTTCTTAAAGCTAACTGAGAAAGAGTTTTGTTTTTCTTTCAGGGTCCACCTACATATTTCCTAATTACCACCTCTCCATCTTCTTTATACTTTCTCCAAATTTTACACTGTTGATTGGAAACAACAACTTTTTAAAAACTCCATGTTAATTTACCTTCTTCAAATAATTTCTTTTTTTTTTTTTGATGGGTTCAATGCTTATGTTAAGGTCGACAAGCGTTGCCTTTTATTACCGAAATTCAACTTGCACTGTGATTCCAGATGCATCATTTAGAATCATCTTGTGTCATATCTTCTCTATAGAATTGTTTCTACTAAAATTAATGGACTAAACATCCTCTAAGAGTTGTGATTTTATATTTGGTTAGATATTTGAATTCCTTAATCAACCCAGAAGTTCATATATTCCCAAACGATAAAGGTTTTCATGCACTAACATGGTATTTACCTTTACATCTTCACCTTTCTGCTGTTGTTTGGTTGTTTGTTTAAATAGGACATAGTAAAACTAAAGTTTCCTTCCTATTACAGCATGTCAATATGGACAAAGGAACCAAGAAAGAACCAAACTAGTACTTCTGGACGCCAGAGTAGGTGATGAGATTAGAACAAGGATTGATGAAAAGACCAGATTCATAGGCACACACGCTATTTGGCCCTTCATGCTAACGATCCAGCTGCTACATAATCCGTGGAGCCAAGATACCGTCTTCATTAGAGAACCTTTAGGCGGTGGCAGTATTGATAAGGCGTAACAAGAGCAGGCAGTTAGAAGGTCCCCCCTGCTGCCTTCATTACTCAGACTTTGGTACAGCCAGGCCTGCTGCTACATCGGCAGGGACTGTCCAAAAATGTTCACCAGTGGGTCTGTGGGTGGGCAGCCAAGTGGAAGCGAAGGAGGCAGGTTGAAAGATAATAAAAGATGGAAGTGACAGATCACTACGAGTGCTGTAAGGGTGAATGTGTTTAGCATGTTTAGCAACAATCGGAGGTGGCAGAGAGCAGAAAGAGGTCTGACCACGAGCTCAAGCGAACACACACTGAAACCAAACAAAACCACCCCGACTCGGATACAGAAAAATGTGTGGCGTCACAGTCATTCTAAATAAAAGGAAACATTTTATTAATCACTAATTTGTTTTCAAAAAGAGGTGGACTTAATCCTAGAGCCGGGAAAAAAAATGGTCCATTTCATTTTCTATTCAAAACACTCAGAGTAAAATCTACCATTAAGCCCTGAAGGATAAAGGATCGCTGAGTAACACACTGAATGTATTTTTTCTTAATTCTTAATTTCCCAACTTCTTGACAGGACTCGTCAACAGCACAGCTGCTTCGTCAAAGCATTACTGCTTTACCTGTGGCAGGTTTCTCTCAGTAAAGAATCCCCAATGAAGCAATATGATGAGCAACAACCTGGGATTACTCAATGCAGAACATTACATCAACTTGACCATGTTAAGCAAGGCTGTCCGGGGAAGCAGTCAGCAACTGCGTCAGAAAAATCAGTGCCGCTCCCCCTCTCAGCTATTGCAAAATTGATGCATCTACTTAGCATGCACTTAAAATTTTAGTACCCATAACAATGCACGGGCCCAGCTGAAATTAATATTTCAACTGAAGAGCTGCTGCTGTGACTGGCACTTAGTGAGGACAATCATTTAAGTCTATTTCAGACAGAACAGGCGATGGCTAAAAGTCTAAATGATTATATATTGCAGCAATTTCAATACAATGAATTACCAGGATATCACTGCTGAAGACAACAAAACTAAAGGCAAAGCATTTTTATGAACTCTTCAAAATGTAAAATAAGAAACAGTTCCAGTGATTGCGAGCATAAACACTAAACCATAATTAGAGATGAACAGCACTAAGATAGTGAATGCAGAGCACGTTTGATAGTCAGATTTAACCTTTGTGGTAACAGGCGAAACTTTGGCCCAAAAAAGGGAACTACTCAGTGAAGCAGAAACAGGGGAGTCCCGCTTAAAGGGAAGTACGTCAATGAAATTGGTTTTACTAACACAGAGCCAGTTTCCTTTTTCTGAAACCACACAAATTTTAATGCTTGCTTAAACCACTTAGAAACTGTACTGCTATAATTGTTCATTTTTGCTATTTTTCTAAATGAACGTTGATTTTTAGAACACCCTTCAGAGTGAAGACAGCATTTAGATCAATGGAGTCTGAGTTTAGAGATGAGTGTCGACTGAAGTCATTGGCACATCCGAGTCACTTCTGACAGATTAACACTGCGCAAAAAAAATACCTTTCACTAATGTGGTGAATGGTGGCTCTTTTAAAATGCAAGTAGGTGTTCTAAATTTTACACTTTCATCATCATCTTATCTGAAGACTCAATAATACCTTTTTTATGTAAGAGATCCAGAAATAACTTGGCAAAACCCCACTTGATTGGTGCATCTCTAGCATAAATAAATTGACTTAATTTCCCACTAATTAGAAAGTAAGGATGCATTAATTAATCGGACAGTTATCAACAGACCTAATACTGGAAATTTTATTTTTGTACGATCAACTCTAGTACCTCAATCACAAGCATGTGCAACATTTTCTCTCTTGTCATCCATAAAAACAAAACAGGAATCTGAAAAGGCAGAAAAAAGTCTGATTGCAACACTTCCACTTCACACTGTACGTTGGTGTCCTTATGTGCACTTTACACGTGCTTCAAGTTTACCATTTGTAATCATATCTTTAAGTGACTTAATGCAAACATTAAGTGTTGCTTTCTTTATCCAATGTGAATTTTTACTATGTAATAAATGTATCTTCCAATCCCTGATAAACATACAAGCTACAAGTTTAAGAGCTAAAGCGAAACACTTAAAACTTGTAAAGTAGGATACAATTAAGGAAAAAATTAAGAGACCACTTAATTTTTCTTTTTTTTTTTCAGTTTCTGAAGTTTTCAGCAGGTTTCAGTTTTATTAACCCTGTTAAAAATGAATAGATCTTATTACATATACTTCACTAGTGTTGATTATTATCTTAACATTATGTGCCTATAATATCTGTAATTTTGTTTCTGCTTCGCCCCACCAAAGAAATGGATAACAGAAGCTTTTTAAAGCATTATTTTCTTGTTTCTTTCCCCCTTTTAGCTTATGTTAATGTCATTGAAAAAAAATAGTTTTGCATCATTGTTGAAATCCAGTATCATAATGTAAACATTAAAAAAAGGCACATTCACTTTAGTGAGCTTTCTTTTTGTTAAATTTGACAAAAAGTGTTTCTGAAATTAGAAAACATACAAAAGCTACGAGATTTTCAACATGTAATACATGAAACTCATAAGTTTTAGAATTTATAGAATGCATATTAATCAATACTTCCATTGTTTCCCTGATAGTAATACTTTTTAAACAATAACATTTACAGTGGCAATGGCTGTGTATCAAGTTAAAAAAATGCAAAATGTCCAAACTGACAAAAAGATAGAAATTATTGCATATTTACAAAGTTAAAAATAGTCCAAGTGGGTAAATTCTACTCTCTACCAAGAACATCTGGTTGCCTACTGAGAAGAACTTCCTGTCGAATACCTGTGTATTACTGTCATCATTTCCTCTCTGAGCAAAGTAGGCTATTCAGTTCACATTCTTACTCCCACTAGCAGACAGACGACTGTTGATACATACCAGGCCAGCGAGCTCCTGCGTTTATCTGCAATTTCCGAGATTAATCCCTTTTTACTGCAGTCAAGCATCAGTCAAGAGCGACGCTCCGACAGCGTGCGTCTGCTCAGCCACAGAGACTCGACCATTAAGACCCGTGATGACTGTGCTGTTGTATCTGCTTCTTCAGAACTGCAGGCATGATGAATGATGTATTAAAAACAGTGTCACTGCAATTCAAACAGGCCACAATAAATATTTACACCAGTGATTCTTAAATGCTGCCCAGAACCCAGAGACGGTGAGGAGGGAAGAGCTCATTTGTGACAAGAATCTTCTTGTAGTGTGACGGTAACTTGGCGGAAAGGAGGGGAAACGTGAAGCATGCTCCTTCTGTTATGCCTGAAGATTTGGCACATGCACTCATAACAACAACAGTGATGTAACCTGGTAACAAGGCTTTGGCATCCGCGCTCTCGACCGAAACCTGGGTCATACCTTCCATATCAGTGGTTTTATATTAGTCCGGGAGAAAGCCCTTGTTTTCCTAGCGATAGCTGAGGGTATAAACACGGAGGGGTGGGGACTTTGCTCACCTGCCCTTCAGTCAAAAGACACTCCTCAATTTTTCCACCGCTGCAGTGAAAGGACTTAAGTTATTTTTGACATCTCTCAAAATAAAATAGCAAAGAGCCTTGGTATTCATTTTGCACATGAGCTCTGCAATCATGCAGCAAATGGCCTCAGGCCTCATTGCCATAATTAAAAAAAAAAAAAGAGAGGAGAAAAAAAAGCAGGTAGCAGCCATGCCAAGGCGACAGCTTTTAATGTCGGCTTTCCTTCTCAATTAAAGGCTTAATGGTTCCGGTGAAGCCAGCCCCAGGAAGAACGCATTAATACCCCGGTCCTTACTAGCATTTTTAGGATGTGTCAATTATCACTTTGCCACTCTCGTTGCTGAACCCATTGTTCAGATTACTGCTCAGTGAAACAGACTTGGCTGCCCATCAGAGGCCTTAAACCTCTGAATATGTATTCCAGAGTACTTATTGTCCAAGTAGCATTAAGGTAAATTAGATTTTTTTAGGATGTAAGCGGGATGGTGCTGGTCAATTAAAATCAAAATGTATGCATGCTCTTTAGGCTCCAGCTTCACCCATGAATGAACGAATCGAGTCCGTAATTATTCTGCCAATCAACATGGAGTGTGACTGTGAGGCAGTTTAACACTGCATCACAGGTACAAGAAAGAAAGAAAAAAAGTGACAAAAACTTAGAGAATTTCATAAATGGAGCAGTGACCAGCTGCAACCTTTTTAAATTAATCTTAATGATTGTACTTTTTTAGATAAAAATGTGCATCCAATTTTTAAACACCACAAAATCTGATTAAAAAGATTTGCTCTTTAAATTTATGTAACAAAAAACCAACATAAGGAATCAGGAAAATAACCAAAGTATTCAACATTGAATTAGAAATAGAAAGCAAACTTCAGTTCTCTTGAGGAAAAATTATCTGGTTCTATTGCACCCATTTTCTGAAAATACAATTATTAATACTACAAGATAAACTGTTCTTATTAACCAATTAGTAATTTTACATTTGATTAATTTAAATATAGGACATTGTATACTGAAATATGATTAAAACAGGACTAGGAATGGTGCAACTAGACATAAAAATCCTAAAATCACAATTATATTTAGATCATTTTAATGAAGTTTTCTTCACCCTGAAAACTCGTAAGAAAATGAAAGGACTCTAAACTGGAATGTTTTCTTTCTGCAGGCTTGAAGCTGGATGTGTGCGTCTATCCAAGCTGCAGATGTGTTTGGACAAACTAGTCTAAAGCATGTTAGTGGTCCATAGTAACTTAGGGTGACAATAAATGGACTCTTTAAGATTTGGTTACTGAAATACCATAAGCCAGACTTACTAATGAGTCAAAATAAAGAGCAATCAGGGTCTTCTCCTAAACCCCAGCAATGTGGAGGAAAACCATTTTATCTGTGTAAAAAACGTAAGAAGATGTATAACGACTAATGATGAATGTAGACGTGGGATTATTAGATTTGACGTCACTTATTACATCAGCTGGCTGCAGCAGTCGGGCTCTAAAAGAAAGACAGAAAGCTTTCGACCGCTGCTAACTGACAGACGAGTCGGGCAGATGTAGGAAAGGCGGATCAGAGTCAGAAAAGATCTGTGAGCCGTCTGAGGATCAACTGAGGTGCTGCAGGCTGTCTGCAGAGGCCACAGTGCAACCAGCAGGGCTTATAACCTCACAATTCACTCAGCAAAACCAGAGAGAAAAATGTGAATGGACACAGCAGAGGAAGTCCTCAGAGAGGCGGTCTCCACAGTGAGCTCCGTTCACTGCTGACATGGATTCGTCACAGACGTACAGATGTATACAGACAGAGGTCTAAGCTGCTGAGGCGAGCACAAGACTGCAACTTTACGTGCAATCTCTTAAGGTCAATGCAAAGAAAAGAAAAAAAACACACACGCATTCAGCATAGCAGTAATTGAATAAGCCTTTCCAGTGAATCAGAGTAGTGATTGTGTGGGATTGGCTCCACATCCCTAACAGCTTGCCTGGGAGGTGGTCTTTGTTTTGGAGGAGGCAGGGGTGTCCTGACACCAACCATGTGAACCCAATTACCCCGGTCCCGCAGCCTGGGGGCCCACATTAACAAAGTCCCTCTGGGAGGTTGACTCCATGCCAGCCTGGCAGCCGGTAAGATCCTGCTGCTGAATCACAACTAGACCACTTAAGGAACTGGCAGGCCAAGCGCTTGGTGGCATTCTCACTCTCATCCATGTCGACTCCATCCCAGTTTGTTTTTGTTGGTGTTAAATACAGAGCCAGTCTCTGAGCTGAGATTGGATTTTACAGTCAGCATGAGTTAAGGCTGACGACGGCAGTAGGGTTTTAACTTGAACTGAAACATTAAACTGTACATATTGTCACATTTTGGAGTCTAAAAATTAGTGGTGCACCGATTTATCGGCCAGACAATTTATCTGTGCCAATTTCCTTAATTTTGGGAGACTGGTGATCAGCCGATACTTACGTGTGAAGCCGATCTTATCAACCTTAGAAAAGGTCTAAAAATCGACCACTGTCCTCTGTTCTCCCGTCAGAGAGGTTTGACTGACAGGTCAGCCTTCCAGGTCATCTCTTCACATTTACAGCTACCAATAGTCACCCCACTGTTACCATCTCAGTACTGCTTGCAGGTTGGGCTTTTTAAAAGATCGGTGATTCAGCCAGAAAACTGCAATCGGTGCACCCCTACTAATAATAAGTAATCATTTTTGAAGAGAAGAGCATGTTGATTGAGGCCACTTATAAGAGGAAGACACTAATTTTTATGAGTGACGAATGGCTCTTTAAAAGGCAATCTTTTCTATTCACAGAGTAGACTAGAATACATTGATTCAATGTGTCGCCACTTATTAGAAACAGAAAATAGTATAGAATAAAACAGAATAGAATATTACTGATATGTCACTAATATATGTAGTGAGTAGTTTCTCCATGAATATCAGAAAAGAAAGTAAAGAGAAAAGAGCTGATTTTTCTCAACCACCAAAATTTCTGTGCTAAATAAAACAAAATGATTAATTTAAGGAACAACATATGGAAAGTGAAAACCAACAGTTCATAATACAGCTACTATAGATATGCAGGGAGGCCCAACAATCACAACTATTGTTTGTGAGCATAATGTTTATCAAGTAATAATATGCAATTTTTTTAACGGTGGTTTTTACTTTTCGTGTCCCGTCATTAAAATGTTAGCTGATGTCCACAGGTCAGAATTAATGCATAGCTTCTCTCACCAAACAATTGCTTAGTACCAGTTATTAGGTTCAGGTGTGACAGGGTTTTTATTTCCTGTGTCTGGGCCAAATTAAGGAGAGGCTGTTTACCTGCAGCTGAAGTTGGATTTTATTGTATGATTTTAATCCCTTCCATCAACCACATGTGTATTATTAGCTTAAAGTGTATTTAAAGGGTCAAGCATGTTGGAAAACTATCAAGTTGGAGAGGTGTGGCAGATAGGGTCATCAGAATACTGTTTTGACAGCTGTATTAGTGTCCTGTAGTTAAACCGTCACAAATAAAACAGAGATTATGAGGAGAAAAGTGAGATGTGCATAACTACTGCTTGGTTCACTAATTTAAAATGATCTATTATGGTGAGTTCTTGGAAGCAACTTGGTGATGCATGCCTGCACAAAACAGAGTAACGAGTCCTTGTTAGAGGTGGAGTAGAAATTACAATATCCGGTACAACATTAGTGTGTCAAATTATATATTTTTTGTCACAAGCAGCCATTTCCAACTGTGTTTAAATACAAATATACTTCACATGTGACAGAACACCTTTAAATCTCTCTACATGGTACTGGTTTGGTAAGTCTCGAGCAATAATTACCTCACTGGATAATTATCATACAAACTTCACTTAATAAACCATTTCCCACTGAAGACTTTCAATATTTGTCTTGTGGTCGAAGTTTGTCTTCAGCTTTCAACAATTTTTAGCTTCCATTTTGGCTGCCTTGTGCTCTCTTTTGTTCTTTCCACTATTTTCCTTTTTGTCCTTAATTTTGTTTGTCCAAAATTAACATAATTATCGTACCAGACAAGTCTCATCAAAATTAAAATGGAAAACTTATAAGCTCCTAAAACTTGATCAGAAAAGTACCTAAAGTGAGCATCCTGCCGCCAGGGGCCTGTGTGATATTTTAAAACGTTAACCAAAGTGATTCTAATCTGCCAAAAATCAAAGGGGGTTTTCCCTTGCTCATGCCACAAGTCATTACCAACTAAAAACAATAGAAAGGTTTTTGTTTTTCTTATAAACAAACTGCAACAATCAACTCTTCCTTCTCCGTTTTTCCTTGGTAGAAGAATTATTCATGTAGCCAGATAGAGAACAAGCTGGGGACATCTTTGACGAACCGTTTAATGTTTTAAGTCATTTTTCCTGCAAAACATTGTTATGCTTCTTAGTTCATGGGGTATTTTGTAGCTTTTCTTTTTATGTGAGAGCATGCTAAATTTTTAAAAGCCTAATTTGGGTTTAAAGACATAGCCATTTCTTCTGAAATTTTTCATGGACTAAGACGTTGTATCACAACCCATAAAACTGACTGGCATTTAAAGTTATAATAGAAATATTTTTTCTGATAAATCAATGAGTGTAATAAGCAGCAATGAGTGAAACATATCACTTTTTTATTTAATGTTAGTGTTTGTGAGTGGATTGTTGTGCTTAAGGAACATTTTCAGTCTTCCATTCAGTCTAAGTGTAACATTATTTATTTTGTTTGACCCTTTGAGAAAACATGCATTAGCTCCTTCCTGTATGCAAAAAAATAGTTCTGCTCGAATTACAAAGATTGGTTTAATGAATGAGTGGGCCGCGTCTGTTCTGAGAGAGCCACAATAAGCAAATCAATCAGGTCAACTTTCAAATTTAAAGAATAGAATAGTACAGATATCTTTAAAGCTGGGGATTGGAAAACAAAAGCATAAGAACGATGGCATGATACTCATATGTCTTTCAAAATCCAAATCTGATAGAAAATCCAGATAAAACCCGCCTGAGGTTTAGATGTTCCTGTCACGTACTGCCTAAAAATCATCTTTATTTTGGAAGGCAGTGGAGCTGGAGTTATAATTAAAACCATTTTGGTTTTTAATCAATACTCAATCTCTCAGAAATAATTAACAGCATATTAAAGAGTTTACTGCCTGACAGAGCTGGACGCCTCTACATCATTAAGCTGTTGAAGCGCTGCTCTTTGACTCCTCATGTCCCATTTCAGTGGTTTACTGCGCCTCCATACAGGCGATTGAAAATGCTCCCACAGTTGCACTGTACCTGCAGATAATAACACAGCTCACTGACAACACGCAGCACGCACCGCAAACTTTCTCTATGCAAGTTAAACATAAAACACAGCTGAAGCTACAATGAGAAACTGCCGAGTAACAAGTGTAAAGCTTCATGAAATGAGAGTGAAAGCTATAAAAAAAAAAAAATGAATTAGGTGAAACTAAGTCTAAAGTATTCAGGGCATTTGAGGCCAGCTACAGCTGAGGTGATAAAGCTGGCCACAGATTGCAGTTTTAGTGTCCTTGGGCTCAACATTGGCCTAATCTCCACCCTAAGACTTAATTACAAAACTCATAATTACAGCTCGGGTGTTGATTGTATAAGTTCAAAAGGGTTAGGAAAACATTTTAAAGGAAAAACAAAATCTGCCATCATGGTTAGCGAGGTTGACTGGAAACGATGCTTGATTGGAAAACATTTAAATGAAAGCAGCCCACACTGGTACGTTTCAACAGTCTGGTTTACATCCATTTTATAACGATATTTGCGCCTTTTGAAAAACATTAAAAAAACACCATTAAGTCGAGATGCACAACAAAACCTGATTCTGGATCTCAGAAACTGAAAGATCCAATTATTTTCTAATCACAAAAAAAACACCACTCTTTGGTGTGGCTGTCGTTACTGAATCAAGATAGAGGAAAGCAGAGCTCGACGGTTTATCCTTAGCTTACAAACTGTTGTGGTTTAGAAATATTGAGGGCTTTGAGACATCAGAAATAAGGTAATAATTTACAGTCTCTATTAAAACACTGAGAGACTGCTATTTTAGTAATGTCTGCTGTTTCTGGGCCAAACCCGATACCAGACCACCACTGTTCTGCTGAATTACAACCCCTCAGGTTTGTCAGATGGAGTGAGGGACAATATAAATTCAGATCATTACCCATTTCAGCTGAGAGGTCATTTATCTTTGCCCTTTCCTCCTGAGTGATAGCACACAATTCCTTGGAAGTTACACAACATACCAGTAGGATTAAAAGTCACACCTCAGTGGTTTCAACATTTTTTCAAAGTCTGTTAATAAAAACTAAAACTCACCATCCACCAACAATGACGGATTAAGGGTTTTCATAACCAGATAATATGCTTTCCCACAAACATATGCAAGCCATAAGATCATCATACATGCTCATGTATATTGTGCATAGAAACATTTGATTATTTTGACTCCTAACTTTCAAAACTGTAGCTCATGAAGTCCTGCAGAACACCGCATGAAAAGCACCCAATTATCTGTAGAATTCATCCAATGCCGTCTTGCATCACAAAGAATTGTGTGCGTCTACACAGCCGGATACATTTCTTGGATATTCTCCAGATGACTTCTGTGGTAATTTGGAGCCAGCTAGTTTTTCAGCTGCTGATTAAGGGCAGAGAAGCAGTGGATGAGTGTGTTTACACCGTGACCTAGAATAACTGACCAGAAATTTGTTTTCACTTTGAACAGACAGCTGTCGGTGTCTATACCTGCTCCTTGCATCATGCTCCGGTGAAGATCATTTCAATTAATTTTGGTTTCCCGGAGACAATGTTGGTATTTGTCAGGGTGTGGATAAGAAGAGGCGGGAAGGCAGTAGCAGTCGTTGTTGTTTTAAGCTCTGCAATCAAAATACTTCTTGGCAAAAAATACATTCATCAAGTGTGAGCTCACCGTGTTACGGGAGACACACCAGCTCATCACAAACTGGAGGATTCCATAATAAATCCAAAACAAGGAAACGACTCGACAAGTACAAAGCGCTGATTTATTTTTACACAAAACATGCAACATGAACAAGATAACTTTAGACGCCGTTGAAGCCTGGGAAACCTTAAATGTGTCAACTAATACTTTTTGTTTTACATTTAATCCAATTCAACTATAAACCACAAAGTGCTTCACAAAAACAAAAGAAGAGATAAGTATGTTAAGCACTTAAATATTGTAATAAAAAAACTAAACTTAACCAGTTTTCCATTTTAATTCTTTAAAATACTAAGCACACGGTGGTATGCAAGACTCGGCAATAGCTCTGAAAACAAACGTAAAAGTTGGTCAATTCCTCGGCCGACGCTTGAACTCTGTGACAAATTGAGGCCATAGCTGGCTCAGACGCCCTGAGGAACTCCGATGACGTCCACGCCCAGTACTCCCACTGACAGCTTAAATCCATTTGAAACTCGGGAACTCCCTTTCAGCTTGAAGAAGCCGTCAGGCAGCGCTGTCTCTGTGCTGTCTGTCAAGGAGGTCCCGCTCAGCTATTATGAAATTGTCTTTGGCATTTCCAGTGGGGAACCTCTTGTTTTCAAGCAGAAAGGTGAAGATGCTGTGTGGGTAGCTGCCTTGTCTCAGTGTGACATTAGAAATGATGAGTCAGATGAAGTACAACGACTGGTCAGTTCTTTAGAGTCTGCTTGTTATCTGTGAGTGTTTAGAACCTCTTGAACTTTTTCCACATTTTTAATCACTGGAACCATAAACGTCAATGTATGTTATTGGAACCAACACAAAGTGGTGCACAAATTTTGAAGTGGAATGAAAATTGTTTTACACAAATAAATAAAAAAATTGATATGTATCTAATCCCACTGGATGCAAATATTTTGTGGTATGTCTCTATCGTATTTGCACATCTAAACACTGAAATGTTTCACCTTCTCTTATTTGCAAAATAGCTCAAGGTCAGTCATATTTAATGGCAAATAATATCTAAACATCAATGTATTTCAAGTCTTTGTATACATTCTCAATGTGATTAAGCTGTGGACAATGACTGGGCCATTTTAACAGATATACTGAAAAACTCCAGGGGTCTCAAACTCTAGTCATTGAGGGACGGTGTCCTGTAACTTCTGGATGTGTCCCAGGCCTGAATCAAATAACCAAATTACATCCTCAAGCACTCAAGTGCTACAGACACCTGCAATGTTTAGATGTCTCTGCCTTGACCTACCTCACATTCATAATTAGGTCATTAGCAGAACAGTGGCCCACCAGTATTAAATTTAAACATCTGAATATTGTAGCTTTGGTTGTTTTGGGTCATGGTGTTGCTAGAAGATTAACCATTGTCCCCATCTCAAATCTTTTACAGCCTCTAACAACTTTTCTTCCTGAATTTCAAAGTATTTAGCTCCCTCCATCTTGTCATCAACTATGATCACCTGCTGAAGAACAATACTGCTGAAGGTAACTGTTTAAGCTAGATTTTATTCAGTGGTATCCAAGTAAGTGTGGCTGAATATGAATCCATACCTCAAGTTCTTTTTTGTATGTTTTTATTTGCTAAAAAATATCTAAACTTTTTGTACTGCTTTGTGTTGGTCTGCTATAGGAAATCCAAATGACATATGTTGAACTTTGCGTTTGTGACATGAAGTAAACGTGAAAAATGTTCAAACAGAATGAATATTTTTCCAAAACGCTACAGACTCTTTAGATTATGAATCTATTAGGTCTAGCAACTTTTCCATTAGTTATAGGAAAGCAAAGAGCACATGAAGATCTCAATCTACATGAATTTTCTGTTAACCTTCAACCAATATACACTGTTAATCTTTGCATTAACAGTGCAGATTGGTTAGTGCACTAACCAATCTGGTGGTGGTTGGTACTGGAAACACGACAATTGCATAAATTCACTGCAGACTGCTGAGCTTTATGATAAACCGCATATGCTGCTAAGGGCATCACAGGTAAAATATTCAAATGTCCAGGATGAAACTGGAAGTTTGACTGAAAATGTTTCTAAGATTTGCCACAGTGACGGGTTAACATGTGTCTTGTGTTTTTATTGTAATCCTCCAGAGAAGCAAAAAAAGCATTTAATGGAGATAAACCTTTAGTGGAATCAAAACAAAAGCCTGATTAGATCTAACAATAATAGCAACACTTTATTATCACTTTCCCCACACCTTATCACAGTAGTACTAATCACCAGGCTAATTAAGGTTGCACCATTTGCATCTATACCTTTGTGTTTTAACAGCGAGAAGAACAGCGTCACCACATCAGCCTACAAACGTCTCATTTCACCCTGAAGACATTCTGCTACTTTCAAAACTTGTGACATAATCTTCCAAACCCCTTCAATTCTCCTGTTTTGTTATCTGCATCTCCTTTTTCTTTCACCTTTTCTTTCACGAGTTTAAATTTGTGAGTATATCCCTCCCCTGTTTCTTCACCCCACCTCACCCTGCCTTCACCACCACACAGGCTGCGCTCATTACAGCGGATTTGCATGTCTGCTTCGGAGCGGTATGAGGGGAGATGAAACAGAACTCCCAGTGGCTGCCGTTGCAGAGCTTCACTCGTCTTACAGAAAGGACTCTACTCTGGGCCCCAGACATAGTCGGCAAAGGAACGCAGGCACATAAACGGGCTACAGGACGAAGAGATATATGCTAACAAAGTCAAAGACGCTTCCCCAGGAAGAACTTAAAGCGCGCTGAATTCAGTTTAAATATATCTACATGCAGAAAATAAGCTGAGGTACAGAAGTCTAGCTTCCAGCACATTGCAATGATCTGCTTGGCTGGGACGGCTGAGGCCACGAGGTGTGCACTGTGCCATCACTCTCCACTTCTGCTTAATGATTATACACCCGAGATCAATGGCCGCCTTTCCTATGCAAGTCTAACGATCTCCAAAGCTGTCTATCTGTGAAACAGGCAAGCACTGAGAAACTGCAAGAAGCAGTTCGCAAATTAAGAATCTGTTTTGTTTCATAATGGTGAATAATTGAACAATTACTTATTCAATTAAAAAGAAGTTTAGCAAAACAAAACAGTGGAACATTTATTTTTGAATATGAAATCATTTTACAGCATTTTGACCTCAGCATCTGCTGGTTTATTCAGTGGGAGGATAGCAAGCATAAGCTCCTCAACATACTTCATGTTCAAATACATTTTCATCTTATTTCTAAGAAAAATTTCAAAAAGAGTGAAAACAAATTAAAACTTTGTCTAAAACTAATCTATCAAACTGCAATATTGATTTGTTTGGTCGTAATATTTGCTCTGCTAATATATCTAAAGTGACATGCATTATTACTCCATGTGCCTATACTGTATCTGACTAGCTAGATGGAGGTATGAATATAATAAAGTACGATTGTGGATATCATGAAGTGGAAAAAGAGAAGATTGAGGAAAATTTTAATGAGCTGCAATCAAAAATGTCATATTTCTAATAGGGGAGAATTGTTAGGTTGAAATGAATTTTAAATAGTTTTGTTTGCACCTTTAAAAATTAACTAAATAAAAACAACAATGGCACTATATCATACACTTTAAGATACATTTAGCTTCCTGTTTCTGCCTTCTGCTGAACCAGTAAACTATATAAGAACCCAGACCTCCCTCCCCTGCTTTTCTATAAATGGAGGTGAAAGTGGACCTTTACAGCTCAGTTCACCCTGTCGCCCCGTCCAGAAGCAAACCGCCAGACTGTGGATGAAACTTTGAGCCAATGACTTGGGGAAGACAATATCCAACAAATCCTCCAAACAAGAACATCTAGTTCTTGTTTGGAATGTTTAGTTCTCCAAACCTTACTAAAGAAACCACAAAATTGGTTTTAGTATTGTGTAAAAGACTAACTTGTCTCCGAGAGTTAAATGTCTCTCATTTAACTCAGACAAAATAATTTATAATATACTGGGTTTCAGAGCTTATCAGCTTGTTCTGAGGGCCACAGAATAAATCAGGTCTGAGAAGGGAAAATAAAAATGGGAAGAAAAATAAAATAGTATTTTTTTATGAAATAAAGAAAAATGAAGTATTTTTGTATAGACAACCACTAAAAAGAGTAACCAATCAAATATATGTTGAGTATTTAGGCAAAAAGATTGCGTATTTTTACAAATCATTCAAAAAGAAAAAAAAAGAAAAAGAGGAAGGTTTGCCAACCATCTGGAGCTCCTTCAACCATGAATTATCGTACCATTTTCAGGTTAGCAACTGAAAATAACCCAGTCTTCCCTCAAAGGGGTTTCTGCTGACAGAAACCCCTTTGACTGGAAACTGGAAAGCAGTGTGTACCGGAAAGGTGGTATCCGCCATTTCTTTGTATTGTTTAAGACTAGAAATACTTCTAAGTAGATAAATTTATGTTTCTTGTAAGCAAGGGAAAAAGTGTGGAAGCCATTTTTTCAGCTGGCAGTGACCAGCAACACGTGGGGGAGGACAACAAAGCACCACTATGCGTTTTAAATTCTTGGAGAAAACACCAGTCACTCCATCACTTTCCATGGTATCTTATAGAAAGGACATTAAACCACTAATGCATCATGATGGGAAACATTTGTTTTTTTAAATTCACCTTTTTACTTTAATACAAGTAAACAGCCCAATCCTATTGGAAAGACTTTGAAACTCCAAACTGTTAAACAAATCTGCACAAAAAATGTCTTATTGTAACAACCATTAAAGGAATGAGACATCAATTAATCTGGTGACTGGAATAGTTTATTGTGTGCCGTTTTGCTGGTTTAGTAAAAAGTTACAGCTTCTTTCAGTAAACTAGTGTGTTCCAACCTTGTAGTCATAAACATGCAATTCAATTACTACCAAACGGTTGTTTTCAATTTGTCACGCACTGAGTTACTTAGTCTGTTTTGCACTTTTAACAGTATAATAGTACAGCTTGTTGAAATACAACCAACTTTAAGAAGCCCTGGCATGAAAAGATCGCCTTTACAAGTGCAACCCAATTTATTTGTGTGTCAATGGCTGAGGTGGGGCGCTTGGGTTTGGGTAGGGAGAGTCCAGTTGAAAGAGGAATGCCTCACCGCTGATGCAAACAAAACATCAAAAGCTCCACAAAGTGTCGATATCTGCGGTTGCTCATCTTCCAAGAACCGAAGCCAAGCACACAATTCTCAAATTGTCCTGGTGAGAAACATAAAACTACAATTCCCAAAGTAAATAATGAACTCTTCTTAGATGATAACAAGAGGTTAAATACTGAGACAGTTTAGCTAAAGAAAAAAACCCAGCCCAGAGAAAAAAAAGCTTGTGTTTTCTTGGCGGTGCTACTGGAGTTTGGTGCTTTTGTTCTGGATGACTCATTTGGTGAAAGTGGCAAATCATGTGCCATGCAACATGAGTCACTGTGGAAGAGAAGGACAGGGAGTCATATGCATACCAGTTCCTGACCTGGATTGTTCCCTGGAGTCCACACAACCAACTTTAACAAGAAACTGAAGATATGAAGGAATTCAGACCAGAAAATGTGTGAAAGTTTCTTATTTTTTGAAGAGTCAAAATTGTATCACAAAAATCAGAAAGGGTAACCTTCCTTTATATTTACACCTATGAGTCATGGATGGCTATGACTCATTAGGATATGATAAATTACTAAGTCGCTAAATAAAATAAGAAGAAATTAAAATGGGAACTTAGATCCATTTTTTTAGCCTCAAGACTTTCAGATCCATATTCTTATAACCATTACTAAGAATGAGCATCTGCATAATAGCAGTAAGCTAGTAGTTTTCTATATCCGAGAAAACATTCAACAAGCAAGAAGGAAAATATTGAAGTAAAATAAGATCAACACAAATCTGTCCCTCTTAAATTAATCAACTGATAACCTGATCAAAAAACTACATTCAAGCATGTGGTTTGACAAGTACATAACCCTTTTATAATGGACACGTTTTAGAGCAGGATAATTGTAAAACTATCTGCCGAGTTAGCTTTTTCCCCAGAGTAAGAAAGCAACTGGTGTTGGTTCAAGTAAGAATCAATTTACAAGAGAAACTATTTTCATTGACTGGCTTTGATAATTAATTGATGGGTGAAATACTGCTGAAAATAGTATTTCAGCAGCATTTCACAATGTTGCTTCCCTTCTACAATGTTTGTATGCAAACATTTGTAAATTTCTCTTGGATTGCTAGTTGTAGCCTTTGTTGTGTGTAGTCTTGTATAGGTAAGATGTATATGTCTAAACTGATACATCTATAGTTGCATTTTAATCAAATGCATCCAAACTAAGGACTCCAATCATTGCTAGGCATTAGACACATCAAGCACCAGCTTTTACTTTGATGCACTTTCTATAATAAAAGAAAAATATTTTAAAAGACTCAAACTTGCATCATTTTAGATTGTAATCAAAACGGCAACCTCCATTAAAGAATCTGCAACACTTTCTCCCTCTTTTGTATGTTACTGAATCATTCAAACTTAGACTAAGCAGATAAGACCTCAAAGAAAACCAGCATCTTATTGGTCAGACCAGTACCTGGTACTGGCCAAATTGTCCTGATTGATATCCATCTGTACCAAAGAACTCTGTGAAATTTCTAAAACCTGCATATTGAGACAGAACAAAAACATTAGAATGTAATTTACTTTCTCTTCCTTCAGGAATATCTCAACAGGTTTCTCCTAAACAATATGTTGGCATTGCCTCCAAAATGATGCAAAATCCTGTGAACCAGGTTCCCAGCCTTGGTCGGGATAAATAATGCACAGAAATCTCCACTCAGATTCATACAACAACTAATCCAGTCTCACATTCCTGAAATGCAACTTCAAAAAGAAAACAATGTGCTCAGCTTTAAATGATTTGGTGTAGATAAATGGCTATATGCTGCTTTGCACGAGTGTAATAAATAGCATCGTAGTAAAAAAGAAACAAGTACGAGAGGAAAGATTTACAAATAAAAGCATTCCTGTCCATCATGTAAGGTAAGACACAGGGAGTCCTTTAGAAACATTTCTAAATGGCTACAGCTTTGTCTTTTATGTCATCAAGCCCTGGCAATGCTTTACATGTGTAGCTTTGATTTTGTGTTTTGTAAGTAACAAGTTCACTACATCAGAACTGATTTGCATCAAGTATTCCCCGCCTCCTAGATCCGTTTCAAAATGGTTTTCTTCCTTTGTTAAAGCACAACACCGAAGAAAAAAATACAAATGGAATAACTCTGGGGAATAACGTTATATATTTTTAATATTTGTGGGTAATTTTACACGTCTTTCACGGTTTCTTTAGTGACACAGAACTACACGTTTTCTCAGTTTAACCATATACATCTTACTCATATTTACAAGATTACACCCAACACAGTCTACAACTAGCAATTCAAGAAAAATGTACAGAAATGCTGCAACATGGACTGACTTTCATCCTGTGGTGCATGCAGAACATTGTAGCATACAAACATTGTAGGAGGGAAGTAGCATTGTGTTCGCTCTCCATTTCATAAACAGCGTACTTGACATTGCTTGTGCTCATCTGGTTGCACTACATAGCAAAAGCTCATACTGTGCTCCAAGTACTTAAAAAAAAAATCATGCTTATTACTTTTCTTAGTAAGCCATCACTACGCATTACACTCAAATGTTTTTTTTTTATATCAACCACATTTTTTAAAAAAAGGTTAAAATTCACAACTTCATAACCACCATGTTGAATTTACATTTAACATGTAAATTCTAATTTACATGTTGAATTTACATTCAACATGTAAATTGTGAGTGTGTGAGGAGCCCTGATTCTGCAACGTTTCTGGTTCTGAAACATCAAAGGTGGGGGACACTCCAACACCCTTATCAACTCCCCTCACTATCCTCTGCTGGGCAATCTTACCTGCATCCTTACCTGGCTTTACTGGGGCTCCTTCCTCACCCCAAATTACACATTCATTTCCTCCTCACATGCTCCACTCCGTCCTCCGCAGGAGTCAAAAACACACAATGCAGAGCAGCAGTGTTTTACATGAGTCGGGCATATTAGGGTGATGAAGATGTATATGTCTTCATATCCACAACGCTCTGCAAAGCTTACTGAACTTACTACTTACATGGTTTTATTCAGTTAATTAGAAACTGTTGTTAACATGAAGAGCTTAAGTTAGGCCAGGGTCTTAACTTTAATTTCCTCTAAAACAAAGTCAAGCAATATCTGAAACAATTAGAGTGTAATGCAGTCATAATGCCCTTTAAATAATGTGAAACCCAACTGCCTCCATAAGAACATTACAACTGAATATTGTTTACTTTAGAGGCTAAGTAAGGGTTAGTATCTGATTCTCTGACAACCTTGAGTAAAAAAAATGTATGCAAAAGTTTAAAACAAAGCATTCACAATACTATCTAAATGCTTTTGTTTAAAAATTAGAAAAAAAATAGTAATTCTAACTGAAATTGGACATGTTTTGTTAGATACTGTTCCGACTATCATGATCATCATATTTATTCCACATGTTCCTCGTCACCACTCTCATTTTTATCATCATACTGTCCACACGCTTTAGGATTCTGATTACTATAACTCATTTCTGCTGTGGGTAAAACATACAATGAAGGTCCAGTCAAGTAGCCAAACAAATTACTGGAAGGCAGGGTTTTAATTCATGGCACCTGGAATATTGTAGTCGCCCAAATGTTGCATCTATGCAGTCTTTTGAGTTTGTGAAATTGCACGCATTAATATTGTGATAAAGGTTTGATTGTATTGTGCACGTCTTGTAAGAATAAGGTCATCTACAGTGGTTCCTAACCCTGATCTTCAAACCCCTCCAGCCTACATCTAAAACAAACAGACGCATGTTTTAGATGCGTCTGTTTCAGCACACCTGATTCAAATGATTGCATGATTCCATCTTGTATTGCTGAAGCCTGTTGGTCACCCACTTATTTGTTGTGTTTCAGCAAGAAAACACATAAATCTGCAGGACAGTGGGCTGAAGGACACTGATCTAAAGCATTTATTTTTAGTTATTTTTGATTGATTCACACGTAGATTTTAGCAATAAATTTAAAATAACCAAACAACATGTTTAAAAGTATTCAGTTGTTGGGCAAAATATTATTCCTTTTTACAAAAAGTTAGTTTTAGCAAGTTAAGGCTATCAACCAAAAGAAAAATTCAACTGCAGTAGCCACCGTTCAACTGGAGGAGGGCTGCAATAATCTGGTTTTAGGCCAAAAATAGCAGAATTAAACAAACTTACACAAAAATATGCAAGCAAATTAACATAAAATAGTACCCTGGAGGCCAAATGTATAGTTTATAAGCAATAACAAAAGAAGCTGATTTGAGGTTTGGTTATTTCAAGTATAGTGATGTTTTTAGTTTTTACACCATGATAGAGTGTTTTTCACAATCTAAAGTGTAGATCTTTTTTAGTACACAGCAACAGGTGGGGCAGGGGCGAAAACTCGATGTTCCATACATGTACAGAAAAGTCAGGTGACTCCTGCACGTTCTCTAGCCTCTCATTAAAAGGACTTTAAACCATAAGAACAGACACTATGGAACATTTTAGTGTTTTATATTCTAATACTGATCCATGATTGTGAGAGTTAATAAAATGATTGTCTACAAATGCTTACTGGCAACTTGCAAGGCAAGGAATGCAGTTAATGAAGTGTTCTGCTAGACACTACTCATGATATATGCCATCAAAAAATAAATATGCTTGACGTAATTAATAATTAGGTTTCATGTTAAGTGATGTGTGGTGCTGCAGTCAATTTGAGCCGTGACTGATTTTATCCTAAAGCCAGAAACAGTAAAGGTCAAGCAGCATCGTCACCACCAGCTTTAATCAGTAGCTCTGCCTTTTTGCTCCAGCAGAAACATCCAGACTACTGGGAAAAACGCCTTTATGTTGCTCTGTTAATACAAACAGGCAATCATGGCTGTGTGCACCTGAACCGAGAGATTTCTTGCTTGGACTTTAAAATAGTCTCAAGAGGATTTTAGTAAAAGCAGAAGGAAAAGAAAGTTTCATGAAAAGAAAATCAAAATCCCTGAGTGGTGGTCAAATAGGTTCACCGCTGGGACCTTTCAAAGAAAAGAAAATATGTGAAAAAATTAATTGCAAATTAATTGCAAACAGACAAGATAAAAAAAAATAAAAGAGGTGTTCAAAGAGGCAGTCATTTCGGCCTACTTAATGGGGATTATCAGGCATAAACCCAAGCTGCAATCAGCATTAACCAGAGAGTTCATAATTTGTTCCTCTCCAATTATTGTCACTTTTGTCAGCGCACCATTTTCACTCTCTGTGAGAGGACGCTTGCAAAGAAGGAAAGAAATCAGAGTAATGCGAGCTGCCAGCAGAAGTTAGCTGGAGTGTGGCAGGGGCATACAGTGCACATTAAGTCATTAAAGTCCTGATGCTTACAGCACCTCCCTAACCCCCCACTGTACATGCCAGTAACTCCCTTTCAGACCAAACACTGCTCTGCCTTTTGCATCCTAATAAGAGGAGGGAAACAAGGAGGGAAGTGAAGGCACGGCAGTCTTTTAAAGGAAGCCGAATAAATGACTGAACACACACCCCGGGGCGGGCATGCCGGGGGGGTTCCAGGAGGTCGCCGCAAACGGAGGCAATCGTGTCAAGACGAAGGCGACAGACTAAAACAAAACTGACAAATCAAAGAGGCAGAGATGTGTAAAAAGGAAGAGGAGGAAAAAAAAAAAAGAGCAGCCGAGACGCGTTCAACTGTGCAGCTTGTTTCTGCATCAATGAGAAACAACACGACCAAAAAACAGCAATTAGCGATTAAAATGGAAATTCCATCTGCTGCAATGCTGCATCTCTTCCCGTTCAAATAAGCGGCTCGAACCACCTCAGTAATCCTGCAGCCCTTTGATCGACTCGGCGCATTCTTTTCACAGCGAGACGCGTGTAAACCAGGCGTTTGGGAAACTGCTTCTTTGCAGGACTTTTATCTCCCGCCCTAATCCACATAAAACACAAAAGCAACTGTTCAAACTTCACCCTTACAGTGCAGCCACAACTCTGTAATTACTAAAACAAACTCACAAGGCCTTCACTCCACTTTCACTGATGCCAACGCTTTGTCTGCATGTAGAAACCATAATCTCCAACATCCCGAACAAAGCAGGAATGAGCGGAAGCGAAATAAAAGCACATATAGCCGGATTATGACAGCACTTAAATGAGTTATATTTTTAATTGGCTTAACAAAAAACCGCTGTGGCCCCAGCCTCGGTTTGCTGTTTTAATGAAACAGCAGCTCTAAACTGTTTACTGCATATCTTCCCGGCTTCTGATAATAAAGGGAATCCTCTGAGGTGGCTTCCATGCTGACACAGCCTTTAGGTACTTAAATCCAAAAATGGGTGTATTAAGTGCATTTTAATTGACTTATATTTACCCTGTGTTCTAACTTGCAAATAAAAAAGAGAAAAATAAAAAAAGATCTTCTGGCGCTCCCACAAAGTAGGTCATTCAGTCTCCTGTGAGTCATAAGTTTTGGCAGGAGACCAAAGAAAGCAGGTATAGAAAAGAATGAAGTAGAGCTAAGAAAGGCCTCACACTACACTGACACTTTCCACATTTTATAAAGCTCCAATTTTTAACTACGCATTTTTGTGGCATACTGAGAAATTTTATCAATTTCAGAGAATTAGGGAGTGCAAATTTGTGTTACACAACAGAATACTTAAGCCTAGCAACTGCAAAAAAAAAAAAAAAAGAAAAGCAAAAAAACAGGAATCTTTGTATTCCATTATTATAATTTTTTGGGTTTCTCACATTTGTGCAGAGTTGTTTTCCTGCAGAGCCGGGCCCCCGGGCTCCGCTCCGGGGGCTACAGAGCCTCGGAGGAGCAGCTGACCTCTGGAGTCGGACCAGAGCCGCAGATTTGTAAACAGGTAGTGACTCAGCTTGATCAAAGCTGTCAGACACTTTTCTCTATGCAGGTCAAATGCAAAAGGGTGAAACCCTGCGACAGCACACCAATGCGGTCCTAATTGCATTAAGCAACAGGCACAGACCACGTCGTCTCTGCCAGCTAGCCCCTCCTCGTGCTAACCTCTCCGCCCTCTCATTCATCCACCCTGAGGGAGAGGCATGCAGGCCAGAGGAAGTATGACTCATCTGAGTAACAAGATGCATTCTTCTGAATTCTCCACAGACATGTTTGCTAAGTGAAGAGCACAGGAGAGTATGTTGTAAAGAGAGACACAAACAACAAGAAACAAAATGCAGCATAAATCAAGAAACAGACTGTGGCAAGAGAGAGTCATCGCTTGTGTGGGTTCCCTGGTCTACACAGATCAACATTTCCTTCAACTCCACAGAGACAATCTTTGGCTTCTGCGAGGGTTTTTCTGAATCACACATGAAGAAGAAGAAAAAAAAACTCGAACATCTAAGGCTAATCCATCAGGTGGAGAAAAGAAATGAAACAAATGACGACAGCAGAGGGGGATTTTGACGTGTGATTCTGCTGAGCATGCAGAGGATAATGAGACCCAACAAGGAGGCATGAAAAGAAAAAGTGCTAAATCATTGGGTCTAATAGACCCGCTACAGCTTCGCTGCAAATAACACTACATCTGCAAAGCCTGGCACACACTGCTGCAAATCATGAGCCTCACACGCACTGTAACAACATGAAGCTATTTCAGAAACAACCCGCGTTAGCATGGTCCGAAATCAGAAAACAGCTGAAGTTTTGAAACAAAAAGATTCTCAAACACTGACCAACACCATCAGACCCCTGACATGCATCCTGTCTTGTGAATTTATGATTCATGATCCACCCCCCTTCAGTTTGCTGTGAGAGTATCAGCTTCAGTCATTGGCCAGTAAACTGCATTCCTAAATGTACCAAACATTAACCAGCAGGTCTAAGGTCTGCTTTAACCACATAATCCAACATTACTAACAAAATCTGATCTGCACAGGCTCCAGGTTAGTTGGCACAGAATAGCCTCGTCTCATACCTGCACATCACCATTTCATCCCTTCCTACTTCCATTTTGTAAACAAACAGTTTGTAACCATGCAAATTTCTGCATGTCAGCCTTTTCTCCTTTTCTTTATGGAGTGTGCATTTTGATCATTTAAAAAATAAATAATTTTATGGCATGGCGATTAGTCATAATCGCCATGACTAACAGCGATTAGTCATACAACTAATGTCAGTCATACAACTGATCGTTGTAGCGATCAGTTTCTACAACTGAACTGCCAAAGCACCCGAGCTGCAGGTCTGATGTGTCCATCTCTGCTTCAGACCCGACAACAACAGGAAGAGCAGTGAACACGGTGCAGCATGCTGCTTTAACTAGTGGTTAGGAATAGCCAAGTTCACAGCAAATTGCTTGGTGTAAGAAGCAGGAGAACAACTCATCCTGTATTTTTTTCCCCACATATGAACGACTAAACCTACAAAAAAAAAAAACATGTTATCGACAAGTCATATCAAAACAAAGGGATTAGGAGCTAGCGTTTATGCTAAATCCAAATACAATCAGAAGTAGTAAGATGTGCATATCCTGAAGCCTGTAGCTGTTTAGAAACTAAAACAGGTAGGAGAAGTTTTTACAGTAAATAGCTCTGTTTTACAACTCCACATTGAATGGTGGTGGAGGCCAAATATTAGTCCCTTTCAAAAATGTTACAATTACTACACTTGGAACTGTTGATATTTAGATATTTAAATAATTGTAGAAAGTATTTTGATTAAAGAAAAAAAAACTGGAATTTAGAAAACTAAAACTAAAAATTAACTTGGGGGGTTAGGGGATTATGAATAAATCAGCTAAGATTTTAAAATAAACAATTGTAACTAGATTTTTTAAAACATTTTATTTTGCTTTAAATGTAAGAAGTTGTTAAGGCTTTTTAACACCAATCAATGCTCATGAAGATAAGATGCTGATTAAAATGAACTAATCTGGCATGGTCTATTTTATCTGATGGGGATTTCAGAAGAACTCATATTAGACTCTTTCCATTTATTGTCAATTTATTACAAAGATTATGAACCCTCACAGAACAAACATTATTTAAGATACATCCTGCAGGTACATTTCATATCAGAACATTAAAATAAGTATTCAGAAAGTTACTGAACCCCTGGTTACCAAAGTTGGGACGAAAACAATGCTGAGACATGACCTATACTCAACATGCAGTGGCCGACATCTTCTTTTGGTATCTGGATGGGTGAAAACGATAACCATCTCCAAACTTTAAAGTGTGAATGTTTGCAAACTGCTACATCATCATAATGAGATGAACATATTGAAAATGTGTACTGCAGACTTCCTTTCCGGACATGAATGCAGTTGCAGTAAATCAGACATATTTTTACAGCAAACATTAACCTGCAGACTTTTCTCAAACAACTTGACCCTGTATTTGGTAAAATAGGATATTTGTTTCAAGAACAGCATGAAGTTCTGCTTCAAAAAATAACAATGTGTCTTACCAATTTTTACATTAAATTAAAAATCATGAAGTCTTTGTCTTCATGATCTTCATTAAATCTCTCACACACAAGCGACTTAATCAAAAATCATCTGCTGTTGCATCCAAACGCCTCTCCAAGCCTCTATCAGGTCCAACTTTAAATCTGATACAACTCAATGTGTGAAACTCTGGTGAAATTACTCCCTTCAGGTGATATTCTACAACATTTTGGGTCAGAAATCTGAACAGGCCAGATCCAGTTATATCATGTACGTATCGCTTTCAACAAGCCACAATAGGAAACTGTGTCACTTGCGTTAACAGACACACAAAAGACTCTTGGGTAAATACGACATATGATCAGTTTCTTCTCTTTATTTGAGCAAAACGGCAGAAAAAAATACTTTTTTCTGTCCACAAATAAATAACTGCTTTAATAGAGGTTATATTTTTAGTGTTAAAATAGCAAGCGCCGCATTTGACACCCTGAACTGTCCCCAGGTAACTGAAGAGATATTTGTCAAGCTAGTGACTTTCTTGTAGAGTGTACTGCTGTCTTTACTCAGTTTAAAAAGCATAATTGTATAATTCTGATGTCCACTGGCTCAATTTTCTTTATGCAAACAGTGTATACTGGCAGAAAATATGCTGAAAATAAATATTTTGACAATTTTGGCTACAGTAAATGTTTACCCTAGCAGTCAGTATTGGATGAACATCTTCTGCCATTAAATTTGGACTTTTATTGCCTTGTTTTATTGAAGTATGACAAACACAGACATGAAAGAAAGACTCTATTGGCTGCTGCAGTTTTCAGTCACCAGCTCTGTGTTCAAGTCTGCAGCTGTAAAGCAGAGTCAGCTATTTTTAGAAACAAATTACAAAGCTTTGAACATTTTAGGTGAGACCTTGTCATCAGGGATGGGAAATACAGTCAACCCACAATATTCGGTCCAGGAGATTAGGAACCACAGCCGCCCATAAGATACCTGAGGACCTCTATAAAATGCTTATAAATACCTTTTTTAGTAGTTCAAACAAAAAATTAGAACTGGACAATATGGCTGAAAAATGTATCACGTGTAGTCCACTGTGTCATATCTCTTATTTTATATCAGGAATAAAAATGTATTGTGATATTCATATAGTGATAAAAAAGAAACATTTAATTAATTTCTGCAAATGACAAACTGATATGATTGGGATTATTATTTTTGCCATTTTATTAAAAAGGACTGAATAGTTATTGTTTTCCTACTTAATGCAACTGGTAAAGTGAAGATGCCCTTCTGATTATGGGTGTTATTTTTAAAAGCAATATTTGCGTTTGTAAGGCTGTGAATGTCTGACTTAGGAAACCACTGATTAACTTTGTAATACTGCTCATTTATTTACTTTTATAACCATTCCAGTTAACAAAATAATGTGGGAACAATGGAAGGTGTCACCTATTTCTAATTGTCAGTACATTATAGTAGCATTCCTCACAAAGTTAATCCTGTGCTCAAGCAGCATTTTACCGCTTTTCTGCAGAATATTCTCCTGGAAAAAAACACCCCAAAAAATTTAAGCTGTAGCTTCCAGAACGTCACTGGTACTGAGAAATAATACTGATGCAGATGAATAAAAAATTAAATGTAGTTTGTTATTCTACTGAATTTTCTTAACTTTTCTGCAGGATCAGATTGAGAATCTGTAAGTGCAAGCCTTCTAGTCTTAGATGACTAATAAGCAAAGTGTGGTTGCATCAGAATAATTAACATTACAGTGGGATTCCCCTCTCTATTCACGTCTTAAAAACCCTGTACTCTGGATCTTACACTTTGGTCATTTAGGAATAGTGTTGCACAGCTGTGCGCTCAATAAATTTCACTAACATTTTTCCTGCATGTTAGCACCACTACTGCATACAATAATTTTTTTTAAAAGATTAAGCTGTAAGGATATTTCCAACATGAATTTGACTGCAAATGTATCGTTTTCTTCTACACTCCAGATTTCTTTACTTACGTCTGTTTTTAACGTGTTTTTTTTTTTTTAGCGTTATCTTAAACCTGCCAGAGCTGTGACTGCAATGAATGAGCACTTATGCAAAATACTAAAATGAAAGCTCCACATTACTTAAGCTGTGTCAGCTTAGTGCGCTCTCCTTTCTGCACGCAGCACAAAGGTCTCCCAAGAGTGTGAATCCTCCAAGAACATGAAATCCCTCCACTAGCGGTAAAACTCAGAGGACCCATCAAAACTCAAGGACAAAGTATAAAAAAAGTTTTTTTTAAAAAGCGAATAAAACCTTTCTTCACAGCATTCAAAACTCATCCAATGCTTCTTCTATTCATAAGTTGCACAGTAAATTAAATCTCAGAAGATATAAATGAATAAATAGAATTAAGATGCATAATGAAACTGACCCGAATTGAGATAATTAGTTCAACTCAGCAACCTTCGGTTTTTCTTCCAACATAAATGTACAATAATGATAAGCGTTAGTTTGAATAGTCAGAACAATTATCAATTAATTTTCTCTGTTCACTAATGTGAAATGAGTCAGAGAAACCACCATTTGCTTCAGTACAGAGGCCTCCATCTCCCCCAGCCCATCCTGGCTAAACATCCCCAGCAAGCCCTGCTTGCTGTGGGTTGCTACAGTAGTTCCCCTGCAACAGAGATGGACCCTGATTAGTCAGACTGGGGAAATAAACAGATACGCTTTCAGATGAAACATATATCTGTGCAAATGTTCCAATAACGTTCGGCAATGGGCCAGCTGAATTAAATATCACAAGCTTCCCTGATTTTATGTCGACACCGCACTCCGAGCCAAGACATGAATCAGAGCGTATTGGACTCGTTCACTGACAAAACTCGGCTCGATAGATTGGGAGGAGGTCAGATGAGGAGAGCTCAGACAGTGCGTTGCTGGATGAATAAAAAATGAAAGTCTAGAGCTTCAGCAAATTCGCGCTCTCCATCCCGTGAGGAGGGCGTGCGGCGGAGTGGAGGCATCGTTTGAAAAAGCGAACCCGCGCCGCATTCCCACATCCAACCGAATCCAGCGAACGCCTCTTTAAAAATTCATTAATTGACAGCAAAAATAGATTAAAGCACCCAGCTGAGCAAAACTCAAAATTTGGCTCCTGAATAACATTAATGATAAAACATCTCCCCTCCACCCCACCAAAAAATAAAAATAAAAAAAAGCCCAGGGGGGCTTTGCCTGAAGAAATATTTCTCGTTGTTTCCACCTTACACTACCTTGAAAGTAATTTATTTTCACCCTTATATAATAAAAATAATGCATTTCTAATTGTCGTTTTTAATTACACTTTTCTTCAGACAGGGAAGAAAATCTGAAAAAAACTAATTAAAACCCATCGAAGGACATGTCATTCCCATGATGCCATGCCAATCCCATGCTATTCAGCTACAGACACTCAATGACAGCTACTCTTTGCCTTCTGAAAAAATAGGATTTAAAAAAAAAAGTGGGAAGAACTGCAGTTACAGTAATTGCTCTGGCCAGCACTAAATGAGGTTCACTTAAGTGCAATTATCCCCCTCTGATCTCTCAGATAAAGAGACTTCTTTAACATGGAGAAGTGGGCTCACACAATGCCACCGCAAACAAGATTCAAATTGGAATCAGGGAGGCATTTCCAGGAGATGAATTGGCTTCATAGCTCATCTGCATTCCAGTGATGGAGAGCATCACTAATGAAGACTGAGCAATTCCCTTCTCACCTTCTGCGAGACGGAAACTCCACAGTGAGTCTGAGCACTGAGAAAGTCTTAAACCCAGTCATGAAACAATGAGTAAGATCCTGTTTTTTTTTTTTATCTCTTTACAAGAAGAATATAGGATAGGCTCCAAACGTACTGTGAGGTTAGCCAAAAGATAAGTCATTGTAAAGACATACCAGACGGAGACCTTTGACCGAGAGCATCAGAACTCCTTGAGAATAAATCGCCATCTGCCAATCGTGTAGCACAAAAGGTTTCCCGCCTCAGGGAGGGGGAGATGTGACAGTCTAATAGAGGTTGCAACAGAGATTGCCTGTTGGGTGCCGTCCAACTACACAGAGTGGAGATGAGGGGGGGGGCTTTGATGGCCGCTCTAGTTGCCAGGGGCTATAGGACCACCAGGAGTCTGATAACTACACCTCATGGATGGCCATTTGAATAATCACTTCAACAAGGGGAGAAATTAAAAACCGTCTCGGTGAGACCGGCTCGGCACGGAGCCACATGCAGAATTAAAATGAGCTGCTTCTGATAGTAAAAACCGTAGAAAACATCAACTTATACACAAACCGCTGATCTGTTGAAGAGCGTAACCCCTAAAGCCGAACATTATCTGCCAATGGAAAGCCATTGTAAAGGTAATACAAAGGTCATCTGACCTCTATCAACAAAACAGTTACCAGTCTTATTCGATCCACAATTGAGCCGGATTCAAGACCCGTCTTTGACTGGTATAAGGGTCAAGCTGCTGAAGACAGGGTCAGAAAAATTACCAAAAATATGCTGAAGGCTCTTTGATGCTTTTGAATCAAACAGAAAATTAATGAACAAGGTCATCCTCACTTTTGCATCAAAGCATAAACGCCATCTGATCTTTCAAATAATCTATAAAAAAATACATCAAAATACATGTTGTGGGGGTTTCTGATTAATTAAAATTTGTCCGTATATGGACCAGCCGATTACCAGTTGGAGGCTTGGTGTATTTCCATTCATTTGGGTAAACTACAGATTTACACTATTAATTGGCCAGAAACTTTCTCGATCGGTATTCCACAGATTAAATACTGAATTATTAGATCTCTTAATTTCAGCCATATTTGGATCTATAAAAGGACAAAAATTAGTCAAAGCCTGTATTAGAAAACCAAACTACTGAAAAATGAAATTGATGCATTGCTAGTAAATATACTTCCCCTAAAGCAAAAATATTTACCGAGATCATTTAAATCAAAACTGAAAAATTTATTAAAAGATTATGGTGTATGTTTTAACAGACTTTTGCTATCAGATTCTAAGCTAAAAAAAAAAAAAAAAAAAAGAATTTGCTCTTCAACTCTGATTCAAGACCAACATCAAAGGCCCAAAGCATGAAGAAAGTGAGTCTTTCAAAGCTGCAATCCCATTTTATGTGGCAACTAAAAGCTTTTTCGTGAAACCTCCCTGTATTACTCCTTCAAATGTGATCAAGAGAACCTGCAGTAGCAGATACATATTATAAAGGCAGTGACACATGAGTGGGGCTAATTTTCAGGGGGGAAGCTAAGTGCAGCTACTTTTGGCTGCGTGTACCTGGATGGAGGACCATCATAACGTAAACACCATGTGTCCTCTACAGCTGCACGCACAAATAGCCTGGATCCAGACAGCACTGTAGGCCTGCTATTTAAAGGATGGGTGATTAAGAAGCAAACCAGGTCTGACCTTTGATTGTTGCTGCTGCCTAACGCTGTGGGCACTTTTAGTAGAAGCTGAAGGCCTGTCAGGGTTGGGCTTGTTGAAGGAGAACTGTTTGATTTCAGGCAGAAATTCATTTCATTTTAGCTTCGCTTTCAGGTAAAAGAAGGTAATCATATAAGGGGATAATGATTAGATTACAATCTGCACTTTATTTATCTAATAGATCAGTGTTTCTACAGGCTGCAGACTGCCAGTCAGCTGGCTAAAAGAAAGCTACTGCAGCTGGACTACTAAACTAATAGTCAGCTTGCTTTAGTCTATCAAGAGCAGAACAGTATAAACTGATCAAATCCTGTAAAATAAATACGTTTATGAAAAGTACTACAATATTTTAAAATTACCTTAAGATATAGATTTATTGTTTTAATTTACTATTCCCTATTAAGCGATTTCCATTCTGTTTTAAGTATAGAACTAATAATTATTGTGTCAATATCGTGAAACCTCACCATATCATGAGAATATCATGTCCATGCTGATTTATTTTAAACAGAAAAAGGTGGAGAAATTAAAAGCCGAGTCATCCATCCAGTGAAAACACAACGAGGAGAGAGGTAATGTTTTCCATTATCAACGGCTTTTGGTTCTCAGGGGCTCCCCGGAGATTATTAGTGGGCCCCATCTGGCCACCAATTACGAAACATTCTGCAAACGCTCCTGGATTGATCTTTTAGTAAAGACTGTTAAGGTTATTCTACACCCCAAAAGGCCAAAACATCCCAAAGAATTGCTTGATTTTTTTTTAATGGCAATACCTAGGAGAAAATTTGACATGAAGCACTTTTTGTGATTTGGCTCACAACTTTTCAGAGCGTTTAATGTAAACTGAGGAAATTAATGATCCCACAATTTCAGCTTTCAAAGTCTCTGTGATGCAATTGTTTACATAATCTTGGTATCATTTGAAGGTTCTTCTGCCGCATTTACAGATAATGTAACTTATTTTGACATTTACTGTAGGCAGGATAGGGATTATAAATCATTTGCTGAACATTTATTGATAGTATTGTACAGATTTGTTGTAAGCAAACGGAAGTTTTGTGATTCTACTTCACAACTTTCTAAGATTAATTGCAAATTTCAGAAAATAAATTCTGCCCTAACAATCCTAATGCTTAATCAACGTGTGTGATCTTGGCATCACTGAAAAATTATTTTGATGGGGCCTCAGATTTTATTGTGTATTTTACAACTCCTGAAAATATTTCTAAAATATATACTAAAACCTAATTCAATTGCAATATCTGGAACAAATCAGGAAGTATGTCATTTTTGTGTTGAATATCTTGTTTTGAGTCGCAACTTTTTACATAAAGTAACGGAGAGACTAAGTTACTTCAGAATGCTGCAACTATCTTTTTTTTTACCTGCATACCTGTTTATGATATCAACTAAAGTTTTTTTAATCTTTCAAGCAGAATAATTTGTTTTAACATTTATAATAACCCATAACAAGGAAAAAACATTTATCAGACAATTAAGAGTGCTTTTTGCCAACATCCAAGACATTTTTTGAATATAAGTCACAACTTATGGCAGGCTTTAATCAATTGAGAGAAAAATAAATAATCCCAGCTTTTAAAATACAATTTTTTACCTACAAACACAATATTCCCAGCAAGTGAATATTAAGTTAATTTTAAGTTTGATTAAATTGTTTATTTTGACATAAAGTATGAGTAAATAGCTCTGTTTGAACCGAACAAAAAAAATTTAAATTAACAAAAATAATTATCCTTTGTTGTCATCTTAAAATAAATATATAATCAAGACAATTTGTAAAAGCAGACCACAGTCAAGCTCCAGATGAGTAGTATGAAATTCATCTGAAACATGTTTTACACTTGTTGATTGTGCAGCCCAGCCTGCAACCCGATCATGAAAGCAGAGCAGTTTTTACAGGAGAGGCTCGTCAATTTTTTTATTTTTATTTTTTCCTGGAGGAATTTACTGGCCGCCCCGTAAAACAGACGATTGACAGAGGAGAAAACGCGCCGCAACAGCTGTGAATCAAACAGCGCCAGAGCACGCAGGCAAGCCAAATGACACTGGGCTCACCCACTCCATGCTGGACCCACAACGTCTCACATACCAAACAGCTAGCTAACCATAGGCTGCTGCTGCTGGGGGGTTTGGGGATAGGTCACCAAATTCTCCCAAATGCAAACGAAAAAGAGAAAAGCACACCTATTAGCTATGAAAAGCTCCGACAACCCTCAGGATGAGTTAGCTGCCTACAGAGGCTGGCTAGTTTAGCTGTCAAAGTTGCCCCGCCAGTTGTCACCGGTTGCACGGTGGAGCTAGCAGGCTAACGCAGGAGCTGTCAACTCCGGAGAGTTAGAGCAACGGCTCCGGAGTGAACGTTCACTGACCGCAGGGAAACACTCGCTGGCCGTGTCGGAGGCATAATACACTAATTTATCTCCACAAGGACAGCCAGACACGTTGAGCAGCAAGCTTAGGGCAAGGGCCCAACCCTCCAGAACTTCTCTGCAGCTCACTTCCCCGTCAAAGTCGTCCATTTCGTGGGCCTTTAGTTCAACTTCCATTCCCGTGTAGCTCACTTACTCAGGATGAAAGCAGCAGAGACGGCAGCTCTCTCTGGTAATCCTCACGGTAGTTTATCAGCAGCTGTCTCCCCGCTCCGTCCACCACCTCTTGTACACACAGAGTGTCCTTCCCCGCCAGCTCAGGAGAGCCCAGTGCTCCTGACAGTTGTTGTCCTCTGTGCAGAGATCTTCGCCCGGTGTGCCTACAGTGCCGCGCCGTCCCTCTACTCGGCTTCTCCGCCTTCTCCCGTTCGCCTTTCTCTCGGCAGCCGAGCCAACATCCGGGACTCTCCCCCCTTAGTTCGGTGCCCGGAACTACTTTCACATATGACGACGCAGATGAAGGGTTTTTTTTTTTTCTTTCTCCCACCTCTCTGTTTTCACCACCCCTGCCGCCACAGAAACTAGCGCGGTTGAATGCTCACGCCCGCAAAAGAAAAAGGCATCCATACATGGTTAAACCTCGATCAATAAACCAATCAATGCAACAGCTGCATTCGGGATTTATATTAAGCGAATATACTGTACTGTATCCTCAAATGAACTGTATGGTATAGCTTAAAACCTAGTCAAATTTACGTGAAACAACAGGTTTACTAAATAAAGCAATGTAAAAATAGAAAACTGAGACATTACAGCTACGTCTAAAATTAGAATATCATGAAAAAGTGAATTTATTTCAGGAACTCATTTCAAAAAAGCACTGAAACTCCTTTACATATGGTAATTTGGACAACTATAGCTTACAGATAATGTCAGTGCATGGCTTTAGCACAATAACCTACCTAAAAAGAATGTCCCGAATATATGCACAGTATAGATACTTGGTGAGAGTATCTGTTTTGCATTAAATAACTACATCAGTGTGGTGTGTCATGGAGCCATCAGCCTTTAGCTCTGCTGAGGTGTTAAAGAAGCATCAAGAATAGTAATAACAAATGGTCACCTGGGTTCACCCCTAGTCCAGTTATGTTTAAGATACTACAATGCCAAACAAACATTATTTTGTAATTATATTTTTTTAAATCAATTTTGTGTGTTTGTTTTTATAAATACAAAGACGTAATCCTTCATAAGATGAAGAGGAATTATAATCGATCATTTTGGTTTTTCAGCAATCTTGATTCATTAATAAAACCAGTAAAGAGCCCTTTATTGAAGCTTTGAACCAAACTTTGATCAGTGTCTGATCAGACATTCTTAAAGTAAATTGTGTCTACACTGTAGACGCAACTAAGGTGACGCCAAGGTGACTGACAGCATGTGTACATAAACAGTAAAAAGACTTACTGTACTTGGGATACCCCCAGGCTGCAGGCCTTGACCAATATGTCATGTTGCCCAGATCAAAAACCACCATTGATGAGCACAGTTCTCATCAATGGTGAAGACTTGACATTTCGGACAAATGTCAAGTCTTCCTGGAAAATGAAACCATGCATCTCTGTGAAGCTTGTCAGTATGATGTGCACTAAAACTTTCTTCCTGGAAAACAACTGTTCTGATTCTATTTTTGATAAAACCCCACAGACTAAACACCAGTAGATGACATGCCTCGCCAAATTTTCACTCTATGGAAAATTCACCCTGGCTCTCAGGCTGTGGTTAGTAATCCAAGACTCTTCTCACAAACTGTGGATTTTTAATGGAAATTCAAGATTTTTTCTTGAAGCTTGCACATGTTTATCCAGCACATTTTTTTCTTCCACAAAACTTTATATTAAGAAATAACATAACATCCATTTGTCCATATAGCATCCATATTTTTTTCACCTACCTGCAAAGCCCAAACCTTCAATCTCATTAATTCTTACAAATGTTTTTTAACCATCGTCAGTGCTGCTAGATATAAAGATATTGTCAACATTTTGTCTGATAATGAGTGTCTGTTTGGGTTTACAGGATTTTGTTTTTGAAATATTACATTGTATTATAAACTTTGTTTACTTTAAACATGAAATTAAGAAGGAAAACTGTTTCTTTGTTCAGTGAAAACCTCAACCTCAGTAAGTGTTGAGGGTGAAATTCATGTGAATACAATCTCTATGTCACTAAGAGTCTGGCCTGTACTCATAGGATCAAAGTTCCTTATCACATTGTCCTTGATTCAACACTGTTATGACATAACAGTGGGAAGTTATTTTTTTATTGCTGGGCAATGTCACGCATAGTTTTCCAAAAATAAACGTTATCTGCTTAGTTTACATTATGTAGGATTTTATAAACTCTGAATATGTCTGCTTCACTAATGAGTTTCTCTTTTCATCTAACCTCAGCATGCAATTTAATTTGTACCCATACAGAAAAACCTTATAAAAGAGCTCAGACAATATGGACGTAAGATTGTTTCTAGTTATTTATCTCCTAGGTCATCTGCTTCAGTTCCAGTGTGCAGATTTCCATCCAAACCTGTTGAGATTGCTTTAAGTGGCCAAGTTACCAGATACAATGCTGGAGTTGGTCACAACTTTGTTTTCATCAAGAGGAAACTGAAAGCTTTAAAAACTTATATTAATGTGTTTATGTGAGTTGGTGTTGTAACCTTTCTCTGCAAATGTACAACATGTGATAATGTGAGCACATTTTCATGTTTTGTCAATGTATAATCAAATGTTCTTTTCATACATTTTGTATAGAGATTTATTTTTTATTTTCACAATTTTTAATTTCTTTAACAGTTTTATGTCCATATTTTACTTGAATTTTTTTATTATTAATAATATTTTAAATCCAGCTACAGGTCTCCTAACCTGAATATTTTAAGTGCTTGGGCAGCTTTTGCAATTTTAGTGGTTCTTTGTATTTAGTGCAATGCTATGTCACCACCGTAATATTGGGGCCTCTGTCAGTGGTGAATCAAGCACAGCTTATAAAGGGAAGCGCAAAAATTAATATTAAGTTTGAAAATAATTTAAACAAAACCAACCTGGTCAATTACTGTCGTCTCAGAAAGATGAAAACCACATTACCTTCTAATATTTTCTATTTTACTGTACAACAGCGCCACTTGTTGGTGAATCATGAATAGTGCATGTTATTATTTAATAACTTCCATAATAAAGTTATCATTATTTAATTAATGTGTACAACTCATGATCATATTATTAAGAGCTAAGTTCTTAATAATATTTATTGTATGAAGACTTTGCAACAGT
This sequence comes from Xiphophorus hellerii, assembly GCF_003331165.1. Classification (NCBI taxonomy): domain Eukaryota; kingdom Metazoa; phylum Chordata; class Actinopteri; order Cyprinodontiformes; family Poeciliidae; genus Xiphophorus; species Xiphophorus hellerii. Next base: position 13,879,609 of record NC_045691.1, on the reverse strand, counting down.
AAATTGATGTGATATTTACTTTTGGCTTTTGCACCAAAATTACTTCAAACTGCTTTTCCAGTTTATATCACACCTTAAAACTCTTACTGTGTGGAAAGTGAGAGAAAGTCTTTATGCAATTTAGAAAACAAAAACAAAATAAAGTGCAGTTTATCAACGATTCTGTTGTAAAACGCAGCTTGGTACACCTACACACAGGCCCAGGAGAAAATGCTGCATTGTGAGGTTTTAATATAAAACCATGAATCTATTTTTTTTGTTGCTTGTGCACAATTGTATTCAACATTGTTACAAAAAGTTTTCCAAGAAGGAACAATGTGAGTTGTGTGAAAGGATCCTCACAGGAGCTTTTATAAAGAGGAACGTTTTAAGAATAGGGAGAACATTTCTCCATCCCTAACAGTATAGATTATAAGCAGCAATTCTCACACTGATCTGACATCCGGCTGGGTTAACTGTTGATTTTATTCATTACTTTCATAATTATGATTAAAAACTATTTAACTGATTCACTGATACAGTTGAACAAAATATTATCTTGAGCACAGCCTGTCCCTCATGAATCTTTTGTGTTGTTTTCTGATGATTCATGTTCTGTAAAAAGGGAAAGATACAAAGAATGCAAGTGGAGTAACTGTGCTAACAAATGTGAATTTAAAAAATTAAAAAATATCTAAATGTTAGACCATCATTTTCTGACACATTTTGCTGAGAAATTAAAGATGCTGTTCAGGTGAGACTCCACAAAGGGTGATCCCTGGAAAAACTTGAAGTAGTGTTGTGGAATGATAGAAAATGAAACAGGTTTACTATTTTATATTTGAACTGATGTTATTTATGAGCAGTTGAATTTTCCAGTGACAGCTACAGACTTTTTCTGGTCTAAATATCAAACCTTGTTGACTATTTAAGCAGGTGAATTATTAGACGGATTTAAAAATGCATCATGTCATGTTCCAATCTACAATAAATTCAGCAGCAAAAAATCTATTTTACTGTTACAAATTCTGTGCAAAGGCTAAACTTTTGATTAATTCTTGTCAGGTACTGTTTAGAATGGAACAGTGTGCTTCTTGAAGCAACCACTTTGTTTTTGGCAAGATTTCACATGAAACGTTTGAAAAACATTTAGCATAGTCACGAATTGTTGTAAATCTTTTGTCTATTTATTTAGATTTTTTGCTGTCCTTCTTTTGTCTGAATTTTTTTTAAGTTGTAATGATGCTATTTGTTTCTTTACTATAGTAGAATTACATAATATAACATGATATTTTTTTGTCTGCCTGATTGCCTCATGGGTCCTGGATTTGACTCCTCGCCATTTTCACAAATTAAATCAGATATAATCAAATTATTTCTCAGTACTTTACTGGAGTTTTTACTGAATATTTTTCTACTCTTATTTTAATATTATTTTATTTATTGAATTATTTGATAGGAACAATTATGAACAATTAACATGTTTGTACATAAACATTTACAGCAATGACTAATTTGCAATGCGCCAGCATTGTAGTACCGTGTCCCTGCCACTGCGGGGCGCTGACGGCTCTCCTTTGTATTTTTTAGAAACCATAGAATCTCAAAGCTGAGTTGATATCAGGAAGTAAAGTGGTCAAGTTTACTGTGGAGGAACGAAAACATAACTGAAGTGACAGGAGAGACATCTTCGTCGGTGTGTGTGTGACATATTTAATTTCTAATTTGCTGTAGTTGTTTCATTGTGTCGCAGTTACGTACAAATCAGAGAAAAATTTAGTAATTTCTGGCGTCTCGTCGTTGACAGTCCAATGTAAAGAGTTTACCAGTTAAGATGGGTAGAAACAGTTAATATTTGATTTTAGCTGCAAGAGAATTATTCTCTACTCATCGGTATATTAATCTAACTTTGACCGTGTGACCCTCTGAGCTCCATATTTTGCGTCGTCCATCTTTGAGTTCTGATTTACATATGAAACGCGCAGTTGTTTTTATATTTATGATGCAAATGTGTGTTTCTTCAAAGATTCCTGACTTATTTGCTGCAATGATTTTGATTTTAATCCGTAGACAGGGCTCGGACAGTAATGTGTGCATAGATTCAAAGATGCCAGACCTTATTGTAATCTTTGGTCTGAATCAGTGAATTTTGATAAAGGAAAAATAAGAATTCCGAGGGAAAAAAGTACATTCTAAAATTAAAGTCAGAATACAAAAATTCTAGTTTCAAAAAATAAACAAAAGTCAATAATGAATTAGAAAAAAATTAGATTAAAATAAGTAACTTAAGGAAACAAAAGTCAGAATTCTGACCAAAAAAGGAGTAAAATTCTAAAATTAAAGTCAGATTTTTGAGCAAAAAACCCCACATTGGTAAAATAAATAAAAAATAATTAATTAAATAAAAGTTAATTCTGAAGTAAAAGTAAAAATTCTGAGATTAAAATAAGTATGCCAAGAAAACAAAAATAATTTTGAGAAAAAAAAGTAAATCTTAAAATTAAAGTCAGAATTCTTAGCAAAAAAATCTAATGGCAAAATTTAAAAAAAAAAAAAAGTAAATTCTGAAGAAAAAGTCAGAATTCTGATATTAAGTTAAGAATGTTAAGAAGACAAAATAGAATTATGAGAATAAAAAAAGTTAATTATAAAATGAAAGTCCAAATCTTTAGCAAAAAAAAAATCACATTTGTTAAAAAAAATCAATTCTGAGAAAAAATGTTGAATACTGAGATTAAAATCTGAGTTTTAATGAAAATAGTAGAATTCTAAAAAACAAAAAAACAAAGTCAGAATTCTAAGATTGAGATTATAATTAGGTCACAGCTCATATTTAACTATCACAACTTCATAATGTTGTGCCGGCCTAATTATGTTTAATTTCTGTTGTCCCAGGTCAAATCCATAATAAAAAGATGGTTTAGCATTAAAGCTAATCTGCTACTGTGACACAAGCAGCCAGTCTTCTCTCTTGATGCTTCTTCTCTCTTATCAGATAATGGCCGAACCCAGAATGTCGTCCATTGATGGAAAGCTGGCTGAAGAATTTGCTGTTCCCTCCCACGTCCAGGAGGTCAAGGAGAAGATGGCTGCTTTCGCCGCCTGTCACGCCGAAGTGGGCCGCAGAGTGGTCCTCATCACGTCAGGCGGCACCAAAGTCCCCCTGGAGTCGCGCACTGTCCGCTTCCTGGATAACTTCAGCAGCGGCAGGCGAGGAGCCTCCTCGGCAGGAATACTTCATCGACTCGGGCTACGCCGTCATTTTCCTGCACAGGCACCGCTCTCTCTACCCCTACACACGCCTGTTCTCCACCATCAACATGCTGGACGCCCTGCAGCTCAGGGCGGGAGACGGTGAGGGAGCGGGGGAGGTGGTGGTCGACCAGCAGGTGCTTCCAAACATCGCCAGAGTGCTGAAGAGGTACAACGAAGTGAAAGACGGCGGACTTCTTCTACCCATCGAGTTCAACACTCTTTCAGAGTATCTGCACTTACTGAAAGCATCGGCACAGGCGCTCAGCTCTATAGGTACTAAATTACTTACACCATCCTGAACCCTAAAGCTGCAGAATTTTATAAATATATTCTTGTACATATTTGTTGAAACTGTCACTATGTCGTGACAGTATGGTATCTGTGAAAAAACTGAGCTCCTCTGCCTTCTCCCAGTTCTACCTAGAAGCAACCAATCAGAGCCAGGAGGCGGGTTTTAGTGCTGCCAATCACAATCTCATGTAGCAGCTTCTCCCCGCCATGAGAGACATTTTAGAGTAGCCACTGATGACAGCGGATAAACAGTTTTCCTGTAACAGTGAGTTGTTTCTCTCGCAGTTAGCACATTAAGCAGCAATTACATAATGTTGATTGACAGCGTTATGACCCTCCTCCTGGCTCTGATTGGCTGTTTTTGGTCCAGAGTGGCGCATTTATCCAGGCAGCAATAACAGCTCAGGGAAAAGGTGGAGGGTATTGATCTTTTCACAGATTATTTTATACTGTCACAACAATTATGGAGAAACACATTCTTTATAAAAAATTATATACTGCAGCTTTAGTCTGCTGAAGATGTGGAGAAGAAAGCCTTAGTGTAATCTCACAAAAATTATGCTTATGCATTTTAAATGTTTCTTTTCTATATAAACCGCCAGCAAGCTATGATAATAGCTGACCCATTGAACTGGGCTCAAGGGTGAGCACAACAATCCAGCCCTCATCTTTTACTCCAAATGAATAAGTAGAATAAGGAACAAAATATAAATATTTATACATTAAAAAACAACAGACAATTTACAATAAATGAATTAGCCAATCACAGACCGGTCTTTTTCATCCAATCATAGTTTTTTTTGTATATGCTGCATTAAATGGCATACAAACTACTATTGTAAGTTATGCCTTTTATAAAGCGCTTCTAAGAGAAATTAGCCTTTGTAGTAGTATATCTTTACCGAAAAGATAAAATTTTTATTTTTTAAATCATTTTTTAAGAATTACAAATTTTAATAAATGAAAAGTTTTATTCTCTTTATTCGTATTCTAAGGGTTTTACAAAATGTGTCCTTACTGAGATTTTCCAAATTAAAAAGTTCAAATTAAAGGTTGGATTTTTCTACATTTACACAGCATCAGTGTAAAACTGATGCTGCAATAAAAGATGATTTCATGTGCCTTTCTTTAAGAGCCATGCATTTTACAGATTAAGGTAACACTTTATTTGACGGATTGTGAATAAGACTGTCATGACATGTTATTATGTTATTAAAGCTAAAGTTTAATCAGTAATACTTTTATAACAAATTTATGTCAGATCATGATTTCTTGGTTAATGTCAAGTTGTCATAGCGAAGGCATTTTGAATAATGTCAACTTTGTATTAAAACAGTCATAAGTATTCATGAAGACTTACTCATGGTCATGACGGGTGTTATGTCATGTTTATGACGGTGTCAAACCCGTCAAATAAAGTGTTACCGATCGAAGCTATTGGTTCTGTTTGCATGTGTTTAAAACTTGTTTACAAATGTTTCATCTTCAATCAGGGTCAAAGGCCATGTTCTACTTGGCTGCAGCCGTCTCTGACTTCTACATCCCGGCGTCAGAGATGCCTGAACACAAAATCCAGTCTTCTAATGGACCTCTTCAGGTACGGGAAATTAAAAAGAATAAATTAAAGTAGTTGTTCCCAGTTATGTCTCTAGACATGCTGCAGTGTGTGGATTTGATTCAGGAAATCACAGAAAGCTTGTTACATGAAGAACAAGTTGCTTAGCTCTCCATAGTCAGGCTAAACAACAAAAGGTCTTTAGTAAAGAGGCTGACTGTATCTAAGGATAATAAAGGGTAGAATATGTAATATGTGTTTTCCAATCATTTTACAGAACAATCAAGTAACCATTTTAGCTTCATTTGTTATAAAAATGCTGTCAAATATGACTTAAAAGAAATTTGACTTCTTAATTTAATGCCTCCAAATTGCAGTCTGTCTCTTTAAGCTCCTGCTCTTTCTGAAACTTCGACTTCAGCAAGTTATCACTTTGATCCTCTATTATCCCTTTAACGTTAATAGAAAAGTAGCTCGTATAATGAGCTCAGCAGATGCGCAGTTCCGCCAGGTGTTTGCTAATTGCTGCTGGCTAGTCTGAAGGAGCTGACTTTTTCTCTTGCTCTCGGTGAAGGCGGACGCTTTTTTCCTCTGCTCCCTCCCTGCCCTGCTTGCTCTGTTTTTGTCCTGTCTTTTTCTCTATTTTTAGAGCCTTTCTTTGCACATCCTCCAAATCTACAAATTATGGATCTGGTCAACCGGTCTCTCAATGCAATTGATCAAATTTTCTCGACGAGAAGACTGGGCACAGAGGCCTCTGGTCCTGCGGGGACACACCCGGCGGGATTCACCCTGGTTCAGTGGAACGGCCACACTAATTTGGATAATTGGGAACTGAGATGTATCGGAGAGACTTTAGGGGAGATTGAAATTTATAATCTACCCGACCTAAGACATTCTGTGTCCGAATTGGCTTTCCCGTGTTGCCTTGGACTCCTGTAAAGCACTTTGTATTGCTTTGTTGCTGAAAATGTGCTATATAAATGAAATTATCTTTACGTTTACCTGAGTGGGAGAGGGCTGCTCTGTGAGGCGGAAGCTCTGCTGAAGAGTGCATCTCCGAGGAAGAGCCGTGTCCTTGAAGGCGACGCTAGGTCTCCCCCTAGAGTTTTGCACGGCTGAATGGTTGCCATGGAGATTAAAGGATTTCTCAAACATGCAGAAAAAAAAATCTGCGTTTCGCCTGTCTAGCGCTGTGCGATTTGAAGTGTTTGGCACAAATAGGCTGGCAACTGAAAACAGCTGGATCAATTTTGACGTGCCTGACGATCCTCCAGACTTTGAATGTAAACCAGACGCGCAAAACACGTTTAGTGTGAAAGCACCATTAGACTTATCAAGATATGTACTAAAAATATAGTCCGTCTAAAGCTACACAATATATCTTTATCGCAATAGTAGCGTTTGCTAATATATTGCAAGTGTTATTGACTTAAATTTTACATGCTAATGTAATATTTAGCCAGTAGGAATAGAGTCTTAAAAAGGCTTTTATTGCTACTGATATTGTCCTGGCATGAATTTCTAACACGCAGGACTAAATCCATCTCTGTCATTATTTATACAATCATTTTGGTTTTCCTTCAGCTCAGCATGAAGATGGTTCCCAAGATCCTGTCGCCCCTCGTTAAGGACTGGGCGCCTCAGGCGTTCGTCACTTCCTTCAAGCTGGAGACGGACCCGACCATCCTGCTGGACAGGGCCCGGCGGGCTCTGGACACCTACAGGCACCAGGCGGTGGTGGCCAACGTGCTGGACTCACGACGGGGTTACGTGGTGGTCGTGACCCCGGAGTCCCGGGATGAGCTGGTCGTCACCGAGGGCGACGTGGAGAAGGGCGTGGAGATCGAGGAGCGGATAGTGAGCAACCTGACGACGGCGCACAATGAGTTTATAACTCAGCAAGCCGCTGGACGGAAATGACCCTGACCCAGTCTGCGGTTCAGGTTTAATTCATGAGGAGTTTCCTCTACGAACAAATCAAGCTGATTATCATTAACGTTGTTTGAATGTTTATTAATGTCATCAGAATACACGTGATTTCAGGATTACTGACCAATAACAACTCAACTCTCTGGACTCGCTGCTGGCTACTTGAGCTTGGTGCTCTTTTTGACACCGGCCCGAATCCCAGACGCCTCGCCTCCGTACCGCATCTCTTCCTTACGGACACTTTGCACCTGGTGAGAACAAACGCAGGTTAAAAATACAGTACGGATGATAATCTGACATGATTCCTTCAACGCTGCATGCGATACAAACCTGTCCCCTCCTGCGGATTTTGGCCCGTCTGAACTTTTCTCTGTGCTTGACTCTGGGATTCCGGTCGATCTTCTTCCTCTTGGGCGTCAGCCCCTTGTTCTTGGCCATCTGTGGAGGCACCAGAGCAGAAAACACTGAGAACTGATCCGGGATTAGGGCAGAAACATGAAGATGCATGAGAGATATTTGATCTGCTGTGTTGTCAGTGACACTTGAGACGATTCGCAAATAAAACCGCAGCATTAAAAAACGTTGTTTCAACTTTGCAATCATTTCTTAGTGAGTCGCAAGAGCCAGAAGATATTAAAAATATTTATCTAAAATCTAAGTTTCTAAGCAGAGGTGCGCAGTAAATAGTAAAATTTTCTTGAGTAAATTTTCGAAAATATGTACTTTTAGGAGTATTTTTACTGTGCTGTACTTTTTACTTAAGTAGTTTTTTTTCTAATCTTTCTTGGAGTAATAGTAAAAGAAATAGTAAAAGTAAATTTCTAGATTCTTTATCCACTATAATTAACTTCTATAAAAGAAGAACAAACAGGTTTTAACCAAAACTTCACCAGACACAGACCTGCAGTTTTAGTTAAAGTTTCATTTTGAAAGAAACTGATTTCTACTATAAAACAATATTTGAGTTTTAATCAGGCTTTTTAATATGTTCTTTGGATTTCTGTTACCTTTTTTCTATGAGTGGATTTTACAGCAACAACATGGGGGGCTTAAAACAACAGTGGGAAAGTTGTGAAATAAAGAAGTGTCAGGTCTAAAGAAACTACTGGAACCTGAACACGTTCTAGGGATTGATTTGATTTATTTATTTCAAACAGGTTTTTAAAAACGAGAAAAGCAATCAGTAGGGTAGAGAAAACATGTGCATACATAACCAAGAGCAAAATAACTAGTTTCCCACTACCTTTCTTTTGGAAAAGGAGTAAGTAGAAGTGAACACTTATTTAATCCTACACCTTATCTCAATTTAATGAAATGTATTACCTGCAGACTCGCTACTTATTAAAAATTTGTCATAATATTCATGAGCCTGTTCAAGGATCATATAGTTGGGGGTAAATTTCACTTTTCCAGACTCAAGTTCTAGATTTATCCACTAGCTTTAATAATGTATTGTACATCCAAATACAAAACATTTAGAGAGAAGTTTAATTTTCACAAACGCTGCACTACATTAAATTACTACCTCTGCTTTTTTTTTTTCAGTCTATGGATTAACTTTATTTCGAATGTATTAAATCTGGACTAGATTATGAGACACTAAACAAAATTGTTGGAAGTTTTTAAGGTTTCTATGTTTGGTATCTCCTGGCTTTTAAAGTGAAATGCAGACCAACGTATTCTTCTTTTCTGCTTATCATCATCCAGATGTTTGAGGTGAAATCTGTCCACTGGGAATAATTATTGCATTTCTCATCTAATGTATAGAAATGTGGGTCATGCTCAGTACCTGATAAGTGATTCCTCTTTTGGCATCTTGATCCAGCTCTTCATCCCCCTCATCATCATTTTTCTCCAGCCTGCATCAAATGTAAGTTTTCTTACATTTCCGTCTCATAATAATCAGCAGACTAAAGGTTCACACCACACTCACGGTTCTGGGTTTTTGTTCTTCCTCTTCAGTTTCACCCGTTCCTCCACTTCTTTGTAGAAACGCAGAGCTGCATCTTCGTCCAAGTCTGAGTCGCTGTTCTCAGGTGGAGTTTCTCCAGAGTCCTGCATCTGACCACATGCTGACGTTTAACATCGACGACAGTTTTAAAATCTGATTAATCTGAAAAAGCAGAAATATGACACCTTTTGTTTTGGTTACTTTGGTCTTCTTGCCCTCTGTTTTTCTCTTTGAGCTTTCATCTTTCTCATCTCCAGCAAGATGTTTGCGAAACTCTGGAGCCAGACGAGCATCCACTGCACTCAGTTCATTGATGAGCTGCAATAATAAGAAGTAAATAAAATACTTGAATAGAACCTGTTCAACAACATGAAGTAGGCTGACAGAAAACCCTCCAGAATTAATGTTTACTCAAATGCTTTTACGCCCAAAGTTTGGATTTTTTTTTAAAAAGTGAATTTTTCTGACATTTTTGTTATCAATGGATTAAGCCACTCAGGTCTTCTGGTTCTGGTCTGCTCTGCTTTACCAGAACCACACATGGAGAACCAGCATTCAGCTTCTATGCACCACAAATCTGGAACAAACTTCCAGAAAACTGCAAAATGCTGAAACACTGAGATGTAGACTAAAGGTACACCTGTTTGGAGTTGCTTTTGATTGGTAGTAAGTGCTATCAATATTGATCAATAATATATTTTACGTATGTTTTCTTGATGATGGCACTTGACAAAATGTAATGTTTGCTGCCTGATGCGTCACCGTCAGCATGTTGACTTACGTTTCTGTAGGCGAGCAGCCGTTCGATCACAGGGTGGTTGTGTGCAGGGATCCGTTTTGCTTTCAGCACCAAGTAGAAGCTGATGTTGGTGCAGTAGCTGTAGCAGAAAATATGCATTAACCACAGAGCGTCTCCTCTTAACACGTGGAGACAGTCTAATCAGGACTCACTTGAGGTAAAGTTGCTGTTTTGTCTCCAGGTAGTCCGCCCACTTTGGGGAAACAAGTAAAAACTCATCAGTTTCACACAAACTGAGCTTTTAATCTACAACCAACTTGAAACACATTGTGCAGGAATACATCTCTCACAGCAAAACCCCCACTTACAGACACCAGGTGAAAAAGAAGTACACATGAGAATAAGTTGGATTTCAGAGCTATATTCGCTGAAAATGTGATCTGACTGAGGGGAAGCTCAGAAAGGTTGAGGAAAGATTAAGAAAAAAAATAAATGATCAATTTTTAATAATTGTTTTTAGCATAAAATCTAATCTACTTTTCACAGTCAGATTTATCGGGCTGTTTTGCTCCTGAAACTAGAACAGCAGCGAAACATTTAAAAGCTTCTGTCAAGACAAGGAGCGAAGGAACCGTGCAGCAGCTCGGCTGTGGAGGATGAACTGCTGGTTCACTGAAATCAGAAGGTATGAGACAGAATTTATGTTAAATAAATATAGTGATTATTGAAAAGTGAATAAAAGTGTGAGGAAAAAAAATCTAGAAGTTGATATTTTGCAGCATCATGAGTTTGTAAAGTGAGTCCTGGCACAGAAGCGAACGCTGTTTGGTGGAGGTGGCATGGAAAAGTTTGGGTCCTGATCTCACTGGATTTAAACTTTTGATTTCAACAAGTTGTAAAACAGATTCTGGTGACGTTTGGAGGCAGGTTCTGACCTGTCCTGCAGGGATCTTCCCATTTTTGACCATCTGCATCATCGGCTCCAGCTCATCCTTCAGTTCAGTGAGCTGCAAACAAAAAGATGTCAACCACACATGAGATGATGTCGGCTTATAAAAGGCCCATGAGGTTTTATGTAAGGGGTTATAAGTCGTACCTTTGCCTTAAAGTCCTGGATGAGCTCAAGCAGCTCCGGTGATTCTTTCTTTAAAAGTTTCATCTTTTCCTTCTTAGACATCTGCTTCAAGTCCTTCACAATTTTCTCCTGTTTCTCCACAGTTTTGTCTTCATCCTTCTCCTCCACTGCAAACTCCTTTGAGGATAAAGTCTCATTAAGAAACCTAATCTTGAATGGGATCGACTGTTTATGAGGGGGGATAATTTGTACCTGGAGAAAGTTTAAATCATAATCCTCCTCGCTCAGATTTTCGGCTAAACGTTTCTGGACATTTTTTGCTTCTTCTTCCTCCTCCTGCTCCTCAGCGTCCAACTCTTCCTGTGATCTCCCCTCTGCAATAACACAATCAAAATCCCAAATCTGCACCGAAACATCACAAACCGGCCCATTAATGTCACTGGAAATAACAAAACAATTTACTAGAGGCGGCATAATCCGTGTTGTAGAACATTTTCTTCTTGGTGCCCCACGCCATCTCATTCGGAAGATCTGAGGATAATAAAAACAGCGTAGAAAGAACGGTAAATAAAAAAAAATTAAACTTTAAACACCTTCCTTCAATCTTTACCTTCTTCCTTTTTCTCCTCCAGATCACTCTCCATATCTGTCCCCTCCTCCTCTTCTTCTGACTCCGACTCGTCCAGAGCCATCACCTCCTCCTGGGACGTTCAGGGAAGTTTTAGTTTGGGGAGCATTTATCATCGAAATTTAAAACCCAGAACAAACTCATGAATCAAAACCTCATCGTCTAGCTCCTCCACGTCGCTCTCCATCTGAACTCCATGAGCGAGAAGTTTCTGCAGCGCAACAAAAGATGCGGTAAGAAAAAAAAACAACTCCAACAGGTAAAATCACCAGAGTGAGTGAGCTTACAGCGATCTTCTCATCATGAAACTCATCGATCTTGTCCTTATAAAACTCTGATGACCTCTGTAAAATAAAGAAAACGGTGAAAATAAAGATTTTCCTCTGCTGCCGTCAAGAATTAATCACCTGAGAGAAAATCTTTAGTCAGTAAGCCTGCTGAATTAAGTAATTAAATCAATTAATCGAATGAGAAATTTAAATGAACTATTCTGATGATTAATATTTTTGATAGACTTCATAGTCCATTTTATTCATGTTTCGGTTTGTCTCGTTTTTATTTCCTTTTTATTTATTGTTTCTGGTTGTTGTGTTTCATTTTGGAAATTTAAAATGTCTTCCGGTAGCAGTGTGGTTATTAATAAACACAGTAGTTGCTTGTACTCAATTACATTAACTTGAGCAACATTTTTGAAAAAATGTACTTTTAGGAATATTTTTACTATCCTGTACTTTTTACTTTCACTTGAGTATTTTTATTATAAAGTATCGCTATCCTTACTTGAGTAAAATTTCTGGATTTTCTACCCAGTGAAAGAAAGACAAACAAATGTTTTAACTCAACAATTCACCACAGACACCCACCTGCAGTTTTTATTAAAGTTTCAAAAGTTTCCTATTGAAATAAAATGATTTGGAAAAATTTTCTTTTGCATAATTTTGTTATTTTTTGTTACTTATATTAATTATTGTCATTTACGTCCTTAAAATACCAAAACATTCCAATTAATTTCATAGTTTTTCTTCCAAAAGGACTGATAATTTGATCAGTTTTACCAAATACTTTTTTTACTCTTGAGTAATTTCTTGGATGGCTACTTTTTACTTTTGCTTGAGTGAAAATATGTTGAAGCAGCGCTACTTCTACTTGAGCACAATTTTTGGATACTCCGTCCACCTCTGTAAATAAATAAGACAAATATTCATAATTTTGCGCCTCAAAATCGATCATTCCAGCTTAACGATGCATCTCCTACCTTATCAGGAGCTGGCATGTTTCTGTAGGCTTTGGGGTCATCTTCATCAAACTGCTCCACATTTTGGGGCCTCTTCTGTTTTTTGGCTCTGCACAGCAAAAACACAGAGATGTTAAAGCTCAGACCTCCTGCAGTCACAAACCACAGCTCTCCTGCTCGATTTCGTCCAGTTTCCTCCCAGTAGTCAGACTGTATTGCTTGTTTGGTCAGAAAAAAAAAACACTAAAACTTCTCCTGAAACGCAGAAAACGACATTAATGAAAGACAACTTTAGAAAAAACTCACCGTATTGCTCGAACCATGATGTCAGCGATCCGGGCTGAACTTAAATAAAAATAAAAAAACAACAAGCCGGTGTGTTTTTCGATCAAATAGATGTTATATTTCTGGTATTAAAAGAAAATAGGCTCAAACATCCAGTAGAGCTCCAGAGGTTTGATCCCCAACGCTGGACACCATGTGTTTCCGTGTTGTCTTACTCTTTGGTTTGCATCGGAAAACACCGCCACCTGCTGGACTGGCCTGGGATTACAGCTAAAAATTCCTCAAATAAATTAACAATCTGCTTTCTACGTTAGTTTGAGTTTATTGCGTAGAGACAGAATATCCACTAAAAATCCAAGAAGAAGAAGAAAACAAAATAAAACTTAAAGATAATTTGAGTGAAAAGAACTGATCTGGCTGCTCCCAAGTGAAGGGAATAACACTTCTTTCCTTGATTGCATCTTTTTCTCAACGTGATAAACAATATATCCCAAACTTGAAAAACATTTAAAGTTTTAAACATGTTAAATAGGAATAAATAAATAAATAAATGAATAAAGCAGAACAATAGAAACAACAAATAAAATAAATTATGAAGTCTTTATAAACAAAATTGTCCTTCGACTGCCCTTAAAGAACATTTTAAAGTTTTGTCTTCAAAGATTTGTGCCAGTTTGAAAAAATCTGAACATTTCCAAACCCGTATTTCTTGTGGGGTGTGGTTGATATGCAGTGGTTCTTAACAGAGGTAGTATATATTTTTGCCTGCAGATTTGAATCGGATTTAAATTTGATTTGTTTCCTTATCCATTTATCTCCACTTTCAAATACTCACCCCTTCAAATTGTCAAATTCCGATGTTTTAACCACCCGGTCTAGAAAAGCCTGCACCCAATCATACAGACTGCTTTTATAAATGTTTGTGGAAGAATGGTACAACTTCAGAATCTCATGAATTTCTAGTATAGGTTTCCACCTGTGCAGTAAGTCCAGTTAGGAAATGTTTTCCCTACTAATTACTCCCCAGTTTAATGCGAGTGTACGTTTCTGACTGCATTGTGTGAAGTGTAAAGTTTGGTGTGGAGGGGTTTATGGTTTGTCCTACACCTGATTTGAAACCTTTGGGAAGAATTAAGAATAAAACTGAGCCAGACCTTTTTGTCCAACATTAGTGTCTGACCTTATAAATGTATTCTTTTGGAGGTACAGTGAAAAATCTCAGAGATCCCTTAACCACCTTTTCAGAGAAGTTAATAGGTTCTCCTATTAACTTCTTCATATGAAAATTGGATCAAGACTATAACTCATTCTCACCTCAGTGTGAAGCCAGATGAGGCAATACAGTGTATTTAATTCAGCATATTTGCATATTTGTCATGTTCAAATCCCAAATTTTCATGTATTGTAAGTTGAAAACACTAGACTCATCTCTTATTTATTTTCCACTTCACAACGATACAATAATTTGTGAATCTATCACATAAAATCCCCGTAAGACACATTAAAGTCACTTAGTTAGTTATTAAATACAGTAAAAATAAATAAATGCAAGACATTGGATCTTTTCAAATAATACAAATAAAACTTCACACTATCCTGAGCAACAATAGTATTTAATTTATTTTTAGTGACATTCAAACAAATAAAGCATCTGAGTGTTTATTTTGCATGGTGAAGCCTTCTGTGAGTCACGGCTTCAGGAGCTAATAACGCTGTAAAGTCTCTCTTCTTGTCCTTCATCATAGTGCAGGTTCTTCTTTGTCTGACTTCAGCTTTCTCAGTAAAAAGCTGGAGCTAAAGGTGGAGTTTAAGGTGGAGCTGCGCGGTCGCTCAGTGGGCATAAAGTTTGCTGGATGTCGATTTAGAGCAGTTTTCACTCCATCGTTCCTCCTCTGCATCAGCGCCAACGCGGGCGTCATTTGATCCGAGTTGTGCTGGAAAACGAGCAAACAGAAAAAGAAATAAATTATTAGTTACTTCTCAAAGTGATGAATCTGTTAGTTCACATATTTGTGTAGTCAAAGGAAACTGTAGAGGGCTTTAAATATTAGTGTTATGGTAAAGAGGCCTTCCAACCTCAAAGCTAATCACTAAAGATAAATAAATAAAAATCAGTAGAAACATGAAAAAAGCTGGTCAGCAATTATAAAAAAGAAGGTTTGATTGTGTAACGCTGATTATTGGGAAGGTCTTAAATATTTTTTGAAATGCAAATGTTATAATAAAACCACAAATAAAAACAGGTAAAGTACCATTATCTTTAGCATTATCTTTAGCTTTAGCTTTAGCTTTAGCGATGCTTCTCTCATTTCTAAACATGAACATTCTAGTTGGCGGATATATTATACTGGTAAACTACGTGTCATTTTTAGTTTCGTCTCATCAACACAACGTTGCTCTGCTGAAATAAAGTCAGACAACCGCATTTTTTTTTTTTAGGTACCTTTTCAGTTTTCTCTTCTAAAGTACTTTGGATCGTTTTCATGCTTCAATCTTGCTGCTCTGCTTCAATTGTGCTTCAATATTTTCACTTTTTAAAGCAGTGAAGTTTAGGGACCTGATCTTTAAAAGGATTGTGGGTATTAAAATTGGTGCAAACTTGATAAAGTGTGCAAACCAGGATTGTAGAGCAAAGATGCAATTTAGCACATCTGCCTTCATTAGCATGCAGAACAAATGAGGTTTAGTGAACCTGAACCAGATTGCAAGTTCAGGTATAGAACCTGCAATCTGGTTCTATACCTATAAAGATTGCAGGGATAGAACATCTATAAAAAAAATATAGATGTTTTTGCGTCTATATTTAGAGATGTTGAAAAGCATGAAGACAATGAAGACATTAGCTTGTCAGAATATATGGAGCATTAAAAAGATATACAATAAGATAATAAAAAATAGATGAGAAATATCACCAGGAAATGATTCATTTGAAATGTTTTGCTGTACTGTAACACTTTAAAATACTTATTTTAATGACATGTATTATTATTATTATTGTAACTTTATGGCTTTCGACTTTATCTTTCTGTCATAGACACTCTGCTCTCATGTTGATTGTTTTAAGCCCGCACAAAATCCGCAGTTTGCACACATTCACAAATTGCACGTGCAATTTAGCGCTCCTTATTTTGAATGTTTTAAGATCAGACCCAAAGTAACATACATTAATATTCTTCATGTTCTCCAAACAAAGGTGGCGTTTTGGGACAACAAATGTGAAAAAGTAAAAAAATATACAAATATTAATTATCTGATGGATTATCAGTTTTAAAATGACAATTTCTATTGCGCTCAAAACAAGAAATTATTTTTGTCACAACTAACCAACATCTCATAGCTTAATAATCAACTTTTTTCATAAGACTGTTTGTTTTCAGAGCCTATCTTATTATTATATGGCTGTTTATGTTTAGGTTTGAAAAGTATTTGACAGTAATGAAAGCACAAATCAATTCTGCTCATACAGCAACAAATAACAGATTATTCTGTTCTGTTCTGTTCTATTCTATTCCATTCTATTCTATTCTGTTCTGTTCTGTTCTGTTCTGTTCTGTTCTGTTCTCTCCATCCGCTGCAGAAAACATGGGGCAGTAAACATGGGGCAGTAAACATGGGGCAGTAAACATGGTCGTATCAGTAGATACTGTGAACGCTCACGTTGGTCAGAAAGCGAGGCACTGGGGCCTTCCTGTCGCTGTGATTGTTTTCGCTCAGGTCCATCATGGACTGGGTCCGGTCCGACATGGTGGAGCTCGTTTCTTTCCTCCGCATCGCCGACGTTCCCTGCTTGAGCTTCCTCATGATGTCGCTCACAGAGCTGAAGTTGCCCCGGTGCGGCACCTTCAGGATTAAAGGTTTTTTCTCCTGGGAAAAGCAGAGAACAGAATCAAGCATTCAAGCAGAGTTGGGTAGTAACTAGTTACATTTACTCAGTTACATTTATTTGAGTAACTTTTTTTGGAAAAATGTACTTTTAGGAGTATTTTTACTACGCTGTACTTGAGTAATTAAAATTTTCTACCCACTGAATGAAGAACAAATGTGTTTTAAGCAAAAATTCACCAGACACACATTTGTTTTTTGTTAAAGTTTCATAAGTTTTTTTTATTGAAAGAAACTGATTTGGAATAATTTTCTTTTGCCTAAATTTGTTATAATTTTGTTATTTACATTAATTATTGTCAGTGTTGACCTTAAAATACCAAAATTTCCTCTTTTCGTCCATCTGATTGTGTAACTTTTAAATATTAAATGATTGATAATTTGATCAGTTTTACCAAATACTTTTTTGCTCTACTTGAGTAAATTTTTTGGATGGCTACTTTTACTTGATTAAAAATATATTTAAGTAGCGCTACTCTTACTTGAGTACATTTTTTAGGATGCTCTGTTCATCTCTGCTTTCAAGTTAGTATTAAAGGATCAGATACTCACTGTGGAAGACGAGCTGCGCTCTCTCAGACTAACATCGTCTGTTTTGTTATCCTCTTCTTCAAAACTCTCCATCAGAGCAACTGATCGTCTCTTGGAATAAAACTTATTTGTTGTTTCTGGAGGAACATCGATTCTAGTTACTGTCCGCTCAGGTTTATTTGGCTTTCTCTCTGCAGAAAGCTCCCTGGATATGTTCCTCTCTATCAGACACTCAGGCCTGCAGGGAAAACAGATTTTTATTTAATTTAGCTACGTTTTATTGTGTGAGGAGTTTGGTATATTAATGATTTTACCTGCTTATTCCCTCGGCAGCTGGTGGGTTTGTTGACAGTACTTCTGCGTTGCTGCTGCAGAGATAAAACAATTCTCAGGCAAGTTTTTGGATGAAACAAGTGCTAAAGTTCTTGATCAGTATAATGACAAATACAGACATTGAAATATGTGTTGGCACCCCTGTAGAAAACTGCTGCAAATAGATGCATTTTGGCATCACCAGGACTCCGTGGGAACCATTTGTGCACTAATGTCAATAAGCTGTAGGAAAATCATGCTGAAACAAAGCTATTTCTGTCCTACCATTAAAAAATTAAGCATGTGAAATTTGCTGAACTGGAAGAGGAAAACAACATGAAATGTTCCACACAAATACTCCAGCAGGATTCCTGTAAAAATGTCGATCTGTTTCTTTTCCCAAACGCCTGGGAACATTCTTAGAGTGCAAATCTTTAAAATACCAGGTCATGTGGCGTTTTAATATTGTCCTTTCACAACTGTACATTATTCTTTGCATTGATCTATCATGCAAAGTCCTAAGAAAGTTTGTCCCTTTAAAGTGACAGAATATAGAAAAATGCAGTGGAGATGAATGGTTTCAGCATTAATTTGAAGGTTTAATCGGAGGTGCCAACCTATTTTTCCACGTCTGTGAATGCCAATAAAAAACTCACTTGATAGTTCTTGAATTATCTGTCACTCTGGTTGTGAGCGGGGATGTATTTTCATTCATCCTGTTGATTGAATGTAAGAAGATTTCAGAAACAGAACACGACCAGGAAAAAAAAAATGCATCTGCTGTTGTGGATTACATGAATAAGAAAGACAAAAGATATCTTAGCTTGGTTTGTGTTTTAAAATATGCATAAAAATTAGGGGTGGCATTTTCTGGCCAATCTTTAACAAGCATGACCAGCTGAATCCGATTTGGATCAATACTGATACTTTTGTCTGAAATGTTGCTAGAAAGTTGCTCATTTGGTAACAGTGGGATGATTATTGTTAACTGGAAACCTGCAGACATGACCTGGTGGGTCAAATTTCTCTCACGGCAAAGAAAAAGAGAAGATTTTTAGACTTTTACTGAGGAAGATAAGACTGGTGGATAACATCGGCTTCACACGTAAGTATTGGCTGGTCACAGGTCTTCCAAAATAAAGGAAATCAGGACTGATTTATCGGTACAACACTTATGAAAATTTAAGTTATATCGACGTTGACCTGTATTCTCTTGTCTTCAAGGAGAAAGAGAGATAATCCAGCTACCGTACCTTCTCCTGTTCCACACCAGGTGCTCATTGTGGGTAAATCTGTCCTCAGTGGGGCTGTCCTTATCTATTTCCAGCTGTGACGTTTTTTCAACTATGTTTTCCTTATGTAGACCCAGAAGAGACGCAGGCCGGCTGCTGTCTCTCTGAAGAACGCCCATCGCTTCCCAGTCCAGAAAGATGTCAGCAGGCGGAGGAGGAGGGTTTGTGATCTCAGACTCAGCAGAGAGCTGCTGCCGGAGGCGTGAGAAGTCTTTGGTCTGGTAGTGGTTGTAAACTTGAGGGCTGTCTGCGACTCCCCAAGTGTCGGGAACAGGGACCGAATCAGCAAAAAGGATCCTGAACTCTCGGTCAAACGAGTCGATAACCGGGCCCCTCAGGACTGTGACAAGCTGCCGGTGAAGATGAGCGTCTGTCCAGGTGAGGCTGAAGGAAAACAGAAGAAATATCCGGTTAGTTGACTAACAAAAAATGTGTAAAATGCTTTGATAATGACATTTTTGTTCACCTGTAGTTGCCATGAATCACTGCCTCTAAATCCACCAGGATGAAATTGTCTTTCATTTCGCCAACCACCATCTTTCCAGTCCTGGAGCAAAACGTTTTCCCGCCAATAACCCGAACCCGCATGTACTGACAGAGACAAAAAAACAAACAAACAAAGTCAAACTGAAGCTGAAAGAAACTGAGTGTTGCTCTATAATTTTAATAGAAGGTCTGGTGTCCTGGTTCTTCCTGCTAATGGAGAGTTTTTCCTCTCCACTGTCACCACATGCATGCTCAGTATGAGAGATTTCTGGAAAGTCAACAACACGACGTAAGCAATCGTCTAATGTTTCTTTAGCCAATTTGAATAATAAGCTGAACTTGACTGCAATATTTGATAATTAGAATCAATTAGATTTTATATATCATTGGAACAAACTAACAGCTTAGAATAGCCTATTGGTGCTTTTTCTGCTACAACAAATCGTTTTCTGTAGAAATCATTAAAAAAAATATTTGGCTGCTATTTTTAATTTTATTTGTTCACCACATTCTGATTTATAAAAAGTAAAGACCATAATATACAAACAATTATCAATAAACAGTCCATGATCAATACGGCTTTCATTGTAGATATAAAATTAACTTAAACAAAAATGAGTTCATGGAATAAATTTGAATTATTTGTCATTATTTATATATTGCCTATGCTGCACTTAAAACTATTGAGTTATTAACTTAAAAAAAATTCTATCAGTTCATAAACTGATAGAAATGAGTGACCACAACACATTTCTAAATTTATGTTATTTCAACGTATTTCTGTTACTAAATGATCAAATGATGTGACGCAAACTGACGCTTGTATAAATAAACTGACTTGAAGCTGAAATGGATTATATTCGTCTCTCTGAACCTGATTGTTTTCGATTATAAAACATTACGAGCCGACAATAAGGATTAAATTCCTGTCAGAACAGAAGAGGAAGTTCGAAGCGTGAAAACAATCCGAAGCACTCGGCTGAAACGTTTCTGAAGAAGAGCAAACAGGAAACGTAAATGAAAAAAAGGCACGTAGTACACCTACCAGCAGAACATTTCTGGCTAAAAGCAGACGGAAAAATGTGGATCAATCAGTTTAGGTATGCTGGTAAATATGAAGGAAGCCTCTCTAAACATAATTAAATATTCTAAATGAGGAAAACACTAAGAAATCACCTGTTTTATTATAAAATGTTAATGTCAAAAAATATTTCAGCTCTTCTCAAAACTAAAAAAGAAAAATCTAACCTTTTTTAGTAATTGATGAACAGTTTTGTTCATGTTGAAACTGGCATTTTGATTATTTATGTCTAGTGATGAGCTGTGAGGCTGGACGGCCTCTTTACCATCACGCTAATCTTTGATTTATTTATTTCAAACAGGTTTTTAAAGACAAGAAAACAAGCAACCAGAAGGAAATGTGCTTAACCAAGAACAAAAGTATTAGCTTACACTACATTACACTTATTTAATCCTTACCAACGCATTAATTATCAAAAATATGTAATTAAAACCCTGTTAATGTGCTAAAGAGCCAAGTAAATTAATTATATTGCATAAACAAAATAATTACAAACTAATTCAAAACAAGACAAGAAAATCTATGGAAGCATAATAAAGCCCTGGACAGATTCTACAAAATATTAATATTATTATCTAATATGCAGAAGAAACATGTTAGTAAAATAAATTGTTTACATCTAAATCTGCCAGGGGTCTGAATACTTATGGCTTAACTCCATTTAGTCAGACAGACTGAGATTGAAAAGTGATTTAAACCACTGTGTGCAAAAATGTGTTAGTAAAAATTTATTATTAATGTGTTTAGGAGCCTGATGATTAAATTAAATTTTGTATTTTGTTTGTTTTACATGTTTGTATTTAAATTTTATTTTTACTGGACTTTTAATTCTGTCTATTTTTCTTCAGCGTCACATCGTTTCACACCTGCACATGTTTAGACCTGCTACTTCAGTGACTTATTTAAACAAACAGACAAACCAGAAAGTTCAGAGTAAGTCAAGAAAAATGAAAGAATATAAACCGGTCCAAAACGAGACAAATGCAGGAACCAGACTGTAAAGTTAACAAGAAATGAGAAAGAGAAACTTAATGCATCAATAGAAGTTAGTCATTAGGAATTCCAGACTAAAACTAAGAATGTGTAAATGACTTTAGTAAGCCTCATTTGGAAAACCAGAATAAGATTTTATATCTAATATGTCAAATGTATAAAATGAAAATTTTGGTTTTGGTCACTTTTATATGAAAAAGTGACCAAAATCTTAACAATATTATATTTAAATGTTACATGTTTAGTTTATTTGTCGGGAGCAGGAGCAGTTAAGAGTTTAACAATACAATTATTTCTATATTTTTAGTAAGCCGATCAGAACCATTTTTGTGACCCAACAGTGTTTGCAACTTGCTGATTCTGTCCTACGTGGTAACCGCTTGGAAACCGTTGTGTTGAAAAGCTGAAAAAACTGAACGCAGGGTGGAGGATCACCTTCCAGCAGGAAAACAACATAAAGCAAAAGCTACAGGAGAAAGGCTTAGAACAAAGTGTTTTCATGCCTTAGAATGGCCTAGTCAAAGTCAAAGGCCTAAATCCAGTTGGGGAAACTGGCTACCCCAGATTTTATTTTAAAGTATCAGCGTAAAGATGGCTGAATACGAATTAAGCGTCACAATTTTCAGATTATCATTTGTAAACCTTGAATCGCCTTTAAAAACAAACAACAAAAAACAACTTTGTTGACTTTTCATATAAAATTTAAATTAAATACTTTGCAGAAAATGTGGTGAAGTTAAACTTTTGCAAAGCGCTGTATGTGTACAGCTGTTTTAGTATTTGTGTACTCTACTCTAAAAATCACGTACAGACACGTCACTTTGCGTAGGTTGGAAAACAGTCTGATCATCTCAGACTGCAGATCCGGTCACTATCAGTAGTGACGATTTTCCTTTTAATTTTAACAGACCATATTTTCATCATTCCAAAGAAACAGAGACAGACATGAATGCAGTGCAACCAGCTAAACCACACGCGGTTAAATCAACATTTTACATTCCCATTATAAGCGTGCCTACGCAACAAGTCACACATGCAATATATGGGACGTGTCCGCCTTGGCTTTCATTGGGCCGTGAAGTTCACGTATCGAACAACAATGGCCATGTGTTCGGTGTTGACTCACGGGATGCCTGAGCCTGTTCAGGGTGAAGTTCTGCTGCAGAGACCTTTGGTTCAGGATGATGTAGACGGGCACACCTCGGGAGGCGGCCGTGTGCAAGTCAAAAATGATCGCGTTGTCTGTCAACTGGTCCGTCACCACGGCGATTACCTGCAAAACACACAGCAGGGTTTCAGAAACCACGACACACTCCCTCTCTTTCTGTCACTGTTGGTTTTAAATGTGGGCGTCAGATGCTTGATTGTGTAGAGAGTTTAGCTAATATTTTAAAGTGATGCTTCTTTAAAGGGATGTTTGTTTCCTTTCTGTTTTGGGGGGAGAGGTTAGAAGATGTAAAACTTCCTCTTTTCTTTTTTTTTGCAATCTTTGGATTTAGAGCTACTTTACTTTTTGCCTTCTGTCTTTTTGCTGCATTTATTTTGTCTAATTTTCATGCGCCACGCAAGTACAACTTCAATTTAAGCTCCGTGAATTCATACAAACGCACTTTGGTTGAGTTAAAACGTATCTAAAAATGCAAACTTCAACTTTCATCATGTAAAAATTTATTTTTGGTAAAATCAGTGTGGAAAGTTTTATTTTAAAGTTTAGAGTTTCCTCTCATCTTTAAAGCTGCAGTATTTTTACATATTTGTTAAAACTATTTATATGCAGCATAATATGAGAGATAATCTGTGGGAACACTGAGCTCCTCTGCCTTCTTCCCCATGTGGTCTTACTGCCATCTGCAGAAATCAGAACAAGGAGAAGTGTCTTAGTGTTGTTAATCACACTCGTGTGCGCACTGCTCACACCCTCCCTCTTTGCCTCTGCTATGCTACAGCTAGTTCACCTCTATGGTCAGGCTAGTTAGCATAACAACGGTTTTTCTGTAACAGTAAGTTGTTTCTCCACTATTAGATAATTTAGCAGCGTGTACACAAAGTTGATTGAAAGCGCTGAGACCCTCCTCCTGGTTCTGATTGGTTGTTTTAGACTGACAGCAGTACCTTCCTTCAGACAGCAACAGTAGCTCATGGAGGAGGTGGAGGAGTTTGGTATTTTCACAGATTATCTGTCTCATAATATGCTGTCAAAACATAGCGACAGTTTTAACAAATATGTAAAAAAAAAAAAAAACATTTTGTAAAAGTTTGCAGCTGTTGACACCAGAGTCATTATGACAGTTTAGGGGTTACACAGTACAATATTAACCCAAACTAAACCGTATTTATTCCCATGATGCTTTGTTTTCAGAATAACATTCACGTACCGTTTTGGCTGCTTGTAAGTGTCGCCTGATGACCTCTCTGATTTGCAGGTCTTCCTCAGCAGGGTGGCTGGAGTGGACCGTGACGCTGCTCTTCAGAACCCCGGCGGGTTTCTCCGGCCAGCCGAGCTCCAGGTTGGGGACCGGGACGTCCCATTGGTAGGGGTTGTAGGTGGAACAGATCTTCTCCGAGTCGACGCTCCTATCGGCTCCGTCCTGCTCTCCCACCAGCGGCTCGTGGAAGTGATAGCTCTCAGCCCAGCTGCTTATCCGACTCACCTCTTGAGGAGATAAGAAGTAGCTTGAAAGCTCCGGGCCGATGGAGCCGTAGAAGGCCTCGGGTCCGCTGCTGAGGAGCCTCTCCACGGCTTCGCGCTCTCGCTCAGAGTGGAGGAAGTGAGGCGAGGACTCGTCCACCGGCAGGAAAACCACATTCTCATTCAGACTCTGCTCCTGGGAGTTCGACATGATTCCAGGTGATGCCTGCACTGTCCCTTCAAATCATTTCCACCTTGTAGAGCAAATCTGGTCTTCCTGTTCACAACAGGTCATTCTACGTCCAGGCTGCCAATAAATGTCCAGGTTCAGTCATCCGGTATTGATGTCTTCACTTGAGTAAATTTTACAATCTGTCCAGACGGCGTCAGATATCTCAGTCTCCACGGTTCCTCTCCAGATTAAGGAAAAACATTAACCACATTTTACAATCTCCAGCATCTCCGTCTCCATAAACGGAGGAGCAAAAACATCCGCGAGTCCAAATGACAAGTAAAAAAGACACACAGCATTCCTCCTCACCTGCTGCGCTGCCGGTGAGCTTGTGTTTGGTCACAAGTCCCTCCCCTTGGGTGAGTTTGATCGCTCTCCTGAAACTCCTCCACTCCTTCCTGCTGACATTGTTCTCAGATTCCAGACATTCAGAGCAGTTGACACATGGCGTCGTGCTGTGAGACACCCTGTCGTCGCCCAATCCCTTCAGTCCTCACAGCAATGCAAATATGTTTTCTTATCATTCAGACTTTTTCGACATTTTTGCACAACTCTTCAGTGGAGTTCATGGGGGTGTTTATGGAATAGCTCAACGCAAATTGCCACATAATTGTGAATTGGAAGAAGGTTTTTAATATGTTTTTTCTTGCACATAAGATTCTGAAAAGTTTGGAATTCCTTTTGTATTTAAAGTTTTTCAGCCTGATATGTGTCGAGATTCACAGGTGGGAGAATCTGTTGATAGGATAATCTTTTGCTCCTTAGTGCCTGAATTATTATAAATTTATATTAACAATAAATATTTATTGTTCCTTTGAATTATGCACCTACAGAAGGATGCACCTAATTTGCATCATTAGGTATGATGCAAATTAGCCACATTAGGAACATACTGTAAACATTCATCCATCCATTGTGTGTATTCATGTCTAGCGATGCAGGGCTGCATGGAGGGATGGACTATATCTTCAGGGGTGGTTTTGGACACTCTGCAAATCCATCAGAAAGCAACATAAAGACACACAGAAAACACAGCCATGCACAGTCACTTCTTAAGGCAGTTCAGAGTGATTAATTAATGTGTGTTTTTTTTTTACCTATGGAGTATGTTACATATGCAGGAGAACATGCAAACTCCACGCAGAAAGACCCCGGGCACAACCTTCTTCAACAAAATCCCTTTCCTGAACAGTCACAGAGGCTGCTATTCCATTGCAATAATAAAAAAAAAACGGTTAGAAATTGTTTTTGAATAATTTTGTATTTATCATCAGTCTTTCAGAAACAACTAAATAGTGAAAAATCACTTGGCTGCACACTCCCGGGTACAGATATCGCCTATATTCATCAAGGGAAAAAAATGCACAACTGTTAACTAGTTCACATTCCAGCCACTAGGTGGTGACAAAACTCCTATTGGGATCCTCGGAAAAGGAAACATAAGGTTCTGTTAGCGTCTGTGATTTACATCTTCCAACTTGAATCAGAACCAGTTTGATGAGAATTTTCAACTCTTATCCGAAAGGGGTTTGTCCTGCACTCTACAAATTGTGAGATCTTCCATTTAGAGTTTGCCCTGGAGCCAAGTAGGAAACACAGCAAACAGTAGTGACAGACAATCTGGTCAGCACTAATGGGAAGATGGATTGAGTTTAATGCAGGGCACTAAACTGAAGCTGCACAAGACTTCGCTGGGAGGAGGTTGACTTTCCACCAAGAGGTCGCCAGTAAACACACGACCAGAGAACTAGTAAAAAACATAAGTATTAGATTGGCTCAAAGCTGAGACGTAAATCAATCAGACTTGATGTTTAAAGAGGCGCTCCTTCAAATCTGACTGAGCTTGAACTGTTTTGAAAAGAAGATTAAGTAAAAGGTTCAGTCCCAAGATGTGCAAAGCTGGTAAAGATGTACAGACTTGCAAGTGTAATTACAGTGAAAGACGAGAGCTTAATACAAATGCATGACGTGTAATTTTCCTTCCGTTTCATTGATGCGCTTTGTGTTGATTTCTCACTCAAAAGCCTTTGAAGCACATTTAGGTTTGTGGTGCTTGTATCACAAAAATACAATATTTTTGCTAGACACTTTATTTAGACAATATTGCCTTGGATGTTTGGTTTCTGCTAATTTGTCCCTCCACCTCTCCTAGAGGTGTGTGAGCTTTGAACAGTATTTCCAGGTATCTGACGTTCACCTCACAGTTATCCTTACAGACTGGTTCGGCCTGATGGATGGGTTAATAGGAAACATTTTACCTTGTTACTGTGGCGAGGCAGCCTTCCTTTCTGCAGGCAACAGGTGCAATCACATCGCTTTTTTTTTGATTTAGTAGGAAATACTTCTAGATATTATGAAGTATCAAGTTGCACAAGTTGCTTCCTTATTTGTTCCCATTCAGTTCTGCAGAAAAATGGTGAGGTCATAGTTTGACAAGATAAACACTGAATGCCACAAATGAGCTACAGATTAAAACACAAAGAGAAAGAGAAAGACTCATACAGCTGGCAGTGCCATATTCTTGGAGTGCCTTTGTGTAACGCACAAAACAAATCCAAATGCATATTTTAGTCCCATTAACACAGAAACTCTCTCCAGTAAAGGAGAGATCTCACAACGTGTTTCTTTGAAAATATTAAAATAAGCAACGTGAGTGCTTCAAAATGATCCCAAACAATGATTAAAAACCAAGTTATGAGTTTATTTTTCTCTTTCATAATGCTTCATATTACACAATGAGATTAGATCTCAAAGCATTTCTGAGATGCTATCAAGATTATTTCACCACACAAGAGAATAAAAGAAAATAAAATGTGTCGCTCCTGGACATTTAACCTCGTTCTATTTAAAGATTCTCTGAAAACAGCTCCCTTTATGCATTTATTTCTTCTTGCTTCACTGCTTCTTTCGCAGATGGACGTACAGGACTCCACTGACGAGAAGCAGAGGGACGCACAGCCACGCCAGGATGACGCAGAAGCCAAAGCGTCCATTGCTTGGATCTCTGGAGTGGCTTAGAATCTCCTTTCTGTGGAAGGTGAAGATGAGGCAAGCGGCAAAGTCTGTAAAACCTGCAAGAATAACAAAAACATGTCATATTTACTGACACGTTGCAGAATCTACCACAGAGCCTGAATCCAACACCGGTGCTTTTCACCTCCAGAACTGGGCCAAAAACAATCTAGCTGCACCAATGGTTATTTAATTCAGTATTTGACAAAACTTAAGATTATAAAGATAATGTTAAAAAAGGTAATGTGGCTCAAATGTTAAAGTCTTTAAACATGACATGTATAATAAATGATTTCGGGTAGTTTTCCCAGCTTTAATGTGATGTAAATTATTTGCTAAACCAATAAATCTTCGGGATAAAGGTGTAACAACCTGATTGCATAAGTGTGTACGCCCTTAAACTAATAATGTGTTGATTCATTTGGTCTTCTTTGAACGGCGTCACACATGTTGACTTGGTAATATTTGCCAATTCTGCTTCAAAGTTTCTCCACATAACAGACTGAGAGGACATCTTGTGTCCAAAACCGTCTTCAGGTGTCCCACAGAGGTTTGAGTTTTAGTTCTCCGAGTCTTTTTTTTTTTTTTAAATAGACATTTTTCTTTTGGTGAGCTCATTTTTTACTGCCAGTTTGGTGTTCCTATTCTTATCCATGGCATTGTTATTTCCTGCCTAACACACTTTCTGAAATAATGACCAAAAAGCTGAAGTTTGAGTTCATCAGACAGCTAAGCTAAGCTTGTAGCTTATCTTTAGAAGAAACTCCCCTGGCTCTCACCTAATGTAACAGGTCAGTCAAGTTCTTCTATGGGGAAATAGATAAATTGACAGCACACATTTTCAATTTGAGAGCAGGATTTCATGTCTTTGTTCTCAAAACTTTTAAAACTTGCGCTTATATTTTCATTTTGAAAGCAGGACTTCATGACTTGCTTCTCAAAACTTGTAGTGCTTGTACTCCAAACTTCTGCTCTCTTTCAAATATTCACTGCGCTCTCTCAAACCTTTCTCCTCGCGCTCAGAATTGGTCTCTGTTCGGATCAAACCTCTCTGCTCGCATGCAAATTCTTTTCTGCTCTCTTGGAAGAAAAAGTACCGTTGCCTGGCAACCTCTCAGCCAATAGAATAAAAGTGTTGTACTGGGTGCGTTTGTTTCCTTCAGTCTGAAATCCTGCTTTCAGACTGAATATGTGTGCTCTCGACTTGTGGCAGTAAAATTCCCCCATATTCTTCCACACTGATATCACTCATGCATGTCTTTATAGACATTTCTTTATGAACTTGTGGGCTGTCATTTTGAAACAATAGAAGGCAAATTGTTCCTACAAAGTTGGAACAATGGGATTGATTAAAATACCTAAGTGTGCAATGAAAACATTGAGAGAGGAGTCTGGGTGCTTGCAAGGGATATGAATATTTCTCCGAGTGCCAGTTTAAAAGTAAAAAACTTTTTTGAGCTTTATATCAAAATATTAATATAATATAGGAGCCAGGCGTGGTGAAGCAGGGAGACACCTAAAAGCTGCAGGACTGAAGTTTGACACCACGGTCTTAAAAAGATAGAAGCCCAATTTCAAGGCGTCAAATTAAGTCATGTTTGGTATATACAGCATTTTTACAGCAACTGTAGCTAACACAGTTACTTGATTGTGCTATAAAAGGCCCTATGTGCATGGAAAATACAAAAAATAATAATAATCCAATATGGGCCTTATCTAAAGCATTCATAATTATTCTAAAATGTCTGATCTGGTCACTTTGTTCCCTGAAAAATTCAGATATGGGAAGATGAACAGGGCCTTTAGCCAGACAGGAAAGCATGATTTGTCCCTCTAAAGAGCCTTCTCCTCTGCTCCGGAGGCTGATCTGCATTCCCACTTGGTGACGTAAGTTTTGGATGCAGCTGCTCGTCCAGAACTCATTTCACATGGAGTTTGTCTGCAGCCACTCGCTCTCAAGAAGGTTGGTGACCTCTGAACTCTGTGTGCTGCAGGATTTACTAACTCTAGGACTTTACACGTACTTTAAGGCTTAGTTTTCGACATTAATCCCTTCTTCTTTGTTATAACTCTAACAGCCTACTGTCAGCTTAGTAGCAAGAAAACTCAAGACTGGACTTTTTGCACAGTTAAAACCTTAATTTAATTATTTGGAAGCTTGAGCAAATATTTGTGTTAATAAATAAAACTGAATAGAAACACAAAGGGGACATTCAGGTGTAACAGAAGCATCAGATATTAAGGCTCACACACAAAAAAAGAGTTACTGA
Organism: Xiphophorus hellerii; assembly: GCF_003331165.1. NCBI lineage: Eukaryota > Metazoa > Chordata > Actinopteri > Cyprinodontiformes > Poeciliidae > Xiphophorus > Xiphophorus hellerii. Next base: position 13,849,965 of record NC_045691.1, on the reverse strand, counting down.
AGTGTTAAAAACAATGCATAAAAGACAAGATTAACAACAATAATAGTGATGATAATATACTGTACAAAACTACTCTGCAGTTCTTAGAAAAACTCACTATCCAAGGGACGTGCAACTGAGCCGGATCACTTTTACAAAAATGTACATATTGTGCATGTGTGTTAAATATTGATAAAAGAAACTATTTACAGAGAAAAAGTGTGGAATAACAGTGGAAATGTTATTTAAAAATGAGTAAGAACTGAGCAGGTGATCAAACAAATGACATCATGTATGTAAATACTTATTGATTTTGTTGGAAGCAGCGTTTCTTTGTCTTGACTGATACATTTGTAGAGTAATTTTTTTATCCATTTGATCCTTTCCAAAATCCAAGAAAATCTGACTCAGAAGTCTGAACTTTATTTAAAGTTAATCAGATTTCTTAAAATTCATCTCAGATTTGTTTGTATTAAGTTTAATTGTACAGGTTGATGTCAAAAAGGTGTTAAAATCATTTGTGACATTTTTTTTATAGCATACATGTTTGAGATCCACTTTATATCTTTAATATTTACTAAGATAAAGTCATAAAATTACCTGCAAATGCCTGGCAGAGGCCTGTAAAGTAGAAGAGACGTCCCCTGGACAAGAAGATGAGCTGACCCAGAAAAACCAGGAGAGAGACGGATGAGAAAACCACAGACAGGATCATGAGGGCCTGAACGGACTGAAGCCAGTCTGGGAAAAGTGGGGAAAAAAGGAGTGTAAGATAGAACAACAAACATCCAACCTCAAAAGAAGAATCTAATTTGGATAAGTTGAGGAATTTGTTGATGAGTTACCGCTTTCAGTGGCTGCTGCACAAACCCAGGTTTGCGTGGAGTTCATGTAGAAGCAGTTGTGCCAAAGGTCAGTGATTTCTGTCTCTGTCCAAACCCACCAGGACTGCAACGATGAAACCAAAATTATTTAAAAGCTCTGGACACTTTCCTTTTGTAAAAGCAGAAGGTATGATGGTGCCCTCTAGTGTTTCAACAAGGATAGAGCACATTCAAACTAATTCTTCGTCCAACCTTTTCCAGAGTGGCGATGAAAAGCATGGCCAAGCTGACCAAATGCAGGACAGTGACGGATACCAGCAGACGCACCATGGCTGTTTGCAGCAAAGTATGTCCTACGGCCAATCAACCTGTGGTGTTAAAACAGAAGAAACTATTGTTTAACCATTTAAATAACTTCCAATAGACACTGACAATTTTGCTTTACCAGTGATAAACATTTTATTTTTCCCTCTGCATGTTCTAAAATGACACATAAAAGTGGAGTTAATTTGTGGCTCCTGAGGAAACTCAGCTCTTTCATCATTCAGCTTTTCATCTGTGATGAGGATCTTATTAATCAAAGCACAAGAAAGAGAGAAGTGAAGGTGGGGCCACTTCATGCTCCATCCACTTTCTGAAGCAAACTTTGAAACTCCTTAAATCATGCAAACAAACAAACAAACATAAAAGTTTTTCACCAAGGATGTTGGACGAAGTGATTCTGTTAGAAGGTTGGTAATCTTCTGCTATATTTAACAACCAGAAGGCACAGGAACTGTTTTAAAGACTTAAATCATGCTGCTAAGACTAATTCATTAAAAACCTCTAATTAAATCAGGAGTTTGATTTATGAAAATTAAGTTAATTAATGTCACATATATTTAAAATTCCCTGCAGGAGTAGAAAAGGCTGTATTCACTCAGTTCTGCTTTCCTGTTGCGAAGGGGAAATAACATTCTTAAATAATCACTTTGTAATATAAATGACGTGTTCATTTATATTACAAGTAAAATAAGTAAAGCGAGTAAAATAAGTATTGAACATATCGCAACTTTTCATTTTAAACATATTTCTAAATACGCTATTGACACATTACTGGTGTTGATGCCAAGCCAAGTAATCCATGCATGAAAAGAAACCAAAATAAATAAAAATCTGAAATTAAGTTATGTGTAACAATATGAAATGACACAAGAAAAAAGTATTGAATACTTATTGATTTTCATTAAATACTGTGTACAAGAGCCTCTGTTGGTAATGAACAGCTTCAAAACATAGAGGAACAGTTACATGTAATGCTAGGCAACACCTGGTGAAAATTTCATGTCTATAGCACCTTTAGAAATATGTTTACAATGAGATATTGTGATGAGTTCAGTACTTATTTACCCTCTGTATACAGCTCTGGAAAAATATAAAGAGCCCACTGCACTTTGAAAACCTCCTGGTTATTAAAAAATGTTGATTTCTGAACTGAGTTAAAACATTAGTGTTATTTCTAAATGAATATGAACTTGTTAGTTTTCTTTTCATCATTTGAGGTCTATTTTGTTATTTTGACCATTTCTCATTTAAATAAATACAAAATTTTTGTTTGGAATTTCAGAGACATGTTGTCAGTAGGTTTATAGAACAAAAGAACAATGTTCTTTCTATTCAAACATATACCTACAAAGAATAAAATCAGAGAAACTGATCATTTTAAGTGGCTTCTTAATTTTTTCCGGAGCTGTATGTTTACCTAGATGTTTTAGTTGTGATAGATTTAGTTCTCCCTTCAGCTGCAGTTTGTCCAAAAAGTTGCAGGCAGTAAAAAAGAACATTTTTGATTATCTAGCCAGCCGTCGTCCGACTATGATGAAAGTGAAAGTAATCACATTTAGATTTAAATCTTGCTCCACTTTACTTATCTGAAATAAATACACCATGTTGCAAGTGTACGGCCTAATATTCGGACTGTTAGCAAAACCTTTAGTTGATGAAAAATACATCTGGCTTCATAGCTTTTTCCTCCCATTTTTACCCTGATCTCTGGAATAACTTTCCAATAAATCCCGACATTCAGTGTTTTGTTTAGGATTGAATTTGAACATAAGTATCAGTTCATTGTTTCTTCTTCTTCTTGCTAAACTTCACTTTTACATTCCAGTTAGAACAAATTGATTTATAAGCAACATAGTACGTTGCCATTGTCAGTGTAACGTAATATGTCTACAGTAAAACTCTAGAGAGGGAGGTTTGATATCCTTCCCTGCTCTGTTATTGTCAGGAAGTGGTCAGAGAGAAATGTGTTTGTACGACTCTTTGACTATATGCAGATGTAACTTTGGAATCTTACAAATGCAAACCAATCATAAATACATAAAACCATCATTCTACTTGTGTAAAACATTCAGTCCAAAGCTATTTTAGGACATTTAATTACATCTGCAAGCTCTCTGGTTAACATCTTCATAAAAACATGCAATGACCTATTTTGGTGTAATCTAATATGCGTCAGGCTGTTGCAAAGAAAAAACTTACCGTTATGTTCAGAGCAACAGGATATAAACTCCTGATGGTTCTCTCTGATGGTTCAGCTGCTGCTCTGCTGTTTTCCTCTCGTCTTTCTTCTGCAGAGGCGTTTGGAAAAATTAACTTGAAGAAAAGAGTGCAGAGGAGGAATGCAGAGTTGGGCATAGGAGGGGTTCTCTACACCCATTTCCTCAAAAACGTTTCCCTGCCCTCCCCCTAAGAGCTGTGGTCAACAGATTTCTGGTACCGTGTTGGGCAACTGCACCAGATATAGTGTTTCCCTGGTAATGCATAAACACACAAATTAATCACCAAAACTGTATCCAACACAGACACAAATGAAAATACTCACTGTTTGATTTTCCATTGGGAACTGGAAACACAAGAATTGCAAAAATGCACTACATGTGCAAGTTATGCTACATTTCTGCAAATGTCTTCTTGGTGTCAGTCCAGCTGTTCATAAAAGCTACAACTTCCTACATGTGGCAGCTGGGAAAGAGACAGGAAAAAGCAGATTACTTTTGGTCGCTAATGAGCAGGAAGTCTCAGACCACCCAGAGCACAAAACAACAGTCTGTTAACTTCTGAAGAAATTCTGACTTAAATCAAATAAAAGGTTTCACTTTTTATTAAGTTTCACTCCTTCTTTCATCTAATCTAAAACAGTCTTTTTTTTTTATTTAAGTGACATTGACTTACATTTGGTTGTGTTGACATGATTGATGTATAAAATTAACCAATAATATATGATGTATCTCAAGCTGTAAAGAAAATATTTCCAAACTACACCGGTGATACAGACAGAGTATCCAAAGTATCTAAAAACTGTACTCAAGTAAGAGTAGCACGACTTCAACATACTTTTACTCAAAGTAAAAAGTAGCCAGTCAAGAAATTATTCAAGTAAAACAGTATGAGACACACCTGGCAAACAATCAAGAGGAAGACAGGACAGCAAGGAGACTCAGGGACACAGAAAAACACAGAACATGACAGTATTTGGTAAAAAATCTGCTCAAGTACTGAGTAACTGATTAAATTATTAATCATTTAATATTTTAAAATTACATCATCAGACAGACCAAAATATAAAGTTTAGTGGAGATTGTGTGTAGTTTAAATGATATGGCACATTTAAATACTCCTCTGCATTTTAAATCAAATATATATTTTTTAGCTTGCTACTCCTGTAAGGTTAATATAAATAGTCATAATAATACCGGTATGATGTAAGCTAATTACAAATTATGCTAATTATAGCAGGTATGTTACACACATAGCATAACTGAGGAATGATAAAGGACAGTTGTAGTACACTAACGGCAAATTTACAACATAAGGAAAATAATACAGTATAGTTATTATAAATAGCATACTCAGATTAGTAAAAATGTGCAACTGAGTTGAATAATTTTAAAAAATGCACAAAATGTGCATATGTCTAGATAGAAAAAAGTGACAGACTATTCACAAAACTCAGAAAAACTTTGCAAATATCAGCTGGAATGTGCAAATACCAGAAGGAAGCAGTGATGTTACAAAGTCTAACAGCTGCTGGAGCTGCAATAATGCTCCTTTGGGCTCCGATGCAGCAATCTGTCACTGAAGGAGCTCTGCAGTTCAGCAGCAGCTTCTTACTTGGGAGTGGGAGACAGTGATGTTACAGCAGCCAGAGTCCTACTGTCTCCCACCACCAAGTCAAGAGGGCATCCTAGGACAGATCCTGCCGTGAGCCCCTCCCACGTCCCCGAGCTCAGACAGGTGGTCAGTCCCACTGATTCAGAAAACCTCACCTGCACACAGAGACCCCACCTTCAGGAATTAATGTTAAATGTTTTCCATGTGTTGCTTTTCTTCTCTGAAAAACACACCAGCAATAAATCTCAGGCTCTGGAAGGAGTGAAGGAATTACTTCAATCCACAAGGGGGCGTCCTAAACTGTCTTACACTAAAGACTGAGCATGAAAGAGAATTTAACCCAACCATAGATATGGTTTTAGCATAATGTAGAAAATATATCAGTTACACACAGAAAATTTACATTTTAACTCTATTTATGGTTTATGGTAGTATAAAAATATAATAAATAAGTTATTTGAAAGCTTATATTCTGTATTGCTCAATGAACTGAGAGACTGCTATGATTTTTCTCCTCCATGTACAGGAAGCACTGTGCTGCCATGGCAGAAAGTTATTAGGCGGTGTAGCCACACTGAACTGTTGTCTTGCCTGTTAATACACAATTTGATCGCTATGTTGTTTTATGCAACCTCTGCACGTTATCAGTTCAGCTTTACTGCTACTTTAAGTTGAATGTTTTTTTCAAAACACATTAGAGAAAATTGACAAGTGGAGGAAAATTCTGTTTTATTTTGCAGTTTCACAACTTTCCTTAAATAAATGGTTAATAGTTAAGTAAGGGACTTGAAAGATAATAAATATGGTTGAAACTAAACGATTTTTCAACAGAAAAGTTGATCTGACAGGTGGTTTCACTGAAGACCAAGCGTCTCTGTTTCTGTAGAGATCACAGTTGAAGTTGGTAGTAATCTGAACAGCTCTGGATTCTGACTTTATTAAAATAAACTTTTAATAAAGTTTATTTAGTTCAGACATATCAAGATGACAAAAAGTTCATAATTTACATTTAAATTAAATCCAAGCTGAACATTTAATTAAGATCTGTTGAGTTATATTTGCAAAAAATAATCAAAGATAAAGAAGAATTTATTTTACAAAACATTACTTACATTTTTTAAATAAGCAATTTGTGAATAAACTTATATTATTTAAAGATGGATCAAAAGACAGATCTATGAACAGTGAAGAGTTTTAATGAATTAATGGCACACTTAAATAATTATTACATAAGTTATTTATTATCATTTGACACTCTTCACTCTCCATAAGAGTCAGGACATACTGGAGCAGCAGTTTGGTATTTAGCTTTGAAAATATAAAAAGCACATTTATCCCTCTTATAGTTTTAGGGTTTGTCTAATTTTTTCTAAAAATGTATTAGTTCTTAGAAAAATGTACATTTTGAAAACTTAAAAAAAATCAGTCCTACATTATGAAAAATAAATGTTACATTGTTCTGTTTCTCTAAATTATTCTACAAATATATTAGCGATAGATTATGAGTAAAACATATAGTGATATTAACATGAGTTTTATTAGAGGTTTAAATTTGCACTGTTCCTTTGCAGTTGGGCAGGTTTTATAGGTTTAGTTTTACCTTGTGTTTGCGCTGGAAAATTTAAAATCTGGCAACAGTGGCGAATGGCGCCATTTTTTGTTATCAATGAGCGTGACGCGCATGCGCCATATAGGATATAAAGATGACGCAGTTTCTACATGAGCGTTTTTAAAAAAAAAAAAAAAAAAGATCCTGCTAGCACTTGACTCCACGGACACGGAACTGTCAGTCTGACATTCATGAATTTGGGGACGTGGATTTAAAACGATGTTCTCTGATCTCCCAACACGCGGAATCCGAGTGGACGCCAGCCTAAAGACTGAAATGTTTGTGGATCCGACTGAAATCGTGTCGGTGTTCGACGAGGCCTAGTTTGGCGTCTTGTACTTGAAAGTAGGCCAACGAGCAGGCCGCAGTGACGCCAAGCAGGCCGCAGTGACGCCAAGCAGGCCGCAGTGACGCCAAGCAGGCCGCAGTGACGCCAAGTTTCGGTGAGTTATTTTTCGGAAACCTTATGCTAAGTTTTTGTCTTCTTCCACCGAAGACGTTGGTGAAGCCATTTTTTGTGTCCAAACAGAGCAGCACACAAGGAGAGACCCGACCATGGCCTCTCAGCGGCGGTTTGTTTGGTTGCTGGCGTCCCTGAAACATCTGAGGAGATAAAATGGCAGCTGGAGCTGCCAGCTGATCGATTATGGACATCGAGGCCTACTTGACCTGCGAGGAGGCTGCAGTGACGGCAAGTAGGCCGCTGGAGTGCCATGTTTGAAATTGCTGCGTTGGTTATTCGGTAAGTTATATTTCGGAAACATTACTTTTAGTTTTTGTCTTTTTCCATCGACGACAGGCTCGGCTCCAGACGAGTTTAACAGGGGGGCTAACCTACGGCAAGCCGTTTTAAAATAAATTCGGTTTTGCCGCCCTTACATTCCAGATATCTCAAATTGTTTTATGACTAGACGTTTTAGCGATTTAAGATATCTCTAATTATATTTTGACTTGATAAAATACCTATTTGATATATCTCTAATTACATTCTGACTAGTCGAAATGACGTCAGATTTATCATAGAGTTGTATGGAGACTTCAATTCGAGATATCTACAATGAATTACTGACTATCTGAAATGCACACTTCAGATATCTACAATCAAATTATGACTAATTGTAACCCAGGTTGAAATAGCCTCTTCATAAAAATAATAGTAAATTAGATAAATAGGAAATAAATAAATAGGAGAATAAATAGGGAATTAATCGATCTTAAAATTGTTAAAAATATATATATATACATAAAAAGAGCAACAATTAGAGACAATAAAATTGCTGTATTTTGATTTTTTTTGATATTTTAATTGATTAGAGAAACTGTATAAACCAGTTTTGCTTTGTCAAGCGAACTCTCTTATTCTGAAGGGTTACATTTATGTGTAATCCATGTGACTAAATTCAGCCAATCGGGTTGCTGCGCTCTCTGACGTGAGAGAGAGAGAAGAAGCAGAGAGCGTAAAGCAAGCAGAGAGCGCAGAAGCAAACGGGATTGTGCTGGGAAAAAAAAGAAGAAAAAAGAGAGACAGATAAGAGAAATTGACTACTCGTAGCTGACTTGCTGTCTAAGACGAGTTTTTGTTTTGTTTTGTCTTATTTCTTGAAAAGGAGCTTTTCGCATTATTTTTTTTCCTCACCCTGACTGTGTTCGGGATCATCTTTTGTGTGTTGTGGAACTGGACTTGGTGAGTTGGAAGTGTATTTTGTTCTTTTGTTTTTTTAGATAATGTAAACATTATTTAATTTAAATGGAAAGCTGAAGCGGAGGTTGATCAGCGGAGGCGTTGGCTGTTGCTCTTGGTGCTAACAGCAAGCCAACTGAAAGTCAGCAGGAGTAACAGCTGATTCGCTGAAGCCAACAGCCGCTCTTGTCAACAGAAATTTAACGGCTTATCAGCAGAGGAGCTAACTGTTGCTAACTGTCGCTCTTTGTTGGCAACAGGCTTTTTTTTTTGTTGTTGTTGCTGTTTTTTTATTTTCTTACGTTCGGCTGGGATTTGGACTAAGGAGTCTCGGATCATCACCGAATTGGATCTTCCTAAGGAGAACGAGATGGCGAGCCAACCCGGGAGCTTAATGACCATCTAGTAGGAGCTACGCCTTCTGCTGGACATTGCCAACCCCGCAACTTGGTATGACCTGCCTATGTTGTTGTGCGCATTAGCAGTGGGTCACTGAAACAGAATTAACTGTTGGATCATCGGAGGAAACAAGACATCAATCTGAAGCACAGTTTGACCTGTCCTTGCTGAATTGTTCTGCTGTGTTGTTGTTTTGCTGTTATTGTTTTTTTTTACTCCTTAAGGGAAACACCAAAGAACTAAAATAGATTAAACAGATTAGAACAAACTGTAAATTAAAACAGATAAATAGTATTAACTAGAGCTTAAATAGAACTATAACCTAGGTAAAATAAATAGTATCCTTAATTTAGATTTATAAAATATTCTGAAAGAAACTGGAAACTATTATATTTTTTTGGAATTTGTGTCATTTTGTGTTAATTGTGTAACATTGTTGTTGTTTATTCTTTTATTGTTCTTTCAACAAATAATAAGCCGGCTGTTTTTAACTAAATTTTTTGGGTCTGTGGTCATTAATTCAAAATACACTTCTCACTACTCCAGTAGCCGAACCTAGCTCTGGTTTTTATTACGAGTTCATTAACTGTAAACACATAGCGAGTGTTACAGAAAGTGGCGAGCCAGCCAGGAGTAGGAAATAGAAGCATAAAATTTATTTCTGACCCTGATCAAAAAAAAAAAAAAAAAAAAAAAAAAAAAAAAAAAAAAGCCAAGTTCAGCAAGAACAGAAAATATGGAAATAGTCAACAGAGAAAACGTCAAAGTCCCGAACTCGGTCATTGTCAGTGGTATTGCCGATACGGAGGCTGATGAGGATGTCTTAGATTTCCTTAACAAGTATGGGAAGATAAGGAGAATCCTAAAAGTAGATGACTCGCAGTCCTCTTACCACCAAAATGCCATTGTGGAGTATGAGAGTGGATCTGCCTTGACAGCACTTGAACCCTTACTCCCTTACATGTTTGAGAGCTCAACCAAAGTCTCTTATCAAATCAGAGCCCTGTCCAGTGAGTACGTGTCTGACGTCACAGACAGAGCCACCCACCGTTTTTTTTGTGAGCTACAAGAAATTGCTAAATTAGGTGGAAAATCCTTTGAAGCTGTCCTGCATGAGCATCTGTCCAAATGCTCTCAATCAGTCACAGGCAGCTCTGAGACACCTGAAACTGAGAGTTTCACTCTCGAAACACAAAGTGAGTTAATGAACCCAGTTGCCAGACCAACCCAAGAAAATTTCCAACTTTTTCAAAATAAAAATGCAGAGCAGTCTAAAACTACTCTAAGCAGCTCTGACTCAGTTAATCAACCTCGACTCAATCTAGCCTCCAACTTATCACAGAACCTTGTCACTCACCCTGAGGTGCAAAAAGTAATTGTAGAGCATATAGTGCGAAGTGAAGCCCCAGTCTCACAGGTGAGTGCCTCTTTTCGTCTGAGGCAGTTTTCAGGCAAATTACCTTGTCCTAGTCACGAGGCTGATTTTGATACATGGCGCAACAGTGTTGAGCTCATACTTAAGGATCCAGATGTATCTGTCTTGCAATGCTCAAGAAAGATTTTAGACAGTCTGATGCCACCTGCATCCGATGTAGTAAAACCCTTGGGCCCTACAGCATTACCATCAGCTTATCTTGAACTGTTAAATTCAGCTTTTGGCACAGTAGAAGATGGTGATGAGCTTTTTGCCAAATTTCTCAACACCCTCCAAGACCCTGGTGAAAAAGCATCACATTACCTTCATCGCTTGCAGACAGTCCTCTCTAAAGCTTTGAGCAGAGGCGGAGCAGTCCCCACTGAAGCAGACCGACACCTTCTGCGTCAGTTCTGCCGTGGATGTTGGGACAATGCCTTACTAGCAGAGCTCCAGCTTGAAAGAAAAAGAAATGAACCCCCTTCATTCACTGAGCTGCTGTTGCAGTTGAGAATTGAAGAAGACAAGCATAGTGCAAAAGAGAGTAGAATGAAAAAACACTTTGCTGCTACTAGACCAAAAGTAGCCTCCCACACTATTACTGCAACTTCTGACCTTTTTGAACCCACAGTGCAAGACAATCTCACTGAGATGCAAACCCAGATAACCCAGATGCAGAGTCAGCTGACAAGATTGAAACCCCAAAAAGTAGTTCAACCTGTGGTTCCCCAAAGTGATCTGATCGCAGAACTAAAAGCACAAATTACTGAGCTGCAGAGTCATTTGGCTAAACTAAAACCACCAAATTCTATTAAGAAAAATGCTAGTGCACCTAAAGCTAAGACACAAACTAAGCCTAGAGCACCTGAACAAACCGCGGCAGTCCAAACTGTAAAGAGTAGGCCGAAGCCTTGGTATTGCTTTCGATGTGGTGAAGATGGCCATATTGTTTCAGCTTGCTCCAATGAATCAAACCCGTCCCTTGTAGCTGATAAGAGGAAGCAGTTAAAAGCAAAGCAGTTACTTTGGGACGAACAGAACAAACAAACACAGTCTTTAAACTAGAGGAGGCCCTCATTGCGGGACAAATGGGTGCTGTTAGTGAAACCAGTCCCACTAAACATTCAAGAAAAAACAGGAAACGTTTCCATCACAACAAATCAGCCAAAGTGAAGTTACCCAAAGGCCTAGTTGGAGCCAAGTACACTGCTGAGGTGCTAATTAATGGGCAGGCTTGTAATTGCCTTCTTGACACCGGGTCACAAGTGACAACCGTATCACAGTCGTTTTATGATAGTTATCTCTCACATTTGGAGATCCATTCCATACACGACCTTCTTGAAGTTGAAGCCGCAAATGGTCAGAATATTCCATATTCAGGCTATATTTGTATTGATATCACATTTCCAAAAAACAGTTTTGGACATGAAATTATCGTGTCTTCTCTTGCGTTGGTTGTTCCCAACACGCGCTCCAGTGTCCAATCTTCTCTCTTGATTGGCACTAATACCCTTGACCTTCTCTTTGAAAGTTTTTCTCTCACTAACACAGATTCCAGTACCCTTCCTTATAATTACAGAGTGGTGCTGAGCGTGTTACAAAAGAGACACAGGCAGAAAGAGACCAGCAATCTTGGTCTTGTCAGACTGTCAGGAAATGAGCCTGAAATCATTCCTGCAGGCCAAAGTAAAGTCTTGGAGGGGTCAGTTCATGTGAAAGTTGACACTCCAGATAAGTGGATTGTAGTTGAGCCCCCCAATACATCTTCCTTACCAGGTGGTGTTTTGGTCACTAACTGTTTACTCACCCTTCCTGAGAACCGATCGCATAAGCTTCCTGTGGTCCTGCGAAATGAAAGTAAACATGACATAGCTATTCCTAGAAACAGCGTCATTGCTGAAATTCATGCTATGCAGGAGATTTTGTCCCATTCTCATATCTCTGATGAGTCAAACCAAACTTCTAGTCCACAGCCTGCTGAGCTTAATTTAAACTTTGCAGATTCCCCAGCCCCTGCTGAATGGAAAGAGCGAATTATGCAGAAGTTGAATGCTATGCCAGAGGTTTTCGCGCAGCATGATACTGATTTTGGATGTACTAATAAAGTAAAGCACCAGATCAAACTGAGCGATCAGACCTCTTTTAAACACAGGCCTCGCCCAATACGACCACAAGACGTCGATGCTGTACGTCGTCATTTGCAGGAACTGTTAGAGGCAGGGGTAATCCGTGAATCCGAGTCAGCTTTTTCCTCACCCATCGTGGTAGTAAGGAAGAAAAATGGAGATGTACGACTTTGCGTCGATTATCGAAAGCTAAACCAGAACACAATCAAAGATGCTTATGCACTTCCTAATCTGGAAGAAACTTTTTCAGCCCTTAGTGGGTCGAAATGGTTTTCGGTCCTGGACCTCAAAAGTGGTTATTACCAGGTGGAAGTTGAGGAGGCAGATAAGCACAAGACAGCTTTTGTGTGCCCACTGGGATTTTTCGAATTTAACCGTATGCCGCAGGGTGTAACTAATGCTCCTAGCACGTTTCAACGGCTGATGGAGAGGTGTATGGGCGACATAAACCTTAAGGAAGTCTTGGTCTTTTTGGACGACCTTATAGTTTTTTCAGAAACCCTTGAACAACATGAAACACGTCTTCTCAATGTGCTCAATCGTCTCCAAGAATATGGTCTAAAACTATCACTTGAGAAGTGTAAGTTCTTCCAGACATCTGTGAGGTATTTGGGGCACATAGTCTCTCAGCGCGGTGTTGAAACAGACCCTGAAAAGGTTGCTGCTTTAACAACTTGGCCAAGCCCTACAAACCTAAAAGAACTCCGTTCCTTCTTAGGTTTTGCGGGGTATTATAGACGGTTTGTTAAAGATTTCTCCAAAATCGTTAAACCCCTTACTAACTTAACTGCAGGATATCCCTCTCTGCGCAAGAAAAGTAGCTTTCGGCTAAACCGTGACCAGTACTTTCAGCCAAAATCTCCTTTTGGGGAGAGATGGACAGAGAGCTGTCAACGAGCATTTGAAACAATAATACACAAACTAACTACTGCTCCAGTGTTGGGCTTTGCCGATCCCAAGTTACAGTATGTATTACATACAGATGCCAGTACAACTGGACTAGGAGCAGCTCTGTATCAGGAACAAGAGGGAGAGATGCGCGTTATCGCATACGCGAGCAGAGGCTTATCGAGAAGCGAAAGCCGGTACCCTGCTCACAAACTTGAGTTTCTTGCCCTCAAGTGGGCGGTAACGGAAAAGTTTTGTGACTACTTGTATGGTAGTCCTTTCACAGTGATAACTGACAGCAATCCTCTAACTTATATTTTAACCACCGCTAAGTTAGATGCAACAAGTTATCGCTGGTTATCTGCTTTATCGTCATTTGAGTTTCAGCTTCGGTATAGAGCTGGAAAACAGAATACGGATGCAGACGGTTTGTCTCGCCGCCCACATCCTGAACCAGTAAATGATCTCGTCTCCCTGAAAGAACAGGAGCGAATTCGCCAATTTGTACAACATCACTTACCTGGCACAGATCCTTTCACTCATGTTCCTACTTGTGCTGTAAATGCAATCTGTGAAAAACATCTAGTATTTCAGTCTTTTGATTCAGATCTTTATGATCTTACCTGTCCCCTTGTAACATCTCTGTCTATGACTGCTAGCGCGGTCCCTGACAGTTTTGATCAGTGCAGCGTTTTTCCTGTCATCCCAAGCATGTCAGAAGAAGAATTGAGTCAAAGTCAAAGAAGCGATCCTGCTATCAATGAAATCATACATCAGCTGGAAACAGGTGAAACACCATCTCCTGTGGTGCGAGAAGAAATTCCACAACTTTCCATCTTTCTGCGTGAGCTGAGCAAACTTGAGCTGCAGAATGGGATTTTGTACAGAAAAAGGCAAGTAGGTGAAGAAATCCAGTATCAACTTATTCTCCCTGAAAGCCTCAGATCTATGGTATTGAAAAGCCTCCATGATGACATGGGTCATTTTGGCTTTGACCGAACCCTTGATTTGATCCGAACCAGATTTTTCTGGCCAAAAATGGCCTCAGATATTGATAAAAAAATCAAAACCTGTAGCCGGTGTGTTTGCAGAAAGACTCTGCCAGAGAAGGCAGCGCCTCTAGTAAACATTCAAGTAACCAGACCTCTCGAGTTACTGTGCATTGACTTTTTGACAATCGAACCAGATCGCAGCAATACTAAAGATGTCCTTGTTATCACTGATTTCTTTACAAAGTATGCTGTAGCAATTCCTACACCGAACCAAAAGGCTCGTACTGTAGCAAAAGCCCTGTGGGAAAACTTTATCATCCACTATGGCTTTCCAGAAAAAATTGCACAGCGATCAAGGAGCAGACTTTGAATCAAAAACTATTAAAGAGCTATGTAACCTAGCCGGAATACAGAAAGTCAGAACATCACCCTACCACCCAGGGGAAACCCAGTAGAGAGATTCAATAGAACCTTATTAAACATGCTGGGTACACTCACCGATGAGAACAAAAAACATTGGCGTGACTTCGTGAAGCCCCTCGTACATGCGTACAACTGTACCAAACATGAAAGTACTGGGTTTACACCATACGAGTTAATGTTTGGTAGGCAGCCTAGATTACCCATAGACCTTGCTTTTAATGTTACTTTGAGTCATCGCCAGCAACAATCCCACTCGCAGTATGTCCAAGCTCTAAAATCTCACCTTCGAGAGAGTTACCAACTGGCTAGTAAAAATGCTGCTAAAGTGGCTGAACGGAACAAAATCAGATATGACCAACATGTAACCGAATCTGTCTTGGATGTTGGTGATCGTGTGTTGGTAAGGAATGTTAGGATTAGGGGTAAACACAAGTTATCAGACAGGTGGGAATCCGTTGTCCACGTAGTTGTAAATCAAAAAGACAACTTACCTGTATATACAGTTAAACCTGAGAACCAGGATGGTCCGACCAGAACTCTCCACAGAGACCTTTTGTTACCTTGTGGGTTCTTGCCAGCTGTCCCTGAGAATCCTGCTGTGGTCCGGGAGAATTCCAGCCGCCCAAAAACACGCCAATACCACACTACTGATTATGATGAACCTGAAATTGAGTACAACTCAGAGGAGGAAGACAACTATCCTTTGTATAACACTCCCGGCCCTCTGCAAGAAATTTCTAGGGTGGTTGAAGAATACAAGGTTGTCGTTCCTTCTAAAACTTATCTGAAACCTGTTGTTGAGCAGCTTAAATCAGACCATACTCATGTCCCAGAACAAAACACATTATCTGATAATGTGTCAGCAGACAACAATATAAAAAAAATGGACAACTTACCTGAAATGGACAACTCGGTGGAAACACTGAGTGTATCTGAACCTAAAATAGTCAGGTTACCAGAAACTCACCTTGATGAGATGGGAAATGCTTCAGACCTTAGTCAAGATAATACTATGGAAGTGACTCAGACTGAAGTGAATGAGACCGAACCTATGACCAGTGAGGACAAAGGACATGACACTGAGACAGAGCAAGCTGCTAAAAGACCTTCCCGACAGAAAACAAAACCAAAATTCTTAACCTACCCCAAATTAGGGAACCCTCTTGTCAGTGTAGTTCAATCCCTGTTCCAAAGTTTAAGTGAAGCTGTCACAAGTTCTATTGAAATCCCTGAGGTCCAGTTAGTTTAATTTGGATAGTATGCAAAAGGGACTTGCATAGATTTAAGTGGGGAGGGTGTAACCCAGGTTGAAATAGCCTCTTCATAAAAATAATAGTAAATTAGATAAATAGGAAATAAATAAATAGGAGAATAAATAGGGAATTAATCGATCTTAAAATTGTTAAAAATATATATATATACATAAAAAGAGCAACAATTAGAGACAATAAAATTGCTGTATTTTGATTTTTTTTGATATTTTAATTGATTAGAGAAACTGTATAAACCAGTTTTGCTTTGTCAAGCGAACTCTCTTATTCTGAAGGGTTACATTTATGTGTAATCCATGTGACTAAATTCAGCCAATCGGGTTGCTGCGCTCTCTGACGTGAGAGAGAGAGAAGAAGCAGAGAGCGTAAAGCAAGCAGAGAGCGCAGAAGCAAACGGGATTGTGCTGGGAAAAAAAAGAAGAAAAAAGAGAGACAGATAAGAGAAATTGACTACTCGTAGCTGACTTGCTGTCTAAGACGAGTTTTTGTTTTGTTTTGTCTTATTTCTTGAAAAGGAGCTTTTCGCATTATTTTTTTTCCTCACCCTGACTGTGTTCGGGATCATCTTTGTGTGTTGTGGAACTGGACTTGGTGAGTTGGAAGTGTATTTTGTTCTTTTGTTTTTTTAGATAATGTAAACATTATTTAATTTAAATGGAAAGCTGAAGCGGAGGTTGATCAGCGGAGGCGTTGGCTGTTGCTCTTGGTGCTAACAGCAAGCCAACTGAAGTCAGCAGGAGTAACAGCTGATTCGCTGAAGCCAACAGCCGCTCTTGTCAACAGAAAATTTAACGGCTTATCAGCAGAGGAGCTAACTGTTGCTAACTGTCGCTCTTTGTTGGCAACAGGCTTTTTTTTTTGTTGTTGTTGCTGTTTTTTTTATTTTCTTACGTTCGGCTGGGATTTGGACTAAGGAGTCTCGGATCATCACCGAATTGGATCTTCCTAAGGAGAACGAGATGGCGAGCCAACCCGGGAGCTTAATGACCATCTAGTAGGAGCTACGCCTTCTGCTGGACATTGCCAACCCCGCAACTTGGTATGACCTGCCTATGTTGTTGTGCGCATTAGCAGTGGGTCACTGAAACAGAATTAACTGTTGGATCATCGGAGGAAACAAGACATCAATCTGAAGCACAGTTTGACCTGTCCTTGCTGAATTGTTCTGCTGTGTTGTTGTTTTGCTGTTATTGTTTTTTTTTACTCCTTAAGGGAAACACCAAAGAACTAAAATAGATTAAACAGATTAGAACAAACTGTAAATTAAAACAGATAAATAGTATTAACTAGAGCTTAAATAGAACTATAACCTAGGTAAAATAAATAGTATCCTTAATTTAGATTTATAAAATATTCTGAAAGAAACTGGAAACTATTATATTTTTTTGGAATTTGTGTCATTTTGTGTTAATTGTGTAACATTGTTGTTGTTTATTCTTTTATTGTTCTTTCAACAAATAATAAGCCGGCTGTTTTTAACTAAATTTTTTGGGTCTGTGGTCATTAATTCAAAATACACTTCTCACTACTCCAGTAGCCGAACCTAGCTCTGGTTTTTATTACGAGTTCATTAACTGTAAACACATAGCGAGTGTTACATAATCATAAAGTAAATTCGAGATATCTCGAATTTAGTTTTGATTAGTCATAATTCTAATTAAAGATATCTCGAATGACAACAACATTCGAGATATCTTACATTTATTTTGAATAGGAAATCTGTAGTTTTGACTAGTGAAAACTAAATTATAGATATCTTAAAAGCAAATAATTACTAGACAAAACTAAATTTAAGATATCTTGAATTGTAATTTTGACTAGTCAAAATTCTTTTTAAGATATCTCTGAATGATTTGGAGATATCTTGAATTACATAGCTTTTCTATTTAAGATATCTTAAATTAACATTCTGACTAGTCAGAATGACATTAACTGATATCTTGAATATGTATTATGTGTAGTCAAAACGACCCTGACTTACGTGGCAATTTGAAAGTTCAATAAAGCAATGACAAATAGAAGAAAAAAAAAATAGAAAAAACATTTCATATGTTGAAAATGCTTTGACAATAGCAATTTTAGCTTTTCAAAGCAGTTTTTAAGTGCATTCGGTTTGTCGGAAACGAATAAACAGGAAATTCTTTGCAGATTTGAGAAGCAGTCTTATAGTTGATGAAGTTTTGAGTTCTCTGCATATCCAACATGGCCGAGCTCTTTCTATGTTGTGGCATTTATCGACAATTTTGTGCAGGAAACATAAAATTCTGCAGGCAACTGTTTGGACAGCACAAAGGGGCTTTCACGCAATTCTTAATTCAGATATCTAAAATTGTTATTTTGACTTGTCATAATTAAGTTAAAGATATCTTAAATTGTAATTAATGACGGAACCAGTGTCGTAATTTGAGATATCTTGAAAGGAATTTTGACTCGTCAAAATGTAATTGAAGATATCTCGAATTATTATTCTTACTAGTCAGAATGTAAATGCAGATATCTTAAGTTACCGCTCCAGATAGTCAAAATGTAGTTTTGTCTAGTCAAAATGCATTTTTAGATATCTAGAACGTAATTACGGATAGTCAGAAGAAACCGAATTTATGTTAATACGGCTTGCCATATAGCATCGGCTTATTCTGTGGGTGTAAAATTAATCTACGTAGCAATAATATCACTCAAGTAAAAGAAAAGGGTACAGTGCAATAAAACTACTACAAGTACCTTACCCCCCCCCCCCAAAAAAGCTACTCGAATGTAACAAGTACTTCCCAGTTTTGAACAAAAACAACACCAGTAGCCTACAGGCTGCTTGTTAACAAGCTTAAGGTGCTGTGTTGGTATTAGCTTGTCATCTCTTAGCTAACATTACCTGCATCCAACAGCATTACTCAAGTTAGTCGGTTAGTTTGAGGGGAAAACCGTGCAAAGGTCTTTGCATTTTGCTGGTTTGCTGCTATGATTCTAACACACGTGTGCAGCTCTTCACAGCAGCAGCAGGTCTCCTTTGCACAGGTGTAGAGCCAGGGCGAGCATCTTGACGATCATGTTACGTTTAAAGGCGGCTTGGAAAAGCAGGTTACGACGTGTTAACAATGGATTAAACAGTTTTAATTGCTGAATAAAGTGACAGAAGCCACAGTTATGGGAAGTGCGGAAGCCCTTATTGTATCAAATCAATATAGGAATAACAGAGAGTTAGCCACTTTAAAGTGAAAAACAACAAATGGCTTCCAGTTCGGGGGAGGGGGAGGCGGCACACAGCTGATTCTGCCGCTGGGCCTGGTTAGTGAAGTAATTTTTTGTGTCCAAACAGAGCAGCACACAAGGAGAGACCCGACCATGGCCTCTCAGCGGCGGTTTGTTTGGTTGCTGGCGTCCCCTGAAACATCTGAGGAGATAAAATGGCAGCTGGAGCTGCCAGCTGATCGATTATGGACATCGAGGCCTACTTGACCTACGAGGAGGCTGCAGTGACGGCAAGTAGGCCGCTGGAGTGCCATGTTTGAAATTGCTGCGTTGGTTATTCGGTAAGTTATATTTCGGAAACCTTACTTTTAGTTTTTGTCTTTTTCCATCGACGACAGGCTCGGCTCCAGACGAGTTTAACAGGGGGGCTAACCTACGGCAAGCCGTTTTAAAATAAATTCGGTTTGCCGCCCTTACATTCCAGATATCTCAAATTGTTTTATGACTAGACGTTTTAGCGATTTAAGATATCTCTAATTATATTTTGACTTGATAAAATACCTATTTGATATATCTCTAATTACATTCTGACTAGTCGAAATGACGTCAGATTTATCATAGAGTTGTATGGAGACTTCAATTCAGATATCTACAATGAATTACTGACTATCTGAAATGCACACTTCAGATATCTACAATCAAATTATGACTAATCATAAAGTAAATTCGAGATATCTCGAATTTAGTTTTGATTAGTCATAATTCTAATTAAAGATATCTCGAATGACAACAACATTCGAGATATCTTACATTTATTTTGAATAGGAAATCTGTAGTTTTGACTAGTGAAAACTAAATTATAGATATCTTAAAAGCAAATAATTACTAGACAAAACTAAATTTAAGATATCTTGAATTGTAATTTTGACTAGTCAAAATTCTTTTTAAGATATCTCTGAATGATTTGGAGATATCTTGAATTACACAGCTTTTCTATTTAAGATATCTTAATTAACATTCTGTCTAGTCAGAATGACATTAACTGATATCTTGAATATGTATTATGTGGTAGTCAAAACGACCCTGACTTACGTGGCAATTTGAAAGTTCAATAAAGCAATGACAAATAGAAGAAAAAAAAAATAGAAAAAACATTTCATATGTTGAAAATGCTTTGACAATAGCAATTTTAGCTTTTC